>NC_135658.1:55459987-56746527 GCF_964188315.1 Podarcis muralis
GAAGAATTGATGCTTTTGAATTATGGTGCTGGAGGAGACTCTTGAGAGTCCCATGGACTGCAAGAAGATCAAACGCATCCATTCTTAAGGAAATTAGCCCTGGGTGCTCACTGGAAGGACAGATCATGAAGCTGAGGCTCCAATACTTTGGCCACCTCATGAGAAGAGAAGTCTCCCTGGAAAAGACCCTGATGTTGGGAAAGATGGAGGGCACAAGGAGAAGGGGACAACAGAGGACGAGATGGTTAGACAGTGTTCTCGAAGCTACAAACATGAGTCTGACCAGACTGCAGGAGGCAGTAGAAGACAGGAGTGCCTGGCGTGCTCTGGTCCATGGGGTCACGAAGAGTCGGACACGACTAAACGACTAAACAACAACAGCAAACTGTCTGACGGGGAGATGTTGCAGGGTGTCTTGATACAGTGTCCCCTATAGCCAATTCCTGGCAGAAGTGCCCCACTGACTGATCTGTCACATTGACACACACTGTCAATTAACTTTATTACCCCAGGCATAAATCTGATATTCAGTCAGCCTGCTCTTCTGGTTTAACATTCCAGATTAATAAGCACTTTACAAAGAAGGGGGGGATATTATCATGACTCAAAGGGCCATTATTCTTGTTTATGAGAAACACCTACCCATTTTAAGCTGGACACAACAGGCACATCTCATTGACCTCAGACACGTGCCAAGGATGGCACAGTATGTGAAGAACATACAGCATTTCTAGTGATGGGAAAGTCATTAAAATACAATTCATAAAACATTTCTTGGGATTTATTTTTTAATCCTCACTGGCAAGGAACAAGTAGAATGTTTTCCAGAACTTAAAGAGGGCACTAGACCAGATGGAGATTCTTTGCAAGCGAATTGAGTATTCCAGCACCTTCTGGAATGGAAAACTGTGCTTAAAATTCCATGTGAACCAGCAGCTCCTCATAGAACGCTGGAATTGGAAGGGAACGAAAAAGTCATCTAGTCTAACCCTCCCCTCAGTGTTTCAGGAAGCAGAAACTACTGAACACCCTTTTAGATTTTAAGAAGGGAATCAATAATAAGCCATAACCAATACCATCCCAGCAATACCATTAAAACATCTAAAGACACCACTCTTGGACTAATTTTATTTAGAGCACAATCTAGCCAAAGATAAGCATCACAGATTCTTTAGCAGAGTGGCTTCAAGGATTGGACAACTTTCCCAGTATGCAGTTGACACCACTGGTAGCTGTGATTGATCAGCACCTCGTTTAACATGTCAAAGCAAATGGACACCCACATCTCACACTCTTGGCTTTCTGACATAACACTAAGAGGTCAGTGCCCTGCTCTCAAACAACAGCAGCAACCTGGCTTCACAGCACTCTTTTATTCCCAGCAATTGGGTGTGATTGCAGTTTGTGAAACATGGCAGACAAAAGGAGAGGCCTGACAGGTTCACAAGGTGTTAGAGACATGCAGACAGGCAAAACAACAGGTCAGGCCTCAGCTAGGCAGGCTCATCTCCCATTTCATCAAAACATCCTGAGGCATTGTGCACTGCTCAGAAAACAGCTTCACTTGAAGCAATGCTCAGAGCAAAATGCTGGTCTAGTGTTGTTGTGTTCAGCATCCCAGTGGCGGATTGTCCAACACCCACGTTAAAAGATGATCACCTCAGAAGGCAAACAAAAATTAAAATGGGGTGAATCCTGATCTGAGAAAGGCTGTAATTGAAGACCCAGATTATTGTGTGGTTAATGGGGAAGGAATGTTTTGATAGGTAAGATTTAAACAGCCAGAGGAGGAATTTAATTATACACGGTAGAGTAAGGTTACCAGACTTCCCCGTTTCCCAGGGACAGTCCCTGGATTTACAGATCAGTCCCCATACAATATCAATTGAAGCTGAAAAGTGTCCCCGGATTCATTGAAAAAAATCTGGTAACCTTATGGTAGAGCAAGACACAGAATGAGCAACCTGCAAATATTGTTACACACCACCCCAATCTCCACAGCAGTGTGAGATGCCAGAGGTTCCAGATGCTTAGCCATGGCTTGTGCTTCCTTTGGAGATGAGGGACAGCAGAGACTGGTGTCTTTAGGATATATGGTTTATTTACACATAGATACAACCTGAGCCTGCAATGGAGGGGATCAAAGTAGAGGGTCTCTTGATTCTCCCATAAGTACAGCAGCCTTGGATCCAAAACAGAAATCAGCCATGCTCTCCGACTCCTTTCTACAGCATCAAAGCAGTCAGCCTGCCTCGTACTGTGACCTCACCCCATGCCTGTCACCGCTAACAGACTGAAAGGATTTTCTTCCAACCAGGCAAACCGCAATCCTGCAAAACTCAACCCTTCTGGTCTTTTGTCTAACTAAAAACCAAGAAAGTGGTTTCATCCATTAGGCTGTCTGGCACTAAATCTCCAGGTGGCCCTTTGGCCATTAATCAGGCTTTGTTTCCCTAAGGACCCACGCTCAGTGAGCGATCACCAGGCTGACCTGGCTTGTATTTTTAGAGTAAGCTGAATCCAGGAGTTCAGTGCTTGGCTTAACTCCCCCAAACCTTGATTAACTCTTAATGTTTATTGGACCTAGGAATTGGATTCCAGGCTAAAGGTAAAGGACCCCTGACAGTTATGTCCAGTTGCAGGCGACTCTGGGGTTGCGGCACTCATCTCAATTTACAGGTCAAGGGAGCCAGCGTTTGTCCACAGACAGTTTTTCCGGGTCATGTGGACAGCATGACCAAGCCGCTTCTGGCGCGGTGGAACACCAAAACCAGAGCAGCACACAGAAACACCATTTACCTTGCCGCCGGAGCGATACCTATTTATCTACTTGCACTTTTGGGGGGCATACTTTCAAACTGCTAGGTTGGCAGGAGCTGGGACCGAGCAACGGGAGCTCGCCCTGTTTGTGGGGATTCGAACCACCAACCTTCTGATTGGCAAGCCCAAGAGGCTCGGTGGTTTAGACCACAGCGCCACCCTACTTGCAAGTTAACTCCCGTTGATGTCAATGGATCTTACTCCCAAGTAAGGATGCTTAGGAGGCAGCAATAATGTTGAGTTGATATCCCTTCCCTCCCAATGATTCTATGATGAATTTGGGAGTCTTCTCCTGCTTCCATTAATGCACATTGACACCATTCACGAGTTATGTCTTTTTTCTCTTTTTGAACATCCCCTCCTCCCCACCAGATGGTGCAGGCACAGATATTCTCCCACTTGCCTGTCTCAGCTGATGGCCCAAGGAACCCTTCCTGCTTGCTGGCCCAGTGACATTTCCTTCACTGTATTACCACTCTCAGAAACTGAATGTGACTTCGGCTATTGGAGCACTGCGGGTGGGGGAAGAGATAAGTATAAATGAAGTAATGTTTCTTCAAACAGGGACTTGCTATGTATCTCCTGTAGGGGAAAGGGTGGTCTCTAGAAACAAGAAAAACACATACTTCTCAAAGGAAACATGCAGGAGCACTCACTTCAGACTTTGCAGGTAAACATGAAAGGAGAGTGCCGTTCTCCCGTTTACTGAATATTACTTACAATCTCATAAAGCAAATGCTATGATTAATAACGCCTCATGGTAGCTGTCCAGAGAACCTGCTGCATGGCAGGATACAAATTCCTTAAATAATAAACATAAATAAAAACTAAAGAAGATATGTACATAGAAAATAGGTGGGGACCCTTCCTTCTTTCTGGTCATGCTCAGTTAAATTTTGTGCACCTTACAAAAGTATAATTTTCTTATGCAAACTCTTTATAGACCATTCAGTTTTTCCATGTATGCATGTTGTGGAAGTGTTTCTTTAAAGGGTATTTCCTACTTGATTTTTTTATTACTCCTTCCTCCCCAGCACTTATCTCCTTACACAGGTTTTTCTTTAGGAAAACAAGGGGAGCTGGGGAGACACAGCAAACTTATTTTTAGCCAGCCTGTCAAATGCAGTGACGTGGAGAGCTCCACTTGACTTCTTTAAACATTTACATGGTTTCAACAGTGTCCAAAAAAGCTGTAGTCACTGCAGGAAGCCAGAAGTGGAAGGGAGATAAGGAGACTGCTGAGGCTAGGACAAACTCTCTGCCTTGTGTGTACACACAGAGCATACCATCACGTTCTTGCTTACAAAATGTTCTTCCCCAAGCTGAACTTCTCATCCCCCTCCCCATAAGGAAAACAAGTTTAAAAGGCCAAGCAGCAGCCAAAGTCTCAACCAATATACTTGGTGGTATTATCTGAGCCTGCAGAAGAGAAGGATAGCCTGGCACATTCCCTTTTGTTGGGAGAGTGGGGATTTGCATAACTAAAGAGCTGGCAGGCTACTAGTGAATATTGCTGTAGTGTAGGAGGAAATAGGGGCAGAGCCTTTTGAAAGGTAAGCTGGGGGGGCATGTCTTCCTCCTCCCACCCCTGGAGATGACATCCCCAAGCTGGGTGAGGGAGAGAGAGAGAGAGAGAACACACACAAGAGAGACTGGTGGTGGGAAAGAGACAGAGGCAGACTTGACTTGCTCTCTCTGAAAACCCACTGTAATGACAAAAGCAATCAAAGGGTCTTGTGGCACCTTAAAAGCCAACAAATTTACTGTAAAATAAGCTTTCAGCAACTCAGTCCCACTTTGACAAATACATGAAGTGAAATCTTCCTTGGCGGTAGTTGAATGGCAATGTGATGCAAAAAATACAGCCAGTGATTTTCAAAGCTTAAATATACATTAAATAGGCATACCGTTAACCTTTTTTATAGTAGCAGATAGGTGATAATTGCTGAGGAGATTGTGGAGATGATTACATTAACACCTGTAGTGGTGCAGGGAACTATGTCCGAAAAAGAGTCATAGATACTGCTGGTATCCTGGCATCTACCAGTACACACGTACTGTGATGTGTTTTTTTTTTTAAAGTAATTTGCCTCAGCATAATTCACAAGTTTATGGATTATTCTTAATGAATGGTAATTCATCTGTTTCATGTTGTACTCTTCCTCTGAAATTCCTTTGTTCCAGAACCTTAACGTCAATTACAGAGCATCTTGGGAGGTTGAAATGTTCTTCTGCTGGTTTCTAGATAATATCATTTCTGATGTCAGAATTGTGTCCATTTTATATTTTATTCATTTATTTAATGCAAATATTCACAAACCACCTATTACATTATGTTCCAAAGCAGTGTGCACATTAAAGCCATTTTATGTAGAGACTGCCTTGTCTGCCTTGTGCAGAATGAAGAAGGGCACCATTGGCAGATGATGCCACCAATCCCATTGGAAGATGGATGGCTAAATGCTAAGGCATTGGTGGAGCCCCTGGAAAAATAATGGGGGAGCAGGTTCTATTGGAGTCCAGTGGTACCTTGGTTTAAGAACAACTTAGTTCATGAACAACTTGGGTTAAGAATGCTGCAAACCCAGAAGTGGGTGTTTTGGTTTGTGAACCTTGTCTTGGAAGCAGAACATGTTCCGCTTCCTGTTGAGTGTGTTCCATTTGTAAATTGAGTCCCACGCTGCTATGGGAAAGCATTCCATAGTTTAAGAATGCTTTGGTTTAATCCAGAATGGATTAAGTTTGTAAACCAAGGTACCACTGTATTGATGCTGTGAACCTTTATATGATAAGGTTACCAGACATCCCTGTTTCCCGGGGACAATCCCGGGATTTACAAATCAGTCCCCATACAAAATCCACTAAAGTTGAAAAGTGCCCCCAGATTCATTGAAAAAAATCTGGTAACGTTATATATGATCATATAAAGGTTCTCAGTGATCTTCGTTCCAAGGAAGCCATGCCCTAGAAATGTGCAGGGACTCCTGAATCCGCTCACTACTCAGAGATTGCAGTGTGCACAACAAAGTCCTGTGGCAAAGAAGAACAGATTTATTGCCACGCACGCTGGAACTCTACACCTTGAAAGCTTCTTCTACAATAAACAAAAATACTGTCAGCTTGCCCAGGATTATCCCAAGCCTTGTGACAATCCATGCAGGCATAGGAAAATCGAATTATCTTAAATATTCCAGGGTTGTGATGAAAACTGAAACCTTTGAAACTGAGCAACGGCCGGTGATGACAAGGAGTTGTGATTTGAGATGACATTTTCCCAAAGAGAATAATTTAACAACTGCAGTAGTTGTGTGCTGTTATGAGAATCTTATTCTGCCATGTACCAAGAAAGCTGACTATTTTGGCACTCTTACCTTAAGGACCCAGAGAGAAGCAAGACATGTGAGTCACCATTGAGCATCCAGTTACACAATCTTGAGTCACATTGATTTAAATGGGATGCTTAGCATACGACTCTGTGAAATGGATCACAGCCATACAAGCCAAACCAGTGGCCCCATGTGCTCTTTGAGGCACACACAAAGCTCCTGTATGTGCAAAAGTGGCTGGGAAGAGCTTGGTGCATGTACAGGGCCTCCAGCTTCAAAGCAAATTTCAGGAGCAGAGCAAAATGGTAGAAAGCAGAGAAAGTTATACACACTCAGGTCCCACCGAAGCCAACCATGTTGTGACCCTTATACACACCATTACAATTTACAATACAAATACCTTTATTGGCATTACAAGTTAAGACATTTCAAATCCATGGGGTAAATTTAAAAGGGACAGGAGTGAGGCTGTCGAGGGTCACAAGGCACTCAGTTGTTCTGCTTCACCCTGTCTATTCCCTAGAGGGATGATTCATTAAGAACCATTTTGGGTAAGATGGAGACTAAAAAGGAAGCCACTGAGGCAGTAACGTCCTTGTCCCTGTCTGCTAGGAGGAACCTCATTTGGTTTTCTCTCGGAGCCGTGGGTCGCAGGTCCAGCTTCTTGCTCAGCATCTATTTGCAGAGTTTGCTGTGCAAAGGGCAGTCCAGAAGAATATGGTCCAGTGAATCTGGTACTCCCTGATTGCAGGCACACAGGCAGACTTGATAGGGAATTTGCGAGTATCTACCTGTGGTCACTGCGGAGGGGAAAGCATTTAGTCTTGCGAGCATAAAAGCTCTTCGTTGGGAAGGAAGAAGTGTATCTTTCAGGTAATTGGCACAAAATCTGTAAGGAGTGGTTATGCCTAGGGCCTCTGGAGAAGAGGGTCTTGGAGTATGAGGAGACAGACACTGATTTTCATGGTCATAAAGCCACTGCTTGATTGTTTGGAGTATGTAGCCCTCATCACATACTTCAAGGTTCTCCAGAGCAATACCCAAACTACGTATTTTGTCCTGAATTGTTCTATGCCATCCAGTTGGAGTACGGTCTTCAAGCATAGAAGTTGAAAGGGAATTTAATGTTGTTCTGCAGTGTATTTTCAGTCAGGCCTTGATTGGAATGAGCCACGCCTTGGTTTCCACCAGGCACTGGCTGGTTTCTGCACATAAGGTTAGATAGCTTATGCACTGGGGCGCCCAGGATCTTGCGAAGAAAAGTGGCTACAAACCATTATTTCTGTGATTAAACCAATGCTTAATCACAGAGCTCCTGCACCTTTCCCACCCTTTAAAAGAAAAAAGTAATTTAGAAAAACTTTGGGTTTGTCATTATTTTTCTGGGTCCCCCCCCTTTTTCTGTAAACTACCCTGTGACAGTTGGATGAAGGACAATGCATCAATTTAATAAATAATATAATAGAAAACACACTACAAACAGAGGCATACCTAGGGTCCCTTGCCTCCCCCCCCCCTATGACGTGAAGTACTTCCTGGGGTCTTCTTCTTCTTCAGTGGTGCAAAGGACTCTGTCACATGCCTTCACTTCAATTTGGTGGTGGCAGGAGTGCCATAGGGCTGGGAGTCAGGAGAATGCCAAACACAGCATTCACAAATTGATTATCACCCCAGTTCTCCAAAGTTTTTTCTTTTATTTTTATACTCTCTCCTTAAAGTGTTTACAGTCCCTTCCCCCACAGTTTTATACCATCTGCAAACCGGATGGAGTTCTCTAAAAAATAATAATGGCAGCTCATTCCAAATTCCTATTAGGTGCTGAAATCCAAAAGAAGGAGTTAGAGAAAACCTCATGTGAGGAACCTTCCAATGATTCCCTGCCCCCTTCCACTAACTTCAAAATGGCCGCCTTTTTCCTTAGCTGCCATTTGCCAGAGTTGTTTCTTGGCCCTTTGATTTCCCTGTCACATAAACAATCATGGCCTAGATACTCCACCCACAATTATTTGTGGACACAGTTTTTCTTGGCTAGGGGAAGACAAGGCTGTGGCCTAGTACTTCATTGAGGACATTCAGTGCCATCAATTTCACCTGCAATTATTTGTACTCATAAGTTGTGAGCACTGAAAAAGGAGACACAGTGAAAAGCTGGGCGATCATTTGGCCTCAAGTGATGGAATATGCAAGGCAACTAATTCACAGTTTCAAATGCACATGGTGTACAAGTTTAGTGTGTTCCACCCAGTTATGTAAGCTTTTTGGCTCCTTCCCCGCCCTCTGGGGCAGTAGGTCCCCTATAGAGTTAAATTGCTGCTGCAGACATATTGAAAATCAGACAAACAAACAACCATACAATTACTGCCATATTATCTGTGACCCACTTCTCACAAAATTTATGCAAGCATATTCATGTGCTCATAGATACTTGCAGAAAGGAAAGCATCCACACGTAACATCCACTGCTGAAAATATTAATGTAGGGCAAGTCAATCTAGCTTCATTGTCGCTTACAATTAAAGTACTAATAGTATCACTTCTTTCCTTTGGAAGGAAAGGTGTGCTCTAAACAAAAAGGGTAAAAAAGAGATTTTTGATGTGAACGCTTTTGAAAACTACTGTCAGTGGCTTTGATGGCTCCCACCCCAAATACAGCTTTTTTTCTGAAAGAAATAATAATTTCCCAAATTTGGGAGGGACCATATCTTTCCTGTTTATAGAAGATCTGTTATCTTCCTCCAAATTTGCATTCAATGATTTTAAAACAAACAACAACAACCCTAAAGTGAAGTTCAGTGAAAAGTGGTTGAGGAATATCGTTTTCCAAAAATTTGAAAGCTCCCCATTAAAACTCTGCATGTTTTTATGGGTGTGTATTTTTAATTACTATCTATAAATGAACTATAATTGTGCTGTGCTTCATTGCCCTAGTTTGTCCAGAAGATGGCCAAATACATATCTATCCTCCTGGATGACATGATTACTGTTCCATGTGGTTAGCCACTTGTGTGAATGAGCACCTTTGTGATTTGCTCTGATTTTAATCACTCCAAAGAAAACCCGCACTTACGAGGGTTTTTCTTTTCTTTTCGGCTTAGTTATTATGAGTCTAAGCCACATAATCACTGCTTCAGCCAAGTGACTAATCCTTTGGAGTGGCACCTACTTGGTTTGCCCTCTTTCAGTTGCCACACCAGCAGACAGAGTAGCATTTGAATCAGGCCTTAAAAATAGCTATGCCTATGTAGTGACAATGATGAGCTATTCATCAGGTACTGAAAGAAATCCATGTTAGACAGCACTGTGTTGTTGGCAATCTATGGCTCCTCAGAAAGAAGTCCCATGAAGTTCCAAGAGGCTTAAGAAAGTGCAGTTTAGGAGATGTGCAGGTGGTAGCTTTTGATAGCCCTTGAGCACTGTAAGGAACCACTGTCAGAACAGAAAGAATCACATCCATTTATTTGTCTGGGAAGCCTAGTGGAAAGCAGTGGCCACGATCACAAGAAACTAGCTGGGTGTCCACTAGGAATGAGTGAATATGTTGATTCCACTTTCTAATTTTTCCAATCTTATACTCAGTTCTCCACAGTTCCACCTCAGTTTGCAATAAAAAAAGAACCTCATGACAATTCACCAGCATTTCAATGTGAATTTCGCCTAATGTGCAATTTTGCATAACAAACATGTTTTGCAAAGCAATTTCCTCTAAAATGATGCATTTGGGTATGTTATTTTCACATTCTTATGGACATGACACTGCAGCATATTAATTTTTGTGCATATTACTTGACAGGAGAACCACATTGCAAAATGTGGAGAACTGCAAATGTTGAAGGATGGTTCTGGTTCTTCAAAAAGTGTGGATTCAGTAGGCTCACTTTTAAATGGAAACTGAATCAAATTCCTCCCAATTTCTAGTGTCAGGTGATGAAAGCAGCCAATGAGGTTTTCATCTGGCCCAACTGCTTGTTATTCATCAAACTCTGGTTTTGCTCCTCAGACCTTGTTATGCATAGAGACCAAGGGCTTATCCACACTTACCTTTTTGCCCTGCTCTTTCCAGGCACAGGTCCATTATTTAAAGCTCCATGTCTGAGCACCTTTTTCTTTTTTTCTTTGGAGCTTCTACCCCTCCCCCAAACACCCCACTCATTAATGTTGAAGCACAACAAGTGGTAATTCAGATTTTCCACCGTTTGCAAGTGTGGATAAGCCCCAGGCTAAGCTGCTTGCCTGCTTCACTTCATTTCCCTATTTGGTTGTGACCAGCCTTGTGCTTGCCCATCTCACCTTGCCACCAGCCTCAACAGGAAGCACCAGAATGAGCCCAACCACCCAGCACGATTTTTTTTGCAATTGGAGCCATCTGGACCGGCTTCTCCTGGAAATGTGAGGTGTGCAACAATAGCCCTTGTTGGTTCATCCCTCCTCTCTCCGCCTCCAAATATTCCAATTAATTCATTCCTTAACTAACTTCAATGCATATTTCTCAAGAATTGTTTTTTGCTGTTAAGTAAAAGAGTGGGTTAAATTTATCAAATCAAGTATGCACTGCAAAAAGCTCAGTTGGCTCTCATCTGCAAACTCCTATTTTGAGTTATATTTTGTACTAAGTGGATGTTTTTATTGACTCTTCCCTCCTCTTGTCCTCCAGATGTTCATTTTTCTAGAAGATTTTATTTACTTTTGGAAGGAAAACTCAGCAGAGTATCTCAGCCAATGAATGCTACACTGGAAGGTTAAGGTGACCATCCTAGCCTGTGGGCCAACACAAACATAACCCAAAGGGCTCTGTAGGTTTTAGATAGTTGTGCCGATAGCAAATAAGCAGACCTCCCACACAAATATCTTCCCACAATCTGACCCTACAATAAACAGCACAAATGCTCTGGAAGGAGACAGCTTAGAATAGTCATTTGGGAGTTTTTCCTTACACACCCGGGGGGGGGGGGGAGCAAAGCTTGGCAGAGAATCTGGTAATAAGTGGATTTTCTGGAACAACACACAGTGATCCTCAATCTCTTACACAAGCTGTTCTTGGTTCCCCTTGCATAAGGACTTTGCCATGCTTAGCATTTATAGTGGTGCAGACTTGTTGGGGGGTATTTTGAGGGTGTGTGTTTATTCTATGGCAAAAAAGTCTGACTTTTGTGAACAATCCAGAATGGTTCCACAGTATTTTCATTTGTGTGGCCTGTTTGTAAGCATCATCCCACTTTCTGTGTGCAGGGGTTGATGGGTGTGGTTTTGGAGACGTCTGTTCCATGCCACTTCCCTCTACACTGCTGTTGGTTTGCGAGCTCAGTTTGGAGAAGAGAGAAGGCAGATAGAGATAATGGTCAAAGTACCTCCCAGGACAACAATCATTCCCTGCGTACAGAATTGCATCACAATAACCAGGTTCACCATATCTCAGAGAGAGACCCGTAGTTCATCTATTAATCTATTTCACTCCCACAAGATTAGAATTCCAGGTGCAACAACAACAGGCTGTGCCTGTGCTGCTGGAGGTTACTCAAAGGATGTGACGAGTGCCAGAGAACTTTTCTGAGGTCCAGCGCTGAGGGCCTTCTGGCGGTTCCCTCCCTGCAAGAAGTGAGGTTACGGGGAACCAGGCAGAGGGCCTTCTCAGTAGTGGCGTCTGCCCTGTGGAATGCCCTCCCAGCAGATGTCAAGGCAATAAGCAACTATTTTACTTTTAAAAGACAACTGAAGGCGGCCCTGTTTAGGGAAGTTTTTAATGTTTGATGCTGTATTGTTTTTAATATTCTGTTGGAAGCCACCCAGAGTGGCCAGATGGGTGGGGTATAAATAATAAATTATTATTATTATTTCTCAATTCAGCTGGAACTCTCCCCCACCCCATTCATATGGAAAGGAAACCCCCTCACTCACTCTTTAATTGCAACATGTGCCCAAAGGTGCAGACAACCAGCTCCAAATTCATTCATAAAAACATAAGAACAGACAGCAACTATACCACTATAAATGGTAAGCATGGCAAGGGTCTAAATGTGGAAGGAGAAAATGCTTGAGGACCAGAGCCATACATTTCCCTTAGGATGTTTATCCTGAGCCCAAGACACAGAAATTAGCATCTTGAGAAATATTTTCAGAAACTCGCAGATAATTTATGACATTTTAAAAAAGAAAATGAATCCATTTTTTAGAAGAGCGGAGAGGGAGACTTTGTTGTTGTTGTTGTTACATAAGGCTAATTCCCCCCCCCCCCCCACACACACACACTCTATGCTGAGGCTTTGTTATTATGAATTTTCCAACTCTGGTTGCTGTTTGTGGCTTAGCTGTATATGTTTTAGATTGCCTTTAATTGGCCTTTGTAACAACTGGGTTTCTCTTTAAAAAAAAAGAATTTGTTTTCTTAAATACACTTTGATGCAAGCATCTTTAAAGCACTGTTAAAGCAGGACAGAAATGCAAACAAACAGTCCAACCTATGCCATCTGGGAACTCTGTTAGAGAGGTGGGACCCCAGGCTCAGTGGCAGAGCTGTTTGTATGCAAAAAGTCTCAGGAGCAATTCCTGACCTCTTAAAAGCAGGGATCAGGTAGAAGGCAATGGGTAATATTTATTCCCAAGACCCTAGAGATCTGCTGCCAGTCACAGCAGGCAATGCTGATGGACTAACATGGTATATATGTCAGCTTCTTATATTCCTATGTAGATTGAAGTAGTGCTTTAAAAATTCCCCATTTGTTGATGATGCTTTGGCTAAAGGCTGAGTTCATGGCAGAGGTCACTTAAAATAGGTCACTTATATGTCTGGGGGTGTATGGATAGACATGTTTGTAAAGCACCCAGGGTGTGGTGTCTGTTGATCACTATTTATGTGTTTGCAGCAATACAACAACTACGTAAGACAAGTGTACCCACAGCAATCCTGTGTGCTACATTATATGTGGGTCCACCCCTCCTGGGTAATTCCATAAGTGGGAAATACCTCCCTTTTTGAAGTGGGGGGAAAAGATCACCACATTATCCAGGCTGTCCTGAGTGTTGGCAGGGGTGTTATTTCACAAATGGGTCATTCAGACCTGGTGTTTCTGTGTGCAATTGGCATGGGAAGGTCTGCACACTTCCGTTTCGTCAGTCGGTCATTGTTACTCCTCTGCTTGCCCCCATGCGTGTCCCAATGTATGGGTTGTTGTTGTTTTTTCTGCCCATCCCCTCAATCGCTCCTTCTCCCTCCTCCCCAAATTAGCTTACAGTAGGGCTGCCATACATCTGGATTTTCCCAGACATTACTGGGATTTCAAGGGCAGAATAGGCATCGGGGGGGGGGGGATTTCCAAAAGGTGGTGCTTTGTCCTGGATCTTAGGCAAGTCAATCGAAAAATACTTTTAAGGGGGTGGTCTTTTTAAACTTTGGGGTTTAACAACTCAACAACTTTTGGGGTGGCTTTTACTTTTGGAAATATGGCAACCCTAGCTTACAGGCGCTCTCTCTCACACACACACACACAGAGTGTGTGTGTGTGTGTGTGTGTGTGTGTGTGTGTGTGAGAGAGAGAGAGAGAGAGAGAGAGAGAGAGAGAGAGAGATCTGTAATAATAACACATTGGTACCTTGGATTACATACGCTTCAGGTTACACTCAGCTAACCCAGAAATAGTACCTCGGGTTAAGAATTTTGCTACAGGATGAGAACAGAAATCGTGTGGCGGTGGCTCAGCAGCAGCAGGAGGGGGCCCCATTAGCTAAAGTGGAGCTTCAGGTTAATAACAGTTTCAGGTTAAGAATGGACCTCCGGAATGAATTAAGTACGTAACCAGAGGTACCATTGTATAAGGAAAATAAATAGAGGCTGCTTAGTGCTTTGACTGCTGTGTGGGTGACCAGCTTTTTGTAACTGAAATAATTCCTTCCCAACTGACATGTAACTTCGGCTGAAAGCATCTAGGGATCAAAATCATGTTCCCTCAAGCTGCCCCCGCCTGCCCCCCCCCCCACCAAATGTATGTGATGTGAGGTGTGAGGCAGGTAGAGAAGCATCTGCATTGACTGCACAGCCAAGTTCCCCATGGGGAACACTGCCATGCAGCTGCTTCCTGCAAAAAGCAGGCTTGAAAGCACCACCCACCAACGGAGTTCAAGCCTGCTGGATTGGCTGTGTGACTGAGCTCTTCATTGGAAAGCACCATTCCCTTCACCAAGGAACTTTGCCAGTCCTTGGGAGGTACTTTTTTTTGCGGACTCTTTAGCTTGTTAACTTTGGGGGATCTGTTTTATTTGGAAGCTGCTTCTCTGTAGCTGCTGCTTTTAAGCTCATTTTAATATGTTTGATGTACGACAGCATTTTAAAATATTTTATTATCAGCCCCCCCCCCACTATGTATCATCAGAAGGGCAGGGTATAAACCTAAATCAACAAATGTGTCAAGCTATTCGGCACAGCACATCCATGTTAATGTGACATTCTGCGGCAGTAAGATGGTGAACATTTTCTTCTCACAGGAAAACGTTTGTGATGATCCTAATCCAAACAATGCTTGGACATTGCCTGAAGATGTTCCGATTGCAGTGTCAACATGTCTTATATGAGACATATTGAGAGCAGGGCTGATGAATCAGCTGAGACAGTCAGTAAGAGGCAGCTTAAAAGTGCAGGCACCCTCCTTTTGTCCTTCATGCAAATGAAGCACCAGGAACAAATTCTCCGCTGTTGGTCTTCTGAGCACTTTCTACGCACACATATTGCATAATCCTGTACATTATTTCGCAGGCCTGCTTACCAGCGATTGACAATCACACTGAGTGCAGCTCAGTGTGGAGTTTGCTTTCACCATTTGCTTAGCAAATAAAATAAAATAAAATACACACATTTACTTCTGCTTGTCAAACAAACTGGTTTGGTTTCTTTTTCTGAGATAAATGATGGTCCAGCAAAGAGACTATGCTTCTAATCAGAGGGGCTTCTAGAAATTTAGGGCACATTCATTTCACCCCGTTTCCTTCTGCTGTGCCACAGAAAGTACTTCAAAAAACCAAAGGCTCTTCCAGATCACCATAAGTGGTCCCTTTTGTGATAGAAGGCAGAAAGGCCATCAGTGGGTGGAGCCAGAGCCAATGACAAACAGAGCCCAATTTTGTCCCCCATTCAGGAGGACCCTGTTGTGTACTATAATGGCAACACTGAGATTAAGGAGGAGGAAGTCAACAGCCGGGCCAGGCTCTGGGCTCGTTGTAGGAAAGAAAGCAGGACAGTCTTGTCACCAAAAACCAGGTACCACCTTCGTAGGTGGTTTCAGACACATCTGCTGAGATGGAACGTACAGTAGACTCATAGGCCAAGAGAGTCCCATTTGTGAACTCGCCCCACCTCATCTTTAAAAGCTTGGCAGGAGGGTGTGCCAACTATTGGGACATCTTCGTAGCTTCCATTCAGTGATGAACCTGTTCTGTCGCTCATGTATTTTGGAATCTTAACTTTGGAACCTTGTGCTTGATGCTGAGCCTGCACTGCTGTTAGATGGAATAAAGATATTCTTACTTACTTACTTACAAGTAAGGGTTGCTGTTATTATGAGCCTGACAGTAAGGAATCTTCATGGTATGGTGCACCCACAGCTTTTTCACTGCTATGGCTCTCATGTGGGACTTGAGCTACTTCCTGATATCTTCTTCCTTTCCTCCATAATAAATAGAAGCTCAACCATCTGGCTCAATGGTTCTGGGATACCTTCCCACGCTTTTAAAACACAATCTGGTGCTTCCTGCACACGGATCTGTTATCTTGAAATGAGAACAACTTCTCTTGCCTGAGCATCTGGCAGAAATGTGGACTTGCAGTGACCAAGTTCTTCCTTGGAATAGGATACGGAGTGAGACTCCATAAGAAACATACCATTAGAATTCATGTGACAAGAACACACTGATTCAGCTATATGGCTTTGGAGTTCACACAATCATCATGCCAGAGAATTTACATCAGTGGTTGGACTGACATTTAAAGATGAAATGTTAAAAAGATGGAAGGAATATTCAAACGCACATATGCAGACAAATACAAACCTGCATTGTGCTGATCCAGAGCTTATTTCAGCTCAGTGTATATTTGCAGCAAATCTTAGACATCTACCCCTAACATATATTGCTGCATGTTTGACAAATTCATATGACGCAATGTGTCCTTTAATTTCCTTCCATGTTGTGCCTGTATAAGACCAAATGGCTATGTGAAAGTAGGGAGCAACTCTGGGACAGACAGGAGTGGATCAGAAATAGAAATAAAGCACACACACAAAAAGTAGAAAGAGAGCTGTTCAGTTGTGAGTCTGATTGCCATCTTCAAATATCTAAAAGGCTGTCACATGGAAGATGGAGGAAGCTTGTTTTCTCCTGCTCTGGAGGCTAGGACTCAAACCAATGGCTTCAAGTTACAAGAAAGGAGATTCAGACTAAACATCTGGAAGAACAGTAAGGGTTGTTTGACAGTGGAACAGTCTCCCGCAGGAGGTTGTGGACTCTCTTTCATTGGAAGTTTTCAAGCAGAGGTTGAATGGCCATCTCTCACAGATGCTTTAGATGAGATTCCTGCATTGCAAGCATTTGGACTGGGTAACCTTTGAGGTCTCTTCCAACTCTACAATAATTCAATGATTCTATGTTTCAAGGAAGTCTCCTTATCAAAGGATTTTCTTTCATTGCCTCTTGAAAAGACTGCTTAGGGCAACTTTTCTTTCAACTTCCCTAAGCAGAATAGTTGCCCCAACTTCCAAGCAATCTTTTCAAGAACACGAATGGAAATTCTGTGGAATCAGAGTTGTAGAGTTGGAAGGGATCATGAGAGCTATCTGGTCCAACCCCCTGCAATGAAAGACTCTTTAACCCAATTAGGGGGGATAAACCCACCACCCTGAGATTGCTTAGGAGACTTCCTGTGAAACTGTATTTTTAGGTGTTTGAAAGTTATGGAAACCAAGGTGTGTTTCCCTGTACAACCACAAAGGCTGTACTTGATTTGAACAAGAGTCAGTCCACATCTTCAGAACAACTACACGCACCAAAGCCCCCACTGAGATTCCAGATGAGTAGGTACCTCTGGCTGTATATGCACTATTGCAAGATAAATAGCTTCATGGTACAGTTTAAAGAAAATTAATGTGCTGCAGTATGAACAATGACACCATTGTTCCTGGTTGCTTCCTGATTACTTGTCCATTAATTATTCATCCTGATTTGTTTAAACAAAGGTAGTGCACAAGTATTATATGTTCACTATTTATTGAGCAGTCATCCTGATTTCTTTGTTATCTCAGACTTTCTAGTGCATTTTCCTATCACTTTCCTTACTGCAAACAATCAGGGGGATGGGGAATGGCATTGAACAAGAGCAGCAGAGAGCTTTATTCTACTTTAAAACTAAATTTGCTGCCATGCAAATGAATTCCTCCTGCAATACCAGTGACAGTTGTGATGACCCAACACATAACAAACAGAGACAGTGCTATCAGGCCACCATAACTTGGTAACTCATCAGGGGTGTAGCCAACCTACAGAATAATACAGTTTATTCCCCAATGGAGCCCCTGCCTTAAATTGCTCTGTGGATTTGGAAGTACATCATTATCTTTTGCTTTACTGCTTTATATCAGTGTGTTGTAGCGAAGATGAATATAGTACATCAAAGACTGTGCAAACAAAAAGCACCCCACAGGCCTCAATTTCTCATATGTGTCAACACTTTTCAACCATCCTTAAATCCCAAAATGCATCATGAAGGAAGTTGGGCTCATCTGAAGAAAAGCTCAGGAAGTAAGCTTGAACATTTATCTCTTTTGAAATGTAACTGTCAGGAAAAAAATAATGCCCTGTGTAATATGCAAAGATCCAGCTGGGATTCCAGAAATTTTGCTCACAAAATGCATTTTTAAGATTACTAAAAGCATTCCACTTTTCTGCTTTGTATTTCATTTAGAAATGCAGAACTACAAGATATGATCTGAAGAGGCATCCTTGGTATGTGAAAATAGGAAGGTCAGATCACTGGGATGCTATTTCTACAGTTTTATACTGCTGACACATATAGGCGAATTCAGAAAGCTAGGAGTTTCAGATAGTCTGGAAACTGTAGGTATTTTCAGATGACCTGTTTAGTGAGCATTCATCCTGATTTGGCTGTAGGGATGTTAGGCAAGCATTTCCCTGTCTTAGTCCTTACCACAAAGAGGCTGATCTTCCAGGGGAGCAGGATTATTGCACAAGACCTCACTATCAATTGCCATTGTGAAACCTGGATTTGCTGGTATAAGATTGAATCCCACCCCAAACTAGCAATTATCTGGAAGTGCCTGGTCTTTTTCTTTACAAAACGTCTACCATTTTTATCTTGAAGACCACAGAACCTAAGATACATGTGCAACACAGTCCACGCTGCACATTACAGCAGTCGACACAACAACATTTGAACCTTGAATGCTATGGGAGAACTACTTATGTAGACAAAGATACTGAGATAATCTCTGCTATGCTCCAAGGCAACCCATGATATCACCTTTGCAGTTTTAATCCTTTCTGGTGCCCAAAGAAAATTTCTGGTGGGGAAAGGCAGGAGAAAACCATGGCCAGTTCCTAACACTGTCCCTGGATGCTAGCATTACAATGCCCAAGATCTACCGAGGCCAACTTATTGGCAAACAGGCCTAAGCAAAATGCCATATTTATGGGCATTTTTAAAATGCCATATTCAAGAGTAATGAAATCCCCTCTATACAAGATTGGATCCAAAAGCTGACAGAATATGCCAAATTAGACGGTCTATCAGAAAAAATAAAGAATAAATCAAAACAGGAATTTGTTTCAAAATGGGAGGTTTTCAAGGAATATTTGAAAAATAAATATAGTAGTTTAAATTCTGTTGCAGCATTCGAGGAACTTCAGTTATAGTTGCAAGGTAGATATAAGAAATAGGATATATTAAGAAAAAGTTTAATTATGATAAAAGTGTGTATTGGCAATAAGTAATATGAAATCGAAATATGGAATAGACAGGAGGTTGGGTCTTTAATGTTAAGACCAATATATGTTTTATTGTTTAAGAAAATTATGTGTCTATGGTTATTCCTGTGTGTAATTTGGTACTTGTGTTTTTTCTTTTTTCTTGCTGTATCAATAAAAAATAATAAAATAAAATGCCATGTTCATGGGGATTTTTAGTGGCCGTTTCACTGTCATATGAGACTCCCTTCCTTGAGAGCAAAGCCTGAGCACGAGCATCTTCCCAATATTTCATTATATGAGGCATGACTTAATTCGATAGTAGACTCCTAGGAAAAACTCCTTATCTGAAACCTAACAGAGATACTGTCAGTCAGTGTAGACCAAGAATGGGGAGCATGTGGCCAGTAGTGACTCATGGTGACAGAGGGTTGAGGCAATTGTGTCCTCCTCAGGGGAGCAGGAAGGGGGTGCGGGGGATGCAGTCTGCCCCGGGTGTCATCCCCGAGGGGGTGACAAAATGCCACACTGCAGGGAGTGGCACTTGCCATGGGGCCTGGCCTACAGTGTGCCCAAGCCATGCGTCTCTCCTGGGAGTGACGCAGTGGCTCAGCTGCGCAAATCGGCAGCATGGGGCTTGCATCCTCCAGGCGGACTCCGTGGGCAGATTGCCGCAGGGCCCCCATGCGCAGATTGCCCAGCCCCCATGGGTGGCTCTCCCCGACCCTGCCACTCCGGGTGCCGGGGCAGCTAGCTACGCTCCTGATCCTCCTGGCTCCAGCAATGTTGTGTTCATCCAGCCAGGGTTGAGGCATGATGAGGCAGGATGTGTTCAGAGAGTAAAGGTGGTGGCCATACAGGTGTGCAGACCCAATAATATAATCACATTCTACTTCTTTCTTCTTTTTGTAATTCTTTAGTAAAAGTGAAGCCTTATTTACCTAGGGATCCATCAGCCTCGCCATCCCCGGACCTTGGAGGGAACAAAAGTACCAGGAAAGCAAAATCTTCTTTGGAGAAAAAGAGTTTATTGAAATCTGTGCACAGAGATAATCTGTACACAGAGACAACCAGCAGGATAGCTCCTGAAAACTGGCTGTAAATACATGGCATTTGGCAGGCATTCTTATACTGTAGGTACACATTTCTCCACCAATCACCAATTGCCAACCTATAGGTACACCTTCCTTCCACCAATCACCAATTGCCAACCTATAGGTACACCTTCCTTCCACCAATCACCAATTGCCAACCTATAGGTACACCTTAGGAGGATAATCACGTTAAGCACGTTCCTCACCCATTTCCCTGTCTTTTGGGCCTACGTGGCTTCTCTTATTCTTTACTTGACCAGTGTCACAAGCCAAACCTGCTCAAGCAATCTTTATTGGAATCTAAAGCCAAAGCTGCTCAGGCAATCTATATTGCAATCTATATTGCGACAGAGCTAAACCGTCCCTTCCTTCATTCCCTCCTCTTCTTTTGGACAGCCTTCTGGCTCGTCCAAGGCAATAGGCTGGTATTCACGCCTCAAAGCTATCACTCGGGGACCCATCATGCGCGACATTGTTTTGTGCACCATATTTTGCAAGCATTGCACCAAGCAGGGAATACAGAAGCAGAAAAGCAAAAGGATTATAAGTGTACTGTCAATACCATAATATGCCTGATTCAACCACCATCGGGGAGCCAATAATATAACCAATTCCATGGATCATGGATCACCTTCTGTAATTTTTAGCGGGTTTTCAGCTATCATTGTTTCCATGTGGTCAATTGTGGCCGAAATGCTGATATTTTACTCAATAACCTAGTCTCCATCTGACCATGTTCACCAGGTGCAGCACCTTCCTTGTCTCCTGCAACTAGGAGAACGAGGAACACTAGGAGGATCATCAAGGGGATAGAAGGATCGGGCCGTCGTCTCCCGCAGAGCCTATGACGCTCATGCCAGCAGAAAAAGAGACACATCCATGTGGCAAGGGCAGTTGAAATAACTCCCATCCACCAACCCCAATCACTCCATGGTTCCTCCCAGCAATATTCAGGGGGTGTGCTCATTGTTGAAGAGCCCACTGATATTTGTGCCCGATTACCTGTTGAGCCTCAAGGATGAGAGCCCACCGGTGAGCTGATGCTCCCACTATGTGGGTCAACTTTTCTACTAACCCTGTTGGGTGGATTGAACTCTCGTGATGCCTCCCTACTGACCAGGGCATATGGAGGCTGAAATCCTGGGGTGGCAATTCTTATTTTGGGAGGCTCGAGCCACCACGATTGTCAGAGGTGGTGCTGCAGAATTTACTGGCACTTGTTCAGCAATTTCAATGCACACCTGGTTAAGGCTCCCACTCCTGTAATACTTGCATTAAGATAGGTTCTGTCCCATCTATTGCCTGTATTAAGAGTAGGACCTGGTCTATCAAATGAGGTTGGTACAGTGCTCTACCCCCCGAATGACAGTTGGTTACTTCCCCCCAACAGCAAGAGCAGTCCAGAACTTGATAGAATTCGACCGTCTCTGCAACTTCCCGTAGGAGCACTACCCACGCGTGCTGGATAGTGGTGTGGAAGAGGAGCCACAACGGGGAAGCGGGATGTTTCAATATGGTAACCTCATCAAACCCCTGTTTCCAATAGCCAATGAGCACACCATCTCTTACCACCGGCAAGACGAACCAGTCATAGCAGAGGTCAGCAGGCCAGTAAGGGCGGTATGGCTCGGTGGGGTCAGGACTGTGGGACATAGAGCAAATCAATACAGAATATAACAGAAAAAAAGAAAAGAGAAAGTCCTTATGAAAGTAGAACCTGGTGGACTTCCTGGATTAGTCCCGGCACGGGTTTTCACGTAGGGGACGCTGCCCGCGGGCGCCCCTCCCATCCAATTCTTCAGCTGTGCGTTGAGATATCAGCTTCCGGTGTGATATCAGCAGAGCGGTCGTCTGCCAGGCATCTGGAGATAGTCAGCCGAAGGGAGTTCTCTGGATCTGGTGTAACTGTCCAGTCTGAAATGGCTTTCTTCACTGAGTATGGTGGACCCAAGGGGTAATGCCGGCAACTTTCACGGCCGTGGGTGTGGAGAGCAGGACGGTATAAGGTCCCTTCCAGCACGGTTGTAGCGGCGTCCGTGCCCAATCTTTTACCCACACTTCATCACCTGGCTCGAACTGATGCAGCCAACACACAGGGGTTGCGAGCCTGGGTCCACCTGTTGAGACAGAAAACTCGGAAGAATATCTGGACTTAATTATTCAATTGCATATCTTGGCTAGCATATGGAGTTAACATTCTAACATATGGGACTGGTCTCCCAAACACCTTAATGGGAGACTATGGACCCTGAGTAATGCCAGGGGTAACATTGTCACCCAATTAGACCCAGTTTCCTGTGTCAGCTTGGATGGCTGATTCTAGGGTCTGTATGCTGTATGCAACTTTCAGTTATAGTGCCTTAGCCAACTCCTGCAACACTGAGTGAACAAAGGCTGGTCCATTGTCAGCTTCTGCCCCTTTGCCAGGTTTAGGGCTCTGGTGAGCGCTGTTATTTCTGCCAATTGTGCTGATGTTCCAGGTGGGAGTGGCTTTGCCTCGATCACCTGGTCTTCCAGGGCTACCACTGCGTAACCTGCCTTCTGGTGTCCAGCCTCAACAAAGCTGCTTCCATCCACAAACCGTGACGGCCACTGGGGGTCTGCTTCATCTTTAAGGTCAGGTCTGCTAGAGTACACCTCATCCATTACTTCAATGCAGTCATGCGTGGGCTCCTCACCTTCTCCTACCGGTAATAGGGCAGCTGGGTTGAGGGCTGTGGTGACTTGGAATTTCTAACGCGGATGTAGTAGTAGCATCTGACATTTCCTCATTTTAGCCTAGGAGAGGAAATACGTGCCGTTCGGCAGATGGCACGCTGACTCTTTCCTAAGCGGCCTCGCCCTCCTCCCCGGGCGGTTTCTCCCAACGGTGGACCTCCCGTCTTCAGGGCCATCAACTTCTCTGCCTGGTACTTCTCCTTTTTTTTTTCTGGGCCTCTTCCTCCCTCTGATTATAAGTGGTCTGGGCTAGTTCCAGCATCCATTCAAGGGTGTGGCCCATAAAAACCTTCAAATTTTTTTTTAAATTTTATCGGGCGCTGCCTGGGCTACAAAGGCCACTTTGAGAATTGGGGCGTTGGCAGCCTCATCTGGGTTCACAGGGGTATACTGGCGGTAGGCTTCCTTCAGCCTCTTTAAGTAGGCTCCAGGGGCCTCCTCTGTCCCTTGCACTCTCATGTGTGCTCGGGCTTCAGCATGAATTCGCCTATCCTCCTCTGTAGCTAGCAGGGCATCCATCAAATATTGCACATCATAAAAAGTGGGGTTGTATGTTTAAAAAATTCCCTCAAACAGCTTAATGATTTTGGCAGGGTTTTCTTCAAATGAAGGGTTTTGGTTCTTCCAATTACAAACATCTGCACTAGAGAAGGGGACATGTTGAACTGTATAAGTTCTATTGGGCACCACCCCATCAGGTCCCGCGGGGGCCGGAGGGTCATATACTCTATGGAGAGGCATCACTCTGGCCGCGCCCTTTTCCTGTGCTTCATGTGCCCTATGGAGGGTCACTCTTTTCACTGCCTTCCCCACTCTTTCTGCCACATTCTTCTCTGTTCCCCTATGCATCCTGCTGCTTTTAACAAATGGGGACTGACGTCCACTTCTTCTGCATAAGGTTCCACATACTTTCGCAAACGTTCTGCCTGTTCCTCTGTTCATATCTTTCCATCACTTGTCAACTTAATCAATCTTCCTACAAATGCCTCATCCTCATCATCCTCTTCTCTTTCCTCCCTTTCTCCATCTTCGCCCAGGTTTAACAATGCATTGTCCACAGGATTGGGGCTGGGCCATCTGCTCCCTGTGGCGGGGGTGGTGCCAGGGCTGTTGCCGGGGCATAAGGCAGTGGGGGCATTAAAACTTTATCTTCTTCCCTCTCTAAATCCTGGAGGACTGGGGGGTTGTCCTCCTGTCTTCCTGACTGAGCAGATACGGCTGCCTGAGACTTTTTGGCAGCATGACTTCAGCCAGGGGGGGGGGGTTCTGTTCCACATTGGTCTTCCATGTGGAAATGTAGGGGATTTGATCAGAATGGACATTCAAAATGTTCTGATCTAATAGATTAATGAGTTGCAAATCAAGGGTCCTGGTGGACGGCCAATTTATTCTTTTGGGTGGGCCAATCTAATTCACACAATGTCCTCATCCTCCCCTCATCAGCTTGAATCCCCAAAAGCCTTCCAAAGGGGTGCTTTTACTTTGGCCAGAACCCATTTCTTCCAGATACCCCGCTCCTATTCACAGTAAAAATTCTCTCACACTTCACACACAACAGACCTGCCAGAAAATGCACAACCCTGCAATCGCCCAAGGGGAACGCTAAGCCCCGACCTTCACACATCAAGACAAACACTGGAGTATCCGGTACACACACCACACAGAATACACCAAAAATCACAATATATATATATCCCTCCCTCTTCTGTTCCAAACTTTTGCTGGTGGCACTCTAATGCACAACCCTGCAATCGCCCAGCCAAGGGGCACTAATACCCCGGCCCACACTTGACAATTCAATCACCGGAGTATCTGACATGCAACATACAACATACAAATCACAGCAATATAATTTCTCCTCTGTTTCCCTTTTATTTAACCTTACTGGCACACTTCTACCACGGCCAGTTCCCTTTTCCTGGCGGCACCTTTATTGCCACGGCCAGGTGAGGCTGATCAGGCCTCGCCCTTTCCCTTGGGCTTACCTTGCTTCCGCTGCGGACCTGTCCCCTCGGCGCCATCCTCTTGTTCTCCCTCAACTAGATGTCTCCACTCCAGAACAGTGTGGCTGGCTCCCCCCCACGAAACAGGTGGGGTGCGCACGGGAGCCTGCAAAACGCTGCTGAGCTGTTCACCTTGGTTGAGCCTGGCCCTCCGGTCCGTATTGGGGGGGGGAGGCTTATCCCGGACGAGCCCCCAAAGAAATGAAGCCTTATTTACCTAGGGATCCATCAGCCTCGCCATCCCCGGACCTTGGAGGGAACAAAAGTACCAGGAAAGCAAAATCTTCTTTGGAGAAAAAGAGTTTATTGAAATCTGTGCACAGAGATAATCTGTACACAGAGACAACCAGCAGGATAGCTCCTGAAAACTGGCTGTAAATACATGGCATTTGGCAGGCATTCTTATACTGTAGGTACACATTTCTCCACCAATCACCAATTGCCAACCTATAGGTACACCTTCCTTCCACCAATCACCAATTGCCAACCTATAGGTACACCTTCCTTCCACCAATCACCAATTGCCAACCTATAGGTACACCTTAGGAGGATAATCACGTTAAGCACGTTCCTCACCCATTTCCCTGTCTTTTGGGCCTACGTGGCTTCTCTTATTCTTTACTTGACCAGTGTCACAAGCCAAACCTGCTCAAGCAATCTTTATTGGAATCTAAAGCCAAAGCTGCTCAGGCAATCTATATTGCAATCTATATTGCGACAGAGCTAAACCGTCCCTTCCTTCAAAAGGACTAGGGTCTTCCTAGCCTCACAGATATACTCCAGAGCTCATGCCTTGATATTGGCAATCATTTATATTCAGTTCACCAGAATGGGCAAGCACAAAATGGCATTTCTCAAGCCTGCCTTCACAGTAGAGTTTTACCATGACTGCCACACTACATGTTCCATGTCAGCGGTAGTTCAAAAGAAAAATGATCCAGTTGAATGTACACCTTGTTCACGCCTCATTTATTTCAATGGGGGGAGTTAGCATTAAGCAGGCACATAAATCTCTCTCTGAAATGATTGGGACTTTGAAAGTGCTTCGGTTTTGCTGTACATAGTGCCCTTTTTGCAATATATAAAGGCCAATAGAGGCTTTTGGTTAAATAGCAGCTGTTCAGGCTATGGGATTCTAACCCTTCTCTGTCTCTGCGCAAAACAAGAGCTGCTTAGCAAAGGCAACTCTGTGGGATCCAAAGCCAGTCTGTTGGCAATTTGAACCTGGCTCTTGGACATTTAATTCTGATAAGGTTTCTGCACGCAAAAATCATACTGCCCTGTTTTGCATTCCTCTTGCCAGCTCCAGTACTTTGGACAAAAATAAATTCAGAATTACCATCAGGCTTTCAAATATTTCTCAGATGGCTAAATAAGGACTGGTTTGTGCACTGTGCGGTTGCACAAGAGGGAGCTGGAATGAGGAAATGCTCTCTCTCTCTCTCTTTCTCTAAGCATCCCTCAATCAAGCTGACACAAGACCAAGTTTCCATTTCCAGTTAACTTTCTTATATGCTAAGATTGTGCAATCTTGCCCCAGCGTAACACAAAGGCATGTCAGATATGCCTTTCAGTACAGATATGCCATGCAGTACAAAGGCAGATACTGTCTGGTTCCCTAAGTGGATCACAGGCCAGCAATCATTCAGGGAGTATGAGCAGGGAAAGCTTGGCTGGGCCCCTGCCTTTCATCTTTATGGGAGCTTTGACACGTGGGCATTACATAAGCTGCCAAACTCATCTTTCAATTGAAACAACTAATCTGGAAATCAAATTCAAAAGCTGTTTGGTTTTCCCTGTCTTAAACTGAACAAGTAAAAACCAAGCACCCTTTTTACCCCTTACTAAACAAACAGAAAATCTGAAGCCTCCCCCCTCCCCCGCCACTGTCAAAGGAAAATCCCAGGCATGTGGCGACATGTATGTGCAAGCGAGAGGGAATTTTGCAATTAAAAAACAGAGTTCTGTCCAAGTACAGTGCAAAGCTTTATTTTGGGAAACAAGTTAGTTCAGCACATTACAGTTAGTGACGCACGATGGCTAAAGTTATAATTTCGGAACGGGGACTTTCTAAAGTGGTGGTGAATGGTTCAAACTTTTTACTGTAATATTGGCAATATAAATAAGCAATATTGAGAAACTTGGCATCTGGTTGGGGTTGGCTCAGTCTTGTCTTTTTTTTGTACCCCAGGCAAACCTAACACTGCCTGCCCCTGATCCATAGTTTATTGTTTAACCAACTGCAGTCTCCTTTTCCTTTCCCACTCAAACAGAGTGAAGAACTGAAATTAGGAAAATGAGAACTCTGGACTTGCCCCATCCACCTCAGATGATCTATTCCCAAGGTTCTGGGTCCGTTTAGTCAAGCCCCCTGCTCTTCACGCGGCCAACCAGATGCCTCTGTAAAACCCACAAGCAAGATTTGAGCACAAGAGGACTCTCCCATCTGGTGGTTTCCAGAAATGGGTATTCAGAAACATTCTTGCTTCCAGCTGCAGAGGCAGAGCATAGCCATCCTGGCTAGTAGCCATCAATAGCCCTCTACTCCATTAATTTGTCTAATCCTCTTTTAAAGCAACCTAGGTTGGTGGCCACCACTACCTCCTGAGCGAGCCCGTTCCACAGTTTAACAATGCACTGGAAACCAGCAGTAGGTGGAATCAGAGCCGATGTTTAACAAAGCCAACTAATTCTAGTTTTACCCACACACACACACACCCCACACCCCTGCTGAGTTCTACACGGGGAACACTGACCATTTACAGAGGATGGCAGCCAGTGCTGCCTTCTTGAATTGGACATAAGCAAGGAAGCAGGCAGGCCAGGGCTGGCTGAGGTGGGTGGTGGGGCAGCGTCCCATTTGCCCGTGTGGATGAATCTCCACTGCTTACCCTCCATGAATTCTCTCTGCAATTATGAAAGGTGCACTGCCAGGACCTGGCAAAATTTAAGGGGAGAAATAAATCTTCCTTAAAAAGCTACCGTCCTTTCCTGCAAGCTCATCAAGTACCGCTAATAAAAACCCAAGATCTAAAGAGAAGGTGGGTTTCCCTCCGCTTGCTTAAACAGCCTCTCTCTTTCAGCCTCCTTAATTCGCTAATGTTGTACACAGCCTCTTGTTTATGTGACAGCGCTTATTGCCACAAAGGCAGCTGTGACACTGCCTAAATCGGGCAGGAGACGAAGCGGGGCTGTTCATAAAGCACAGAGCCAGTGTTTACAGATAGCTTACTAATAAATCAGCAGTGCCTGGAAAACTAATACAGAGAAACTTTGCATGTGATGCGAGGTTGATTTTATGAAAGTGGCTCTGACGTGCAGCTGCAGCTCATCTTCAATGACTCATTAGCTTTGAAGAAAATTCCTTTCCTAAGACAGCCAGACTTTTCTTTGACTAATGAGGATTTTCACTTTGCTCTAGCTTTGCCTTGCACGTGCTTATAATAAGCTAGTCTTGAAGCCACCATGGGAGACAAAAACCCACACAGAGGGAAGCGGAGGGGGGGGGACAACACAAATTTTCACAAAGGCTTTACCTCCACGCCGGTCAGTTCCGCAGGCCACTTTATGGCGGATGCGATAGTGTTCCTGCATCCCTGTTTTGCGCAGCATCCACATGACCTCAACAAATATCACTTCCCCCATTTAATCTGGATTTGTCATTTGCGGCGCCAGGGGGGTGGGGGGTGGGATTCCAATATGTAAAAATCCTCACAGAAATGCTAACTTCAGATAATGTCTGAGGGGAGGGTTATATGAGATGGCATTTTGACATAGTGGATGCTATGAAAAACTTGTGCGCATGAAGAGTCCGCCACGTGAAATTGCCTGTTGAAACAGCCATGGCACAAATTATCATGCACAGCAGCAACAAAAACCTTTGCAACCACTCACATCTGATGAACTTAAGAGGCAGATTAAACAAGTGATACTGAAAGAGGCATTTGTTGGCAGGAATTCCTAAGCGTAAAAAAGGGAGTTGGGAACCCTTTTGCTCCATGGGCCAGATCCTTATCAGGACATACTTCAGGATTTCAAAGCACAGCCAAACTGAGCAGAATTTAACACCCTAGGGCAGGATGCATGGTCATTCTTGTATTCAATAAGTGCTGACATTCACACTGCTTTTTTTATAAAAAAAAAAAAATCACTGGGTTTAGTTTTTTATGGTGCATCAGGCAACTAATGTAGACCTGTGTGTCCAAATACATTTTGGTTATGTTGAAATATACTGTATAGGACTTGGCCTGCTAAAGATTTGTTACTGGAGTGTTTGTATAGATGACAATTATTTTATTATAATAAACTATTCCATTCCACTTTCCCATTTAAGTTCCATGTTGAACACATCCTGCTCTGACCCCGACAATGGGTCTTTCACCAGAGACCAGTCTTGTCAAGTTAATTTGGATGGCCCAGCATTTTCCACTGAATGACAATTTTTTCTCTTTAGCCCATTTCACTCAGCCCTTCAAGTGTACATAATATAAAAAGACAGAGGGGGAGGGGTGACACCTGTTTATTCTCCCTACCTATTCTTGACATGTTGTCTTTGCCTGGGTGATTAGAGCTCTCAGGTGTACATTTTGTACACATTTTGTATGCATGATTCTCCCCCTTTCTCTGTATGCATTCACTATCCACCGTTAGAAGACTATTGGGGGTGTTTTGTAAAGCTGATTTGGATGGCTCAGCACTTCCCATTTAGCAGCAGCTGGAAGACTGTATGGAAAAAATGGGTTTGCACAAATCCTCTCTGTTATTCTCACAACCATCTTGCAATATAGCTGGGGGGAGAGGCAGACTTTTGCCCTAGGCAATCTAATAATCATTTATTTGTTTTATTACACTTTTTAATATTTGTTTTATTTAGACCATTTCCATACTGTTTAATGTAGAATACATACTCTAAGCAGTACGCAGAAAACTAAAGCAACAACAACAGGCAGCTTAAACACCAACAATGCCCAGCTCCGTATACAAATGTTACATTAATACAAAACCCCTAATAAAGAAAGAGATCTCAGTTCCTTCTTATCCCCTTTCAGCCTTCTAGCTCTCACCCAGGACTCCACCTATTCTGCTCTGGCTCTCACTCACAGCATAAACAAACTCATGCACAAAATCTTGGAGAGATCCAAGAAACTGCTGGCCTCACTCTAGTCTCTAGGGTTGCTTTTATGGACAGAACCAAGGTGGGTGGAGCCTTCTCAGGCTGCTCATAGCTGGGTTCCAGGTACAGCAGGCTTGGTGAATTTCACAGGGGTCCCAAGGATTTGATTAGATTTAATTAATTTCTATGGGACATGGGTGGCGCTGTGGGTTAAACCACAGAGCCTAGGACTTGCCGATCAGAAGGTTGGCGGTTCGAATCTTCATGACGGGGTGAGCTCCCGATGCTTGGTCCCTGCTCCTGCCAACCTAGCAGCTCGAAAGCATGTCAAAGTGCAAGTAGATAAATAGGTACCGCTCCGGCGGGAAGGTAAATGGCGTTTCCATGCACTGCTCTGGTTCGCCAGAAGCGGCTTAGTCATGCTGGCCACATGACCCAGAGGCTGTACGCCGGCTCCCTCGGCCAATAAAGCGAGATGAGCCCAGAGTCGGTCACGACTGGACCTAATGGTCAGGGGTCCCTTAACCTTTACCTAATTAATTTCTATTTCACTTAATAGATTTAAAATATCTCTAAGTGGTGTACAAAAAACTGAAGGGCCAGCAGAAAGCTTAAAGAAAATATTGCAAAAATGCACAATTACATATAAAGATGTTGCATTAATAAAAAGTTATTGATATTAAATTGATATCAATTCATTTTCCATCTGACATACCCTCCCTCTCAGCCTCTGGCTTCTCACCCAGGATCCAAACTAACTCTCAGCTCACCTACATCCAACACCCTTTTAGTATGTGGTTGGGGGGGTGTTATTGGGTTGCTACTTTTGGTTTGATTTTATATGTTATAGTCTTGTTGTGAACTGCCCTGAGACCTCCGGGTATAGGGTAAGTTGCGTTAATAAAATAATAATAATAAATAATAATAATAATAATAATAATACAAAAGTCTCACAACAGGACGAGTTCCAGGAAACAGCAGACACCCCCTAATTGCTCACTCTAGACTTGCTTTTTATGGGCAGGACCAAGGTGGATGGTATTTTCTCAGGCTGCACACAGCCATGTTCCATTCAGCTGCATTCTCCACACTCAGTTCCAGGTACAGAAAGGATGGCTTGTAGGGCAGCCCTCTACTTGACAGTTGCTTCCCTGGCCTCTTCCTGCCTCTCCCCCTCCAGCTACTGAACAGAGGTGCGTACCTTAGTCTCTCCTGTTGAAAACTAACAAACTCAGAGGGCATTAACAGGTCATTCAGATCAGATTTTTCTGGGCGAGCAATCAGCACATTAGCTTCCACCCTTCTCTGTTTTGCATCATGGATATTTGTTATTCCACCACTTGCCCTCCACACCAGTGGATGGAGTCTGAATGGATGCATCTGGGCCATTTCTTCATCTGTCACCTCAATTACCCCTTTTCCATCTTCCAGTTCCTTTTCCCATTCTGGGCAGGAATGTAGGCATTTCTGTATCAGTGCTCAGAAACAAGTTTTTTAAAAGCACAATGAGTGCCTATGAATGCAAGAGTAAACTTTACCAACATGTAGTTTATCAGCAAGAATGGAGGCTTGTGCTTTGGGGAGGTGGAGCAATATCCATTTCATCTGTTTTTTTTAAAAAAAATAATAATGAGACCTTGCTCAAAACTGATCCTATGCTATCTCGAACTGCTGTTTGGTGGGGTTGAGGATGGGCGAATATATCCCATAATACTGGGATTACCCTGTAGACCTTCATAATTGTTAAAACCACAACCATGCACGGGCCACACACATACTGATAAACTGCAGCAGCAATGAAATACCAAAATTCTGATAAAGACTTCCATATTCCAGATGTTCTGAATCAGGTTTCAAGGTCTAAAAGCATTTATAAGACATCCCATTATATTGCAAGAGCAAACGGTACCCCTTAACCCCGTCTCTTTAGAGAGCCTGTCAGCCAGATGACATCTGAGTTGGAAAACAACTACACTACTACTGAAGAGGGCTCTCAGGAAACTCCTCCTTTTGCTATCAAAGGTTTTGTTGTCCTTTGTTACTTTGAATTGGCCAAATGAACAAACATTTGCCTTGGAGTGGAGACCTGGGCCTAAGCTTAGGAAGTAACACCTTCTCAAATATTCTAGTTATTAGATGCCAAATTCTTCCCAGCAATCTGAGCTTCTCACAAATACAGCAAACAGGAACGAAGGAAACAAGATAGAGCAGCACAGAGTTTGATTTTGCACTAGGACCATACAAATGCTTGGTGGGTACACCGAAATCAAGGGCAGTACCTGCTATGCAATGCAGCCCCAGCAGAGGCGTAGGAAGGTCAGGTGGTACCCGGTGTTACCCCCCCACACACACACACACATTGATTTTTATTTTTTTGCCTGCAAAAATGGTTTTATGTTATTTCATATTTTCTTACAAAGGAATGGGGATTCTGAGCCTCTGATAACAAGTGACTATGGGCAGATACTTAAATCTACAGGTTGGATTGTGTTTTGGCTTGTGTTATTTTATTTATATTTATTGTTTGTTTATTTAATAAATTTTATTTTGAAAAACCTGCAAAGTGGTTTACCAAAACAAAAAACAAAAAAACCACAGCAGTAAAATCTAGAAAAATTAACAATCCTACTTTAAAACATACAAACGCATATATTTTAAAACTTAAATTACTTCAACTTCCTAAGCATCTAGGTATGCTTGCCTAAAGAAGAATGCTTTTAGCAGGTGCCTGAAAAGAGTCTAGCAAAGGCACATGCTTTGTTGAAATTTCAGCCTTCACGACATAGGAAAATGGCCAAATAAACAGCTGTTTTCGTGGAGGAGGGTCAAGATATTAACTGATATGCATGGAATTTCATATGTAGCTATATAAGACCTTTGGAGCACTCATTTTATTTTAAAAATTTTTTTTATGAACCACCCTAGTAGGGCAGTAATTGTTCCTTGATAATTTGTCACCCCCCTCCATGATGGCATCTGCCCCCCCGCCCCCTTTCCTACGCCCCTGAGCCCTAGCTCCCCCATGCATGTTCACTGTATACGCACAGAAACACAGGAATATAGGAAACTGTTTTGTACTGATTGTCCTGAACCCCTGGCCTACCTGGTGGCAAGTCAGTATGTCAAGTCTCCAGTCTGGGGTCACACCACGTATCCCAAGTGAGGCATAGTCCTGTAGAGGCCCTGGAGCATCCAAGCCAAAGGCCATCAACCTGGGCAGTTGAGCAGACACAGCCCCTCAACTCTGCTTTGCTTTTGCACTTTGCATGCTGATTGCAGCAGCTGGACTTGACGAGGCATGTGACCCTCACCTGTTCTGAGTCTACTCCAGCTGAGAAATCACACCCCTCCTCCCAGAGCTAACGAGCCCCACCTGGCCAGCTAAGGAGTTGTGGGTCCTTGCCTGCCTCAGCTTCCTAGAGTGCACCTTCCTGCTGCTCCTTACGCTTCAGAGCCCACTGTGTTCGTGGGGACTGGGGCCCCTTTGGCTCTGGTGATGGGTCCTGCTGCTCCGGTTCCTGTGCCCTGACCTCTATCCCTTCGCCATCAGCCGTCACCCTGTGAGTATTTTCTACACCAACCTCTCCTTCCCTATCCCAAGCGTGTCCCAGTCCCAGCTACACCCCTTGCTGGGATCTTCTTCCTCCTCCCCGTTGACCTGCCAGTTCATGACACTGGTACACCACTAAAGTCCTATTTCCATCTATTTTGTTTGCCCAGCTATCACACTACCAGCTCAAGATAAGGGCTTGAGCATTAAGAGTTCTAAGGGCTGAAGTGGGTATGCATTGCTGCATAAAATTGTCTTCTGCTCATAGCCTCAGTTCGTGTGCCAGCAGGGCTTCGCAACACGCTTAGCTTCAGCCCGCAAGCTAAATGGAAACCAGCCTGGAACCTCTCCAGACCCACAGGGCAGGCCTTCTGAAGGGTCTGCAATTAATTAAGACTGAAGGAGAGCTTTGAATAACCCTTTTATAGAACAAAATGCACAGTCAAATAACTCGGCAGACAAAACACAACAAAACCAACTTCATGGTTTCGTTTGAGAAAGCCATTACAGGTTCAAGCAATGAAGAAAATGCCTTGTTCAAGCCACTTGTGTGAATCTATTAAGTTCAGATTACAAAGCTGGGCTGCCCAGTTATAATAAAGCACAATAGTGCTTTATCCAGTGGCAGCCATCTGTACAAAAAGCCAGTAATAACATATTAGGTTTTAAATATATATACAGCATGCACAACTTTGTTTTCAAAGAGGGCATTTAGAAAAAGAATAAACATTCAGGTATCAGTCATATTCTATTGAATAAGAAAAATAGTCCTGTTACCCAATATGTCCTTTTCTAGCACTTTGCTTCTGCTATTCAATTATGTAATTGACTTTTTATAAAACATACAATGTTTAGGAATCTGATTTACGTCAGAGGCATAGACATCCTTCTGTTTTGTCTGCGGAAAATGTGATTATATGAGAGTCACATATTAATTGAAAACCAATGATTTATCAGACATGGAAGTTCTGTGAGGGGTTGTTTTTTTGCATAGTATAGTGAAAATGACTAGGCAAAAGTTCTGTGGAAGGGCATTCCTGGATTGCTTAAGAGTTGGTCAGATATAAGGAGAAGACCAAAGCTGGAGGTTTAGGAGGAATAGTTTTCTACAAGGAACAATTCTACATGCTTCAACGTAATTAGATTAATAACTTCCAAGACTGATAGATTAACCAAAATACATTAAAAGAGTTGGCAGCTATATTGAAATGCATGGATTATAATATGCAGGTGAATCTAATTGTCACAGCAGTGTGCACAACTTCAAAAACCCTTTTACTCTTTCACAGTGGTCTCAGAACCTTCAACAAACATGCATGTCTCTTAGTTGAGATATGAAGTACTATGATGCTCAGCATGAAATTATCCAGTTAGATGGCCCCAAATTGCCAGATTGGAGGTAGGGACAATATTTCATGTTTCAGTGAGTGAGTGGGGAGGATGAGCCAAACCTCTAGACCAGTGTTTCCCAACCTTGTGCCTCCAGCTGTTTTTGAACTACAACTCCCATCATCCCTGACTAGCAAGACCAGTGGCAAGGGATGATGGGAATTGTAGGCCAAAAACAGCTGGAGGCACAAGGTTGGGAAACACTGCTCTAGACAGCGTAAATGCCCAGTACTTTAATTTAAGATTAAAGCCCTATTTTAGAGGTGAGAAACCATGGGCCCAACTAACAAATGCAGCCCTCTAGTGCAGGCATAGGCAAACTCGGCCATTCCATCTACAACTCCAATGATCCCTAGCTAACAGGACCAGTGGTCAGGGATGATGGGAATTGTAGGCTCAAAACATCTGGAGGGCCGAGTTTGCTTATGCCTGCTCTAGTGGGTCCCTGGAACTCTTCCCAGGGCACATTCCTCACTGACCCTGCTCTGGCCCAGCTTGAAATATTTTGCCTTGCTGGACTATGTCCCTGAATTGGGTTGATATCTCTTGCTTGCCTGAGACTGGAGAGAGGTGTGTGGCAGTACGATGTCACATCTGAGGGAATGTGGCCCTCTGCTCTGCCTACAACAGATGCCCAACTCCTGCCCTATTTGGGGCAACCAAATAGGGCTTAAATTGGGTGCTCTGAAACACTGTGGCAGTACGATGTCTTATTTCAAAGTGTTTTCCTTCTACCCAAACCTATTCGAAGGCGAAGTGCCTCTTTGTGTTTTTGTACCTGCTCTCGCAAGGCAATTCTCTAAATAAAAGATAGCAAAGCTCTATATAACTTTTGAGGAATTTTTTTTTAAAAAAGTCTTGCTTCTGCCAAACTATTCTAATAAATAGCCATGGCAGATGAAAGTTCAATTGCAGGTTCTATGGTTTGTGCAAATACTAATGAGCCATAACTTACCGGATATTTTATAAGCTATTCGGGGGATGTGTGCACTCTAAAGTGATTTAACCCCTTAGGCAGTTTTAACCTCTGTTCTCAACTTGGCTATCCTGCACCTTCCCTACCTACACAATCCTCCAGGGACAAGAAAAAAGGATAATAGCAGCAATATAATGCACTGTTTTTATGGAGTAGTATAAATATGACAGGGCAATAAGGCAGCAGCAGGAGCAATGGTGAGTGCTACAGGAATTTTTCAGCAGCATGAACCAGCATGCTGCTTGTTCCCACTAAACCATAGTTTGCTTTAAGCTATGGTTTAATGTGACATGCACACTGTATGCACCTCCACATCTCTGCCATCTCCCCTTAGTGGTGTGTGTGCACATTCACACACAATCACAATCTCCACGTTCTGATAGCATCTCATTCAAGCGCATGGGCCTGGTTTGCACATCACAGGAAGGTACATTTTTTGTTTACCAGCAGTAGCGGACTTCGGACTCTCAAATGGCACCCTGTGCACTACTTAAATTTGGTGCCCACTGCCTCTCATGCTCTGTTCTACAGCATTGTTTTGATGGCCCCTGCTCTAGTTGCGCCACGCTAAACCCGCCTTTGTTGCCAGGACCATGGAGGCTCACAATTGCTTTGCTCCTTGTTGGCCCTTTTTGACTCCTGTGCCCCATTGAGCTAAGTCTGAAGGCACAATATACAAGTGAGAAAGTGGCGTGTCTACATCCACATTAAACAAACAGTACCTCCCTTCTTCTCACATGGGTGCTAAACTTCCCAGTCTGTGCAACTGTTTGCTTTGGTGCTTTGTCACTGGAGATGAGAACCTCTGTCAGCTGGGAAAGGCTGTGGCTCAATAGTAGCACATCTGCTTTACGTGCAGAAGGTCCCAGGCTCCATCCCAATGTACAGCTGGGAAAAGTTCCCTCTCTAAAACCCTGGAGAGCCTCTGCCAGTCATTGTAGACAATACAATTCTGAATTAGATGAACTGTCTGTGCAAGGCACCTTCATATTATTCCTCATGCTCATAGACTAACGTTCATCTCGGCCTCAATGAACTGAATCTTAGTGTAAATGGGGATGCACATTGTGGTGCCACATGTAGCGGACACCTAGTTCTGCATAAATAACTTGAGCTGCTCAGCGATTTTTATTTCAGACTGCTTTTATCTTCTATGTTTATATTGCCTTTAAAAAAAAACCCAACCCCATATTTTATTCTGTTGCAAATTTTTAACAGTTCTAAGTCACCATTCAAAAGTTAAAGTTATTTCCAGTAGAAGTTATTATATAATATCTTCTTGCTGGCTCCTGCTATGAAAGTCAAGAGCATTACTCCAGCCCTGCTTAAGTATTTTTGAAAGTTGCAGGTCCAACCCCCCCACCCCATCTACACCACTTCTATATGCTGACAAGTTGAGGTTTCCTACTACAGTGGTACCTTGGGTTACATACGCTTCAGGTTACATACGCTTCAGGTTACAGACTCCGTTAACTCTGCGTTAAGAACTTTGCTTCAGGATGAGAACAGAAATTGTGCTCCGGCGGCGCAGTGGCAGCGGGAGGCCCCATTAGCTAAAGTGGTGCTTCAGGTTAAGAACAGTTTCAGGTTAAGAACGGACTTCCGGGACGAATTAAGTACTTAACCCGAGGTACCACTGTACTGGCATTGAATTAATACTAGCAAAAGACATAGGAAAATCCAACTAAACATAAACTGCAGTTTAGACAAATGTCTTCTTTTTAATTTGCAGAGAAGTTGCTAGAAGCCACGTTCCAGGTTCATCACTTGAGATGTCCTCTAGACTTCAGTGGCCTTTGGGCAACCATCTAAAAGGATGCAACTTCAGAGTTCATGTAAAAAGCACTCTTTAAATCAAACATTTCCCTAGGGCCACCCACATGACTCCAGAAACAGCTGAACTGATTTTGCTCAGGCTTTTGAGGAGGACCATTAAACCTTTGGCCTAAATGGAGCATGGAAAGCTTCAGCCTCTGAAGAATGACACCGACAAAATTTATGAGCAGCCTGAAAACAGTAATCACAGTGGAAGTTCAAACTTTAGCTAGTTTTGCCCTTACCACACGCTTTGTAATTTAGGTTTTTATTTATCCTGGAGATTGTTTGTTTTTGTACCTCCAGAAATCTGCCTTTCTTGAAGATGCTTTTTAAACCAATGTCTGCATTAAGGTTCATAGTATCTGACATGGGGATTTGAATTGTTCAATGCAACTTCACAATCTCTAAATAAATAAATAAATAAATAAATAAATAAATAAATAAATGTTTAAATATTAAAGTAATTAAAATTTAAAAAATTCAGTAGGGTAATACCTTTATTAAGGCCAGCTAAAATATCACAAAGTAGGGAGCAAACTTTTGAGTCTGCTCTTCTTCAAGCTGGGTGTTGCTGAGCACCAAAAGGGCAGAGGGAGGAGCAGCTGTTTCTGGGCATGTGAAAAAGCCCCGCTAATCTGCTCTTTGTAAGACGGTGTGGAGGAGGTGTTATACAGGCTTAATTAGGCAAGACCATACTGGGTGCAAAAAATCTTTAAAAGTCAATTAATTAAAATCATGCCAGAAAATTAATGAGCGAATCACCCTAACATTGTGCAGAGCAAGAGGAATAAGAAGAAGAAATGGTTAAGAGCCACAAAAGAACTAAAAGTGCTCTAAGTGTTTTACAGCTTGTATTATCCCAGCCCAGGACGCTAGCCTAAGGTAAGCCAGGAACTATGCTTGTAAAATTGGTCTGACCTCTTCAGCAGTTTCTTTTCCTGCAAAAATGGAATCTTATGGCTGCAAAATCACAGGGTAAGAGGGAACCTCAAGAAAAATTCAACAGATTGGGAGGGGAAATATTCCCCTCCTGGCATTTTTTATTCCCTTTCCTTTCTAGATTGATCCAGATTTGTCCAGTAGCAAGGCAGCTCTAGAAGAAATGGGTAAGCCTGCTACTCTTCAAAATAATAAGGGAAAGCCACTGGTGCTGCAGAGTTGCAATGGCAGAGCAGGGGAAGGAGCATGCATCCTTTTCTCCCTTTAGTTAAAAAAATGGTACAGAGGGACTTGTGTCACTTTTCATTAATGACATCATGGGCACTCTAATCACATTGTCCCCTTGTTAGCCTAGAAAATTATTTCAAAAGGAAAATTTAAAATGTTTTTGGGGGGAACTACCCCAGAACAATGAAGAATTCAAATGTCATTTCAGCTCTTCTCTAGTATTGTACTTAAGAACTTAAGCAAATGTCCTGTCTAGCCCAGCGTGTTGGTCTCACAGTGACCAGCCTGATGCCTATCAAAAGCCCACAAGCAGAACCTAATTGTTGCAGTGCTTCCCACACAACGTATCTGCAAGATCAGAGGCAAAACAGCAAAGTAATCAGCAGAAGGATCTATGGCTGTGTGCATGTATATGGAATTAATAGGAACAGATGAGGGCAAACATCTGGCTATTCACTGGCTGATCATCAGTAATAGGTTTCAATAGGAACATAAGAAACTGCCTCACACTGAGTCAGACTGTTAGTCCCAATTGTTGACAATGACAGGCATCAGCTCTCTAGGAAGTCTATCCCAGTGCTTCCTGGAGATGCCCAAGTTTAAACCTGGGACCTTTTGCTTGCAAGGCATGCTCCACCCCTGAGCCTTCTGCTCACTTACTTGCCCCATTCAATTCAGTCACATTTCATTCCGATAAATGTATTTCATAATTGAGCTTTGTATCTTAGTTCTAAATCCATTCCTTACAACTTAACTGCCCCAATATTGCACCACTAGCGATACCAGCAGCCAAGTTCAGTAAGATTCCAAGAAGGAAAGTGCAGTTTCACTTCAGCTAGCAATTAAAAATTTGTTTCCATCTATTACATCAAGCCTGGTCAGCCTATATAAAAAGACAGGCTAATCCTTCACAGCTTGGTAAAAACGATACATTGGTTTAAATACCCACCCAGATCACACTGCTATCAGATGGGAGCAGCCTCTTTCTACCTGACTGGTTTTGGATAGAGATGGACAAGTCTTCCCCAAGGCCTCCAGTCAAGGGTAAGCGACTTTAAATCTCTAAGGGTGACTCACTGATCCCTTTTGCAAACCCAGTCACTTGTTCACTGAAAAGCATTCAGCTGAGCTCCATATGGCATCATCCAGCTGATCCGTGGAAGCAAGACCCAACCACAGTGTTCCCCTTGGTGTGGTGTAATCCTCCCACAAGTCCATACAGATCAGAGAGATGACTATCAAAGAGGTTTGTAACTTCTCATACATCCTATCACAGTAGGGAAGTCATATTAAGAAAAGGCTGGGCTTTTGTTTTTAACAAAAACCATCCAGAGGAGATAGGCATTTCAGCACCATAGCAGGGAACCACAGCCTTCACATGATCTATTAAAATGAAAGGAAAAGACGGGGCGTTAGCAGGGTAGAGGATGTGGCCTTGTTGCCACTTCTGTTGCTGTAAGAGCTAGCTGAGCTCTCTTCCCCCTTGAGTAGGACTTCAAAAGAGTGCTAAGCGGATAGTTAATCAACTGATTAGCATGCATATACAGAGAGAGAGAGAGAGAAGTTTTAAAAGGAACAGAAACACAGATGCCCTAAAAGAGAGTTGTGCTACTCATCATTAGTTATATCATGGACACTGTCCACAAGGTAATAGTGACACTCATGCAATCACAGTCCACACACATTTTGGGCTTCCCACAGGCTTAATGGTTTCTGCCAGGCATCTGGTTGGCCACTGTGAGAGCAGGATGCTGCACCAGATAGGCCATTGGCCTGATCCAGCAGGCTCTTCTTACGTACTTTATCAAGGGAAGTGCTGGAGTGGAGAAGAGATTGAAACTCTCCCTGGCAACATTTTGCAGTTGAAGAGTTGAAAATAGGCCTTTCCCCTGCAACAGAAGCTCTACCTTGAGAAATCATTTATGGATCCCATGAAGCAACGCCACACTGTGCGCTACAACAAAATCACCTGAAAAGGCCCCAAATTAGGGATGAGGAACCTGTGGCCCTCTAGATGTTGTCGGACTCCAACTTCCCTCAGCCCTAGCCAGAATGGCCAATGGTCAGGGCTGATAAGAGGCGGAGTCCAACAACATCTGGAGGAGGGCCATAGATGTCTTTCTCCTGCCTTAGGACAATTTCCCAACAGAGCTTTACTGGAAAAGCCACCAGCTGCGTTCAATAAATGCTGATTACATGCCCAAAAGTGCAACGATGATGCCTTTGTGAAGAAATGTTTCCAATGACAAGAAATGCATCAGATGCTGGGGGAGTTTCCAGTGTTTACAGAGGACAGCGTTCATGTGCGTAATGTCTCTGTAACAAAGATTGTAGTCGTATGCCATTATCCGCATGAAATGCAAATATGTTTGTGCTTGTACCTGGAGGAATCACATTACAGGACCAAAGAAAAATCGTCAGTGCTGATGAAGAAACAGCTCATATCTACAGACAATTTTAAACCCAAGAATGTGAATAGTAGGATTTGAGGGCAAGGATTGTACCATTCAAAGACTGGGTAGTTCATGTACGGTAACTGTGTACATTGGAACTAGGATGAGCAGCTGGTTGTGGCCTGGGGGCTGCACTCAGACCCCAAAGCTATTTTATTTGGCTCTTGATGATGCCATACAAAGTGTTGCAACCAGTAGAAATTCCACATTTTAAATATTACACCTTTCTTAGCATGTAATATATATAAATGGGCATATCTGCAAGTGATGCTGTGTCTGGCTACTTGTGCTGCATAACTGAAATCATTAGTATTAGGTGGAACCTATTTTATTATGGATCGAACCAAACCCACCCACATTCAGCCCCCAAATCACTGTCTGGAGAAGAGAGTGGCCTCTGAGAATGCAGAAATTAACCATCTTGACCATACTTGCCCTAGATGCTCAGGCATTCCCATTAGTGGAGGCACAAAAGACCTGGGGCTCTCCAGATATTGCTGCACTCAGACTCCCATCAGCCCTGGCCATTGGATAGGCTGGCTGGGGCTGATAGGCGCTGGAGAGGCATGGATTCCCTGCCTCTGTGTTAGCAGCTTGCATTTCCATTCTCCCCCATTTGAGATAGAAAGATGCTTCAGACATCACTGATGCAAAAGATGTACAGAATCCCTCTCTTTGCCATATGGCTGTTTTGAAGGAAAAGGTAGAATATGGTTATTTTAATAGATACTTTTCTTTTTCCTTTTATTATGGGATGGAACAGATGCTTGGTGTTGTGATTCATAGAATGATAGAGTTGGAAGAGGCTCTAAGGATCACCTATTCCAACCCCCTGCAATGCCAAAATCTCAACTAAAGCATCCATGAGAGATGGCCATCCAACTTCTGCTTAAAAATCTCCCACAAGGGAGAGTCTGCCACCTTCCAAGGAGTCCATTCCACTGTTACCATCATAAAGTTCTTCCTGATGTTTAATCATTAAGAGGGAGTAACAAAGGAGCGTGTCAGTGGGTATATTGGCTGGATAGCTCAGTCGGTAGAGCATGAGACTCTTAATTCCAGGGTCGTGGGTTCAAGCCCCACGTTGGATGAAAGATTCCTGCATTGCAGGGGTTGGACAAGATGACCCTCATGGCCCAACTCCACAATCTGTGGTTGTAGTTTGGAAGTGTTTTGTCAATTGGACAGAAAACCTGCAACCAAGATTCCTGTGAATCAGTCCTGTAGCTCTCGTCCACTTTTCCCATTCACAAGCAAGCAATTGTCATTAGAACCATTAGTTATAGAGGCTTACAACTGCAGAGCAAACCCTGCAGCCATATGTATCATTACTCCTGCTTCACTACTAAACATTGCTTTGGCGCCCTCTGTACATTTGGTGCTGAAATGCTTGCTGACTGAAAAACTGAAGCAGCTTTCGCCAGATGTACGTATAGGGCAAAGTCAGCTCAGTAATACACAGTATGCAGCTACCATCTAGCGGCACTGAAGAACATCTGCTGTGCTGAAGCTAAAATGCAGAGCCTCAATGGCACAATCTTTACGCCGTCCATGAATGCAGCATCCAGCATGGCTCTTAAGCCACAGGATGCTGCTACTGACAAATTACAGGGCATAGTCCTCAAGTGACAGAATGTTACTTCTGCCAAATAAGAGACCCGTAAGAACAATTCAGATGAAATGCTGGTTGCATGTGGAAAATTTAACTTGCCCAGGAGCCCCGTGCTTCAGGGCCAGCCCACCAATGAGGCAATGTGAGGCGAACGCCTCAGGCGGCAGGATCCACATGAACAGCAGATTCTGACGTAGACCTTTATTTCTCACCTTGTTCCTGGTTTAGATCTTCACTTACCCCTTCTTCCCTGGTGGGGAAGGGAGACGCCATTTTGTAGTTCACCTCAGAAGCTGAAATGTATTGAGCCAGCTCTGGTAGGTGTCATTTTGAGGAAGGTCCTTCTCCCACTTCATAGAATTGGGAAGGACCCTCATGAACATCTAGTCCAACCCCCTGCAATGCAGGAATATACAGCTGTCCCATACAGGGATTGAACCTGCAACCTTGGCATTATCAGCACCATGCTCTAACCAACTGAGTTATCCAGGACTTGTGAGCAGCATCTGCCTGGGACCTGGCAAGCAGACATTGCATACCCATGAGCCGGCATGTGAGGGAAGAAGGTCCTTTGAAGTATGATGTTGGATGTGTGAAGCTTCTGCATGGACTGCAGTGTTTGAAGAAGAGTACTGGGTATCCACACATTTCCAAATATAAGTTAAGAGCCACCTCATGAGCACAATTTGGATGGCCCATCTACGATTAAATACAGAAATGCAAAAAGGACTTAGAGCTAGCAAATGGAAGAGATTAATTCCTCCCAAATGTCCCACTGGAGGGAAAATATTCCTCCCCGCTACAGTCCCTGTCTGGACCAGCAATCCTCCACAAAACTGCTATTAAACATATATATATGGAGAAACCTATTGACAGTTATCCTTTACATTAAATCAGCTGCTTTCCTAGGTTTCAGATTTAGATAGGAAAGTTAGGTGTTTTAAATGTGTAGCACATCCAGCTGTTCAGCAATGAGTTGAAAGTATAAAGGAATGCTTGGCTCTGTCCACAACAACCCCACTCAATTCTTGCTATTAAAGAGGTACTTTATAAAAGACGGGCCATATTCTTCCAAGTTTAATTTCAAGCTTTAGCTTCATTTCATGCTTCTTTCTTGTTGCTTCCTCGTCCAAAGAGTACATGCATTCAGGCAGGTCAATTAAGGGGAAAAAACAGGAGAGAGGGAAGAGAACCAAACAAAACCCTTTTTGAAATTTGAGCTACCAACTTGCAACTTTTAAATGTACATGTGACATTATAGGGCTTGCAACCTATTTTTGCCAGTTTCGGTGGATTAGTAGGATCGCACCCAAAGTTTTCCAAAAATGTCAGACAGTTTACCACAGCAATTAAACTGTCTACCATCTGCAAAAGATTTAGCCAAGAGGTTTCTTAATTCTCCCCCAGCCTCCCACCAGAATATATTTGATTTAAGCTTTTCAGCAATTTCCCCTCCCATTGAAATCCAAAAGGCGTTTGGTATTGCAAAGTGTTTCGAAGGAAACCTCTTTCCCTTCTCCAGAATTAATTGTGCATTGACATAATATGAATCATATGTGCTTACAAATGATATTATTTAGATGACAGTGAAATGCCCAAAATCTGATTAATGTCAGCATTCATATTTGGTTTATTTTGTGAATGTCGGCTCTCAAGATACTGTATATTGCAAATGCTGACAATCTGATGCACCTCTGAGAATCAAATTAGACAAGATACCATTTGTTCTACTACCAACTGTGCAAATGTCTTTTAAAAACTAAACTCAGGTACGCACACAATCTGGATCTGGACCCTGGTATAGATGGTATATACTTTCACAACCTTTACCGGAATCAAGCCCTTGCTATTTGCAGGGTGTTTGCTTCCAATATCTCCAATAGCAACTTTGCCCTGAATGCAAATAGCAGACATGCACCTCTCACTTTGGACTGAGAGGGCAAAGAGTTCTCAGTAGTGGCGCCTGCCCTGTGGAACGCCCTCCCATCAGATGTCAAAGAAATAAACAACTATCTGACATTTAGAAGACATCTGAAGGCAGCCCTGTTTAGGGAAGTTTTTAATGAGTGATGTTTTAATGTATTTTTAATCTCTTGTTGGAAGCCACCCAGAGTGGCTGGGGAAACCCAGCCAGATGGGCGGGGTATATATTATTATTATTATTATTATTATTATTATTATTATTATTATTATTATTATTTATTATAATAAAAAGCCCCCAACTCCCACACCAGGGTCTCACTCTGGATTGGACCATGTCCCTGAGATTTACTTCTTAAAAGCCACTCACTCAGTTGCTGGTTGTGCAAATGGTGTCTCATCTAGTTTGACACTTTGAGTTTGCGGATATTCACAAGATTTGTCTGTGACTATCAACGCTTTCTACACCTTGGCCATTCACAGTCACACACACACCCCTCTGCCCTTCCCTTACTCATTCTTTTTTTTCATTCTTGGGAGATATTGCTCCCATTCTGGAGTACAAAAACATGTCTGAGGAAATACAGCCTGGGCTTGGAGATTAGCACTGCTGGTTCTCCTCCCAAAAGGTTTGCTATTTTCAGAAACATTAGCCCTGGCGTGAATTTAATGGGTCCACTACACTATGTTTAAAGGCTCCCTAAAAGAACACAAGGATAACTCAACCGACAATAGTGGAGTATATTAAGCGTGTCTGGGGAAACATTGCATTTTCTTGGCCAACTTTAGAACGCTACGTAGCCGAGCTAAAACTGACATGAGTGAAGGGTATTCTTTACTGCTACCGCCCATGTGGGTTGCAAGTCTGCTGATTGTTTCCAGTTGCCTGTCTCAGCCGAGTGTTATTTTTCACTCCTCTTGATGGAAACTATTCCAAAAGGCACTAGAGCTATAATTTTAACTCTCTTCTGTAAACACAAATTGCATATGACAAATAATCGAGCTGCCTACGTTCAAGGGCCTCTTTTCTCCTAAGTGTTTATGCGCTTCATCATTAGGAAGGATCAGGCCATACCAGCGGGAATCTCAACATGGGAGTAGATGCCCTTGGCAAACCAAATTGCCCCCACCAAGGGCCACGACATGCGGTGCAACTGCATTTATCTGTAAGCATTGGCTGCCTTGATTTTTCAGAGTTCGCTGTGAATGGTCAGAAATTGTGTTTAATCTAAAGGACTGGCACAAAGTGCCCCAATTCCCTGAGCTAACATTGCTCTGTGAATTGCACCTTTGTTGATCTCCTTTAACCTCTTTCTCCTGTGCCAGTGTAGGCATGGTGACAGAGAGTGCAGACAGAATAAGGGGACATGGTTTGCATGTGACATCCCATCAGTTGAAGTACATTTAGTTCAGGGCTAGACAATGGGGCGCCCTCAAGATGCTCTTGGACCACAACTCCCACATCCCCAACTTTTGGCCATGTAAACTGAGGCAACATCTGGACATAGGTAATTGAATGTCTATGTCTACCACCTCCAGATGGATCTAGGAGAGCATTGTTCTGGTGCATCAAAGCACCATAACAGCAGAGGGGCGGCAGCTTCAGCCGTGATCAAGGGGAGGTTTCCCATTGTAGATTTGTGCTGGGCACCCACTTGGACCTCGGCTCACACACTGTAAAAGCCATAAAACAGATGCCTTCTCCTCAACTTACAGAGGGTCCTTTCTTGATTGCTTCTGGTTTACAGAAGTCCACCCTAGTTGTATACTGCTCTGATATATCCCAGCATTGTTAAAATGAGATCTCCAAGAGCCTGGGGGCGGGAGATGTCTACCCTCTCAAAATTTACCCATGCTAACTCCACAGAACCCCAGGATTTGAGTTTCTCCTGAAAGGCTCATACTCCCAGCTTTACATGGAGATACAGGTAGACAAGTTGAAGGAGAACCCCCATAAGATAAGGAATGTAAAGCGTTTTTTCACCCTTAAAATGAGAATACATAACAATTGAATAGGAATAACGATAGTCTTCTCCCTCAAATCCTGTGCTGTCAGTGGCAATTCCCCAAGTAGGTGTGCTATGTAGAAGCATATTGGTGTTTTGCCAGTTTGTACTTCTGAATTTTGTCAGTAATGTCGTTGCTACTATTACTCTGGGTGTATTAACATTTCAATACACTGCACAGTTTATTTCAACAGTTAATTGCATGTTTTATAGGCCCTTAGTGATCCTTGAATGAAGAATACCAAGCCAAAATTTTTATTACTGCTCTTTCAGGAGAGAGCTAGAGAAAGAGCACTGTATTTGGAACTGCTGGCAAGACTCATGTTTGAGAGCCAATTCAAATGTTCAGAAAAAGCATGTGGATGATGGTATCACTTCATAATGTAGGTGGTGGTTTGTCTGGCACAATATATTCCCTGCATTTGGAAATTAAAGCCTGGATTGCATATAACCCTAAGCTATGGTTCATTATACTATGGCTTACCATTATGTATGGACCCTGCTCAGCAGATTAACTGTGGGTTGTTTACTGCCTACAGACCATGATCTGAAGTTTGTTGTTGGCTTATGAACCTTGGTTTGTTTTAACTATGGCTTGGCATTATATATTAAGGCAGCCTTCCTTAACTATGGTTTGTTTGAGCATTTCACCCTAGATGTTCACCACACTATGAAAGTAGGAAGCAAGAGCAGCTGCAAAAAAATGAGTAAATAAACTTTGGTTTGTTTGGTTGTTTCATAGTTAACTTATGGTTTGTTAAACAAACCATGACTTTGCATTTGGGGTGAATCAGGCCTACACAGGTCAAAGAGAAATGTCCTAAGTAGCTCAGCTTTCTCTGACATTTTGGGTTTCCACATGGAGTTTTTGACATGAGGGAACATTCAGACATAAAGACCTGCACAGGCATGCAATTTCTGAATGTACGAACTGGATCTGGCTGGCTATGCAAAACTGTATTCTCCAACTTGGTTCCCTCCAGCTCCCATCAGTACCTGATAACATATGGAGGCCACCAGGTCAGGTGAAGACAATTGTAGAGCATTCTAAACTTAGGGCTAAATAAGGCAAGATTACATTTCCCCCTAAAGCAGTGATGTGGGAGATTTCAACTGGAACCACATTTCAGGGAGAAGGGAACATAACCCATCCCCCATCCCAGCCGGGCACAGTGCATAGGGGAATAGCCACTGCTGAGCTCACTTTTTAGCCATGACATCTGTATAGCCTCTGCTAATGCTGCTGTGCCCTTTAGTCATTCACTTGTATGGAACAATTATTCTAGAGAAACTTGTAATGATCAAAACTGCCATGTCATACTCCCTGATTCTGGTGGAATTATAATATTACCTAGGATGTACCTATCCTATCCTATCCTATCCTATCCTATCCTATCCTATCCTATCCTATCCTATCCTACTCTACTCTACTATACCTGAGTATAAAATAGCTCAGATCTAGGTAGGGTTTTCTCCAGTGTTTTTTGATAGATCATAATTCACTTTATCTTTATTGTTCTGGTACCCTTGTCATCTTTCTCCCCAGCACAGTATTATTATGGTTGCCTGTCCTCCCTCACCTACTCTGTCCTCCCTGTTTTCCACAAACAGGCTAGAGGTCTAATGCCATGCTTGATTAGTCTGAATGGGAAGGACCATAGAGAACTTGCTCCATATGCAAAAAGTTATGGACCGAACCTGTGGTGTCTCTTGGGTAGATCAGCAAGACTCCCTGTCTGAAACCCTACAGAGCCTCTGACAGTCAGAGCAGACAATACTGAACTAGATAGATCAATGGTCAGACATGGTTCTCTATGTTCTTCAGTTCCACCGCTGGTAGTGGTGCTGCCAGCAGCAAAGGTTCTATCATGCTCCAGAACTTGAGAGATGCATAGGCCTTGGTCAGATCAGGACATGGCACCCTCAGGATGGGCTTGCAAATATCGTTCTAGTACAGAGGTCTCCTGTCATGCTGATTAGTTTGGGTGTATGAATGGACAGTGGGGTTTTATTAAGGAACAAACTGGTGCTTTGTATTTTATAGACACCACATCAGCATTTTCCTCGGTACACAGCAGAATGAAGCCCCGCCGAGCCATTCCTTGGTCACCACACTGAAGGATTTGGCTTTAGTCAGGCAACATGTAGCCAGGACACATTGGCAAAGGCACTGTGGCATCCTTTGCCAAGTCTATTTACTACCAACACAGAAGCTGCCAGGCTCCTGTCAGCCTGATGCCATCTCTCTGGGGTTCTTTGCTGGATTTACAGCTACAGACCAGACCAATGTACCATGATGTAATGTCTCTAACTTCTAAGATATACAGTAGCTGATAGTATTAAACACATATCATACTTAAATGGCTACAGTCACTTTCAATGAGCCTTAACGTTTCTTTCCATTGAAAGCTATGCCAATGATATCCTAGTAGTTCACCAACAACACCATTCCACTGCTTCACATCCTCTTATCCTTCCCTATATCCTATGTCTACCTTTCATACTACATTTAAACTTAGGTGCTAAAATGTATATTTTAATTGGGTTGCAATTAAATGGTTTAAATTCACGCTTTAAACAGGACCTACCTTAGTGAGTAGTTCTTCACAGTGTATCAAAGAAGTTTTCGTTAGCGATAGCAAAACCAGGCGATTACAGAATTTCCATTTCCTCATTCTATGGTTAGGGCAAATAAAGGATACACTGATAATCTCAGCTGCAGTAATCACTAGTGAATAGTGATTAATGCTCTGAATGTTTGCCCATTTCAGTTTTTGGAGCAAACCTAGTGTGTGGGAGGGGAATACTTTCCTTGCAACCTCTGCCACTGAGCAAACATGCCTACTTGCGGCCATAGTTTCCCCAACCTGCTTCAGCACTAATCCCCCACTGCCCCCCATTTGCAGCTTTCCCCCCCTCCTTCATGGAGTGATCCAAACTATCAGAGATCACGTTGTGAAGATGATTGTGTCGTGATCTGGCCATCAGATTTGGCAATGATATGCCACTAGGAAGAAAGAAAGCTGCTTTAGAGTGAGGGCAACACTTCCTGGGTTGGTTGTATTGGTGATCCTAGTCCAGGCACAGGCAAACTCAGCCCTCCAGATGTCTTGGGACTACAATTCCCATCATCCCTGACCACTGGTCCTGCTAGCTAGGGAACATGGGAGTGGTAGTCCCAAAACATCTGGAGGGCGGGGTTTGCCTATGCCTGTCCTAGTCAATCATAAATAGGCAAACAAGACTATTTAGGGCAATTTTCCAAATTCAGTGTGTTTCAGGTGAAAGATTTTTGGATGGAGAAGGGATTCAAGCCCAAAGCGAGTAAAGATCTCATTTGTTCCGCATAGAAATAAATCAGTTGTCCCCCCTCCCCATACATCTGGTCCACATACGTAGCAATATTTAGAAAATCTAACTAAATAGGCATATATGGTGGGGGGATGATAAACTTTTCCAGGCAGTGGGTCACATTGATTCATGGTCCACCTACAGGAGCTGCATGTCAGAGTGAGTGTGGTTGAAGCGTAAGTGGTTGTGGCCAATCTCATTTCTCAAGGGACAGTTAAATAAAGGTGGGGGGGTCCTTGTGGGAGTCAGAAAAATCTTTCACCTCACCTGAACCTCACAAGCCAACAAGGACTATGGGAGTGGTCAGCTTAGTCACCATTTGCTGGTGGAAGCTTTTGACTCTGGCAAGCTTTCATGTGTCAAGATAGCTTAACTGTTAAAGCGCTCTCGCTCTCTCTTTCACACACACACCCACACCCACCCACACACACACACACACCCACACACACCCCACACACACACCATGACCCTTTCTCTATCAGGCGCAGCACAGTTGAAGCCTGCATTTGTACCACTTCCTATTAGAGATGCCTTATTTCTCACAAAAGATAACTCTATTTGCAATGTTTGGTAAGCCAAGATCTGCTCAATGGCTCCCATTCAAATGAAAAACATGGAAAGGGATCCGCAGCACGTCACCCTTGAACGCAGCAGCAGATTGAAAATTCCTCCAGCTTCCTCTGCATAGCATCGTCTAGAAATAAAACATATGGAGTTAGCACAACGGCTGATTGGATTTTGATTGCTCTGAAACGGAGCCAAGTTTAAAGTGGAGAGTGCAGCCTGAAAGGAAATACAGTAGACACTAGACCATTTATTTGTTTCTGAGAGGGGACCTGGCTGACAGACTGCTTCGAAGGTGGCTAGCAAAAGCAATATGTTTCCATCTGGAAACCATATGGGGAGCTCAGCTAGTATCTTGAAAAATGGCAGAGTTGATGCATGTACCATGAAAGCAGACATCACAGCCTTGTAAAACTGGAGTCAGTCAAGAGCATCGCACCTGATGAACGGTCCTGATGAAGAATGGAAACAGTTCACCTACAAACAGGTGTCTAGTAAAACATGATATAAGCGGTACACTGAAGGGAACTATTGAATAGGTAACAAGGTGGTGTCGGAGACTGGCAAAACACCCCTTCAAAGAAGCTCATTCATTGAAGGCGCATTCATTGGTCCCAAGCGAGTTCTAGGCACATGCAACGAGTTGTGTGGAGCAGCGAGTGGCCAGGGATGGAGAGACACATTCTTTGCCAGACTACAAAATTATGCACCCAACAAGTTCAGTGATGAGTATTACAATGCACTTTCATGCACATGCCCAGGTGGTATATTTGCTGGTTGTGCATGTGTTAAGAAGATCTGTGTATGCAAACTTCCTTTACTGGGCTGGGACATCCGAAAGCTTATCCATTCAAACAGGGCCAAAGGTGCACTGGGTGTATATTTGATCTCAGTAAAAACTAACAGTAGCAATCAAACTGCACTTTATGTTTAATAAGTGGAATGCAGTTATGTCTCTGGTTTTTTAAAAGTAATTAGAGCTGCTGGGGCCCGGCTGTAATCAGGATCCCAGCATGAGGGGGGTGGATTTATCCCTTCCCTCCTGAGGCACAGTTCCTCCAGAGTCCCACCCCCAGTGACAACAGGATTTTTTTCCTAAGCCTTGAAGCCACGGGGAGGCGTTATGGCTGGAGAAGGGAGGGATAAACCTCTCCTCCCTGTGTGCTACAATCCCAATAGCCATCCCTCTTGCTGGCTATGGTTAATTTAATGGGGGAAAGGAAAGATGTAACTACATGTTATGTAAGAAATCTTCGCATTTCATACTTTTTGCAAGGCTACCTTCCTGAATTTTGCTATTCAAGCACTAAATAACGGCATAAAATGTTGTCATGGGGAGGCACCCCAAGTGTTACACATTACAGCAGAAATGAATCCCTCTTTTGCAGCATAATCTTTTTTAATATAAATAAAAAAAATAGTGCCGAATGTGCCACAGAAAACATAAAACAGTAAGTAGCAAGCAACATTTTAAAAAACCAATTTGCAAAATGCATTATCGGCGATTAAAAGTTGGAGATGTTGAAATCAATGGACACCTAAACTGGGGAGATTTTGGGTCTCACCCTCACACACACACACACAAAATAATCAAGGGGAATGATGAGTTTCTTTAGAAACACTATTACTTGCAATAGATGCCGCAGCAAAGAAAGACCTGCTCCATACACTGAAATGCACTGTTCTAAAGAATGGCACACAGGGCAGTAAATTGGAGCACATTGGGGTAAATATAGGGAAGCCTTAAAATGAAAGTGTTCTAGCAGAACCTCTGTTCAGTTCAAGATAATCCAAATATGACAAAGTGTGCAAATGTTAGAAGAGGCATGTGAAGGATGCATCTTAGAGACACAAGGAATCTACATGTAGTTATCAGAGACTGGGATGGCTACTCCCTGGCATGTCTGCAGATCTTGTGCCTTGTGTCAGAGAGATAGCTCAGTTGGTTAGAGAGTGGGTCTGAATCCATTGCATTCATATTAGTTGAGATTCCTGCATTGCAGGGAGTTGGACTAAATGACCCTTGGGGTCCCTTCCAATTCTGTGATTCTATTATTTAGGGCTACTCAGGATGCCAGAATTTTAGACAAAAGGAGTTGCTGTTTAAATTGGTAGGATATTGAATTTGGATATATTGAATTTGGATAATTTGTGCAATCAATATTCAGAATGAACATTTACAGTTGAAGCGAAGTACATATGAAACTTCAAAATCCATGTGCCTGTCTGGCAAAAGCTTTCACATACTTAAATGGTGACAGAAAGACCTCAAAACAAAACAGCAGAGGATTCAATTAGTATATTTGAATGTTGTGATAAAATTAACTTCTAGCGTGTTTTCCCCAAACAAAATGAAGGATTCACATTATTATTCATGTTCTTGTGTGTCGTATAATTTACAAATTATTTGCGAATACATCAACAACTTTACTGCTTGTATGGAATTATGACATAGGCAAAAAAGAAAGGACAACAGTATTTCACAGATCATTGTACAAGTGTTTCTGAGCAGCCACAGTGTGAAAAATAAAATGCTTACTTTAAACAATACTGCCCTCTTGTGTTTAAACACAAACTAAAAATTGTCACAATCCCCTCTAAGCCTTCATTAGAAAAAATTCTTGCCATCCAGTTCCTTGACACCGTTAATAGTTTTTATCACGATCCCCCTGTCCCAAGTAATCTTTTTATGTAAGAAATTAGCTCTAATCTCCTGATCATTTTGATTGCCCTTGCCTGCACATTTTCATTCTCCTACACATCGTTCCTGATATGGAGACCACAACCGCACAGATTATATCAGTTCATTAACTCTGCGATCGTAAAGCTGATCACTTGGGCAGGGTGTGTGAAGGCAGTTCCCCACTCCATCCCAAACCCTGCTGAGATCTTGCTAGCAGAGCAAAAGTGAGGTTACAGTGGTGTGGTGCTCTTCCACATCTGTTCTTTTAACTCCTGACTGGTTTAAATTTCACCTCTGTTTGTGTGGGGGTGAGTGCTCCCCTGAACAACCCTGAATACCAAAATCTCTTTTGGCTTTATAGCGATATAGGCCCAGGATCAGTTTCTAGGGGCCATAGCACAACTTAGGATGCAATGATCACCTTCCTAATAATCCTTAATTATAAAAAATTAGTTTTTATTAAGGTTTTTTTTCATGTTACAAAGCAAACAGATAGGCAGGGAAAAGCACATCTATTGTCTCCATTTTCAGTTCATAGTCTTTTTCACAGTTTGTTTATGTTTGGTGAGAGACACTTTTGTCATAGACAGACATCTTGCAGTTGGGGAAGGGGGGGGGGAGATGGGGGTATTGTTCTTTTATTCTATTGCCTATTATTGGTGCAGGAGGGTTGGGTTGTTTCAGCATCCTTAATCATCCTAAATGTGGTATTGGTCTTTGTCACTGCTGCCACACATCAAACTGACTTTTAGAATTAAGCTCTTCACCATGATATTTGTCCTTGGTAATTGCAGTTAACTCATATTCCACCAGTGCATTGGGGGGGGGGGGGTTGGTTCACCCCAATACCCATCGGTTGACACTTTGTTATAATGAATCATTATTTGACATTTTGTTCCCCATTCACCCACTTTGATGATAGGCTTTCAGGGCTCTTCACCATGGGTAGGCAAACTAAGGCCCGGGGGCCAGATCCAGCCCAATCGCCTTCTCAATCTGGCCCATGGACGGTCCGGGAATCAGTGTGTTTTTACATGAGTAGAATGTGTGCTTTTATTTAAAGTGCATCTCTGGGTTATTTGTGGGGCATAGGAATTCATCCCCCCCCCCTGAAATATAGTCTGGTCCCCCACAAAGTCTGAGGGACAGTGGACCGGCCCTCAGCTGAAAAAGTTTGCTGACCCCTGCTCTACTATCTGCCTGATTCCCGGAGACAGGGAAGACAAGCAGCAATGCCTCTCTCTTGATAGCGAGAGGGTGGAGTTCTGGCAGAAGAGGGAAAGCGGTAGAGAGGGTGGGGTGCCGCCTCTTGCACTTATGCTGCCAGAGGTGCACGCTTCACACCACCTCCTTGGTGGGCTGGCTCTGCATGCAATAAATCACGTTCATTTAATAAAGCTTTCTACAATTTACCTGAGAAGTTGCACATTTTTGTTAGATAGCCAAGTTCACACCACCAGACCTGGCAACTTGCTTATTTTTACTTTGCCAGTTAGCCTTAGAACTATTATCTCTTGTCGCTTCTATATAGTCATCTCAGTTATTAAGGTAATTGCCTCACAAAAGTGACTCAGATGCTTATCTGCCCAAAATCTTCTACAGTGAACTCTTGCAACATCTTTGCAACCTCCCTATCTTCCTTCAGTCATTCACACCTTTCCTATCCAACTATGTCTTTGTCCAGTTTCTACTTCAGATGCATTTACATAAACTTGCATTGTTTTTCTTTTCTTTTTAAAAAGCAACATGACCACCCTTTATTATTGTATTTTCTTGCCTTATTTTTTCATCAGCTTGTTCTGCTACATTCTTCTTGTTTTCTTCATTTGGGAAAGACTTCCTCTTTTTCAAGAAAGTCTCTTTGCCTTTTACAAGCTCAGAGTTCCTTCACTCTACAGTACTTGTTAAGCATCTTAGCATCCTCTTGAACTTGTTTGCACCTTTCCAAATCTGGGGGAGGAATTGTATCGCTTTCTATTATTGGGCTATTGAATGACCGCTAAGAATCTTGAAGATATTTGATGCTCTTGGCTCTTCCTTTCAACTTCCTTTCAACTACAGTATTGTTAACTACAGTATTGTTTTTAGATATTTCCTCTTTGGAAATTGAATATGACTAGGTTGAACTTTCTGGACACCGTTTTCATGTATGCTGCATTTGAAAGCACTGTGGTCCCTGTTCCTTAGGTTGCTAGCACTTATTTAAGGAGATGGCATGCATATTCCTTCTCCCCATTGTGCAATAAGTGGATATCCACATGTACAGTAGTGCTCCTGCAGCTTATTGCCAAACAAGAAGACTCTCAAGATCAGGGTCTAGGACCAATTCCTATTTCTTCACTCCTTGCCACCCCAAAAAATATTATTCCGTGACAAACATTTTTGAATAGTCTGTTTTGGAATGGACTATGGAACTAAACTACATGATAGGATAGCTTTCTTTTTATCTTTGAATATCTCAGCTGGGCTGCAGCTGGCTGACCAGTCATGAAAGTAAAAAATGAAAAGTTTGCTGAGCAACACAGTGGATGAATTTAGATGTGGCACAAACATGCGTACAGCCCCTAGCTTGATTTGAATGAAGTATACACCCCTTTCAAGATCAACTCTTATTTGGCATTCTGAAAAATATACAGCAAACAAATAATAAATTAGCATGAACAACCCAGATTTTTTTTAAAAAATCTATGTATTAGATGCTAAAGTAATCAGGTTATAGTACATTTTATAAATATAAAAAAATCTGGCTATGGATGCATCTTCAGTTATCTGCTTCCAGTTACATAGAACTGCAATCCTTTGAAATAAACTCCCAAGTCACTTGGCAAGGGTCACATTTAATAAGAGTTAACTGGTACGTAAATGTGTCGGACATGCTAAAGATTTTTTAACATCTGCTCCAAATAAATACAAAGAAGAACTTAAGTTGGTTATTTTAAGACCATCAAGATACCATTCAGGTGACAAAATTATTAAAATATGTTTCAAACTCAGCAAACAACATTTCTGTAACACAAATTCCATGTTAAGCCATTGTGGCTGGCCACAACACAAGAGTCTGGTGGCCACATGTGGATGAAAGAATGAGGTCAACTTTCTTCACTTTCAAACATGAAAGACTTCTTTTCAAGTTCGGCTGAGAACATCCCTTTCAATATCAGATTATGAGCAGGTGATTTCCAGAAAGCCACTGGCATATATGTTTAATGGTATTTATATTAATTATAATTCACCTTCTCCCTAAGGTCAAGAGATACAACAGAACCTTCAGTCCAATGCAGTGAAGCTCTTATGATGTTCTCAATGCCGCCTTATTTTGCTCTCTCATTTTCACATCATCCAATTGTTTACTTCTTTCCAGTATCAGCTTTTGAACACATTCTGAATATCAACCATGGATGTGCATTACTTTTACTAGATGGGGGAATGGAAGCTGAGACACTGCTCTGCCTAGAGGCAGAAACAGTCAATGAAGAGCGGAGCCCATATAGTGCCTCTGCAGAGGCTGCAGGCTACAGCCCATAATGGACCATATCGGCTAAGACTGATAGGACTTGGGAGTCAACTCCTTGGGGTTTGGGCCCGCCAATAAAATATTAAAGGGGCCTGCCCCTCCCAAGTTGATTGCCATTCAAATGGTGTGCATGCATCATGTGATCAATTATGCAGGGCAAAGCGTACCCCATTATTTTTTTGAAGTTGGAACCCCTGAGAGTCGACATCTAGAAGGCACTGTGTTCACTCCCTTTTGTTAAAATTGTGGATTGAATTCCATAATTTACAAGCTACCTGCTGCCAACAACCCTATCTCCCTTGAGAGTTTCAAAAAGAAAAGTGCTGGCAACCACATGTGAAATAGGAGATCCATTTTCAGATCTTTTGACATTTTAGAGCGAGCTTTAAACATGCTTAAAAAGGTAAAGGTACCCCCTGCCCGTACGGGCCAGACGTGTCCGACTCTAGGGTTGTGTGCCCATCTCTCTTAAGAGGCCGGGGGCCAGCACTGTCCGGAGACACTTCCGGGTCACGTGGCCAGCGTGACGAAGCTGCTCTGGCGAGCCAGCACCAGCGCAGCACATGGAAATGCCGTTTACCTTCCCGCTATAAAGCGGTACCTATTTAACTACTTGGGACGCGGGTGGCGCTGTGGGTGAAAGCCTCAGCGTCTCGGGCTTGCCGATCGAAAGGTCGGCGGTTCGAATCCCCGCAGCGGGGTGCGCTCCCGCTACTTGGTCCCAGCGCCTGCCAACCTAGCAGTTCGAAAGCACGCCCGGGTGCAAGTAGATAAATAGGGACCACTTTCTAGCGGGAAGGTAAACGGCGTTTCCGTGTGCGGCTCTGGCTCGCCAGAGCAGCGATGTCACGCTGGCCACATGACCCAGAAGTGTCTTCGGACAGCGCTGGCCCCCGGCCTCTTGAGTGAGATTGGTGCACAACCCCAGAGTCTGGCAAGACTGGCCCGTACGGGCAGGGGTACCTTTACCTTTTATTTATCTACTTGCACTTAGGGGTGCTTTCAAACTGCTAGGTGGGCAGGAGCTGGGACCGAAAGACGGGAGCTCACCCCACCGTGGGGAGTCGAACCGCCGACCATGCGATTGGCAAGCCCTAGGTGCTGAGGTTTTACCCACAGCACCACCCGCGTCCCTCTTAAACATGCTTAGGAGCAACCAAATTTGATCAGTGTGATTCTGGAGAGTGGGGAAGTTTTTAACATATGTTGCATCTGTGTTTTGTACCGTTTCCCCTCACGATACAATAGATTATGAGTTAACTACCGTTTCCCCCCAGCATTGCTGTTATTAAATTTATTTCTTTGGTAGTTACACATTTTGATAGCTTCTCACCTGCATTACAACTATGATCTCATTATAGTCTCGTGTTAGCATGAAAATGCCCTAACTGCAAATAGGCTGATCATGTGGGAATCGAGCGATACCAACAAACTCATAGTTCCCTACATTTCAGTCCTATGTATGTCTACTCAAACAAACTGAGCTCAGTGGGGCACTCTTCCATGTATGTATAGATCAGCAGTTTGCTGTTCCTAGCACAAGACCATCAGTGGCTACAGCCAATATTTAAACTAACCAACGAATTACGCAAAGAATGGTTAAATGCCTAACAAACCCTGGTGATGAACTAGAGAAATATGTACACTACACAAACCATTTTACCAAAAACTACTAGTGGACTGCTTACATCACATACTAATATGTGGACTCAGCCTGAGCCAAACAGTCTGGGGCAGATTGGTGTATTAGTGACAAGCTACTTATAAATGCTATGGATGTAGTGTATTGTGATTACAGTAATGCCTTCGACAAATTTCCCCATGATATTCTTGCAGAGAAGCTGGTAAAATGTGGGCAGGATAAGGAACTATTAGGTGGATTTGTAGCTGGTTGACTGACCAAACCCAGAGTGTGCTCATTCATGGTTCTTTGTCACCCCGGAAAAAAGTAAGTGGGGTGCTGCAGGATTCTGTCCTGGGTCTGTTGTTCTTCAAACAACTTGGATGAAGGAATTGAGGGGGTGCTAATCAGATTTTCAAATGACACCAAACAGAGGGGTAGCTAATGCTGCAGGAGACAGACTTGGGATTTGAGATATTAACAGATTGGAGAACTGGGCCCCAACTAACAGAATGAAATTAAATAGAGACAAATGTCAGCCCTACACTTAAGACAGCAAGAAAATGCTGCACAAATGTAAGACGGGGGACACTTGGATTGCCTGTTGAAGATATGAGAAGAATCTAGGGTCTTAGTAAACTACAAGCTTTACATGAGTCAACATTGTGATGTAGCAGCAAAAAAAGCGAATGCTATTCTAGGCTACATCAACATAAGCATAGTATCCAGATCAAAGGAAGCAACAGTATCACGCTATGCCGCCTTGGTCAGGCCACACCTGGAATACAGTGTCCAGTTCTGGGCATCAGAATTTAAGGACATTGACAAGTATCTTCCTTCATCGAGGTTTTTAAGCAGATGTTGGATGGCCATCTGCCATGGATACTTTAGCTGAGATTCATGCATTGCAAGGGGTTGGACTACATGACCCTTAGGGTCCCTTCCAACTCTACAATTCTATGATTCTATAAATAATCCACAAGCTTGCAACTCTTGATGTATGCTTTACTTTAGTGACATCAGAACCCTTGGGGCATCAGGCTCCTCTGGGAGCCACAATGAATGGCTGGCAGCTGTCATTTACTTGAACTAATATGGAAGATTGGTCACAGACGTACCATTATGCAGAACTTTGGAATGAAGAAACTAGGATTTCATATGGCCAGGAGGAAAGGATTCTAAACAAACAAATCTACTCCAAAGAAGCTTCATTTAAACACAGAATGTGCAAGTTTATCCATATCAAGTACAGTTTCTAACTAAACATACAAAAATAAAGCACTTTGATCACTAGGAGTCTTTTATTAATAGACAAACCATGTTATCTGGAGTTTTACCTTGAGAAATCAAGAAGTGGAAGACAAAAAACCAGCTTTCTAGGACAGTAGTTCAGGGTTTTGTTTCATTAAAAAAAAAAAAAAAAACCCGCATACAACCCTGAATTAATAGTTATCAAAATAAAACTTCAAGAAACCCACATAGATAAATTAAATACCTGGTATACTTATACAGAATTTTCACAGAATTAGAACAAATGGGGGTCATACAAAGCAAACAGATCACTCCCCAGGAAGGGGAAGAAGTTTAAATAACATCCTAGAGAAGGTAATCCAAATGGGGTGGTATTACTATTTACTTCCATTCTTGATATACAATAATGAAGTGAAATTACTTTTGTTTCCAACAGTGCCAACCTAAACACCACCAACATGAAGGTGCTTTACTTTGAAAAAAAATAAATCAGGAGCTGGGGTGGCTTAAGTGCACCAATTATCTAAGTTATAAATAATTATATCTTAAGGAATTAGGCATCAAACTTTAGCAAAAACACCTTAAATACTAGCACTCTGAGCATTAAAAGTTTTAATCCATTTTGAATAAAGTTTTTGCTTGTTTTGTAACAAAAATTCACACAAAGAAAAATCTTAGGCTCAAGTGGTCACCTGTATTCTAATGGTCTCAAATTTACAGTATGGAAGCCACATATCTGACAGCAAAGCTTTTTATTGACATATTTATAAAATCAGGAAGTGTTTTATCCCCCTTAATTACCGATTAGTTCAAGCTGTGTTTTTCAGAAATCCATAGCACCGCTCATTTTAACAGGTTGTTACTTTGGGTGCCTATTTCTCATATATCTGGTGTGTGTTTTTAAATCAGTAACCACTTTTAAGTTGTTTACAATATACAGTATGAGAGGCTAGTCTGTCACTGATATACGGGTTCTTAAAACGCCAGGCTGTTCATTCATCTGTTCTTTAAACACGCTAATATGGTAATACATAGGTAGTGTCTGCAGCACCATAATACTGTCTAAACAAACAGCTTTTAAGCTGTGTTTGCCTAATGTTTTATTCAGCCCCCTCCCACCACTTACTATATTTAGCAAAATACCATTGAAGACAAAAGTTTGCCCCTTAGAATGAGGCACATTTTGGCATATGTGCTAAATGCTGCTACATAGGCAGGCATGATGTGCAAGTCATATTATGAAAAGGAGAGCCTCCACATTTAACTTTTTCATAGAAAAATATAAATATATTCCCTGAATTAGAGGAAGAGAAGATTCAACATCTTGCTAGTATCACTAGCAAAAGGAAAGTGGGCTAGATTTTCCTGTCAAGGTTACATTTCACAGTCATCTTCATCATCTGCATATCTTACAGTTCTCCTGCCCCCATTTCTAGTTCTAATTTTGGAACGTCGATTCCCTCTTTTATACTTGGTATAATCCAATTCCTCAGAATCATTCTCTTCATTCACTTTTGGCCGTTTCCTTCTCTGCGGTATTTTGGAAGGTTCAGAAAAGCCATCATTTAAAGTGTCATCTATTGAAATGGCTTTCCTTTTCCCCTTTTTTGTCTTTCTAGTTCTCCTACTGTCAATATTTTTTGAGTCTGTTTGAGATTCTGAAGCAGAAGAATAATTGGAACTGCCATCAGGTTCCGGTTTTGAGTTCCTTGAAGTTCCAGGGTTTTTTGACAATGAACTTCTTTGTTTTCTCTCTCCTTTTCCGGTCTCTGTTGTACTCCTCATATTTTTATCACTATCTTCTTTTTCCAATTCGGAAACATTATGGTTATCAGGAAGCAGTGGCTGGCTTGAATCTATGTGCTCTGCAGACATGCTACTGGAGGATTCGTCTTCAGAAAATTCTACTGCACGTTTTTTCCTTTTAGGAACTGTTTTACGCACAGGTGTGAGAGACCGTCTCCTTGGGGCTCTGCTCTGTCTGCTCTTTTGTTCCACCACACTTTCTACTTCAGAGTCCAAATGTTTCTGCTCTGGTTCTCTGCTAGATTTTTTAGCTCTGTAAGAGGAGGTCGGAAACTGTTTCTGTCTGAGCTCACATTCCTTTAGTTCTGCTTCACTTTCAGAGGGTGAAGGTGCAACATCCAATATCATCTTTCTGGCTGCAGCAGAGGCATTGCGATGAGGCAATTTTCTGTACCTGCTTTTAGGGTATCTAACTTCTGAACTTGAGAACTCTTCCTTGGCATCACTAATTAGCTTGATTTTGCTTGCAGCCACAGTAGCACTACGGCGTGGGATTTTCTTTCCATTAGGGCTTTTGATATTGTTTGTTTCACTATTCAATTCTGCAGAATTTCTGCAATTCTTCCTGTTCCGGAGTAATACTGGACTTTGCCTTATCACTCGGGTTGATTCTACAAGAGAAAAGTTTTAAATTTCAAAATACTTTATTTCCAACAGAAATGAGTGCATTTAGACAAATGATATACTGAAGTAATAATTCAAAACCAAACTCTATTATATAGGATAACAGTACAACTGTGAAATTTAAGCACCATTAAAATATTTTTAATAATGAAAGTTCTAAGCAAACTTTTAATGTTATAAACACTTCACACTGCCTAGGGCAGCAAGTACCCACCAATAATCCCATACACACTTCCCTAGGAGCAAGCAGCATGGAACTCAATGGAACTTACTTCTGAGTAGACATGCATAAGACTACACTGTTAGCATGGCAGGCACTTCTTTAACTTTCTAATTCTAATTCTTGATCATGGCAGGCATTTCTTTAACTTTCTAATTCTAATTCTTGATCATTCAGGATGAACTTGCAACCCTTATTTTGACCAGTAAGGAGACTCTCTTAATCTATTTCAGTACACCAGATCATTGCCATTATTTTCTATAAAGTCCAGTATTTCAACCTAGACATTTTCTTGGTTTGTTTTGCCTTCTCTTCTATAAATACTGTAGGGTTCTACATACCCCAATCGTTTTTATGTTAGACACTGTTTTTGCAATGCTGATACTATTTTAAACAGACATTATATACTTTAAACACAAGCCACTGCACTTTAGTTCCAGCTAGTGCTTTAAGAGATCCATTGGTCCCCAACAGCAGATAGATGTGTTAGCCTTACCAGTTCCCTCAGGCACCGATTTAAAATATATTAGTACAAGAAACATTACCTTTTCTAACAGCTTCTCTCTTTCGTTTCTTTTTCTTGTGTTGCTCTGTTGTGGCATCACTACTATTGGAGCAGGATTCAATTTCCAAATCAGAAGTACAACTGGAGTCCGCTGTGGATTTATATTTGGGCTTTCTTGAAAGTTCCTTGGTTTCTGGCATAGAATCTGTTCCATCCTCTCTATGTTCTACATCAGATTTTGCAGTGGCTTTGCTGCGATTTTTGTCTTTTGATTTACTAGAAGAATCTACAGTCTTTCGAGAGTCATGCTTCTTCTTAACTTCCTCACTGCATTGGTCTAACTCAGAATCTAGTTCAGATTCATAACTGGCTACAGTACTATGCAAATATATAGAAGGTTTATCAAGACTTCTGCCCTTTGGCATATGGCTTTTGGGGTTATTTTCTGAAACTTCCACCCTGGGTTTTATATTAGGGGATTCATCACAAACAGTTCTATGCTTGCGCCCATGGGTTTTAACATGCCTGTTTCTTCTTAAAGCACTTTCAGAATCTGAACTATTTTCAGACTCACTATCATATCTCTTAGCAGAAACAGCTGACTCAGTCTGACGACACTTTCTTCTGCTATATCTCCTATTTTTTCCTTCAGACTGTTGGTCTCCATCCCTTGAACTGTTTGACTTCCTAGTTGTAGAAACTGCATTGTGATGGTTCAGCTTTTCCTCATTTTCAAAGCCTCTGGTTTCCACATCATTTATGTTCCTCAGTTTATAAGCTGCCACAGTAGCACTTTTACGACGCAATCTTCGGTAACCGTGATGGTTGCTATTTTGTATTTTATAAGTTCCCTCTTCTTGAGAATCACTTTCATGCCTCCTTTTCCTGGCAGAACGTCTGCACCCATTCTCTTGGATGACACAGTCTATAAAGGCATGCAAAGATTATTATATAAAAGCAGACCTGGCATGTATAGCACAATATTAAACATTAACAAAAGCTAGTTTCATTGAAAAAATTGCACATTTAAAGACTACTTATTAAAGCTAAACAGGTAGTACATGCATACATCTGATGGTAAGATATAATCCACCTGTCATTAATCCACATCCACACGAACAAATCAGCCCCATGTTACACTCAGTGTTCCATAAACTTTAGTGCTTGAGCTAACAAAGTGTTCTCAAAGGCTTCTAAAGAACAGATTTAGGAGAGGAGTTTTCAGGGAGAAATAGAAGTTCCGTTTGTATCAGTAGGATGCCACAACTGGACAGCACCCCAGATATTTGACTTTTAAGAAACAAGTTCTATATCCTCAGTTTAATATGACATAGCATGTACTACTTCAAAACAAAATTCAGTTAAGCAAGGTCTTTTAAATCAACCATGCCTTCAATAGTTAGTGACAAGGAGCGACCAGGATTGCTATCCCAGATTATGATCTAGATATATTTTATTCATCGAAATTTAAACTCTGCTGAATATTGGATAGTTTCACTTAGAGTGGCTACAAGGGAAAAGCTTTTTAAATCTGGAATGTGCATTAAATCACATTTTATACATTTAAAATACATCACCTTTCCTGATGTTTTTCCTTCTTTTTGTTGAGTTGCTGCTATCAGTTCCAGACTCTAAATCAGATGAGCACTTGGAGCTATCTTTGGGTAGTCTTGACATCTTAGAAGACCCTCTGCTCTCTGAAAAAGTGACATGCTCATCCTCCTGCCCTGACTCCAGTCCTTCATCCGAGTCACTTAATACCTTAGCTTTCTTGAAATGAGTTGATGCTCTTTTACAGGTTTGTTTTTCTAAACCATTGCATTTTTCTGGCTCAGAATCTGCCTCAGAGATATTTCTGTTATTACTTCTGGATGCAGAAGGTAACTGGTAAGCTTTCTGAATGCTCCCATCCTCTGACACAAGGCTTTTGGAGTCATCTTCTGAAAATTCAACAGGGGATTTTATTTTTGAAGATGCACAGTGGGTAGCTCTTTGTGACTGCTTCTGGCCATTAACGTGACAACCCTTTAGTGTTTTTTGCACACTATTTTCAGAATCTGAGCTCCCACTATCAGATTCACTAGCATGCTTTTTTCGAACAGCAACAGCACCTGAACCAGCTTTGAAGGTTTTCCTTCGGTTAGATTCTTCTACTTCCTTGTCACTTTCAGACTGTATGGAACTTTCCTCAGAGTCATTTAGCAATACTTTTCTGGCTGCAGCAGAAGCATTGCGATGAGGCAGTTTTCTGTTTTTGCTTCCAATACCAACACTTTCTGAACTGGATAGCTCCTCTTCTACATCACTCATCAGTCTTAATTTATTAGCTGCTACAGTAGCACTTCTACGTGGAACTTTTCTGTGCCTTCCAGATCTGTTACACAAAGTCTCATACAGCTCTTTTGAATTATCCATTTCTCTTTCAGATATTCTTTTTCTGGTAGTTCTTTGGCTATTTCCGTTCTCTTGATAAGCTAGACACAAAAATGAGGAGACTTACTTATGTTGAACATTTTAAAATGAGTACAATTTGCCTGTCACTAAGCTCAGAACCATGCAAAGCTCTGGAACAATACACACAGGCCCCGCTTACTGAATGAAATGTGTTCCCTGGAAACTGTTCATTAGGTGAGCATTTGTATAACAAGTACACAATTTCCACTATTTCCTGTAGAAATCGTATTTCTAATGCAGAATCTGCCCACTCCCTTTTCCCACTCCTTCCATGGTGTCTTCCTGAAATGGCTGCAGCCAATCATCCAAAGAAAGACAAAGTAAAAAGCTCATTTGACTGAACTCTCCTGCTTCCTGATTTGTCCAATCTTGCTCCGCACTCCATCTCTGCCTGAAAATGGCTGCCACTGACTAGCAAAGCAAGCAAGCAAACAAACAAACAAACAAACCAAGTAGTAAGGAAGCAGGCAACTTGGATAAGTGACTCTGTGGAGCACATAACAAGTTTGGGGCATATGAGCATGGGGATAGCGGAACCTGCATGTGTTTCATGAAACTGTATAGTGGAAATCTAATCCACTTTAGAAATAGATTTAAAATATCTCCACAATCACTCACAATACTATAGCAAGAGAGACATTTGAGAGAATCTTGGCACAACTGCATTTTAGTCTAGCATTTTCCCTACTCAACATTCAAATACATGTAAATCAAGATCAAAAAAGCACACATTGTCACAAGCAGCAAGCTGGTTTCCGGGCTTCAATTTAATTTTTGAGTGTAATTAAAAATACAGAATTTGTCATTTAAAGCCAGGTGGGGGGATCAGTTTCCCTCAAATTACACAAACTTGCCCAAACATGTGTCACATGTGACATCAGACATGGGGCAGGTGAATGTGTGACTGCTAAGTCAGGAACTTAAAGTGTGCACCCAATTGTTCCTTGGCAAGTAGGGATTGTTGACAGTGCCAGTCAACTGACTGGTGCTAACAGAATGCCTTTCAAAGGGATGTTTTCCCTCCACAGATGGTCTTTGTAAAGGAAAAAGTCTTTTGGCAACACCATCTGAATCCATACCATGCCTGAAAACAAACCCATCAAGGTGGCCCATGGAAGGTTAGGCTCTGGGTCAAGGTTACTTCAAGGAATTCCTACTGCATGACTTCAAGATTTCAAGCCATCTGAGGGGGCCTGGCTCTCAGCACTTCCACCATGGAGCTCTTTCCCAGGCAGACCTGCCAAAGTTACTTGCATTTTTAGAAAGCTAGTTAAAGCCCAATATTTTGGATAACCATTTGAGTAGCAACTGTATACTACTGTGCACTATGGCATCTGCATTATCTACGAGGATTATTGCTTTTAATATTATTGTTTTTGATAGTTTACAAACATTGTTTATGTGCTGGTTTTATATTTCTTTTATTTCTGTTGCCATTAAGATATCTTGAGGATCTCAATTGGGCCAATCTAAAGTAGATTTCAAAGTAAATTCACAACTATATACTTGGAAATAATGGAAGCAGTGATCCAACTTCTGCAATGAACATTAGCTGAATTACTCTTACCCATTTGCTTTTGCTGATAGACTCTGTTTCTAGTAACTCTGAAATCACTTCTTTTCCTAGATATTCCATTATGTACTATAGGGAATGAGATTTCTGCAGAACTTTCTTTGCTTTCCTCTGAACTACTTGAAGATGAAGCTGTTGTTGAGTGGTCCAGCTCACTTTCTGGAAAGGTAAATAAATGTATGCTAGTAAGACTTCAAAACAGATTCCCCCTTTTCTTCAAAGATATTTTATATTATTATTATTATTATTATACAGTCCTTCATTCGAAGATCACAGAGCAGTTTACAACACAAAAATAGAAAATAAGAACACAAATAAATAACAAACCAATAACCCCACATCCACAAACATATTTTAAAGGCCATAGATGGTTTAATCAGTCAAAGTGCCTGGTTATAGAGAAAAGCTTTTGCCTAGCATCTAAAGATATGTAATAAAGGTGGTAGATGAGCCCTGCTGGGTAGAGCATTCCACAAATGGGGAGCCACCGCAGAAAAGGTCCGTTCTCATGTTGCCACCCTCCAGACCTCTCGTGGAGGGGGCACATGAAGAAAGGCCTCAGATGATGATCACAGGGTTCAGTTCTAATGTCTAGGAACTGCAGATACGACAATGCATTCAAACTGTTCCATCTTACTCTTGGTATTCTTAAGTCAATCAAATTCTATTTTCCCGTTCTCAACATTCTAAATCATCTCCCATCTGCTCAGCAAACATGGCCAAAAGCTTGTGTCAAAAGACAAAGTACATTAAGAAATACAGAAGTAGTATACATTTAAGAAATGTGAAGCTGCACGTCCACTTTACAGTTCACAAAAAGATGTACAGCATAAAAAATTAAAGTTCAATATGCCAAAGGTAAGAATACCTGGGAAATGACAGAATTTTGTATGGTCTGATTACCTTACTATCATTAAGGTTATGTCTGCTTGAGTTGAGAGCAATTTTAAACCGCAAGACAAAGGGTGTATTTACAATTACAGAGAAAAGTTTCTTTTAACCATTTCCCCACAAACTGATCACTCACCTGATGACAATGCAGAACTGTGTGCTACAGCTGTGCTCCTTGTTCGTGCATTTTTCCCAAATGATGAGGCGGAATCAGAAAATATGCCGGCAACACTGCGGCTGGAGGTGCCGGCATACATTTTATGGTTTGTAACACACGACTTTCTGCTTGAGGTATTTTGGTTAGAAGAATCTTCTGGCTCAGACTGAATTTTACCCTGAGATTTACACTGCTTCTGCTTTCCATTTCTTGACAAACAGGAGGAAAACAATATGGAGTCCATGAATATGGTTGCATTTTATAAAATTAATTTTTATTTCAGTGGTACTTTTCCCTTCGTTAAGATGCTTCTAAGATTGTATTAAGTTAATTTTAATATGCAACACAATCAATGCAAAGTACTCAAACTGAAAGCCTCACCTATAACATAGCAATGTACATGTTCATTTTATCATATTTAAACCTTTTAACCAGTATAATAGCAGCATTGCACTTTTGTCATATTTTTTTAAGTTTTAAATCTGTTAAATTCTGTTGGTATTTTGTATTATTTTAATATGACTCAGTATGACCCTCAACATATCAAACATGTGAGAAGCACTATACACCAAAATCCAGAGCAGATTTTGAGAGTATTCAGGGGAGAGGGGGGAGGAGGAGGTCAACTCCCATTGCACAACCTTTGAAAGTATCCAAAACTACACTGAAACTATGCTCCTTCCATCAGTCAAAAACCTCAAGTTAATCGGATGAACTGATTTACATGGTTTATCTAGCAGCACAAACCTATGCCTTTTTACTTCTCCTCTAAGGTAAGGGTGCATTACAGGACTGCGATCTTCACATCTCAATCACATCCTCAAATAGCTTTTACCAATGAAGGACACCCTCAGATTGAAGAAGATTTACCTGAGTGTTTTGGTAGATTGCTGTAATTTACTTCGACTTTGCAGCCTCCTGTTGTGCCTCTGACTTCTCTGCAATCTTTCATTGTATTTTTGTCCAGTTCTAAAGTCAGAGATAATTCTCCTCATCTTTTCCTCAAGCAGTGCAGATAATCTCAATGTCATACTATATATCTAGATTGCAAAAGAAATAGGTTAATTTTTAATTTCTAAGAAAGTTTAAGACACTTGCATTTGGTGATCCAATTGTAAAATTTTATTACTATTATTTTAAGAGTTTATAAACTGCTTAATACAAAATATTCTAGCAGTAAACAAAAATTATGAGAGATTTATGTACTAACTGTACTTTCTACTACACACAACACGGGACCATACACTTTAAAAAAAATCTTGTTTAATGAAATATGTTCATTAAGGCAGAAATCCTATGCAAATTTACTTAGGAGTAAGAGTGCAGCCTTTAATTTAGAGACAGGATTTGCAATTATATAACATATGATAGGGTGATCAGTTTCTTTTTGGACACTTGCTTTCTTCCTTTCTCCCCCTTGATTTGACAAGTTAGGTAAATGGCACAGAAACATTACCTTGGATCTTTTGTTTGGAGTGTATGCTTTAGCATTGCTAAATACTAATCTAATATCTTTGCAAAGTTCCATTGGAGTGTCATAGTTCCCAGCTTCTAATGTCTCCTTCACAGTCCCAAAGTCCATCGGTGTGTCTATAATTTCCCGGTAGTCCTAAATAAAGACATCCAAATAACTCCATTATTTAAGATGTGGGGAATGGGGTGAAGTTTCTTATATACAGATATGTAAACCTGAAATCCATTTAAAACAAAACAAAACAGGAGCACACTTTGTGCTAAATGATCCCAGTGACTTTAACATACATTTTCCTAGGGACTGAAAAGAAACAACTATATTTGTCAACTTTGGCCAAGCATCTTGAACACAGATTTGGAAATTAATATTCCCTTTTTAACTATTTTAAGGAATTTTTTTGCTTACGTTTTACATTCATATCAACACAACAAAACATTATCTTTTGGAGGTTCTCAACCCTTAGACTCCCCCCCCCCCCCAGGCCTAGGACAAAAAGAATAGACTAATTTTGTAGAATATCTGAAGGAACATTGTAAACATTTAAAAACATTAGCGGGCCTAGACAGGCCTGGAAATTAATATTCCCAATGGGTTGAATCACATTCAGTGTTGACCCCATAGATTTTAGTGGGTCTACTTTCGATTATGATAAGGTTAAATCAGAGTAATTGTGCTTTTTCCTGTATAAACCTGCCTGCCTAACATGATCTTCAACAGAGATCCTCTCATATTTCTCAACACACATCTTGTTTGGACCACAAAGAGGGCCTTCCTAATGGCTGCACCAAAGCTATTAAGTTCTATCCCTCTTGAGCTCATTCTAATGCCCTTCCACTAAAGTACTAAAATCTTCCTTTTCAGTAAGACTTTTGAGGTATGATTGTTTTAAATGAATTGTTTTAATGCTGTCTTGATTCTCTCTCAATTCATTTTGCTGGTTTAGTGTGGTTTTGCTTTGTGTTATAATTGTTTTAATTTTATTGTTAATCACCTTGATATATTGAAGCAAGAAGGATGTATCTTAAATCAATAATCATCCAAAACTGACATTAATCATTGTCCATGAAATACTCAAGGACTTCCAGTACTCAGAATAAATAAGACTGGGATTTCAAAGCCTGCTTATATGTTGAACACAAATTCTATTTTACTTTATTGTCACTGTTAACATAAAGCCAAATGGTAGTCACTATTCCACCTGACTGATCTGGAATTGGCTAGGTAGGACCACCTGCCACTTTAACAGTTAGAACCCTGGAAATAGTTCTGCAACTATTTGACATTGAAGTGTGTGGGTTCTCTCATCCTAAGCTACTCAAGAAAACTCTTGCCCATTTCTTTTCATAGTAATAGGAAATAACACTGGATGCTGGAAATGCAATATGAAATGAACGCCAATGATATTGACAATGATAATGATATGAACTTACAGGATATTGATCCAGGTCGACAGGTTGTCTAAATGGCTCAGAATCTTCACACTGGAAAATTAGATTAACAAGGTCCATACATTGCTTCTTCCAAGTGTTTTCATCATAGCTGAGTCTCCTCTTCAAGCCCCGAATCTTTAAAACAGAAATACAGTATTTCTAAATGTAAAATGGAAGATTTGATTGCCAAACCTTTAGGATAGACTGGGACACAGGATTTAGAATTCATCTGTATAATGTAGGAGTATTATGGAAAATCCTGCTCACAGATTGGGCAAAGGTTGTTGTCAAGGAAAACAGACTTACTCTTCTCAAAGGTGCTCTGGGAACATCGGTCTCTTCATCATCCTACAAAACAGACCAGAAATGTTCATCAAGAGCAGGGGTCAGCAAGCATTTTCAGCTGTGGCCGGTCCACCGTCCCTCAGACCATGTGGTGGGCCAGACTATATTTTTTTTTGGGGGGGGGTGGAAATGAACGAATTCCTATGCCCCACAAATAACCCAGAGATGCATTTTAAATAAAAGCACACATTCTACTCATGTAAAAACACCAGGCAGGCCCCACAAATAACGCTGATTCCTGGACCATCCACAGGCCGGATTGAGAAGGCGATTGGGCCAGATCCAGCCCATGGGCCTTAGGTTGCCTACCCCTGATCAAGAGCGTTCCTTCTAATACTGATTCAGATGTTTTTTGCTCCTGTGCTTTTCTATCCAAAACTACTCACCATCAGACTCTGGAGGTTGCCAGAATATAAACAAATCTTTACAAAACACCACCACCTAAGAGGGAACTCCCTCGAGGTATAAAGTCTTTGTTGGGAAAACCTAAGGCAAGGCAAGGGAGGCAGAAACCCCAATGACGACCCCATGACCACAGAATGTTAACTGATGGGGGTGGGGGGCAGGACACAGCAGAGATAAAAAAGGATAGAGAACCACATTGTTTAGATAGGACACTTTCAGGTTCATACGGAGAATTTATGTCCCCAGATACAGAAGTGAGAACTGCTCATACAATATTTTAATGTAGCTGGATTGGACACCAGCAGATCCACATACTCCTTCCTTCCCATCCCACAAAAATGCTATCCAACTATTGTAGGGAAGCAGTTGAATAGAAGTAACTGGAATAGAACTCTACGCTGCAATATTTTGTGAGAAAGCTCCATTCAAGGGTTTGGGGTCTTAAGTTGTCATTTAGAGAAAATGCGCCAGACACCACCCTGTTGTTCAATGAACTTTGAGCCTACTCTACTATTATTAATAGGGTGAAGGGAAAGGGCAGGGCTTAATAAAATAGCACTGAAGCGGGAAGAGCTAGCAGTTATCTAGGCAGGGTAAAAATAAGGTTTTATTACCAGATAATCAGGATCCATGCTGTCCCCATTGTTAGTTGCAATGCACAACTCAAAAATATCTGTACAATCTGGATTCCTGGAAAATAAAAATGTAATGTTACAATAGGTTGTATCTTGTTGTGTTGCTTTCACTTGTGGAAATTTCTTTAATGCCCTTAGAGGCTTCTTGAATGAAAAACAGGGTGATTTTAGCAGATTTCCCTTTCTGTGTGCAGTCCCCTGTACACACTCATGAATCTACTTCAGAGGGTTCAGGGACTCTTTGAAATAGTGTAGGAGGTGGCAAAGGATCTACAAAAGAATGGAATGTTGCTTATTTACTGTGAAAGGGCCTTTTCTGGTAGATGATACAGCAACAACTGCTGGGTTCATGTTGTTCTAGGAGTCCTCACAGAAAACCTCTGATTTATTTTAAAGATGACTACTCCTTCCCTTTCACAGTCTTCTCAGTTTCTGTTCTGGCCAAGCCCCAAAGATCTTCTCAGTTAATATACCTCTAGAATTGGACCACAGCACCAGAAAAATAGGTACTGTTATTTGTCTTATATTTGTGTTTCAGACCTGTGTAGTCCCAGTGAGCAAATGATGACTATAGGCTGCAGCATGGCTGTGTGATGTTGTGTGTCAGAAAAGCCCCCTTCATGGTGACCAATGTTCCATTTTCATGGCAAACTAGCCACACAGCCACAGCTGGGACCTACCAGAGGATAGAAAATGAAAAGGAAGAAAGATGCCATAAAGAGAAAAGGCAATGGAAAGAGAATGACAAAAGAAGAATGAAGCAATTAACACACACAATAGACAGAGAAGGAGTGAGCCCAGCTGGCAGGAAAATGAAGCTGAGAAGATGGCAAGAGAGAAAAGAGGAACATTCAAAATAATCAGAGGTTTCCTGATTGGCCTGCTAAAGCAACTTGAATCCAAAAATGGCTGTGTGGCTAATTCACCAGGAAAAGGGGAGAATTTGAAAAAAGCAAAGCAAAAAAAAATTGTTTCCCTTCCTCTTCTTGTTTACAGAAGGCAAGAGCCTTCTGTGAATACTGTATCTATTCTGAACACTGACATGTAAACCATGGTCATAAGCAATGACCAGAAGTAAGACAATTCTGATTTCCTTTTAAGCAACGAAAAACCAAAAATATTTCATCCTGAAATATTGCTTACCTAATGAATTCTAAGAGTTGATCTGTGATTTTCTGAGCAGATTTAGCAATAGTGCTGTTGGGCACATTGAAGGTCCGAGCATTGCTCTCAAGACATCTTACTTCCCAAATCAATGCAGAAAGCCTCCTATGTTTAATAGTAAACAGATTAGTTTTAATCAGGAGAAAAATATCATATAACAACTAGATCTGGAAATGTTCAGTCACTAAAACTGGAAATGTTTAAGTGGAAAAAATATTGCTTTTCATTTATCATGGAGTTTTAACAAGCTAATGTCCTATTCTTGCTGAATCCAGACATACTCCATGCTCATGTCAGTAGTATAGTAATTTCTTTAACAATGATCATTTCATGCAAAAGTGCATTAGTGTCATTCACACTTCACACTTTTAAACCTCCTGAAGGTATTATTTCCCATTTCCATCACCACCTACCCTGCGCTTACTTTTATCACAGTTACATATTCTGTATCCACTATTTCTTGATAGTACAACTGTGACCCTATCTTCACTCAAGCCACCAGAAAATCCCTCCCATGTACAGCTTATTTCTCACTGTGTTAGAAAGGAAAGATCCAGTCAGGCATCTGTATTTAGGTAACCTGCATCTTATGCAATCACAGCTTTGCATAGGTGGGTAGGGAATGAATGAATGAATGAATGAATGAATGGGTAACCCACTCTCCATGTTTCCCCTTCCCCACCTATCCCACACAATTCTGTGATTGCAGGCTTACCTGGCTTTAGGAAGGCGGAGCAAGGGTTCTTGCAGAGTCCTAGAGCACTTGCATCACTTTCCCAAGGCCAGAGAAGTCATCCACCTTGCAGAGAGCCCTTTCCAGGGCTTCCTGGCTTTACCTGTTTTTGTGCATGCACTTGGACCTCCGGAATCTAACCCTTGAGTAAGAGGTGAATTACATATATTATGCTAAATTCTAAATGTGTAGGTAACTAAAAGCTATTTAGAAATATTGAAAACTGTGGTATTGCAGCTAAACCAAAAGTCTGCCATATTTTAAGGGTAGTAAACATCCAATTCCTATTGAAGTTATAATGTTGCCTCATCTGAACTGTACCTCAGCAAAGGAGCGTACCAAGGATTTCCAAAATATGCAATATTACATGTGGCTTAACTTTTCAGCAATTTTATAAGACGGATATGCTATCATCCTTCTAGTGCAGTCTCAGACCAACCTGTAAAACCTGTTGACAAGTCTCATTCTGATAGTCCAAAGGTCTGTTGGATAAGCTATTACTGTACTGTACTTTGGATACCTATTCAGATCAACTGGGCCAGCAAATGCTGCTGAAATATCTGTAATAAATAAATAACAACAGTTGAAGCATCTGAAGTAATGTATTCAATTTACATACATCATGGATTTACATACAGTCCTTCCGAAATTAAAAACAGATTAAGCAACCTTTTAGAAAACTTGTCAGACAGGAACACAGTCTGAGTATTTGCAGTATGAATCCAAAGTTTTTAATCCACTACACAAACATGATGGGGAAAAGGTACCAGATTTCTAGATACATACCTAGTGTCAAAAGCTGATCAATTCCACAGATAATCCGTTCACATTCTTCACTCTGGGATTTCCCCTGCCATTCTCCCTTTTGAGGTTTGTATAATAATTTTGCCATCTCTTCAGCAGTCACAGAAACACTAGCTCCCAGTTCTACAGGCTGATCAACTAGTTATTTTCAAGCAATACAGGAGACATTAGGCGAACAAAACAAAATGCAGTAAGTTCATTAAATTACACTTCTTATGATATAAACTTTTAAAGTCAGAGGTAGCCAGGCACGTGACAATAATGTAAGTTTGATTTTTGTTCACTGAATATCCAGGTTCGGACCTATCAACATCAATTCCCTTAAAAGAGGTGTCCAAATTAGATCTAGAGTTCTGTAAATACTTCAGCTGGTCCTTTGTTTTAAGACTAGGTACAGTATAGAGGCAACAGCTAAAATGTAAACTGCCCACTTGCTTAAAGGGCAAGGCAACACAACAGTGTCCAATTATCTGTTACTTAGTTAAGTAAAATAAGGTAAAACCAGGGCTTGGTTGCTCCAAAACTATAGCCCAGGCATGTCCAAAGTCTGTTTCGGGGGCCTAATCTGGCCCGCTGATCGAATTAATTCAGCCCCCGTGGCATTATATGTCCTGGGGTAAAATCCTAATCCTGCTCTAGCCTATGTATAATAAATCTGGCTATTAAAACCTGCTTAACTGCTAAATAATTGCAAAGCATAACTACCGGTGGAGCTCCATCTTGAGCAAATATGCCAATCTTTAGTTTAGACAGGAAATCTTCCTGCCTGTAGATCAGGGGATAATCACACATGCTGACAAGTAGTGATCCTTCACAAAATCTACTAGCCAGATCTAGTGACAATATACCTGCAAGCACAGCAAACTCATGAACACATTTGTTTTCAGGCTCATCACTGCATAACTTTGTGGATTACCCTCTCTCAGGGATGAAAAGGCCCACAAGTGTCTGGTGCGCCCATGAATCTCAATCACTGGTTTCTGAAAAACTAGCAATGCCCAACCCTCACATCTATGTTCCCCGAAGGGTAGTAGCAGAAGAACAAAAGCCCACAATTGTTTATTGACCTCCTAACCCATTTATTGTCTGTCTGTTCAACAAGAAAAAATGACATCATCTGATTTTTGTATACCATTGTCTGGAATAGGCTCCATGTCCCATGGGCTAAGTCTTTCAGTTTCACCATTGTCCCATCTATTTTAAAAAAAAAGCAAAAATAAAATAAATTTTAAAGATATGTAAAGGTATTTTCAAACAGTAATAATCCCCAGTAATGATCAGACTTAATGCTATATTTTAAGGTAAAAGATTTTAGGAAACTTGCTCAAGGTAAAAGAATTACAGAAAGAGAACAACAAAATATATTTAAAATTCCCTGTTTATGTTGCTCCGCACCCTCCCACTCTTAACTTCAGAGAGTCACAATCCTTATCTCTTACATGCTCCGTACAAACATCAGTGCAGATGCACTGGTGGGAGCACTGGGTGAGGTCTGCTGATATACGTGCACAGCCCCAAACTCCAAGTCCTCCTCCCTCTTAATAAGTGACAGTGACACTGCTGCTGGGAAGCTGGCGTTGTGGCCTGCCTCTGCATCTACATTCTTGCTCAAGGCAAAACCAAAGAAGAAACTTAAGAGTTCATTTTCCTCCTCCTCTTTAGGTTCATTATAAATACTGACATGCCTTCGAAAGATTACTAACAGTAGTTAAGGTACGAATGCTCTTTTATTTTTAAGGCAAGCTTCAATATCAAACTCAAGTAACCATGCTAAAAACACATACTTAACACTGTAACACTGAAAAGGGCTGTCAGGGTATTGTGGCTGATATGGCTCTTGGCTCAGCACTGTTCCAAACCACCAGGCATCATCAATAATTGAACGAAAGCGATCATCTGTAGGAAAGACATGAGATGCTATACAGTTCTTCCACATTAACTTTTTTAAAAACTAGTCTAGGATTGCAAATGCAACATGTGACTATTAAAATACTGTGGTTCATTCACTATACAAATGGTCAATCACAACACAATAAGACAGTCACATGATCCAACACAGGTTTAATCTGTAGACTATCAACGTTATCTATAATAGTTCTTGAATTCAAACACTACTGAAAGGTTTGAAAAATCATTGATCCTGTAACATTAAAATTCGATTCCTATCAGTTATAAAGAAATAACTTACAATCATAATAACAAACCACCCCATGATTCAGCTAGCGAATCGTTCTAAATTGTCTTTCATTTTTTCCTAGTTTCAATGCTCGGTGGCACATGGGTACGGCAGTATTACAAAAATAGACTTACTGGGTTGCCAGTTCCTTTGTCGTGCTTCATCATGGAACTGACTTAACACAAGGAAGTCAATAACATCTGGCATATCATGGTATCTAGGAGAAAAAATTAAAACTTAGTCTTCAAATGTATACAAACTGTCTGTATTATGCTTTTTTTTTTAAAAAAAAAAGGGTAAAAAAATACATACTTGAGGGAAAATGATTTGTCTAGAAGCTGTCCTGTAATATGATCCATAAGGGTAAGCTTAAGGCAGCATAGTGTAGGAGGCCCAACTTCATAATGTATCCCAACAATTTTTACCAATTCTTGTTCCTAACAGATGGACATATAATAAAGAATCCCATTAATAATAGTGCAATTATTCACAGTATATGAAGTGTGAATAGAAACAAAGTCCAGCAGCAATGGGCATAACACAAACTTAAGACAGTTCATAACCTTACAAAAAAAAAACAACCCAAAGTTTAGATTTTTGATAGGTATATGTTACTAGATTTCCCACTGGGCAACTTATTCAAAACTCAAATCATAGGAACAGAGTCATACCAGCTCACTACTATCTACAAGGACTGGCAGTGGCTCTCTAAAATTCTCTCCCAGCCCTACGTGAAGATCTCAGGGAGGGAAACTGACCTTCTGCATGAAAAGCAGGTGCTCTACTGATCTATGGCCCTTCCCCAAACCTAGACGCAAAACACTATGTATAACCCTGTAGTCATTTCCAAGTGCTTAAGATTCCTAAGGGTCAATCCTTTGCTACGTTTTGCCATTTCAAAAGCACAGGCATAATTCTGTTTCTATAAATGAACAGATTAAGATAAATGTACTTCAGGGGAAAATGGAAGGCAGAGATGATATTAAATCCAAAGCTGGAGCAGGTGTTTTCCACTTATGGAAGGACTATTTTACACCTTGCAGTGGAACACCGCCGTTTCGTTTCTGCTTGTGGTTCTTTGGATCCTAATCAAACTTTCCCTATATTGATTTTAAAATATACATTATCACCTCCCTTGATCCATCTGGTTGCCCTTTTCTGGGCCTTTTCTAGCTCTACATTGTCTTTTTTTTAAGGGACGTGAGCAGAACTGTAAACAATATTCAATATGTAAATTTGTGTAACCGTGTTACCGAGTGGCCCTTTGTCAAAAGGGCTACCTATTTTAAGATGTATAGTACAACCTGTGCATGAGTACTCAAAAGTAAGTCCGACAGAGTTCAGTGGGACTTACTTCTAGGTAAAGCAGATCTGAAATGCCTTCTCATTTTGCTGTGAAATTGGACTGACTCTGCCCAGGTTGGCCATTGTATCCTCTCAGCCAGGAAGGACTATAAAGGACTTCAGGTTCCAGCTGAGGCTTGCTCAAGCAACAAAGTCTTCCTGAGCTATAAACTAAAAAGCCCCAAACATTCTAACCTTTACTAAGAAGGGAACTACTCCAACCCTTTCATAATTTGGGTTGCCCTTTTTCTGAAACATTTCCGGCTCTACAGCTCATGTATGAAGTTCACTAGGCTCACCTCTGCCTCATCCTTGCCTACTTTACTGGTTCCTTTAAGGGACCAATGAGAAGAATTGTAAAGTACTTTGGAGCATGCAAACACCCATGCTGAACCAGTCTTACCCTAAGAACCATTTTTCTCCATGGTTCCTTCTGAGGATTCAGTTCACAAATATTGCTTTTCCTCACTGCTTCAAGGTAGGCTTCATGGCCTTGTCGAAAATATATCGCCTAACAAAAAGGAATTTTTTAATCAGTGAATGAAATTCAAAATTAATTTAGCTGAGAAACATTTTCTCTATTTACTTACAAGGCTAGCTACATTAACAGGAGGTTGGCTACCCACTGGCTGTTTCACTCACCAATTCCCCCATGCCAAAACTGCATAGTCATCCAAGTCGAATGGAAAGAGGGGAAAGGAAACCAGCCACTCCTACACTCTCCTCCTTCCATTCACAGCATAAAGCTGAGCACAAGGACCAATTATGATATGCTGCTATTCACATCAGCTGTACATGCAAACAAGTCATGTCGCTTCTGCCTCAAGGTCCAGAAACCCTTTAAGACAGAATGGGGAAAGCTGGGCATGTGGCCTGGCATGCTAGTACCCAATCCAAGCTTGTTTTCTGTATTTTGCTTTTGTTTTTAGGTGGCTGCTCCTTTTTGTAGTTTTAATAGCTAAAGAATCCTTACAAGAGAGCACCACCACAGCATAGCGTGCTACTTGTGGATGATGGCTACTTTTCCAAGACATAGCAAATCACAGGACTGAGGCTACCTATGCTTTTACCAGATCAAGCTTAGATTCAATGTAAATTCCCTTACCTCATCACCCATTTGTGGAACAAAAGGAGACCTTCGGAGTCTGACATCTGTTATCCAATCAGGAGGCTGAACTTCCCAGGACTGCTGGGGTGCATTCACCTGTGCATCATTATAAAGGATTACCCAAATTATAACACAGCGTTATGACTGCTAATTTATTTAAAAGGTTTTTTATCTGTCTTTCAAGGCAGATTACAAATTTCTAAGTCACATGAAAATAAAACAAAACACAAACCCCCATAAGCAGCTAATTATTCCCCCCTCCCCCAAGTATGGCACAATTCAGCCAAAAACAGCCTTGAATAAAGGAGACTTCAGAGTTTTTACAGAGATGAGGTCATTTGCAAATCCCTGAAGAGGGAGTGCCAAAGGTGCAGGGCAAGCCCTAACCCTTCTATTCCATCATGCATCTAACAGGTCTCAAAGGCAGACCAGAAAGCAGGGTCTCCTGATTTTAACGCTTAGGGCAGGCTCTTACAGATGTAGGTGATGCTTCAGATAATGTTGTCTCAAATCATTTAGAACTTAGAAGACGAAAAGCTGCTTCTTGAATTGGTCCCAGAAATGAATCGACAGCCAACTGATACAGAATAGGTCTTATAAGATATCAAGGTCCAGCTCCCACAAGTGCTCTGACAGTATCATTCTGCACCAGGTAAATTTTCCAAACCAACTTGTTGCTGGACTTAACCCCAACAACCCTTACCATTTGCCAATCTGGCTAAGGCTGATGGGAAGACCCCCAATGACATCTGGAGAGCCACAGGATCCTCATCCCTGCAGCAGTGTTACCTGGCTGTAACCAAAGTTTGTATCACTGTGGCTAGGTCCACTTTAAATAGGGCTGCAATTACCTTTAAGCATGTTTCCTTGTTGAAGCTAAGCCATGGTTTGGAATAGCATTATGAACCAACAAGGACATACAATGTTCATGTCATGGATTGAAATGCTCCTGTGCTCTTCTGTTCATAAAAATACACTAATAATTTTTAGAATGTCTTCAAAGCATAGAAAAAATCTTAATCACATTAACTGATTGGGTGTATCTAAAAACTGACAAAAACCAGAATCACTACCTCCTCGTGCTGTTTTGGTTTGTATTTTTTCCGTCTTTTTTTCTTTCTCTTTCGCGTAGACATTTTTCCTAGTGGTACTTCATCTTCAGAAGAACTACAGTATTTAATAGTTGTGCACCGAGAGCTTCTTACAGGAGGCTGCAGGTTAATCCCTGCATCAGCAATCCAATCAGAATATTCACTTGAAGAGTCACTGGGCGGGGGGAAGAGGGGGAGGGGAAACACACACAGCCAAGTTAGAGATCTCTACTAGCTCAGAACTGACTGCACTTGAACTAGTTTTAAAGTTTGTTGGATATTATTCAAAGCTGACTGTTAATGTTAATTTCAACAGTAGTTCTGTAACTGGCACACTATAAAGTCACGTACATAGAATTTCAAACATTCAAACTACAATGAGGAACGATAGAGTTCTAAAAGCGGTGGCAAATTTCCCCCCTCTTCTTGGCAGTACATCTCCTGGTGCTCTGAACACAGTTTGCAGAAGAGATAGCCTCTCTCTCCCTTTTCCCACCAGAGTACAGAGAAACATCCCAGTATAGAGGATGTGTCATTGATATTACTGCAAGGTACTAATTAAAATCTAACAATCTGGGAAGTTTCTTAAGTTTGACTTTTCAACATCCCTTAATTTGCTGCTAAACACCAAACAGCATTATTTCCAGCACAACATCTAGTTGTATCACAAATAATCTTCACACACCCCCAAAAAAAGTTACTTTCAGAAGGAAAAATGTAGTTTTGCCAAGGCTCACAAACATCACAAACTGATACTTGAAACTGATTTTACCTGGAACTATCACTGTTGGTTCTGCTGTCACTCTTCCATTCTTCCTCATGGGAAGACAAATTCATCCCATCACTTTCTTCTGCCTCCTAGATTAAAAATGGGAAAATATTTAGAGTTGTTCATTCTCTCTTTTATCACCACTAGGTTGAAGATTTACAAAACTACAACAAAAGAAAATTATATTTAAGAAAGAACTGATTACATAGTACAACACAATAAAATGCATCACTGAAATGTCAGCTTCCTACTTATTATCTGCACTGAAGGGGGCTCTGCTAATTGTATCTAATTGATACTAATTGTATCTACCCTGCCTTTGCTGGTAAAAGCTAGGGCTTTGAAAACAAACAAATGGAAATCAGAATTTCTGATAGTTCTAATTACTAACATGAAATCAGAGCAGTCACCTGTTCAATGAATCCTGAACCTCCATCTCCATCTTCACTAGAAGAATCAGATTGTTCAATCTTATTCCGTGCTTGATACGAAGCATATTTGCGTCTATAAAGCCGTCTCTTGGATTGTATCAGTGAATCTTCTGAGTCACTCTGAATTAGGACCATTAAAGAAGAGCCAAGTTAGAGGTGGAAGTATGCATTACAAATTACTGGAAAGGAGATACAAGGAACCTAATCTGTCAAATTCTAAATGAAAAACATTCAAGTAGTCACAGTTATATAGAGGAGGCTTTGTAGTGATCTAGTCTAGCCAGTTGCTCATGTAGGAAATCCAGTCAGGGCACCCCCCAACAGAAGGCTGTCCAGCCTTTGCTTGAAGGCCTCTAACATGGGAGAACCTACAAGCCTTCTAGGCAACTGGTTCCACTGAACCAGTGTCAAAAAGCTTCTACCAATATTCAACTGAAATTTACCCTGTAACTTAGGTCAATTTGATCTACTCCTGCCTTCTAAGGTAGCAAAGAACAAGCAACCTATGCAACAGTCCTTCAGGTGTTTGACTGCTATCATCTCTATTCGCTTTTATTGTATCTACATTAGAACAGATGGAGCTGCCTTGGACAGAATCAGACCCATGGTCCATCTAGCTCAGCACTGCCTACTCTGACTGGCAGCAGCTCTCCAGGGTTCCATATATGGGTCCTTCCCAGTCCTAACTGGAGATGCCAGGGACTCTAATATTTATTCCTGGTTGAAATGTGAAGAAGTCGTTTAAGAGCATAGAAGAGATTTGAGGAAATAATGTACACGGATTCTAAGCTGAAACTGTTCTTAACCTGAAGCACCACTTTAGCTAATGGGGCCTCCTACTGCTGCCGCGCGATTTCTGTTCTCATCCTGAAGCAAAGTTCTTAACCCGAGGTACTATTTCTGGGTTAGCGGAGTCTGTAACCTGAAGCGTATGTAACCTGACGCATATGTAACCCAAGGTACCACTGTACATTCACTGCTGCAACTCTGTCACTCAACAAGCTTTGCACACAGAAGAAGAGAGTTTGGATTTGATATCCTGTCTTTCACTCCCTTTAAGGAGTCTCAAAGCGGCTAACATTCTCCTTTCCCTTCCTCCCCCACAACAAACACTCTGTGAGGTGAGTGGGGCTGAGAGACTTCAGAGAAGTGTGACCAGCACAAGGTCACCCAGCAGCTGCATGTGGAGGAGCGGAGACGCGAACCCGGTTCCCCAGATTACGAGACTACCGCTCTTAACCACTACACCACACTGGCTCTATTGCATTCAAATCTCTTCTCTGAGTAACAACCTGTGTACCCTCATGTTACTCATAAGACATTCTATATTTTACATTTCCTACCTTTTCTGATGAATGATATAACTTCCTTTTTTGTTCCATTGTATATATGCGTTTCTCTTCTTCTCCTTTTGCAACCCTATACTCCATTTGATTTCTGAAAAATGCATTTTAAACGCTTGTCAGGCAAAGCAGAATCACATCAGTGAAAGGTAAAGTACTTACAGTATACAGTTCTGTTGCTAACTCTGGTTTGAAGGAAAGCTGATGCATGTATACACCAGTTTTATGCTATGTAAAAATGACAGGCTAGCGTTTCAATTAATGCTGGTCTTTGGCAGCAGTGACTGGATGAGAAGCAGAACAGAAATAAAACTAAGTAGCATGTAGAATAGCAGTGTTATAGCTCCTGCCCAGAGGCTCTAATCTAGAGTTAATAGTATGAACATGAAAGGTTAAAAGAGAACTGGATTCTAATGTTAGGGCAAGGGAATAAACTGGTAGTAAACAGACCAGAAACAGTATGTTTATGCTGATCAAATGATGTATTCAGTAAAATGATACTTTAAAACCAAGTGAAAAAATATTTCTCAAATGCCTAAACTTTTAATTAAATGTATGAATACTTATAACTTGCTTCCATAACAATCTTTAGTTCAGTAAGCCTGCACACCTAAATATACTGGGTGTCACTTCTGGAACAACTACTCTCCGTCTCCAAGCCTGGAGGTCTCTTTCTGTAGCGATCTGACTCCTTGGAGCATTCTGATGCATCTGGCGCACACCTTCAACTTGACCACTACGTCTCAGGCCAATATTAGGAGGGGACTGGATATCAGAGCTTGGCCTCCGGAAATCTAAAGGAAAGAGATATTCATAAAATACATGCAGTAAAAACATTCCAGCAGCTAATAGCTTTGGCATGTTGCATCTTCTACTGAATAATGGTAGATTTCAGACCAAGTACTCTTCTGGATGACCCAAGAGATTTATGTATTTACTACAAAATATCTACACATTCTAGCTGGACATTAGTAACTTCCAAAGGTGGAATAAACAGTAATGATAGGAATCAAGTCATGTTTCAAAGGGGAGGAAGTTATATAAAAGAGATGACACTATGGAGACAGCCATATTTCTCATTTTGTGAGAGACAAGATGGGTGTCCCAAATTGGCTTTTTGACCTGTAATGTGATACCATGATACATCAGTATGTTTTATGTCAGAGATACTGGTAAGCAGCAAAAGTTTATAATTTCCCACTAATCTTCAAAGCAAGCACTGACCTCTTCTAGCTGTTTCATCTCCATTTTGTGGCCCAGGTGGAAGCATGTCTTGATCTGAACCAATTCTTTGGTCTTGCTGTTGCTGTAAATGTCTAATCATGCCATCAAGTATGCTAGGTTCCAAAGCCGGTTCCTCCTGGTCAGCAGTTTGTTGACCTATTACTTGCTCCACGACCTCTCCATCACCTTACAAAATTTAAATGAAAAGCACACACATTTAACAATTTCAGAATTAAGAACAACTGTCAGAATATTGAACCCATTCTCACCAATCTCTTAATACACAAAATCATCTACATTTTATGTTGTTAATTTTTTGCCTGCTCTCACAGTCATCCTGAAACAGTCAATACTCTGCTGAATAAATGGGAAATGGAGGTCTTTAGCAGTCATGGCTAGGATCTAGAGATGCTAAAGCTCTCAATTTCCTCCTTAAGACTCTTGCTTAGCAGGTGCCTTCCAGAATCTCCAAGCTGCTTTTTACATTCCAGAGTTCAAAAACATTTTAGAACTTATATGCACTAGTTTAAAAAGAAAGCGAAGAGAAAGTATCCTTGGCCATACCTAACCCTTTTTCTTATAATTTTGGAGAGCAATCTAAATTGGTGCCTATTTCAGAACTTGAAAAACTATCTCAAGCAGTGATATGGGTTTTCCAGAGTTCTGAACTGGAATTTCTTGAGTTTGCATCAGAAAAGCTTCAGCGCCCTAGAGCAGGCTTCCTCAAGCTCAGCCCTCCAGATGTTTTTTGGCCTACAACTCCCATGATCCCTAGCTAGCAGGACCAGTGGTCAGGGATGATGGGAACTGTAGTCTCAAAACATCTGGAGAGCCGAGTTTGAGGAAACCTGCCCTAGAGAGTGATCCAATTAGCATATTAATTTTACTTGTATTTAGTCAATGAAGTTAAACTGTCCACTGTCTAATATTTATTTTCAGTTGGCATCCATTCATTGCTACTAATGAATTTAGGAAATGGAAAAATGTCTGCAGCAAAATAATGCACTAGAAAATTTTATATCTTGGTTGATTTTCTACCCTAGATCTCAAGTAAATGATTAAGAAATACTGTCTTAGATAGCAACAAATAAAGTTGCCTGTTTTTAAGACCTGATTCCTTTTCAATATAATTTCTACAAGCACTGAGTATTAAGAAACAATATTGTTAACCGATCAAGTTGCACAATACAAAATAATAATAATCCAAAAAGTGTTTGTTGAAGACATAACTAACATAAGGTAAAAGGTAAAGGTACCCCTGCCCGTACAGGCCAGTCTTGACAGACTCTGGGGTTGTGCGCCCATCTCACTCAAGAGGCCGGGGGCCAGCGCTGTCCGGAGACACTTCCGGGTCACGTGGCCAGCGTGACAAAGCTGCATCTGGCGAGCCAGCGCAGCACACGGAACGCCGTTTACCTTCCCGCTGGTAAGCGGTCCCTATTTATCTACTTGCACCCGGGGGTGCTTTCGAACTGCTAGGTTGGCAGGCGCTGGGACCGAGCAGCGGGAGCGCACCCCGCTGCGGGGATTCGAACCGCCGACCTTTCGATCGGCAAGCCCTAGGCGCTGAGGCTTTTACCCACAGCGCCACCCGCGTCCCTATAACTAACATAGCATACCCTAAACATAACACCATAACTACTTAAGACTACAGTATGGATTGTATTGTGTTTTCATGAGATCAAAGTTAGAGGTGGAAGACTGCCATTCATACTTGTTGCTACATATCCCAGCTGAGGAATCAGATGCTCATCTGCACAATTCTCTCTTCCTGGTACCAACCGCTGGTATTTTGTTGGGTGAGGGTTTCCATCCACATCTACCAAGAATGGTGGGGGCATGAGGTGAGGAGCCTGTTGAGTCTGCTCATCTAGGACATAATTGTTAGAATCTCGAATCAGTGGTCGGTAGTCAGTGTGGAAGAACATCTGATCAGGAATCTAGAAAGAAATAAAACTTAAATATAATCAACTTTGCAGGGAGGAAAACAACATTAAATACTATAGTAAACTGAGTACACCAGAAGGATGAAGGGTGAGGCAGGCCTCCAGTTGGTGCCAGAATGCTGTAATTAGTTTTATGAGGAACAGCCAACATGTTTCAAACACACTGGACTTCCTCAGAAGCAGAGGGTCTTCATAGGTCTTATTTTCATTGAGCTAAAACAGTTCACTCAATATGTTTCTAACACCTAGTAGGGGTTCAACTCTTCCACCTTTCTGTTTTTTGTAGCACCTTTTTTCAAGTTTTAACTCCATGAAATACAATGTTATCCATTAACAAAATCCCCAGTTGAATATTATTTTCTGAATATCCCACAAGATGGTGTATTTTTAACAATTAGGGTGAGAATTTTGTAGAGCACTGCAGAATATAGGTTCAGCATGAAGAACCATACTGGATTTCGTAAGTTTGGGGCAATACCAGACTGACTAGCTAAAACCTCAACAGTTCGGTACTTTATTCAAAAATCAAAATGATCTTTATTTATTTTTTAGCATGCCCTTGCCTTAACCCCTCTGATTAAATTTTATCCTAACAGATTTATCAAATGACGCTTTAGTTGACTGAGGCTTGGTTCAAACGTAACTCGGCAGCTTTAACACACTGCGGTTTGTTGAAGCATAAATAAGTAATGAGCTTGAGCAATTCCTCATCCCCTTCACTCTGCTTCATATGGTCAGTTTAAAAGCAGATTTCAATTAGAAACCACAGTTTCTAAAGATAACCAAACCAGTGGCATGTGATTTAATCAATTAATCAATGGCTGTAAAGCAGGATGGGAAACTAGGCTTGTAGGCAGCACTCAAATGCCACTTCCTGTTTTGGACAGAACAGGAAATTGATTTAACAAATCAGAGAGGCACCTCTCAAGCAAGGTTTGCAAGAAGAGAAGGAAGCACTCAAGCTTATCCACTGTCCCAACAATCAAGGTTACACTGGAACTGGGCCTAAAGACTGATTGTCTATACTATACAGTACACATGAAGCAGAAATCAACAAGCTCAGAAGAAATAAAATATATGAATATAAGATATATTTATTAACACTACTAATTTTTCTAGCAATGATAATTGAGAAAGACTGAAAAAATACCTTTTCATAAGGTTTGCTACAGCCAAAGCCAAATATCAATAGATGCCCATGAGAATCTGTACAGGCAAAGTGTTGTCCATCTGATGAAAACTTGCAGTCAAAGACAGCACCATGTCCTTGTCCTTCAATCTGAATAACAACACAGAACTTACAAGTATTTTGCTATTTTTAAAGCAGTCAATTGACAAATGTTTCATTAGAGAAAGTGTCTCCTTCCTGAACAACAAGCAACACTTGCCACTTACTACAGTGCACTATGTTGGTCTATATGAATATCTTAATTTTATAATTTGGCACACAGCAAAAAAATACCAATAGGAAACAGAACACCAATTTTAGAACTAGAAGCAACTGTAATATTCAAGAGACTTCTGATAGCAAATAACAAAAGGCCAGTGTTTAAATAAAAGCTGTACAAGGCCTTTTTAATTCTACAGTCATACCTCATGTTACGTTTGGTTCACATTGCGGCTTTTCAGGTTACAAATGCAGCAAACCCGGAAGTGTTTACTTCCAGGTTCGCCGCGTGTGCTTCACGCATGCGCAGAAGCAATCTATTACGCTTCGCACACACGCAGTAGCAGTGCTCTACTTACGGACTTTTCGGGTTGTGAATGGCACCCCGAAATGGATCGCATTCGTAAGTAGAGGAGACAATAAGTTATGTAGCTCTTTATCACAGTAGTTCAAACAAGTGGATAAATACTGAACATAATGGGAAAATGAACACAAATTGCTTGAAGACTAATAATACTTACTAAGTTAAAATAATGTTTTATCTGAATGCCTTTTGTTATATCCCAGATAAAAATGTTCCCGTCATGGCCTGCAGACAACATAATCCTGGAATCAAATGGGTGGGGTTCCAAAACAAACACTTCATCCATATGTCCCTTTTGAATAGGAGTAGAAAGAGATGTTACTTTTGAAGTTAGCTGGAATCCTTATTTTAAAAGACTGAACGTAGAATACAATATTTGATCTATGTTTGTATAAAATGGCACATTCTGAATCAGTGCTTACTGTGAGATCATGAAGAAGCTGCCCAGTATAAGAATTCCACACTTTCAGCAGATGATTGTTCACAGCAGTAACCACCAACTTATCATTTTTACTCCAAGCTATCATGGTCACTTTAGGCTTCATATATCTGTCCTCTTCGGAACACAAATCACTATTTCAAATAAATTAAACCATTTCAATACATTAGAATTTTTAACATTTTTTTTTAAGTTAACAAAATCAAGGTAGAAGTTTAATCTGTTTGCCAAATAAAAATTAAACAAAGTATTGATCTAGAGATCTAACAAACTATTCAAGTGAAAATTTAAGTTTAAGCTTCTTGAAACGCAAGTGTCAGATTATATTGGGAATCTCTTTACAGAAAAGATTGAAACAAACATTTTAGAGCAGGAGCAGCAGCATCAATTACCCTGGTGTGCTAGAAAATGACAGGCACTCCTTGCTCTGGAAAGTGAATGAAGTAGTAACAGCGCTTTCAAGCTTGTGTCAGATTAGCATAAAGGATGCCAGAAAATGAAGAAAATTAGCAAGCAGAAGACGGGTGGTTCTTCCCTTTTCTTTGATGGGTGTTCCTACTTCACACTAGCAGTTTAAAGACTAAAACTTCCTTGCAAGATATACCACTTTACCAGTAGAGCAGCTAAGCATACTCATGACTGTTTTCCAACAAAAACAAGCTTTACACTCCCACCCTACTTAGAAGCTTTCATTCGACTAAACAAGGTAACTATATTTTACAATAATATAGTAAATTTCATAGTCACTTAATGCTAATACCCCATATAAATGAAATACACTACACATACCCAGATAGCCTGTCAGCCATGTCCAACAAAACACTCTTCCACTCAGCTTGTTGGAAGCGCCATATTCGGGCTGTTCCATCTCTGCTGCCACTTATGAACCTTGGCATAAGTTTAAAAGATACTATGTGACATATAAAAGATAAGCATAGTGTTCAGATTTAAGAGGCACCTTTCAGAAGTTTTAAATATGCATGCTGCATATACAAAAATGGTATGACTGGAGAACACTATTCTCCAAAGGCTGCCTCCAACCAGTTCAAACACATTTCCCAAGGACATAGGAGAGAGTCACCTTTGCAATCAGAAAATCTGGAAGTGAATTTAACTCCCCACCACATTCCAGAGTAAAGGAGTGCTGTATTACAACAAAATGTATACAACACCCTCCTAACACCCTACTCAATGGATTATCTTTTTCTGCGCTTTGTTTTGATAAAAAAAATCTGAGGTGCCCATAGATAAGTGTGTTGTGGGTACCAGCCCAAAACAGTTGCCATGAGCAGTTTAAAAAAAAAAAAGTGAAAGTCTTCTGTACCAGAGGGCATAATCACAAAAATCCCACTGGTCTTTCTAATCCATGATGTTTCCTCATCCACTACTTTATAAATTATTTCCATCCTCATTCATAGGTTGGCAGTGGCAACTCTCAGGAGAAGGGTAACCCCACGCCCCATTAAGAGATGAACAAGCCACTTGCTCCATGAAATCACTCAAAAGATCTCACTTGTATGATTTCTCTTTCTCTCAAGCAAAAGAAAATTCCTGAGTGGGGCCTAAGCATGGGTGTCAGAGAAGAGCATCAAGTTCATACGTTTCTGCACTGAGGGAAGTGATGGCAATTGCTGGCAAAAACACTAAAGGAGGGTGCAAAACAGTCTGGTAATGACTGTTGATGGGGTAGCAGTATGGCCTGAAGGGAGTTGCAAGGGTGAGAGGCCTGGAGGGATGAATTCACTTCCCATGTCCAAGGCTCCTCACCCCTAAACTAAATAAAGGTCAAACAGTGCATCTCTAGACTTTTTAGAACTGCACATCCAGTGCTTTCCTACACCAATCTAGTATATGTGATCAAAAGACTTCATGCACATACTATTTCCTGAACCAGGGCAGGAAAACTGTGACCCTCCAGATCTTGCTGGGCAATAATAATAATAATAATAATAATAATAATAATTTATACCCCGCCCATCTGGCCGGGTTTCCCCAGCCACTCTGGGCGGCTTCCGACAGAACACCAAAATACAATAACCTGTTAAACATTAAAAGCTTCCCTAAACAGGGCTGCCTTCAGATGTCTTCTAAAATCTGGTAGTTGTTTTTCTCTTTGACATCTGGTGGGAAGGAGTTCCACAGGGCGGATGCCACTACATCTCCCATCACCACCATCCTCACAACACAATGGTCTGGGATGATAGGAACTAGAGCCCTACATCTAGTGGGTCACAGGCTCCCTAACCCTGTCTTACACTAAAAGTAACTTTGTGTGAATGACATTCAAGTCATGCTCCTCTAAAAGGTAAAGGTAAAGGTACCCCTGCCCGTACGGGCCAGTCTTGACAGACTCTGGGGTTGTGCGCCCATCTCACTCAAGAGGCCGGGGGCCAGCGCTGTCCAGAGACACTTTCCGGGTCACGTGGCCAGCGTGACAAAGCTGCATCTGGCGAGCCAGCGCAGCACACGGAAACGCCGTTTACCTTCCCGCCAGTAAGCGGTCCCTATTTATCTACTTGCACCCGGGGGTGCTTTCGAACTGCTAGGTTGGCAGGCGCTGGGACCGAGCAGCGGGAGCGCCCCCCGCCGCAGGGATTTGAAACCGCCGACCTTTCGATCGGCAAGCCCTAGGTGCTGAGGCTTTTACCCACAGTGCCACCCGCGTCCCTCATGCTCCTCTACTTCCTTCCAAAATTGCTATCTTTGACTTGTAGGAAAACAAAGAAAAAGGGGGAAAACATTTCATGGAATTTATCAGCCATTTATAGCAATTAACCAGAACATTATTAGGTCAATTATGCTGTCTTTAAGCTACCAAAAGCCTTGAAATATAACATTCCTCAAGATTTAGAATGTAAAAATCAGACCATGCTATGAAGAAAAAAAATGAGCCTTCAGTGTGAAGAAACCAGGAGTTTAGCAACATCCAGTTAAGCATAAGGCAATTTTTTATGAACTGGTGCAGAGAAAGAAATGGACTAAAAATTCTACATTAGTCTATATGTAAGTCTGCATTGTAACTAAGATGGGAAACCTGTACACTCCTGATGTTGGGCTCAAAAATTTATTATACCTGACCACTGGCCATGCTAGATGGGCTGGTGAGAGTTCAACTCCAATTTGATTTCTGTTCCATACTGGTCTAAACTGTTTTTCTGTTTTACAGTATTGCTAGATTTTCTTAGGACTCTCCAGTTTACTGGTTTTTCCACTCAGCATCTCTCAGTGTAACATACCTGTCATCATTATTAGAAAACTGAATGCTGTCAACTTTGTCCTACAAGAGAGAAAGTTGTGTTACAATAGAACGCAAACAATGCCCATTAAATGCTTAAGTCACTCCACTCCTGTTTTGTGATTAAAGGAATATTAATTCTAAAGATGGACTGTAACTCTCCAGTGTTTTGAATTCACCCCGGGAAGGCACACTCCTCCATTGTCTCCCGGGACAGATGGATGCCAACAACTGGGACTGTCCATGTATAGGAAAGAATTGATTATTCTCCAGCTGAATTATGAGTAGGGTCAAGAATTTAAGAGCCCTGTTACATTAGTCCAAATATCCATTAATTGACCCCAGCATCCTGTTTCCCAAAGTGGTCAGCCAGATTTGTCTGGAAACTGCAATCTAGGCACGAGAGTAATTACCACCTTCTGCTCTTGTGCCCCAGTGAACCACACAATGGTAACCTTGCATTAACTGGATTACTGTAACGCTTTCTACATGGGACGGCCTTTGAAAACAACACAAAAGCTGCAGTTGCTACAGCATATGGGGGCCAGGCTGCTAAGTGGGAAGACATATAGAGGCCTTACAACACAGGTTTTAAAATAAATGCACTGGCTACAAATACTTTTCTGGTCTAATTTCAAAGTGTTGCTGATGATTTATAAAGCCCTAAACGGTGTGGAATTTGGACTGTGTCTCAGTACACTGTTCAGCCTGCATTAACACCTTCCAGGGAGGCTCTCCTTTGTATCTCACCTTTAGGAGTTGTACATTATGTGAGGAGGCCTTCTCTATGGTAGCACTCAAGCTATAAACATCTTTCCTGTCTGAGGCTCATGTGGCACCAACTCTAGATTTTTTTTCAGGTCAAGACTTCATTCAGGTATTTGCATGCTGTTACATTTGCTGTCTAATATTGTGCTTTGCTTATTGTTTTAAGATTAGTGCTGGTTACTTATGGTTGCGTATGTTGTACAGTGAATTATGTACCCTCTCTTAGAGTGGAATACTTTATGAATATTTTAACATTATAATGTATACATATTTATAAGACATTTAAGAAACTAAATAATAAATAATCCTTTTTGAAATGGTGCTTCCAGTGGTACACATAATATTCCAAATTTAAATTATGGCTTCCCGATCCTGCCTTGTTTAAAAGCAATTAACCATTGTTTCCTGGTTCAGACACAATGGAAAGCTATAGTTAAACTTTGGTTTTCCGGCTTTTCTGCCATTGCATGCAAGGGTACATGAAGCTTGCGTTTCCTGACTTATGAAGCTGAGATTCTGAACGTATAAAAGGTGGCCACTGTGCTATGATTAAGGTTTTACGTTCACACATAACCTTTAACAGAACCAATCTGTTAACAGTACAATTTGTTCTACCTCCTAATTATGTCAACAGCAGTAACCTGGATTTTAAGATCAGGTCTTAAGTCTGCATCAGTCAGATTTTACAACAGCTTCTTTCAATGTGTGTGTGTGTGTGTATATATATATAAATTAAAAGAGAAGTTTATTTAAATTTAACACTGAATTACTTACAGCATGGCTCTCTAGCTCTGCAACTTTTTCAGGTGTTTCAGAACCAAAGTAATACATTCTGATAACATGGTCAGTACTTCCAGTTGCTAAGAACATCCCACCTGAAAATTTAAACAGTAGTTTAGAAAGCTAACAGGCAGCAAGCTCTAAAAATATGGATTGGATCCAAATGGGTTAGTTGCACTTAAGTCCCACTGATTGCAAAATGACTGAAGTCCAACCAGCTTAATCTGGACCCAACTCATTATTTCTAGAACTGATATAACTACTTATTATAACACTGAAAGTCTATGTCTAGATGATGATGAATGCATAGCCATCAACGCTTAACAACTAAAAAGGTATTCTACTTCAATTAAAACCTTTTTAATTTGTAAAGTGCCATACAGTCTGAATTCTGTATAATATATGAAGAAGGTACGTTACCATCACAGTAAGAAGTAATACTTTTAATTTACATGCTTTAGCAAAGGTAAAATAAAAATCTTTAAGGTTTCTCAACTGAAGACAGAACAACCTGCTTCATTAGCATGTATACTTACCAACACTAAATGAAGAACAAAGCATTTGAACTCCAGGTCTAGGTTTTTCGGTGAATTTCAGTGGCCGATTACTTTAGAAACAAAAACAGGTTTTAAAAATACATTTTTACAAAGTACAGTGAATTCCACAAATATATTCATTTTAGAAAATACAACATATTAGAAAATACAGCCTGCTTCAAATTTCTTCATGCATCTATATGTTGCAGTATCATTTTTATTTTGCTTACTTCAACAGTATTATTTATTTCATTTCTATACTGCTTTATATTTTCAAGAAAAGGATAACAATAGACTATTACCTGTTTTGAAGCTCACACTTTATTTTCTATGTCACAATATAAAATTTGATCTGACAGAACTAAAATGCTTTGCATTATGAGAACTTAAAGATGGTTACATACTTGAATTTCATAGACATGGTATCCCACTGCCAGAAGCAAATTGTTCCATCAACACCTGTGGAAGCCATGTAGCGCACTGAGTCTTTGGCCAATGGACTAAACTGTAAGTTTAAAACCAATTGAAAGTTACTGTGCATCTTAAAGGAAACAAGATAACAATATGCAGTGACATTCACTGTCTAAAATTTATTTTCAGTTTTTAAGCCAAGTTTCCTTTGCATGCATCTTCTACAAAATATTCAAAAGTATTTTTATTGAACATCAAATGTTAAATTTCACTTAAAGCAAGCATGATATAAACTGATAACCTGTCAGACTTTTCTATTACATATATTTACTTGGCATTAATACACATACACCATGCATAATTTATACAATGCTAATGTTATACTATGAGAATAAGACATAGTATAATGATGTACAATGTGACTGAATAAAGCTGAGCATGAATAAAACTGAGCAAAATATCAGAAAGTAAAACTAAACAAAAATGAAACCATGATAATACAATACTAGTACAAGAGGAGACAGTGAATACTGTACCTTAGAACTGACTACTTAAGTCTCATAATGGACGCTTTTGTATTATCAGCCACTATAAAGGACTTCTTTACACATCAATCGGTAGTACATGTGTCACTGCTACTGAATACACACAGCTGGGAGTTGTGGAAAAACCAGGTACATGTGCTATAACACCTGGAAAAACACATGCACTGCCACTGTGCCAACAGCTTTTGAGCTGGAAGCTGCATAACTGATGCATAACATATGCATTAGTTTCCTGTCATTTAATCTTCTATGAGGAAACTAATCTAGTACTGAACGCTGCAAAAATTGACAGTCTGCTCATATGCAAACAATTTCACTCAGATTTCCCAAACTTATATTCATCGATGTTTAAAAGTACAGTGGTACTTTGGTTTAAGAACAGCACCCTGTTTACAAACTATTCAGTATACAAACTCCACAAAACCAGAAGTAGTGTTCCGTTTAGCGAACTTTACCTCGGTCTACAAACGGAAACTGAACGGTGGAAGGGCACCGGTGGCGGGAGGCCTCATTAGGGAAAGCGAGCCTCGGTTTAAGTACGGCTTTGGTTTAAGAATGGACTTCTGGAATGGATTAAGTTCATAAACCAAGGTACCACTGTATAATTTTATTTGAAGATACAAGCAAAACAAAATACAGGTTGTTTACCGAATCTCCAATAATTCACAGTGGGATAAACAGCTTTTGACTCATTTTACAGAAAACTTATAAATTAGTGTCCAAAGTACAGTAGAAAAAGGCTCAACTTTTAAAAACATTGGAGCATACATTAGCGCACATGTTTCACACAAAAACAAGCAACATCCAGCTAGCTAAAAACTTACTTGCAAAGATGTAATCGATCCTGTGTGTCCTTGCAGAACAGCAATCGGAGCACATGTTCTGAGGCACCATACTCTGATAATTTTATCACAACTGCCAGCAGCAATCATTGTGTTTTCATAGTTTACCGCCATATCAGAGATTTCTGCTGAATGGCCTCTCAGTGTAGCAAGTAACCGGCCATTGTGTGTGGACCAAATTTTAACCAAACAGTCATCTGACCCCTAAAGAGAGAGAAAAATACATTTTAAGCTGAAAGGCACATTAGAGAAGTCTGAAATATGCTTAAAAACAAATAAGCAAAACAGACAGACATAAAGACCCACATACAAAAGCATCAAGAATTCCAAAATTCAGTTGAGATAAATTAGTAGCAATACTGCTGATTATTATCATCTATGAATCAGTCTAGCTAAAACAAAGAACAAGTGAGCAAGAGAAACAGTATTTGTTGTAGTGCTTCTTTTCTATTCATTTATCATTCATGAAGTTTACCATGCTGCTTTACTGGAAAGTAGACAAAAATATTGCTGTGTGACAGAACACACTAAAATATGTATTACATGTCTGATTACTGTTTGTGAGTGCTCAGTAACTCAAGAGCAAAACCACTTTTAAAAAGCAGAAGTGTTATCCACCAAAAAAGCAGAAATTTCTCTTTACGTGTGTATAAATAATTATAATATTATTTTTAATTTTGTAAGTTTTTTAAATCCAGCCTTCACCATAAGGTCCCAAGGTTAGGGTAAAACTGAAAATTATAAAAACATTACACCTGTAGACCATTCTACACAAAACCACTCTAAACAGAACAGAATATAAATTCAGCAAAAATACACATCTATTTTAGAGAAATAAAATATAAATAATTTCAAGGGACAGACATCAAAAAGCAAGAGCAACCAAAAGAGTAAGTGAACAATTGTCACAGAAGTAGTTGTTTACCTCTCAATGCATGTAAAATACGTTAACAAAGATGGGTGGTTCTGCTACAGTTAACTTTTTCCTACAGGGGACAAAATTTCAGAATGCACAGAAACTCACAGTGAATATCCTGTGTCCAGTCCTATCAAATACCACACAGTAAACTGCCGAGAGGTGACCAAGAATTCTTCTGTGCATCTTCATATGCTGATACATGTTGCCTTGGAATATAGAACTGGATCTTGTACATCCGGTCAACTGTTTTGCATAATTTACTTCCACTAGAAGAGAAATAAGTCAAACATTCATTAAGGATTTTTCAAAAAGTCATCATGCCGATGTAAACCTGAATTTAAGGTTATTATGTTGGTCGGAGTACTCTAAAAAAACTTCAAAACAGTAACACAGGAAACTGCCCTACACCAGGTCAAACTATTTGTCTATCTAGCCCAGTCTACAGACACAGCAACTCTCTGGGATCTCATGGCAGAACCACCTGCCACTTGATCCTTTGAACTGGAGATGCTACTAGGGTTAGGATCTGGAATATACTCTGAGCTATCACAAATATCCTCCTTTCATAGCTTTTCAACTAATAAAAATTCCTGAATGTTTATCCATCATCTTTCCTTCTTTCTAGGTGGCAAAGGCCACCTACATGCACGATGCACCCATTTCTGTATGTGCGCTGTGGCATGATTAAAAATAGGCAATAGGCCATACCCACTTTTCTCAGGAATCCCTACTCATGTTTCACTTTCACCTGCAAAGGCATAAACTTTGTGGAGGCATGTATTCCCCCATGATATGGGAGGTGGGAAGCCCTTTGCTGCTACTGCACTGCCATGCACATCAGCTGGGAAGAAGGAGCCTGCTGGAACCACAGTAACCAGATGTGCAGCTCTTCCTGCTCCCTAGAGAGCCTGGGGCTCGGGGGAACTTTTCCTCAAAGAGCTGTGTGGCTAGTTTTCCCAGGTTCAGCTGAGCCTGCCTTTGTCCTTCTCCCCTGTTGAAATTTGGGGGGGGGGGGGGAATCCACCAGAACAAAAATGGAATGAAGCTTCAAAATAAGGGGAAATTGAAAGAAAAAGAAAAACAAGAAAAATAAGGGGGAAGTCGCTGAAATTAGGCACTGATTTATGTCAGTGCCAAGCTCAAAAGAAAGGAGAATGTGAAATCCTCCAGCAAGCATCTACGTGTGACCCTGGCTGCCCAGTCAGAGGAGAGGAGCCACCCCAGTGTTAAAGCTGTCCTCCATGAGCCTCTGGGGAATGTCCACCTTAAATGGCTATGTGGTATTGCAGAAGTCTATTATAATATAAACAGCTGGGAAAAGGATAAAATGCTTGCTGTAAGAGTTGTACCCTGTAGGAGTTGCTTCTCCCATTATTTTACTTTTAAGTAAAGTTCAGCATAACTAATACCAGCTATTTTAATATATAAGCATTAGTGTGAACATATAGTAATAGTTTGTTCCCATCTTTCATGCTGTGAATTATTTCCTTATTTTACAGTTTCAGTTTCTTACCCCTACTGTGGCAGGGCACAAAAAACAAAACAGCCAGTACAAAACAAAGAAACCAGAAGTGAAAAAACTGAGAACATAGTAGGTTAATAAGCGAAAGATAAACTTACCAAAACTTGGTGCTTTGTCACAGTTAACAGGAATTTCTGGGGGTCTTCCTCTATGAAGGGCAGCAATGACTGAGCCTTTCCAAATGGGATTTCTGGAATCTGCAAATTGCATTTCAGTTGAATGCAGAGTTACTCAGAAAATTTATTCCAACACCATTTCAAAATTTAAGAGTCTTTAATGCTTTAAAAGTTCACTTTTTAAAAATGGCCTGGTTTAACTAGAAGCATGTTACACCTACCTTTAGTATTTTAAAACTTCAATCAATGGCTCTATCAATAACATATTGAACTAAGGACTCCTGTACTTTTGGGGACATTCTATATCAAGCATTAGTTACAGCACAATGGTTTCAAGAGTTTTATGTTTTACAAGCCCCAAGCGCCAGCCCCTGACTGCAGGATACGGTATCCTGATCATTCACTAAAATGAACATTCACTGTGCCCGCTTTGTTAATTTTGCATTTTCCTGTTTTTATGTTCCTTAACTATTTCTCTACTCATTTCTCCAATTATGAATATTTATTCTTGATATTTCCTCTTCACTTTATGAAAAGAAACAGTTGTGCCTAGTATACTAGGAAGCTCTTGGCCATTAGCTGTCCCTAGAGATGCAACTAACATATACACAAATGAGCTGCCATACGAAGATGTTTTGCATTGTTAGCTACTCTGTGTTCTTAAGTGAGAAGAAAAATGAGGAAAGAGCAGTTGTGTAATACAAGGAGAAACATAAGCAAAGTACAAAGCAGTTTCACTTCACAGGTTCTCAGCCAAGTATTTATAGGTTTCTTGCTCATATTCCCCCCCCCCCAAAAAAAACTGTTACAACTACAGCAACTTACTTGCACTTAGGGTGAAGCAGCTTTAAGTTTTCTTTCTACTGATGGTCATGCATTTGGTGATAACATAATTTCAGAAATCTCAGGCTGAGCTACCTCTTGAAGTATGGTTCAACAACATTTGGGATGTGGCTATCTCAGAATGACTAAGGGCTTAGAAAGGTAGCTTACAAAGACACTTTTGTTGAAACCTGGTCCCCTTTCTTTTCATATGTAAAGGAAGGTAACAATTCTCTCCCTCCACTTGTCTCTGGAGAACCTATATTAACTATTAATGTCTTAAAAATCTGCTTGATTTTTGAATGTATACCACCCTGTGTTTGCAGCAGATAACTGTATTCTACATAAGGTTTTCTTTTGAACCACTAGAATAAACCTCTAAACCAAAATATCAATAACCACTATGTCTGTGAAAGGAGGAGCTCAAAGCTGGATCTGTGCTGACAGCATGTATTAAATGGGTGACAAGTTCATGCATCCTAGTCTTGGAAGTTTAAGTACACACTTGTACAAATGCAAGGTTCATATATAGTCACTAGAATTGAACACACCAAGCCACATTAAAAAGTCGAAATATACCTTTTGCAGTTCTCAGTAAGGACTGCTTGCCTGCACCCAATAAAGAGTTCACTCTCGGAATGCTGGGTGGAATCTCTTTATCCAGTATAGGGCCAATCCGCCTGCAAATTTGCAGCAAGTGATCAGGAGCCACATGTTTGTTAGACAAGACCTAACACACAAATAGGATTAAAAGAAGTTAACATAACATAATACAAAAATAACATTTACATAAACTAAACATTTTAGAATTATTAGTTTGTTAATTATGTGAGAAAAAGAAACAAACAAACTTGACCTCATTTCACTGTTGCTTAAAATCACTTGACAAACTCCTAATAAGTAAAGTAATCCTTGGAGGCCCCCTCCAGGTATACTCACAAACTAGGGAGAAGGGACTGTGCACAGGATGTTCTCCCAGTGCTTACTTTAATGTTGTTCTGGAAAAGACCTAAGCTTTTAATTGCTAACTAAATCATTTCAATGTTGCTTTTATTCCAATGTTTTGCATTTTACTTCGATTCTAGTTTCTTTGCTACTATTTACTGTAGTTATAAGTTACTTTAGAAACTTTAAAAATTGAATGGCAAACAAGTAGATGAACTAGTGTTTTGTATTATACTGAAACTGTAAGTCCAACTTAACTTTGGACTATTAAATCTATGAGCTTTCTCATTCACTTAAATATCTTGAAGATCAAACTACGTACAACTTTTTACTCCCCAGTCCTCAGCACTGCTGCAGTGAACAGGAATTTTGTTTTATGATCCATAGTTTATTTCAACTGTGGCTTAAATGAGGTACCAACCAGGCCTGCGGTAACTAAGCCATGCTTTCTCCTTCCACCTTCATTACATCAATATTAATTTTACTATAACCTCTCCCATTTTTCATCTAGCATGAATCTAATGAAGTTAAATTGTAAGTACAAGAACAAGATAAACCAAAACCACACAATTATATAAACAATACACACTATATGCACATTACTTTTAAACTAGAGCAATGCATTATTCTCTCAAATAACTTACCCCCCCCCAAAAAAAAAGATCCTGATGTTATATCTTGAATCCTGTTCCAAGGCGCAATTCTCTAGATCAGTATTTCCCAACCTTTTTCCTACCATGGCCACCTTCCCACCTTGTTTCCTTCCTGTGGCACCCCATGGGCATAGCTGGGGGGGGAGACAGGGGGCAGCTGCCCCCCAATAAGTAAAAATCAATACAAATCTGAAGTTCTGCCTCCCCCAACCAAAGCCTGCACCCTAAATAAAATCCTGGCTATGCCCATGTCCCGCCCCCCATCCTACCGGTAGAAAAGCAGTTATTTAAATGTTTTGTTTGTAAACAAAACATGTTTTATTTATAATTTTTATAATTTATACAAAATACAATTACATAGAATGATAGGAACATAATGAAATATTGTTGAAGCAGAAAAACATGGGTGCTAATGCATCCATGACAGATGGCCATCCTACCTCTGCTTATAAACCTCCAAGAAAGGAAAATCCAGAACCTCCCGAAGGAGATCTATCTTCCATGTATTGTAAAAAGTAAACAACACTTATTTTACCCATTATTTGACACAGAGGGGAAATCCTACAGATACTGTCCAAAAGGTGCACAGGGAATTCTGTATATATGGGAGAATTTTATTTAGCAAGTGGTCCTCACTGACCTGTCTGAAAAAGATCTTATCGTTCAGAGGACCCCTGGCTGCCTATAGCCCCACACAAGCTTACCAGGCCCAATGAACTCAGTGCGGCTTTCTCCTGAGTAGACACTTAGTTATTTACTAGATGCAAGTCAGCAGCACAAGACCACCCCGCTCGGCTAGGGGCTGAGGTGGATTTCAACCCCTGGTGGGCCACCCCCTTACCTGCTTGTGTTTGGCCAAGCAGATAAATAAAAAATCCTGATTGCCTGGTTATTTTAAAAAATATTTTTTTCTTCCACTTCTCACTACCCTCTACGGCTATCCTCATGCTGCTAACCCCCATTTACGCGATTTTCACCTGGGCACCATTGGAATATCCTGGGGCCTCCCAGGGGGCCATATGGGAAACACTGCTCTCCATAGGTGCTAACTCCTAGGGGCAGAGGTCTCTTCTCTCCTGTGCCCCAACTGACGGGCACTGCCATTCAAATGATGTGTGCGCACTGTGCCTTGTAACTGATTATGATGGGCAGGGCTTACCTGTGCCCCTTCCCCAATATTTTATTCAAGTTGGCACCCCTGCTCTAAATATTCCATTTACTCAACTAAAATTTCCTTGCAGGTATCCATTTAATATTTCTGTAAGCATTTAATGTAGTACAGCAGGAATATATTTTTAGTATTTAAAATCTATGACAACTTTTTCCATTTCTCTCAACTGACTGAATTATATCTATCATTTCCTTTTCAGACCCAAACTCACAGACATGAAAACAGAATTGTTTAAAAACATTTTAAGCTAAACAAAGAGTAATGTCAATTTTTTATGCAAGCAAAGTAGCCTTTTTTAAAAAAAGGGGGAACACAATGTTTCACAATAATATGTTGCAGTCCTCACTCAGGCTTGGCTGCTCATGCAGCAAAAACTGTTTCCTGTATCAATGTAACGTAAGTTTTCTCCCAGTGTAACCCTCTATGCCATATGTTCACCACCTCTGGAGAACCAGGGAGCTCATCTTAGGCACCTCTACTTAGAAATCCTACAAAACTGAAAATGTCATATTACCATCACATTAAAAATTCCGGTGGCATTTTTCTCAACTAAAAGAGGAATGTTTCCTCTTATAATTCACATCTAAGCTTCCAAAAATAAAGAATCCCATATGAAACTCAGTGGAAACCTAAGAATGTTAAATGAAGGAAAGTCCATTACAATCCATGGTACTTAAAAAATACATTTAGGATTGTGGCATATAATAATTTTTTTAAGCAATGCAAGCTTTTAACAATCTAACATTTGGAGGGAGGAGGGTGAGCTGCTGAAGAACAAAGCAGATGCAAAAGTCTGACCCTACAGTGCAGCATTTCAAGTCCTGCTCATTTCCCCACCAGCTTCCAAGGCCACATGGAGGAGCTTGTTATTTGTTGTGAAGAGAATAAGCAGCATCCATTAAAAATATACTGAATCTTCAGAACTTATTTAAATCCTAATCCAAGCGGTTCAATGTAAATTTGAAGCCATTAAACAACTCAACCCTCTAGTGGAAGCCAGCTCTTATCTTCCGAGGAAAGCATATTTTGGGGTAACCAACAATAAAATATTGTCAGGTTAAGGTTATTTAGCAGATCTTCTGTAGAAACCAAGAAATAAAGGTTCTTTTTCAGACTGCTTTATCCTAACAAGCCCTGATGACACACACCCCGCCTCCTCTGTAAGATGACAACATCCTCTGTTCCCAGAGTCCCCATTTATGGCTTCTGTTGACTAGCACAATAATAAATACCTTCCATAAAACAACACAGGCTTTTAAAAGCATGAAAAATAGCACGATTAGTTTGAAAAAGCAAATACTGTTGATTCCCCCCCCCCCCCAACAATCCAAATCTTGTCTGGGTTTTTTCCTTTTTTTAAACAACAAAAGTCTCACCAAGTCTTCATAACTTCTGCAATGTTCTCTTCCTTCCCAATCCAATCTTTTAGGGAGCAACTAAAATTAAAAGGGGGAAGGAGAGAAAAGCCAGATGAATTGGAACGAACGGGGCACAAAAGAAAGCTATTACAAATGCTTGCACAGATGGCATAGTTTCCATCTCTAAAAGATATTGGGATTATAAAAAAGCGGGGTAAAAGCGAGTGGCATAAAAGGAATTTTTTTTTTTTAAATGAGTAGTCTCACAGACCTGGTACTGTTCCAGTTCCTGCACTAGCACCTGTAGGGGGAAAAAAGAAGCTGGTATTTGGCACTGGTGGAGGTTTTCTGTTCGCGTTTGCTTTTTGAAGCGCCGCTTCTGACCAAAGTGAAGGGGGGCGCTATGAAGCCGCCCTTCGCGGGGGTGGGGTGGGGGCAGTGCAGAGGGTGCAGGCGAAGAACAACTCACCTCCGCCGTCCTCCTGCAAGGCCCAGTGCTCAAGAACCGAGCTATGAGGAAGTACAGTTCTGCGAGAAGGAAAAAAAGAGGAGAGATGAAGTCGAAGCCGGGCTTCGTTGGGGGATGGGGAGGGCGGCGGCGGGGGGGGGCGGGTTGGGGGATCCCCCTTAGGTGACTGTAACTCATAACCAGGCTCAGTAAGATGGCGGCGGAGACGGCGAGCGCTCGCCTCGCCCGGCTCTTCCATCCTCTCGCTCTCCTCACCAAGCCGGCGCTCACTCTTCGCATTACCTGATTCAATCAGCGGCAGAGGGCCGCTGCCGGCGCCCAAAGGAGAATTGGAGGCCGGCAAGGGCTCGGCCATATCCGCAGCGGCCGCTGTTGCCAGGAGGAGATTAGGGCTGAGGGCTCTGTCTGGCGCGGCGGCGGCCCAGGCCTGGCTCGACATAATCCTATCAGCGCTTCCCCTCCCCCACGCGCCTTCGCTCTATTTGTATGTATGAGGGAGAGGTCCGGCGGGCGGGAGCGCGCACGTCCGTCGTCTGCGCACCACCCTTCGACGCCGCCACTGCCGCGCTCTACATTAATCTCTGCCCAGCCCCGCTGCCATTACTGCTGAGGCGCCCCGCGCGCCTCTGACGTAGCTCCGAGGAAAGGCGGGGCGGAGTGGATAGTTATAGGGAAGGAAAAGGGGGGGGGGTGAAATAGTCCCATTTGGAGCGAACGAAATGGTTGCGTTTAAAAGTTTAAAAAACACACAGAGACCGAAAGCTTATGAAACGCCACTCATTGTGTAGTAAAGAGGTTGCTTTACGTGAGGACAGAGTGGTGGTGAAAGGCTGTGGTGGCTGAGCGCGGAAGGAGATGCGGCCATTTTCGACTTGGCAGTTGGAGATGAGGCTTGGTGGAGAATTAAAGTGGGGAGGGATGGGAGCGAGCGGCGAAGGGCTCCTCCCGCCCCTCGTAGGGAAGTGAGAGCGCTCGCTTGGCTGCCTCCTGCAGCGCCAGCCTATTCATGCTTACTTGGAAGTAAGTCCATACGTGCCGTGGGGCTTACTTCCAGAGACATGTAGGACGGCGCTGACAGAGGCACCTTCTTCCGGAAAAACAATGCGCCATTTTCCTACAGATAATCCCCTGCGAATCTATCAAGGTTTTCTCCCCTGGTTCGCCCTATATGTCTTTTCTGGTCAGGGTCTTTCACAATGTCCGGCCGAAAATCAGTAGGCAGGTTTACGTATGGAGATAAGTCGCCCTTTGTTAAGGAGAGTTTTGTTCATTAATTCCAAGGCAAATGTTTCTAGGACTGCAATTAAGCGAGGAAGAGTGCGGATCGGTTACAAAACAAACGCTAATGGTGGACTGGCTGTTCTTTTCCAAGGGGGAAATGTTGGCGCTTCCCTAAATAAAAGGAGCGTTTGGGGAGTGCCTCGGTTTAGTGTGAAGTCCCATTATTTTAGACTTTCTCACGTAAACACGCATGGGATTGCAGCCTTATTTGAATCCTTTGTGTGCTGCCTTGTCAAAGGAGATCATAAAAAAAAACAGTAACACATTTTAAAAAACCCCAAATAAAGAACAAATAATTCATTGGAAATGTGTAAAGAAGAGGGGGAAAGGTATGGGATTGACGTTCTGGAATTTAAAAGTTCCATTGGCCCTAGTTCTTTGGGTACAATCCATCACTATTATTAATTGAATTTATATACCGCCCTATACCCGGAGGTCTCAGGGCGGTTCACGGAAAATATTACTTACTCTTCAAAAGCCTGTACTACATAAAAACAACACAAGTACACTTCTTGATAGGGCTTTTCGGATGGTTCTCTGGAATTATCCCTACTACTAGTATTGTTTTTTTAACTCAGCGCAGTCGGATCCTATATATTTTCCCCAAAGTCACACTCTATTCAATAAGACTTCCTAGTAATAGTAAGCATGCGCAGCATTACAACCTTAAATAAGGGCCAATGGCAACTTGTGTATGGTTGTGCTCTTGTTCTGGACTCAGAGTTCCCAGCGTCATGTCTGTTGGCACTGTGGCTGCCTCAGATACCAGCACCCCTGCCTGTCTTTAAAAAAAATGTTAATTCAGGTTTTGGAGGGGGGTTGTTGCCTGATTTTTTTACTTGCCTGTGTTATTTGGTAGGGGCATTGTAAGTGTTTTGCCTAGTTGGAGCATGTGGTTTCCCATCCTTTGTTTGGTTTCTTTTAGAATGTTTCTTGAATGTTATCCATATAACCCAAATAATAACATTGAACTTCATAAGACAAACACATAAAAACCAAACCAAGGCCGGCATACATTCACAAGAAGAAATGATAAAGCTGGTTATGGAATTAGTATTGCCCATCATGACACACAAATGAGTGGGGACCATTTAAGCCTATATCTAACACCATAGAGGATTATTTAGTTAAGATGTCATTAAGGGTTACTGCCTAAAAGAGTATCTTAAATATCTACTCCCTGCCCAGTGGTAAGAAGTAAAATCAGACAGGGAAAGCCTTCTAAGCAGGAAGCTTACTATGTCACAAAGTTTTTTATTTTCACCCTTCCCAGTTCAAATCATGGAATACATAAACATTGCTAGACTATAAATTAAACAGAATCAAGAGAAACCTACAACTACAATGGGAAGGATATTCAGTTCTCATCCACCACCCAGGCTGGCGCAAAAAGATGCCTGTATACCTGATACCAAAATATAAACAATGAGAGGCCATTCCACAGCTTGTTCCAAACCAACAATTTATCACAATATGTATATAAAAGAATCCAGGCTAAAAAATCTATTATTATCAGTGATTAAGGTGTGAAGATGAGAATGGTAATTAACCTAAATACAACTTGTGGTGCTGGACCAATTAAGATAATTAACTGAGGTAGTTTACAAAGGTTCCACACGCAGTGCAGCTGGCAAGTCATTCGAAAGATTTCCTTGCCATCCAGAGACGCTTTGGGGAGGTATTTTAACTTACTAATTTGATTTAAACTAATCAGAAAATAGAAACAGCACACTTAATTATTATCATTAAATCTATGATTTGAAGTTGGGTTCATATCCTGGCTTGTTCTGAAGCTGCTTACCATGGTTTCCTGGTTCAGGCAAAATGGAAAACTCGATAATACTTCCTGTTTTGTTGCAAATGAATGTGTAAAAAGGTTGCATGGGTGGGACATGTTAATATTCTAGTTGCATTGGTGTACAAAAGCCCTACACAGCTTGGCACCAGGATACCTAAAAGATCACATCTTATATGCCCAACCACACTAGAGGGCCTCATGAGGTTGGTTTTGTAGGAACTGGGCATTTAGCATAGTGGCAGCTACCCCTTGGAATACCCATTACATACCAGGCATATACTTTTCAGTGCCTGTTGAAAACCTCCATCTTTCAACAAGTCACCTAAGTGATTTTCATCCCAGTTGGTATCTATATTGAATTTGAAAACATTTTGATAAATGAAATTGTTTTATATCTTTTATTGTGGATGTTCATATTGCCTTATTCTTTCTTGTGAAATTGCTTCAATAAGGAGATTCAGAAATTAAATAATAACAACTTTTGTGGGCTAGTAACTTATGAAAATTTATTTCGCAAGGCAGGCCTAAATTAATAACCGTCCATTGACAGAGAAGTTGTAGCCTGTGTGGAGAAACATTATTCAGTACTGCAGCTCTAGAATACACAATCAAGACTTGGTCTTGTATGAGGACTCTAATTTCAGTAAGCTTATGTGTAGTTTGTAGCTACTGCCAAGTTAAGCTGTATGTTATGTTTCTAGCATTGTTGTTGGTTATTTTGACATTTTGTGACGTATAGTATGGTTCTAAAAGATAAACAAGCTATTGCATTGTGCTGGAAAGAACATCACCAGTCATCTCCTTAATCGCAACGCCCCTGTAGCTGCTGAGGTCCTCACAAATCCCACACTACTAAATTCCTGAAAACACTCTGAGACTATGCCCCTGTGGACATAAGACAAATCAAATCAGTCACACGTTCTTTTGCACTGCCCTTGGTATCTATTTGATCTACCCTAGGTTTACCAGTTGGTTATTCTAAGCCCTAGGGAGTGGCATTCAGACAAATGTACGGTAGCCTTCCTTACATTTAATCAGGATGGGGATAAGATGGAGATAGTAGCCAGGTTTCTGCAACACACAATGAGGATTCGTGAATGTTGTACATTAACTTAAGTGTAAGATGCAGGTTTTGAGGAGTGATTTTATTGTACCGAACCCTATTGGAATCTTGTGTATATGGCAATAAAGGTTTAAGAATTTCAAAGTGACAAGCAGATTGAGTATAGAAGAGGTCCAGAGGAAGAAAGCCTCTGGTACTGACTTCAGTAGTTTCACAGTATGCTGAGGAAATAGTCTTTGACTTTTATTGGCCATAATCAGGGTCACTTCTGCCTTCCTTTTGAACTATGCAAAGTACTCAGGGCAGACTAAATTGACAGGAAAGCAAAGAATGGTTCGGGGGGGGGGGGGAGGAGAGCACCTGGAACCTTCAGGAAAGCCTTGCAGGAGGGGGAACCACACCAGTGGAGGCTATTGTCACCTCCATTCTTTGACAATCAACCCCACTCCCAAATGCTCCATCTAGAGCAAAAGTGTATTTCACCTGATGGATCTTCTGTCTCCTTGGACTGGTTGACTTTGTTCCATGTTCACATAGCTTTCCCATGGTGTTCCCCATTTTTTCCAAGACTTGATGGTTTCAAATGTGATACTAGAAGACAAGATTCTGTAAGACTTGGCTTCTAGCAAAGCTGCTTGAAGCCCCTTTCTGCATGTGCTGCTAAAGCTTCCAGAGGGACACAGTCCCTGACTACTCATATTCTAATAACCTATTGTAGTAGAAGCCTCCAGATGGCTCAGATTGCAAAAGTGAACTCTTGCAATAGGTCTTGATGGAAGTTGGTGTCACTCAAGTTGGATGTGTTGTTCTTCCTGTGCCTCAATAAGTTTCTGTGGAAATATTTAACTGCTTGCACCAACTTCTCATGAATTATCAGGGTGTGAGGCTGCTCTATATACTAGATACCTTGCCAAACCCACATTTAAAATAGAAATATTTTTGCAAGTCTTGGCTTTAAAGGCTTGTTCTTCAGACAATGTGTCACTATCTATGCTTGTTAAGATGTGCTGGATCTCTTTACAAATCCCCTCCCCCTATCCAACTGGCAAAAAACTATCTCTGTGGTGGACAGAAGACTCACAGTGCTTCTATGTCAGGATATTAAAAACAAGCCTGTATTCATCTGTTCTCCTTACCTACAAGTTTTACAGGGCAAACATTCTCCTTCACATATTATTTCAATAGCAGTTATGCTTTCTTTGCCACTGATCCTGCTTTACTGAAAAAGGAGTTTTCAGTAGAGTATTAAGTGTTCCAAAGTTTGTGCTATTGTTTGGATTCTGAGAACTTCACATAATGGCAAAACTGTACGGTGCTTACTAAAGCTCTGAGAATCTAGCTCCATCAGGATTACCACTCCATTAAATGTCACCTGTCAGGCAGCAGCCATTTCATCAGACAGAAGAGATTAGGAAACCAAGAAAACCCATCAGCTCAGGGGAGGGACCCATTTTCATTTTTGCTATTGATATAAGAACTAGTGCCTTAGGTTGCAATCCTAATAACACTTATCTGGGAATAAGTCCCTTTGATTTACTGAATAGGACTTACTTTTAGAAATTGTTAAAATTGTGATGTTTGCTCCCCCCCCCCTTTTTTTCATATGTGTTGATTTAGATTGTAAACCTGAGGGTATAGACTGTCTTATTATTGATCTTGGTAGTTTTTCCAAGTCTTATTTGGACTATAAAGAGAGGAGATATAAATAAAGGGGAATATAGGCAAGTTTCTACCATTGAGAAAGTTTTCAAGTTTGTTGTCACGTGAATTTCACTTCTTAGAAGAGCCTGCTACTAACAAATTTTCAGCAATGCTGTGCTCATGAGTCAAAAAAAGATAAGCAAAGGTTAAGGACCACCTTTACTTTTGTGTGCTTGATCAATGGAGTTTCTTCATTACTTTATCTTTCCAACTCTCCTTCCATGCAAAAAAAGGCTAGAAACATTGCGTATAATACCTAAGCTGCCATACAACAGATACTGGGGATGGCTATAAAACCATAGACTACTGAAATTTCATTCACTAAAGTGAAAGCTTATATTATAGGAATACAACTGCACGTTTGCTTGTTTTTAAAAATCTACATCCCAGTTAATTTTCAGTCAAGCCGAAGAGAAACACTCACAAAATGTTTATGACCAATATTTTATTGGATCTTGTTTGATGAACCACAGACATTAACTATTTGTACTGATTCTTTTTCCAATAATTTGAATGTAAACCAGTCATCTGACAATTATGACTTCTTTGATAGACCATTAATTCAAAGTAGAAAAGTACCAGTGTCTCAAATACTGTCATGTGAAAGTCATGTCTGCTTAACCAGAAATTTTATCTACTCAGTAATTGAACACCACACACACTACACACCCAGATTTCCAACCGTTCACAACACGTTACAAAGCTGTTGAAAAAATAAACTACCACTACCAAAAATAACTCTTGTCACAGATAAAACAAATTTGGGAGATCCAACACCAGGGAACAAGTTGGGTTTTCTGAGGAAGCATTCTACTGATGACAAATCGAGGGGGATACGTGTTAAGTGTAAAGACATTTTCCTACTTGTCACCATGTCAACGTTTTATCTGTGCTATGCTTCTTTTAACAATTACAAAAACCATCCCACAGTATACAGCAGGTGTGAGCAACTTGTTTGCCTCTGGGGACGATACTGGCATATGCTGGGCATATCTTTCCATCATATATTCAAATTTATTTGTAAAGGCTAAAAATTTAAGGAAACAAAGCTAAATTTAAAGTAACTGAAGTCCTGCATAAAAATAGCTTTAAAGGGCCACATGTAAATTGCAAGTTGCCCACCCTGGCCTCTGGAATGTTAAGGCTGCAATCCTATGCACACTTATTAAAGAATAAGTACCACTGAAACCAGTGGGATTTAGTTCTAAGTAAACATGTATAGGATAGCACTGTAAGTAATCAATATTTTGAAATTTCTCCTTAATCTAACATTCCATTAATTGCTGGTTATATAGAGAGACAACCAGTACATGATTTTTACCTTTTAAAAACAAAGCATTTACACTCAAAACTACGTTAAATGGGATATTGAGGGAGGGATCCCCTCATGCTTAAAAAATGTCTTTTCTAAAACCACTAAAAAACTTGCATTTACAAAATAGTTGATAAAAATATTCCTCTGAATTGTACAAGATGGTGGCAAACAAACCACTGATTAAGAGACTTTGTACAAGATGTTACTCAGATTTTGCTTCTTTTTCTCCTGCTGCATCAGATACTGGGGCCTGAGAAAAGAAAAAAGTTTAACGTAACAATGGTTATACATATATGTTTCAAAGTTCAAACCCAAGGACTATTAAAACATTGTTTTAAAAGCTATTTGGTATTCTAAACATGAAAGTTAGGATCAACATAATTTTTGTATGCTATTACAGAGCCAAAACATTTTTATCAACCAGTCTGAGAGTGACTGGCCACAAAGGATTAATATATACAATCCACAAGTAGAAAAACATTGCTTTTAATGGTCAATCTACAGTCAAATATTGAACACATAGCCCCGCATTGATGAACCTCATATTCCATTATGGTATTTCAGTTTACAGCCGTAGTTTGAGTTATCTTATTCTGTTTCTGTGGATTTTCAGGAATGTTCAGTACTGCTTTCCATACTAATTTCACTAAAAATCCATCAAGCTTTCTTATGATATAGTCACATCAAAGATACTCATTCTGCCCTCATATCCTGCTAAAAGATTATTTTGTGGTTAACAAAGAATACATTTTACTCCTAAAATTACTGGACAATACAAATTCTGTGCAGAACTTTGTAATGCATGATGAACTTTCCAAATACTCAAACTTATACTTAAAAAGTTAGGTTAATGCTTGTCCTTAGGCTTTATTTCAATTGGCACAGAGTAACTTTAAATTCAAGGACTTGAAATAGTTGTGTGTTTCATAACAATGATGTTTCTGACTAGTTTTGAAATAAAACATCTTGTTAAGTATATGCTTACTTTTGAAATGATATACAAATTCAATGTAGAGTAGAAACTCATTATATCACTTGCCATTTTGGTGAACTGATTGATCTACTTGGCCCGATCACCCAGGATGGCAGGAGCCTGGACTGGGAATATTAGTAGTAAAAAAATGCCAGATCCACTAGTGTGACTACTGAAAGATGCTAGTGGAGGATGAAAGAATTTACTAAAATGCATAGCAACCCAGAGTAAGAAAATCCCTGCTGAATCAGGCGAAAGACTCATCTAGACCAGCAGCCTATTCTCATGGTAGCAATCCAAATGCCTATGAGAAGCCCGCAAGCGGAACCAGAGTGCAACAGCACTTTCCCCACTTGCAATTTCCAGAAATGGGTATACAGAGGCATGAAACCCAATGGCAATGCCAGCTCCTCCTCCACTTCTTCCTACCTCATTAGCCTCCTTTACCAATATAAATATTTTCTCTGGGATAGTGGAAAGGGATATTAAATTTGTTTAAGTGCCCTCATGCAACATCCATACAAGGCAATGCTGGGACGTTCTCTCTGCCAGTTAAGTCAGAACAGCCATTTTGAATTTAAACAAGAAAACTATAGAATACACAACAAAGCCATAAAATTTACCTCATCACTTTTTGCTTCTCCATTTTCCGCAGGCAAGTTATCCTTTACTTCCTCATTGTTAATCTCTTCAGCCTGTTTACCTTTTGGTCCCTTTTTCCCTTTTGCTGGGGCTTTCTTTTCCTCAGGCTTATCCTGCAATGAAATAAGACAATCAGCGTTTAGTCTTTTAAAATAACGCATTCGTCAGAATGTGAAGATTTGTGGTCTTAATCAGTGCTTTTCTTCCAGGACAAAAAAGGTGCCACTACTGTGTACCCTTGAGTAGTCCCAGAAAAAGCACTGGTCTTAATCAGATTAAAACATGTTTGGAAAGATCTAATGTGCTAGGAATGCTATGCTGGCTCACATATATGCATCTAGCCCCAAAGAGTGCTCTTTTAGTGGAATTTTGTCTTAGCACATTACCAAGACTCACTGCATATATTTCTATGCATGGCGCAAAGCATCATTCATTAGAAAAAATGAAGCTGTTAGCATGGTGAGAGCATATCTTGCTGTTCTTAGTTATTCCAAGGTTTGTACTACAATCAGTCTATATCAGTGGTGGCAAAACTTGGCCCTCCAGCTGTTTTGGGACTACAATTCTCACCATCTCTGACCACTGGTCCCGTTAGCTAGGGATGATGGGAGTTTTAGTCCAAGAACAACTGGAGGGCCAAGTTTGGCCACCACTGGTCTATATGGAATACTAAAAGAGGTCTCGCCCAGCACTGGATACCACCTTACATTTTCCTGTGTAAACTGATATTAGATATTTTGGATAAGGATTCTTCCCCCCCCCCAAAAAAAAATTATTTTATTTTCTTAAACTGTAGATTTATTATTTATTTGTTCAAATAAACCAGCAAATGAGTTCATAACACAGTTAGTTTAGACACAAATAGAATTAATCTGATGTTCTTGCCCTTTTCAGTGAAGCTGAAGCAAAATGGTTGCTTCAGGTGATGCATGGACTGGTTAGAGAGGAATGGTGGGAGGAAAAAACTGGGAAACCACCAAGAGAAGTAGCCTCAGAGCCTACAGTGAAAAGTGAGTACTTTGGTATATGAAACATTTTGAACATACAACATGCTAGCAATGTTTATAACAACCCTGTACAATATTATCCCCATGCTACCACGGTGAGGGAAAGAATGAGAATATACTGTAGTGGTTTGGCCAAGCCCAGCTAGTGAGTTCATGACCAAGGCACAATTCATCAGAAAACTCTTCACCACTATCCTACACTAGGTAGCTATCACATAAATTTACGTTACTGTGTTTTGGTTTTGCTTTGTTATTAAGAAATTGTTTTTGTACTGCTTGCTTTAAATGCATACGTTTCTTTGTTGTAAGACACTTTGAGCATGATTCAGTTTGTGGAAAAACGGTGTACAAATACAACAAATGAAAATCCCTTTGCAGCTGTGACTTGAATTTAGTACAGCTTAAATTTGGCACCTTTTCCTGCTATGCTACTTTTGGCAGACATCAGGCAAGTTCAGGAGCTCCTAATCATTCCTGAATGGATTCAAACCCCCAAAAGTAGCATGGCAGGAAAACACGTCAAATTCAAGCCGCAGCTGCATATGGACAATCGGGAGCCCCAGCTTTTCTCTTTCCAGTACCGAACCTTGAATTGTATCGGGGGACAGATGGGCGTGAATTTTGCCATGCCAGCTTCCACCCTTGACCTCACCATTAGTGGAATGTGGCCCATAGGGTGACCACACTTCAATCGTGACTTGTGTCCCAAAGTAGTTTCCTGCTTCTGCTGCCGAGATGTAGTAACATTGCTCCATTTTACAATGAAATAATATCTTCAGCCAGCTTCCAAAAAGGATTTCAGATACCTTGTTTGTCTCCCTCCCCAAAACCTCTCACCTTTGAAGCTGGCTTTTTTGGTTTGGTTTCAATTTTGGCAGTGACAGGTTTCTGAAAGAGAAACACCACACAATTATTATGTTTTGATTCTAATATTCACAATAAACATAACGGGTAAATAAGAAGTCAATGCAATTCTATACTTACAGCAGACAGGCGTGCAGATCGCCTTTTTGGCTACAGCAAACCAAAGCAAAAGAAAACAGTATTAATGGTCTGCTTAATACTAACAATCCTCCTGGATCCTTTAAAATACCATACAAATGTTTCCTACTTACCTCTTCTTCAGCGGCGTTCACCTGCAATGGAACATAAAATAATGAGAAAGGAACGGGGGCGGTAGAGCGAAACATCGCATGCGCATTAACGCCTGCTCTACACCGTCCAGGGGCCCTGACGTCACCGCGCACACGCCCCCCCCTTCCCGCCGCTGTGTCGAGAATTCGAACCTGAGGCCGTATCCTTAACCAACGTCCGCGTAAAAGTTCTAGGCGTTCCAGAACCTGCGCGACGCTCGCTCCTCGGCTGCCCGAGCGGAACGGGCACGCGAGACGTTACAGGCCGCAGTTCGGCGAACCTCGCGGCCATTTACAACCGTCACGCCCCCTCCCCCCTCTAGAATAGGAGCGCGAAAACTGGGCCCTCACGACGAAGTCGTCGCAGAAAAAAGAACCCCCCCCCCCAGTATGAAAGGACAGCCCGCTCGCCTATATTTTTATATATAAATATATTACATTTACAAGGGGAAGGAGAAGGGTAAAGGAGCTCGGGGAGGGAGAGGGGAGTACGCGCTCTCGGCGCACATTAAAGTGTGCGCGCGCTCGTCGCCAACCTTTCTCTTCGGCATGGCGGAGTAAGCGGCGATGCCGAACGACGGCGCTCGGCTTTCCCTTGTGCTTTTATTTGTTCCCTATCGTCGGGCGGCGGGAGCGGTGGCGGCGGCGGCTGGCACTTCTTACTCCAGCCCCACTGGGAAGTCCGACTCTCACTCCTGCGCACAGACCAAGAGTGTGCCCGCCCGCCCGTCTGACCCCCCTTCTCCTCCCGCGACCATCCCAGCAGCGCCAGCGGCACCGCAACAGGATCCAGCCGGATGGGAAGGGAGGGGGGACGCACGCGCGCGCACGCACGCTCTCCTCGGCGCCGCCCTCCTCCCCGCTCCGAGGCGCGCGCGTCCCTATTGGACGAGCCCACTTCGCGCGCCCTCTTTTTAAATCACAACAGTCCGTCCCACCCATGAGGAGAGGCCCGTCGACTTCAATGCGTTGAGGCGGAGGCGGGCTGCTCCCCTCCACCTGGGCGGGTTTGATAGGCTGTCTCGGCAAGAGGGTGACAGTAACTGTGACATGTGCGCGCGTGCGCACACATAACAGGAGCGCGTGAGCTCAGCGACCGCGGTTGTTATTACGAAAAAATAATAATCCAGCGAGGCACAAACCACGGGGCGGGGGTGGTGGTGGTGAAGAGGGAGGATGTGCGCTTGCGCAGTTTGAGAAGCGGCCGCGAGCCCGAGCCTTTTTTGTAGTGTTCCTTCTCCCCCTCCCCCACCCCATTATTCTTCTCTGGCGGAGGCGGGAGACTGGCAGCCGCTTTTCTCCGTCTTCCTCGCGTGTCTCTAATCCCTTCCCCTCCCTCTGCCCGCCCCCCCCCCCACGTCCAGTCCGGCCTGAGACATGGACGAGGAGGTTCTAGTGGAGACGGGAGACGTGACGGGTGACGGCGCCTGGTTCCTCGTGTTGAGCTCCGTGTTCTTGTGTAACCTCCTCAAAATCCTCCTGCCCTCTTGCTCCTCCATTGTAAGTGACGTCAGCCCGCTGGGTTCCCATAGCGACGGCGCCCCGATCCGCCTCCCTCGCTCTGCCTGGGTGGGGAGGGCAGCCGCCTTCCAGCTGGGGCCCGAGTTCAGGGGAGGGCCGAAGGGGCGGCCGGGGCGGGTCGAGCGGAGCGTCTCCCAGCCCAGCCGCCGAGATCGCTAGGGACGGCCCGATCCCTATCGCCCATCTTTCCTCGGGAGTCTCCCTGTGGGCCTAGTGCACACTGAGCTTTACTCTGAGTAGACCCATTGAAATTAATGAACATGTCTTAAGTTAGGCCAATTAATTTCTATAGGTTATTTTGAGGAAACGTCAATGCCACCCGAAGTCATTTTCGTTCTCGCAAGTACGGAAGCAGCGAGGTCACTCTGGATTAGCAGGCAGGCTATCCAGGTGATGGATGTGGCTGTTCTGTTGTTTTATTTAAAAAATAAGAGGTCAGATGATCATCTTGTCGGAGCCATTTACATTGATTGCACTTGGAGGCTTTCAGGGCAGAGAGTGTATGGAATAAAACGGCCTTGTGGATAGAAGCTGTATTTCAAGCTGCCGTGTTTGATTCCTAGTCTGGGGAAAAGGTGGGATAAATATAAATATAATAACAGCAGAACATTCTTTGGCTGTGAGGTTCAGATTTGAAGTATGCAGCAGGCATGTCTTTCAAATGGAAATATCTTGCCACCTTCCTAGCTATTTGGTGAATTTTGCTTTTCTCCAAATTGTAGAGCCAGCACAGCCATTAGGCAGGGTGAAGCCACTGCCACAAGCAACCGAACTCCCCCCTCCCCAGTGCCCTGCTTTTTCTGCCATTGATGGAGAAGCACCACCAATTTTGGGCAAGATTCCATCCATTTGGGGTGAATCTCACCCAGAATTGGTGCAATCTTGCCTGAAATTAGCGCCTAGCAGCAGCACAGCATGCAATATCTGGCAGCAGCAGGTATGGTAGCAGCAGGGCAGTACTTCCCATTTGGCCTCAAGCAGTGAAACAGGACACACTGCCCCTGCCAAATTGCAACACAATTCTCAGCAGTTTAAATGTATGCATGCTTTGAGAGAAAATACCCATAATTTAACATAGTATTAAAACACTTATTTTAAAGAGGATTTAAAAGAGGATCAATGTAAAAAACGGAACAGAATTATGGAAGAGAAACAATCAAAAGTGGCAGACCAGAAATAGATGCACCCATCCCTTGGTAGGGGTGTATTATTATTATTTTTTAAGTAGCTTTATTCATCTTTAGGTTCAGAGTTTGAGAACACAGCCTTTAGCTTTTGTGCGTTTGGACACTCTGCTCCAAGCATGATATATTGAAGAGTTGGGAAGGAGGTAGACTGCTAGCAAAGGTCTTTCTAGGAAATTATTCATTGCTTTTCATTTAAAATTCCGATAAACTTACAAATAGGGACATACCTAGTAGTTGGTTAGGTTGGCCCCCATCAAGGGCACAAACCCTGCAGGAAGGGCACAAAAATCACACCTCTCCTTTCTGCCTTACAGTGGCTAGGAGTCCATCTGCCCGCACACTATTAGAAATGTTCACTGGCGGAGCATGAAAGAAAACCTTTTTGAGTTTCTGTTCCATGAGGGCAGGGTGGGGGGGAATGGGGTGCCGATGTAACTCCTAGTCAAGGGTACAAGGCAGCCTAGGATGCCTCTGCTTACAAAACATTGAACTTAAATAACTTGGGCCACGCTTCAAAGTGTACTTGGATCAAGCTGTTTAGGAGAGGGACTAAAAGACTGCTTAGAGTGAAGTAAGCAATAACTATGTTTTAGAACAAATAAATTCATTTTCTTTTTTAAAAAAGAGGAAAGTGATGACTCAACAGGTGTTTGGACATCTTTCTCTTTGTCAGATATCCAGATTGCTACAAAAGGATGCTGAGCAGGAATCACAAATGAGATCTGAAATTCAGAACATGAAGCAAGAACTTTCTACCATTAGTATGATGGATGAATTTGCTAGATATGCCCGACTAGAAAGGAAGATTAACAAAATGACTGATAAACTTAAGACTCATGGTAAATACTTGCTATTTATATTTGCATCATTAGCCTACCTTTCACTTCTGTTTAATATTTTTAGATTGTTTGTACTGTTCTCAGTATTTTTTAAAAAATGTTTTTTTAAAAACATGCATAATATAAAACATGACTATATTAAATACCTCCTTCATGGATCACTGCCTTGTCATGGCAAAGGGGCTTGAATAACTCAGAGAAGCTATGAGCCGTGCTGTGCAGGGCCACCCAAGACGGACAGGTCAGTGGAGAGTTTTGACTAAACGTGATCCACTTGGAGCAGGAACCGGCAAGCCACTCCAGTATCTCTGCCAAGAAAACTTCATGGACAAAAACAACAGGCATATAAACTCAGCCCCTCAGGTCGGAAGGTGTCCAACATGCTACTGAGGAAGAGTGGAGGACAAGTACAAGTAGATTCAGAGCTGATGAAGCGGCTGGGCCAAAGCCAAAAGGTCGCTCAGTTGTGGATGTGCCTGGAAGTGAAAGGAAAGTCCAATGCTGTAAAGAAAAATATTGCATGGGAACCTGGAATGTAAGATCCATGTACAAAGGTAAGCTAGTGGTCAAAAATGAGATGGCAAGGATAAATATTGACATCCTGGGTATCAGTGAACTAAAATGGACAGGAATGGGTGAATTCAGTTCAGATGATCATATCTACCACTGTGGGCAAGACTCCCATAGAAGAAATGGAGTGGCCCTCATAGTCAACAAAAGAGTATCAAAAGCTGTATTGAGATGCAGTCTCAAAAATGATAGAATGATCTCGATACGAATCCAAGGCAGACCTTTTAACATCACAGTAATCCCAAGTTTATGCACCAGTTACTGGTGCTGAAGAAACTGAAATTGACCATTTCTATGAAGACTTACAACACCTTCTAGAAATGACACCAAATAAGGATGTTCTTCTCATTATAGGGGATTGGAATGCTAAAGTAGGGAGCCAGATAAAAGGAACAACTGGCAAGTTTGGCCTTGGAGTTCAAAATGAAGCAGGGCAAAGGCTAACAGAATTCTGTCAAGATAAAAAGCTGGTCATCACAAACTGTGTCAACCACAGCAAACTATGGCAAGTTCTTAAATAAATGGGAGTGCCCGATCACCTCATCTGTCCCCTGAGAAATCGTTATGTGGGACAAGAAGCTACAGTTAGAACTGGATATGGAACAACTCATTGGTTCAAAATTGGGAAAGGAGTACGACAAGGCTGTATATTGTCTCTCTGCTTATTTAACTTATATGCAGAATTCATCATGCGAAAGGCTGGACTGGATGAATCCCAAACCAGAATTAAGATTGCCGGAAGAAATATCAACAACCTCAGATATGCAGATGACACAACTTTGATGGCAGAAATTGAGAAGGAATTAAAGAACCTCTTAATGAGGGTGAAAGAGGAGAGCGCAAAATATGGTCTGAAGCTCAACATAAAAAACCCCCCCTAAGATCATGGCCACTGGTTCTACCACCTCCTGGCAAATAGAAGGGGAATAAATGGAGGCAGTGAGAGATTTTACCATATTTTTCGCTCTATAGGACGCACCGGACCATAGGAGGGGGAGAACAGAAAAAAAAAATTCTTGTTCTTCCCCTCTAAAACAAGGTGTGTTCAAGGTGCATTCACCCAAAGCCTTCGGAGCACAGCGGGAATTCCTGCTGCGCTCCGGAGGCTTCAGGTGGCTACCTTGGAAGCCTGACCCCTCTCAGTCTCCAGGCTTCAGTGAAGGGAACCCGAAGCCTCTGGAGTGCGGCGGGAGTTCCCTGTGGGCTCCGGAGGCTTCAGGTTCCTTTTGACCTGCTCTTTGGGGCTGGCGTGGGGGGGAAGCGCTGCTTTCCCCCTCCGCCAGCCTCAAAGATCAGGTCGGGGAGCAGCGCGAAGGCAGCAAGCCCCCCGAGCTTGTGGGGCTGGCGGTGGGGGGAAGCGCTGCTTTCCTCCACCACCAGCTTCAAAGATCCCTGAAGCCTTTGGAGGCTGCGCTCCAAAGGCTTCAGGCTTCGGGGACAGCCTTTCTAGCCTCTGCAGGGCGGCGAGGTGAAGGCACCCCACTGCCCTGCAGAGGCTTTGCGCAGTTAACCCCAAGCTAGAACAGCGAGACGGAGCACTCCACAGCGCTCCATCTCCCTGTTCTGGTCTTGGGCTTAGCCGCGCAGCCTGCATTCGCTCTATAGGACGCACACACATTTCCCTTTAATTTTTGGAGGGGAAAAAGTGCGTCCTATAGAGCGAAAAATACAGTACTTTATTGGGCTCCATAATCACTGCAGATGGTGACGGCAGTCACAAAATTAAAAGGCGCCTGCTTCTTGGGAGAAGTGATGACAAACCTAGACAGCATCTTAAAAAGCAGAGACATCACCTTGCCGACAAAGGTCCGTATAGTTAAAGCTATTGTTTTCCCAGTAGTGATGTATGGAAGTGAGAGCTGGATCATAAAAAAGGCTGATTGCCAAAGAATTGATGCTTTTGAATTATGGTGCTGGAGGAGACAATTTGAGAGTCCCATGGACTGCAAGAAGATCAAACCGATCCATTCTGAAGGAAATCAGCCCTGAGTGCTCACTGGAAGGACAGATCCTGAAGCTGAGGCTCCAATACTTTGGCCACCTCATGAGAAGAGAAGACTCCCTGGAAAAGACCCTGATGTTGGGGAAGATTGAAGGCACAAGGAGAAGGGGACAACAGAGGACGAGATGGCTGGACAGTGTTCTCAAAGCTACCAGCATGAGTTTGACCAAACTGCGGGAGGCAGTGGAAGACAGGAGTGTCTGGCGTGCCCTGTCCATGGGGTCACGAAGAGTCGAACACAACTAAACAACAACAACATATTACCGTAAATACAGCAAGCTTAGGGATCTGCTGATACGTCAGTTTCAAGGCAATGATAGTGTTATGTTATTAATATTTCTATATCCGTGTTTTGTGAACTAGAAAATGTTTTTGAAAAAAAGCAAGGAAACAGGTGTCGGAGACTAGTTTTTATTTTTCATTTCTAATTATACACCCATAGCCTCTAGAATTTGAATTTTAAAGAAGCAGGCATCCTTAAAGTGGAAACAAAAGTTATTTTTATCAGTTTAAAGTAAAATCATGTCTCCTATTAATGTAAATAATGCAAATCATACTTGTTTCTTTTAACAGTGAAAACACGAACAGCTCAACTAGCCAAAATAAAGTGGGTAATAAATATTGTATTCTACATTTTGCAGGTAAGTAAAATTGGTTTATATATGGAACCTTTCAAAGCTAAACATGTGAATGGGTCTTTTTTGCAGTGGCTCTCCCTTTGTGGAATGCTCTCCCCTAGGTGACTTTATTACATATCTTTAGGCGCCAGTCAAAAACGTTTCTCTTCAACCAAGGGTTCAGCTGATTAACTTTGCATGACTTTTAAAATGTGTTTATGGGAGGGGGGTTATTGGTCTGTTTTTGTTTGATTTTGTATTTGCATTTTGTACTTTTCTGTTGTGGACTGTCCTGGGATCTTCGGATGACAGGTGGTATACAAATTTAATAAATACTAAAAATTGATTAAGATTCCTTAGCCATGTGCCATAATATCCAATGTTTATATTCGGAAACAAATTCCCTGCATATATCAAATCAGGTATTGTTTCGCATGAAGAAGCATTCAGTTATGTGATACGCATGCACACACACATTCTCTGGTGTGTATTGTTTTATATGAAGGTGCATTCAGTTATGTGATACGCTCATATACGCCAGAGATGTATAGTCCAAGCACAGATTTACCATCCGAGTGAATATTAGGCCATAGGCTTTCCTTTGCTCTGCCTTTTCATCTGGCAACCAATCACGTGAAGCTGTGTCCAGTGCCATGTGCTCTGAGTAGTCCAGCATAGAAAATGCAGACTTCCCAGCTGTTACAGTGCAAGCCAAGAACTGATGACTAATCAAGAAGAGGCTGTGTTCCTCATATGGGGCGAGGGCCAGGGTTCTCACTTTGTGTGGCACTGACTTTGAGGTCACAGTACAGTCGTACCTTGGTTCTCGAACGAAATCTGTTCCAGAAGTCCATTCAACTTCCAAAAATGTTCGAAAACCAAGGCACAGCTTCCGATTGGCTGCAGGAGCTGCCTGCACTCAGTCAGAAGCTGCAGAAGCCACGTCGGACATTCAGCTTCCAAAAAACGTTCACAAACCAGAACACTCACATCTAGGTTTGCGGTGTTAGGAAGCCAAAATGTTCGAGTCACAAGGTGTTCCAGAACCAAGGTACCGACTAGTTGTATTGATTTTTTGAACAGTGGGTTATTTTTAAGGATAACATGGGCATCTAGCACTTGCTAGGCATCAGGAATGCTGATTGCGCAGCTAGATGTAAACAAGAACTCTTTTATTTTGAGGTTTTCATGCATAATCATGTAACGATTGTTTTAATTCCAGGCTGCCTTAATGATCTCACTAATCTGGAAGTATTACTCTGAACCAGTTACTGTGCTTCCAAGCAAATGGCTAGCTCCACTAGAACGTTTAGTAGCTTTTCCAACAGGAGTGGCAGGTAAGCCTATATTATTTTAATGCTTCTCAAGCTTTTCCAGGAATTTCATATATCTCTCCTATCTTAATATTATACATGAGTTGATTTTGAATGCATTGCCACACCTCTGCCTTCCGAGATTCCTGAATAGTTGCAGAAGCTAATAATGCTTGGCTCACCATGTTAAAATGAATAAGAGATGCAGTGAGAGCACTGTTTGTTGTGTAACTCCATAATTTACATTGGAGAAGGAAGAATTTAGTGGATTATGCCCATAGTCACACACCTAACCACATCTTTCATTTGCATAGAGATTCCAGATTACACATACTAGTGGTACTGGGCTTTATATAATTCTTCTGAATCAATAGTTATCTCATAGATATATCCTTATGCAAGTGTTTTCTGCAACTACTGGTGTTGTTACTGAATCTGATTTCTTGTCCCTACATGTTTAAATATGTATGTTTTAGTTACTGAGAATACTAGTGTCTTACAGCATGTATTTCTTATTTTTAGGTGGTGTTGGCATTACTTGTTGGTTGGTGGTTTGTAACAAAGTTGTGGCCATTATGCTTCACCCTTTCAGCTGAGAAGGATTCCTAGTTTCAGCAGACTTCTCAGTTTCTTGTGAAATACAGCACCCATACATTGTACCATCTGGAATGTACATGCCTATGAAAAGCAGGCAGGGTTTGGGATTGAGTAATAAAGCATTGATAAATCTTAATACAACATTCTGTTAAATTTTTAATGTATTGTATTGTATTGTATTGTATTGTGTAAAGTTCCTTTTCAGTTTGTAACCTGCAGTGCTGGGCATAAGTTCTATTTAAATTGTAGCTGATCAATCCTAACCATGGCTACTCAGAGTAAGTCCCATTGAATTCAGTGGGTCTTAATTCTAGGTGAGGTTAGGATTGCAGCCTATGTGCATGTAATGGTTTTAAAGCCATGTAGACATTTTAAAAGTGAAAGGAAAATAGTTTTTAAAAATAATGTGGTTCCTTTAACTTTGTCCACATTTGTTTCTCTATTGTAATTTCAGTGTTGTCAAATATGTTATGATTGACTTTTCACTACCACAGTACAGACATAATATACCATAGTTCACTAAACTAGGAACAAATGTCAAGTCCACATTCTGCCAACTTAGCAATTCAATCCTGGGAACTACAGGATTGAATTTTCAGCACTTCAATCATGGGAACTACAGTTCCCCATTACATCAGGCTAAGATAAAATATTATGAAATCACAGGTCCCTTAAAGGCATGGTATGAGGAGAGGGGAAGCACACAGGTCCAACATTTTTTATGGCCAGGAACTTTCCAGCTAATCTAGCCCATATTCTGTTTTTGACTGTATCTGCCTGATATCAATTCCTTCCTCCTCTGATTCTTTTTTAAGAAGATTTTGATTAGTATCAAAATATTACTGGAAGGGTCTTTGCCTTATGCAACAGTGGCTCTTTCTCCCCCTCTTGGCCACATGCTGTGTTTTTGCTTAGAGAATTCAGCATGATGCATATTTTATTCTAGCCACTTGTGTGTAAGAAAGAGAAGGAGGAGATGTGAGAACTTGCACGTCAGATAAAATTTCCAAACAACCATTGACACAAATAAACTTGTTGGATAGGTTTGTGCTAAATCTGTACCCATTTGATGACTGAAAGCTTTTTAAGATTCCCATGTAGGGAATAATATAGTTCTTAACACAATGCTATGGCTCCCTCTACTGCCCAGGTGATCTGCTGGCTCTGTCTGCAGCACATGTTCCTCTCCCACTTGTATTGAGCCCATGTCTGCTGCTTTAACAGAATACTGTACCACTGAAGTGCTGGTGTGCAGCTTCCCTGATCCTAAGTGCTCTAGGTACATAATGGCAGTAAGATCAATCTCCTATTTGTTAGGAACAGATGAAATGATACATTGTTGCAGTTGTGTGTTTAATCATACTGGATCCTGTTGCATATATTGACACCTCTTTGTACTAATTATGTTCAATATTTTGTGTTCTAAGAAGGAAAATAAAAGAGAACAAAGTTGTGGGTAGCACAATATTTAATATTTAAATTACCAAGAATGTTTGATTAGAAGAAGAGCTTTTAATGGCTGTTTCGAATGCTACCTGTTTTCCATATTTGGGGTTCAGTTACAATAGTAAAAAACAATATGGATATCCAATTATAACCATAGAAATTACTGTAACCAACATATCTTCCTGCACTGAGAAATTTGTATAGACAGATGAATTAGTCTGTGTAGTCTGAAGATGGCCAAATTTGAGAGTTAATAAAATAGGCCTTACTGTCATTCTTCTTTCTGGCAACAACCCCATAACTTGCACTCATTATCTATATCAGATTACACAAATCAACATGGATGGGTCAAAAGCGCCCTATTCGAAGGCCCCTTCATGTAAGCATTCACTTTCCTAACTGGGACTATGTAGATAATTTGAATCACTGCATTCATTTAAGAGGCTTTGTGGAATGGAATAAGAAAAAAGTTATGCAGTGCCTCATTTTTCTATTGTAAATACACATTAACTGTCTTTTCCCCCAATAAGCTTTACCACCAATGCCTATTCAGTGCAATTCTTTTCAATGTATTCTTATTTAGAGCTCCAGTAATAGACCTGTCATTGTGCTTCATTTTAATTTTTTAAAATGCACTGCAATATGATGATTTCATTGTTACAATATAAACTGATAACTTGCATGCATGTTTTCCTGCAATGGAATATAAAATGTTTACCTCTTATGGTAAATGAAACTTTCTCCAGGGGGGGGGACCCAGTCTGCAGCAGTTAATGAATTATTTTCATATACTGTGTGTGTTTTAAGATGAAAATATTGTTAAATTATGACAGTAATTATTTCAAGTTTTCCAGAAAGGCAAATGTATGGAAAACCTTTATATGGGCTTGTTTGGAATCGCCACACTGCAAACCATCATTGACTTGTGAAATCTCATAAGACTTTTCACTCATCAAAGTTTTTTTTTCCTTAACTGCCTCTTTTAAATTAAGTTTTGAGTGACTGTCCTTTAAGATGCAGCTTGGACCAAAGAGTTCTTCCATAAGAGTGGTTTTCTTTTCTGTTGATACTGCAGGAATGTGTTCTTTGCCAAGCGTCAACGTGGTGTCCTTTTGCCTTGTTTTGGTAACCTTACCAAATGACGGTTCATAGGCACTGCTTGAATTTTCTGCCTTCAACTCAGCTATTTCACCCTGGTGTCTATTCACTTGTCTACTACTGCAGGTGGTGCTTGTGTTGGACAGTGGACCTGTTGAAGGGTATCCCTGATGCAAATTTTCAACAGCTTCTGAAAATACATACTGTTTCTTTAATGTGGAAGGCGTTTTGTATCTTTGTGTTACTGTTTCCATTTTATCACAGCTCACTTGTTTTGGCTCATTTTCTTGTTTTTCAGTTGCAACTTTTTCCTGGTTATTCATTTTTTGTTGGATGTCATTTGTGGACTCCAATGCTTGGTCTGTCCTTAATTTCTCAAACTCTTCTTTCAACAAGTTGAGCCTTTGTCTTTCCCTCCTGTTTTTCTGTCTTTCTAGGTTTTCACATCTGAAAAGATTTTCTGTATTTGGACATATCTCTTCCCCTAATTACAAAAGAATATTATTATTTCAACAGTAAAAATTCTTAGAAATCAGTCAGTAACATTTTTATATCATAATTTTTTTTTTATTCAGACAGAAATTAAAACACTGCAGGCACATCTATAGATTTAGTAGCTACAAATGACCTTAAACACAGAATCAGCACCCTTAGCAAATCAGCTTCTGGGAACTCCCCACCCACTGCTTAGCTGAATTTCATGTGTCAGCTGAGAAGAGGTAGGTTGAGCAGAGGGCAGAAGGGACAGTGTGTGTGACTGTGTTTATATGTTAAATGAGTGACTGCCTGTCTGGTACTGTTCCTTTTGGGTCTGGCCCCATCCAGCCTGGCTCAAGAGTATTACACTAAGATAATCTGCCCTTCGGGCTGAAAAAAGACTCTCTACTGCTGCTGAAAGATTTGCTAAATCTGTAGACACATCAGATTCAAAATACTGTTAAGATACCTCTGCATGCTATATTTGAAATCTGTTGCATTGTTAATTTTTGATTTTGATGAACTTCTGTTTTTGATTCCATCTCTTTATCCACATCACATAGTTTGTCTTTGCAGTTAATATCTTTGGTTGTCATCTCCTAAAGAAATAATAGAAAGAAAAACACATATATGTCAGTTTGATTTGCACTTTGTAGCTTTCGAATGTGTTTGAATAGCAGCAAGTGATGGATAGATTTCAGTTCTCAATCCGTGACCTAATTTGCCTCCATAAAGTAGACAGAATCTATCTGAACTCCCCTCAAATTAACATAGGCTTAAGAGTATGCTGGCTTCAGCCTCATACTTTGTTTGGAGATTGTCTAAAATGAATGGGATCACATGAGTCCCAACACACTAAAGTCCACAACACAGGAAGGTAAAGGTAAAGGACCCCTGGACAGTTAAGTCCAGTCAAAGGCGACTATGGGGTTGCAGCGCTCATCTCGCTTTCAGGCCAAGGGAGCCGGTGTTTGTCCACAGACAGCTTTCTGGGTCATGTGACCAGCATAAGTAAACCGCTACTGGGGCATGGAGGACCATGATGAGTGCCAGAACGCATGGAAACATCGTTTTCCTTCCTGCTATAGCGGTACCTATTTACTCATTGGCATGCTTTCAAACTGCTAGGTTGGCAGGAGCTGGGACAGCAACGGGAGCTTACCCTGTCACGGGGATTCGAACCGCCAACCTTCCAATCAGCAAGCCCAAGAGGCTCAGTCAGAGTAGAAAAATGTCTATTAAATAAAACAAGGACTTGTCCCCTGTGATTTTCTGACCATAAATCACAGAAACAAAGTGGCAAGGAAGGTTTTTTGCTTTCCTCACAAGTCCTGTTGTATGAACTTAAGATGCCACCTGGATCAGACCAAAGGTTTATGTCAGCATTCTGCTTACACAGATGGCAATGGCTCACAAGTAGAACATGAGCACAATAGCTGAAGATCCTCAGCGACTGGTACCCAGGGATATAGGCCTTCGATACTGGAGGAAACGGAGCCATCAAGTATAGGCCATTGATGGCCTTGTCCTCCATGAATCTGCCTAAAACCCTTTTAAAGTCATCTTAGCTGTTGTCCATCACTGCTATGCACCACGTGAAGAAGTACTTTTCCCCTGTCCTCAATCTCCCAACATAGTGGTGCAACCCATGAAAAGTGTGTAGTGCAAACATGTCTGTCATTTCCTGCTCTTATCCAGGAACTGGACAAAAAATATGATATGCAATGAGAAGTCCACAGTTTCTCTTTCATGTCCTTATCAAGCATAGGAGTGGTGAAGAGAAACTGTGCAAGGCAATTTAAGTTCACCACTATCCTGTTGCTAAAATGTAATTACTATCTCAATATCCTCTTCAAAGCAGAGGATGGTGCAGTCATACTCTAATATATGGTGGAGGCACTTGCACAGATTTTTTCACTGGGCGTTCATACAGCTGTGCCAAGAGCAAATCGTACAACATTAGGTTCCTTGTGAATATCTTATGTCTTATCTAGCCCTTATTTATAACAGTTGGACTTGTTTACCCAAGCTAACACAACAATCCTCAGCGTGTTTACTGAAAAGTAAGTCCCTCTTCCTATTATTATTTTATTATTTAATAAATTTATATACCACCCTATACCTACAAGTCTCAGGGCGGTTCACATGCTTTGCACATAACACTAACTCAAGTAATGCATTAGCCCTGAAAAACTATGAGTGGCAAGCCAATATGAAGCCTATAGCTCATGGCTTATTTGGAGCAAGACAAACCATGAACCAAGGTTCCATCATAAGACAAAGACAAACCATGGCTTAGCCACAGGTCATGACAGCCACACAGGGCTTAGGAAGAGTGCAGCTGCCACCATGGTCCTTACTTTAGGAACCAGCATATTTGCTTGTTTGCACTAGCCAGCATTTCGTTCAGTGTTTCATGCAAGATGGAGTCACCTCAATGATGAAGTAAACTTATTTCAATGAGGACAATGTTATTTTCACAATGTCACTGTAATATGATTCAGGAACCTGTATGTTAAGGAATCTGCAATTTGCAGGAAGAAATGAAGCTATAAGACAACACAGCATGAACAAGAGTGGTTTAGAGTTGTAAAAGGATTAATTCAGATCTGCCATACCTCTTTTAAAAAAACAACTGAAGTTTTCTCTGCCTCGTGCTTTTGAAGAGCTGTTGCTTCTAGATTCACATCTACTTGTACCGACTTGGAGACATTGACAGCTATGAAAAGACAAGAGGAAGTAAATATTGAGACGTATCCCCTCTGCACTCCTGAAAATATGAAATGCTTATATGTCTGGAATTGGTGGTGGGCTAAATATGGGACAATAAACTGAAATTCAATCCTGAGACAAAAGTTCTATGGGCAGATGCTTCATCAATTCAGGGAGACGGCATTCAGCCTTTTCTTGATGGATTACCTTTCCCTTAAAAGTTGAGTTAGTGGATGCCTACACAGCCTCTATGGAATGAAGCACCTTTCATCAGTTGAGGTTGATGTGCCGACTGTGTAGTGAGAGCCTGGCCATGGTAATCTGTGTTCTGGTAACATCCAGGATCAGGTACTATAACATGTTATAGATATGACTGCCTGGAAGCTACAATGCTAAATGATGCCACTAGCCTACCAACCTAGCCAACCACCCAACTGGATGTTTGGGTCATTGCAATGGTGCTTCAGGAATTGGAATTGCTTGGACTGTCTCCACCAACTGGCAGTGGCTCTTCAGGATTTTAGACAATGCATTCTCAGTACTACTTGGATATGTTGGAGATTCTGCATGCAAAGTAGTTCCTCTTCCATAAAGCTGGAGTCCCTCCTTCCCACTTTTTAAGGACTCATTTGGTGTGGCATACGTTAAGCAGTCCAAGTTGTTTGAAAAAGCTAGAGTAAGGTGTTACTTTTGTTTCGTGGCTTACTGAGAAACCTGCCTTTGAGCTGCGCACACAAGCAAAGCTAGTTTCATCTTCAGTGGCGTAGCGTGGGGGGTGCAGGGGGGGCCAGCCGCACCGGGCGCAACATCTGGGGGTTAGGGTTAGGGGGCGCAAATCCACGGGTTAGGGGGTGCAAATTACTTGCCTTGCCCCGGGTGCTGACAACCCACGCTACGCCACTGTTCATCTCAGATGTCCTCAGAGAGGTTGGTACTTCAAGGTCCTCTGCCTTAGTCCAGTACTGGACATACAAGATGAGACGAATTTGCCAGTGGGTGGTCTTCGCTATCTGGCCCCCCTTTTTCTTCTTTACATAATTAAGCAAAAAGCAGGTCAGCAGCTGAGCTGAGCTGCCACCTTGCTGCTGCCCCACAAACTGAAACCTCAAATGCCATTTCCCTGGCTGGGAAATAGCTTCTGCTACATAGAGGTAGCCATTTCTTTTTCTGGTGTCCATTGAAAGGGAACAGAAATGACATTGTTCCCCCACGGTTGGGATTTAAGTTCATATGGTGGAACAGCGGCCTTTGGCTTAATTAAGTACAAAAAGGAAGAATGAAAAGACCACCCACTTGCCATTTTATCTCACAGGGAATCACACCAATTTATTTTTTATTTAGTTGAACTAACAAAGGCTAATTAATTATGTGTCAATTGATGAGTTGAATTAATTGAAGAAATGGTGTGGGTGATCAGGAGTGGGGATGCCCATTAGCATAAGAGTTTATTCGAAGTGACTTGAATGGGAAATCATTTGGTTTGCCTTCTGAAAAATGTAAATTATAATAGTTTACATACAATAATTGTTTACATATAATAGTTTTTAGAAGGCATCTGAAGGCAGCACTGTTTAGGGAAGCTTTTAATGTTTGACTGACTACTGTATTTTAATATTTTGTAGGAAGCAGCCCAGAGTGGCTGGGGAAACCCAGCCAGATGGGTGGGGTATAAATAATAAATTATTATTATTATGGTTTTTAAATTTGCACCTATGAATATAAATTCACACATACAAATGTGCACCTTTTTTCTCTTTTGTGTTTGGTGGAGCAATGCATAAGTGGGCACCATAACTGGACTTACTCCCCCCAAAATGTGCAGGAGATTGCTGTCTTTCTTTACAATGATAGACATGTTTACTGATAGACATGTCTACTATCTTCAATGAGTGTTACTCTCAGGTAAATATGTATATAGGATTGCAACTATAAATAAAGAAACGTATGTGTGCGCACAAGTGTATACACACACACACACACACACACACACAAACACAAACACACACAGCTATAGATAAAAATATATACACATACACCCCCTAGATACATATTGTGCAGTAGAGCTTTAACTGGTCAACAGGAGGGGCTATAATGTTAACCCTACCCAATGTGAGGGGAGAGTTCCATGAGGGCTGCAGTCAATATGCAGGCTGCTTTTCTGAAAAAGGTAAAGGGACCCCTGACCATTAGGTCCGGTCGTGGCCAACTCTGGGGTTGCGGCACTCATCTCGCTTTATTGGCCGAGGGAACCAGCGTACAGCTTCCAGGTCATGTGGCCAGCATGACTAAGCTGCTTCTGGCAAACCAGAGCAGCACACGGAACTGCCGTTTACCTTCCCACCGGAGTGGTACCTATTTATCTACTTGCACTTTGATGTGCTTTTGAACTGCTAGGTTGGCAGGAGCAGGGACCAAGCAATGGGAGCTCACCCCGTCGCGGGGATTCGAACCACCGACTTTCTGATCGACAAGCCCTAGGCTCTGTGGTTTAACCCACAGCGCCACCTGCGTCCCTGCTTTACTGTACCATCTCTCTATTTCTAACTGTAAACCAAGCTGTTGGATCTCGCTTGTTGTGTTATAATTAAACACTTGATGCTGCATTTGGGTATTTCATCAGCCCTACAAAAATTATAGAGCGCAGGAAAATGCAATGACATATCTTGCAAATATGTACTATTATTAATACCTGCAACTGGACAAAACTTGAAATGATATTATAGGCACTCTTATTTTGCTGGTGTGATATCAAATGCAAGCTTACCCAAGACACTTAATCAGGACAGTAGAAACTGCAGACTGAGGACTAGGGGGAGCTATGTACCTAAATGTGTATTAGGGTGGATTGGCTTTTCTTATGGAATGACAATGATACAAAGTTTTAAATCTTGCACAGTAATCTAGCTAATTTACTTCTGATTACCCCCAGCCCAATCATTATTAAAGCCATAAAGTTATGAAAAAACTGTAAAATAATGTTGATTTTTTAAAATACAAAACTGTTGCTGATATTCAGAATTTGTTGCTGAAACCTCAGTTCAGTAAGTTGCTGATGGCAGAGCAATTTCTAACCCTGGCTGGACAACAGCAGTCTGTGCAACATAGATACTACTGCTCGTACCAGCCAGGATAGAAAGTGGGGAGCAGGGGAGAGAAAAACCTCCATCACACTACACCAGCCTGGGACTGGCATAGTGAGTGGGTCTAGATTGGCCCAGTACCATCATGTGCTGGCAGTGGAGCTGACTCAGAATCTGGTGGATCCCAAGGCAGCTCAGCCCCTTCTACTCACCGGAACACCACCCTTTGGGGCTTTCTGTTTGAATTTCACCAGTGATACCACCCACTCTTTTAGTGAGCAGTACAGCAAAGCGCTGAGCCAGAGGCATCAGTGGATCTCTTTTAGGCTGGTCAGGGGGAGGGAGACATTGCAGTCATTAAAAATAATAATAAATACTGCAGAGTTTTCTAATACAGTTTAGGCACATGAAAGTGACATTCCACATTAAAAATGAGCAGAAAAACATTATGCTACCTTTGGGGGGAGACTCTGAACCACCTTTGTCCTGTTGGCCTTTAAGCATCCGATTTGCATAAATATTTCTCACACCAAGTTCTCGTTCTTTTTCCTATAAAAACACAGCAGTAAGCTAAAAAAATGCAATACGATTTATTATATGGACCTCAACTATCTATGAAGCCTAATTAGCTGAATTCACTAAGCATCTTCCATAAAGCACCATCTTATTTTATTCTCCGTAAAAAGCATCTTTGCTTAGTCATAATTTCAACAGGCCAAATATTCTATCGCTTGTTACTTGAAAGAAGGATGGAGCTTGTTTGGCTGAGATTGCCCCTGAGAATTCTATCCGGCATGTCCTTTTAGAATTGGGGGTGGGGAATCTTTTTCATCCAAAGGCCATATTCTCTTTTGGACAACCTTCTGGGGGCCACATACCAATGGTGGGCGGGATCAGAGGCAAAAGCAGATAGAACAACAAATAGGAATTTAACATTTGTGCAGGAGGCTTTCTTCACACTCACAGGACACATTCCAGCCAGGCAAAAACACACAGGAAGGGTACAAAGCAGAGCTAGCTGGTGAGTGGGGAGCATGTGTGACCCGGGGAGACTCCTGAGGACCAGAAAGGTTCCCTATCCCTGTTATGCGTTTGCTGAGGGACTCTATGGCACCACAGCCATGACATACCTGACAATGTGGTATTGAAAGCACTAATTCTTTGCACTACAAGTTGAACTGCAAGTTCAGCCTTTACTAAAAGGGTAACTTCTAAAGCAAAAATCAAAGCTGGTGAGTATTTAGCTCTACCTTTGCTTCATATCTGACATTTGACATTATTTACTTGTAAATGTGCGATAGCTTTTTTTTTACAAATGGACCACTGCAGCTTTATGTAGTCGCATCCATTCAGTGGAGCACCCTCCCAAGGGAGATTTGACAAACCTGCTCCAAAGAAAGTTTCAGGCAGATGGTTAAAACTCACCAATTTGACAAGGATTTTAAAATCCCTGCAAATGTCTTATCTTGTCTAGCTGCTATCTTAGTTTCAATTTGTGAACTGGTTTTCTTGTTAATTGTATTGCCTTTTATAATGATTATAGTATTTTAAGCTACTTTTTGAGGACATGTGACCCAAAAGCGGCCATGAATCTAATTATAAACAAACAAAATCTCACTATATTTTATCGTTCACAGCTTATAATGTCTGATACTTGAAACACAAGAAACCAGATAACCAATCTGTTATCTCATTCAGTGTTGAATAGCCACACTTAGGAATACTTTTATTTTTGCACTAGGATACATGTTTTTAAAGTAGCATCTCCTATCGCCTGTACTAGACATTGTAAGATGTGCAAATGCTCTCTATAAATTGCTAATTCTCTTATAGTAAAATAAACTTGAGGCTTAAATACCTTGATTTTTTGGTTAAGTGACTTGATTTCCATTTGCAAAGTCGTGGTAATCAACTGAGCTTCAAGAGTCTTTTTCTTCTCAACTGCTAACTGATGACTAAAGGAGGTATTATTCAACAGCAGCTGCTTTTCTAAGACCTAAAGATATTACAAACGCATGACCATGTACTTTATCTCCTGCCTACTGAGAATTATACAATATTAAATGTAACAGGACTGAAGTACTACAACAGACACTGCAAATTTTAATAAACTTCTTTGGAAAGATGAAAATCCCCATTCTTATTAATAATATCAGTGGTTTATACTACTCTTAAAAAATAATTTGATTTTTTTAAATAATGAGAACAAGTATGCTTATGGCAAACAAGTGTGGTAGGAAATTGTATCCATAATCAGAAATAGTGTACTAGAAGGAGAATCTTCCATTCCCATAGCAGTTAGTTAGTAGTGAAAATACTGTATTTACTTGAATGTAATGCACACATTTTTGGCCAAATTATGCTGCAAAAATTAGGGCACACATTAGATTTGATGGCACCAGCAAGTACCCTTTTGGTTTGGAGGTTCTGAAAATTGAGGTGCACATTAGATATGATGGCGCATTAGAGCCACATAAATACAGTGGGTCAGTGAAAAATACATGGTGAGGCTAAGTCAGTTTTACCAGCCTCTTCAGCCATTTCTACTCCTTTAGTGGGTTTCTTCTTCCATACTCCAAAGCAGAAATTAGGGAGGGCCCAAACATACATAAAGTGTGGACTGACCCATATACTTGAAACTTCAGTTTGGCAGATACAGAGCTGTGCAGTTGCTTTTAGTAGTACTTTTTAATGATGGACTACTCTAAGGTGTGGGATGACTTGATGGGTCCTGCTCTGTTTCTTTTCCCATCTCAAAGATGCAGGGCAGGGCTGCCTTAGTGGCTTTAGGCAAATCACTATTAATCCAAGTCTAAACACATTTACTCAGATGGAGCATTAATTTCAATGGACCTTATTTCTAAATAACTATACCCAGGCCTTGTGAGGCTACTATCCTATACCAGAAGACATGTATAGAACCATCCTGTTAATCTCAATTCCTTGTCTGTAATTGGGGTAATAGTGACCAATCCCATGTAAAAAAACTATTGATTCCCATTCACAAGGCTCTAAACCAAAAACAAACACTACAACTCTAGACTGCAATTTAAAATGAAACAAAGTCTGAAAGTACTAAGGTTTAATACTACTGTATTTATGCGAATCTAATGCACCATCAAATCTAATGCACACCCTAATTTTCACAACGTAGTTTGGCCAAAATGGTGCACATTGCATTTGAGTAAATACGTTAATAATAGCTTTGAAATAAGCTGTTCTGGTTCCTACGCTCCAAGTGTGTAGTTATGCACATGGAGTTCCTGCCTGAGCAGGTGTCCTGTGTGCGTTATGGTGATCTGTGTACAGAGCTGTCCCCATCCCTAAGGTAAATAGGAAAACCTCAGCACACTCAGGAACTCCTGCACATCTGAACAATAGCTTGGCCAGGACTGTTAATTAGAAATCTAGCAGCACTCTGATATTTCTTGCTGTAATTCTAGTCACACTGCACATTAATATACTGCACATTAGTACCTGAATTCTCTTATCACCAGTTTCCATTCTTTGTGTGAGGGTGTTTAACCTGCGTCTAAGTTCTCCTCTTTCTGCGAGATTCTTGTCTTCTGAAAGTTTCTGCAATGCCAGTAAGGTATCTTTTGTCTTTAGTAGTTGTGCCTCAACTTCTCTAAGTTTCTTGGATGCACTGCGCTCCTGCTCTTGAGATTTCCTAAGAAGTACCCTGAGAGTCCTCACTTCACCACACTGTTTTGCTAGAAGATCAGGCAGATTAGTCTCTGCATTTTCGTATTTACTTATTGCTTTCAAATGTCGATATTGAAGCCGCTTCAAAATCTGATTTTCCATGTTAGATGCCTCCAGTTTTTTCTTCAGAACAGACACTTCATTTTTCAGCTCTTTAACTTTGTGAAGCCTGGCTGACAATAAGCGGCAAGCTACATTGTTCTTCTGGGAAGTGATTATAGTGCTAGTATTGAAAAAGCTCTTTTGCCGCTGTTTCTTCTTAGGAAGTGTTTTACCCCCTACATTAAGAACAAAACAAGCTAAAATGGTATAAGACTAGAGAGAGTAAGAGAATGCAAATCCATATAACAGAGATGGGGGACCTGTGATCCTCCAAATATTACTGGATTACAACTTGCATCATCCCTGACCATTGGCCATGATGACTGTGGCTGATGGGGCTTGAGTCCAAGAACACAGAGAGGTTTTCTGTTGTTTCTGTATAAGTTGCTTACTATAAGTTAAATGCATCCTCAGGAAGTGATAGAATGTGCAAAAGACTTTATTGTTCAAACATGTTGAGCTTATATAGTCATTGCATCATAAAATTCACTGCAATTCCCCCAAAGATTGTATAACTGATACAATCAGAGTGTCAACCCATATGCGTGATCACACTTGATGTCTCCTTAAATAACTAAAAGATTAGGCATGTGTGAATGTGTGTGGCCATGTTCAAACACCATACTAAAGATGGATCAGCATACTTTGAATGAGGCATAATGTTGCCTCAGACTCACATATCCTCCTCCTCCTCCCATAGAATGTGAGGAGTTCAGCAGCTCTCAGTTCTTTTAGTTAACCAAAACTTGTTATGTTGCTACGTGGGGCTACCTTTGAAGGTGACTCGGAAACTGCAATTAATCCAGAATGCGGCAGCTAGACTGGTGACTGCTGCTGAGACCATATAACACCGGTTCTGAAAGATCTTCATTTCCGAGCACAATTCAAAGTGTTGGTGCTGACCTTTAAAGCCCTAAACGACCTCAGTCCTGTATACCTGAAGGAGTGTCTCCACCTTCATCCTCCAGCCCGGACACTGAGGTCCAGCGTTGAGGGCCTTCTGGTGGTTCCCTCGCTGCGAGAAGTGACGTTACAGGGAACCAGGCAGAGGGCCTTCTTGGTAGTGGCACCTGCTCTGTGGAACGTCCTCCAGCAGATGCCAAGGCAATAAACAACTATTTTACTTTTAAAAGACAACTGAAGGTGGCCCTGTTTAGGGAAGTTTTTAATGTCTGATGCTGTATTGTTTTTAATATTTGGTTGGAAGCCGCCCAGAGTGGCTGGGGAAACCCAGCCAGATGGGCGGGGTATAAATAATAATAATTATTATTATTATTAATAATAATAATTAGCATTAACTATGGTTAATTCAAACAAACTAGCTGCAGAAACCATGGTTGGCTTGTTTTAAACTAACCATAGTTAATGTTAGCAACACAAGGAACTGTGGTTAACTACAGTTTCCAGACACAAATGTAGACATGAAAGATTCTGAACTCTACTGTGCAGCTGTGCAGGAAGTGGGGAAGGAAGGATCACAAGTCTGAGGCTTGCGGGGACCCATTCATATTATGCACATTAAAAGAAAAGTATTTATCTGGGATGGCTATAAACTTCTAAACATTACAAAAGACCATAGCTAAAATACAACAATCCATTAAAAAATAAAAAAATAAAAACAGATATAACAGTTCTCCAAAAAAAAGTAATCTGATATTGCCTGTAAGTCATCATTCTGTGACAGACTGTAAAAAGAAATAAGTTTTTAGCTTCCAACGAAACATGCCTAACTTCAATGGGCAGTGTGTTCTACAAGCAGGTATTTGAAGAAAGGGTATTGTGCATTTGTTAGCATGTGCAAAATGGCAGCATTAAAATGCATAATACCTGTAAATTCCCCACAGAATACTGGAATGCTTTTACCTGACTCCATTTCATACAGGTGACATCAATGTTCAACAGGAGAAAAAAATCTGGGAATACTAGTCCAAGACAAATTATGCATCTGTGGAGCAGCAGCAGTCCTGGAGGGTTTGCCTCTATATATTCCTGAATGGCATCTTGTTTTATTTATTTATTTTTTTAAAAAAATATTTATTTATTTAAAATATTTATATACCGCTTAACTACAACTTAACTTGAAGCGGTCTTTTTAAAGATACAGAAAGTTAAAAAAAATGGAAACCAATTAAAACTATAGAAGCATACTTCGTCCAAAATACCTGCTGGAATAATAGCAATCTTGAAATGCTATATTAAAAAGAACAGCAGCTGTCTCTAAGCAGCTACTGCTAAACAGGCTTGCAAAACACAGTAACTGAACAAGGCCTCGAAGTTGGCAGTTACACTCCGACGTGAGAGGTCACAGAAATGTTTTCAAAAGCACACAAAGGGATGCACAGAGCAGTTCTCCACATTCTTAAATCAGATAAAACGAAAAAGTGAGTAGCAGTGGGGCAGGCGGGGGGGGGGGGGACTGCACTGCTCACCTGGTTTCCCAACAGCAGCCACGCTGCTGGTTATTGAGAGGGGCAGAGGCGAGGCAGAGAGGCGAGGGAGCATCAGACTGGCTCCACCTGCGCTGCTGCACTGAACCACCTTCCCACCTCCCACTTTTGGTACCCAGAAGTGAAACTGGCGTTGGGAAGCTGCTCCATCCCACTCTGCCCCGCCAAACACTACTGTCTAGAGCCCTTACTAAGGAATATGAAGCCCTGGAAAGCAAAAGAAAAGCAAAACAAACTTTCTGTTCCAAGGAACTAATCAGTAAGTTAACCTCGTTTGAGGTAAGGGTCTCTAAACTCAGATAAAAAGAGATTTGGGTTCTGAATTCTGAGGGAATACATCCATACAAGTATTCCCTCTATTTTAATTTCATTTTTAAACTTTTTCTTTTCATTTTTTAGTTGTCTTAGTGAAGATCCAATACAAAATTCAGTTTTAGATTTTTGGGGTTTTTTTACTTGGAATTGTAAACATATTCTACTTCTATGTGGAAATTGTTATTTTTCTCTTTTTTCTAGCCTGCAGACCACTTCAACACGTTCTGTTCATATTATTCTATGCCAGGGGTCAGCAAACTTTTTCAGCAGGGGGCTGGTCCACTGTCCCTCAGACCTTATGTATTTGGGGGGGGGGGGAATGAACGAATTCATGTGCTCCACAAATAACCCAGAGATGCATTTTAAATAAAAGTATACATTCTACGCATGTAAAAACATGCTGCGGACCATCCGCGGGCCAGATTTAGAAGGCGATTGGGCTGGATCTGGCCCCCAGGCTTTAGTTTGTCTACCCATGTTCTATGCTTTAGCTCCCTATGATGTTCAAACACTGTTTTTGTGTAACTCCTTCTTTCAAAGAGTTACAGGTTCTACAGATTTTCAAAACAGCGTTTCTTAATTAATGGGCATCATGCTCATTCGACAGTAGATAGTGTAAGCTGCATGGAATTCAGCTCCTTTAGAGTAAAGCACAGATTCAGAAAAGTTAAAGCAATGTGCATGTCCATAAATGAAGCTTTATTTAGGTCTATGCAACCTACTTTGACCAAACTGCGGGAGGTAGTGGAGGACAGAGGTGCCTGGCGTGCTCTGGTCCATGGGGTCACGAAGAGTCGGACACGACTAAACGACTAAACAGCAACAACATGCAACCTACATTCCTATATATACCCATATGTACAAGAACAGAAAGTCAGTGTTGGCTCCAGGTTTGATGGCTTGTTTCTAGGTTCTCCTGACATGATTAGCTGGCATTCATCAGAGAGTTTGTCGGATTCCCGGGGGGCGGGACTGGGTAGGGGAATTTTAATATCTCACAATACATCGCCACACTGGGAAATTAAAATGGTGGCTTCTATACTCCTAATTAGGGTTGCCATTTTAATTTCCCACGGTGCCCCAGAGCAATACTATGTTGGGGGCATTATGGCAGATTCAAATAGCAGGTCCCAGACCCCCAAGTGGGGGGCGCCCAGTAGTCAACAGCAGGCCCAGAGCAGGTTTCAGTGGTGCACCCTGTTCTAAAAGGTGCCTGAGGATGCCATGTGTTGATGCTGGGTCTGGGGAGAACTCTGGTCATAGCATGCAAAGCACACTGTGATTGTGGTAGGGAAACAATGAGCAAGGACAGTGACATGTTGGGGTGGAAAATAGAATGGATGAATACAGGGGAAGTTTGCCTAGACAAAGATAGAAGGAAAAGGGCATGATTATCATTACATTGCAGGGTGATGGGGAAGGAAGGAAGGTGGGCTAGAGATGCATTAGTATGCCTTCATAGCAAATAAAAAACATATTGCTTCTCTCTTTTGCTTGAAAACATTGCATGATTGAAAGAAGCAGGTGTGAAATCAATAAAGTTACCGGGACTATGCTCATTTATTGCCTGCCAACAGTTCAGAGCTTTGCTTTCAAGGGAGAAGAAACCATAGCAATTTCCCTCAAGTAATTCAATTAGTTTCATTTGGGATTTAACATTCTTTGGAGCAGATGCTGGAAGAGGGAGTGTTGCAAAATATATTTGGGGCATATCTCTTAATTTTACACACACGTTTTTCAAGATAACAGGTAGTTCTAAAATAATGTGGTGGATTATAGATTCTACTATGCCACTGCCATAATTTGTTTTCATTCATAATGCTTTCAATTCTTTTTTGTCTCTTTTGCACACATGAAAACTACAAAGCTTGAAGGTAATGCTGAAGGTTAACTTTGCCTCAGAACTTCGCCCACAGACTGCCATACCGAAATACTAGTGCTGGGATGGAGAGCTGTCATACAGACCCCGGAGGGCTGCCCACAAAGCTATGGGAACGTCTAGCGAAACATAACATACAAGCAGGCACTAGCTGACTTCAACTCTCCTTTCCATCTGGTTTTGCCCTGCCTTTCTTTCCTCTGCCCCCTACTCTCCCTCTTTTTAATGCTTCTTCCTACAGAAAAGTGGTTTCCCAAAAATATAGCATTTGAAGCAGGGGCACTTCAGCAATAAAAATGGAGAAGCACAACTGCCAGTTCTCCAGCAAAGCCTTGGTCTTCATTAGTTCTGTCATAATCTGTCAACAGTAAGCTAATATTAGTAGTGATCAGTGTGGTCCACCACCTTACCTTTGGCTTGGTGATCATTTTCCTTTGTTTTCATTGATAATTCCTCCTCTTTGGTTTCTGGCTGTTCTAAAATACTGCTGTATCCACTGCCATTGCTGCAAGGGGTTTCTGAAGAGTATGTGTGAAAATCTTCATAATAGTAGACCTGAGAATTTCTGCAGCTGTCCTGCGCTGAATAACTGCTGCTACTGCTGCTAGCCCTTCTTGAAACATCCTGGTTGAAGTCATTGGAATAGTCAAGCTGAAAAGTTCCACACTGACTGGAACACTTACTACAGTGGCTAACTTTAGTGCTGCATTTGCTTTGGGTGCTCTTGCAGACCCTACTAGGAGAATCACTTGGACTTCTACTTTTTGTAACTTGTTCACATTTATTGTCTTCTTGAACTACAAAATGGAGAATGTAGTCATCTGAAGCCATCATTCCATTGTTAGAGATCCACAGCCTATCAAAGTCAAGAGGATTGTCAATTACAGTATACTGAAAACCACAAAAAGAACATGGTGCTTATGTCAGAAATTGAAATTATGCTGTATTGTCACTGCTTACTCAGGGCCTCATCCTTTTTTCTTTGGAAGTAGTTCGCTCTAATTCTGCACCAATAAATCTTCACAGTTTCTGTCACCTTTATTATAAAATTTACTTTCCAAAGATGTGATGTGCTGGCCCTATAGACTATATTCGTAGCACTGTCATCCACGAACTGCAATTCCTCATGAACATTCCTTGAGTTCTGAGTTCACTCAAGGAACTAAAAAGGCTAAAACAAAAGGAACAGTATTGACATTTTTATATATTGCAATGCAAAGGATTTAAACTTGCATGGGAAAATTTTGCGTCGGCCCAAACTGCCTCCAGACAAATGTATGCAGCCACAGCATTAGTCTTGGCAATTAAACTGAGAAAGGGGAACAGCAAGTCACCCTTTGCTACTGCAGAAGCCCACAAAGAACCAAAGGCCCCTAACTGCATGACCTACCTTTCACTTACATGTTTAAAAACATGTTTAACTTGCTGAGTCCTCTACTACACAGCTTTTATATAAATGAAGCTGAATTCAGAGATTCAGAGAAAGGCAAGGACAAAGCAAGTGCTGGGAGGAAGTATTGAGAAACGACATGGGATAATAGTGGTGGGAGAAGGAGAGAAAAAAAACTTCTGAAAAGTTTCAAAAATTAAATAAAAGAGGAAATGTTGGGGGAAAGTATCACTGCCCCACGGGATCAGTGAGCCCTGGAGCTAGCTAGGTATAGGGCTGCAATCTCACTGCGGGCGGCTTCCCCCTTTCCTGGTTGGTGGGGCTGGAGGAGTCGCGGGGGATAAACGACAGAAGCAATTCCGGCAAGTTCAAGAGGAAGGAGAAGGGAAGATCTGCTGCCCCCCGAAGGAGCGCGCCTCCTACAGTCCCTTTATGATCCCCCAGAGCCAGGACCAAGAGCAACTCTTACTCCCTGTGCAGCTCAGGGCTTAGGCTTCTTCCCTTCTCCCGCGCGCAGACAGAAGCTTCCACCCGGCCGCTCCTCTGTCCGCGTTACCTGGTTCCTTGGGCTACATGGGCGGAAGGAGTTGTTTTCAGGTCTCCGTTACTGTGGCAACCGCAGAACTTCGCCGAGCGTCATGGGACTTGTAGGACTGGACAAAAGGGGCTCGTCGCTCGCTCGCAGCCCCCAGCCCGCCCCCCCTTCTCCACCGCGGCGCAAAGGTTTCCTTGTTTTATCACGGCAGCAGAGGCCCCAAGTTATCCGTCCCCCACCCCCACCCCGGGCCGTGAGAAAAATAAATCGATTCGAGAGATCGACTCCCTCTGCGATCTCACCCATAAACAAGCGCGCACTTTCCTAATGGGCAGTGTGATGGGTATCACGCATCTCTCGGGGACTCTTCAGGTGTAGGGTAGCCAACGTGGCTTCTGTCCAACTAGGGCAAAGGATCCTGTCGAATAAAGGGGCAGACTCCAGAGAGTGGCACCCAATACAATGCGTTGTGTGTTTTTAGCAGGGAGAGTTTCTCTCTTGACTTCATCCGCCGCTGGATCCTGGAGGGGAAAGGGAACCAAAGTTCTGCTCTCCTTATAACAACAATAATAATGTGGGGTTCCCCCCCCCCTCCCCAGGTGGGGTGAGATAGGCAGAAGAGGGAGCTGCAGTTCCGTTTGGTTCAGGCTCGGCGGCGGCAGCAGGTTGGGGATGGGTTTCTTTGTCCCACCGCCAGGCCCAGCGAGAGTGGCTGACGATTACATTTCTTTCCCCTTGACCATGGCTGTCAACTTTTCCCTTTTCTTGCGCGGAATCCTATTCGGAATAAGGGGATTTCCCTTAAAAAATGGGAAAAGTTGACAACTATGCCTTTGACATCTCTGCTGTCTGAAATGAGTGGAAATCTGGATAGGTTTCTTTTTATCAAATACGTGGTTTGGAGAAATGCCACTGGTCTTTATTTTGGAATAAGTAAGTACGTTGCTGGCAGCATCGAGAGTCTATTGAAACTGTCAAATGTCTAATATTTTTGGTAAAAATAAAACCATAAAACATTTTCCAACACTCTCATACACACACAGAATACACCATTCAAATGGGCATGTTTAGTAAGAGTTATACAAGGTACTAAAACTTGAGATTTTGGAGGATCCAATGTAAAACCAATATAAAATTAGTTTTATATTCTGATGCTTTTCATCCAGAGTTTTGCAGGTCAGGGTGCAGGATCCACCTCATCTCAATGTATGCCAATACTTTTTTCTTTTCTTTTTTTTTGGCCTGGCCATTTATGGGAGCAGTCCTAAAATCCACAGTGTGTAATAAACAACCGATCACTGGACCAATGGCCATGGAGGAGAAGCCGGCGCATTTCAATGGCTCTTCTACCTCATTCATTTTAGCGTTGTTCTCACTTTTGGATCCTGGTTTGCAACCCGCCTTAAAAATGAGCAAGCTTGGGACCTGAATTCTTGTTTCCGCGGCAGCTCTTTCATAGCTCCTACTTCCCTCTTTTGAGAAAAGGGGGAGGGGAACCCGAAAGTTTTTACAGAACCTGACGTGCCTTGCTTTGACAAGAGGGTATATGCAGGCCCTTGGACGCAGAAGAAGCCGATTGAGAAAAAAGCTGCCCCACATAGCTGTCTCTCTCCTCTCTGCCGGCCCTCCCTCGCCGCCTTCCCCTCCCCTGCCTGGATTGGTGCACCGCTGTCCCTGGCCTTTTAAGGGCTGTCCCCCGGTCAATCTAAAGCGACGAGCGCGGGGGGCAGGTGCAAGTCCTCCTGCAATGGATACTTTTACCAGCCAATCGTGCCCTGGCCCGTCTGCTCCCCAAATGCCTTGGAGCCAATGAGCTGATGCGGAGCGGGGTGGGGGGTGGGGTGGGAACGGCAAGGAACCAGCGGAGCCCAGGAGTCGCGGGGATTCTTCGGGGATTCTCGCTCCGCTCCGGGCAAAGAGGGCCGCGCGCTGCGTTTCTTGCTCCTGAGCTGACACGGAAGGCGCGCTGCTGCTGCTGCTTCCCCTTGCTGCGGGTTCCCTCTGGGTGTCGTCGGAATGGTGATCAAAGTGTTCGTAGCGACGTCCTCGGGGTCTACCATGGTAGGTATAGCCAGGCGATGTACGTTCCCACGGGTAAGAGCTTCCAGAAGCTTTGGGAAGGACTTTGTTGACGAGGAAAGGGGCGTGGTGCACATACGTACCGAATGGCCTGTCTTGGGTGTCTTGTGGTTTTTTTGCAAATCCAGGAGGGCCATGGGATTGGTCTGCAGCTGCAGTTAAAGCCAACAGCTTAATGCATCTCAGGAAGCGGGTTTGAGTCCACCGAAACTGACCGACACGTGCCCGTTATTATTTAAACGGAGGCGCACCGCAATCTTCCCGACTGATTCAAGGTGCAGAGAAACACGGAGGCTGAAATACTCTACTTCCTCAGGAGTAAGCCTACTTGAACTCACGGGGACATTCTTCTGAGTAGGATTGCCCTGTGGAATAATGCCACATCTTTGTGCATGCCTGCACATCAGTGAAAAAAACAACCTTTGCACAACATATTCCTTTTAGCAAGTTTTGCCGATCTTTTCTTTTTCTTTTTTTAAAGCATAATGCTTTTGCTATTGGAACAATAATGATCAGGCTTGGTTGTGGTGTGTAGAATTTTTCTTTTTTTGAGAAATATTGCTATATAAGGGGTACTGCTCACGTGCACAAAAATTAAGCACATGCTATCTTAACATTGCCATCTTAACATTTTAAATCTTTATTACTGTGAGTTTTGAGCATGTCTACTGTTAAGTGATCAGAACAGCTATGCTGGCTGAAACTAGCAAACGGCATGCACTGAGAAGTTTGGAAGGTGGGACCTGGGCATGAACTGTTTCCTTTTATATCCAGTTCCCACATGAGCTCAAATTGCAGCCCTGGCTGAGCAATCAGTCACAGTGACACTTCTAAACAAACTGACTGCTGCTTGCACATAGCTCCGAGGCTGTATTGCTAACTGGCTTGCACTAACACAACCTCAAGAAGTTTCCAGAGCAGAAGGACTTGAAAAGGACTAAATGGAAAAGCTTGTCTTCTCCGCAACTGCAGGCTGCTCTCTTTAGCACCTGGGTAGCAGAGCTTCCATTTGGCCCAATATACTTCAAAGAGTATTTGCATTTGATTGTGTATAATGGATGATGCCATTTGCTCACCACCTGCAAATATAACATTGTCCCACACCTGTAATTAGGATGCAGTGCTTATAGTGTAATCCCAAGCATGAGGCTGCAGTCCTATATTTATTAAGACTCATTGAATTCAGTGGGACTTTCCTCAGAGTGGATATGCACAGGATTGTGGGGTAAAGCTTCTTGGTTCAGAAATATACTTCTTCTTCTTCTTCTTCTTCTTCTTCTTTTTTTGGAAAACTGAAATTGCTAGATTGATCAACTAAAACAAATAAGATTCATCAATTAAATTTCTTTAAGCAGGTTGCAACCCTAGTTGTTCCACTGTGGTGGATTGTCATGTGGCAGAACTTAATACCTCCAGTAGTATATATGATCCATGTTATGAGTACAGTCAGAAAAGGATTGGATATGGAGACAAAGAACCTCAGACTCCTCTTACTGGCTTAGCATATTCTTACTAGTGTGAATTGGGGTGTGTATAAGAGTCAAAGAAGGCATTTTTAATTCACTGGATTCCCTAGCACTTTTGTTTTAAATAGGAATAGTATTCTTCTAACACCACCATCCTAACCATGTCTACTCAGGGGTAAGTTCTATTGACTTCAGTGGGGATTCCTGCCAGATAATTGATGTTAGGATTGCACCCTAAATAATAATAATAATTTTTATTTATACCCCGCCCTCCTCAACCAAGACCGGGCTCAGGGCGGCTAACAACCAATAATAAAAACAAGTTGATTAAAATACAATTTAAAAAAGAAGATCAAAATACAACATTAAAACATTAGGATGCAGCCTCTTCACAGGAAGAGAAAGGAAAAAGAAAGAGGGGAAACTGTAAAAAAAAAAGCCTTTTTACACTCCTGTTTATTTATCATAGGCATCTGGGTCCTGTTATAAACCATCCTCCTTCCATTATTTTCAGCGAGATGACCGTCGCAACCCCAGAGTTGTCTGCGACTGGACCTAATGGTCAGGGGTCCCTTTACTAGGTACCCCTGACCATTAGGTCCAGTCACGGACTACTCTGGAGTTGCACGCTCATCTCGCTCTATAGGCCAAGGGAGCCGGCGTTTGTCCGCAGACAGCTTCCGGGTTGTGTGGCCAGCATGACTAAGCTGCTTCTGGCAAACCAGAGCAGCGCACAGAAACACTGTTTACCTTCCCGCAGGAGCAGTACCTATTTATCTGCTTGCACCGTCGCAGGGATTCGAGCTGCAGACCTTCCGATTGGCAAGCCCTAGGCCATGGGTAGGCAAACTAAGGCCCGGGGGCCGGATCCAGCTCAATCGCCTTCTAAATCCAGCCTGCGGACGGTCCAGGAATCAGCTTGTTTTTACATGAGTAGAATGTGTCCTTTTATTTAAAATGCATCTCTGGGTTATTTGTGAGGCATAGGAATTCATTTTTTTCTTTTCAAAATATAGTCCGGCCCCCCACAAGGTCTGAGGGACAGTGGACCGGCCCCCTGCTGAAAAAGTTTGCTGACCCCTGCCCTAGGCTCTGTGGTTTAGACCACAGTGCCACCCGCGTCCCTTCATGTATACTATAACTTCCCCCAAAGGCTCAGAGTGGTTTGCATCTTAAAGGTACTTCACTTTATACAAATTCATGTGACTCCCACTACCACCTGCATTTCACATCTCTCTCTCTCTCTTTTTTTACAATACAGATAACATTTTAAACAATATGACCACAACCTCAAAAGCAGCTTAAACACACATACATGCAAGCAATGCTAACTATGCACTGAACAACTACTAGCCCAAACATTTTGCATCAACAATTTGTATACCTATCTAATATATTTGTAGCGGAATCCACAAAAGGTCAGTGAAATTGAAATCATCATCCCTGTTGTATGCACATTTACTTTATAGGAAGTTCCATTGCAATCAGTATGATTTACCTTTTAAACAAGTATGTTGAGGATATTTCATTTACTGCATGGAGCTGTAAATCTTGTTCCAGTACTATACTAATGTACATGGATTATGTGCATCTATGGCAATTATGGCAGACTAGGATCATTCTGTCCCACTTGCGATACACAAGTTGCCTTGTTATCTATGGTGTTTTGCATAGCAGCACTTAAAACCAGTGCATAACATTCTGCTCCAAAGTTTAACTGTCACCTGAGAGTTACTCTAGAGATATTGAATACTGAGTTGTGACAGAAGCACCATATGGCTTTTTCTTCTTCTTCATTTTACTTGAGTCCACTTTATAGTTAGCCTGTTGGTATTTAAGACAATTTATTTGCACTTAAAGGCGAACTGAGAAATCCAAGTCTTTCCACTCAAATAGATGGTGAATTATGTTGTTGACAATCTTGATTTCGTGTATCTTTTTATTTTCTTATGGGCCAAGGATGAAGTATAAATTCAATGTTCCTTACTTCTCACCAAGACCACTTTAGAATCATTCTTATAGAACTCTATAATCCCTTGAAAAAGAAGCTTGTCAGCCTACTAATAGTATGTTTTACAGTGATAAAAGGCAACTTCAAGTTTCAGTCTTGGATGAAACCCTCCTACCCCTGTTTTGTGAGGCACAATGTTGAGTTAAAAATACAAACTGAGAATTATAAACAATGGCTTAGAATGTAAGAAAATGGTTAGAAGTCTAAACAAGGAAGGGGTAGAGTTAAAATACACATGTGTGGATGGATTGCATTTCTTGCAGAGCACCTGCTTCTATTCCAAAATCAAATTTCTTCTTCAGATACCAGAACTGAGGTTTGCCTTTTAGCTTTTTGAAAGCAGCTATTTTAATGACTTTTTAAATTATTCTAGTGACTAGTAGAATCTAGCCATTCAGAACTTCCTCGAACGAGAAAGTTAGTGATATAAAATTCCTGCCGGCTAATTTCTGCTCAAAACACAAGGAGAATAATGGAACTTCCTTACTTTCAGAAATGCACTGGAACATGAAAAGAACAGCCACAAAGATTTATGCCAATTTGTGGATAGTATAACAAAAGACCCTTTTTATTTGCTTCTGCCGCTGTAAGGGAATAATTAGTATCACACTGGAGTGTCTCCATGAATGAAGTTAGTAGAGTTGGTTAGCTTTTCATAATTTCTGTTGCTGTACCGTACAGGATGTCATGTTCTGAGATGCTGGAAAATAACAATCGAGCACATGAGGGGGCGAATAAAATCACAACTTCACCATAACTTCATTCCTACATTGCAGGGGGTTGGACTAGATGACCATTGGGTTCCTTCCAGCGGTATGATTCAATAAAGTGTTTAGCTTAAGCCTTAGTCCGCACTCTCCATCAAAATGAAGTCTAAATCTGCATTCAGTCACATCCATCTCTCTTGCTTTTCTCTCACCACCTCTTTTTGTGTTGCTTGTTAACATTGCTTGCATTCTCTCTTCCTCCTTTGTGATCCTCCAGTGTTTGAAACTTAGACTGTAAGCTACTTGACACAGGAACTGCTTGTTTTTATGTTACTCTGGAAATTGCCATACAAATTGATGGCACAATATAAAACAATAACAAGTAACCACAAATAACCTTTTAAAAGTATTTTAAGGTTTGAAGCACCAAATTCTTTCAAAAGAAACCCTCCCCCCATCATGTCCCTAAACACTGTCACTCTCAGCACATAATAAATCTTTATTTTTTTTTAAAAAAGAACGGTGTGGTTTCACAACTCTTAAGAGGGGAGCACAAACACCATGTGCTCTGCAAGCATCTTTCTGCAAAGAACCTCCTTTCTGCCTTGGAGCACAATATGGTTTGATTTCTGTAGTTTAATCTATGCCAGGGGTTGCCAGTCCTCCAGGACCAGGGGGCACATTTTGAGGTGCTGTGGGCACCACTCACAAGATGTATGCTATGGGGGTTGTTGCATAACATGAAATGGCTGTGGTGATACGTGTGGCACATAACACAAAATGTTTGGATGACGTGTAACAAAAAATGCCTGCTGTGACATCATTGCAAGGCATAATGGATGCCACATATGAAAGACAAGAAATGGAGATAGGAGCACAGAGTAGTGTGGCCATGCTCTCCTCACCAGCTGCCTCATCAGTGGGGGGGGAAGCACCTATATCAGTCATGTACTTCCTGTTCTGGAAGTCATCTCTGCACCGACATGGGAAGTGTTCCTGAAGAAATGCTTCTCACAGGCAGATGCTCCCTCCGACCATCTGATGCATCTGTTCACCCACCTACCTATTTGGCCTCCCACCGATCCTGACGAAATAGCCAAGCTAATAGCTCAGCTGAAACCGGGCAAAGCCCCTGGGCCCGACCTGATCCCTGCTGAAGCCATCAAACTACACCCAAAATGGTGGGCTAGCATCTTGGCCAAAACCTTCGATGCAATCAACGCTTCCGGTCTCATCCCCAAAATATGGAAGGAGGCCATTATAGTACCAATTCATAAAAAAGGTTCTCCAACGGAGCCGGAAAACTATCGCAACATCAGCCTCCTTTCGATCATAGGGAAAATCTATGCCAGCTTTTTGCTGACTAAATTATTGCGATGGGTAGATGAGACTAACCAGATTGGCCACGAACAAGCAGGGTTCAGAACTAAACGTTCTACAACAGATCATGCAATAATTCTTTATCATCTGGCACGGAAGTACTCCTCCCCTCCCCGGGGCAACCTCTGTGCTGCCTTCTTAGATCTAAAGGCAGCCTTTGACAGCGTTCCTAGAAATATTCTTTGGGAGAAACTTGCGAAACAGGGTATTGATAGAAGACTCTTATGGCTCATAAGTCAGCTCCACGAAGGTACCCTTGCCAGAGTGAGACTTACTCCTGCGGGCGACCTCACAAATTCGATACCAATAAACAAGGGAGTGCGCCAAGGATGTATATTGGCTCCCTGCCTATTCAACCTTTTCATCAGCGACATGCGAGCATCCCTAGTTAACTCATCTCCAAGTACACACGCGCCTAGACTAGCGGATTACCGCTGCCCACTCCTTTTATATGCGGACGACGCGGTAATTCTATCTTATACACGTGTTGGACTAACCAGAGCTCTGAAGATCTTTGCCACGTATTGCCAACTCAACCAATTAACCATCAACCATGCTAAGTCCAAGATTCTGATTTTCTCCAGAAGCCGGAGATTATACAAATGGAAGCTTGGTGGAGCAAAAATAGAGCAAGTCCTAAAATTTCAATATCTAGGAGTTATTTTTCAATACAACTTGGGATGGAAAGCTCAAATTCAACACCTACTTAACAAGGCCAAAACCCTGTTATATGCGCTCCTCCGATTTTTCTTTTCGGACGGAGCTTTGCATGTCCCTTCGGCCCTAAAGGTGTTCAAGGCAAAAGTGGTTGCAGTGCTTGCTTATGCTGCCCCGCTCTGGGCCGTGATGACAGATCTTGCTCCCCTTGAGACTCTGCAAAGCCAATTCCTACGTCGGCTCCTAATGCTCCCCCTATGCGTAAGCAACGCAGCCATGCGACTAGAATTGAAGATCGCATCCTTAGAAACTTGCCTGTGGAAGCAAGTCTTCAATTACTGGTTATCATTGTGGCATAGATTACCAAACCATTACCTTGCCCAATGCTTATGGCGAGATGAATTCTCCAGCCTTTGGACTAGTAAAATTCATGCCAAACTCCTGAGCTATGGAATCTCTCCCTCAGATCCCCTAAAACTAGACCAAATCACTGCTCAAAGACTGATCCGTCAAAGACTGGATGACATCGACTTGCAGCAAAATTACACGCTGGGGGGAGGTGTTTGTTCGCCCCAGAACATTGGTATCACTTTAACTTATTGCGTTCCATCATACCTCTCCTCCCTTTCGACTGTTGCCCATAGACTGGCCTTCACCAAAGCGAGGTTCAACGTTTTCCCCTCCAATGTCCTGAGACATAGATTCTCAAAGGGCCAAGTCCCCGCCACGTGCGAATGTGATAAGGTGACGCCGGAGTCGCTCCAGCACATTATGTTCACTTGCCCCCTGTTCAATGTGCCACGGGCAAATTTGTTGGGATCAATCATACAGAAACTAGAGGGTACCCCACCAAAATTCCACCTTGCCCAAATCTTGCAGGATAAGGATTCCCACACGACCCTGAAAGTGGCTAGGTTCCTGGTCGCTGTCCTCTCCCAAAAGCGACGCCAAGGAGCGCTACAAGCTAATTAAGGCGTAGTATGCCATCCCATCTTATAGTATTTTATTGTTATAGTGGTGTTTTAGCGACTGTTTTTTTTTCTTTTCCCCACGGCACAAGCTGCCACTTATGTGTTGTTTTTTACCTGTATGGGCCTATGGCCGTAATAAATATTATCTATCTATCTATCTTCCTGTTCTGGCATCCAGTGAAACATGGGCATGTTTAGGGGGATGTATTCAATGGAGAGGTTGATCCAGTGTAAACAGGAAATGAGCAGGAAGAGCAAACAATCTGCTGTGCATTGTGGTTTTTGAGGGGATACCCTCCAAAGTACAGGGGGTACTGGCAAGCACACTGTTGTCTATGGGTGCCATGTTGGCAACTTGTGATCTATGTGGTTGGGAAAGGATTGAACTAGATGATAATTGATTGTCTTGATTACCTTACAACTCTGGTTCTATAGAATCTAATGTACTGAAACTCTGACTTTATTATACAGCAGGAGTTTGATGAAATAGCAATGTGCTGAGTTTTTGTTTTAATTTTAGTAGACCACTGGTTTCCAAGGGATAAACAAAACGATGAGTTTGGTCATGTCTCTAAGGTTTGAACTCATAATTCAATAAAAGGAAACCAATAAATTAACCCAGGCAAAGCTACAACAGAAACCGTAAGCACAGGTAATTCTGTGTCAGCACATAGTTAAACATACATTGGTTTTTTCCACTGTGCCAAAGCAAAGAAACACACCAGCTTTGTAGGCCAATGTTAAATTCCCTCCCTGCTGCTGCAAAAAACTCAGTTCCAAGACCCCATGGCCCTGCCTCCCTTAAGAATAGCAACGCAGACACCTAGGGTAGATGTGTGTCCTACTTTACAGTAAATAGTTATCTATTGTAAGGAGTCCTCTATTTGAAGGGCTGTCCAGTCCGTACCTAGTTTAAACATAAAGAACCGTAAGATGGGAGAGCAGAGATTCTGAAGATTAACAATTAGCACCTGACCAGGCAGACGGGGCATATACACAAATTACCTGGTCACAGCTTTGCCCGCTATGGGGGCATTTATTGTATTTCTATTTAGATTAGTAATTATTTCTGAATTATCATTTATACATCCATAGATTTTAGGCAAATCTGTGTTCTCTTTTTGTGAGTGTACCAATGGTCTCTGTGTGTATCAATGGTCTTTTTTCTCCCCTCATGGCTCCTCATTCACCTGGAACTTTAGGATCAGCTGCATATCCTGACCACCTTCCATACATTTAGGTGACCCTGCTCTTGAGGGGGAGGTGGTATTCCTTCTGAAAGAACAGTGGCTTTCAAACTGTATTCTGAAGGATGCTGGGGCTTCTTTGAAGTTTACCAGAGGTTTGTAGTGATGGGCAAGATTCCCTGAAAGATGGGGGGGGGGTTTAAATGTTTGGATGCAGCCATGTAATCTGTTACGCTACTTACATGACCCCATCAGTTTTGTCATTCACACGTGTTGCCTAGGGGAGATTGGATTTTAAATTGCATGATGGAGTCACAAGCAAAAATTATCTTTGTGACCTCATTCAAAACGACATTTGAGCATGGAATTAAGTTGCTATAAAGTTGGCAAGGAGATCGGTGCTGTTTCAGAATAAATTGCATGTACTTAGTTGGAGTCTAGGGTTATTAGCAGAATTTGCGGTGTGGCTGCCCGCCCTGAATTTGGCTGAGGAATCTGCCATCATTACAACCCTTTTTCAAGACATGTTCATATTGCTGTAATTAGGAGACTGGCGGCACAGGTGCACCTGCTTTTCAACAGTACATTTATACAGGATTCTTCCTTATGCCTGATGGGACCTCAACAGCACAAGTACCTGCTAAGAAATATGCGCAGGGAGCATCTTGCTTGGCCTTTAGCACTGGGAAGGTGGTGGTTTCTGCCCACAGTGCAGAAGAATGGGAACACGCTTCAGGTGAACACGCTTAAACTATAGGGATTTTTGAGAGCAAATTTGGTATTTACAGCAGCTAAAACAAAAAAAAAAAGTTGCAGAGACAATAAATGGGTAAAAATCAAAACATAACTTTAGCATTGCTTATAACAGGTTTGGTGAATCTTAGCTCATTAAAAAAATTCAGAGATAAATTGTACCTTCCATTCTGAACAGCAGAGAGGTACAAAGAGCTTATCTGTGAGTGAGCATGATGGTGGCTGGTGTGGGTGCCTTTCCACCTGGCATTGATAGGAGAACTGATGCAAGGTCATGTCTGCACCATTTTGTAGTTATTTTTTCTGGTCTTTTATATGTGGGTGCCATTTTATGTTAATTCTACACTCCAACACCAGCCATTTTGTGACTGCCTTCACAGCACTTCCTCAAAATTTCCAGTGTGCCCATTGGGTATCCAAAGTTGGTGACCCTGTAATACAGGTTAATACAGTGCTTTTTTCTGGGGATAGGCAGGGGTATGCATACCCCTAAACATTCTGTGAATCTAACGGGAGAAGAAACTATTTTTTTTAAATAAAAAATTAGTTTCTTCTCTAGCACAGTGAATCGTCAGTTCTGTTGCTACCCCCGATGGCGGCCTCATTTCCTTTCATGGTGTTTCCTGAGTCTCAGACGGAAGCGAGCGTTTAATGTGTGAAGTAGGAGTTGGAATCTAGCACGGTGATTGGTCAGTTTCATTGTTACCATCTTCGATGGCAGCTTCATTTCCTTTCCCAGTGATTTTCTTCAGTCAAAATGGAAGTACCCCTAAACATTTTATTTTTATTTTTTAGAAAAAAAGCACTGGGTTAATATATTGGATATATCCACTAAGTTTAGTTATGAAATATCAAATTAATTTTCTCTCTCTTTTCTAACCAGATTAAGAAGAAACAGCAAGAGGTGGTGGGCTTTTTAGAGGCCAACAAGATTGACTTCAAGGAATTGGACATAGCCTGTGATGAAGACAACCGGAAGTGGATGAGAGAGAATGTTCCGGGTGAAAAGAAGCCACAAAATGGAATCCCCCTCCCTCCACAAATATTCAATGAGGAACAGTATTGTGGGGTAAGAAGTATAAAGGTGTAATACGTTTAGGGATTTAAAGAAAATGTACAGATTTGCTTCATGAAGTTTGCAAAACATTTTCTTGGTCCTCTCTTTGCGTTAATGTTATGCCCGCTTTTGTGAACTGCTTCCACAAGATGGTTCTGGGTTCGGGTTTAAGTTATAGCATAGGCATCACAGAGGTCCTTGCTGTGTCCCGGAAGAGCTTGGTGGACAGAAAACTACCCCTGGCTGTAAGCTTAGGATCCTGAAATAGGGTGGGATCAGATTGGGTTGGAACTGGTGAAGGATCCATTGGATCCAAAGATGACCCATTCCCCTGAGAGGGGCAGACCTCCCCTGCCCCCACATTGCTTCCAAAGGGTGTGTGTGTTAAAAATAGGTAGCTGCTCCAAGTTGTTCCCTCACCCCCGCCATTCACCCCACTTACGATTGCTGTGCAAAGGAACTGTTCTGGGAGGAACACTGGAAAGAACTGGTTTGTGGATTTTCTGGCTATTAAACATTAAGAGAATGAACCTTCTATGCACACACAGAATGGGAGCACGCATAATGTTCTCGGTCCTTTTACCATCATTGTGATCCCTGTGCTGGGAGAGGTTGTTGTGGGGGGTCAGGAAGGGTGACATTGATATGCTAAACACACTCCTTTTCATCTAATTCCAGGGGAGTAGAGGGATGAATTCATACTGAAGGTAGGATGGATTGCAGTAGGGAATGTGCCATCAGGTCTCAATAGCAAATCCATGCGTAAGGGTTTGGAAGCAGTACCTGTGTTCAGGCCTCCTAAAATAAACCAACCAAATTTTAGAGTTTCCAGAAATAAATTCATTTTTTAAGTACAGTACAGCTGGTGGATTCCATAAGCATTTTTACTTTCCATCAAATACTTCCAGGCTATAGGAAAAACAATTGGCATTACTCCAATTTGTATCCCTCAAACTTTCAGTGGAAATAAATAAATATGTACAGTAGTTCAACACATGGATCTGATTATTTTATGCATCCACTCCTTCAGAAATGTCTTGCACCGTGGTTGTAGCAACCAGGAATGACAGTTTAAAGCTGCCTCCATAGTAGCTGTTTGTGTGGCTTGCCCCTGAGGGAGCTTCACATTAGGTAGGAGAACATTTCAAAACAGCAACAGCTTTCTCGACTAACCTCTTCTTTATGCACATCCTGTAGCAAGAACAAGTATTCAAATGGATGGGATACAAACAGCTGAAGCCAAGTACGAAAAATGTAATCATAAATGGAAGAGATGTTCTGACATATGATTGAGTTCTTAGAATTAGGGTCGGAGCTATGATAAATGTCAAAGGGAGTGGGGTGCAACTGATCCTTTCAGGAATAGTCCAGGTCCTGAATCTGAAAGTAAAATTTTACTGTGTTTTATAACATGTACAACATACTTTAGCTCTTTCACACACACAGCTATATCAGAGCTGGCCAAAGACATTTTTCAACCCAAGGCATAAATCAGTATAAAACCTGGTCCCTATTCCATGCACAGAAACCAACCACACAATCCTACTTCAACATGTACAGCATGTGCCGCCATTGGCTCTGCTCAGTGGGGTTGATGGGAGTTGTAGTTTAGCAACATCTGGAGGGCCAAAGGTTCCCCACCTTTGCTCTACTGCTTCTGAGGTGAGCAGGCTCAGTTAGGAGGTGCAAGGCAAACTGAGCGATGCTCAAATCTTTGACCTCTCCCTACCCCTCTGCATTGTAATGGCCATCTCACCCTGCCTTGCCCTTGAGAAACTTCATGGAATTCACTTCCACAAGATGTGTTGTTTAGCCACCTGCTTAAGGGTGCTTCCACACAGGCATCTTCTCAGAAATTTGGCCTTAGAAAAAACAACCATCAAGGAATGAACATATTTTAAAAACTAATATGAGCCGATGAAAAAATAAGCACTTTGAAACATTCACTTTTCCGCATACCTGTGGAATTAGAGTTCCATAGAGAACTACATAGTAGAATATATGTTGCCAAAGAGCAGCTGCTATCGAACGTCTGCATAGACTCTAAATTAGTAATATACAATATCTCTGACTCTGCACAAGGCTATTTTAGGCACCAAGCAGTTGACATACCAAAGTACACGTCTGAGGGCCTTTCCAAATGATTAGAAAGACCAGTTTATATTCTTAGTACAATATTTGCACTAGCCCCAATGCAGCACCAACGTAATGGCACCCTGTCCCCTTACGATGGGAAGAAGGTAGCCAAAAGGCACAGAGAGGATCTTCTTACGGTGGGCAATGGCTTCTTTCAGGTTGGCTGCTCTTAAAAAGAAGTGGTGGAGATGTGTGCTACAGAAGAGGGCCAAAATGGACAAAAACGGATTACGAACTAGCAAGGAACTATTGCGAGTGGAGAGGGGAGCTTTTTTGCTATTTGCAACATAAGTTTTTTTTTTCTTTTTTAAAGAGTAATATAAGGGTGAGCAAAATGCAGCTCTCTGTATGTTGATGGACTACAGTTCCCATCGTCTCTGACTATTGGCTGGAGCTGATGAGAGTTGTAGTCCAACAACATCTGGAGGTCCACATGTTCCCTATTGCTAAACGATTGCTTCAATTCTTGTAGAGTCCAGCAGAGGGAGGGCTCAGCCTCTAAACAATTTTTAAAAATAAAAAATAAAATGGCCTGTATCTATCTACCTACCTACCTAAAGACAAGCAGTATCTCTGTCCTGCTGCTCTGGATGAATAGAATGGTCCCCTTCTTTCTTAATCTTTAAGCTGAAAACAGGTGGTTACATGGCAAGTCATCCTAATCACTTTATTTGCATGTCACCTTTCCAAAAACAAACAGAAATTTTGCTCAAAGCGGCTTACAAGAACAACAATATGTAAACAATGCCAACAACTGCAAGAATAATTTTGTAATAAACAATAAAGCAGCAACATGTAACAAATGCCACAGCAAGTTAAAAACAACAACCTATCAGGATTACAAATGCATACATGTAACCAGGGAGTGGGGAAAATTTCACCTTGGTTCTAGATGTTCTAACCACTGCTGCTGTGCCCACAACAAGTGAGTCTGCACAAATGTCTGGGCCTTGGCTTCCTCAAAGAATCATTGCCCGATGCCATCATCATTCAGACAGCAGCTTATCCCATAACGTTACTCACAGTCTCTCTCCTGAAGCAGCTTCTTATAAGGCATCCAAAAGCAGGTGAGGTAGCGGGAAACATCTCTCCCATGATGTTACTCACATTCCTTCTCCTAGTACAGCTGCTTGGCTAATACCAAAACTGAACATGTAAGGATGTTTGAAGAACAATTTTGTTTTGCTTTTAAGTACGTGGCTAGGAAAATATGAAAGCATTCTCCTGGACAAAAGTTCACAATGTGAGCTTTAGAATTAAACATATCCCTTTCCTCATAGGAAGAGCCTTGCTGAGTCAGACTAAAGGCCTTTTTAGTTCAGCATCGCATTTCCCCAATGACCAACCTGATGCATCTTCTGAAGCCACCAAGCCACATAGGAGGACAGTAGCCCTTTTCCATCGTCATTTCCCAGCAAGTGGTATTCGACAGGAGCGTGCACTGCCTCTATGCATATCCCAAATAACAAGGCAAATCAGGGTGATTTGCGATAGTCTTTCACGTTACCAAGTTGCATCACGCTGTTAACAAGGCATGTTGAAGCAGATCAGGGAGCACCCAACTTTCCAAGCAACTTTCCAAGTAACCAAGTTGCCTGGGGAAATACCCAGGACTTAAGGGGCAGGGGGAGAAGCGTTAGAGGAGAGGGAAAGGGGTGGAGCGGTGTTTGTGATATTTCATTTTGGCAAACAGTTGTAGCTTTTTATCATGGTTCACACATGCATGTACATTGCTTGCTCAAAAGTAAGGTAAAGGTAAAGGTACCCCTGCCCGTACGGGCCAGTCTTGACAGACTCTAGGGTTGTGCGCCCATCTCACTCAAGAGGCCGGGGGCCAGCGCTGTCCAGAGACACTTCCGGGTCACGTGACCAGCATGACATCGCTGCTCTGGCGAGCCAGAGCCGCACGCGGAAACGCCGTTTACCTTCCTGCTAGTAAGCGGTCCCTATTTATCTACTTGCACCCGGGGGTGCTTTCGAACTGCTAGGTTGGCAGGCGCTGGGACCGAACAACGGGAGCGCACCCCGTCACGGGGATTCGAACCGCCGACCTTTCGATCGGCAAGCCCTAGGCGCTGAGGCTTTTACCCACAGCGCCACCCGCGTCCCTCTGCTCAAAAGTAATACCCATTAATTTCAAAAAGGTTCACTTCCAGCCAGGTGAGTCTGCTTGGATAATCACACTTTGGAAGGGGAAAAAACAGCAGCCATTAAAACCTGTGTCTTTCATTGTTTTTATCCATGCCAAGAAAATGGTTTAATTTGAACTGTGTCCTGATTTGAATTTCATAACTCAGTCATGGAAATAACCTTTTTGAGCATTAGCAGACTATCTTTCTCTAATGCCTAGCTGACTGTCAAAACAGCAATACTTAGCATTTACAGAAGGACTGTGGCCTTATGTATAGCACTAATTTTGCTTCCTATTTTCAGTGTTTTAAATAGGTTTGCAGAATCTAGTACTTATGAACATGTTTCTTATCACTTTTTTATGTTTGTGTGTTTCTATTTCCTTTTTAGGATTTTGACTCATTTTTCTGTGCAAAAGAAGAAAATATTATTTATTCATTCCTAGGTCTTGCACCTCCACCAGGCTCATCGGTACGTTTATAACCTTTGCCAAGACTTATTCATCTTAATTTAGTGATGAATTAGACACTGATGCAGCATGTAAAACAATGTAGATTGCTATGCAATTTTTAAAAATTGCCTTTGCACGAGACTAAAAAGCTTTTAAGGACTAATTGATGCAGATCTTGCAGTAAAAATTTGCTATGAATTGTCAAAAGCCACCCATTTGCACTAATTTATAATGAGTACGTCCTGCTTTTTAACACTGCGTTCAGTGGGATATGGATTGCACCCAACTGAATATGGCAGCAAACAGTTATAGTTGAATGAATGCCCCTTTCATTTTAGCAGAGCAGGTTCTGAATAACTGTGCTTAGAACTTCTTAAGATTCTGAAATGTTGCTAGTTTAAAGCAATAATGGCTTTAATAGGAAGCTTCATTAGAGGCTCTGGGTTTTTACTCCACACATAACAATAATACAGAAACATCAGGAATTTCCATTTCAGAGAAGCTATATGACCTGGTCCATCTAATCCTTGACTTTGCTTTTAAGTGAGGTTCTCACTACTAGGCTGTCTCCATGTGGCATGATTTTCTATTATCACCCAAATTGTTAGGATCTTGGTCACTTAAACTTGATTAACCAGCTCTTCATATCATCACAGTTCATGGTGCAAGTTCTGTGGAGCCCCCTGTATCTTTCTGCAAAAGAAAGTTCATTGTGCAAAACAACCAAATCCTTGGTTCACATAGGCATGCACAGCCCATGACTCTCCATTTCTTAGACTCTCAGCACTGGGCATGTGATCTGCTCTGTCCCAAAGGCAGCATTACTCTACAATGTTAGTCAACATTAAAACTGCTTCTGCATGAGGAACTCCAGTGCTTTTCTGAACACACTGCTGCTCATTCCGATTGGCAGTGCCTCTCTAGGATTTCAGACAGGAGCTTTTCCCCAGTGCAGTGTGCATATGTGGGGTGTTGAACATAGGGCCACCTGCATACAAAGCATGAACTCTGTCACTGAGCTACAGCAACAAAATACTTGCATCTCAGGATCTCTAGCACATGGGCTACTTCCAGCTGAAGCAGAAGCCAAGCCATGTATAGGACAAGCAGGAAGCAGAATGTTGAAAGTAAGATGTCGAAGGTCGGGACGGGGGATAATTTGAATTCATTTCACATCTAAAGGCAAACCTACCTAATTCACACTTTTTGAAACAATATGAGAACTGCAACACAGCTAGCCTTCAACATTCACACTTTCCTGAATTTTGCAATGTCATTCTCCAAGTAATGTTTACAAAAATATAACCTGGGGTAAAGTAGCCATAAAAAATGCATATATTAATGAAAATAACATACACAAATGCACTTTTTTAGAGGAAAGCACACTGAAAACTGCACAGAAATGTGTATATTTGGGAGAAATTCCCACAAAAAGGCTTATACGTTTTAAGGAGATGTGCAAGGACTCCAAATCTTTTTCCAGATCAATGCCCTTTGTGGAATTGAAACCTGTATGTAAGCTATATTATGATGTGCATGAATGGAGCAAAGACCTTGAAAAAATTACTATGTAAACAAATCTTTCCAAAGCCAAACTGACTCCCCGTAGTTTCTTAAAGCATGGCATATTTTAAAGGGAGAATGACAAAACATGTTGCAGGATGTACAGAGGGAAAGGAGACTAGAAAAAGAAGTTGTAAGAGCTCCTGGTGACTGCCTGAGAAGTAATCTGATATGTCACCAAGCTGGTGTACTAAGTTAGAGGAAGATTCCCCCCCCCCCCCTTAATACAAATATGTAATTTGAAACTAGAGTGGCCTTGTGGGGCAGCTGGCTGTGCTGAAAGGATGGAGTGACATCTCTGTTGTCAAGATTCTTGATTTTGGTCTATTAATGCACAGCAATGCACCTTCAATTTGTCCACGTCGTAATACACAATGAGATAAGTTGTTAAAAAAAAATACTATGAAAGTTTTGGAGACCTATTTAAAGTGATAAGAGCAGTAGCCACAGAAGAGGCAGCCACTCAGAATGCTATAATATTAAAGTACAGTGGAAGCTTGGTTCTCAAACAGCTTAGCTGATGAACAAATTGGCTCCCGAATGCAACAAACCCAGAAGTGTTCCAGTTTTCTAACGTTTTTTGGAAGCTGAATGTCTGACGCAGCTTCCGCTTGAGTGCAGGAAGCTCCTGCAGCCAATCGGAAGCCACGCCTTGGTTTTCAAACATTTCGGAAGTTGAATGAACCCCCAGAATGGATTATGTTCAAGAACCAAGGTACCACTGTATTGATATTATTACAGTGGTACCTCGGGTTACATAAGCTTCAGGTTACAGACTCTGCTAACCCAGAAATAGTGCTTCAGGTTAAGAACTTTGCTTCAGGATGAGAACAGAAATCGTGCTCTGGCGGCGTGGCGGCAGCAGGAGGCCCCATTAGCTAAAGTGGTGCTTCAGGTTAAGAATGGACCTCCGGAACGAATTAAGTACTTAACCCGAGGTACCACTGTACTTGCTTATAATCAGCTTTATGATTATTATTTTTAAGAAAGATACATTCATTATGGTAGAAAATAACAGCATATGGAAGCATATTTTTGTATATTGTTACACACACACACCAGTCTCCAAGCAGCAAGAGATCTCAGTGTGTATTTTGCATATGACTTTCTTGGAGCAAAGGTCAATAGAGGCCAGCAGGGGTACATGAGGGGAGAAGCAGACTGGCTCTGCCACCTACCAGGACAGGGATATGGTGAGGTGCTGGTGAGGTCAGGGGGGTTTCTTGTCGCCTGCAGGTGTGTGAAGCCACCAACCTAGAGCTCCTCTTGCCTTGCCCCCCTGCTGGTGGACACGATGGTGCTGTTGTTGCTCCCTGTCATGTGCCGCTGTTGCTAGAGGCTCGTGGTGTCTTTGTGATAAATGGCTTTGTTCACAACCAATAGTCAACAGACTTGGCCAAAGTCATTAAATTATTGAACCACTTTGGAAGCCTGCTTTTTCTGCAGAATCCCACTTAAGAGGTATGAAAGAGGTATGGGCTGGGAGAGGACCCTAAAGATCATGCCTACACTAACTCCCCCCCAAACAACTTACTTGTTTTGTTTGCTTCTACTTTTCTGCTCAGAAAATGACAGTACTGAAAAATACTTGCATGCCAATGCAGAAATCTTTGCTTTGGGTTGTATCCATACACCAAGTTCTACTCAGGGTAAACCCAATGAAATGAATGTAGCTAAGTTAGTTATGTTGATTAATTTCACTGAGTCTACTCTGGGTATGACTAGCTTTCGATACAACCCTTTGATTTGATTATACTGAATGAATTAGAAAACAGAGTACTTTGCCGGTTAATGATCATACTCTGTTCTTCTAATATGGAACTGAAAGAAATGAGCAATCATTTCACTTAAGTGAAAGCAATCTTCTCAATAAATATGCTTTGTTAAAATAATTTAGGCATAGATCTTTGCTCTTAACCACTGCTGCCTACCTTTGATGCTTTTCAGTGTTGATGGAATTGAAAACATCCTATTATGTTTTTATATGACTTTTCAAGAAACAAAAAGAAACAGAATTTAAACATGCAAGTGTGCGTATAAATGCACATTACATGGTTTGTTTATTTACTTATATTTAGACAATTTATATACCATGTATTTGGAGTGGGGCAGAATCTCTAAACAGTTTAAAACAGCTTCATCAATAACGATCAAATACGGAAACTACTAGGGGTGAAATATCACAGTATAAAACATCACAATTGACAACAGCAGAGGGCATCCTTTTAAGTATCAGAATAAAATATTACGCATGACAATCAACTACAGAATTACAATGAAAATTACACATTCAAAACATAATTAACAAAATATAATCTAAGCAGTAGAATAAAATTACAAAACAAAATCCAAACATCAATTCCTCAGTTTTTAAACACGCAATTAATTGTCAGCTAAGGAAAAGAGGGGGGAAATTCACTTTTCCCACCCTACAACATTCCCAGTCACTCATACAATGTAAAAAAACCCAAATATAGTTATATTCTCAGCCCACTATGTAATCACCAACACCATTAACCATCTCTTGACAGTTAAAATACTTTCCACTCAGGTCTGCTCGAACACACTTTTACCTAGTGAACACACCAAAATCAAATATGCAAGCTCGATAAACCACTCTGCAGCCTCTCCCATGTCAGTTTCAGTTCCTCAATGAACAACTCACATGTCTATGCCACGAGACCCAGACAAACCTAGACAGATACTGACCTTCAAAGTAAGCAACAATACATAAGCCCTAAGTGAAACATTCAAACCCAGTACTTGCCCTCTCCACTTCTGAATATTGTTTGAATTCTTTATCACAGGAGGGAAGGATTACCGAGGAGATACCGACTGTGCCAAATGGTGAAGTTTCAGGAGAAGAGCAGAAAACTGAAGAAGTAATGAGATTTTTAAAAAAATAATTATCTCTGTATAACAACAATCACTTAAGTGCTTTTTTGGAAGCCATGTTGCCATCTCCCAGAAACTCTGTGTGAGTGCCAACAGTTCCCCAGCATCTCAGATTGCCTGGCTGGCCACCACATCAACCTTTGCCAACTCAGTGCCCTGCAGATGTTGTTGGACTGCAGCCCGCATCATCCCCGACCCTTGGCCATCTTGGAGTCCAACAACATCTGGATGGCTGCAGCATCCCCATCCCTAATACGGAAGGAACAGCATGACCTATGAGAGCTAAACATTTTGAACTTGCCGCAACATTTCTGCTTAAAAGACGCAGGAAAATAGCTTGACTTTTACAAGAGAAAGCTAACAACCATCCAGTGAGCACAATTACATGAGATTTGCCAAATGCATTTCAGAGGTGAAGAATGAATCTGGAGTAGCAGTATGTGAATTTTCCATCAGCAGGGATTTCTGCATGTGCAACAGAATATTCCCCCTCCTGCCCCTGCACACCCCTTAAATCGGGGGGTTCTCCCAAACTTCTGAAGCAGATTTGGGGAGGGTGTACATGAAGGGAACAGTGGGGGAAATCTAACTGCAGGACCAGAAATCCTTGCACTGGCAGGACATGTTGGTTGAATACCACCCTAGATTTCTTTGGTTTAAATTGATTTTCTCTTCTGCGATGTTACTTGTGTTTTTCTTTTTTGCTCCGTTGCCAGGAGATTGAAAAGACAGAGGGAACTGAGGAGAATGAGGCAAACGCAGAAGAGGATGCAGAAGCTGATACTGCTGAAGTGCCAACAGAGGAGCAGGTCATTTCCTTTTCTTTTCCCCCCTGCTTGCCATTTTTGTTCACAGCGTCCTTCACATCTCTGATATCCAGGCTCTGAGTGCCATCCGTTGCTTTTGCAGTCAAAGCAGCACTACCAACATGTGAGAGGGAGGTATTAGCAAGCTTATGGGGTGAGCTCTGAGATTTGCAAAAGTTTTCCTAAAATCATGAGGGGAAGAACAGCCCAATGCTCAGTAGCCAGGGACCATTGACTCACTCCTGGGGGTGAGGGCAGAAGAGAAAACCTTAGTGGGGAGGGAGTAATGGAGTGGAGTGGTTGGAATCCTGAAGAGGAAACACTTCACACTACAACATTTTGTTGCAGGTTACACTTGTACACTAATAAATTTTGCATAAGGATTGCATTCATTCGGGTGGCTGTAAGGACCAACAGCTGGAGGGCGACAGGTTCCCCAGCAGGGCATCGGTGACATTCTCCTGCTGCTTAACCATCCACAGCTGCTTGTCTGCTGAGTAACAATCGGCTTCCCCTCACAGAAACATTTATAGTCAGGCACCGGCAGTTGATTCCGAAGTGTCGCTTTCAGTGTATCTGCCCGCATGCTTGGAGAGGAATGAAAACCATGAGCAGCAGCTGCTACCTCATTAGAGAAATAAGACAACATGGAGATGACTCTGAATTCCACTGCAATAGAAATGCAGCAAACATGTAATCTCTGCGAGTGAAAAGGATGATTCTGCATATTGACACACTTGTAAAAGAACTCTTTTTGATGGTTTGACCCTGCAGGGGCCATGGAATGGATAAATGCAGAGTCAAAATGATGCACATGTATGCAGAAGGAGGGATCTCGGGGGGGGGGGTGTCAGTATTCTGAATTGCACCTGTCTTCTTTGAATGGCTGTCACAGATGTTCTGCATCTTTTGCCAGCAACAAAATCCCAAAGTCCCAGACAGGTGCTATTTTCTGGATGTTAAGTTATTCACTGTGCAGGTCAGATCTTAAAGGTTTCTTAAACATCTATCCTTTTCACAGCCATTGGTGATTATTGATACAGACACCACTGAATATAAGTGTTTTCATTAAGACGTTGGGCATTTATTATGTGGTGTTTTCATGCTGCCCAGACCTTCTTCTCATTGGTGGAAAAAGAATGCTGCAAGAGTTGGGCACTTCACTGTTTTGTGAGGGCCATCGAGAGAGGTGAAAAAATTCTGCTTTGCTGTCATTCCCCTGCCGTTCCTCTTCTAACTTTTATTTTGGGGCTGAACCAAAATGGGCTATTTTGGGGAGGCAAAATTGGGCAGGTAAGGGAGTTTTGCCAAATGTCCGGGGGGGGGGGGGGCTGAAATTCTCCAACACATTTCCCCCCCTCACAGAATTGTCTTCTGGGAGATTTTTGGCTCACTCAATGTTGAATAAAATTATGTTGTTTGTTTATATTGTTGGGTGAAGAAAGGAGAATGGGAAGGAATAAGGACAAAGCCAATTTCTTCCTTCGTAATAGTGTTAAAATGACACTGAACAGTATATTAGCTTGATTTATAGTTGCACCCAAAATCTATGGAGAGTGAAATGGTCAAATATTTGCCAAGCATTTTCCAGGGGAGGACTGGAATTCCCCAACATATCAGGAGCAGCTGAAAAAAAAGTGCCAGAAGGTTATCTTCAGTTAATTTTTGATTCAGCCCTGCTTTGTGTGCTTAAGATAAAGGGGGGAAAGGAACATTATGCCTTGCAGCATTCTTTAGGGTGTAACCCAATGCATATTTATCTGAGAATAAACACAGTAGTATGACTTTCTTCTGAACAAACGTGTATAGACCCTCCTGTATAATAGATTCTAGTCTTTCTCAATAGTATTTTTTTGTCATTGGTTGCTGTCTGATCTTTTTTATTAGTCTGTTTTAAGGGATGGTTTTTCTCATTTGCAGGAAGAAGGCGAAGAACAGCCAGTGACAGAAGTATGCTCAAAAACTTCTTGTAGTCTGCACTTTGATTTGTCTGCTTGCTGACTAATGTGAAGCATTGCTTGACAACCCTCTTCCCCCAAGCTGAATCACAAAACCAAGTTATGACTGGCATCTAGCAAAGAATATTTATGTCTGGCCTGTTTAACTTCTGGGACCAAGCAGTTCATTTTAACCATGCGCTTGAACTGATGTACCCAGGCAGCACCTGGTGCACCTATATAACTATGTGGACATTCATGCCTGCTCACACACACCTGCACAGAGTCCACAGGGACATAGGTGTAGCTTTGTCAATCAGTCAGGTAGCAGGTAAAGGTAAAGGGACCCTAAATTGCTGTTTGGATAGCTCCAAACAGACAACCTGCTGGGCCTGATGCTCAGTGGAGACCTTTTGTCCCTCTTGCACCAGACTTTCCTTAAAGGAACAGACCTCTGGCTTGGAGCTTCTCAGCCAACTCCTGCCTTGTGTGTTGTCTGTGTTTACTATTAAAACCAATTGAGGTTATTTCCTGGGGTTTTCGTTACAAATCTTAACCATATTTTTTGTGTGAAAATCAAATATTGTTTTATACCTAGGCAGTGCATCTGTATGCATCTTCTGCCTTTTTTACTTTCTGGATTCATTTTTTCCTCCTAGTACAAGTCCACTGCAGACTTAATGCTGCTGTTAAGAGAAAATTGGCATTCTAGGGTTGGTGCAAGAGGACTGCTAACGACATTGTTAGGGGCACACTGCAAGTTTTGTGCTATAATGCAAGCAGCAGTGACCTACTTCTTCATCTTCTCTTCTTTTCAAACCAAAATTGCTTCAGGAGGAAGGAATTTAGAGCAGAGAAATGGTGTGAGAAGAAGAAGGGCTTAAATTGGGGAGGGAGATGAGGGCATACATGCCCAGCCTTCCCACACGGAATATTGTCATATGTTGGTATTGGATGTACTCTTCATGGGACATAACCTTAGATTAGGCCACAAAAACTACTTATGAGTTTGGACACATAACTTGAATAACAATGTTTTGGTGCATCCTGTTCTTATATCACTGTGGGGATGATGGAATTCTCTTGGTGGAAAAATGCAGAAGGTGCCACACAATTTAATACTCTGCTCTTTCCTCATTATGGTCATTCTTATTTATATAACACCATCCATGCACACGCTTTACAAAGAATGAGAGAATGCGTCCCTGTCCAAAATGGTTTACAGGCTAGAAAAAACTGCGTAATAAAACAACAGAGGAAAGGGAAGAAAATGGAGGCAGGGTAAATTGGGTAAACCGGTTCCCTTTCAGTTGTGTGCTTCAGCAACACATTGAGCATGCAAGACACTCTGATGTAGACAATGCCTCAATGATATTTCACCAGTGCACTATGGGGCAGAATCTACCGCAAATGCCCAAACATTAATCTATGCAAATGCTGTGGAAATGAATAGGAGCAACACAATAGCACAACTTGCCCTTTTCATTAATTTGCTAGGTGATGGAAGAACAAAGACATGTAGGCTAGATTATGTGTGGTATGTAGATAATAGTCAAATACCGCCTTCTGAATAGGGAAAGTAGGTTCTAGAATAAGGTTACCAGGCATCCCCGTTTCCTGGGGCAGTCCCCGGATTTACAAATCAGTCCCCTGACAAAATCCATCTATTTAGTAGGAAGTTGAAAAGTGTCCCCAGATTCATTGAAAAATATCTAGAATTACTCTAGAATAACTTTTGCTATTGTTTCCTTCTAACAGATAGGAAAAATAAACCGTAGATCAGAATCTAACTTGAACAATATTATTCTGATTTGTAGCCACATACACCCACTAATATGTATACACTCTTTCTCTCTCTCACACACATCCAAACACTAGAGAAAGAAGGCATAGACTACTGTTGAGTTTATTAGTTTGGCTGAATTATGCTTCTGCTCTTTGATCATTAATCATTAAATCTAATGTGGCTTGTCTGCATGCGTTAATGTAGTAAAGAATTCAACATTCAGCTGCATTAAGCTTTTATAAAAGCTTGTATTTCTATTTAGAAAAATGAAATGTGCTAGCAACACAGTATGGCTGCAAATGGAGTATGCACCCCACCTCCAAATTGAGCTTTTCCTTCTCGGAGAATTACACATGATTTATGTCAGAAAAATAGCCCACCTTTTATAGAAGGATCTGTGAGCAGGAGACTACGTTCTGCCCACGCACCTTTAAAATTGTAGCAGACTTTGCATTGCAGTATAAGGTGCTTTCTCCCATTTTCTGAGGGAGCAATATGCATGTCACATTTAATCTAATGTTTCAGTAGTTGCTTCTTTCCCTTCCCATATTTGAATGTTCTTTCCTTTATATAAATAAGGAAACAGAGGAAGCACAGGAGGAGGAAGAGGCAGAAGAGGAGGAAGAAGATGCGGAGGAGGAGGAGGAAGAAGAAGAGGAATCTTAGTATAATTCTATTATGACTTTTTCCTTCAGAAGACTGTTCAGGTAATTTTGCTGACAGCTGCCTCATTTCAGCCTTTACCTGAAAATCCTGATAGTTTCAATCCCTGCCACCAAAACTTTAATTTGTCTCAAAGGGGGAATAGAGAATATTTTCCCTGCTTGTTTTAAGCAGACAACTGTAGGTGTACAGTCTGCTTACATGCCTTCATTTATTTTTCCAACATTGGGTGGGATTTATACAGCATTAATGGGTGATAACCAGAGCATGAGCCAATTATTTTAATCCACTTTTGTTCCATCATTCCTAGTGGCAGAGAAACACGTATATTCCTCTCTTGTTGAAACTGATGGGGCTAAAAGTGTAAACAACTGGGTTATCTGGATTGTTTCCATAGGTTTTTTTGTAATTATTTTTTATTGTTTTTTCCATGTATACTTCTTCTAACAATATATCTTTAACAATTTTCATATTTCTCCCCTTCTCCCCTGGACTTCCCTCATACTCCCATTTTGTTTTATTTCCATATTGTTCACCCTGTGTATTGTTTCCCCAAAATTTTCCCAATACATATAGTCTTATTTTTTGTTGTATACAGTTGTGATTGTTTACTCAAACCCTGCCAATGAGTCCATTTCTTTATGTTGTCTCTTCGTATATGTTGTAAATGGTTCCCATTCTCTTTTATAATCTTTGTTGTCCTTTTCATGTACCTTTTCTGTTAGTTTTGCCAGTTCTGCATATTCCATAAGTTTCCCTTGCCATTGTTCTTTTGTTGGTATTTCTTCTGTCTTCCAAGTTTGTGCCAATATAATTATTGCCGCTGGTAGTGCATTCATCTTTATTGCTGCTATCCTTTCCATCAAGGAGAGATTCATTCTATTCCGAATTTCCAAATCTTTCTTAATCTCATTCCAAACTTTCTCATAGTTGTCTTTATATAAATTTAAGTTTTTATTAGTAAGCCAGATTCCTAAATATTTGACTTTTTTGTGAATTTCTACTTTTATAATCTCCTGCAATTCCCTTTTCTCCAGTTCTGTCATATTTTTTGTTAGTATTTTTGTCTTTCCTTTATTTAATTTAAATCCTGCCACTCGCCCAAACTCTTGTATTTTTTCTAAAGCCTCAGGGAGACATAGTTTTGGTTCCTCAACTGTGATTACCAAGTCATCTGCAAATGCTTTCAACTTAAATTCATTTCCCCCCGTTTTTATTCCCACAATCTGCTTGTCTGCTCTTATGTTTCTGTTCAAAACCTCCAGGACCAGAATGAATAATAAAGGTGATAACAGACATCCTTGTCTCGTTCCTTTTTCTATTTTGAATTGGTTCATTATCACCTGGTTAATAATTAGTTTTGCACTCTGTGCTGTATATTCAGCTTGTATCCCTTTTATAAATTTTTCTCCATATTCCATTTCTTCCATCACTTTCTTTATAAAATCCCAAGATATATTATCAAATGCTTTTTCTGCATCTATAAACATCATTGCTGCTTTTTTCTCATTTCTTACTTCTAAATACTCTACTACATTTAAGATGTTTCTTATATTATCTTTCATCTGCCTACCTGGAAGGAATCCCACTTGGTCTGGATGTATATAAATATTTAAGACCTTTTCCAATCTATTAGCTAAAATATTAGCAAATATCTTATAATCATTGTTCAATAATGAAATGGGTCTATAGTTTTTGACCAAGCTCAAATCTGTATCTTGTTTTGGAATCAAAGTAATATAAGCTTCCTTCAATGTTTGTGGAATTTCCCCGTCTGTTAATACTTCATTCATTATGTCTTTCATTGGATTTACCAGCTGTTCTTTAAATTTTTTATAATACTTTGCTGATAATCCATCTGGTCCTGGTGATTTGTCCACCTTTATTTGATTTATTGCCTCGGGGATTTCTTGATCTGTTATTTGTGTATTTAAAAATATTATCTCTTCTTGTTTTATCTTTGGCAGATGACTCTTTTTTATATATTCCTGTATGTTGATTGCCTTTTCATTTCCTCTTTTATATAAATTCTGAAAACATTTTTAAAAGACTTCCCTTATTTCTTTTGTTTTATCTGAAACTTTCCCATTGGAATTAATTTTACCTATATGATTCATCTGTTGATTTCTCCTTAATTGCCATGCTAACAATTTTCCAGGTTTGTTTGCATGCTCAGAGAATTTCTGTTTCATTTTTTTAACTTTCCATGTTATTTCTTCATTGAATACTGTGATTGTAATAATTTTACTGCCTGTTTTATTGATTATTTGGAGTTTTTCCTAATTCATTTTCTTTCTTTGCTATAGCATCCAAAATTTCTTTTTTCCTTGCTTCCCTGGCTTTTTTTTTTTACAGCATTTTGTTTCCATAGTTTTAAACAAGAGAGTTTTTGTAGAATTGTATGAATCAAGTTCGAGGGGCGTTTTGAGAAAGAATGTACTTTTTAAAATCAGCAAAGAAGCTCCATATTCCTACTCTGATGAGAGCATTCTGCAACCGTTTACACTGAAGTAATCCATGGATCCCAATGACTTTCTGTCCTGCTTGTGATTGGACACTCAACATTAATCAATATACTCCTTCAACCTGCACCCAGTTCATGGATATACTGGAAGAGCTGCATTTTCATATAATTTTCTATTTATTTCTTGATTACAATTATATATTACCTTTTCTCACAACAACCCTGTGAGGTAGTTAAGGCTGAGAGATAGGGATGGGCCCGAGGTAACTCACTGAGGTTCATGATGGGGTGGTGATTTGAACCTGGGTCTCCCCAGTCCTAGTTCTTTGCAATCAATAAGACTTTATGTATGTGTCATATCAGTCTTAATTTTGTACATCAGTGTCATGGTTGAATCTCACATGGTTGCCACCCAAAATTGCAGCATCTTTGTTATCTTAATTTACACTTAAGCCCTGATGTGACCGAATTATTGTCAAGTCACCCAAAGACTTAATATAAATAAATGGAAGGTATACTTCCTCCTTGCACTTAAGCACAATATATGCTGTGATTGGGTGTTTGTGGCGTGTGCATTTTTTTTATTGTGTTGCCAATCAAAACAGTCATTTGGCAGACTAATGCCATCTAGTGTTTTAGAATGAGGTTGTAAAAGCAAGCAGGTGGTCCAGCGAAGCACACTTTTGACACTGCCTGGCACACACGCCTGGAACATCAGGTTAATATTTTACAGAAATATTAAGTCAGCTCTCAAAAAAGAACTTGGTCAATGACAGGAAAGTCATTCCTATTGTGTAAACATAATATGGTCTGCACTGCCTGTTGACTTCTTTTTATGATCAGATACCATTTTAAAATTAATTTCCAGCAGTGCTGTTAGATTAAGGTTACCAGACGTCCCCGTTTCTCAGGGACAGTTCCCAGATTTACAGATCAGTCCCCTGACAAATTCTTATCATTCCGACTCATTTCAATGAAGTGTCCCCGGATTCATTGAAAAAAATCTGGTAACCTTGTGTTAGATCGTCACTTGACCCATGACTAAGAGGGTTTGTAGCTGGCAAACCAGCCATAGCTGGGTAAAAGGCACTCCTAGCCCCTGAGGCCACCTGAGCTTCCAGTTCCCCAGTGTTGGATCTAGGAGTACCACCAAGCTAGGAACCTTCTCCTTCCAGGGGACCACAGCCCCATCTAGAACAAGCCATCTCCCCACTTCCTGGACTTGATTGTTTGGAGCTGAGTTGGTCCTTTTGTACATAAAGCTGATGTTGGATGTATTGCATCAAATATATGTCGGGGACTGGCAGGACACTGATGAGTGTGCACTGGGTGAAGGGGGCTGGAGTCTGACTTGGGAGAGGAGGGCAGTGATTTGTGGGGAACTGTTCCAGCCAGGAGGCAAGAGGAAGCTTCAGAGCTGGAGGGTAGGGCACTGGAGGAAGAGACAGGTCAGGCAAGTGAAAGGGTCGAGTGCTTCCCTGCCCTCTCCTGCACCACTGTCTCCCATAACCAGGAGAGAATTGAAATGAGAAGAGCAGAGGCAGCTTCCAAGCAGGCATAGTCTCCGACTGCATGTGCACAGCCCATAGGAGGAAGATACATAAGCTGGTGGAAGGGGCATGCGCCCTTGTTGCTGCAACGGCTCTATAGAGTGCAGACTTGGGAATAGCTGCATAGACACTAGGTTGGTGTGCGTGCGGTGGAGGCAGCAGTATTCATAGCCATGGAAACGACTGTAAAAGTGTCAACTTTGACAATAAAGAGCTAGCTAACTGCCGTGTGCATTCCTTTTGCTAGGGAGAACCCTTGGCAACATATTAAATTTTGGGGTTTTTTTGCCCCCACAGGAAACAGAAGCCCATGGCATCACTGCAGTGTGAAGATAAAAGCAATCACTTCCCCTCCACGAAAACACCATTGGCTTTACTCTCCAACTCCAGATATCGGCATAGATGTCACCTGAGAGATCAAGCAGCCCCGCAGGAAAATCTTTATATGTTGTGTCAAATGGGTCTTCAGATCTTCAGAACTGGATGGCCAACAAACACTGTGGGTCTGACTTTAGGGTGTAGGTTTCTGTGGGCAGGGATTGTTTCTCTCTCCATGTTTGTGCCCTGCCAGGCACATGCTGACAACGCTCAGAGGTGATGGCAAGGCTGAACGGAACTGGAACCTGCAAGGAAGCTCCACCTGTATGTACCATAAGGACCTGCTTGTTTCTAAACTAGCCTTTGAAGTCGGTATTCTTTTTAATGTACAGCAACTGAAATAAAGCACATTTCATGTTGAATATCTGCTTATTCCCTACAAGCATTAATTTATCATAGTAAATAAGAAAACTCAAAGTTATGCTTGTAGCCTGCATGGTGCCTTCACTTCAGAAAAAGTTCTCTGTGACTGATTGCCTTCCTGAGTCTGTATTTTTGTGATAGCCCTGTACAGTATTAGATTATATTTTCATTATTTCATTGTTCATGGATGTAGAGAACTTTTCAACAGACTCTGAGGATATTTGCTTACTTATCTCCCCCCCCCCCCTTTGTGCCACTGAAAAGCTATTTTCAGCTCTCCCTGTGACGTATATTTGGACAAGAACTGCAACTAATCGGTAGATGCAGGGCAATTTTTTATTTTGAAAACTGCAGTAGGCTGCGAGAAACTTGCACTCCATTCGGAAATTCTTTGGTGGGGTGGGAACCCTAAGAAAATTAACAGGCGCCATCAAAAAGCTTGTTCTAGCATTATGGTAAGAGTGTATACAGAGCAAGCGTCAAAATACAGCATATGCTTTATTGCAGATTGATTTATGTTGGCAGCTACAGATGGGAGCAGCAAGGAAATTAGACAAGATGCATGAGACATTTGCATAGGATCTCCCAATTAAGAACAATTACAATTGCAGGAAGGAGGGATTGGATAGAGACCATGGGATTAAAAAAAGCACATTTCTTTTGTGCAGTTTTTCTGATTTCCCCCCTCTACCACTATTTGCCCTCCTGGGCAAAATGTACAGATTCCCACATGCTGCCTGTATGCTTTGCCCAGTTATGTGGGATGGGGGTTTTAACTGGAAAAATAGGATGGGGGAAAGGGTTTGAAATACTTCCCAGTGTAGTGGCCCTGATCCAAATTGGGCCACCGCAACTGCTGCTAACACTTCAAAAACGTAGGAGTTCCTACTCATCACATTTAGTTTGTCCTTGATTCTGGATTCTCCTGTTGAATTTCCAGGCGCCATTAGACCTTGGCAGTCGTCTCTAGCTTGGCCTAGATGATTATGATAGTTGGACACGTGGCTTCTATTTGAGAATCGGGGGCAAAACCTGACAGCTCTCTAGCAAGGCAGTTTTCATGCAGTTATAGCTGGCATGATATGTTTGTTTGTTTTCAAATACTAGTTATTGAAGTGCCAAAGCCTTGTTTAGGAACACTTATGCTTTTAATAAAGACCACAATACAAACCTGGCTAATAGCTCAACCGCCCATTTACTCTAGGATAGTCTCACTGGAATCAAATGAGATTCCTTTACAGTAAGTGGATTGTGGCCAAAGGAAAGCTTTAATTCTTTCTATAATGGTAAAGCATTAAGCACTTTCATTGAACAACCTATGGCAAAAGCATTGCATAATTTATCCTAGAGGTGCTAGGATAGTCTTGGCTTACATTAGCTCTGCTTAACTCCTCCGAATAAACATTTTATTCTTGTTTTGCATCAGTTGGAGATATTGCAAGTTCCTGCTTTCCGATGGATAGTTCTATCTGTCCTGGTCATTGGGAGTCATTATAGCCCTCAAGTATACAGTCGCTATGTGTTAACTTCCAGTGCCAGAGAGTATTATTTTGGCGAAAACAAAAGCAATTGTCACTGCCAGTAGCAGGGGTTGGGTTGGCACAAGTTTACCATGGGCTGTACACTGTCTATAATCAGCTTGAATTGTAAAATGTGGGGGCAACATTTTTTAAAAAAATAATAATCTTGGCTATACACTTTAAGGCCCAGGACTTAAAGACTTGGTAGACCAAGTGTGACGGTGTTCTAGCCTTTTCCCTTTTTTGTTACACACATTTGCCTGCCTTTGACTTGAGCTACTATCAGCACACAGGTACCAAACCACATTGGCAACCACATTGTCTGTAATGACTGCACTCTGTGTTATTTTGTTTATTTTTCCCACAGTGCCTTGTGTTAGTGTAAGAGCTGATGGAGACTTCAGTGTACTTAAAGAAAACAAAACCTTTTTCTATCCACCTGTTTGTGTTTTCATTTATTTCCACGTGTCAAAGAAAGAAACATTCACCCGTAATTGAAATTACTATGGAAAAATCTCAAGGGAATTCTTTCTCTGTTGAAGAGAATTACATTATGTTTGCTTTGAGAAAGTTGAAGAAGACAAGAAGCTGCCTTATAGGCAGACCAGACCATTGGTCCATCTTGCTCACTTCTGTCCACACTGACAGCCCTGCAACTCTCTGGGGTTTCAAACAGGATAGTCCCAGACCTACCTGGAGATGTCAATGGCTGAAAATGGAGCTAAGGTGCATCACTTTACACTTGTTTCCATCAATCAGCATTTGCCATTTTATTGCCCATTCACTCAGTTCCTTTTGGAACTCTTCACAGTCTCTTTTAGACCCTGAACAATTTAGTATGACCAGGAAACCTGGCCACCTCACAGCTTACCCCTAACTCTAGGTCATTTATGAACAAGTTAAAAAGCACAGGTCCATTCCAACCACCCCCCTTGAAATCTCACTTTTCTTGCACCCATCCACTTTTCAATAATAGCAGTGAAATATCTGCTCAGATATGACATGTGACTGGGCTGGTGCAAAATCCAGCTGCCACCCTGGCTCCATGCCTGGGTAAACATCTCCAGTTTATGGGCATGAAAAAACAACAGAGTACCCAGACATGGACAGTAGGCGAAGAAAATCCAGTGCAGTGTCCAAACAAACACACACACAAGCAGCAAAGTTCATCAGTAGTCGTTTACTGAGGTTCAGCTGGTTAAGAACATAGTTACAGCATCACTGGGTCCCCAGTGACCATCAAAAGCTTCAAAACATAGAGGCATAACTGAAGAACAATGAAAGACGAATGAAGAAAGATGAATGAAAAACTGCCTAGAAGCCCAGATATATCTCAGATCTGTGACCTTGGCTCTTTACAGACTCAACAGAATCGGTTCATAAACAACAGGTGCACGGATGCCATAAAGATAAAAACCTGACAACTGAAAAACTTTATGTTCTACACCCGTGATAAGAAACATACCCTGACAGTATGGAGGAAAGAGAGCCTTGTTGTGTGGTCTATGACTGCTGTCATGAGCAGCTTTAAAACTATTATAAAAAAATAAAAATTATTATAAATCAGTTTGGAGATGGTATTTAACACCAGTCAGATTAAATCAAATAAATGAGGAATATTTGGTGTTATGTTGGAGGAGATGCCAGGAAACAGGGAATTATGTTCACATGTTGTGGCAAAGGGTGTTCAAGGAGATAACAAAAATCTCTGGGTTAAAGCTGACCAGAAGTCCAGAGGTAACATTATCAATTTACGATGGGGTGGAAGGTTCGCAGGCTATGAAGGACTTGCTCACAAACTTATTGACAGCTGCACAAATTATGATAGCTAGGAAGTGGAAGGGGAAAGCAGAATATAAAATGGAAGAATGGTATAAAAAGGTGTGGGATAGAGCTATTAATGATAAATTAACATGTGCAATTAAGGTAATATGGGGAATACACAGGAGAAATTATTTTGAGGAGATATGGAAGGTATTTGTAGAATTTGTATTGTTAAAATGGAAAGGAGTCAAACCATTGCAAGAGGTGTCAAAATTTTGGGAGGTTAGATAGTTACAATGGAATGGTCTCAGTGGCGGGGTGCACATTTTTATTCCTATTTATTTATGATTATGTCAAAAAACAAAAAAACCAATATTATTAGATATTTTACCTTTTATTATTTTATTTTACCTTTTATTATTATGCACACTAACACAAGAAGTAAGGCAAGAAAAATATGTAGACTCCAAATGTTTTCAATAAAGTTATACACCTGGCCTGGAATAGCTAAAAATTACTTTGGGCAAGCTTGATTTGTGAAGTTTTTCTTTGAAGGGCAGACCCCCTCCATCCTGCATTTGGAATGCATATGAAACTGTCTTAGAAAGTCCTTCTAGGGCCAAAAGTGCCTTTGCATGTGGCATGAATGGCTACTATTCAATGAGTACAAGCCCATGAGTACAAGAATCACAACAGTTATATTGAGGCTTGTTCCTTTAAATATGTTATTACCAAAAACTGCAGGGATTTTTGCCAATAACCAAAGGACTGGGAGGTGGAGTGGGTATTTCCTGCAAGTAATGCAAAGATCCTCTTCATGGATCACTGCCTTGCCGTGGCGAAGGGGCTTGAATAACTCAGAGAAGCTATGAGCTATGCCGTGCAGGGCCACCCAAGATGGACAGGTCATAGTGGAGAGTTTTGACCAAACGTGATCCACCTGGAGCAGGAACCGGCAAGCCACTCCAGTATCCCTACCAAGAAAACTCCATGGACAAAAGCAAGAGGCATATAAAAGTTATGACGCTGGAAGATGAGCCCCTCAGGTGAACTAAAATGGACGGGAATGGGTGAATTCAGTTCGGATGACCATCATATCTACTACTGTGGGCAAGAATCCCGTAAAAGAAATGGTGTGGCCCTCATAGTCAACAAAAGAGTGGCAAAAGCTGTACTGGGATGCAATCTCAAAAATGATAGAATGATCTCGATACGAATCCAAGGCAGTCCTTTTAACATCACAGTAATCCAAGTTTATGCACCAACCACTGGTGCTGAAGAAACTGAAATTGACCAATTCTATGAAGACTTACAACACCTTATAGAAATGACACCAAAGAAGGATGTTCTTCTCATTATAGGGGATTGGAATGCTAAAATAGGGAATCAAGAGATAAAAGGAACAACTGGCAAGTTTGGCCTTGGAGTTCAAAATGAAGCAGGGCAAAGGCTAATAGAGTTCTGCCAAGAGAACAAGCTGGTCATCACAAACACTCTTTTCCAACAACACAAGAGATGACTCTACACATGGACATCACCAGATGGGCAGCATCAAAATCAGATTGATTATATTCTCTGCAGCCAAAGATGGAGAAGTTCTATACAGTCAGCAAAAACAAGGCCTGGAGCTGACTGTGGCTCAGATCATCAGCTTCTTATAGCAAAATTCAAGCTTAAACTGAAGAAAGTAGGAAAAACCACTGGGCCAGTAAGATACAATCTAAGTCAAATCCCTTATGAATACACGGTGGAAGTGAGGAAGAGGTTTAAGGATTTAGATTTGGTGGACAGAGTGCCTGAAGAACTATGGATGGAGGCTCGTAACATTATACAGGAGGCAGCAACTAAAACCATCCCAATGAAAAGGAAATGCAAGAAAGCAAAGTGGCTGTCCCACGAGGCCTTACAAATAGCAGGGGAGAGAAGGCAAGCAAAATGTGAGGGAGATAGTGAAAGATACAGGAAATTGAATGCCGATTTCCAAAAAATAGCAAGGAGAGACAAGAAGGCCTTCTTAAACGAGCAATGCAAAGAAATAGAGGAAAACAATTGAATGGGGAAAACCAGAGATCTGTTCAAGAAAATTGGAGATATGAAAGGAACATTTCGTACAAAGATTACCATAATAAAAGACAAAAGTGGAAAGGACCTAACAGAAGCAGAAGACATCAAGAAGAGGTGGCAAGAATACACAGAGGAACTATACCAGAAAGAAATGGATGTCTCGTACACCTCAGGTAGTGTGGTTGCTGACCTTGAGCCAGACATCCTGGAGAGTGAAGTCAAATGGGCCTTAGAAAGCACTGCAAATAACAAGGCCAGTGGAAGTGATGGTATTCCAGCTGAACTATTTAAAATTTTAAAAGATGATGCTGTTAAGGTGCTACACTCAATATGCCAGCAAGTTTGGAAAACTCAGCAGTGGCTAGAGGATTGGAGAAGATCAGTCTACATCCCAATCCCAAAGAAGGGCAGTGCCAAATAATGTTCCAACTACCGCACAATTGCACTCATTTCACACACTAGCAAGGTTATGCTTAAAATTCTACAAGGAAGGCTCAAGCAGTATGTGGACCGAGAACTCCCAGAAGTGCAAGCTGGATTTTGAAGAGGCAGAGGAAACAGAGACCAAATTGCAAACATGCGCTGGATTACGGAGAAAGCTAGAGTTCCAGAAAGACAGCTACTTCTGCTTCATTGACTATGCAAAAGCCTTTGACTGTGTCGACAATAACAAACTATGACAAGTTCTTAAAGAAATGGGAGTGCCTGATCACCTCATCTGTCTCCTGAGAAATCTCTATGTGGGACAAAAAGCTGCAGTCAGAACTGGATATGGAACAACTGATTGGTTCAAAATTGGGAAAGGAGTACGGCAAGGCTGTATATTGTCTCCCTGCTTATTTAACTTATATGCAGAATACATCATGCGAAAGGCTGGGCTGGATGAATCCCAAGCCGGAATTAAGATTGCCGGAAGAAATATCAACAACCTCAGATATGCAGATGACACAACCTTGATGGCAGAAAGTGAGGAGGAATTAAAGAACCTTTTAATGAGGGTGAAAGAGCAGAGCGCAAAATATGGTCTGAAGCTCAACATAAAAAAACCGAAGATCATGGCCACTGGGCCCATCACCTCCTGGCAAATAGAAGGGGAAGAAATGGAGGCAGTGAGAGATTTTACTTTCTTGGGCTCCATGATCACTGCAGATGGTGACAGCAGTCACGAAATTAAAAGACGCCTGCTCCTTGGGAGAAAGGCGATGGCAAACCTAGACAACATCTTAAAAAGCAGAGACATCACCTTGGCAACAAAGGTCCGTATAGTTAAAGCCATGGTTTTCCCAGTAGTGATGTATGGAAGTGAGAGCTGGACCATCAAGAAGGCTGATCGCCGAAGAATTGATGCTTTTGAATTATGGTGCTGGAGGAGACTCTTGAGAGTCCCATGGACTGCAAGAAGATCAAACGCATCCATTCTTAAGGAAATTAGCCCTGAGTGCTCACTGGAAGGACAGATCGTGAAGCTGAGGCTCCAGTACTTTGGCCACCTCATGAGAAGAGAAGACTCCCTGGAAAAGACCCTGATGTTGGGAAAGATTGAGGGCACAAGGAGAAGGGGATGACAGAGGACGAGATGGCTGGACAGTGTTCTCGAAGTTACAAACATGAGTCTGACCAAACTGCGGGAGGCAGTGGAAGGCAGAAGTGCCTGGCGTGCTCTGGTCCATGGGGTCACGAAGAGTCGGACACGACTAAACGACTAAACAACAACAACAATGCAAAGATAAAGCAGTGAGGAGGGAAATGTTACTATGACATTCATTTTCAGAGCTCCTTTTTCTAGTGGCCTATGGCCTCTTGGGGAAAAAAGTTTTGTTCATTACACAAGACCCCACACACTCCTTTGCCATCACTCTTGCTTTGCTTCCATGCCATAGTTTATAAAAATAGCTAGGGGGATAAGGCTGACTTTGAATGCTAGTTGTACGGCAGTTTTTGCGTAAAGCATGCCTCATCCTATTATAAGAGGGATTGGATTTATGGTTGTAAGGATGGGGTGTGTTAGGATGAACAAGACTGTAAGCAGGGTTGAATGTAAGAGAAGATCGTGCATTTTTACTTCCACTTGGAGTTGCACCAAGATTTTTGGTACCTAAAACCAATGGATTGCTGCTTTCCTATAGAGGTAAGAGGCCTAGGAATTTTATTCCTAGTAATTTGAGTTAGCAGCTCTAATTGTCAATACACCTCTTGGTAAATAAGAAGATAGGGCTTCTGTTTCTAGAGTCACAGTCTAGTGTTTTGGGTAAACTATATTTACAAGTGAAAATGCCTGAGATGAGGGCGGGTTTCATGATTAGGAGTCCCAAAGGTAGCAGGTGTAAGATTAAGGTGAGATGTTCTCGAGTGTGGGTGGGGGGAAGGAGGTGGAATTGTGTTGAAATGCTTCCTCGTTGGGTTATTAAGAATATATAGAGGGAATAAGTAGCAGTAATGAGAGTTCCAATTCCTGTAATAAAAATTGTTAAGGTGGATCAGTTGAATAGGGCGGTGATAATAAATAGCTCACCAAGTAGGTTGATTGTTGGGGGTATAGCTATGTTGGTTAGGCTGGTGAGAAGCCATCAAGTTGATATTAGTGGAAAGGCTAGTTGTAATCCTCGGACGAGTAGTAGTGTACGGGTGTGTGTGTGTTCATAATTGGTGTTTGCTAAGGTAAAGAGGGCTGATGATGTCAGGCCGTGTGCAATTATTAGGGTCATGGCTCCGGTCAAGCCTCATGGTGTTTGTACAATAATACAGTGGTGCCCCGCAAGACGAATGCCTCGCAAGACGGAAAACCCGCTAGACGAAAGGGTTTTCCGTTTTTGAGTTGCTTCGCAAGACGATTTTCCCTATGGGCTTGCTTCGCAAGACGAAATGTCTTGCTAGTCTTGCGATTTTTTCCCCGCTCCCCCCCTTTTTCTAAGCCGCTAAGCCGCTAATAGCCTTTTAGCAGCTAAGCCGCTAAGCCTTTAATAGCCGCTAAACCACTAAACCGCTAATAGCGCTAATCCGCTAAGCCGCTAATAGGGTTGCTTCGCAAGACGAAAAAACCGCTAGACGAAGAGACTCGCGGAACGGATTCTTTTCGTCTTGCGAGGCACCACTGTAGCGGTGGTTACTAGACCTATGTGGCTAACAGATGAATAAGCGATGAGGGCTTTTAGGTCTGTCTGTCGTAGGCAGATTGAGCTAGTTATTATAATGCCTCAGAGAGCAAGGATAATAATTGGGAATATAAGATTAGGTGGGTGTGGATTTAGTATAGATGAAATACGGATTAGGCCATAGCCACCTAGTTTTAATAAAATTGCAGCTAATACTATTGACCCAGCGATTGGGGCTTCTACATGGGCTTTTGGGAGTCAAAGATGAAGGCCGTATAGGGGCAGTTTTAGTTAAAGTCAAGGAGACTTTTTAGTTAAAGTCAAGGAGGCAGGCAAGTCAGAGTATGGGGCTAGAGTCTGTTAGGGGGAGCTCTGGTTGAACTAGAAAAAAGAGTTCTATTGAGATGTGAAGGTATTTGTTACTAAAATATTGTAGTGTGATTAAGAGTGGTAGGGAGCTTGCTAGGGTGTAGAATAGAAAGTAAAGGCCGGCATTTAAGCGTTCAGCTTGATTTCCTCAGCGTGTAATAATGATTAAGGTGGGAATTAAGGTTGTTTCAAATAAGATATAAAATAGAATTAACTCTGAGGCAGCAAAGGTTATGACTCTTGCTTTGCAATTTTTATAATCTCATTAGCATGCCTGGCACTTACCCTTTTATTTACTACCTCATTCACTTGTCAAAGTTATTTCAAGTTACTATTTACAAATGCACAGAAATTGCATCCCCATTCTCTGGGCAGTGGCAGAACCCCAGCTTTGAGGTCAAAATAACCTTTTCTGTTATAATATGTTGTTGTTGTTTGGTCGTTTAGTCGTGTCCGACTCTTCGTGACCCCATGGACCAGAGCACGCCAGGCACCTCTGTCCTCCACTACTTCCCGCAGTTTGGTCAAACTCATGCTGGTAACCTCGAAAACACTATCTAACCATCTCATCATCTGTCGCCCCCTTCTCCTTGTGCCCTCCATCTTTCCCAGCATCAGTGTCTTCTCCAGGGAGTCTTCTCTTCTCATGAGGTGGCCAAAGTACTGGAGCCTCAGCTTCACGATCTGTCCTTCCAGTGAGCACTCAGGGCTGATTTCCTTCAGAATGGAGAGGTTGGATCTTCTTGCAGTCCATGGGACTCTCAAGAGTCTCCTCCAGCACCATAATTCAAAAGCATCAATTCTTCGGCCATCAGCCTTCTTTATGGCCCAGCTCTCACTTCCATACATCACTACTGGGAAAACCATGGCTTTAACTATACGGACCTTTGTTGACAAGCTGACGTCTCTACTTCTCAAGATGCTGTCTAGGCCTGTCATTGCCCTTCTCCCAAGAAGCAGGCGTCTTTTAATTTCGTGGCTGCTATAATATATCTTTCTGCTAATTGCAAAGCCTCTTTCCAGGAAATGGTATGAAATAAAGAAATCCCTGGCAAAATTTAAGTATCTTCTCTGTTCTCAGTGGGCCTTGTTTTCAAGGCACATTTAAAGCTTATAACTTCACCCAAAGAAATCTGGGGACTGTTTTTTTGTTAAGGGTGGTGGGAACTGTAGCTCACTGAGGGGTAAACTACAGTTTCCATGATTCTTTGGGAAAGCCATGTGCTTTAAATGTATGGAGGGTACATTTAGATTACCCCTTGGAAACAGTACAAGATGTGTCCAGGAAACAGTCTTATCACTATTGCTATTTAATTTCCAGTTATTTCTAGTTGAGACTGAGGTTGATATGCTTGGAGAGGTTCCATCCACAAATACTGTGATCTTTGTTCAACATGGCTAATTATATATTGCCAGGCACAGTTAACTGCTGGAGAGCTGGGGGTATTTAAAAGGTACTCTAGGTGATAGTTCTGAGACTATCTGTGACCATGTGTGGCAGTAGAAATTAATCGACAATGCAATACAATGCAAAAATGGGCAGAACAGCTTTTCATCATTTAAAAAATAAGTCAATATTCATTTAAAAAAATAAGTCACTATTCACACCCACTTATAATTACTTGTTCTTGCAATCACTTCCTCTTGGTGGGACATTTATCTAGTATTTAGTTTTGCTTTCAACAACTTGGCTTGCTTCCTCACGGTTCTCCTTTATGCCTTTATTATGAAGCAAGCATGCTTGATGAGCTTGGTTACTATGAAAACTACTTTGTCGCAAGGAAAGCAGTTCCCATTATCCAAGAGGCTTCCATCCCAGGAGCTTTAATCTGTGCAACAAAGGCTTTTCTGTGCAATATTAGCACTGGCATATCTTGAGCCTGACGACTCAAGGAAATTGTGTGCCTTGACACGCTTAATTACTCTCACAGGGTGTTAGCGAGAAAATTCTGTCCAGCTAGGCATTAGCTAGACAAATGGAGCTTTCATTAAAAATGCGTGCCTTTATTAAGTTTGCATACCACCATGTCCTCAAGGAACCCCAGGGTGGAATACAGGTTGATCCTAGAACTATTCCATGTAAAGCTATATGCCTTGCAGGGCACACCGGGCATGCAGAGTGGCATCCAAGGGATTATCCTCTTTGCCCAATCTAACTACTCCACCACAGCAGTCCTTTTTTGGGTTGGGCTCTGGGTGTTCAATAAATATGGCAGGGCAGAATCATGGCCATAGGTTCCACCACACTCTTTTGCTCCACCATACACCAGCTCTGTGCCTCCACTTGCATATACATTGTAGACATGTGATGGAATGCAAAGGACGGAAGCAGAACCTGCTGTCCCTCTCCAAGACACTTTCAGACCTCTCCCTTCTGAGCATCTGAAAGTGGCAACTGTCTCTATCTGGTATTATTTTAGGATCAAGAATGATTTAAACGGGCACAATCAAACTGTTATTTACATGGAACAAGAGCTGAACAGACTGCCTGAGATTCTCAGAGGCAATTTCCATGTGTCCAAAACAGAAGGTAAACTGCGGAACTTCACTTTCAAATGTATTTTAGAAACAACTCACTATTCAAAACCAAAACAAGGACACCGAAGGTCTATATGTCTATATTTTTTAAAAAAAATATTTTATTAAGGATTTTCTTGTTTTACAGAAGTGTAGTGCCTCGTTTTTTGTTTGTTTTTTCCATGTAACATTTTTACAAATCCATTTCATTTGTTGAGGCATTAGGGGGAGAAGAAAAAAGAAAGAGGGAAGAAAAGGGGGGTGGAGAGAGGGAAGATGGATGGGGGTGGGGTCGGGTGGCGGTGTTTCTATTATGTTTAATGTATGTAGAGTTTGGTGTCAGCGTTGCTTGTGTTGTTCACTTGTGTTCCTTTGGTGGTGAGAGAGGTTGGGGTTGGCCTAGGGTGTGATTGTTTGCTTGTGATTGGCTGTGGTGATCTTTGTTTTCGTGTGTGAGTGAGGTGGGTGGGTGTTTTGGATCAGGTTAGCCATATTGATTTGTATGCTGTTGGTGGATTATTGTCATTGTCCTGTTGGGCTGTGTGTGTGATAAAGGGGAGCCATACCGGGGTGAAGGTGTCTTCTTCTGTTTGTCCCCGTGTCAGTTTCAGTTTATTAGTTAATTTTTCTAGTAGGGCTGTTTCCCATACTATTTGGTACCATTGGTCCATGCTTACTCCTGACAGGTCTCTCCAGTGTCTGGTTATGGTATTTCTGGCTGCTGAAAGCAGGTGAGTTATGAGTTCTTTGTGGTGTAAATGGGCATTGTTGTCTTGGAAGATGTTTAGTAGGGCCAATTCTGGGGTTATGTCTATTACTTACTTAGTTATTGTACATATTTCTTGTATGGCTGTCGTCCAGAATAGTTGGATTTTGGGACACTCCCACCACATGTGGAGGTATGTGCCTGTGGAGGTGCACCCTCTCCAGCATTTTGGTGAGGTTCCTGGGTGTATTAGCGCTAGTTTCCTTGGTGTTAGGTACCACCTGTAGGTGAGTTTCAGTGTGAGTTCTTTTCTTTTCGTTGATATGGATTTAAAGGGGGGTTTAGACCACATTCTGGTCCATTGAGTGGGGTTAATCTCATAGCCTATGTCATTCTCCCATTGTTTTTTGATTGCGTCTAGGGGATTTGCGGGATTTTGGAGTAGTATTTTGTATATTGCGGATACTGTCCCTTTACCGTTTCCCTTTGTTGTTAGGAGGAGGTTTTCGAAGGTTGTCAGGGGCCTAGTTGCTGCTGATTTTACTGTTGGGTTGTTTAAGAGGGCGTGTAGTTGGTGTTGTGTTAACCAGGGCATTTGGGTGTCTTCTAGTTTGTCTTGTATTTCTTGTGTTGACAGGGGTTTGTTATTTTTATAAAAGTCTATTAGGCGATATAAGCCTTTGGCTCGCCAGGTTTTTATCTGGAGGTTTTGTGCTGCATGGTGGAATAATGGGTGGTACGCCAGGGGGATTAGTGGGGATGGGGTTGGGGATAGTTTGCCTATTTGTGTTTTCCATGCTTTGAGCATGGTCTGTGTGTACCTGTTAAGTGTTGTGGGAATTTTCTTTAGTTTGTTTGGGAGGAGTGGGTATGTTGTGGTGCAGGTGTTTTCAATTGTGTCCCTCTCTACGTGTACCCATTGTTTTGTCTCGTCTTCTAGTATATATGGGATTATATGGCGTATTTGGTTGGCAGTGTAATATGCTTCTATGTTGGGGATTCCCCATCCTCCTTCTGAGGTGGGGAGGTGCAGGTATTTGGAGCTTATTCTTGGTTTTTTATGTGAGAAGATGAAAGAGTGTAGTTTTCTCTGCCAACTGCGAAGTTGGGTTGAGGGGATCCAGATTGGGAGGGTTTGGAATAGGTAGGTTAGTTTTGGGAGTGTGATCATTTTGATCATGGCTATTTTGTCTGAGAGAGTGAAATTCATGTTATTCCATCTCTTTAGGTCTTTGTTAATTTGTCGCCACAGGGGCTTGTAGTTGTGGAGGTACAATTTATTGAGGTTTCTGGTTATTTGTACCCCTAGGTATCTGAACTTGGTGTGGCAAAGTTTTATTTTGGTGACCTTCGTGAGTTCTTTTTGGGTGTGAGGAGGGGTGTTGAAGCACATAGCTTCTGACTTTGTAAAATTTACCTGTAGGCCCGACACCACTGCAAATGTGTTGAGTTCTCTGATTAGGGAGGTTGCTGTGCTTATGGGGTCTGGTGTTGTGACCATTAGGTCATCTGCAAAGAGCCCTAATTTATAGGTTCTGCCTTTTATTTCCACTCCCTTGATGTCTGTGGCTGCTCGGATGCGGATTGCTAGGGGTTCCAGAGCCAGGATAAATAAGAAGGGAGACAGTGGGCATCCTTGTTTCGTGCCTCTTTGGATAGCTATAGTATTAGAATCCATATTGTTAGTTCTGCATTTTGCTGAGGCTTGGGAGTATATTTGTTTGAGGATTTGTAGGAAGTTGGGGCCAAATTTCATGTTAGTTAGTACTGCTAATATGTATTTCCACTCTAAGCAATCAAAGGCTTTGAGGATGTCTAGGGACATAATTGTCAATGGGAGTTTGGTTGCCTTGCTGTGTTCGATCAGGTTCAGTAGTTTCCTGATGGGGTCTGTTATATTGCGGCCAGGGACAAAGCCAGTCTGGTCTGGGGCTATTAACTTGTGTAGAAAGATTTTTAGGCGGTTGGCCAAGATTGATGTGAATATCTTGTAGTCTTGGTTTATTAATGAGATTGGGCGGTATGATTCTACTTTGAGGCTGTCTTTTAGTGGTTTTGGGATGGAGACTATTTTGGAGTGGGTCCAGGTTTTGGGGATGGGGCCCCCTTTTATGATGTCGTTGAATAGGCGGGTCATGTAGGGCATCAAGGATTCTTTAAATTTCCTATAGAATTCTGCTGTGAAGCCGTCTGGGCCTGGGGCTTTATGTGGTTTCAGTTTTTTGAGAACTGCATCTATTTCCTCTGGGGTGATAGGGCTGTCCATGAATTCCTGTTCCTCATCAGTTAGGGTAGGCATGGTCAGTCCTGCTAGAAATTTTGTGATTTCCTTCTCTGGTGGGTTATGGGAGGTGTATAGGTTGGAGTAAAATTCTGCAAATTCTGAGATTATTTCTTTGGGGGAGAATGTTATGTTGCCGTCTTTTTTGGTGATGCAGTGTATTCTTGTTTTGAGTGCTTTTTTCCTACATCTATTTGCTAGTAATCTGGAGTTTTTCCCTCCATATTCGTAGAAGCGTTGTTTAGAGTATAGAATGTTGACCATTGTTTTGTTAATTTCTAGGGAGTCTAGTTCTCTCCTTTTTTGTTCTATAAGTTTGAGGAGTTTTTTAGATCCTGTTTGTTTGTAGCGTGATGAGAGGGCTGTGATGTCTTGTTCTATTTTGCTAATTTTTGAGGAGGTTTGTTTTTTAAGGAATGTTTTCTCTTTTATGCAAGCTCCTCTGGTGACCGCTTTCATTGCGTCCCATAGGAGGGGGGTTGTTATATTGTTTACATCATTTTCCTTGAAGTAGTTTTGGAGGGTTTTTGTGAGACTCTCTCTAATTTGTTTGTTTGTAGTTAGGATGGGGCTGAAGGACCATGATGGGGTGGTTTGTGTTCCTTCTCCTATTTTAATGGTGACTTCTACTGGGGCGTGATCTGTGATTTTAATGTTACCTATGTTTGTTGATTCTACTGAGGGGATCAGACCCTGTGTGAGTAGAATGCTGTCTAGTCTGGACACTGTATCATGGCGTCCCGATTGGAATGTATGGCTGATGTCTCCCGGGTTTTGCTCACCCCAAATGTCGTAGAGACCCCTGTTTTTTTAGCATTTTTAGTAACTTGTAAGAGTTCCTAGTTGTTGGGGGTTTCCTTCGGAGGAAGGTTGCCCATGGGGTTGTGGGGTGGATATCTTTCAGGGATAAACCTTTCATATTTAGATTGAGGTCCCCTCCTAGGATTGCTTCCCCTTCAGAGAAGGAGAGGAATTTGTTTAGTGTCTTCTGGAAGAATTCTAATTGTTTCGTGTTTGGGGCATATATGGAGCCGATTGTCAGTTTGATTTTGCCATCAAGTGTCCCTTTAGCGAAAATGAATCTGCCTTTTTTGTCCTTGAGGACTGTTGTGGCGGTGAAGTTCAGGTCTCTACTGAGTATTATGGCTACACCGCGAGCTTTCCCTGAGCCTTGTGCGACCCACTGTTGACTGAAGCGGGGGTCGCTCAGGAGTTTGCTGCCTTTGGGTGGGTTGTGTATTTCTTGTAGGAAGGTGATGTGTGGTTTCATGGTGTTTATGTATGAGGTGATGCGTTGTTTTTTTATGGGGTTTCCCAGCCCCCTCACATTTAATGTGATTGCTTTTAGGTTAGCCATCTTGTTTATCTATTATGTGGGGCGATTCCCTGCCAACCCGTTCGGGTTGTCTTGTGTCTCTCTCTTCATGTTGTTTAAAGAACCAGTGTGGTTGCGCTGACCTAGGGTGTGGTGGGTGGGGGGCTAATGGGATTAGAGTAAGATTTGGGTTAAAGAGTGGGGGGTAAGTTGTAGAGCGTTTCCTATATGTAGTCATATAGGTGTTTGTTTGGGGTATTTTAGGCCATCTGGCATTTAGCCAGTTGGTCCTAGGTCTCAGCTGGTGTGGAAAGCCGTGTTCAAGGACAGGCCATCCCCCCTGTTGTTTGCGGTAGGGGGTGATCAGCGAGACAGTGTGAAGTGACTTTGTAGCGTCGCTGTCAGGTATAAGGTTCATAAGCAATGTTGCCAGTGTTATGAGCAACATTGTTGGTGTGTTGGGGTGGGGATGTGGGTGCTGGTACGCTCTGGTGCCACCATAGTGCTGGTTGGGTATTAGATTTTAGCCTGATTGTGGGTTGTGTTATTAAGGTTGGAGGATTTGTTTTTCCCTAGTATGGAGTATGGGGGTGTTGAAGGTGTGGGTGATGGGGAATGTGGTTGAGGTCGTCTGGACTGGTGTTGGGGTGGGGATTTCTGTGGGGGTGCGGGGTTGGGGGGGATTCTGGTGGTGTTAACTAAATCTATGTTTTGGGGGGGGAGGGGGAAAGGGGGGGGGAATCACCAGTCCTTCAGTTTGTGGTTTTTTCCTGGTTTCTTCATTCAGCTGCGGTTGTTGTTGTTGTAGGGTTGTCCATCTGCGATGAATTGGTTTGGTTAATCTTGGTCTGGTTTCTTGTGTCGTATGGCCGGCGGGACGGTTCTGAGCATGATGCTTGCCTGTATTGGTTTACGTTGTTGTGCCGCTTCTGTTGTTTCTGTTGATTCTTTTTCTTCTGTACCGTTGTCCAGTTGTTTGCTGTTGTTTCCTCGTGGTTGGGGCTGTCACTTGGTGGGTTTGTCGGTTGCCATTCCGGTGGGAGGTCGAGTTCAAGGTTCTTTAGTAGTTGCCGGGCCTCAGGTATGTTGGTAGCCATGTGTTGTGTTATGTTGGTTGTTACAATGAGGCGGAAGGGGAAGCCCCATCGGTATTTGATCCCTGCTTGTTGGAGACGCTGGGTGCATGGGCGCAGGCTTTTCCTCCGGTTTAGGGTATCCTGGGATAAGTCCTGTAAGGCCAGGATGGGGGTTTCTCCGTATCGAAGGTTGGTTAAGTTTCTGATGTTGTTCCATACCTCTTCCTTCTTTTGGTAGCGTGTGAAGCATACAATGATGTCTCTTGGGGGGGCGCTGGGTTTTGGCATAGGTTTTAGGGCTCTGTGAGCCCTCTCCAAGTCATCTGCCTCAAGTTTCAGGCTTGGGATTGTGTTTTTCAGCCAGCGTATAATTAGATCTGCTGGGCTTTTCTCCTCTGTTTTTTCAGGAAAGTTGCGGAAGCGGATGTTACAACGTCTGTTGCGGTCTTCAAGGTCCGCTTGCTTAATTTTCATCTCTCTGTGTTCTGCTTCCATTTGGTTTACCAGTTCGTCCAGTTTCTTGTTCACACGTGCATTCTCCTCCCGGTATTGCTCTATTATTCTTTCTTGCATTTGGTTCTTGTTCTCTAGAGCTTCCACTTTGGAGGTTAGATTGTTGATTAGTACCTGCATGGGAGCCATTGTGGCCTTCAGTGTTTCTTCTAATCGGGCTTCTAATCTTGCTTCCATTTCCCTCAGGTCTCGTTTCGTTACTGGGCGGTCATCATCTTGAAGGGGAGTTACGGTCTTAGCATTGTTTGCCATCTCCCTGGTTGGTGTCATCTCAGTCTCCCTAATGGTTTTGGTTTGAGGTTGGCTTGGCATCCTCTTGGAGTAGAGCGGTGGTTAGGAGTTGTGGCAGTGGTGGTTCCTGGGTGTTGTTGGGTTGCTGAGCTGATCAGGCGTTGCTGGCTGGTGGCTTTTACAGAGCGTTTGGATTAGGTGGTCATTTGTGCCACTTCTAGCCTGTGTTTTAAGAACTTCTGTAGGGCTTCTGTAGTTGCTTCAGCGGTGCCGCCCAAGCGGGGGGGGGGGGCAGGTAAGAAGATGAGTAGACTAACGGACAGACAGTTCATATAAAGGGGGGGGGGTCAGCAGGTAGAGATGCAAAAGATTAGGGGGTGGGGCCAGGGGAAATGTTTGTTTCAGAGGGGGTTGTATATACCCCAAAGGGGTACTGTACTGGGGTCCAGTTAAGGTGGAAGTTGGGGTTGGGAGTGCACTCAGAAGCAGAGACAGACAAATAGGCTATATGTAAAGGGTGGAGGGGGAAAAAAGGGAAGAAGAAGAAGAGAGAAAGAAGAAGGGGGAGGCGGGGGGGGAGAGGAGATTAGAGTAAAAGAGAAGAGAGAGAGAGAGGGAGAGAGAGAGAGAGAGAGCTGAAAGAGAGAGGAGAGAAAGTACAGTAATATCAGCGGTATTAGAATGCAGCAGTAGTTTTAGTTATAGTATGAGGGGGGCAAATTATGATAGGGTGATATGAATGTGTGTATGTGTTTCCTTTAGGGGAAGGGGGGGGGGATAGAGAAAGGGAGGAGGGAGAGAAAAGGAGAGGAGGAAGGGGAAGGGTGGGGAAAGGAAGGAGGAGAAAAGAGAGGGGGAGAGGGGAGGGAGGGAGGGTGAGCTGCTGCAATGGTATGGGGGGGGGGAGTCTTATTTTAAAAGAGGGGGTGGGGGGGAAAGGGCTCCCCTCTCAAAAACAAACTGATGAACAGGCTAAAAAGGGGGGGTTGATTTAAAAAAATTAAAAGGGATAGAAAACAAAATTGGGGATGGAAAATGAAAGGTGGAATAAAGGAAAAAAATGAGGAGGGGTGAAGAGAGAGAGGGGAGAGAAAAATAAAAAAGGGGGGAAGTTGAGGGGGAGGGTATCAATAGCAATAGCAGTGATATGGAGGAAATTTTTGTTTTAAAAGAGAGTGGTGGTCGTAGCTGGGGGCGAAAGATTTCCCCCTCAAGAACAAGCCAAAAAGAGCTTTAAAAAGAGAAATAGGGAAAGAAAAGAAAAATAATTGTATGGTTGTTGGTTTTTTTGTTGTTTTTTTTAAAAAAAAGAATAATATTTTCCCCTAATTATTGTTATTATTTTTTGTTTGTAAAAAAGTGATTAAAAATGTACGGGTAAAAGATAAAAATGAGAATTAAAGGTAAAAAAAGAAAAAAGAAAAAAGTGGGGTTGTCTTTATATATATATATATAAAGAATGGGTAAAGTATAGGTAAAAGAGGATAGGTAAAAGGGAGTGGAAAGTCAGGGGCGAAGTGGCAGTCCCAGGAAATGGCCTGTGATGGCTCAGGGCTGTCTTCTGGGTACTGCCATTTTAATTCTTAAGAGGGGAGTTTGAGGTGAAAATAAAATGAGGTTTAAATTGAGGGTGTGTGTGTGTGTGGAAAAGTGTGTCTTTAAATAGTGTGCAGAAAAGATAGAAATAAAAATAAAGATTCAAATAAAGGGTGGCTGCAGAAGCAGTGGCCCCTCTTTTAAAAAGAAGAATGATGAAAGTAGGTATATGGGGGGGGGGGGGGGATAAAAAAGAATTTCTTTTAAAAAAAGGGGGGAGAGGGGTAGGAAGGGGTTAAAAAGGATTTTCTTTTTTTAAAAAAAGGAGAAAAGAAGGGGGTAGTTTCTTCCTTTCTGCCTTTCTCCTTTGTCATGTGGCTTTGCAGCTGGAGGGGTAGGCTCCAGTCGGGCTCAGCCACGTGTTTTCGGAGCCTCTTTTGCCTTCCGTGCTCACCTACCTCCCCTCTTCTTTGTCGGCAGAGATGGGGGCAGCAGCGGTAAAGTAAAGTTAGGGCTCCTTTTTCTTTCTTTTTCTTCTTCTTTCCCCCTTTTCTTTTTCTCCCTCTCTGCGTTAGCTCCACTGTCTTCCTGGATTTGGAGCTCCTCTCGGCTGTTGGAGGGTGGTGGTCGGGTGCCTTTCTGGCTCAAACAAGGTCGTAGGGGGGTGTTTTGGCTCCTTTGAAAGACGCCCCAGGCACCCCCGATTCCTCTCAGTTGGCAGGGCTGGCGGCAGCAGTCTTGGAAGCCCAGCAGCAGTCCTGGAAGCCCTTTTACTCTGGCTGGCTTCAGGAGCTCTTTTCTGCTGTTGCAGCCGCCATGCTGCCTCCACCGAAGGTCTATATCACGAAGGTCCATCCAGCTGCTTTGGACTATGGCTCTCATCAGTCCCAGCCACCCTGGCCATGCTGGATGGTTGATGGGATTTAAAGCTCAAAACATCTGAGGCTAGCAGGTTGGGGAAGACAGTCACTGCCAGTTCAGAATCCATGAGCACATACATGAAACTGAGATCTTTTTGCACTGACATACATCACTTTACACTTGTTTCCATTGAATTGCATTCACTGGTTTACCACCCATCACTTAGGTTTCCAGAGAGTTTATTGGAACTCTTTGCAATCTCTTTTTTTAACGCCCTGAACAGTTTATAATCACCAGCAAACCTGACCACCTCACTGCTCACCCCTAACTCTAGATTGTTTATGAACAAGTTAAAAACTACAGGACCCATACTGATCCTTTGGCAGCGGGGGTCTCAACTTTTGTCATCGCTCCATTTGGAGAACTGCCCACTTATTCCTGCTTCCTGCTATTTAATAAATTCCTGATCTACAAGAGGACCTCTCCTCTTATTCCATGACTGTTAAGCTTACCCAGGAATCTTTGGTTAAAAGCTTTTTGAAAGTCCACTTCTGTAGCCCAAGAACCACCAGGAAACATTCATCTTTGACATGGAAAAAATCTAATAAGCAGCCATGTACATTTTTTGCTTCAAACAACTTAATAAAAACTAACATGGGCATGAATTGAATGTATTCAAATACATTTCGTTCCATTGTGGCAAAAAACACACATTTGTCTGACCATTCTACCCCAGCTGTTTATATTCTTCTGTTCTTCATCTCTAGCTAGATGCTTTAAAAGCAGACATTTTAAAAGTAGATGGATTCTTTTTCCTCCTATCTGGTTTGGCATTTGCAAATGGGTACCTGTGCCTAAGGTAAATAAATTGAATGCTTACCTAACCTTATTTCTTATTTTCTCAGCATTCTTGCGAAAGAATAACAAAATAGTGTTCAAATTAAATTGAATGTGTCCAAGCAAGTAACTTATCAAACCAGTTCTGCAGTTTCCCTGATACTGCACATGGTAACTATTATCAGTCAAATTAAAACAGCAAAGATTAGACACAACTTGACATCCTAGATGCTGGCGTAGCAAGAGACAGTCTGCAGAAACTTTCAGTGTAATAACTTCTCTTAAAATCTGTTCTTGATTTAAAAGAGCTAAAGCACGTGAGGTATGATTTATAGATTTTGTCAAAGAACAGGCCAGGTGAGCACCCATGCGAGCATTGTATATAGCCAAAGCAGGGACTCCCACTAAGAAAGCAGCCAAGGAAGTATACTCTGCTTTGGAAAAAAAAGCTGTAGATTGGAGTCACACATGTCTGTTAATCTTTCTGCATGATGTTGAGGGTGCTTTGAGTGCTGCTGCCTGTTTTGTTCTAAAAGTGAGCGACTAGGCATAACCCATGTTAGTCTGTTGAGGCAGCATTGAGCATCAGATAAATTTGCGGAAATGTAGTTATAACTTCTTTGATTACCCCATGAAAAACCAGCTATCTGGTAAGCGCACATGAGCATAATTAAAAGCAATCTGCTGAACACGTGAACAATTCCAAGTTGACCTTCCTGTGTCCAGATAGCGAGTTGCTTTCTTACTGCAATTCACAATCTGAGCACAAGAGGTGTCTGGCGGTGCTGCAACTCTAGTTGTGTATAACGAGATTGCATTCAGGGGTAACTTTTGTGTCACTGTTCCCCAATCATGGAGATTGGTATAACTAATGATACCTTTAGAAATCCATTTAGAAAACCACCTTCCCATGTGTGTGGCATGTGCCATGTGAAAAGCTGTGTACTAACTGGAATCATACAATTTCCTAAGTCAGTGTGTATATGTTTCACTCAAAAAAATAAATAAATGAGAGACAGTAGGAACTTTAGCTAAACGCATTCACATATTATAGCTATGACTAGAATAAATGTCAGTGGGAAGATAGATACATTGAGTAACAGGTATCAAAAAAACAAATAATATACATATAAAATCAGCATAGAGTTCATATGTAGCTGAGTAATTAGAGCTACTAAAAAAGTCTCTGATTCTTCTGGAACATCATGATGCTGAAATTGAGTTCTGGCATCAGAGGTCAAGGTCTTCAGCATTCCTCATGTCGCCTTCGGGCATCCCTCAGCCTTTTGAGGATGAGGACGGGTGCAATAGACTTTCGCACGGGGCTGCTGAGCCTGTAGAGGCGGAATCAGGGTCATGGTCCTTGCAAAGTCTGGAAGGGGATTCTGCAGGCGTTGGTGTCAGTGCAAGTCTTGGCCAATAGGGATGGATACAGCGACCTGGAATCCACACAGGTCCTGAGGAAGTAAGAACAATAGGGCATCCTGCCCCTAGGTAATTAAAGGAACAGGTAATCAAAGGAACTGGTCCCTTTCACTATGGGTTGGGGAGCTGCTGGTACGTCACTAGAGGGCGTTCCAGAGATACCTCTTTCCTACAATGGCATTTCATAGGAGAAAAAATATTAGGAAAGGAAACAGTTGATTTAAGGTAAAGAGAACAATTGACATGACATTAAATAAATCTTGTGGTCGAACGCCATTATCTCCAAGCTGATTCCTCAACAGTTGTGTGAAGGTTCTGGGGGCACGTTACTTGACCTGTGGAATTGTAAGGAATGCCATGTTATATGAAACTAGAATAAGTGTCAATACTAACATGCAGGTAACAATGGGGTGCAAAGGCTGAAACTCTAGTGACATCTGTCTGCCATAAAGAATTTGCATTAGATCCTCTAGGATTGACTCCATCAAAAGGAAAGTTAACAGGAGTTAAAACGCAGGAAGGACATCCATCAACAATATCCTTAGCTTGTGTCAAAGGAATGGAAAAATTGTTCAATGCAGTTGCTTAGCTTCAATTAGCTGCTTAGATTCCTAGTGAAAAAAATGCATGGTTGTCAATTGCATTAGAAAATAATGGACAGAAAGATTTCAGAGCAGAATCAGTATGTTGATTTCCTTCTGCAATTATATCTTTGAATCCTGTATGGGAACAAAATGTGAGCAGCATAGAAAGGCATAGTTCTATGTGTTAAGAGATATTTCAGTGTGAAGAACAAAGAGAGTAGATTAAAATCTAGCATAGTAGAAAGATAGGAATTAGCCAAATGTGACAAAAAGATATCCCACTTCACACAAAAATCACAAAATGCAGTGTAAGTGTATAGGCTGATCTCTGTCAGTTTTCTGATTAGCTGCAAAAAAATATGCCAGTTATTTTCAGACCCCTTATACGTTAAAACATTCTAGAGGTGTTGAATAGGAACCTGTTTTTGGACAGAAACCAAATTTCAGGGGTACCTGTTGAATTAAAACTAGGCATGGACCTTTAGGAGGGTTAAAATAAACTATTTCAAGGAAATCAGTAAATGCAAACAAATAGGAAAAAGAAGAACTCATTAAGGACTCGTGCTCCTGTTTTAGAAAAAAAAGCAAATAACAAGCAGCAATATCAAATCCAGTGTTAGGCAAATGTAGCCACTTTAAAATCACTATTTTGTCAGCAGCATCTGGGGAAAAAGTAGTCCTGTAGGTGAAAACATTGTATTAAGGAAAATCACGTATATGAAGTGACTCCAAAACTCTGCAACTGCTGTAAAGTAAATTCATTAGGAATTTTAAGTTCAGGGAGGAAAGGAGAAAAAACAGTCTGCAACAGGTGATGAAGAATGAGTCTCACTGTCTGAGGTGGAAATCAGACCTGTATGCTATGTCTTAATTTTGTAAACCACCATAGGGCACTGGAACTGAAAAGTAGCAAGTTCTGCTGTTGGTAGATTCAAACCAGCACTGCCCTTAGTGGCATGGCGCAGATTTGTCACAGGAGACTGTGTGTTAAAAGCAACTGTGTTAGAAGAGATAGCTGGCTCTGCTAATTTAGCTTCAGTAAAATCCTGACAATTAGCTGGCACAACAGTCTTTGTTCTCCCTTTTAAACCCAGGCTGGAAGGCCACCTGTCCTGGCATTGCCTGTCTTTAGCAGGATGCACTGAAGGAGACAAAGTTGCTAGGCGGACAGATTTGTGAGTCTTGGTGTCAATATTCTGGCAAGGCTTAATCATTTGAGCAATCTCTGTTTCTGGCTTCTAGTACATCGCTTTAAGAGCAGTCTTGCAATCAGCATTTTCATTTTCATAAGTCAATTGTTTCATTGAAACTTCAGAGGCTTCAAGGTTTGGAATTAAAGTACTGGCTGCTCTTAGCCCATCAAGAATGCTATGCAAGCCATTTTCTGTCACACTTCACTTCAATTGTTTAAAAACTGCGAAGGGCAATGATTCATGGGCTCTCTGTTCCTGTGCATTCTGAACAACAGGACAGACTGACAATAATGGTAATGTGTCAGCTGTTTTTTCTTCACTGCTTCCTTCTGCCATATTTGGAATAACCAATTTTTGCACTGTGGTCTGAGCCCCTTGTGGACACTGGTCCACCGAAGGTGGCATGGAATTTACATTTGACCCAGGCAAATCTTTGGCAAAGGAAGGTGCCAATGGAATTAACTTTGGCATGACCTCAGAGTCCTCAGAGAGAGGCTGGAAATCTAGAGGCTGAGATGGAGGAAACAATATTACGGTATTTTTAAAATCAGCTAGGGGTTGCAACAATATGGGAACATTCATAGAGAAAGCTGGTGGTTGGAGCAAAGGGTTAGAGCTTTCCAACCGCGTCTCTACACAAACGCCAGGTGTGCAAGACTTGTAGAGATGCCTCAGGATGTCTTTGGAGTGCATCTCCCAGCTCATTCCATTTCTCAATGTCATAAGTACCCCCCTCTGGAAACCAGGGGCACAGTCTAGCAATCTCGAACAACAATTTTTCTACTAGGGGTGCTAAATGCTTATCATGCCCTGCCTGAGCTAGCAAAAATAATAAATTATTCCTATGCTTTTCCTGCACTTGTGAAAGCTTGCTTCCCATGATCTCACCTGAAGGGTAATAGACGCGCGTCTTTGGGGCTCATTCCGAACGAATGAGATCCTAAGTCCGGGAATCGTTTTGCAGGAGATGATCCACCGCAACCGAGGGATAGCAGGTTGCTAGCTCCAAGGGGAGTCCAATCCTGGAGATTTCCTTTTGCTGAGCTTTCCTTTTGCTGTGCCTCAGACGCTGAGGTTTTTTTTTACAAGCCTCAAACGGTTTCCTTTTTTTAGTTGGCCTCACACGGTTCCTTTAGGTGGCCTCACACGAGGAACCACTATGTTGCGTTCGCAAAGTAAAGGAAGGATTGGACCCTGATTAAAAACAAGACACGAGGCTTTGACCAGCAAGGCTCTTGGAGAAAGTGCGTAAACCATACCCCTCACCAGGCCATTTTATTAGCAAAAGAATCTTTTACACAGTGCTCGTAAGAACCAATCATATTTCCTCTGAGCATTTCATCAAACCCCACGTGGGGAAAAAGTTACACTACAACACTAATTAGCATGCATATATTTTGGGGTAAATAAGTTGAGAAATACAAAGGGGTGGTAAATAAGTTGAGAACTACAAAGGAGTGAATCTGGCAACCCCAGAGCTGAGAAATAAACATGATAAGAAGGATGGCCAGAAAGACCAGATCACTATCCCCTTCATGTGAGATCTGTTTCCTGGCTCCAAGATTAACATTTTAAGATTATATATAAGAAACTACATCAAAGTAACTTGCCCACTATCTTTATGGCACAGGATGCCTGCCTGGCGAAGCAACTGCTGTGTACGTGACGTGAGGAGAGAGAAATGGGCAGTAGAGTCAAAAGGGCATGAAAAGGGCACAAATGTAGAATCTTATGGGATTTAATCAGAAATTATCGTCAATATATCAAACCCAGTCAACACAATGCTTTCATCGTGGACACGATGGCTTGATGTATCTTTTATAATTTCTCATGGTAATCCCATCTGACCCCTACACATAATCCCTGGACATTTAATGCCTGGGAGGAGAGCCCACAGTCTAGTTTAAGCCTGCTAGTAAATGTTTATTTTTCCACCAATCTTTGTGGATTTTCCATCTGCTATCACATGGCTTTGCAGAGAATTACCCTGTTTTCCAGGGACAGGGATTTACAGAAGCCATCCTGGTTTCTGATTTGATCCCGGAATGTCCCGCTTTTCCTTAGGACAGCCCTATTTTCACTGGAGAAATGGTAGCCAGAGCACCTGCTCTGATTAGCTCCTCAGCAGTAGAGGCCCTGCCCATCAATCTCCACAGCTGTCCAAATGCACTTAGAGACCATGTGGGAAAAGGTTCCACTGCTTGTTTGTCACACACAAATTTCGGTTCCCCATTCAGCCAGGGAAAGTTCAGGTTCTCCCCTCACCAGGCTCGCTGTGAGCCTTGTCTGTGTGCACACCTGTGTGAATATGGTCAGTGCAACCTAGAAAAGGAAGAGATGCAATTGTAAACTAATTCCTATTCTGGTCAGTGTTGTGCATTCCAATTATAGACGGGGGAAGAAGCACTAAATGAGCTTACCCAGCATACATCTAAGACACATTTAAAGCACACAAACACAAATCCTGGGAACTGTAGATTGTTAAAGGTACCAGGAATGGCAGCAGTGGGCAGGGTAAACTACAGTTCCCAGATTCTTTGTGGGGATGTTTTAAATGTGTGGTATGTGTGCATAGCCTTATGTCTTTTATGTCTGAGAACACGCTAGCTCAGGAAGGGGGGTGTCAAAGGTAGACTGGGACCTACTGGTCGATCACTAGGTCATTTGCAGTTGGTGTGACCCACAATTGTTCAAGACTAGTAAGAATAAACATGTCCCAAACGAAAATTAGGCTGTTGAAACAATGGAGGCTTCGGGGAAAGTGGGAGTGGAATTTTGTATGAAAGGGTTTAATAATAAACTCAGTGGCGGCTTTGAAATCAATTCTTGGACACAGCTCGTTCTCATAGGTAGACACTTTCCCTTACTTCTGTGAGTGTGCCTGCCAATCTGAGCTGCTATTTCCCACCTAGCTCTTGTTGGTGGAGCCAGGCATTCTTGAAATAAGCAATATAGGTATCACAAACTGAAGTCTGCCTGGCCTTGCCAGAAGCCTGGGACATTTTCACACCCCGGAGGCTATTTTTGCAAAGTTCTCTTTTACTCTGCTAGTGGCTGTTGCTTTTCCTGTGGAAAGGCATAAGGATTTGGTCTCTCAAATAATTAAAATTTCCGTGTTCTCTAGCAACAGCTGAGTGTGCCTGGAATTGCTTGTCTTTGTTTTGATTTTTTTTCCTTGAGTACAAAGAGAGAGCATTTGCAGACAGTTCCTAACTTGGCTTTTGCTGACGATCAGACTGCGGTGGCCGTCCTGCCTGCTACCTGGAGGGAGAGAAAGAAAGAGAAATCTACTGCTTGGATTCCCTTTACTGCACAAATGCTGTGTTTGCCCCTCCCAGTCCAGTAAACACATGGAGATTGTCATTTATCAAATAGGAACGGGAAGGAGACACAAACCATTTACTTGGAAGATTTAACAACTCGCTGGAGCTTTCAGGCAACATGGCTAGAGAAACAGAGAGATGTATTGCAGAAGGAGGTAAGGAAACTCAAAAAAAATCTTGCCTTTCTTTCTTTTTGGTGCATGGTTTTCAGCTAAATCGTTTCACTCCTGAGAGCTCTCCAAACAGATTTCCATAATCAGGAAAGCAGAATCAGACTACCCTGCAGACTTCTTTCTGCCGGCTAGAGAAGATGCATGGCATAATTTGGCTCTTTCAAATGAAATATTCCATATTGTCTGCGAGTAGGGTTCAGCTCCGTGCCTTGGCGGACAGAGCACCTGTGCCTCGAGCAGTGGTGTGGAAGAGAGAATTTGGGCCATTGGTGCAGTTTGTTGAACAGTATTGTAGAGAGAAGAAAAGGAGCACCTGCAGGCAATTCTGTTTTCCTATACAAAGCACAAGAGTCTTGCCTTCCCATCGGGATCTAAATCTGCAGACCTCTTAAACAACCCTTTTCATACACATCTACATTCACCCTGATCTAAGTGAGCCCCAATTTGAAAATGTGTTTATTTTCCTTAATAATATCTATAACATACATCTTCGACATGTGATCACATACATGCCAAGTAGCAAATCTAATCATGAGTGAAACATGCTGTTTAGTGTGCCAGAATTCCTTTGTATGACCAATCTAGGGGAGTGCTTGGCATGGTTAAAAAAAAAGGCTCTCCATAGCAAAGCAGACTTTGTCCACGTGTGGACGCTTCCAATTTATTTCCAGATATGTAGAGATTAGTTCCACAGGGATATACAAAGTGGCTTGATTATGCTGAAGTCAAACATCTCTTCCAAGTTCTTATAGACAGAGGGAAGAACCTTATGGAAAATCCCTGCAGTTTTATGTTCTAAAAGATTGTCAGGAAAGGCAATGCAAGTTCTCTCTCACCAGACCAAACCAGACAATACGAGATTCTATGAATTACTATAATTTAAAGTTATACAAGACATCTCACCATAGCAGGGAAGACGGTGCCCAGGTGACCCATGAACCTGTTCAGTCTTCCTATCAAACAACATGTTAGCTCCATATCTGTGCCCCTAAGTACAGGGTTTGGGTTTTATTGCACAAATTGCCAGCGTGGAGCTCCTGATCGCAATTGGGACCCTGGCATTTGAGGTAGGGGTCTTTAACTCATTGCATCTGGCTATGGTTAAGACTCAGAATGGGCTTCTCATCATGTCAGCAATGTGAATAAGAATTAAAGTTCCAATTGAAGCACATAGGATATTTTTTCTTATATAAATAGCTAGTGCAGCCCCCACCCCTATCTGAACTGGGACCACAGGAAAGGCAAAGTTTAAAGCTGTCTATCCTCCATGTTAGGTCCCAGTCTGGACCACCTCTCCCCCACTACACTGTCCATTTGTGTAAAAACGAAACCTGCACTTCAGAGTTCTGCTATGGAGCTAACATATTGTCTAACATATAGTTAAGCATCATAAGGAAACCAGAAGAGCTGGCTGGATCAGGCCAGTGGACCATCAAGTCCAGCATCCTGCTTTCATAGTGCCTGTGAACCAGATGTATCTGTCAGGAGTTCAGCCTACACTTGAGTAGGACCCTGGTAGAGACACATGCCCGACTGGCATGTTCTCTTCCTCCTGGTCAATCGTCCAGGAGCTTCAAAAGCTTTCTTCAGCCTGAACATCACAGCGACCGATGCCAACTGACACCGGCACACTTAGGGATCTGCAGAGTAGGTGTAGTTGTGTAACAGACCTCAGCAACTCAGCATTTTGGCTAATCTACTTTATTGACATATAAACACACACGGAGCACTGCAACATGGCTCCCTCTCTCTCTAGCATCAGACAGCAAAGAGAAAAAGAACAAAGGACAATAGTCCCACTTCATGGAGCACAGTAACACAAACATCCTGTCTTCGTCACTTCCCACTCTGTGGAGTCAAAACATATACTGTCACGTGAAAGACAAAAAGCCCATGACTGCAATCATGAAGCAGGAATTCTAACAGTATCCACCATCGTGGTTCTCTCACACGCAAGGTCACAAGTGCTAAACAGGAAGAGCGAAGTTTCTCAAAGTAGCAAATACACCCTTGCTTCCTTCCAGGTTACCAGAATATGCTACAAGCTGTGAAGTGTGGACTTCAAGGAAACAGTTCTGAGTATGCTCGGAGCACATACCTGATTCAGATAGGTCTACCAGGCCAGGAGGTCTACCCTGAGGCATAGCTACTCATGTTGTACTATGGCTATATGCTAGCTACTGTATCGTGGCTGTCTTCATGATAACAGGAGGGAGTAGGGATCCTGTGAAACTGTTGAGCTATCACTTGTAAAATGCTAATTTTTTACTTGAGTCCTCTGCCTAGAGATGGATGAGAGGGATATCCATAGCATAGGATTTGGATTGTCTAACAGTACAGAGAGCTTATCAGCCAGGGAATGAAAGATTGACAGAAATGTCTCCAGGGGTCTCTCTAAAATGAAATAAGTTACAATTGTGTAGACGACAGAAAAAGTGTGGTTTTGAGATTGGGGGTGGGGGAATTAAATTTTTACTAGGGCTTTGCAGAAACCTGTATTGCCATAGACCAAACTGCTGGTAAACTTGGTAAAAGAAGCCAGCCTTTTACAGTAGTTGCAGCTGTGAAAGGAAGAGTGCCAAATCGGGGTCTGAACTAAATTTGTGGCTGGTGCACATTTGTACTGGATACGGGTTAAGAAGGATGAAGGTAAAGAATTTTTGTTTGTTTGTTTGTTTACTGACTGCTGCCAAGTCCTAGAAGCAGATATTCTGCCTGTTTATGTCTGGTTGGTAAAGATTTGGGATATAGCTAACAATGAAATTATCTGACATTATCAAATTTAGAGATTGTTCAGTTAGTTGTTTTAACTGAACAGAATAAGTACCGGTAGATGCTTCGTATAACTACTATTCTGCATTGGCTCTTAAAATTGGTTCTCCAGAAAATTCAGTTGTGAGGTTATAAAAGTAAGTTTGCTTTGTTGTATTTCTAGATTTCTCCTCCCCCTTTGAAAACCACTAGGACGACCCTGCCATCAAGTCTCTCATTTCAGACCCAGAACCTGCAAGACTCCTTCAGGCTTAGTGGTAGCTTTTCTACATGATCCCCTGGGTAAGTCAGTCAGTTACATTTACCCCTCCTCTCCCTCTCTGCCATGTGGAGGGTTTCTTATGTTTATAGGGAACCCTGTCTTCTTTCTGCATGCTACCAGTGAGAGCAAGAAAAGAAAAGTTTATATTTGCATACACTCTAATTGTTCCTCTTTGCCAGGCAAGGTATCTTAGTATTTTCTGTGCCATGGATCTAATAAAAGAATTATAATTTTGATCCTGTGTGCATCTTAGAATCATAGAGATGGAAGGGGTCCCAAGGGTCACCTAGTCCAACACCCTGCAATGCAGGAATCCTTCCCACAGCCATCCCTGGGTGGGCTCAAACCACCAATCTTCTGGTTAACTCCTAGACACACTGAACCATTGCACCACATGAGTGTCCAAGTGCGCCAGCTTTCCTCCTATTTTAAACTGACCCTCAATTTTCTTAGGCTGTCAGAAATACACAATGTACAATCCTTGGGTAAAAATGAATGGTGTTCAGTGTAGTCTAAGGATCTATGCTGATTGTTTCCTTCCTTCCCTTAATTGCTTACATCTCATAATTTTGTTCACTAATATTATATCCATTATTTTATTTTTCCACATCTTCCCTATCAAGACCTCTGCTGTTAGCAGCATGTGAGAGACCACACAAGACAGCCCCTTCCTAACCATGCAGTTTGCATAGCCCCAAACCATTGTTACTAGATTTAAATGTAACTCAGAACTCCTAATCTCCTTAATACCTTGCTAAATCCCCAGAAATGCCTAACCAGACAACAATCCCTCCGTATATATGTTCAAAGGTGCACTTTGCACCCTTACCTCTCCAACACCAATGTGCCTGTAAGCATAGGAAAACTTCCACAGGGCTGGAAACACATGCACACCTCATGCACAAACATGGCCCATTGCAAACATTAAACTTAAGAAGCTGCGCAATTTTTTCCCCATGAAAGGAAGCCATATTACAAACACATCTACAAAGGCAAAAGGTAGGTTGTGAAAGAACTAAGCAACCACTTCCTGCTGACTTCTCACTCCAAGCCAAGCCCATCAGAGTGGCTTTTGGGTTCTTTTGCACGTAACATATAGTTGGACTCTCAAAAGACTAATTAAAAATTCAAGGCAATTTTATATATTGTAAGAAGTTTATGGCTGCATTTCTTTCCTGAGAGTAAGCCCACAGAACACAATGGGCCTTGCTTCTGAGAAAACATGTTTAGGACTGCACTGTGAAGTACTGTCACTTTCCACTCAGTTGCAAAGGCTGTGGTTTCCTCTAAAGTATTTCCTGCCTTTTCTAAGGCAGATGAATTCTTTACTACCTTCCTCAATTCTAGCCTGCATTCTCATTCAAAGCAATGGAAGCCTGTGCCAAACACAAGGTTGCACGCTTGTGTTCCTGTGAAACAGAGGCAGTGGCAAAGGCAAGATCTGCTGATTTGGGGCAGGGGGAAGCAGAGCTTGACCATTAGTAAGCGCCATGCACATTTGCCCCTAGGAAAGCAGGTTGGGGGTCGTACAGGTCATATTCTGCCATTAAGCCTGTTGCTGTGAGAGAAATAAAGCTGATTCTCACCCTAGAGACAGGAAATGGCGGAGATGACGGGAAAGGGTAGAGAGGTGAGACCCTGCTCAGTTTCAGGGTGGGCTTAGTACGGTTGTGCCAGGGGTGCTGTGGTGGAGCAAAAGCACATTACGTCTGAGGTTGCACACAGCTCTGCGGAGCAGGAGGCTGCATCGGGCTCCTTTGAGAGGAAGAGCTGGATAGAAATTTAATTAATAAATAAAGAAGCTTTATTTAGGCCATGTGGGCTATTGTTTTTTAACTGGAAGGCAAACCAGCCATTGGCAAAACATGACAAAATGGAGTGTAGTAGTTTTAATAACAACCACTATCGCAGCATCGAGAGCTCCTTAACAATCCTGAGTCTTTAAGTACATATGCTTGCTAACGTTTTTTTGAAAAAGGGAAATGCAGAAAGTGGTGGTGGTGAGGCCTGTATAGTTGATTGCAAAAGCAGGCCTGGGCAGGGGGCAGCTGGGTACATTTGCCCTGGGCCTCGGGCAACAAATATATGAAAATAATAAGACCAATATTCTTTGCATGAAAAATAAGACCTGGGGGAGGGAAAGCACAAACTTCCTTACTGTTTCCTGGGGGGGGGGGGGAATTCTACTGCCCAATTGCAGCTATGCTAAAAATTATGCATTTCTATGTTGTTTCCTATGGGTAGCAATCTTTCTCTCACAAGGGAAGTCCCAAAAAATAAATAAAAATAAAATAGAAATGAACCAGCAAGCCCCTTCTGGAGACAACAAATGCATCACTTTTATTATTTGTAATCTCTATGACTTGTACACTTCCCCCCTCCCAATGCCAAACACAGCTGCGGCAAAGCCTTGAAAAGTGCTACCAGGAGTTTCTCACAGAAGGACCAGGCACTTATATCTCACAGATCAGCTTCTGATATTTTTTAAAAAATACATACATACATACATACATGCATGCATGCATACATACATACATACATACATAAATACACACACCACCCCAGGTGGGCATTTGATGTTGCTAATGGTAGAAATGGGCCCTGGTTGGGTGGGGAGGACTGAATCCAGGGAAGCCCAGCCTGCTTGGCAATATGGCCGCCCTGCTGATGGGACATGTAAGGAGTATTTTGCAGTTGGGAAGGGGAGATGTTCAGCCCCTGCCAAAATGAGTTTTGCCTTTAAAAGATTGTGACAGGCCCTGGACTTTTCTCAAAAACAGGTTTATTTTACAATTTTGAAGAACAGGATAAATGTGGAAATATTTAGTGCTGTCAATCACTTCATCCGGCATAACTGACTTTCTGAGGGAATTTGGAAACATTTCTGTTTGCCAAGGCATAGGAATGTTGAGCAGTCCTGATCCTGGCAACCCTGAAATTATCGGCTGGTAGAATGTTTTCTTTTAAACTGTTGTTAGACGTGTTTTTTTAAATGCTTTTAGAATATAATTAGTGATATTATTGTTAATGTGTTTGCCACCCTGGAAATAATAATAGTAGTAATAGTAATTATTATTAACGATAATAATAGTGATAATGAAGGAAGCTGACATTAGAAACTATAATTATTAGAAGAAGAAATAAATGACAAATAAAAAAATAAAAATAAAGTAGCCTTGCCTTTGGGGGGCAGGGAATGTTAAGACCAAGAAGAATGTAAAGGGAATGTGTGCCCATTTTCAAGTTTGCTTGTTGGAAATGTTTATCAACACATTTAAGGAGATACGTGTTCATTTTGCTTATGGGAATAGAATTGCATTTGGAGTTCACCAACACTTTTCTTGTTCTAGATTTTATCAGTCTTGGAGCCAAAACTTTCTTTCTCCTCAGGAAATTCAAGCATCCATTAAAGGTAAGGTAAATCTGCAAACACACGCAGGGGAGGATTATCTGGACTCCAGTTTTTAGTTTTTGTGAATTGCTTAGAGGCTCTGTTTACAACCAGGCAGTATATGAATAAAATAAACTAGTACTTTGTTCAGTAGATGACTAAGTGACAGCTGTGTTTAAAGAAAGAAGAAAAACAACAGTGCCATCAATATAAAAACATAAGAAGAGCTTGCTGGATCAAGCTAATTTCACTCTCCCCATAGCATTCAGAAACATTGCTGGGTTTTATTGCCTCCAACTGTTTGAGGCAATAAAGCCACAAGTTGCTTATTTTCAGGTGAGAAGCTATTTGCATGAAATATTCCCTATGTAAATTTATCATATGAAACAGGAAGCAGTAGCTTTTCATCTGCCCCCTCCCCCCAAGTGGGGCTTCTCTGACATTTTCAACTTCCTATGCAAAAATAAGGGAAAAGTTCAGGTTTTTACTAAAATTCTTACAGGTTGGTTCCAGCTGCTAGTCACATTTAAGGCCAGCTCTTTGACATACAGAATGCCTATTTACCGTGCCTGTAGGAATGTAATCTCCCCACTACACTGATTTGCTAGAAATATCCACATAGCATTTCCTTTTCTTTCTTTCAGATGGCTTCCAAGAGACTTGCAAGGATGCTTGTTTTCACTATGGCTTTGGTTTGTTTTCTCTGTTTATATGCCAAGCTGTGCACTTTCGAAATCTGTATATTCTGTGAGACGAAGCACGAGTTCTTTCCCTTTAAGAGAGATGGACGTTTTTTAAAGAGGCCTCATATGAATTGCAGACGGAATCCACCATTCCTGGTCATTCTTGTGACATCATCTCACAAGCAATCCAAAGCCCGGATGGCTATCCGTAAGACATGGGGCAGAGAAAGAAAAATAGACAACAAACGTATTGTGACCTATTTTCTCCTGGGAAGTACTCTTACTGATGTTGACCAGCGTGCTATTGATGATGAGAACAAAAAACACAGAGACATTATCCAGAAGGATTTTCTAGATTCCTACTACAATTTAACATTAAAGACTATTATGGGCCTTGAATGGATTCACAAATTCTGCCCACAAACCAGCTTTGTGATGAAAACAGACTCAGATATGTTTGTGAATACCTACTATCTCACTGAACTTCTTCTAAAGAAAAATAAGAAGGTTAGCTTCTTCACTGGCTTTTTAAAAGAGAATGAGCACCCAATACGAAAACTGATAAGTAAGTGGTATGTGAGTGAAGAAGAATATTCAGGAAACTTGTACCCTCCATTTTGTTCAGGGACTGGTTATGTTTTGTCTGCAGATGTTGCTAGTAGTGTGTATAAAATTGCCAAAGAAGTTCCTTATTTTAAACTAGAGGATGTTTATGTAGGCATGTGCCTCGCTAAACTCGACATCAAACTGGAAGAACTTCATTCAGAACAAACATTCTTCCCAGACGGGCTTGTATTTTCTGCTTGTCGTTTTAGGAAAATTGTGACAAGCCACTTTGTCAGACCTCATGAGAATCTTATCTACTGGGATGCACTGGAGAGGTCCTTGGATGAAAATTGTCATCCAGGGACCTATCCAGGTGGCTGATAGGTTTCAACAGAGGCACAAAACTGCATAGAACATAAATCCTGAAATTTTTGCTTAGATACTGACATCAAACCTATTTTAGATAAGAAGATGCTGACATTGCTTTTTAAAACCCAAGCCTATGCTTGTTTGCTTAGGAGTAAGTCTCATTGTGTTCCATAATGCTTACTCCCAGGTAAACAGCTTGAAAAACCCACTGCAGTAGTGTGCCAAAGAGGACAGGGCTCCTGAACTGATGGATAGTTTTGAACAAGGAATTTCAGCAGGTGTACCTTTCTGAAGAAGCTTCATGAGCCTTACATGCTGAAATTCCATCTTCTCCACAATTATTAAGGGTGCAGGAGCCCTGCCCTCCTTTGTATCTGGCCACTCTAGTTCCATAGTAGGCTGTGCAGCAGGAGAGTTGCTCTGGTAGTGGGCACACTTCATAGCAATATAATGAGTCACCATACTCATCTTCAAGGTTGTTGACTAGCTCTTTAAACAGGCACTGTTCAGCCCCTGAGTTTTAATAAAGTTAATGAGTGAAACAACTTTGTTTCACAAGGTTTGTGCACACATTCTCCCGGTGGCTCATACTGCTAATTGTGATCAATTCACTTGTGGTAGTATTGAGACACTTCATTCCTTTCTTTCTGATCAAAGAGTAGGATCCAAAGGGGGGCGTGTTGTAAGTCATGATGTCAGAGAATTTTGACGGAAGCAGAATTTGCTGATATTTGCTTATTTGTTCCACTTCTGCAACATAAATGAATCCACATAATATATGTGGTATTTGCTATCGTTTTCAGCCCACAAATGAAACATAATGAGTTTTCTCCCATTTGCCTTGCATTTTCTTTGTATTTCTATGGTGTGGCATAACTTTATAACACTGTAATTATGTAATTAGTTACAAAAAATGTGACTTACCTTATTATTATTTATTAAATTTGTATACTGCCCTTCATCTGAAGATCACAGGGTGGTTTGCAACATAAAAACACAAAATGAGAACACAAAATACATAACAAAACAGCAATAACAAACCAATAACCCCATCCTACAAACATATTTAAAAGGTCATAGATTGTTTAAGCAACCAAAGACCTAGTTATAGAAAAATATTTTCACCTGGCACCTAAGGATATGTAATGAAGGTGCCAGATAGGCCTCCTTGGGGAGAATATTCCACAAGTGGGGAGCCACTGCAGAAAAGGCCTGTTCTTGTGTTGCCACATTCCAGACCTCTTGTGTTTTATTTTATGTATTATTTTATTAATTTAGATAATTAACTAATTCTGTAAATTTTGAGACAACAGACAAGAAGACTCATAATATATTTTTTGGCAGAAGATGAACTGTAGTGAAACAAAAACAGCACTGCATGCAACCAAATCGGAGTGGAATGGAGAACGATGCCTTCTGACATACCTAGTAAAAAAGCAAAGGAGTTTCAAAGACTCCTCTCTGAAAGCAGCTCCCCCTGAGACGCTATAAGCTACTCAGGGGACTTGTGAAAGTGGCATCTGATGCAGTTCAATAAACTGCACTCTCTCTCTCTCTCTCTCTCTCTCTCTCTCTGTGTGTGTGTGTGTGTGTGGAATTCCAACGCAAAGCAGGTGTTGTACATAGAAAATTGCTGTTGGTAGGGAAGGGACGTTAGGTAGGCTGTCATTACGAGAGCAAAAAGAAAATAAAGGGAGGGAAAGTATTGCAAAGCCCAGATTAATCTACCATGTTATACAAGCTTTCCGTTTCATGTACTTATCCAAAGGCAACTGCCTTCTGCCACTTACTTTTTATTCACTAAGTCTGAGTGCAACTCTTCTGAATTAAGCACTTTAAAGTCCCACTCATTTTAACGGAAGTGCACCTGTTGAAATCAAAGTATTGACTAATACCTACTATTTATCACTAATATCACCTGCTACCCTCTCAACCAACAGCCATACTCTCTTTGCCTCCTCCTCCATCTATCATTCACTCCATCTCTAGAGTCCATTTTCAGTCTGTTTCTGATGGCCAATCACCTACAAGCCTGCACACATGCATGCATGCAAAGAGCAATCACTGTGTGCTGCTAGAACAGGCATGGCCAAACTTGGCCCTCCAGCTGTTTTGGGACTACAACTCCCATCATCCCTAGCTAACAGGACCAGTGGTCAGGGATGATGGGAATCGTAGTCCCAAAACAGCTGGAGGGCCAAGTTTGACCATGCCTGTGCTGGAACAACCCTTCACAGCACCAGTGTGTTCGACCTAATGACGGAGACAGATCTGGGTAATAGCTGGATTTTACATATTTTCTTAAAGGTGTGATCAACCATTGTAGGTTTCTTCCCAGTAGTCCTGTAACCTAAGCCCTATTTGAGCATTCACCTACGATCCTCTAAGTCAGGAGCACTTGCTTACTCTTTGCCCACCATCACATCTGAAAAATCCAGCTCATGGGACCAGCATTCTCTCATAGGGCAGGCTGCAGACATCCTTCCAAATGCACAAATGCCACTGGGGAGAGGCTGCCATGGGGTTTGACATTATAAGTGGAGCAAGCAAGTGAAGTCCTGCTCTCCTGGTTCACACAATGGTAATCGTGAAGTCATTTGAATGGCTTATGCTTCCTCGCACGTGGCATCATAATGCTGTGACTAACATAACCTCTGTTCCCTTATTATTTGTGAGATGGCTAAATATAACCCACCAATCATTTACCGAGAAGCTTGATAGAGAATCTGTCTTGGAGGACTCATCCCTTTGAAGAAACACTGCATTATGTATTTTCTTCCTCAACATACGGATTTGCTTCAGGTGTCGCTTTTGAAATAATGCCTGCTATGCTCCTTTTCAGTATTTGAAGGATTAGCACATAATACTTCTAGTAGCTGTTAAGTCCCAGTGGATTCACTCTGTAGTCCATGCAAACTTGTTGGAGCTTATTTCTATCATTCTGGTGTATCACCCCCAGTCCTGCCACAAGTTAGTTTTACTTTCAGCAAGTAGAGTCAGTTCAATATAGGAAACTTTAGATGTGCTACATTTTCAGTTTAACCCTTAGATCAGTGTCTAGCAGTTATTTTCTTTTGATATTTGGATCTGGCTCAAGGATACACATACAGGAAAACCTGAGCCCCCAGTTTGGATGACTGAGTAGCAATCTCCCCCCACACCCACACCTGATATCTGATTAAAGAGCAGGATAATAAACAATAGCAGCATTAGCAAGAAAGATAGACAAAATCATAAAGTCATCCCCATGCTCAAAACCAGGGCCAGCCAACCTATGAGGCAAGGTGAGGGTCCACCCAGGGCAGAAGATCCCAATGTTGATCTTTCTTCCCTGCCTGCTCCCTTGTTCCTGATCTAGATCTTCCCTAGTGGGGGTCGGGGTGTCATTTTGGGATCTGCCTCAGGTGCCAAATGTCTTGGTCTGCTCTGCTTGAAACTGTCCACCAGGTCTAGATGTACCAACAGAAGTCCATGTCCTTTGGGCCTTATTCAAAGTTCATTCAAGGATGCAGTCAGTGTGATGGCTTTACATGTTCCATAAAGATGCAAAACATGAGAAGCCTGCAACGTAAATTTTCCAGCAAGTGTCAGCAGCGCATTTTGGTGCATTGCAGATGCTTCAGCTAACCCGTGCCAACAGTAAATTTGTATTCCAACCAGCAGGTGGCAGCAAAGATTGGTCCCAAATCACCTTGAAGTCTTGATTGAGCTTCTGGTCCTGTAGCTCCCTTTAGTCTCTATAGTGCCAGCCAATCACAGGTGCAAGCAAACTCCTAGCTGCTACAGTGACTCAAACCTCCCTCCAAATAATGATTTCAGCCAGGAAGGATAGAACCACCCACCATGATTTTAGCCAATAGGAATTGCAGTATAGGAGCTCCTGTAGGAACTTTACTACAAAGGTTAACAGAACATATGATATGATAGCCATCTTCAAATATCTAAAGGGCTGTCAAATGGAAGATGGTGCAAGCTTGTTTTCTCCTGCTCTAGAGGGTAGGTTCTGAACCAATGGATTCAAGTTACAAGAAGGAAGATTTTGACTAAACATCAGGAGGAACTTCCTCTTTGAGATTGGAACGGACTCGCTTGGAAGATGGTGGACTCTCCTTCCTTGGAGGGTTTTAAGCAGAGGTTGGAAGGCCATCTGTCATGGATGCTTTAGCTGCTTATTCCTGCCTTGCAGGGGGTTGGACTAGATGGCCCTCAGGGTTCCTTCCAACTCTACAATTCTATGATTTCGTGATTCACCCTGGAGCATTTACCAGAACTACAGTCGAGCACTTGCAAAAGCAACCAACCAGCTCTTTGATTAACAGAATAATAACGTATTTACTGGTGGATTTATACTGGAATGTCTGCACATCTTCCACTTTATTAATTGTTCTGTGATGAGTCCCCAGTGCTACCACATGACTGCCTTTGGAAAGGGCACTCTGGCACAGTACCAAAAGCGGAACAACCCCCTGCCTTGCACATCCTGGAACATTTGTGATAGAAAAAATTACAGGGTTTTAATAGGAAGCTATGAGACAAAGCAGTATGCCACCCTGAAACTTTTACAGGTGCAAACAGTCTGGAGAGTGGCATCACATATAGAATCACAGTATAGTCAAGTTTCAAGGGACCGTGAGAGTCATTATTCCAACATTCTGCAGTGTAGGAAACTTTCGCCCAACATTGGGCTCGAACCCATGACCCTTATCCTTGAAGGATAAGAAGAAAACTAGAGATTGCTTAATACCATCACGAGCACAACTCTTCATGAATGCACAATTAAAAGGACACATGGAGGGAGGCCACAGTGTACTTTTTTGAAGTGCGTAATTTGTATAGGACTATTTCAGGGACCAGAAAGAGTGGGTAGGTGTATTCTGTATGGGGCATTTCTGGCTGGGAATTCAACAGTCTCCTTCCCTGCTAACAGAAGACTACCCTGAATGGAAACCATCTCCCACTCAGCCATAGTCACAGCTCCCTGCCCCTGTATGGAGTAATATATTGTATTGACACAGGCAAGTCAATTTTTCAATGTTTCAAAAGTAAAATGATAAGAAATCCATACCGTCCGAATAAGACCTGCATTAGAGGACCAAGTCCTGTCTTTGCTGCTATTTTTTGTCTGGTGAGGTGGCATGCAGGTTAAAATCCTGGATTCTTCCACTGTTTTCTTTGAGCTGCTTTCAGTTCCATCATGTGGGAGAGAATAAAAAAATCACTTTCGAAACGAACCAGCAAGCTCCATTTCTGAACAATAGAATTGTGTCTTGGGCTGTGACTCACCTCATTGCCTGCCAAAATGGAATGTGGGAACCGGCTTGAGTCTTGAAGAATGATTGGGTGAAATATTGCCTGCACATTTTTCTCTTTTTATGTATGTAGGTTATGTTCTTATGCTTAATTCATTAATTCAGCAATCATCAGGATATTATGGCACTGCTGAAATAATTGCACTGGCTGCCAATTAGAGGTATGAGCTAAGTTCAAGGTGCTGGATCTGGGGTACAAAGCCCTAGGTCATCTCACCCCTTATATACCTAATCGATCACTGAGCTCTGCAGATAGGGGCCTTCTGCAGATTCCACCTTATTAAGAGGTCCATCCTGCGTAATAAAGGAATTGGACCTTTAATATGGTAGCCCCTTCCCTTTGGAATCTCACCCTCCGCCATTGAATATCAGACAGGTATCACTTCTGTTGTCTTTGAAACCTACCGAGGACCTTCCTCTTTCAACAAACCTTTTATGTGGAAATCTTACCACAGTCTGCATCTGCACTGGAACTATTAAAAAACTTTTTATAGCCGAAATGTTTTTAAAATGTTTGTATTATTTTTATATATGGAATTGTTTTTAATATCAACCTGCTTCTAGAATCATAGAATTGTAGAGTTGGAAAGGATCCGGGGGGTGGGAGAGGGGCATCTACTCCAACCCCCCCCCCACAATGCAGGAAACTCCACTAAAGCATCCCTGAGAGATGGCTATCCAACCTCTGCTTAAAAACCTCCAACAAAGGAGAGTCTACAACCTCCTGAGGGAGTCCACTTTAGTTGTGTTTTGCACTAGTTTTATGGTTGTAGTTGTTTTATGATTGTATATTTTACTGTTGCAACCCATCCTGGGACCTTGCGGTGAAGAGGTAAGAAATCTAACAAAATAAAAATGAAATAAATAATTAAAAAGATATAACATGCATCTCACGCATGTGTAATAATGTGCTTTTGAGATGCTCAGTAGTTTGTGATTTGGCTCTTCTGGGGTTTGGGGAGCCTGGATTTAACCCCTCTGCTTGCACTTTATTGTTTCACTTCGCTAGTGGCCTGATTGTAGCATGAATTGTGTGAAGCCCACTCTTTGGCCATTAGGCCCCTGCCCTTAGCAGCTTTGAGAAGGATGGAAGCCCTCCAGGATCTGAGATGCAGCTAAGGGCTGTACAGTGGTACCTCGGTTTTTGAACGCCTCTGTACTCAAACGTTTCGGAACTCGAACGCCAAAAACCCGGAAGTAAGTGCCTCGGTTTTCGAATGCGCCTCAGAACTCGAACAGGAAACGTGGCTTTTGTTTTGAGTTTTCTGTCTTGAGGCTTGTGTTTTGAGGCTTCCGCTTTCGGTTTTCAAACTTTTCAGAAACTGAACAGACTTCCAGAATGGATTATGTTCGAAAACCAAGGTACCACCAAGTCTTTGGCTTGCACTACTTCTTTACTCTACCTTTTCCTACTGGACAGCAGAGGACCATGGCGAAGAGAGTGTTGGGGCAAACTGAGGGATTCATTATTTTCCTCAGTAGTAATTGAGGCAGTTCTGCAAAGTATGGGGGAACACATGGAGGTTGCTATGTCCCTCCCACCTCCCCTGACAGGGTTCTTGTGACTTGAATACAGCATAGAGTGTTAGGCAGCAATATGGCAGACAGAGTATGTTCTCTTCCCACATAGAGATGCAGTAAGGGGGAAAGTGGCAACAGCTGAATTTTTCACATGCCATACTAGTCATGAAAGTACTAGAGCAAGGTTTGATCATTTTGCTTCCTCCCTTTTGAAAAGAATCTCCTGGTGGCTTTTGAGCTGCCGAACATTGCTTCATTACGGCAATAGGTGTCGTTGTTTCCACACCTACTTGGTTGGTCCTGTACCTTCCTTTTTCCTTTATGTTTTGATGGCATCTGTTAATTATTAAAAACCATGGAATATGTTCATTGGTTGCACACCTGAGTCATATCTTTTTATGAGATAAAAGGTCACTGCAAACAGAGTCGCACAAAAGCCGCATCAGAAACCAGAAGTTGCAGGAAATGCTTTGTGTGAGGCCTTCCAGAGGAATAATATAGAAACCAGTTGAGATTAATTGGAATATTTGGGTGTGTGGTTATATGAGGAGTTACTTGGATGGAAGAGACAGCAACAAACAGATTTTCTTTCTCAGAAGATACTAAGGTTTTTCATGTGATAATCTACTGGTAAGAAGGTAAGGAACTCTCAAATCTATGATAGTCAATTTAATATGGGTGAATGACTGCAAAATGGGTTTACTGATAAAGAATCTGCGATTAAGTAATGATATTTGGAAAAAGATGTTTGCTCTCCAAAGTTTAATTAGCAAAATCCAAATGTGAACAGAAACTAGGAAGTACGATAGTGTAGAGGCCTCTACTTTTGAATGTTACTTGTTTGGCACAGTCTTAGGTATGTTTACTGTGTATGACGGGGCTTAAAACTTAGTGAAAGTACTAACAGTTGCAGCTTTAATTTATATGTCTAAACACACACATGTGGAGAGCAACTACTATATAGAAGCGTATTTTTCTATTGACCCCACAGCTCTCAAATGGCCTGCAAATGATCCCTCTTGGTTAATGCAAACCCAGGAAATGGGCTTGGGTAGTCCACCCCTATCTGGCACATTGATATGTTATCATACAAATCCACTCCCGACATAAGGAGGGGGGGTTGCGGGCTCACGCCCCCATCTGCATCCTCGCGGGGCTGGCTGCAGCCCCGCGGGACTCAGGGATTCCCGGGTCTCATTAATATTCATTTATTCGCTGCACCAGCCAATCGGCTGGCAGCGGGGGCGGGATTAGTAGGGGGCATTTAAGGTCGGGGCAGCCCGTGCTCGCCCCTTTCTTTCCTTTCAGCAGCTGCGGTTTCCCACCCACCCACCCACCCTCTATGTTTGCATTTGGACTTTGCTATGGGCTTTGGCTGGTCGCCGCAAGGGGCCTGGTAGGAGTTTTTCCATTTGGCTAATTGGCTGTACTTTGGAAGCCACTTGGTTTTTTCGCCTACCTCGTAGCAAAACGTCACAACACCTTTGGTTTGGGCGGTTAGGCATTGGCAGGGGTATTATGATGCAAATGAGTTGGGGGGGAGGAACGCCATCACCTCCCCCAAAGGTTGAAGGGTAGTTCGTTAAAGGACTCTGGGGGGCGTCGCCTCGTCCGAAACCTATGGAGGCTAGGGCCTAAAGCGCGCTCCTGAGCGGTAACCCCTCGGGGAGCGCCTAGGGATGTGCATCTCGGGGGCTCCCCCTGTTGGTGTTTAACCCTTCCCAGTTTTATACCGGTTAGTCTGATAGGGCCAATGCCTAAAGCCAATACCGCTCTTACCTGGAATCAATAAAGCTGTGGCCATTTTTCGCCCATTAACCTAAATTCTGGTGTCCAGTGTCTTTATTTATTCCATCTGTGGGAGGGGGCGGGAATCGCCACGCAAGAGGAGACGCTTAGCACAATGGCAACTCCTGCCTCAAATAAGTAAAGCTATCTCCAAATAATTGTAGCATTCTGTTGTGAAAAACATTTTTCCAGTTCTAAAAGAAATTGAGCCACTATGGCCTAGTTTTGCTGGAAGTTCCTGGGGCTCTCCTTCCCACAGACAGCCTTTTTGACACCTACATCACTGAAATACATTTCCAGGCAACAGTCTTATGCATACTTACTAGGGAGTGAGTCTCTTTTAATCAGAGCTGTTAGCATTTACATTCAAGTATAGATGCATAGGATTGTATTGCCCATCCTCTGTGCTGATAAATCTCATCTTTTTGCTATTTTATGCAATGTAGGTTTTTAACAATTACACAGCAACACCAGCAATAATAGTTGTCGTGAGCTGAGATCTGATTTATGCTTAGCCCTTCTGGGCATTTCTTTGAATGAGGATTGCTATTCTTAAAAAGACTTGACCACACCAGCGGCTAGGATAGATATCTCTTAGCACTTCAAGACACACTTCAGCATGAATTTTTTGTAGCTTATGGAGGGAGGTGAATGATCCCTTTGCTGAGGGTTTGATGCCATTCGTATTGTTATGAGTTTGTGGATTTAGTAAGAGTTAGAATTAAATAAGGTTTGATTAAACTGTGCCAAACACTAAAACTCCCTGGATTTAGTTTATGCTAACAGCCTAGGCCAATCTGGCATAGCTGCTAAGAGGGGCCATTAGCAGGGCACAAAGGCTAGTGATGGCCCATCAAGGAAATCATCAAAGGGCAAGACTGCAGGACCAGGAGGGCTTCCTCCTTCAGCTGTATGTGTTAATCTGCAGGGAAGGAAAAGGTTTAAGATTTCAGTGCTGGATTATGTAGGCTGATGGAAAATTGTGGTGTTTTGCAAGAGGTCTGAAAAAGTGGGAGAGAAAGGGGGCCAACAGAACTCCCAGTGGGCTGGCTGGAGCAAATGGGGCAGGCAGGTTCCCTTGTTTGTAGACCTAAGCCTGCTGCTCCTGAGAGAGGAACAAATCATCATTTTAAGATGTGAATGCTCTGAACCCTCTCTGCACAGTAGATGACCAGCGTGGATAGCTCAGTTGGTTAGAGAGCATGGTGTTGATAATACCAAGGTTGCAGGTTCAATCCCCATATGGGACAGCTGCTTATTCCTGCATTGCAGGGGGTTGGACTAGATGATCCACAGGGTTCCTTCCCACTCTACAGTTCTATGATTCTATTATTCAGGTTGTATATATGTGTAAATAAACCATATATCATAAAGACACTGCGGCCTCCACTGTGCCTAATTGTCCAAAAGGGAACACAGGCCCTGTGGAAAGCATGCCATTGCCAAGACCCCTGGAATCTCACACATCTTAGAGATTGGATGCTTACATGAATCCAGCCCAGGAGTTTTTTTCACAACTGCTCACCACATTCCAGAAGGATGTGATCTCTTCTTAATAGTCAAACATGTCATTTAGTGACTGCACATATATGTATGGTTCTCTGTTTATAATCTAGGAAATACACTGCTTTGTTGTTGTTCAGTCCATTTGAAGCATGATTGTTTTTGTCTTTGGATTTGCGACTTTGAAATACTTGATAAAAATATGTGTTTTACAGCAATGAGCTGGTGTCCTTTTCTTTTAGGTTCATTGGAAGAGCTTGCTAAATGGATAGATATTGGGAATGGATTTGGCTGGCTTTCAGTCTTTTAGTCTTGCTAACAGGTATTATTACCCTTTTCTCATTTGCCAACCAAAGTGTAACTTGTTTGCTTAGCACTTCTTAGGCCACCTGTAACTCTATAGAATGCTGAAATACTAAAACTAAATTTGGCACACACATTCAGGGTGTCACATTTTAATAACAACCCAGCCCCTTCCTCCCCACCAATTCTCAGTGGGAGAAGGAAAATGCAAAATATTACTCGATGCAAGACTGAAATGTCGTATGGAAATAATTTAATATGGATAGTAAGCTTCCTATACCTCCATTAATTGTTGTCCACATGACTTTTTCCTCCAAATCACTGCCTTCCCACACTTCCCCCTCAGTAAGTCTGGATTTTCTCATACCCCCTCCTTTTCAGAGTATCCCTGTTATGAGAAAATCAGGACTGAGGAAGGTGAAATTATGGGAAAGTGGAGATTTGGAGGAAAACATCAAAGGATAATGGACAATTGGGGGAAGTACAGAAAGCTTACTATCTACATTAAATTACCCGATGGACGAGCCCTTTGTGTGCACATTGAAGGTCAACATTCTGAATTTCTATTATAAATTCTAACTTGACTTCCACTCTGTTTTCATGGAGGCCAGGAAAGATGCAAAGCAGAATGCAGTGCAATAGCTCCCTTGAAGACTGACAAGTTGGAGTAAGAGATGTGCATGTTCAGGACACAAGGAAAAGGAGGGAAATTGAACACAATACAGGGTATCCCTTGAAAAGCAAGCTACTGACTGAGAGCTGAAGTGTACTTTCAGTACAGCAGTCTGCATTTCAAGCTGAAATCCTAGCTCAAGTCCTTATGCACTTTGGGTCAGTAAAGATGTCAAAGATACAGCCTCCCTTGAAGTCTTCAGAACAAAAGGTCACGTGTACATTTTGAACATCAGCTGGTTAGTATTATACCTCTGCAGGTGTGTCTTTGCGATTCATTTCTTCAACTTCTCAGTCTGCATTTTTTTTGCATTGCTGTAGCTGTTTAGCTCGTGTCCCATGTGAATTTTTTGATACAAGTTTGTGAGTTTTGAAACTTCTTATGATCCTTGAGCATTAAAATGCAATTTAGTACAAAGACGATGATCCCTTTAAGTCCCTTGGGTAGTTTATACAATAAGATGGAAAGAATGTAATTATCTTGGCTTATAATGCCAACATACTTGGAGTATGGTCATTAGCAAAGGATAATAAAAAAAACGAGAAGTGTTCTGGAATTGGTTCACACTGATGGGAATTACGCTACTATGCCACCTATTCAAATGACTCTTGTAGAGTATTTAGGCTGTTGTGCAATTCTTGGCTCATGGAAAATCACATGCCCTTTCTGGTAATTATTTCTTTAAAGAAAGTAAAAAAAAAAAAAGATTAAGCCCAGTTTTGCCAACATGAGGATTTATTAAAGTCGTTGTCAATCAATCCACAGAACTGAGCACAAAACTTTGAAAAATTAACTCTTGCAGATCAGTGTGTCAAAGCTGTACAGGATGGATTAAGAAAATTAAAAATGTTTATCCTGAAAGCTCTATAATGGAACAGTCAAGGGCAGCGTTACCAAATGAGCCACAACTACAGTGGTACCTCGGGTTACATACGCTTCAGGTTGCATACACTTCAGGTTACAGACTCCACTAACCCAGAAATAGTACCTTGGGTTAAGAACTTTGCTTCAGGATGAGAACAGAAATCTTGCTCCAGCAGCGTGGTGGCAGCAGTCAGCCCCATTAGCTAAAGTGGTGCTTCAGGTTAAGAACAGTTTCAGATTAAGAATAGACCTCCAGAACGAATTAAGTTCTTAACCCGAGGTACCACTGTATTCTCAGGATAGGATGAATCTGCTTCTAGGCACCTGGTTGTTTAAAACCAGTTTAGGTCCAAAATGGGAAGGCTTTGAACCAGAACTCTGGGATCCATTAAGCAACTGCTGTCAACTTAAACTGAGGCAAGACCTTCCCCCTGTTTTCAAGCACAGGACAAAGTTACAATACAAGACGACTGATAGCTTTTGTTTCTAATGTTGACAGCAAAGGTTCTTCAGACGTTGTACACACTATCTGGCATTAATCTGTGTTACCAGTACATTAACCAAGTTAAATGCCTCCTTCATTTTTTTGTTCACATGGACGTTTAATGCTCCTCAGGTTTTTATGCAGAAGGGTGATGTCAGACCTATATACATTGATTTTTTAAACTGTTATCATGATGATTGTGTGAGATAAGCTAGAAACACCCTTATTGACTTTGGTGTTGGTCTAGTTTCAGTTCCTGAGTGATTTTTTCCCCCTCTCCTGTTTTGCAGATACTGGGTTTGGCTACTCCATCATAGAAGGTCCCAGAAATTTAACAATTCTTGCTGGTTCAGTGGCTCATTTTAACTGTACAGTGTCAGAAGGGTATAAGATTTTGATATGGCTTTTCAATGGAACCCCTATATTGACTGTACTGGGTAACGGAACACCTGTTATAACAAATCCGAAATACAATCAGGATGGTTTTCAAGATGGTACTGAGTTCACCTCCGGACTCAAGATTTTTGATGTCCAGCTACATGATTCTGGAGAAATAAAATGCAGCCTCCAGAACTTTCAGGACGATAAATACGCATTTCTTTCTGTTCAAGGTGTGTATGCCTTTTTGTCATCCTTCAGTTTTAAGGAAAAAGCATTTAGGCCAATTGCCAGAGTAATTCATACTGAGATTGCTCTTCTATTCCTTCTATGCTTCCTTCTCTCAGCACTTTAAAACAGTATTGTGGCATTTAAACACTAATAGATGTGCTGCAGCGCAAGCCTTTGTGAACTACAAAGCACTTTGGTAGATGAATAGCATAATTTTCAGTTGTATACCCTCCAACATTCTGACAATTAAAATTGGGCTGCAGGTCCTTTGGTGCCGTGCTCCCATGCAAGCCAGCTGAGGCTTCCCAGTCCCATGTCTCTGTTGCTGGCAGCAGCTCCCTCAGGAAGCGGCAGACCAGCACCTTCACCTCCTCTTCCCTGTCACCGTCTTCATCTTTGTCGGCTTCTTTTATGCCTCTGGCAGGGACAGCATCAGGCAGAGCAGGCGTGGCCTTTGGGTCTGGCTGGGGCATCCTGGCTTACACCACCAGTACCTCCTCCATGGGCTCCAGCTCGGCTGTCTTCATACGCGTGAAAAACATGCCTCTTTTGGTGCCGAACTCTCATGGGAAATAGCTGGCTTGTGCGAGAGCTTGGCACCAAAAATGAGACATCCAATCAGAAGCCACGATGGAATCTGCAATTCTGGGATGCCCTGGTCAAATCAGAACTGTTGGTGGGTATGTCATTGACATGTGTTTTTATATATCAGAGAGAGAGAGAGAGCACATACAGATGGCTGTAGCACCCCCTGCTTCTAATGCCATAGCAATGCTACCATAAAACTAGTGGTTAGTGGATACTAAGCCAGCATTTGGGAATCATTACAATAGACCCTCATCAAGATATCAGATGCTCCTTTTGACAACACTGCCAATTGGCATTGTTGAGAGCCCAAACGTTTTCAAAGAGGGCCAGATTTGATGAAGTGAACATGCGTGAGGGCCGACCACAGGTGTTTAGCTTTTTTTAGGATTGAAGTTGTTGAGCTTTTTTAAGGATTTTACTCCAGGACATATACTGCCACAGGGGCCAGATTAAATCAACCAGCGGGCCGGATTAGGCCCCCGAATTGGATTTTGGACATGCCTGGTTTAGAGAATGCATATAGAAATGATAAATCTTCTCTCGGCTCTAAAAAATTTGCCAAATGAAGGGTCAATCTGTGGTGTGGCATTTTCAAAATTCTTGATAAATCCAATCCAATTTATTTTTTAAAAACTGCAAATGGAAAAAATAATCATTAGTGCATAATTCTGTAGCTCAGAAAGATGCATCTATCAGCATGGCTACAAAGCTTCAATAATGATCTTCCAACAGTAATCTGGGAAACCTGCTTCTGTTTCTAAAGCCACTAATGGGCTGTTAGAAATGCTTTAAAGGTTACTTTTTCAACATGGAAATCTGGGTTTCAAATTTTTTTTGGGGGGGTGGGAATGTAATTCTCTTGGTGGCAACATGAAACCAAATTGAGAAAATAAATTCAACCTGGCCCTATAAAAATGTGTAGTGTAAACTATTCTGAAGGAAGAAAAACATCTTCTTTTCCCCAAACAGTTAATGGATCTTTGACTATCAAACCTGGCAACTTGACAGTAAGAGAGAACCAAACAACTGAGATAATTTGTGAAGCTCTTGGATGGGCTCCTGCTCCACAGATTTCCTGGATGGTAAATAATATTACATTAGATAATTCCATGTACATTACCAACCAGAGTCAAGGATCAAATGGCTTGTACAATGAAGAGAGCATCTTAACTCTGACACCAGTCACCAATAGCACTGTGACTTGCTTTGTTGCTATAGATGCACTCCCTGAGCCACAGAATGCAACTGTGACACTTACTGTGTATCAACCTCCTTCAAGTAAGTGACTATCTTGCGGGTACACTTCTTTCTTTCTTTCTTTCTTTCTTTCTTTCTTTCTTTCTTTCTTTCTTTCTTTCTTTCTTTCTTTCTTTCTTAACATTTATTCAAAAGTTACAATACAGCTTTGTCCACTCCCGTAATATCACAAAATGATCACTCCAATCCTCAATCCCACATCACTGCCATGTTCAAAATCTTTAATTTCTTGTTATGCAATCTAATATACATGGCTGAAAGGTACTATACTTGGCTTTCGATCATGGCTAAAATATTGGTGGGACATACATTCACAGACTATATGAAATTTGGTGAGTTTCACGAAGATGGCTCTGGAATGGCCCTAGCTTTGGCCCTCTGGCTTTTGACAGCCTACAACTCCCATCATCCTTGACCATTGATCATGCTTGCTGGGGCTGATGGGTTACAGTGCACAAACACCTGGAAGGCCACAGGTTCACCATCCCTACTCCAGGTGCTTCCATGTCCAATTATTAATGTACAGTACCAACAATGGACATGAAGGAATATCTTCTTCATGTGCCTATTCTTAGAGAATTTGGATAATTGTTTGAGACTGGAAATCAACCATGTAATCACATGATCATTCTTTTGATTCATAATTATTGCATTTATATTAGTCACAAAAGCATTTCTTACACAAGACCTATCCTGTGATTTTGGAAATTGCTTCAAAGAATTTAATTGTGTCTAAAGGACGTAACAACACACCTCCAATTTATCTTTAAGCCAAGCATTTGTAGTTCAATCACTAATGGCAGCTAGAGAATTATGCTTTCTTTATATAAAAAGGGCTTGACTGCATGCAAAACTGACCATTGGATACTATGCTTTTTGTAGAATTATATGTAATGAATCAGGCAGATTTAATATGTGAATTAAAGAACCAATAAATACTATTTCTCTGGGCTGTTAGGTTTCAGAAGTGCTCTAAGAGTTTTAATAATTATAACTGCACAGACTTGCAATAAAAGTTTGAGGGTTAATTCTTGCATGAACACATATCATTGCTGGTATGACCTTTGCATGAGGGCCTTTTTTTTGACAGGAACAGAATGCCGAAAGAGGCAGAGCAAATTGTTTCCCAAAAGCTGTTCTCAAAATTCTCCATTTTAGATGCTGATATTGAATATTCTCTAGATATTCTTTGCATGCTCAAATATGTGGATTCTGAGATTTTATTTAACACCCAATGGTGCTTGATTTCAATATTTGATGCTTGATAATTGATAGAATGTGAGAGTTGGTAGGCAATTTTATTTAGTATTTGTCTATACTTCTAGTATGGGACACAGGTGGCGCTGTGGGTAAAAGCCTCAGAGCCTAGGGCTTGCCGATCGAAAGGTTGGCGGTTCGAATCCCTGCGGCGGGGTGCGCTCCCGTCGTTCGGTCCCAGCGCCTGCCAACCTAGCAGTTCGAAAGCACCCCTGGGTGCAAGTAGATAAATAGGGACCGCTTACAAGCGGGAAGGTAAACGGCGTTTCAGTGTGCGGCTCTGGCTCGCCAGAGCAGCGATGTCACGATGGCAACGTGACCCGGAAGTGTCTCCGGACAGCGCTGGCCCCCGGCCTATAGAGTGAGATGGGCGCACAACCCTAGAGTCTGGCAAGACTGGCCCATACGGGCAGGGGTACCTTTACCTTTTTATACTTCTAGTATATCACAATGATATACTTTTAAGTTTCTGCTTTCGGTGAGAATGCCGCAGCTGGCAAGATGCAATTGCATGATTGCTGACTCAAATATGCCCTAGCTGGCATCAGCAGTCTGCAATTGTGTGCACTGCATGGTGCTGGCTGTCGCGCGCACAGCCCTCCACCAACTGCATCCTGGTGCTTAAAGGTATGGACAAAAGTTTCCCTTCCATCCTTGATCACCACATAGTCGCATCCAGTGTCACATAGATCTTCCTAGTTGAAAGTTACACACCAGCTTCCTTACATTAGTCCAGCCAGTAGCACAATTGGTCCAATATTGTCCACTCTGTCCATCAGCTCTTCAATATCGCAAGAAATCTTTCCCAGCACTGCTATCTCAGGTCTTAAATCTGGGATCTTCTGCTTACAAAGGAGTTGTTCTGCCACAGAGAAAAGTTTCCTCCCAAAGTTACACATTGATTTTTATTATTGGCAACCCTTAGTATGTTAAATGAGGCAAAGACGGCTGATAAGAGGCAGAAGTGATTGCTTTATTTACCTCAGTTGTTAGGCAAGGTTTTCTGGTCATAGTTTCCTGGTCATAGGCTTCCACTTTGTACTCCATTTGTGTCAGTACCTTGGGGACCCATTTCCTTGTGTGTTTCTGTTCTAGAAATGACCAGAGTAGATGTTTCTAATTACTGACTAAGCGAAACAGAATCCATCAGGAAGATTCTGTTTTGTGGGTGATGGGGGAATTAATAAACCCTCTTGTCTAGCTGTCACTCTGAAGAAGCAGCCATATTCAGTTGCCATAGTGACATGATGTAACTCAGAATGGAAGAAAAGCAGATGTCACAAAGTGCAATTACGGTGTACTTACTGATTTATCTAGGAACATTCTTCATTTTATTCCCCGAGAAGCTGTTTGTGCAGGAGGAGAAACATGTGAGTTGTCAGGGTTGGAGTACATAAAAATCTTTTAATGATTAGGCTGAAATTGAGATATGTCAGCAGTAATGAAGAAAACCACCTCTCCTCTCTCTTACACACATTACTTTATATGCCATTTCATAGTTTCCTGACAGCTTTCTTTAGTGTTTTGTGTGGTCACCATTCACCGGGCTGAAAGAAGTTTCAATGGGAGGGGGAGCCATCTATTACAATGTAAAAGAGAAGATTAATTTAGAAGCATGTGCTTCAGTCACGAGAATCAGGCCTCTTCTCTATGGAGGAAGTGTGAAGAACACTTAAACTGGTGAGGTTGTGAAAGCAGGTGGTGGAGGTGTTGGCTCTTGCCAAAAGGGCAATGGAAGATTTTTGATATTTTAGGACTCAGAAGTGCCCCATAGAATATACCTTTTAAAGTCCAGTGGGCCTGCCACTTACACTCACCTTCTGCTATTGCAACCTTATACAGGTGGGGGAATAAATCAATGGAGTGGTGGGACATTAGGATGTCTTCGGTCCCTTCCTTGTGCCAGTGCAGCAGCAGGAGAAGCCACAGGTTGCTGTCAAACTTAAAATCCATTTAAGTTTGGGAAGAGGCATGGCTATGATGTTGCTTCAGTGGTCCAGTTCAGGGCTCAAACCTGGGACATAGATGCCTAGCTAGCTATGTAGCAGGAATGGTGTGTATATCCTTTGCACCTGAGGAGATGCTGTAATTGAGTGCCTTACCAATAAAGAACTAACACTCATTTGTTCTCCTTGTGCTGGGTGTGCTCAGGACAACCTACTAGTCTCTGAGTATGAGAGACGTCAGGGGTGCCGTATTATGGGTTTGGTATCCTTGGAATGAAGGTGACTGGAGACTGTGATGTTTTGGTGATATGTTTTTTTATTTACACATATATACAAGCTAAGAGGAAGATGAAGGGGCTCACAGCATTAACACTCAGCCTAACAGATCTAACTTGCCCATTTGGGTTCAGGTTTCTCTCTGAGTTAGGGCTTTGGGTCCAGCACAGAGTGCAAGGCCATGTAGGCACCCCCATTTATTTTGTGAGCAGTATGCTCCCACCACAGGTTTGGGAAGTGGTGTACACATGACATTAGTCAAAATCCATATACATCTTGCATCTATCCTGCCATTTCTTAGGAAATAGTGTCTTTTGATGTACCCCCCCTGCAAAAACTAGCTTTATCCAAATTGAGAAAAAGAACCACCTACCTGAATTTTAAGTAGGTAATGTGTACATGACCATCTCCATGTCATCCCATCTCCACTCTAGCTCACACCTTGCCAATTGTTCTCCTACACCTAGGATAAAGCGTCTAGTTGTTTCTATGGCAACATAGCCAGATCTTTAGTCATGTAGAAAGGATGCTTAACAGGTTTGACTAGGGCCATTAACTTGACAAAGAGACTGATTTGACCACTGCAGCAGTTCCTTTTACTACAAAATCCCATTTTACAAACAGAAAAACTAAGGGCTTAGAAGGAGCCCCAAATGGCAAACCAACCAACCAACCAACCCCACCCCCCACCCCCTGTAATCCTGCAACACTATATAAAGTGGCAATGCTGCAGTGGGAGTTTAATCAGATCTTTCATACATTTAACCCAAAGATTTAAAGGGAAAACTTTGGAAACTTGAGGGTTTAATGTGTAAACAGCTATGGTGTGTTTTGCACAACAATGCCAATTATAATCAAAAGCCTTCTCTCATCTGATGTGGTCTATAGCTATGATAATGCTTTTAAGATAGATGAAATATAAAGCCACTGAAGAGGACTGTTCAGATGAACCACATCTGCTGAATTAACTTTTTAATTGGATGCATAGTTTATTAGACTAGGAACTAATTTTCGCCCACATATGTATTCCCTTCTCCTGCCTCTTCCATGCCACACTTTCCCACTACAGCCAAATTGGCAACTATGTCTATTGAGTAGAAACTGATGCATGAAATCAGAATCTGTTGAAATAATAAAAATAAAATAATAATGTATCTGGCAAAGACTCTTGGACTTCTAGAAGCCGCAGCAGGGTAACATTACTTAAGAAAGCACAGCAGTCTATGAGTAACTCATTAAATTCATAGGGAGACGTGCATATTTTACTGTGCTTCTTAACATTTATTAATTTTTATCTAGTAGCAGGCGATGACGGACGAACTCGAACTATAATTTTAGCAGTTGTATTGTCAGTTGTTGGTTTCCTCCTCCTGATCCTTATTATTCTGCTTATTATCTGCTGCTGCAAAAGAAGGAAAGGTATGTGGGCTCTCTGAACCATTTTAAAACATGGAATTATTTAGGGAGGGAGATTAGGTCCAAATAACTGACTTTTGTGACAGTGGCAGATTTCTACTTGTATTCTTGATAAACACTAAAAATAACCGGGAGAAAGACTGGGACTTAAACACTGATGGTGAGGAATGGAATTCAATGTGGCATAAATTCCCTTACAGTAAATCAACCTCAATCAAATATAGAGAAACAGCCTGGACCAGAGGGGAAACTGTTCCTCATAATCTGTTGTTAAATTTCTGAATGGCATACAATCCAGTGGTGAGCAAATTGTAAATAAAAAGCAATTGGAAATGACAAGACTGTTTGAAACGCACTCTTAACTGTTTACACATCAAGCCCTCCGTTATTGGCACAGCTAATTTGAGAAGTTGCTTTCTGCAAGTGCAGCAGTATGCATAAAAAGTAAACGACTCCAGCCAACACCAGGGCACAAACTGCCTCTGTTGTGCTTGTTCCCTGGCACTGTGGCCAGGTCATTCTCTTCAAACACAGGTCTTCCTGCACGGATAACCCTGGAGTTTCCAGCAAGCTGCTCTTCCACAGAGCCCCATTCTGTTGTGGGGGAAGGAGAGGGTGGCAGCTGGATGCAGTCTTGGAGTGCCTTGACTTGAATAGTCTGCTTGCAGCCTGTTATAGAAATAGTGGCACATAGGTGCAAGGATAATAGGGTGGAGGGTGATGGATGGTGGGTGGTGGACGGTGTCCCATTGAGCCACACCACGCCCTGCTTTCCATGTGCAAAGGGAGCAAGATTGCAGCCCAAGTTTCAGAGGAATTTTCTGCAGAGTAATTACTTATTTTTGAGATATACAGTCGTACCTTGGTTTTCGAACAGCTTAGTTCTCAAACGTTTCGGCTCCCGAACACTGCAAACCCGGAAGTGACTGTTCCGGTTTGCGAACTATTTTTGGAAGTCAAACGTCCGACGGGGCTTCCGCAACTCCCTGCAGCCAATCAGAAGCGGTGCTTGGGTTCCCGAACGTTTTGGAAGTCGAACGGACTTCCGGAACGGATTCCATTCGACTTCCAAGGTACGACTGCATAGAAAAGTGAATAGCATAGTGATCCTACATGTGAGTTATGAAGGGAAGTTCTTCCTGCCTACAATAATTCTCTCTCTTGTTTCAATGAGGAGTCCAGGTCCACACAAGCAGAGCGCCTCCTTTTTACTTGAATGACTGAGGGTGCCTGTGCATGGACAATCTCAGTTTGAGCGCTGGAGCACCTTTCTGTATTAAATTAATATATTTAAGAAGACTTAAGAGTGTTCTTTTAAAATAAATTGCTATTTTTTTTAGAATATATTCTAAAATCTGACCTTTCCCCCCAGACTCCAAGTATCAAGAGGAGATGAGGTAAGCTGATTATCATTTTTGTTTCACTCATTTGGTAAAATTTCTATTTAATATTTTGCCCGGCTTGGCCTGTGGTAAGGGATGATGAAAGATGTAATTCAAGAACATCTGGAGAGTCACGGGTTATCCACCCCATTGTTATTAGATTTGAAACATACAAAGTCAGGAACATACAAATTATTTGCCATGGATAATATATATTTTTTCTTTTAAAGAAAAATGAAAAGAAAAGGGAAAAAGAGATTCTAGTTCATTATAAATTTAAGTGATTTAAAATTGCTGAATTATCTGTCACCATCACATGACATTTGACTGCATGAATAGTACATGATTTACCTTTAATACCCATCACCTTTACCCTTTACCTTTAATAGCAACATGACTCCAAACTGAAACTTTGATCCATCAAAGAACTGTTTTGCATTGGAACATTCTTATAGTAGCCTTAATATGTGCAACATATTTCATTTCATATATTTGAGTTAAAACATTTTTATACCACCCTTCATTTAAAAATTCCAAGGCATTTTGCAACACATAAATACTCAGTGGAAACAGGGCACTAAAGGTAAAGGTAAAGGGACCCCGGACCATTAGGTCCAGTCGTGACCGACTCTGGGGTTGCGGCGCTCATCTCGCTTTATCAGCTAAGGGAGCCGGCGTACGGCCTCCAGGTCATGTGGCCAGCATGACTAAGCTGCTTCTGGTGAACCAGAGCAGCGCACGGAAATGCCGTTTACCTTCCTGCCGGAGCGGTACCTATTTATCTACTAGTACTTTGACGTGATTTCGAACTGCTAGGTTGACAGGAGCAGGGACGGAGCAACGGGAGCTCACTCCGTCGCAGGGATTCAAACCACCAACCTTCTGATCGGCATGTCCTAGGCTCTGTTGTTTAACCCTAATAAAGCTAATAAACCTATAATAACCCTAAAGCTAATACAGTGTAAACCTATAATAACCCTAAAGCTAATAAATGCTGCAATTACAGCAACAACCACAGGAGGTCACTGTGCACCAGAATAGCTCACTCCTCCTAGCTCAAGTAATGCTTACAGTGGATATGCCAATTCTACAGGCTCTTGGAGTATAGAATTTCTGTTGTACAGAAACAGAACTGAAACCGAGACAGGTTGGCACATGTTAATTGTAACCAACTGGTAGGCAAATTAAATGGCATTCTCTGCTTTTCTAAGACTTATTTGAAAGCAACCTTTGGAGAGAGAAAAATGGTGTTTGGTAACAAATTGCTTCTAGCTTAGCAAAATTAGTTTTGACCACTTGAAATGAAGTAAGCTAAATGTCTCTATGCTAGAATGCATTAGGTTGTTAAGCTTTAAAATGTAAGAGAGCTTTCATCTGTATTGAGAAGCTGTTAATCAATACTGAACGGAAACTTTAAAATGACGTCATTGTGGGAAAGGTTTGCCAGGGTTTTTGTTTGCATTCGTCTTCAAGACGGAAAGCTATCCTTTGCCGTCAGAGGGAAGAAGGAAACTTAATTCTGATTTGAGCTAATCAGTGCAATTGCTTATCTAGGTATGCCATATTTTGTTTCACCTTAGCTTGGCAGTTAAATCATTCACTCTGAGTTCTAGAAGAAAGGATCTGGCTTGGGTTCACAATCTATACAAACTCCCTCACATTTCAGAATTGATATTTTATGGAAAAATGCTAATTGTCATTAAAATGTATTACTTGCTGTTCAAGCAAGTGGCGGAGATTAATCATGCCGGATTGGTCTGTGCTACACTACCCCGATCTTCAAGCAGTGCGAGATTCCAGGGCTTGTATTTTCCTTTGGGAATGAGGCACAGTGGAGACCGTGGTGTCTTTATGATATATGGTTTATTTACGCATCTATACAACCTGAGCCTACAATGGTTCACGGCATTAAGGGTCTTGTTTCGTGTTTGAACTTTGGATTCAAGCAGAAATCAAACATTGTGCTTTGCCTCTCTGGTTTTCCTGCCTGCAGCTTCACTTCTGGGTCACATTACACACACTAAATGCTGGCCTTTTGCCATTCTCACTATCTAAGAGCTAGAGGAGGGGCCCCACTCATTTGCTGTCCGGCCCAGAGCTCCCTCTCACTTACTTTCTTAATGGCCCATCACCCAGGTAATTCCCTGAATAGGAAAGCTAGCCTGGCTTATTTAGCTTTTAACCCTTGCTGCGTCCAGGGATTGCGTGTCTGTTGTCCAGTTTAACACCCCAAACCTTGATTAAATTCTAACACTTCACTGGATCCAAGAATTTAGTGGAGTCGAGCACCCACAAACTCTTAACACATCCAAGGGTACTTGCAGTTATTGCAAGTTGTTGAAGGGGATTTAGTTGGTTCAGCACTTGTGATAGGGCAATGCATGGGTTTTATACTGAGAAGAGGACTCTGGTCCCAGACTGCTCCCCTTTCCCTCTTTTATCACAGCTAAAGCAAAGGCAGCAGACTCCCCATCATGCATTTCTCAGGAATGGAACTTGCACAATAGAGCTACAGTAGTTGGCTTGACTCCTTTTGCCTGGCATCTGACACTGCATTTCTGTAGCAGCTGATCTATAGAATAAGCCTGGAAAGCAGATTAAATTTAATACTTCGGCTTAAAAACAGCCCTGGATCAGGCTGTTCCTTAGCTAGTTAGTAACTATGTACTGAAAGCTTTGAGAGCATGCCAAAAAGCTACTAATGTATTACTTTTGCAAGTTGTACCTGGAGTAAAAACTGCTGAATTCAGAGTTTTTGGTAAATTAGATATGAAGTGAACCCAGAGACCGTGCTTCACTTCTGTCCCCAGAACAAACTCACTCTCATAGTATCGCCCACTAAGTATACAAAACGCCCCATAAATTCAATATAGGTGATAGGTTAATAATGGATAGTAAGCAGTAGTACTGGCTGACTTAACATGACCACTTAAATTGTCTATCTGCCATAAAGCTGAAAAAATGAGGAAAGTCTTCTGTGGTTGCACTGAAAGATCTCAAATGACAGGGGTTCAAAGGTAAGCATTTTCTATTTTCTAGAAAGGCATCAGAAAAGAAAAATGCTGATAGAAATTTGGAGACAGACAGACACAGTGGACAAGAAAATTATGCATACAGTCCAGAGGATGCAAGGCGTGCTGGGCAAATGACAGGTGATCAAAAACTGTGTTTGGGAAAATTTCTATACATCACAAAAATGCATTTGAAATGCTTCTCTGGAGCACTCTGATGGGCAGAGAATAGCCTGAACATTTGTTTTGTTCTCAGAACAGTGGGATATTGGGCTACCACTGTGTGATTTGAAAAGCTAGGATGAATTGGACCCGAAGCCTGGTTTGGCCAGTGTATGGCATCAAGCTGAAATCAATGAACTGTTTCCTCTAGAAGTCATTTAAGGGCAACTTTCAGTGCCTGTTTCCCAAACATATTAGTCAAATGGCCCTCTATGCAGGACAATGTGTTTCCTAGGCCTGTGCTTCCAGTCATTTCTGGTCAACGTTTCTAAAGGTACCATGCAACTGATAAATATTAATGTCATATATGCATATCTTAAAGCCTCAACTCAAGCCTTCCTTCTCTATTTTAAGTGGTTTGAGGATGGTAGCCATGAATATCGGTTAAGTTATGCACAGCAATCCTAAGCATACAAACTGGGAAGCGAGATGTATTTCAAAATCAGTTACAGCTTAATTTGATTATTTTTTAACAAAATGAATTATAAAATTTTAATGTGAGGTTTATTGGATTTCTTTTTTAACCCAGTGGTACACTGTATAAACCCATATGCCATGCATGAATAATAAGGTAGTGTAGTGTCATCTGAATATCCTGATTCGATTCCCAGCTTCATGTTGAGCAGCAAAAGTGAGATAGCAGCACTGCTGAAGCAGGGCCCTGTGGCAAGAGAAGGAGGCATACAGACTCCCCTTCCTAAAGTATCTTGCTGAAAATACTGCCTAGAATATTTACTTCCTCCCAAGAGCTCAAGGTGGCCTATATCGTTCTTCCCCACCGATTTTTATCCGCACAACAACTCTTTGAGGTTGAGAGGGAGTGACTGCCCAAGGTCATCGCAGTAAGCTTCAGGGCTGAGTGTGGATTCGAACCCTGGTCTCCCAGGTTCTTATCCGAAATTCTAACCACTATGCAATGCTCCCTATATTCCATTACCCTGAAAAAGATGTGCACAGATGCCATGATTAGGTCCCGAAGACAGATAGATAGACACACAAGCCTTATGTTGTGTCATGCTATGCTATATGTGCAGTATGTGCAATCATTGTTCACTTCCGTGTCTTACCCTACACATACCATATATGCAGGGAATGTATGTGAACCTTAATGTGAGTTACATGTTAACAAACATGACAAATACATTTGGATTGTATGCTCAAATAGATAATCTGTGTGCAGCTTGTTGGGTCATGATTACATTGGTCTTCCTTCAGTGCAGAACAAGCTGCACTGAAGATCGTCCTACTGTAACCCAACCATTTCTAAATGGTGCAACCTGCAGGGGATTTGCCAAGGGGTGCATTGGAATGCTTGAATAGAAAAGTCTCTACAAATTTCTTAGCAGGGTTTTAACAAAGCACCCACCCAATTTGCAGCAAATTATTCTGTTTCATGAAGAGCGGTCTGTTCTCTTTACACAAAAAGGACATCTAAAAATACCTACATTTGTTTGTATTCTGAAATGATTTATAGTTCCTGCCATTCTGAAGAATCAATAACAGTTATCCTTTGTATATATTGTCTTGCAGGAGTTCCCTCTTTCTCCCCAGATAACTCTAGCCTGTACGCTCCAGACGGGGATTTAGACGTGAATCCTGCATCACAGGTAATTGGAACAAGTCTTTTACAGACTGTGACATATTCCATAAACATGTAATGGACTTAAGTGATGGTTTATAAAAGAACTGGAATTTTTTTTTGAGGGGGGGATGCATTCTAGTTTCTGTCCTTAATGCTATTGAATGTTCTTTCAAAAATATCCTTAGCACAGCAAAACAGCATTTTCAAAACATGCAATTCACACCAGAAATTTGGATACTGTGAAATTTGGGTTGTGGGGAAAGGGTTAAGCCCCCTTCTCCTTTTTGTTGCTTCCATTAAATTTGTAGCCTCCTGCAGCATACACAAACACACACACCTTGGGAGACTTTTACGTCTTTGCTGTGTAACAGCAAACAGTACTTTAAATCACCTGTGTGCTTTATAGTACAAGCAGTGAACACAATTATGCAGGACACCTGCCTGAGAATCATGAGAAATTTGAAGACGTGAAAATAAGAGGTACACACTTGAGTGGAATCCCTAGAGTTAATTCTTTGTGAAGGAACAAACGCAAGGCCCACGTGGCCAACATTTGGGCTGGTAAATTCCAAACAGACAAAATTGCTCCCACTCTAACCAACAGACCATAGGAGAGCCCCCACTCTCTTCTCATTCCCTGACGCATGCTGCCTCTATTACCCCCCTTTTTTTCCTTTCCTGCCCTAGTTTATACTGTAATAGGATTGAGGGTTGGGTTGGATGATCACAAGATCCTTTTCAACTGAGTGATACTTTAGTGGTAAGGTTGGCATATAGGTTTATTGCAGAAAAGAATTACATGTTTCAAGGTGAAAATAGTAAAAAAAAAAAAATCGGTACCCTTGTAGATGCCTAGCCAGTTGCCCTCTGAGTGTAAAATATTTTCAGTAAGAAGACAGGAATGATCCTGCAGTGACCAGCATCACATCTAGTGGGCCTAGGCTCTGACGTGGTACCTGACTGCTGCTCTCTAGGTGGGCACGTGGGGCCCAGGGCTTCAGCCCCCCCCCCGGTCCAGCCCTAGTTGCACTGCTTGCTTTCCCCCATCTCCCTCCTCCTCCTTTCTTATTTCATATCCTTTTCATGGCAACGCTTCATTGCTACTAGCACAATACAAGACAGGAGCATTTCGAATTATGCTCTTTGTTCAATTATTTGTGAATTTCGATGGGGTATCTGGCTATTGAATGATTTATTGGTCTGGCAGTAGGTCATTGTGCAAAGCTGAGGCTACTGTGTTGGCTATTAAGATCGGGAATGCTGTATTTCAAAGAGTTTTGTGTTTGGATCATACTGAAAACATGCCTTGAGCCTGCAATTTGCAGAGTTTTTGCCATATATCATAGTCTGCTTGCATTTTCTGTTTGCGCCAGCTTGCCAGGACCTTCCAGGTTCTGTCACATTCAATGCCAACAAATGATAGTGCTGATCTTAAATAGCATTTATTGCATATATGATGGCACATAAACCACGTACCCATCACTCAGATCCAGTTACCTGGGAACCTCACATTCCAGACCTTTTGCTTACTTTATTAGCTATCTCAGGGAGATTCCATAACTTGTGAATATTTTCTCGTGATGACTCGTGATAGACTTGGGGATGCATCCTTTGAACTACCAGGCCCCAGAAGTCTGAACCCTATTTTTTCTCCCCCTTTGATTGGTGTCTGAGCAGGCCAATTTTCTGATATTACTCTCCCTCTCAGGGTAACACAGAGGTCAGTTTCCTTTAGAATGTTTGTTCTTAGAATGTATGCCTTTTTCAATCTGTTTGATTTAGAGCCCGGAGAACAATCGGTGTTGAAAGAACAGATCAAAGTCACCTTAACTGTGGGGCTATCTCTTGATTGAGAGAGTCAGGCAATTGCAGGAACAATAAAGCATCATGAAGAGCGAAGTGGATCAATTTCATAATGACCTAGTCTGTAAGATCAGGTGGCTTTGCAGGAGGATGGTGTAGGTTACAAAAAAGTTCTATTTTAACCACACCATCCCCAATCAACATGCTTTAAAAAATTAGTATTTCCCTGTAGGTGTCTTCATGACCTTAGACCTGACACCAATTTCTGGGCTCATCACTGAATGTTGTAGGATGGCTTTTCCCATTTGAGAACATGACAAACAGTTGTTGCATTGCATTACGAACAAGGCAATCATTTGATAACTGTGTTTTTGCTCTATCAAAATTTACCAATGGCTTCTTTCTTAGTTTTTGGATACATCTAGTGGGTATAAAATTTCATTTTTTTTAGGAATGAGTTTTTTTCTGCAGTATCAAATGAAAGTGACCTTAAAATAAAAATAATCTAGCTCAGGAGTCAGCAAACTTTTTCAGCAGGGGATCAGTCCACTGTCCCTTAGATCTTGTGGGGGGCCAGACTATATTTATCTTAAAAAATGAACGGATTCCTATGCCCCACAAATAACCCAGAGATGTATTTTAAATAAAAGCACACATTCTACTCATGTAAAAACATGCTGATTCTCGGACCATCTGCGGGCTGGATTTAGAAAGCGATTGGGCTGGATTCAGCCCCGGGCCTTAGTTTGCCTACCCATGATCTAGCTTCACCAGTTCTGATAGTGCCCTTGTGCTGAGTTATGGGGAGCCTCAGAGTACGCAGCTCGCCTGTGACTCTTGGCATATGCCAATCAGGTGCCCTGAGCCATCTCTTTGCTGAGACGTTCCAGGGGAGGGGCACCTCATGATCAGCAAGGCTTGTGGCACCTGCCTCTTCAAGCCCACCTGCTGAAAACTCTCCAGTCTTTTTTTTTTTACTCTACTTCCCAGTAAGCAACAGCGAGATGATGTCAGGTGCGTGGTGATAACCCAGCTGCTATCTGCTGTTGACAAAAACTCATTGCATTTTATGAACCTACCATTGTTTTCCCTGAGTCACAAAAAACAACAAGTGAAGGTTACTTTAACTTGAGCCTTTAATTGGGCACATTTGTAGCATGCACTGTCTAGTGCACAAATCACTGTTGGATGAATTTGAAAGAAGCATTAGTAGGCGAGTCTTTCTGTCACAGTGTTTGTCACTGCCGGCAAATCAACATGAAAGTAGATTAAATGGCAGCACCTTTTATTGAAGATCTCATGGTTGACAATCGATGCAGATTGCTAGGCTGCTTTCTGGAAATTTGGCAGCATTTTTGCATTTCTGCTCACGACGTCAAATCAGACAAACAGGAATCTGGATTTTTCTATTGTGGGGAACAGAAGGCTTCTGTCAGTGCTATTGTGATACAGTGATGATGTCAATGGAAGAGGCATAAGTGCATGCATAGCTTGGCCTACAAGATCAAGGTGGAATACATCTGAAGCTGCTTAAGCTCATGAGATCACACCAGGTCAAATGCCTCTCTCCCATAATCTGAAGTGGATTCCTCAGAGGAAGTCGGGTGTTGAGTGATCATCTTCCAAGATTCATGACTGCCTGATTTATTATGAAGTTGAAATAGGAGATTTGTCAATCCCTACTGAAAAGGGGCACAAGCAGTATATACTAACCACAACCTCAGTTTTCCAAGAGCTAGCCCAAAAACAGCAGTAACCATTCACAAGAGGGATATATCTCAATGAACAAGAGATTTGCAGAAGTCCATAAAAACCATTAAGAGAAAATAGGCGCTGCATGGATTACGACAAAAAAAGAGCCCAATGTGGACTGAGTATGCTTAGTGGCCATGTGATACTGACTGCTCAAGAAGAAGAAAAACAGAAAGCTAAGGAATATCCTGGAAGAAGGGATGACTGCACAGGAGCCTTCCAAAATGCAATATTCTGTTTCAGGTCCCACTTGTTTTTGACAACTGGAACACATTCAAGAAAACTTGCAAATGAGCAATGGAGTGTCAAATCCTAGGACTTTTATGGCAACATATAAACCATAAGGGCTCAGTATCACATAAGTCCTAGAATCCAACTCTTCATTGCTCATTTATACAACAAGAGTGGATTTTGTGAGCCCTTGTGGTTGCTAAGAGACTTATACTTCAAACCTGGAAGGATAAATACCCAACATCTACTATGCAATGGTCTAAGGATCTCCCTGCCATGGCAACATTTGAACATTTTTCATATAGACATCAATTTTGTGTGGATACCTATTTGGACAAGTGGATTACTTATTTTAACTTAAGATACTGATCAAAGTGCCTTCTCTCTGGAAAAAACTACTGCCTTCTTTGTGTGTGCATGTGCTGAGTAATTACTGCCCAAAAGAGAATTATATAACCAATGCAAAGTCTTGAGAATTCATATGCTGAAGGCACCAGTGGAATATTGCACTACAGTGTTAACCTAAAAAGTCTCAGAGTCCTCAGTACAATAGGCAAGTTCCATCACATCCACCCTGGTGAGGTGTTGGAAGGGGATTCCCTTCCTCTAGAGTAGCCCAACTTTCTGTAGCATGAGGGGGTAGAGGGAGGTTCCATTTGCACAAGGGGAAGTCACAAACTAGATGCCTCTAGGGCATGAGTGATTCGTGCAAGGCCAGCCATTTTTAGATAGGGTCATGGCTGGCATACCAACCTTAGCTGATAAAAGGCTACTGCTGCCACTTGCGCATCCATGGTGAGCATCAAGTCCAGGTGAACCCCCAGGCTATGAGCTTGCTCCTTTGGAATGCAAGGGCTTTGATGTAGTCAAGAAGCAATGAGTGTCCACTCCTGATAATGCAGCCTGTATGTTTATCGTGTTCTGCTTCCTTTTCTTGCACAGATCCCACCACAGTTTTCTAGCTCATCACAGTCTCTTCAACGTATCTCCCCTGCCCCATCTTTTCACAACGTTAATCGACGTTCACAAAAAGGCGCAGCACAGCAATCCCGGACTATTCCTACAGTGCGATTCAGGAGCGTCTCTTCAAAGTCCCACAATTCCAGTGCTCCCCAGCTACGTGGTTCAAAACTGCACCCCCATATTTACCGATCTGATGGCAAACGTCGCTACACCAGGAAGGTGTACCCACAAAGGTGGCAAGCTGGTGGCCAGCATAGATACATGAGGAGGCCAACACACCATCCTGAACAATCAAAGGCCCAAGATACTCAAACCCACCATTCCAGAAAGCAGCATTTGCCTCACAGAGGACAACAGAAGGAGAGTCCACCTCGACAAAGTGAGCCTCACTCCCAACAGAGGCTGCAAGAATTCCAGGAAAAACAATTCTATCCTGGCACCAGGACAAAGGTGCTCAGAGTTCAGCCTCGCCAATAAAGGCATTACTATTATTACTGATGATGATGGGGAACCAGAAGTCCAAGCCCAGCACATCTGGGGTCTCTGCGTAATATGTGGACCAAGAATCCCCCAATGTCCATAAAAGTACCGTAGTTTAGGGTGCAATCCAAACTTCCCAAACAGGTGGACGGGCAGAAGTGGACTCGTGGATTTCCTGTTAGTGTCTGCAGTGGAAGCCAGCAGAAAGCCCTCGGATGGGGTGTTCCATGGATGGTTTGAACTGCCTGGGTTCAACTGGATCCTACGTTGCCCCACTGCCATCAAATGACAGCATCAGGCCCAATCCAGACCTGATTGCTGCACCACCTCCAAGCTGACACAGCAGCTTTCCTGCCTTATCTTCCACCATTGGAGCCAACCCCTAGGAGCCAAGAGATCTTGCTCCCCCCCCCATAAAATATTTGAGGGAGCCAGGCTCCACCCAAGTTGATGGGCATTGCTATTCAAATGGGTGTGCACCACGTCATGTGATTGATTATGCAAGGCGGGGCTTCCCTGGGCCACCCAACATTTTATTCAAGTTGGCACCCCTGTCTTCTGCTCCATCCAACATATGTGACAGGGCTGTGGAAGCTCCATTGATCAGCAGTTAGGGATAGGGTTGTGCTCTTACTTTTGTTTCTTATTAAGCAGAGTTACTGTTATTTTTCAACTTTTGCATCTCTTCACAATTGTGGAAATGTGAACTACATACTTTGTAATTCTATGCCCACTTACCTCAATAAGACTTGCTTACTTACTCAATGGGACTTATTTCTGATTCTACTGCTGTTCTTTTTGCCATGAACAAATGAGATTGGATTTTTTATTTTCCCCATCTTTGATTAACAAACTGGGCCCTATGAATGAAAATATGCTTATTTTTCTGAACAAAAAAAATTCCTTCCAGTAGCACCTTAAAGACCAACTAAGTTAGTTCTTGGTATGAGCTTTCGTGTGCATGCACACTTCTTCAGATACATTTTTCTGAGATGTCTAAGAACAAGTGAAATGAGTAGGGAAAATTCCCATTGAATTCCACAGCATTTATGTCATGCTTTTAGGACTGTAGCTAATCCTGAAAATTTGATGACATTGAATTTAAAATTGAAATATAAATTTTCTAAATGATATAAACAAAATGCCATGGTAATTTCTGGGATCAAAATTAATGTTTATACATGTATTTATGTCCTTTATTATTATTAATACATTATATTATTTATTCCATTTATATCCTGCTTTTCCATCATGGGCCTAAAGGTGGTGATCATGTAATTACAGGGGTTATTTTCTCTCTCTACAAACAATAAATAAGAGAGCCATTAGATAACCAAATCCCGAATTAAAAAGCATTCAAAATGTTTGGCAGATAGAATTAGAAATACATCCACTTCGTTGTCCTAATGAATTTATAACATAAAACAAATTAGACAAGTAATTAAAGGAGAAATTAATGCAGTAAAAGGGAAAATGGAATCATGAGGCTCAGTCACTTTTGTAAATGGACCTATTAGGATTTATTGAATGAAGGAGAAAATAGCTGACAAGCAAAATGAGCAGGGTGGGGGAAGGATCCAAAATCTCTTTGTGCGAGGGCCAGAAGGGATCCAATACGAATGTAGCAAGCAAGAGGAAGACGAAGGTGACAGAATTCTGTTGAGGGAGATATTTTTTTAATTCAGTAGAGTGATGGGAGTGTCTTGCTTATTGTGCATTAACTAATTAGTTCCCAACGACTTGTTAAAGCCAGATGGTCCACTAGACAAACATAAATGTAAAGGACCCCTGGATGGTTGAGTCCAGTCAAAGGTGACTACGGAGTTGCGGCACTCATCTCACTTTCAGGCCGAGGGAGCTGGCTTTTGTCCACAAACAGCTTTCCTGGTCATGTGGCCAGCATGACTAAACCGCTTCTGGCACAATGGGACACTGTGATAGAAGCCAGAGCGCATGAAAATGCCATTTACCCTCCTGCTGCAGCAGTACCTATTTATCCACTTGCACTGGCATGCTTTTGAACTGCTAGGTTGGCAGGAGCTGGGACAGAGCAACGGGAACTCACCCCATCAGGGGATTTGAACCGCCGACCTTCCGATTGGCAAGCTCAGTGGTTTAGACCCCAGTCTACTGAGGGGGCAGTGTGTTGCCATTAGTTAGAAATGTCACTGCTGCACCAAACCCAGAAAAGATGGGTCACCCTGTGGCCAAGGGAAAAGAGGAGAAATCAACATGCAAGGAGAGGTGAATGCAGGTGGCAGAAATAGTGAGTGGAACCAGAAGGGGAGAAGGGAGTGATTATTTATGCTAAGCAGGTGCCTATGACAGTGCAGGTAATCTAGCTTTCCAACATAGCTTTATATTGCTTGCATCTGAAAGATCAGCCCTCAGAATTTTGGCTATGTAATGATCAGGGCCAGCCATGCTATTAGGCAGAATGCTGCAATCACCCCATGCAGCAAATACCTTCTGCCCACCATTCTCCTTGAACTCCTTGCCCATTTCCCTCTGGCAAAGAGCAGGAGTGTGTCTGCCACCCAACCTGTCCTGCATTCCCTAAGCTACTGAAATCTTCTAAGTTTCACCAGTTGGAGGCTGCTATCCCATTCCTGTGCTGGTCAGCGTCTATACATGGTGATAGTAAAATGGGGCATCGTTACCACAGGTGGAAAATATCTTAGGCTGGTCCTGGTAACGATCACTGCTATTGTCTCAACAAATTATGGGTGAGAAGCTGAGGAAGAGAGAGGGAATGTTTGAAAAGGAACAAAAATATTGAGTTACCATTTAATGAATAGTCTAGTGAAAACATTGCCAGCAATTGACTTTACAATAAATAAGGATGAATCAAGGCAGAATAGTGTATTGATAAATGAAGGACACTGGTAATTAAAACCGAAGAGGGTACAGTTATACTAAAAGCAGTTGCAATGAGAAGATATCTGCCCACCCTGTCCCAGGAACAAAAAGTTAAATGTTTGTCTTAGATAAGGACACAATGGTGGTGAAATGTCATGGTTTGCGAGGAGACTGTTCTGCACCATACAGTATCAACTGGGTGGATGTTGTGATGCAGTTCTTAATGGATTTAGAAGGAAAATATGTTTCTTTTTAAATAAATAAATAAATAAATAAATAAATAAATAAATAAATAAATAATAGTTTTAAATTATAATATGATGCTTTATAACCTGCTTTGAGGAGCATTTGGTGGAAAACTGGTCTGTAAATAAAAATCTAAATACATACAAGTATAAATGGAACATCTGGATGAGTGTTCTGTATGAAATCTGATATATTTTAAAATAAACACAAAATATGAGTTTAACATAAACGCTACCAACCAGACAATAAACAAGTTTTGAGTGCAATATTAAAGGCAAAGGGCTGCTGATATGTATTTTATTTTATTTTATTTTAGTTTAGTTTAGTTTAGTGTGCAGAGAGCAATGTGACTTCTGTGACCCAGTTGAGAAACACAGGCTGAGAAACACAGAAATCTCCCTTTGGTCCAGTCACCACCTGACATGCAGCTCAAATTTATATTTGCTGTTCCTGCACACTTAAAAAATAAATAAATACAGGCACACACCAGGATGTATTCAGAGGACTCTGAACAGAGCCACACACCCATTCTTAGAGAGAAACAAAGGAATGGAAGAGTAGACAGAGGAGCTAACAAAGACTCAGAAATATAATCTCATGGTTTACAGAAAGGCTTACGATAAACATCTTCCAATAACATTACAGCCAAATTTAATATGTTGTTCAGTTCATTACAGTCTTTCTCAGATTTGGCCACTAGCCAAGATGGTGGGATACAAAGGTGGGGGGCACATTTTGGGGGGAGGGAGGAAGTAAGAGTTCATGTTTTCAAGAAATAGTGAATTATTTTCTGAGGGTGCAGCATCTGCTGAAACCACTTTATTTAGAAGAACATAGTCATGAAACCCTGTTGGAGTTCTAAAAGCCGCTCACTGGCTCACACAGCCTCCTGAAAAGAGTCCTGGTCTTAGGAGACTGACCTGTTGTTGCATCACTGTGTAAGGGGAACTTGCCCATCCTTTTCCTAACTGGGAGCAAAGCCCAGCTGCAGTGCTGAAACAGCTTTTGTTATCAACTGCATTGTGCAGCAGGGATGAGGCAGGGACTAGAAAGCTGATGCAACTCTATTTGCTGAGTGTGATTTAGCAATTCTCTTCCACACTCTCCTGCAGCATCCTTTCTAGCCACAAAAGAGAAGCGGAGACTTGCATAAAAAGACACAGTGCACAAAATGACCACCTTTGCCTCACATGCTAACGGAATCATACTTAATCTGCAGCATTGCAAAGTATTTGCTTATGCTACTGAACATGCCAGTCCATATGACTGTCTTCTGGTTGCACTCCTATATCATACAGGCCCAGTTTGTATGCTACACTAAACCATGGTTTAGCAACATATACTCAGGTAGAAGGGAACTGCTGTGAGCCTCAAATTTGTGCTTTACCTTCTCCCAGGGGCGGAGGAAGGGGGGTGCGGTGGCACGGACCACCCCGGATGTCACCACTGAGGGGGGTGACAAAATGCTGGGTGACACTCATCGCGGGGCCTGCAGTGCGCCTGAGCCACACGTCTCTCCTGGGAGAGACGCGGTGACTTGGGCACCCGCAGGCTCTGCACTGCCCCAAACGGTCCGCCTGCTGCCTCCCCCTCAGCTGTAGGAGTGGGAGGAGGCAGGCAGACTCCAGATGCCCTGTGGAGTGTCCTGCCCTGGCTGGCCCCACTCCTGAGTCCAGGGCACACGCACCACCCCAGGTGCCTAATCGGCTTGCTCCGCTGCTGCCTTCTTCTTCTCTGATGCAGCAAGGTGGAGAACATTTGGTTTTACTTTACTTTAAAGTCAGCTTTTTGTGTCATCTGGACCAGAGATTGTGGTTCCTAAAAAACTTGGTTTGGCTTAACAAACCAGCTTCAGAAACCACTGCTGGGACAACTCAACAAGGTGAGAGAAGCAGCAGTCAAAGTCTTCCATCTGGCCCAGTGAGTAGAGAAGAGGGAAGCGGGGCTCACAGCAAGTCCATCTTGCTTGTGAACAAATGGCTAAATCACCACCTAAATTTCCAATAAGTATCTATACATACAAATTTGCATATGCAAATCAGTGTATGAACCTGTGCCCCAATACTTCATAAGTATCAATGGTATAAAAGTCCCATCTTCTATGACAAAGCCAGATTAAATGTTTGGTGGTGTACAAACTCTAACTTCAAGACGTGGTGAAGCAGAAGCAACTCTCATATCGCAGATCAGCAGCACCTCTGGCTGTTAGTAAAGATAACAAATGCGTCAACACACAATTTCTTACCCTGCAATTTCCCCAGCTTATTTTTTTATTTGAGGTGCATAACAACTGATAGGATCTCTGGTTTGCCTCACACTGCTGTAGCATCAGTGTCTGAGGAGCTGCCATCTGGCAAATTAAAAGTTCACAACTCTGTGCCTAGTAACAGATGTGCCCATATCATGCATCTCATAGGTGTCATAACAGGAATTATGGAATGCTTGCAGTAGCTGAAATCCTTGTCTAACTGTCTGAAGATCAGCTGCACACATCCAAGTTTTGAGATGAGTGGCCCTAGCTGCACATGCTCAGTTTCATCTGGGCTGCTTCTACATCTTTGCAACTTTCTGTTGCGATGCTAGACATGAAGAGACACATTTCTTTGTCCAGTCAACCCAACCTTACATATTGGTTGGTATTTAGTCAACTCATTTCTTGCTATATCCTTCAAGACAAATGGATGAATGAAGCTACTGGTTCTGAAATGCTAGGGGGTATTGGGCCATCTTTCAAAACCATGGTATAGCTGGATAATTTTGCCAGCCTGCTGCTGGGCAACAGGGACCACCCTGCCTCTGTCAGGGACATGGAGCAATCACATGCTTCTTCTCATGTAGTAAGTAGACCTTTCTATGGTTTCAGGTCCTACTTTTTAACATAAAAGCACTTTATCATATGAACAAGGTAAGGCAAACTGTTGTTTACCATGGCTCTTGCATTTTGGAGATAGTTACCTTAAAATGCCGCTCTTTAATGAAAGCAAAATCTGGGGTAACTTTGAAGCTGCATATGTGCTGAAGGCAGTCTATGGTCCTTTCTGTTCACAGGGATTTCACTCATGACTAATATCTTTTCACTTTTATAGTCTGGCCTGAGGCTATATGAGCAGCCCAATATTTTACTTTGCTCTCTCATCATCTACCTGGCTTCTGTTCTTTGCTTATTACAAAGGCTGCAGATGGTTAGAAAAATTTGTTTTCAGTTAACATGTTGGGATCCTCAGCTTGGTCACCTCCCTGATCTATTATTTGGCCAACATGCATTTTATTTTGGTTTATAGTTTACGTTTTTATGGTTAAGAAGAAAAATGGGAAGAAAGGGGAAGAAAGAGAATTGAAAGTTGAATCCTTCCTTTGGATTTTGAGTCTTGAGTCAGAACAAGTTTAAGATTATCTGGGAAACTGCTGGTTTGGTTTCATTTACCCAACCACTTTATTTTGTTATAAATTTGACCAAATCATATCACAATATTCTGATACAATATAGGTCTTGTCTAGTGTGTTTTGGGATGGCAGCTTTAGCTATGGCGAACTAGAACTGGATCAGGCTACTTGAGATGGATATAATTTCGAAATGTTTTACCAAAATACTTTTATCTGTACCATTTATAGGTTTCTTATAACGGACGTCATGATGGAGTGCAGCCCTCAAGAACTACTGCTGTCCCAATCAATCCAAGAAAAATCAGAAATGTGACACACGTATAGGAAATCGTTTTCTCTGATCTTTGTTCGAGTCCCACATCTTCCAAAGCACTTTCTTTCCTATTCTTGGTGAATTTTGATGCATCAACACAAAGATTCGACAACTTTGCAGGATCTGCATTCTCCTTTGTTTTATCTGAGATCCATCAAGTACCACTCACAGAGGAAATTTAATTAAGGAGGCATTGCCTGTTGTCTTTTTCTACACCTGCCACTTAGAATAAAAAGAGTGACACTCCCTCCACCTTTAAATACTCCTTTTGTGTGATGAATAACTCTAGCAAACGTGAAAGCACCTTCAAACTATTGGTTGATCCAACAGAAGATTTCATCCTGTTGATACTTTTTGAAAATAAAAGCATTTACCACACCGGGAAAATGACATTTTTAAATTTCAGCACAGAAGCTTTTATTCCTCACACAAAGTGGATAGAACTGATGTAGCAACAAGATAAAATCAGGCACATCCAGCGATATCTACCAGATCACAGGACTGAACAAGTGACGGGGGCATGAAATTACCACCTAAGCTAAAGCTGAAGTGAGTTCATGAAGATTCGTATGTCTCAATAGTTAGTCAGTTTTGAATCTGCCTCATACAGAGCTGTGATGCTTGTCAGCTTAAATGCTTGCTATTAATATTTCTAATTATATTTCTAATAATGTGTCAGGAGCTCAGCAGTCCCAAGATATTACAAACTACTGCTCCAAGGGAAAATGTGTATTTGATTCCACTTTTTAAATTTAACTTATAAAGCGTGGTTGTCTTGCTTCGGTGCTCATTAAAAACATATATTGAAACATTTAAAAATCAATAAAACACATTTGAAATGTCTCTCTTTCTCTCTCTCACACACAAACATGATCCTAAGTGCATTTATTTGGAGTGAAACTCATTGAAATTAATTGCTTTTGTTTCCAAGAAGCTGAATTTATGCCCCAGTGCAGAAGACGTTTTTTTTGAGACAAACAATTCCCCCCTCTTGTTCAATGACTTCTGAAGACTTTGCATAGAATGTAAGAGGTTTTCCACCACCCAATCAATTCTCTGTTGGTGCCATATTACCCAAATAAAGCATACATAATTTCTGCTGCATGTGTGTATCTTTCTGCATGTTTTCAAGAGAGGGAAACACATTGGAGTAATCTGCTATTTTATATTTTGTAAATTTCTATTGTTCTGGGGAAGATTAATTTATGGAAGCTGTCTGATTTATTGAAATCCTATGCCTAATTCAGCAAAGGACTGGGCAGCAAGTCCCCCCCCCACCTTTTAATCTACATTTCTTCACAGAAATCAACAAGCTTGTGGAAGACTTGGGGAGACTTGTTGAGCTCAGGAGTTCTGAGGCAGTTATATCCTTTCGTTACCAAGACTTACAAAAGAATAGGGTGATCCAGGAATGGCAATTTCTGTAGCTTTGTTGTCCTGTTCCTGCTTAATGAAAGAAGCTCTAGACTTTGTCTGCAGTTTAAAGCATTTCTTGTCTTGAGGGACCTCAAAATCTCAGAGCTCTCCATAGCCAATTGATGGATGATACAGTACTGCTTTGATTAGATTAGAAACCAGAGGAAAGTTGGGCATGCTTTTTGATTATTTCAGAAGTGTCTACACTAGTGTCCTAGAGCCAGGTTTGACACTTCCCTGTCCTTTCCAACAAAGGGTGTTAGTGGGAAATGTTCAGGTGTATCTTGTTAGTTTCCCAGGTCCCTACTGGCCAACTTCCCAGACAAAATGTAGCCTTTTGAGCCAATGCACTTTGGAGGGACACCTGAAATGGTCACCGGACATTGCAAAGGAAACTTGCTGAAGAAGCCAGATTTCTTCCCAGCTGTATTATCCATCCCAGCAAAACCAACCCACTGCTGGTGGATGGAGTACAATAGCCTCTTACTGATAATCATCACTTTAATGTATTAAATTAGTCTGAAGTTACTGCTAATTCTAAAATGGTACGTGTGTACACGTGTGTTTTTACCACATGCATAAGTTGGTTACACACTCCAGGGACTGTGATTGCTTGTTGCATTGTACATACAGTGACGTACTTGCATTTGCTTTTAAGTTTTTTTAAATCAAGCATTTATACTATGGGCCTTGGTAATCTCCCATTCTTGTATTATGGTCTGCATTTTTGCAATCTCAGAGGAGCTCCTGGTGGGCTACAGGGGCACCAAACATTTTGGGTCAATGGGCACATTTGGGAACATATGCATATATCACTCAAAAATGCACACACCAGGACCACACACAATTAGACTTGGGGGTGGGGCACATTTTTAGCTGCACTTTCGCAGAAGCTGTCTCTCACACACACACACTGGTGCACAATAGGCTTCTATAGGACCAATTTCCAAGTCTAATGGAGAGGATTTTCAGCAAGGGTTGTCACAGCTGGGGAGGGAACAATTTATCCGTCCTCAATTGTGACTCTCCCCCAACCACACCATTACACATAGGCTCCAAAGAAGCTTTCCATTATAGACAGTAGAAGACGCCTTTCAAGCCTTATTGTAGTGCATAGTTTTTTGTTCCCAGACTGTGCATTTGTGTGTCCTCACCCCACCCAGCAGTGACCCTCCCCCAATGCAATTAGGCTTGAAAGAATTCTTCAAGAAGGTTTGCTTCAAGCCTAATTGCTTCAAGTGTTTCATAGCCTGTGAACCCCTCAAACATCTCCCAACATAATTAGACTTGGAAAAAAGCCTTCTGTTGGTTACAGTGGAAGACTTCTTTCAAGCCTAATTACAACAGGAAAACGAGACGGAGGAGGAGACACTGCAGGCACCTGTGAAAGTCTTGTCAGGTGTATGGGTGCTGCATTGGTGTCCCCAGGGCTACTATGCAATATGGCAGGCTCCTATCAGCTTGGTTGATCACAAATTTTGCAAGAGTATTTATGTACTTTATGGTGTGGTTGCTTTGTATTGTTTTTCCCTCTCCTTTGCTGAAAAAAACAGGATTGCTGGGAAATACTGTTAAACCACAAGCTTTAACTCATGAGCTAGAGCACATAGACACAAATGTCCCATAACCATAACAAGATTTCAGTCCTGCATAAGCTTAAATCAGTTTTCTCTCTTCAATTTTGTATTTCACATAGAATAAGATTACCTTTCCTGAATCCTCTGACTCATACCTGTTTAAAAATAGCAATGGCTTTGCACAGAGGTGTTTCCCCTCCCCCACCTTGACAGCCGAAAGAAGCATTGAATTTGAGTGGGCTGCTAAACTTAATGGATGTACAATTTCAACATTGCTGGTGATTGCTAATCACAATATTGACAGTAAATATTTAATTGCTCATTTTATAGGACAAGGCCTCAAGCTATACCTCATCTCCAATATTTATGGAGTGATGGGGCAAAAACCTTCCTGGACTGCCAGGGATAAAGTTGACAGTTTAAGCAAAATTCTTATAGCAAGTTTTGTAGAACGCATTCATCTTGTCTTGATATTAGTTATACTATCTGGTTCCCTATATGATGGGGTTTAGGGTACTGCAGCTACAGCTGAATTGATTCCTTGAAGTTAAAAGGTTAATCTCATTGCTTGCTCTGGAGTGAGTTAGCTGCCAAGGCAGAAAATTCATAATGTTGGAGTGAAGGCCATGAGGGAAAATAACACATATTGTATTGAGCACCTCAGCAATTTAAGCACAACATTGTGTTTATTGATTTCACTTTTCCATAAGAACCAGGGGAATTTGTAACACTATGCTTTGTATATATTTTACATTCACTTATTTTAAGAACAGAGTGTTCCTTCCTACTAGGACACAGCCAGGGGCTATACATTATTTCTATTAGTAATTGTTATGGATGCTGTGTCGCGTATTCCACGCGGCGCTTTCAGCGAGACACTAAGAGTTCCAGGTTTTTCCAGTGCAGTCTTTTTTAATGTGAGCTATATACAGGCATTTACAAAAGAAACAGTCCATACAGAGTACTTACAAACGAATACTCTCCACCACAGCAGCACCACACTACAGCACAACCACCACACCCACTGTTAAACAGGCTTTCCTTTTAAAACAGGTGATAGCCAATCACACTAATCACACTCCTGCTGAGTCACTCTGACCCAGCAGAGTATTGCATCATCCTGTTGAAGCCTGCAGACTTATCCAGTATCCTGCGAATCCCAACACTCCTCCTTAAGTCAAAGGCTTGAGACCCAATAATTCTCTTAAGTCTCGAAATTTAGGAGCATCCAAACATTTTGTATACAAATCTGCCACATTACATTTTGTGTTACAGTGCTGTACCTTTAACACATTTCTTTCCAAAGCATTTTTCACATTTCCGTATCTTATCGCAATATGTTTACTTTTGCTCTTAAAGTTCTGTTGGTTGGCAAGCTGTTGTGCAGCCATGTTGTCACTTAGCACAGTGATTGGCATTTCAGAAGGTATTCCAAGCTCTTTTGTTAGGCAAGCAAACCATTCTATTTGTGATACACATTCGCTTATGGCTGAGTACTCTGCTTCACAAGTACTTGTGGCAACAAATGTTTGTTTCTGGGATTTCCACTGAACCAGGGCATTTCCAATATATATGGCATAGCCAGTGGTAGACTTTCCATTTTCTCTGTCCCCCCAGCTGGCATCAGCGTATGCATACACTTGCTGATCATATCCTGTATCCAGCACCAGTTTGTAATCTTTTGTGCCTTTCAGATACCTTAGGATTCTTTTAAGTGCTACCCAATCTCTCTGAGCCGGGTCTGCACTTCTTTGGCTTAACATGTGCACTGCCAATGTTATGTCGGGTCTTGTCCAACAACTTAAATATAACAGAGAACCCAACAGAGAATGAAACGCTGTTGCATTCTCACATTTTTGCCCTTCTGGTTCATTTTTGTACTGGGTAGTTATGGGAGTGTCAACCTCATTTGCCCTCTCCATTCCATATGTCTTCAGTAACTTTTCGATTTTTTCCTTCTGACTCAGAGAGTAAACGCCCTCTTCATTTCTCTGAACCTCTACTCCTAAGTAATTTTGAATCTCTCCCAAATACTTCAGTTTGTATTTGTTACCTAGGCTGTTTATAAACCAAGACACTTGCTTTTGTGCAGTTGTTATTAGACAGATATCGTCAACATACAAAAGTAAATAACAAACACTTCCTTGCACCATTGCTGAATATAAACAGGAATCAGCCAGGCTTTGTTTGAATCCCATCTTTTTCAAAGTTGTGTCTATGCATTCATGCCATAGACGTGCACTTTGGTGTAAACCGTATAGTGCCCTTTGCAGTTTTAACACCATGCTGTCTTTTTCCAGCTCATAACCTGGTATTTGCTGTAAATACACTTCGGCGTCAATAGGAGCATTTAAATATGCTGAGGCAACATCAAAATGATTAACTTTTAACCCTCTCAGACTTGCCATTGCTAAAACTGATTTTACTGTTTCAGCCTTTGCTGTTGGGGCAAACACTTCATCATAATGTATCATTTTCCTTTGTGTAAAGCCCCTTGCAACCAACCTGGCTTTCCTCTGACAACTACCATCAGCCAGCTTTTTCAGTTTAAAAACCCACTTACAGCTTATGGGCTTTTTACCTTCAGGCAATTCTGTAGGTACAAACACATTGTTGTTTAGCAGAGAGTTATACTCTGCCTGCATTGCCTTTAACCACGCCTCTTTCTCTAGAGTAGGTAACTCTTGCACTTCTTCAAAGTTTTCTGGCTCAGTTACACAAACCTGGTTTATGGTGGCTGGGAACCCATAACGGTCTGGAGGTTGACCTTTATTACTTCTTGCAGACCTCCTTGGTTCATTAATCTCACCCCCTGGGCTACCTTCAGGACTGCTTTTGGGGTGGATTGACCCTGGAGATTTACCTACTCCTGTCCCTGTTGCACTTTCTTCTCTCCCCTGCTCCATGCTAGCAGCTGGAGAAAAATGCTCAACCTTTACCTCCTCCCTTTCAGTTTCTCTGGGAGAGCTGCCAATTCTTAGCTTTGTTTCAACTGCCTTATCAGGTATGCTCGGCAGTAAAACTTTTTCTGGCAGCAGGTTTGCATGTATCTTGGGCCAATTTCTTTGCTCATTAAAGCTGGCTGATCGACTATAACTCAAAAGGTTTTTATCATCTTCAAACCTGTAGGCTTTCGTACCACTTTCATACCCAAGAAACAGCAACTGCTGTGCCCTTTTCCCACCTTTTCTTCGGTTCTTTACAGGTATGTCAACCCACGCCTTTGTCCCAAAGATTCTCAGATGTTGCAAACTGGGACTTTTGTTATAGAGAATCTTATAGGGTATGTCATCTAGTACCCTTGACCACAAGCGATTCCCAATATAATTTGCGGTCTTAATACTCTCAGCCCAGTACTTAATTGGAAGATTTGCATCTGCTAACAATGCTTTCATTTGTGTCTGCAAGACACCTCCCCTACGCTCTGCTACCCCATTCTCCTGAGGCGTCGCCACATTGGTAAGCCTATGTTTAATCCCTTGGGAACGCAACCAGTTTCTTAGGGAGCTTGCCATAAACTCTCCTCCCCTGTCTGTCTGAATAGAGCACACCTTTTCACCAAGTTGCCTTTCTACCCTTCTTACCCAAAACTTCAAAGTTTGGGCAACGTCAGACTTTTGCTTTAATGGATAGACCCAGCCAAATCTAGAATAGTCATCCACTAGGATCAAACAGTACTTGTTATGGGAGACACTTGGTGGAAAAGGACCAGTTACATCAGCATGAATCAACTCCAGTGGTTTTTTGGTTTCTCTCTGACTTGCTCTTGCTACTGGGAAAGCTCTGCTTTTAACCTCCTTGCAGATATTGCAGTCTAAGTAATTATCACAACTTTTTATGTTTTTCATCCCCCCACACAACTCCAATGTTTTATTCAGCACCTTATAGCTTGCATGAGCCAGACGCCTGTGCAGGAGATGAATACACATATCATGGGTTGGGACATTTTGCACATTCGCAACCTTAGACTCACACTGCAGTACATACATATTAGCTCTAAGGTTAGCATTTGCCAACACTGCCCCATTTTGCTTTATCTGGCACTGATCTCCCACAAAGTTTACTTCAAAGCCTGCTTTCGCCAAGTCAGGAATGCTCAGGAGATTGTTTTGCAAACTAGGCACACACAACACATTCCTGAATGTGTGTCCCAGCTGTGGGAACACAACCTCCCCCTCACAAACCACATTAGCTTTCTGGCCCGTAGCAAGACTTACATGTTTTTTGTTTGAAGCCCTAGCATCAGTTAGCAATGCTTTTCTTTTACAAAAGGTTTGAGAAGCTCCACTGTCCAGAACCCACAGCTCTTCATTTTCTTGGCCATCTGCAGACACCCAAGCGGTAGACTCCGTCTGCTGCCTCCTGTGCTTCTGCTGTTTTTGTTGTTTTCTCGGGCAGTCCCGAAGCAGATGTCCACTGGACTTGCAGCAAAAACACCTTTTTACTTTGTTGACCACCGGCTGGTCTGCAGCAGCTCCTCCTGGCTGTTTCTCCGGCTCCCGAGACCTCTGCTCTTCCCGGCTGTTGTTCCCTCTGGGATGCTCCAACAGCTGGGCTGAGGTCATCTTTCGCTCTGCACGCCTGTCCTCCTCTGTATACAACCGTCCGGTAACGTATTCCAGAGTCAGCTTATCAGTCTCTACCGACTCGAGGGAGTTGACCAGCATATCATAGCTGTCATCAAGGGAACTCAGGACTATAAAGACTTTGTCCTCTTCCCCCACAGGCCTCCCTCTTAAGGCTAGCTCCTGGAAACAGCCTGTTAGGAATTTTAGGTGGTTTACCAGGGAGTCCCCCGGTTTCTTCCGACACCGGTACAGTCTCCTGGTCAGTGTTATCAGTGAGCCAGCTGTCTCTCGCACATGGACAGCCTTGAGCGCATTCCACGCCTCACTTGCCGTCACCTTATCAGCTACGTAGACTAGCTGGCTGTCGTCCACTCCAAGGATGATCGTAGCCAAAGCTTTCTCATCCTTTTCAAGCTGGGCCTCTGCTAGTGCCAGCTTTTCATCGTCGTCCTCATCCTCCTCAGAGGGCTGCGGTGGATCTTCCACCACTTTCCACAGGCCCCCACGCTTGAGGAAGTGTTGCATGCGGACCGACCAGATGCTGTAGTTCGTGGCCGTCAGCTTCTCCAGCAACACGCCAGTTCTGGACTGCTCCATCCCTGCAGCTCACCTCCAGCACCCACGGCTAGATAACGGCCACCTGTACTCTTGCGCAGCGGAAGCGTGCTGGGCCCATAACCCTGTCGCGTATTCCACGCGGCGCTTTCAGCGAGACACTAAGAGTTCCAGGTTTTTCCAGTGCAGTCTTTTTTAATGTGAGCTATATACAGGCATTTACAAAAGAAACAGTCCATACAGAGTACTTACAAACGAATACTCTCCACCACAGCAGCACCACACTACAGCACAACCACCACACCCACTGTTAAACAGGCTTTCCTTTTAAAACAGGTGATAGCCAATCACACTAATCACACTCCTGCTGAGTCACTCTGACCCAGCAGAGTATTGCATCATCCTGTTGAAGCCTGCAGACTTATCCAGTATCCTGCGAATCCCAACATGCTGTTGGAGCAAAAGGATAGTTGCATCTTCAGAAAGCAAAAGAAACTAAATACCCATCAGTAGGCAATACTTCCCAAAAAGGAATTTTGTCCTGCAGATTATCTTCCAATAGTAGATGTTGGGACCCTGGTATCCAGATAAATCAATATCACAATGAACTTCTGCTTGATTATTAATCAGATTTTAAAAACTGGCCACTATCAGGAAGTGTGGATGAAAGCACAATTATCTTTGGAAGAACCTGTTGGCTTCATGGTGTTGGGGACATAGCTTCGGAAAAGATAAAATTTAAGTGTCAAATCCATGAAAGTTTGGTCACAGAGCAGTTGGGATTAGTAGTATTGCTTTGGTCTGTAATTTCAGGGGTGGGGTGGGTGGATGAGGGGGCTTCAAAAGTTGTCTGAAGGTTTCTACTGAAACCTTCCTCCCTACATCCTTACTAGAATGACTAAAAGAATTTCCCCAGCCTGTGGAATTTCCCTTGGCAGGGGGGAGTGTGGTATAACACATGGGCCATGCAAACGGTTTACAACATTCCTGGGGGCAGCTTTTCAAAGTAATATGACTATTTCCAGATCCGCAGTACATTTATCAGATTCCCAGATGTGCCCACTGTCACTGATAATTGAAAGAACAACTAACACTGCACCGCATATGGAAGTGGTGACTTTTTTTAAAAAATTGCAGCTGCCAGGCTTGTAAATTGCTAAAAACTGGAAGGTGTTGGGTACCACCTTGCAGGACAATTGAAAGAAAAGTCCAGAGATTGGCATTAATGGGGAAAAAACTCACATACAAAGTTAGAGCTGTGAAAAAAAGGAAATGGGCAATTTCATTCCCCTTGCCAAGAGCCCTTGGAACTGTAGTTTGTTAAGGGAGTCAAAGAAGAAGAATAAGTTAAGGGCGCTGTGAACTACTGCTCTGTCAGGGGAAAAGTAAAGTTCCTCTGTGTGTGTGTGTGTGTGTGTGCACGTGCGCGCACACACTTTAAATCCATGGTGAACAGGCAGCCTAAATTTGTGTCAAAACCACAGAGCTCTACTTGCTATAGCAAATCTTATGCTGATTTGTGTTTTCGTCAATTTCTGTTACTGTACAAGAGTCCTTCAAATAAGAGGGCTGATATCCATAAAACAGGGCACATGGTGACCCTAGATTTGGGTTCATTCAAAGAGAATGCACACCCCTAACAGAGATAACATTTTACCAAAACTGAACGGAGGGGGGAGGCCCAAGGTGCACACACACACAGAGAAGTTTTGGTTCAGCCCCATGCAGAATTGCCAAATGCAACACAATGTTCTGATTTGATTAAGAACTTTGAAGGAATGGACTCTAAGAAAACCCTTGGCCTTCAAAGCCTTTCAAAATATCTGGAGTTCTTTCTGTTTACTTCAGTGGGCTTTGGGCCAGGGTTTTTATTAGTAATCACAATAAAGTCTGCACTCAACACAGCGGATTGTGATGAATTGCCAAACAGATTCTTTCAGGCATGAGGAAATTAATTTTTTAACAAAATCTCTTCTCAGGACATTTTTCAACTATTAGGCTTTCAGCAACATTAAAAATAAAATAATTATCCAGTTGCATCTCTCTTTGTTTCTGCCACGGTTGCTCATATCCCAAAGAATTTCTATGACTCCAGGAAATTTTAAATTAGCTTTGAGCTCCAGAGATTGATCTGCAGCTCCACTAGCCAAGAGTGTTTGTCCTTAAGGTACCTTCAGGTAATTCTCCAGTTCAGATGGAGAACGTGATTGCTTGTTGTGCTAGGCCCATTCTGCAGTAAGGACCACTGCATGATCACACACCAGTTATCTTTTAAATCAGCAGAAAAGGAAAGAGGATTGAAGAGGTCTATGTCATGGACTGGTTGGGCGCAGAGGAATGGTGAGAGGAAACAGCTGGGGAACCACCAAGGGAACAAGGCTCAGAGCCTGGGGAGTGGTGGTGGGACAACGAAGTGTGGTCAGAGGGCTATATTGGGATGGGTGAGAAATTTGATTAAATTCTCTTTTAAGGGCAAACCTTCCTTATTTGCACTTTTTAAAACAAAATGCGAACCAAAACACTGCCAACTTTCAAATTCTGCACTTCTCCAGTTTTTTGCAAGGTGGTTTGCCAGTAAGGTAATGCTTACAAAAATGCATATACAATGGGAAAGTGTGCATCAAAACTTAAATATAAGCAAAAATAACCCAAAAAAGTATATTAGAAAGAATATGCTTTTCACAAATGTGTATAATTAGGCAAAATTACATACAGATATGTATATATTAGTAGACATTTGCATGGAAATGCTGATGTATTTTCATGAGGACTTTTTAAAAAATTGCAAGCTGGAGTGGAAATGTGGAGAATTGAGCTTAAGACGGGGAAAATGAGTAACTGAGAGAAACCAAAATTGACAGATTTGTCCATGGTTTAGGTTTACCACTCTCCAGAGCACCCTACTATATAGCTGCAGTTCCAGGCTGCAAACCCTCTAGTGATCATCTCATTTCCATATCTCAACACTGGATAGAAAGGACTCAGGGAAATTCCTAGGGGGACTTTGTGGCCATAAGGCATCAAGCATCAAGCCAAATAACTACATAGGAATTAGGTTACAATAGTAATTGTATTTTTTCTAGGAGTAAGACCAATTGAACTAAATGAAGCTTGAGTAGACATGCATCGGATTATGCTGATAATGATTCTTTCTAGGTTTCCCCCCCTCTTTTTTTGCAAAGTACACTAGTTTCAAAAATGTGCTATGTGGAATTGCAGGACGATGTAGAAATAATAGATATCTGTAATGAAATCTATGCCACTTGCCCTTGTCAACCTGCCAACAACTTTTGCCCTGTGTAACACATGCTCTTCAATTACCCACCACAATTAACTGAATCAGAAATAATTAATGAAGACCTTTCAAAGAACCCTGATAGGGCCAACACCAATCTTGCCATATTATGTGGTCAGCAAATGTATAGTTAATAGGTTTTATGTCCCTTAAGGGTCTATCTAGAGTGATTCCTTTACTAGAGAAGGGTGGCATTAAGGATCTCACATTGCTTCTGATATTAAAGAGACATTCTGCAACAGAAACCGAAAACCCAGTGGGCTACAGTTATCAGTGTTGCATTACAGTGATGTCCATCTGTTTGTTATTAGCTAACTCAACAGCTTAATAGGATTGCTTAACAAACCCTACATACTTTCGCCTCTCGCTTGACACCAAGTTCTTTTATTATAGTGTAGCTAGAATAACAGCAGCTGAAAGAGTAGGACAGCTCATGACTTGCCCACGTTAACCTTTTCCTGCTCTTAGCAGCTTTCTCATAAGTGTAGCTAGAGTGTTGGGAGACCAGGGTTCAAATCCCCACCCAGCACTGAAGCTCATTGGGTGACCTTGGGCCACTCACAGTCTCCTACCCTCCTTCACAAGCAGGGTGGTGAGAATAAAATGGGAAGGGGGAGAATCATGTATGCCACCTTGAGTTCCTTGGAGAAAGGGTGAACTATAAAAGAAAGAAAGAAAGAAAGAAAGAAAGAAAGAAAGAAAGAAAGAAAGAAAGAAAGAAAACCTGTCTATGATCTTTAGGAGGCCTGGCAAAAATAAAGGGAATTAATAGCACAGCTGCCCAGGTCCTCCATGCACACTGCCTAACCTTGCACCCTGGAGAGATCACTTTAGTGCTGCTAACACAGCAGTTTGACTTCACCTCAGAGGTGCACTCCATTGTCTCTCAAGACAGATGGATGCTAACAATATTTATTTATATGAAAGGATCGAAAAAATACTTCTGATGAAGATGTTCACAAGCTGTTATCACATCAACAAATCTTAGGCTTCTTAAGCAGAGGTGCAGTTTTCAGTTTTGAGGGCTGTGTGTGGGCTATATAGATACAGGCACTTTTGAATCAGAATGAGAAGACTTGTGACGCAGCCCAGTGCTGTTGATGTGTTAGAGGTATTTTTTTTTAAGGGGGGTGGCGGCAGTGCAGAATGCTCTTGAGGGAGGGATGGCACATTGTAGCAGCAATGTGGGATTAACAGCTTTTCCACCTAGAGGGGATTTGAGGGATGGGGATGTTCTTGTTGGTAGAAACACTTGATATGAGAATACAGTGGTATCTCAGGTTACATACACTTCAGGTTACACACTCCGCTAACCTAGAAATAGTGCTTCAGGTTAAGAACTTTTTTTCAGGATAAGAACAGAACTAGGGCTCTGGCGGCGCGGCGGCAGCAGGAGGCCCCATTAGCTAAAGTGGTGCTTCAGTTAAGAAGAGTTTCAGGTTAAGAATGGACCTCCGGAACGAATTAAGTACTTAACCCGAGGTACGACTGTAGTCATATTAAAGGCTCAAGTCCATTTTGCCAACCCTCTACCCCCAAAAGAGAAAAGGGTGGCTGTCTGACCTGAGCTGATAGCACTACTATAGATGTTATGAGGTACAAATCAATAACCACCACAACATATGCTCTTAGAATGCTACGTTTGCGTTTTGAATTTATCCAAGCATGGCCAACTGAACCTTGGCTGCTGTTAATCTTAAATCTTCCACCTTATCCCTGCCATCTGAAATACCACACCTGCACTGAATTTGGTCTTGCCAAAGAAGTTGAATGAAGAAAGACCTATAGTGGCTTGATAACAGCTTGGGAGATGGCCGGCTTTCCTTTCAATGGGCAGCGTCAACATGAGGTCACAATGGCCTACTCACTACTTCAGGAGGGCAGCATCAGTATGGCAACACAATGGATCAGTCTCTTGTTGAAAAAGGTGGCAGCAGCAGGGGGCAACATGACTTCTCCCACATAGAGGGAGCAGAAGCAGTTGTGCTTCAATTTCTCACTGATGTGAGCCTTACAGGGTTTGGGCAAAGTGACCGTTAGTATCTCACTGAAATGGACAAAGACAAGCAACAGAAGCAGCAAGGCGTCGCCAAGGGTAAGTCCTGTCTCACGAATCTTTTAGAGATCTTTGAGAGTGTCAAGAAGCATATATATATATATATATATATATATATATATATATATATATTCCATTTGACAATATATAATCACGTCATTATTATCCACTTTACCTTCTGGCTCTTTAGAGCCTATTTACTTCCTTCCTTCCTGCCTCATGGCTTTCAAAATTAACCTTTATATCATAGTATTTTATACGTTTTCCAATTCTAATTAAACTCATTACAAAGTTCCTCAAAAGTTAAATAAATATAAAAAGGAAGAAAGTTTCTTATTACAAGTCTTCAGACAACCCTACTAGTGCTGTTAATTGCTTACAATGCTCTTTCAAATATCATATAAATTTAGTCCAGTCTTTTTGGAATACTTGATCATGCTGGTTCTGGATTTTTCCTGTCAGCTTTGCCAGTTCAGCAAAGTCCATCATTTTCATCTTCCACTCTTCTTTCGTTGGTACTTGTGCAAAGAAACATATAGACACTGACCTATTTTGTATATGTGGATCTGGTCATCTCTCTCTCTCTCTCTCTCTCTCTCTCTCTCTCTCTCTCTCACACACACACACACACACACACACACACACACACCCCATCTGAAATACCTGAAACACCACATCTGGTCTTGCACTGAATGCAGAATTGCCAGTCTAAGATAAACTGAAAGGTCAAAGGCTTACTGTTACAAAATGGCTTTACAATACACAAAACCTGAATTGTTTGCATGGACTAGGGTTGGCATTGGTGGAAACTGGGGTGCTTGCACCTAAACAGCTATGTGGCATTATTATTATTATTATTATTATTATTATTATTATTATTATTAAATTTCTATACTGCTTTATACTTTTAAGGGGGAAAATCTCAAAGCAGTACATCAGGTTAAACCTTTTCTAGTATGGAAAGACAATTGCGGGAAAACCTTCACCTGTTCCTATGCTGCCTGTCAGACATTTTATGTGTGTTGGCCACTGGTTTCCTTTTGTGCCCTCTGCCCTACGTGTAAAAGAGGACAGAAATTTTCATAATTACATGAAGGATATGCAAATTATATGCAGACTTGTCTTCTTCTGTGATGGAAGGAAACATAGTTTCCTGGGCCCAGAACAACGGCTCTTTCACTTCAGTTTGTTTTGTGATGTTGCCTGTTGCCTCAGAAAGACACTTCTCAAATGGCTGGAAGCTGCTAGAGTTTCTTTGTTTTCTAATATTCCCCCCTGCTAGCTGTTAAATTTTATGTGGGTTCCAAGAGCTGACTGAAAGGTCAGTTGGTATAATCTATAATTTAAAGTCATAAAATTGGTTATCATTCTTTCAGTTTCATGACCTTAACCACCAAGGCCTCCCCCCTAGGTTACAACTGGCATTTCCAGCCTAGTAGAACAGCATTTTATAAAGATAGAGAAGGACACCCTCCCAAATAGAGAATATTTGATCATGGAAATCTATTCTGTGGATTTTGACATTTAATCTCCTTTATTGTTTTATAGACAATGTCATTTAATTATGTTGTTGGATTTCCTTGTGATAGTTTCTGATGAAAAATGCTGTTTTCAGTCCCCCAGACAGAGCATTTCCCTGAAGAGTCCAAATTTCATGCTTTTCTCTGAGTCATGTTTCTTCTGAACAGGCTGCTTAAACTTAAACCCAAGAAATGGATCCAGCAGTGATCCAGGTAAAGGAGAAGAAAAACACCAATAGGCAATGAAAATTTCTCTTCCCATAGGCAGTGTTTGGGAATCATAGCTCCTGGAGGTGGAGGGACCCCCCCCCACCCTATTATATAAAAGAGGGGAAAAACAAATTCACATGAAAAAAGGAATATGTGCCCAGATCGGTGGCTTCCTTTGAAGTCAATGGAGATGCCATTGCACAAGGAGTCATTGCCAAAAGCAGCAGGTGGATTGTTGAAAATCATGTGTGTACTGCCCAGAATCACATTACTCCTGTGGTGGTATTCTGCATACCTATGTTATGCTATATCTCTGAAGCATACCGAGAAATAATACAGGTGGTTCCCATTTTTCACAGCAGGCTGCTCTAGCAGCAAAGAAGTAAACAAGTTGCTAGTCTTCTGTGAGTTAACGGTATGTTACTCAACACTCATATTGATTATCAGGTGATGTCATCTACACACTATTACATAACATCATTAAAGATTGAACTCTTGAAATTTTAAATATAAAGGGGCAAGACAGTAAATATTCAAGAGAGCCTGAGATTAAATTTCACTGACCTTTGGACGCTTGGAAGATGTCCATTGAAATAAACAGACACATATACATACACAGAGTAAACACAGAGTTATAATTCGTGATCCAAATCCAAATATAATAATGTATAGCACACACATAGCCCTAGTTATTAGTCACACCAGTGTTCCCCAACCCAGTGCCCTCCAGATATTTTGGACCACAACTCCTATCAGCCCCAGGCAGCATGGCATGCTAGTTAGACCTGATGGAAACTGTACTCCAAAACATCTAGGGGGCACCAGGTTGGGGAAGGTTGGGTCATACAATGTGCATTCCTATTCAAACTATATAAAACAGGAGATCCTGCTACTCTTAAATATCTGGTTTCAAAGTTAGGAAGAACACAGAAGTGGTTGATTATTAAAGGGGTGTCTCTCAGCTGAGAGCCCTTACTTGTTTGTTACAGCCTCCCACCCCTAGTCATGTGGAGTTTTTTGTTTGTTAGCTTGTTTCTTAAGGTCTAATGTGGACTTTGAAATAAATGTTAGTATATAACATTACTGAATATAAAATGTACTGCACCAGTACAGTGGTACCTCGCAAGACGAATGCCTCGCAAGACAAAAAACTCGCTAGACGAAAGGTTTTTCCGTTTTCGATTTGCCTCACAAGACGAATTTCCCCTATGGGCTTGCTTCGCAAGACGAAAACGTCTCGCGACTTTGTTTTCTTTGTCTAAAAACAAAGACATGTTTTGTTTATAAAGTTAATTTATTTTCCCTTCAATTTTTGAACTGCTCTTTACAGTATGTGTGACTTTAAAGAGCAGTTAATAAACTGTTGTTGTACCAAATTTGGCTTTGTTTGGACTTTTTTTGACCATAGGAACGCATTAATTGATTTTCAATGCATTCCTATGGGATTTCGTGCTTCGCAAGACGAAAAATTCGCTAGACGACAAAAATTGCGGAACGAATTAATTTCGTCTTGCGGGGCACCACTGTAATTCTGGGAACCATAGCCTGGGTACTATATCAGAGGAAGCCTTGCTGCGATGTACTGGGGGCAACAGATGTTGTGTGGGATGGAAGTGCAGAAGAATGTGGAGCTGGCCTCATCTTTTTGCCAGGGATGGCACATAATATTAAAGCAGCAGGGATCTATTGCCAGTCCTGGGGTACTTCCACACAGCAGTTTATTGTGGAGCTTGAGCAGCTCATGCATGCCAGTTTATTGCAGCATCTGCACAGCATCACCTCCATCAAAACACCACTCTCACCCTCCTAAATTTCATCCAGATTTAACATTTCCACAGGTTTTTCTTTTTTGACATATTGGCTTTTCCATGAAAATGGTAAATCCAGACTAAATGGGAGGGACCCCCTGACAGTAGTTCTGTAGATTTTAATTGGATAACCTTAGTTGTATCCTTTGCTTCCAATATATTCTCATCTTCCAATTCAAGCCCCTTCTCCTTAGTTCCATACATGCTGACACAGGGAAGCTCCATAGCGCTGGGGCAAGGTATATGCCTTGTATGCAGAAGGTCCTAGGTTCAACCCATGGCATTTCCAGGTTGGGTTGGGAGAGAGAGTCTTGCCTGAAACCCCAGAGAAGCCACTGCCAGTCAATGTAGACAATACTGAGCTAGATGGACCAAGCGTCTGACTCAGTAAAAGGCAGCTTTCCTATTACTTTGTGCTCAATAGGGGGCAATCACAAGGTTCTAGTCCTCCTTAAATATAATCTAATGAGGGCTCATATTTTCCTAAGGCCTTAAAATATGCATGCTTTTTTATATGCATGCATATTTATATTTGTTTACAGGATACTTTGCTTTAGAAATCCAGGATAACACCCTATATATATGAGAGAAAAGAGTTTATTCTCTGCCTTGACTTTTCCTAGTGCCAGTCAGGGAGAGCTGGGGGAAAGGGTGTACTTTTAAGCTTCAGCCTTTCAGAGTTTAAAGAAATAATGGCGGAGGATTTCCCTGAAGCTGTTAATTCCCTTGTCGGCATGGAGATTGAAAATGGTTAACTGATAATTAATATGTCTCATTACCTTTTAATTAAAAAGTTAGCTGCCATGGGTAAGTGCCACAGAATCTTTTCCTGACAAGCAGTTTTCTGCAGGAAGCACTACTACACCAAAAGGACATTGCAAAGCAGCGAACCCTGGTCTGTGGCCACAATCCAAAGAGCCATCAAACATGTTCCATCAACCCAAGGGATGCACAACACGATCCATACTGAATCTGCAGCCCTGTTGTTCATGCCAAGTCAGGGTTGAAGGTGTGTGTGCACGCAGGAGAGGCAAATCGCTATGCCAACCTGGAGACTTGAGTTTCAGAGTGAGTCTCCCCTTCCCCCAATTCTATATGATAGTTCTTTTCTTTTTTTAATCATGGTGCTCTCCAAAAATACCAGTTTCTATCTGGCCCTTAGGAATCTCCTCAGGTCACACACCTCTCTTTCCAGTCCTGCCCATGCTCTTCTTGACTGTATTTCCCTGGCTCAAATGTGCCCTTGAAGTGTGATACAGCCTCTGGCTTGCCTGGATGCAAAGAGGCATGTATGCATAGATAGCTCTGGCTTTTGTATAGCTGGAATATAGCCTAGGTAGAAAGGTAAGAGGTATATCTGTTGTTCCATCCACTCTTGTCTCTGGCCCTGCCCACCACTGCCATGTGCCCATCAGAAGGCTTCCTGCGAGGAAATGTGGTTGTGTACAGACCATACATTTAAAGTACACTTCCCCAAAGATTCTGGGAACTGTAGTTGACCCCTCTCAGAGCTACAATTCTCAGCACCCTTAACAAACCACAGTTCCCAGGATTCTTTGGGGGAAGTCATGTGCTTTAAATGTATGACGTGCATGTAGTCTATTGCTTTTTGGGGTTCCCCACTGCTACTATACACATACCTAGGACTAAGCCCCATGGAATACTGTGGTACCTCTAGTTATGAACTTAATTTGTTCCGGAGGTCCGTTCTTAACCTGAAACTGTTCTTAACTAGAGGCGTGCTTTCACTAATGGGGCCTCTTGCTGCCGCTGTGCCGCCAGCACACGATTTCCGTTCTCATCCTGGGGCAAAGTTCTCAACTCGAGGTAACTCTTCCAGGTTAGCGGAGTTTGTAACCTGAAGCGTTTGTAACCTGAGGCGTTTGTAACTCGAGGTACCACTGTAAATGATTCCATTGTCAGGCTTACTTAGGAAATATGTCTGAGACTGTATTCCTATGCATGTTTGTCTGTGGATCTTATTTGCAAGTAAGAGGCAGAGTGGCCAAGTGGAGTTTGCATTTAAGCCCTTTCTGCTCCTGAAACTGTATTTTTATTTCTGAATCATTAAATTTTACTCAAGCAAATTAACAGATAAATGTGGCTGCCCAATTACTTTGCTAAATCCCTTACTTTCAAGGAACAGATTAAAGCCTGTAATTACAACATACACAGTATAATTAAGGCTGTTTTTGAAAAATATATCTATGCTAACCCCCATCCCACCCTCCTCCTTTTCCTGGAGACTAATTTTCTCAAATCCCTCTCACTCTCTCTGAAGTTTTCATTTTTTTCTCCCCTCCCCTCAATTTAGAATTATGTTTAAGAAGAGCTAGTTTTTATGACTGGGCAGGAAAATGCAATAGCAGACCATTCAATTATTTCCTCTCTGCACATATAATCTGATACAAAATGTGGTCACTTTGATTAGTTTATTTTCTGTCCAGATTTCATGCATCATGAAAAAACCATTGTACCTGGGAAAACTTAACTTTGCAGAAGCAATTTGTGCACACTGCTTGTTCTCTTAATAAATATAGCATGCATCTTTGTATCTTGTTTTGCTTAAAAGAATTACAGTCATGGAGGGTATTTCCTAAGGCTTCTCTCTCTCTCTCTCTCTCTCTCTCTCTCTCTCTCTCTCTCTCTCTGTGTGTGTGTGTGTGTGTGTGTGTGTGTGTGTGTGTGTGTAGGAAATGCCTAGCTAGCTATTTAGCAGGAGTGGTGCATGTGATTCTTGATGTAATCAAGTGCTTTGCCAATAACAAACTAAACTACCAATCATGTGCCCTGATCGGGGATGGGTGTGCTCAAGACATTTCCCAATGTATTACTGATTTTGTATAAGCAGGAGTTTTTAATATTCACAGTTCAGTTTGAAGTGGTATAGCCCAGCAAGAACTGCACCACATGACACCTCTCTTAAATGGTCAAGGAAACTGGCCCTGAACCAAACAGGATACTATTTGACTCAGTTTTCATATCATCAATTCAATTAATGTGCTTTTCCATTTCCAATAATACTTTAATTTATACTCTGTCAACTTCCAATTATAGACTACTTACTGACTTGTGTACAATTTAATTGCCTTTATATCTACAGGAGAGTTGGAATTAACATTTAAATGACTGTCTAATTTAACATTGTCATTCAGGAGAGTTAATCAGTCTGCACAACATCTTTAACAATCCAGAAGTATATGTTTTTATTACAGTCTTACATAAAATTTGTGGGCAATTTGTAAACCTGCTTAACAGTAGTGTTATTCTTCTAAAACTAATATTTTTCCTCCTTAACTAATTTGTAGAAATATATCTATATCTATATCATCTCTCTCTCTATATATATATATCACACTATGTAGCACTGTCAACATGCACGAGACTTTGAAGAGCAAAAGAAAAATATTACAGTCTAGAATTTGACAAAGAGAGAGGAAGCACAGTGGATGACTAACTAAAGGTTTATGCCAAAGGCTTCACAATGAGGTGGTTTTTGAAGGCAGATTTGGAGGAAGAGAAATATGTGGCATCATGCAGGTGTTCTATGTGGCAGGTGGCGTTGTGGTCTAAACCACTGAGCCTCTTAGGCTTGCCAATCGGAAGGTCAGTGGTTTGAATCTGCCTAACGGGATGTGCTCCCATTGCTTTGTTCCAGCTACTGCCAATCTAGCAGTTCGAAAGAATACCAGTGCAAATAGATTATTTTATCTGCTAAATGGCGTTTCTGTGCACTCTGGTTTCCGTCACGGCCAAAAGCAGTTTAGTCATGCTGGCCAAATGACCCAGAAAGCTGTCTGTGGACAAATGCCGGCTCCCTTGGCCTAAAGTGAGATGAGCACCACACCCCATAGCCACCTTTGACTGGACTTAACTGTCCAGAGGTCCTTTACTTTTACCTTTTACCTCTGTGGTAGAGTGCCTGGGGAAACGGATGCTCTGGCCCCAAGATCTACAATGCTAACTCAACATCGTCTTGGCCTAGTACCCATGGAATGAATGGTGCCATGTTCTCAGAATGCGAATGGTTTTGAGTGGCATGGCTATTCCGCTGTGATCTACCTCTCAGTTGTTCTTTTTGCATCTGGTAATTTGTGTATTGTGTCTTTTTAAATAGATGTTGATGTTTTGGTTGTTTCTAATTCTTAATTTCTTGTAATTGAGGGGGGTGTAATCATCTTGTGGTATGTGAAATGCACTCTTGAATTTCTTACTTTGCTTTTAATTAGATTTTGAATTGCTGTAGGGAAACAAATGTGATTTTGGTTGTGTATTTTGACATTTCTCTGGATGATAAACCACAATGAGTAGTACAGTAATACAAAAAGGCACTATAAAAATGAAAAATGAAATGAGTCCCTTCCAGGGATAAGGAACAGCAAGGGAGAAAAGATTGAATAATTAAAAACAGCACAATTCTAACCATATGTGAATATGGGACATTTCTTGGAGTTTAGCAATGTAAATAAAACTATATATGACAAAAACACCACAAGTTTCAACAGACCTCATTCCAAGGAAACAGAACTTGGGTGCACACTGTGGCTCTAAGTTCTCACAACTCAGCAAACTGAGGCATGTGTAACAATACTTAATGGAAGTAAGCCTCACTGGAGTTACAAAATTTCCTCTTCGTAAACATGGACAGTCTAAGGTACCGAGACATTATCTGGTCCAGTTGGTTTAATATTGTGCCCTTCTCTTTTATAGAGGAGAGGCAGTGATGGAGAAAGCAACACTTGTTAGATTTCTGCAGCAAAACAAAGCCTCTGTTTTGAGTCCCATTAGTGCAATGAAGCTCACCCCCTCATGTCCCCCAATTTGGCTTTTGTGGGTCTGGAGAACGCTCAGAACAGCCTGTGGGGGAGAAGGGAGGTAGTTCTTGTCCGGAAGGTAGAAATGCTTACATGGATGGAACAATAGTAAAAGCACAATGTTGAATTCTTCCCTAACAGTGCAAACCTACGCCTGTTTACTTGGAAGTAAGTCCCTAGAATATTTAAGAAGGCTTATCCTGGCATTCCCCTGCATTCAAAGACAGGAGCTGGAGGATTGAGTGGATGAGACTAATAGTGGGTCCAAGGGTCAAGAAGGCGGTTTCTGCATGTGCTGTAGAGGGAAGTGAGGGGCAGATGGGGCTTGTCAACCTGGGAAGGTAGCCCATCCAGGAGAAGGAAAACTCTGATCCTAAACCTCCACTGCCTTGCAGAATATCTTTGGGAGAAGAAAAGGATAAGGAGTAAACCCTACACAAATCTGGACTGGAGTCCCCAAAATGGTTGGACGGCACCTGGTATGCCTCCTCCTAGCAACCACTGCAGCCAAGCCAGTGCCAAGTGCTTTCATTTGGACAGCACCAGCAAGGCTGAGAGTAGGGTCTTGTCATCTGGGCAGCCCAGGACCTCCACACACCCACACTGCTCAGGCTTGTGCCTCGGGGAGGTCACTTCAGTGCTGCTAATCTGGTGGTTTGACTTCACCCCCAGAGGCACACTCCATTTTATCTTGAGTTAGACAGATGCCAACAACATCCTCTAGTACATCCTCTATGGGACTTTTGGCCTTCCAGATGTTGTCATTGACAATGCTTTATGGGGCTGATGGAAGTTGTGATTTAGCAATATCTGGAGGGCCAAAGGTTCCCCACACCTGCTATAGAATAAGAGTGACTGCCCCTATTGTTGGACTACAATTCCCATCACCCCTGACCATTCACTGTGCTTGCTAGGGCCGATGGGAGCTGGAGTCCAATATCTGAAGGAACTCTATTGGCTATCCTTGCTCTAGCAAATGTGTTGAGTATTTTATCCTCATTGCATATGGTACTACAGCTGTGGAGAGTGATAATCTGTGGTTACAAGGATACATGTGTGCCAAGAGAATGTCAACCTGCAAATCTCATTATATTTTTCTCTGTAGGAACTAGGGACCCAACTGACCTCAACATGCTATTGAAAACAGTCTGGATTAAAAAAGACTAGCACTCCCTTCAAGCCCCGGCAGGCCCTAAGATATTATCCTGCCTATCAATAATAAGCTAATGCCCCACAAAGCTATTATGGGCTCATTTCAGAACTTTCCTTGGCTCTTTCTGGTAACTAGGGCAACTGGCTGTACAGGTGGAAGAACACAAAGCATTACCACTGAATTTTTAAACAATTCCTAGAAAACGTTCCCCCACTTTCTGCAAAACATCAGTGAAAGGGGGTTGGATGAGTATTGCATGCTCCCTTGAAGCTGGCCAACAAATACACAGCAGTCTCAAACACATGAGCCCAGCTAGGGCCTCAGCTGGTAGGCTCTGATTTCAAATGGCATTTGCCTGTTTGGATCAATGAAACATCTGCCCCTCTTTTTAACTAGTAGCTTTGATGAGGACAACATAATACTATCCTGTTGCAATGATGGAATGGGCATTAGGGAACTAGTTTCTACTCAGTCCCTAGCTCCAAACATGACTCTAAATTTGGGTGGGATTCTCATATCTATCCAGGTTTCACATCATAAGAGCCTTGTTCTCACAGGGGCCAGTCAGGTGCTGATGGGAAGCTCATGAGCAGGATGACCTGAGTGCAACAGGGATCCTCCCATTTCTGATTTCTAGCAACTGGCATTCATTCAGTGCAGTGCGCAACTAAGAAGCACAACTAACCAGGCACAAACTGGGCAGTCAGAGGGCCAGGAATGAGCATGGTGTGTGTGTGTGTAAAAGTAAGCACTCCTCCTGATAGAGCAAGGAGCCTTGTCAATTTTGTTCATACACCATAATGAGATAACATTCTAAAAAAAGTTCATCATTACTCAAAGATTGACTACACATTTAGCTCTCGATACATCATGCTAAGATTCACAAATTAGGTTGGTTTTAATTTAAAGAGCGTTCAGAGTGACTGGGGCGGGGGGGTGAAAGGAGGAAATATCTGCTCCAGCTATTAAATCATTTTCACTTTGACCCAAGTCAATAGTGGCCATGTCCAATTACCTCCATGATGCTGAATCTCTAAACTGCTCTCTCAGCGAAACATCTGTTTCTCATTATAGGACCTTGCCAGGAAGATAGTGAAACTCTGGAGTGCAAAATGTCCTTGTTCTGGTAGCAGTGCTATAGAGCCATTTTGGGTAGGGTGGCAAACCAGAGGGCAAAGTGGGGAAGAGGGGAAGAGTATGGAAAGCGTAGAAATGGGCTCAGGACAGACACGACACCTGAGATTTAGGGGAATGGAAGGAAGTTCATGGGATGAAGGTTTTCCCAGCCCACTCCTTCTCACTCCTGCAGTTGCCCACATCTCTTGTGAGGACTGGAGGTGGGTCACTGTGCTATTTGTTTTCTGGGACCCACCTCTTTATACTCCTCTATTCCACATGGGTCACATCCACACCATACATTTGACCAATTCAACAGCCAGGGAGAGACCTGGGAACTGTAGTTTGCTACGGGTGATGAGAATTGTAGCTCTGTGAGGTCAGCACTCTGTGAGGTCAGCACCCTTAGCTGGGTACAGTGTGCGGGATTGTCCACGACTCTCCATGTGGTCTAATAGAGATTTAAATGCATGGATGTGGCATTGGAGCCGTTTTCTGTGTGCTGCAGTTGTATTGATTTTCTTTTCTTTTTATCATTGTAGATTCTGCAGCTGTAAGCCGCCCTGGGACCTTAGGTGAAGGCCAGGTAAGAAACCTTATAAACTAGTAACAATACAAGCAGCACTTGGAAGAAACCCAAGGCAGACAGCCCACCTGAATCATGGTGAGGAAAGGCAAGACCAAGACTCGGTGAGTTCTTTGTGAAAGCCCAGCTTCTTGGCCCCACCCTGGCATCACTGCATTAGCCCCAACCCCAGTGTCCATTCATGGAACATTAATGTCTCCCAAGGGGCATGAGCAGGTGAATGCACAAAGGCAACACGTGCAATTTGGGCTTTATGCACTATGCCTCTGTATTTTAGGACCAGAGACTCTCAGGTTCGCCTCTCCCCACACGATCCAACCCGGACTCTCTATTTATCATCTGAGACCTTTCTCCATGAGAGGTCTGGAGGGTGGCAACATGAGAACAGGGCCTTTTTTGCAGGGGCTCCCCGTTTGTGGAATGTTCTCTCCAGGGAGGTTTGTCTGGTGCCTTCGTTACATATCTTTAGGTGCCAGGCAAAAACATTCCTCTTCAACCAGACCTTTGGCTGATTAATATTCTGCAGCCTTTTAAAGGTGTTTGTGGGGGCCTATTGTTTCGTTGCTTCTGGTTTAACTATTTATTTGTGCTTTTATCTTGTCTTTTTATCTCGCGAGCTGCCCTTAGATCAGATCTTTTGATGATGAGTGGTAATATATATAAATCTAGACATAAATTTAAAAATAAAAAACATGGCTGGGGTTTCAGGCTAGGGCAGGCAGTGCAGTAGTAGGCCCTGAAAGCTGTCTGAAGATATCACATCCCTGTGTTTGGCTGCAAGTCCCTTACATGTTAACCAATCTCATCTTTTTAGTTGATTTTGTGCTTTGAAAGGTGTTTGGTCCCCTTTTTTACTGCTCTGGAGTGTGCACTCTTACCAGACTTCTCCTCTTTTAAAAAAGGAACAGTGCAGCAAGGCTGCCTCCCCCTTTAATGTAGCTGCAGACAAGCCACAGCGGAAGTCTTCTAGGTGTGAAGTGCAGGGGTGAGAGGAGAGTACTGTATCACCTGAAGGATTTCTGCAGGGGTTAAAGGCATTGAAGGTTCTACCAAGAAAAGGGGAGAGATTTTTGGTTGGTGACCTGGATGCTCATTCGTGGCCATGACCTTTAGGCTTGTTATTATTTTTATTTGTGTCACCATCAGGAAGAAGAGCTTATAAACATGGCTTTTCCAAGTAGAACTTTGATAGGGGTGGTGCTGTGGTCTAAACCACTGAGCCTAGGACTTGCCGATCAGAAGGTTGGCAGTTCGAATCCCCGTAATGGGGTGAGCTCCCATTGCTCGGTCCCAGCTCCTGCCCACCTAGCAGTTCGAAAGCATCTCAAAGTGCAAGTAGATAAATAGGTACCGCTCCTGTGGGAAGGTAAATGGTGTTTTCATGCGCTGCTCTGGTTCACCAGAAGCAGCTTAGTCATGCTGGCCACATGACCTGGAAGCTGTCTGCGGACAAACGCTGGCTCCCTCGGCGCTGCAACCCCAGAGTCGTCTGCGACTGGACCTAACGGTCTGGGGTACCTTTACCTTTTTTCTTTTCCTCTTTATAAACATGGCTTTTCCAAGTAGAACTTCTCTGCCTTTACCCGTTCTCACCATTAGGTGGCTCCTCGTGTCCTCAAATGCCTGCTGAAATCTGGTTGAGCAGGTGAATGCTTCTTATTGGTTTAGTAGAGCCATGATGCCGTTGGGCAGCCCCTTTTAAGAGAAAAGCTAGAAACAGTGTGTGAAGAGCTTGGAACAGTAGCCTTGTTCTGAGGAAGTGGGAAATCTGTGAACTGTCATTTCCAAACAATCATGAGTGAGGTGAGTGGACAAAATGCTTTTAATACGGAGGGTAGCAGGTAGAAGAGAACAGGAGGATGAATAGAAGAGAACGATGCAGATTCTTTTGAATCAGACAGAAGGCTAAATAGAAAAAAGAGGATTCAAACTGTGGAATGTTTTAAGTTTCAAAAAGGCTGGCATCCATCGGAGAGTTTAACAACAGCTAGATTAAGGTTTCCTAGGGAGATGTAAGACATCATTAGCAAATAGTGAACTGACCTGTTTTAGAACGAGCAGGTAATCCTCACAGAGGCTGCAATCCTATATCTAGTTACCTGGCAGTAAGCCCCATTGAACTCAGTGGGACTTACTTCTGCCTAAGTCATGCATGAGGGTTGCACTGAGACAGACTTAAAAGAAATGCAACAGCCTTTCGTTCCTCTGGAAAGAGTTTGCTGGCGTTTGAAGCATCGGCTTTGCACAGTTTGCCAAAATCCCAAATAGGTAGCCGTGTTTCTCATTTTCATTAGGAATGAATGCTGGCGGGCATTGTGTCTTCTTGAAGCAAAGAGATTGATTTCAGTATATGTTTTGCATCCTTCAAAAGCAAGCTGACGTATGCTAAAGTTTAGACATCAAAGTGCAAAGCTGACTTTTTTGGGGGGGGGGATCGCTTTGCTTCTCATTGCTCTCTATCAAGTAGCTGCTTTAGCTGAACATATTTTTGCATACATAAGTAAAAATGCAGGTGGTATGGTGCATAAAAAGGAACTTTGTGTGTGTGTGTGTGTGTGTGTGTGTGTGTGTGAGAGAGAGAGAGAGAGAGAGAGAGAATGTAACAAAAAGGTAAATTAAGTCAGTATGCATGTATCTGTTCCAGTGAAATTGTTTCCAGTTTCTGGATGTATAATGCATTTTTCCAAATGACATGACAGCTCCACTAATAGAGCAATAGTATTTTTGGATGCACTTTCTCATTATAAAGGATAATTCTATTTCTGGCAGAAGAGTCAGAATTCTACCCAATTCAAGTAGGGTAGAGTTGACACTTGCACAAAGTTAAGAATCTCTTTTAGGAAGGCTATTGTGTAATATTCTGTATTTGTTAAGTTTATTAATAGTGCCTAGGATAAAGGATAAAATCAATGGGATGGAGTCAACCAGAAGGGTGTGTGTGTGTGTGTGTATGTGTGTTTGTGGGGAGAATAAAGAAGCTGTTGTTCCTTCAGTGTGGATTACCTCTCCATCCATCCAAAGAGGTGTGTTTTCCTTTTAAGAGCTTTTACAAAGATAGCAGCAAGTCTTGCATTTCAGGAGAAACGCATTGCCCAAGAACCAGGAGGATTCCTCCTCCTATGATGTTTTGACCATGTGTATTGAATACATGGCTAACACACTCATTCTTCCAGAGCTTATTCACTTTCCCACTTGATGCTCACAGCTGAATAAATAAACTGGAAAAGGTCAATGTTTTAGCATGCAAATTGCATTAAGTGTCCCTTTGTCACATACCTTAAATGAACCAGCTTATCTGATGTGGCCCCATTCTTATGCAGAACTTTCCCAAACGTTTTCCTGATTTTTTTTTAAACAAAAGATTAAACCTAATTGCTGTTGTGCATAGCTTTATTCTCTTGGATCAGATTTAGCTCCATTCCTTTGTCACTACCTATTCATACAATCGTCATTCACACTGCTACAGTTCACATTCAGTTCCTCTCAGAGGAAATCTCCCTTCTCTCCAATTCAGTGCTTACCATGTACCAAAAATAGGAATAAGCCTGTACCAAAAATAAGAAACTCACATTATTAATCATACGTTCCCAAATCAGTGTCGAGTAGCTATTATTGAAAGTTGGACTCCCAGAGAAAGCCACATTGGAGGCTAATTTAAAGTGCTCCAAACTCTGCCAGAGCTGTCTAGCATTATTGGATCATTAATTTACAGTCCTTCAACAAGTAATAAATTTGCATTCTATTATGCATGCTTACATTGTTCCTGTGATGCAGAAAATGAGGAAAGCCTCTAAACTTTTTTCAACTGCCTTAAACAAAGTATAAAAACAAGTCTCTGGACAGTTTCCCCCTGCTTTCAAGATGAAAAACAATCCCGAAACAAGGGAAGTTGCATTATTATTATTATTATTATTATTATTATTATTATTATTATATGAAGTTGTGCTAAATGCTAGCAGAAAGGCAATCACTTTATCTAGCGTTTTACATCTACAGATTTTGGCCAGGGCTCCTGATAGAATAATCTGATCATTCAGTGAACTGTCTTCTGATTTGGTTCCCCACCCCCCTTTCATCTTATTATCTGGCTGAAACCTGACATAATGTAATGGAAAAGAGCGGGTCAAATATGGCAATGAAAACAATGTCCCAAAATAGCCTTGGGTATGCAGCTAGCAGAGAATGGCCCAGAGGATGTGGTTGTTTTTGTACTTAGAACAGTTAGACTCCCAAGTAAGCTAAACATTTGGATTTCGGATGCTCTCGGCCATTCAGAAACGCTGAGCCTCCAACTTGATTTACTTAATTCCGTTTGATTTTCCTCGTTTTCCTGCTTCCAGATGGGCATCAGCTTTGTTACCCTTTTATGGCTGTGGAAAAACAAACAGCATAGCGTATTCATTAGTTTGATCTTATCATCCGTCTCTTTTGCCCATTTCAGTTAATTGGTGGAGCTTTCTTCTTTTTCTCTTGAAACTTCATGTTCTGATAGCATATGATTAAACACGAGAAGCACCAGGGCTTTCTAGGACCTGAGTGAGATGTTGAGTGACCAGGAAGCCGCAGAGACTTTGTTTTTCTGAATAATACTTGTGAGAAACTTGAATATCTATCTATCTCTATCTATCTATCTCTATCTATCATCTATCTATCATCTATATCTATCTATCTATCTATCTATCTATCTATCTATCTATCTATCATCTATCTATCATCTCTGAAAACTGAAATCCCATGTATTCTCTTCTGAGGAATGAAAGATAAATCATGCTTCCTTGTATCTCCTTCTTGACACATTGTGAGAGTTAGTAGGGTATAAGGGCGGTAATATTGGACACAGACTGGGAAGACCTGGATTCAGCTCAGCAGTGAAACTCAGTGGGTGACCTTGAGCCTTCAGAAGTTGTATGTTAAAGGAATGGAGAAGGAACAGACTGTGTCTGCTGTCTCTCTTGATGTTGCCTCCTCCTCCTCCCCCCACTGGCCCACCCCCAGACTTCCATTTGAAGTCTTGAAAGTCATGATCTGGAATCTTCCGCATTCAGGGTTCCAAATTACGTGGTTCAGCTTTGTGTATAGACCTGTAGGCACGTAGGCATCCCTTTCAGTCTTGAGCGTGATGGTGGGGTCAGTCCTGCTTCCTCTGCATGTATTTAATTTTTGCGTGGAGGCAACCTCTGCACACAGCTTAACTCTCGCATTAACCTAGCTTGCAGGTTTGCCAGAGGCATGTGATTGGCCACTGTGGGAACTGGGTCCTCGACTAGTTGGGTCCTTGAACAAATCCAGTAGGGCTTTTCTGATGTGCCTAAGTTCCTACCTCACAGTGCTATGTGCATAAATTGTGGGAGGCAATGCACATTGCCCTGAGTTGTATTTGGGAAAAGTTAGGGCAAAAGTATTAATTTCAGGCTTTGTATTAATATAAGTATATGTCAGTATAATGCAGTTAAAATGTGGGGCATCTTCTTGTGGTAACCAATGAGATGCAAGTCCTTTTCATACAGTGCTAATGTATAGGGAAACCATTGGCACAATGGAGTGGGAAAGCACTGTTGACCCCAACATCACACACCTTCACACACGCTGCCCCTTCCCCTTTGGTGTCCACATTTTTTGTAAACATACTGTGCGTTGCCTGTGACAAGTCCAATCAATTTAATAACAATGAATAATGTGAGCAGCCCCAGTTACCTAGGATGGATGGATGGATGGATGGATGGATGGATAGACAAACAGACAGGCAGGCAGGCAGACAGATGGATGGAGATGGATGTCTGGGATCTAGTGACAACATATAGCAACCACCACCCCTGAAATACAAAGCAAAAGTAACCCATGTGTCTTAAAATTAAATAAGCTGCCCATTCAATTGTATGATGCACCAGTCCCAGAAGGGATTATGGGGACTGAAATACCGGAGGAAATCACTCCAGGAGAGGGTTCCCCTTTCACCCCCAAACTGCCCAGCTCTTTACAACAAGGGATGTACGGCTAGATTGAGGAGAGAGCAAGATATTTATGCAACTTGATGAGGAACGAATTCCTCAGCTGGCAAAAGGTGGGTGTGGGGGGGGGAAGGAAGGCAAAGACAGATCACTTAATAATTTGAACTGACATCCCTTTATTAGATGGGTGGTGCCCTGTCATTTGAAAGAGAGAGGGCAAATGATGTCTTAAATGTGTCACTTTGCCCACGCTCCCCTTCAGGACAGAGTAAGGATTCGTTACTCTTCAGCTCTGGGCTGGTGAGACTGATGGAATGTGCTTTTAAAGATAACTATATACACATTTCCATCTCCTAACTGCGTGAGTGACTACAGCACATTCCATCTTATTTACTGAAGATCTTTACTAGCAAAATCACAATGCTCGGAGATGTCCCAGGTAATCCCTCAACAATGTATTTTGCATCTTTCACACTCCCTTTAAAAAGAGGTGCAGGGGTCAAGCTAGCATTCCAATTTTAAATGGAAAATTATGGCGGGCATACATAGGAACTTATATTCAGATAGCTCGGTGTCCACAGGAGATCTCACCTTGCAGGGTGCTTTGCGGCTTTCCCCCTTTCTTTGAAAACAAGAGTGGATGTTAAGGACAGGTTTAAACCTGAAAGATAGTATTCTGTACACTAACCTTAATTGAGGCAAATACATTTTCAGTGTGATACAATTTGTATTTTGTATTTGTAATTTCCTTTTCTCTGAAAATAGGTATTGGGAGGGCAGGTGAATTTATACTTGAACCTAAAATGTAGAATTGTGTCCTGAGATATTTGATTACTCAGTCCAGTTATTTCCTCACAAACAAGCAAGCCTATAAATGAAATGTAAAGCAGGTGAGCTTATCCTCGCTTGCTCAGCTAGTTATACTCCGCAAATTTGAAATAAAACATTCAGATTCTTTCATTGCCTGGTCATTATAACTGTTAATAAATGACTGATGGCAAAAGATTCACTATCAAAATAATATTCTTACCAAACTTAGAAAATGAGATCATTTTCATGCGCAACACCACCACAAAGTTTTTAAGTGTTAGAATGGAGAATAATGCCATTCAAATACCCAGAACCATTTAATGAAGTGTATTGGCCTCCTATGTTTCAAACCACATCTGAATATTCCTCAGGAGCACCCATAGCACCCCTTTTTGTGTGAATATGTGAGAGGGCAGTGAGAACACATTTCCTGGGCATGCCCTTCTTGTACCACTGTGACATCTGATTGTGCTCTCCCCAGCAGCTACACATTTGGCATTATTGCAACTCTGTCCCTCTTGACCTAACTTGTATATCTGAACAACTGTGATTAGCTTAAATTCCCAGTCAGGTAGAGGAATGCTATACACATACAGAAGAATCTACTGTACATAGGGCCCCTTTCTTACTAATGCTGAATGTTTGGCCACCCAGGGCACATCAAAAGTTGCATCAAGGTGGGGAAGGCCTGGCCAGGACACGGGCTTTCCCTTCCCACCTCACATGTTCACTGAATGTGTGAGGAGTGTTGTATGAACACCAGTTTTGTCTCTGGTACAACTAAGCTAGAAAATACCATATTTACTTGAATCTAATGCCAAATTCTGGGTCGTGGGTGGTGCTGTGGGTTAAACCACAGAGCCTAGGACTTGCCGATCAGAAGGTCGGCAGTTCGAATCCCCGCAACAGGGTGAGCTCCTGTTGATCGGTCCCTGCTCCTGCCAACCTAGCAGTTCAAAAGCACATCAAAGTGCAAGTAGATAAATAGGTACCGCTCTGGCGGGAAGGTAAATGGTGTTTCTGTGCGCTGCTCTGGTTCGCCAGAAGCAGCTTAGTCATGCTGGCCACATGACCCGGAAGCTGTACGGCGGCTCCCTCGGCCAATAAAGCGAGATGAGCACCGCAACCCCAGAGTCGTCCGCGGCTGGACCTATGGTCAGGGGTCCCTTTACCTTTAATGCCAAATTGCATTGTGAAAATTGAGGTTTGGATTAGATTCGATGGCACATTTACATTCACCAGCAAATACTTTTTTTGGTTTCAAGGTTCTGAAAACTGAGGTGTGCATTAGATTCGATGCCACATGGTAAATTCTGAGAAAATTGTTCACATTTTTTACTTTCTCATCGCAGCTCCTCCCCCCCAAAGAAGGCGCTTTGCAGGATTTTCTCCTAAATTCTCTATCATTGTCTCTGGAGCAGCAGCAAAAACAAAACACTACCTTGTGGGTAGAGGGGGGAATGCAGTTGTGCTATTGGCACTGCCAATGGTGAGTTGCTGTCCTCCCCCTTTTTTTTAGAAGTCCCACCCAAGAAATTCAGTAAAGTCCCTTCCTCTCAGTTTCTCTGCTCATAAATAGGGTGGAGAATTTCAAGGGGACATTTGCACAAAGGTCACCACTATACTGCCCCCTATTGTTCTAAACCATTCAATTGGTTTATGTACTCAATAAGCATGTAAGAGGTGCACACCTGTTTGGGGAAAGGGAGTGATTCTCCTGTGCTGATAACTCCCTTATCATTGTCACAAGGTACATAAAAATAACCACAGAAAGAATTCATTGCGCGCGCGCACACACACACACACACACACACTTACTTGAAAAGTATCCATTAACCTTGGACCTTATTGTTCTGCTGATATCTCCTTTGCTCCACTCCTACTGAATTCTGGGTTGGTATTCCTGCTGCCCTTAGTCATACAGTCATGTGAAACTGCTGCCATAGGCAGGATGAAGACTCTCGCTACTTGCCGGCAAATGCCTAAGGAAGTAATGTTGGGTCTTGATGGATGAAACCCGTCCATCTCAGTTAGGAACAGGGTGAGATCTTTCTGAGCCTTTCTTGGATAAGTATAGTGGCCATGTACACACCATCAAAAAAGATCCAGATTTGCATAACATTTGTATATACTTACATATACTTAGATGCAAATTTAGAAATATAGCTATAATTTAAATGGATATACAATACATCACACCATAATTGGGAAGACTGTGAATAGATGACCTTTGCTCCTGCTTAGATACTTATTGTTGATGGGAAATCTCTGGGCTATTCTAATTATTCTTCTACTATATATTTTGGAAACTTGCTTGCTATGTATTTGGCCCTCCTAAGATATCATAGCCAAATTTTGCACAATGGTTCCTGAGATCAAGGATCAGGTTTCGTTTATGTCTGGATACAATTGGATGCCATTTCGAATCAAAATTCTGAATTAAAATTCACTGATTTTAACCACTGATTTTCAAAACAACACTGATTTTTTGGCTTATTGGAATTCCTGAGCAACGCCAGGTACAACGCTGCTACTTATCTTTGAATTGGACTAGACAAATGTTCAAATGGAAGAGTTCTTCAACTAGAGTACTGTTTGCTGACAGTCTTTCAAATATGGAATTGCTTTCTGTAAAGTGCGTATTGTGGAGTCTCAGAAAAACTGGGCTTCTTCCAAGAGTTCCGTAATTCTCAGAAAGACCTGCGAAGATCCTGCACTGTCACCTGTTCTTTCGTTTTATACTTTCCTTTCTCTCCCACTTCCATAAGCTTACCAAGACACCAGGGAGGGGCTTGCAAAAGCAGACTAATCTCCCCGTGTTCGGCAAAAAAAGTCTTATGGGTATGCTTAGAACTTGCATTGTTGCTGGGAGGTCTGGGAAGTATAGTTTAAATAAGGAAGAATAAAAACAACTGTGGAATTCTCAAGAGTTCAAATGGGGAATGCAAACATGGAGCATGCTCAGAAGACTTTGTTCTGGATAGTGAAAAGTAGTTTAGAAAACGGTTCTTGCTTCTCTTGGGTTCTATTTTCCTTCCTCACAAGCTTGCGAATGAGAAGGAAGGAATCGGGCACCAAAGGCTGGTGCTGAGCCATTATGATTGTTTGTGATGGCATGCAAAAAGCACAATTTAACAGTGCATTGACCGCCACTCGGTTGCTAAAGTTTGGCCTTTGATGTGTTCTTATTGCCGTGGTCACTGGCGGATGAAGGTGGGGGCGGGGGGGAAAAGTCTGCCCCGGGTGCCATGGGGGGGTGACATCACAGCCACCCCTGCCCCCACCCCCAGGATGCTCGCCGCTCGTCACGCATGCCCTGGGATGTGCGCCGCTTGCCGTGCACCCCCCCACGTGTACCACGCCCCCACATGCGGCACGCCACACCCCCTGGGATGCGCACCAGCCACGCCCCCGGATGTACGCTACTCCTGGTCCCGGAGCAGGTAGCTTCACCACTGACTGGTGTGCACATGCAGATGACTAAAGAGGTGCAAAAGTAAAATAGCTTTAATTTGACCAGTCAGCAAGCAAGTGCAGTGTGTATGAAAGAGCAACCAGTAGCAATGCTGAAATACAGAAACAGCCAATGTGGTGACCTCCAGATGATGTTGGACTACAATTCCCATCATCCTTGATTGTTGACTGTGCTGACTGGGACCAATGGGAGCTGGAGTCAAGCAACATTGGGATGGCACAACTGTGGCTACCCCCAAAGGAGAATCTGAAGTGCTTCTCCCAGAGGAGATAGCCCCTCCTTTCTTGGACTCCACCTTTCCTTCTATTCCCCCTTTAATCCATAAAGAAGCAGAGCAGGTCATGTTTCACCTTTCTTTCTTTACTACAACATCAGGATTAAACAGTCTTAACTTCCTTTAACCCATAAAAAACCACAATTGTATCATGCTGTAGTAAGTTAGTCAGAGCCCTTCCTTTAACTCCTTTCCATTTTTTTTTCTTTTAAAGAAGCTCTCCTCACTTACACGGCAAGGACCAGGACCTCACAGCTCCACAGAACATAATGAATGTCCCCTATTTTAAACCACCACAGCTCAGGAATATACTGTATTTTTGACATCTATTTCTTGTTCCTGGAAACCTACCTGGGAATGTAATGCTGAGTATTGACCACCATCTTTTAAAAATAAAAAATACAGCTCTTGTTTTTATGTATTCATTTCTTATAACCTTAGCTATTAAAGTGGGGCCAGGAGAGGGGGCAAAATAGATGAATGGAATTCAGCCCCTGTTACTGAGGTAGATCACACTAAGAAAGACATTGTTACATGCTTCCTAAAATCTAGTATTGCTGTGTTGTGGATTTAACTCATTTTGTACAGTGCAATAGGTGTCTGGAGACTAATAGCAAAATTCCGCTTTGTGTAGGTATAGAACATTACACAAATGAATTCTCCGCCCTCCCTGAACTCCTTTTCTCTTATGATTAAAGCTTGGCAGCCTTAAATTTCCTATATCAGTGTGTGGAATGAGCATACTGCTTCATGCAGTTCAGGCGGCATACCCATTTACCTTTAAAGCACATTCTTTCCCTCAAAGAATTATGGGTTACCCCTCACAGAGGTACAGTTCCCACCTGCTTCTGTTGCCTCACTTTTGCAATATTTGCACATGCGCACAACAGTTGGCAACTTTAAATACTGGTCCATAGACGAGGACAGGGAGATAGTGCAAGACCAGTGAAACCAGGGCAGAACTTGTTGGCGGGATAGGATCAGTGCTTTCCCCCCTATAATATTACACACTAAACTTGGCTTAGACCCAGGCCAATAAATGTTGTAAATATGTCTAGAATATAAATGCAGATAAACTGAGCCCATACCAGAAAGGTGCTATAATTTTGCAGTGCCAGAGGGCATTTGCTCTTGGTTGCCTGCATCTCCAGCAGCAGCTGCCTGAGTATGTAGGTGCTCACAGTGCAGTGCTGATGATTTATATAGCACAAAGTGTAGATTAACTTGAGCAAAAGAAAGGTTCCTGCCCCAAGGACCTTGCAAGCAAAAATTGTACAAGAAGGCAAGGGATATAAGGGCTGAATGTTATATTTTGCAAGATTTCAGTCCTACTCTTTAGTAGTACAACCAATCAACATAATTTGTTATTTGGCTTCCTCAGGCTTATAAGTCATAGCTCATCAGCCCCTTTCACAGAAAGGGTGACGCACACATCCCATTGTGGTCAATGAACAAATGATTTTTTAAAAAAATCAATTGAACCTAATGGAATTGGATTGCATTCAAGGACTCAAGAGAAGGAGATATTGGCAGCCACATGACTTGCCCACCAGGCTCTCACCTATGCCATTTGAGATGCACCAGCCAATCTGAGGAAAATGCATAGAAAGAGAAACTGGAATCTATGGCTGGAGAAGAAAAGCCATTATAAAATAAAGAGTGAACAGAAGAGGAAATGAGGTGAACAAAAGGAGAGAGAACAGTCAGCAAGGGCAAAATGAATACATGTCTCAAAACCTATTAATTGAAGCAGCAAATAATAATATTAATCATCTATGGTCTGGTTCCATGAACCACTGTATGGATATGATCAGGGATACAGATCTCCATGATTGTAAAAGGTGCCATTTGTCCTCTTGCATCATCGCTGAGAGCCATGCCAAGCACCAGTACAACTATGCCAGAGCAAGGACTTTGTAAAGGAGAGAGGCATGAAAACTTAGGGTCAAGTGGTTGGTGCTGACCCCACATCCAATGGGCCAAGAAGCTATGAACACTGGTACAACCTGTCATCATGTTCTCCTGTAGAAGGGAATCTAATAAATGTGTGATAGAGGAATACGTGTTTGACAGCAGTGAAGGAACATAGCTTAGTGACAGAGCATATGATCTCCGTGCAGAAGGTCGCAAGTTTAATCCCTGGTATCTCCAGTCAACAGATAGCAGGGGATGTGGAAGGCCTCTTGCCTTTAGACCCAGGAGTGTAAGTGCTAGGAAGGACGGGTCTAGATGGACAAATCATATGACCCTACTACAAGATATTTTTCCATGACCCATTTGCCCCATGTGGGGTGTAACTTTAGCTGCCATGGAGCAAACTGCTTTGAGCAGCATAGCCATTCATCTGCTTCACGGAATCTTCAGAATCCTTCAATAAAATATGCAAGTCATTTATTAATGAAATATGATAATGAATCCATTTGATAGCAAAAGGCTGAGGCTAGTCTGATCCATTGGTTCCCCTTTTCAGCAACTCCCAAGAGCCACCATTTCTCATGCCCAAAGCCTTGAGAATCGGCAGAAGCAAGAGCATCCATGTGCTGGTCGTTTTGCACCTGGGTAAATGGTAACCAAGGGGTAAGAAACAGGATAATTGAATTCATAATATATGCAGATCAGGATCCTGATGGATGAGGAAAGATGGGCAACACAAAATAATAGTCTGTGCCAGGCCTTGATGATCACAACCCCCTTGCCGTGTTTCCTTCCTTTCCTTCAGTAGGTTGAGACAATGTACCAAGCCAAACAATAGTATCTCATTCTGGCACAGCTGTATATAAAGGTTCTCAGTACTCCCAAGACTGGACAAAACAAGCCAAATTCTCTGGGGAATTACAGCCCCTTTTATCTCCACACATTAGCACAAGGCAGGTTGAAAGCCAGCTGCAATCCTTCTCTGTGGAGTTCCCTTACATAAGGATTTTTCTGGTGCCATAAGGGCCAGCCGTGTTTGCTGTGCACCATCTCCTTCAGCAGCCTTTTGCGCATGAAGCATTGCCAAAGGGAAAGGGAACATGGCTGACATGCGCTTGCTTTCCTGAAGTATCTGATGGATGGCAATAATCCATCAGAGCTCAGTGTAGCTTGCTGAAGTCCTGAGGCAAATAAGATGTTCCTTTGGCTGCACTGGCAGTCAGGCAGTAACAGACGTGGCATGTGGCCAGCTTTTCAGCTTCTTCCACTTAGAATTTCTGTGTGTCTTGGATGGCAGATCCTGAGGGCTTATGAAGAAACGAAATGGTGTAAAGTTATGACTTTTCAAAGCTAATGCCCATCGATGTGGCTGAACGAGTCACATTGCTGCTTCCGAATGTAATCTTCCGAAAGCAATTTCTTTGGAAACTCCTAGTACTCAGGGAAAATCAGGAGACAAAACTGTTTTAGATCGTGGCGCAAATGCAAAGCAACAAAAATATTCCTTATAGAAGGAGCTCTGCAAGGCAGCCTTCCACAACCTGGTTCCCTCCATATATTGTTAGACTACAATTCCCATCACAGTGGCTGGGGCTGATGTTTGCTGGAGCCCAATAGCATTTGGAGATCACTAAGTCGGGGAAGGCTGCTGTGTCAGGTAATCATATTTCAGTCTTCAGAGCAGATAAAGTCTGTTTTAATAATGGTGGGATCAATATGTTCAAATATGAAGCGATTTGTTGGGGCAAGCTTTGGCCATTAATAATTGTGCTGTCCCTTGAAGGCAGCCTTTAACAAAATTACAGCTGGATGTGCTTCCTGTAAAATTAAATTTTCTTGTAATCTCTCTCTTTCCTCTCTGTTTTCAGGCAAGTTCAAATCTCCCCTTTTGTTGAAAACTTTCTTTCCTTCCAAGTGCCATCCCTTCCCCACCTCCCACCCCCCAAACTCCTGAGGCATGCCAGCTGCCTTCCTTTGATAGCTCCAGCATGGTTTTGCATAAGCATTTCTTATCAGCTGCCTGCCTGTATCTTGTGAACAAAGTGGACCTACCTACCAATGCCAAACAAGAGAAACTACAAAGAACCTTGCCAGTTATAAGTAGCATATAATGATCCATACTTGGCTTTTCCTGATCCAGTATAAGTACTCCTGTTGCCTTCAACTCGCTTATCTAATGGAGGGGAGGTGTATATCATGGTTTAAGGCACTGCTCCTGTCCCCAACCTCCACACAGCCGCACACCTGACATTGTATGTCATGGACATCTGAAGAACCGCTACATGATTGGGGTGGTTGCGGTGTGGCTGGTTCCTAATCATGGGAAACTCCTGCTGCTCATGCACAGGGATTCCTCTTCAGACATCTGCACTTGTAGTGTGGACATGGGAAGCCAAGGCTAGATTGATCACATGACACTGGGTGTGAAGCCAGCAGCATGGCCATGTGGCATTGAGGGCAGGGCCAGTGGCTTTGTGTGAGTTCCCTATGTGCAAAAAACCCACATGAACAGGGCTCAAGTAAACAGAATAAAGGAAGAGGACTGGGAATAGTTTTTTTTTAAAATCTGGCCATTCCCTGTTTAGATCAAACAATGTTATGAGTCCCTTTAGAGTATTAGTCTTGTTGCTCTTTCCCACTTCATTTAGGATAGATACTACACCTTCCCTTATTAAAAATGGGTAAGCTTAATCAGCCATCAGCTTTGTGGGGAAGGAAAGGAGAAGCTAGCCACACTTTGATACAGATGAATATGCTATTTACAGAAATGTACATAAAACCAAGACTCTGATAATGCAAGCATTACTAATACTGCTATCCCATTGAAGCACATGGAATTACTCATGTTTGGTAAAGGTTACACGTGTAGATAAATGTTTAAAAATCAAAACCACACTCCATCAGAGAGGAAGAGAATCAAAGGATTACTGTTTTAAAGGCTTCACAGTAACAGAATTTTACATTCTTTGCAGCTGCTTTCAAAATGAATTTCAAACATCGTGTTAATTCCCACACCAGAAATATTTCTGATTACAATATCCTTGAAGAAATATCTGCCAAACAATATGTCTAGTTCAAGATATGCTAATACAACGTATACTAAAGCATGTGGAATTGGTGTGACTCATGCAGCTCACATTTGATTTTGGTGTAAAAATCCACCTTTGGGGAGAAATATATCTTGATTTTGAAGCTAACTAGAGGGTTTTTCTGTTTTTTGTTTTGCAAGGTTGTGCAGGAATAAACTACCCTCAGCAAATGCCCACCAAAAAGGAAAAATTATCCATTTACCCCTAACTATTTTAAAGGTTACCATTTATAGAAGTTGATCTCAAAGCCTTGCAAATGTAGCTCGTTTGTCCTGGTTTATCAGAGGGCTCCAAAAATAGTTAATTGTAATTGAATTAAATGTAAAAATAAATTAAGGATGACATACTTGTATTACCCAATATGGCCACTTCAAACTAAGTGGATAATTTTTAAAACAATCTCTATGGTTTAGGCTGAAAGAAGCACAGCTTGTACCAGATGCAGCAATGGGAGTGTGCATAGGGATGGATGAATCTGTCAATTTCAGTTTCTCTTCTCATTTCTATAGCGGGTTGCAATTGCATGAAAACACACCAGCATTTTAGTATGCTTTCCCCCTAGTATACATATTTTTAACGCACTTTTGTCTAATATGCAGAATTTTGCAAGCACCCTAAATAGAATGTATTTCCCTTGCTGTTTTCACTGATGTATGCATTTTAATGCATAAAAGGTAAAGGTACCCCTGCCGGTACGGGCCAGTCTTGTCAGACTCTAGGGTTGTGCGCTCATCTCACTCTAGAGGCCGTGAGCCGGTGCCGTCCGCAGACACTTCCAGGTCACGTGGCCAGCGTGACGAAGCTGCTCTGGCGAGCCTGCACCAGCGCAGCACACAGAATGCCGTTTACCTTCCCGCTACAAAGCAGTACCTATTTATCTACTTGCACTTTAAGGGTGCTTTCGAACTGCTAGGTGGGCAGGAGCTGGGACTGAAAGATGGGAGCTCACCCGCCGCGGGGATTCGAACCGCCGACCATACGATCGGCAAGTCCTAGGCACTGTGGTTTTACCCACAGCGCCACCTGCGCCCCTAATGCATACTTTTAATGCATACTTTCGTCTAATATATGCATTTTTCTACAAATTTTTTGGCTGGAGAACTCCATCATATAATTGGAGAAGCGCATATTTTGAAAGATAGCTGTGTCTCAGTTTGCATGTTTGTTTCAGGAAGTGGAAATTAGGAAACTTTGTGTTAAAATGTGAACAGAATCAAATTACACCATAGCAGGGCTTTTCTGCTGTTTCAGGATAAGGCTGTCAGTGACTCCCAGCCATGATGGCTATGTTCTTTCTCCACTGTTTGCGGCAGTGGCTATTTTGCTCTTATGGGGCTTCCACTAAGCCCTATACCCCTTGGCAGCTGTATCTTCAGTACAGGATTGTTTCCTAAAATGGAGTTTCCTATTCTTTTTCTCCGGAAAACTTGGTGGTGGTGTAAAAGGGTGGGAGACAATGGAGAACAACCCCAACTTTTTCTAAAAGGCACATTTGCATGCTGTCCAATGCCTACTCTCTCTATTGGCTGAAAATTGTTTAATCTGTATCTAGATTCTCATAATGTATGGAGAACAACTAGCAGTTTTAGAACAGAATAAAAATCAATACCAAACAAGAGTGGTTCCCTTTTAAACAATGCAGTCTGGATCAGTCCATTCCTCCCGTGCACACACACACACACACACACACAGAATCTTTTTCTAAACTCACAAGAGATTTATAATAAGAAGAATACCACCTCAAAGAATTAAGTTTACAGAGAGATGATTACATATTGAATCCATTTCCCTTGATATTTGCAAGTGCTCCTAATGCTTCTATATCAGTTTGATCTGACTAATAATTGTCATTATTGACATCCATTAAATGAACAGGAGCTGTAGCTCAGTGTTAGAGCACATGCTTTGCATGTATAAAATCCTAGATTCAGTCCCTTGCATCTCCAAGTAGGTCTGGTAAGGATTCTTTTCTGAAACCTTGGCAAGCCAGTGTCATTGTAGACCCTTCCTCAGCCTGGTGGCCTTCAAACCTACAACTCCAATAATCACTTGAACTCAGTTGGGATTTTATTATGAATTAAATACATGCTTCAATGGCACAGAATAAGAAATGTTAGAAATGATAACAGCATAGGAGTTTGTCATAGTGATCCCTGCTTGGAATCAGGGGTGGAGGAAGGGGGATGCGGTGGGGGCGGACTGCCCTGGGTGTCACCACTGAGGGGGAGGGTGACAAAATGCCAGGCGGTACTCACCGCGGGGCCTGCAGCACGCCCAAGCCATGTGTCTCTCCTGGGAGTGACGTGGTGGTTTCGGTGCCTGCAGGCTCTGCGCTGCTCCAAAAGGTCCACCCGCCACCTCTCCCCCAGCTGTAGGGCGGCTGAGTGTGAGAAGGCAGACAGACTCCTCAGAGGCCCCACAGAGTGTCCTGCCCTGGCTGGCCCCGCCTTGCAGGAGTCTGGCCCCACCCCTACGGGCGGCTGGCACGCACGCCACCCCAGGCTTCCGATCGGCTTGCTCCGCCACTACTTGGAATGGCTATTTCTCTCTACAGAATAAAAATGTAAGAATGTCATTACATAGCTCCCACTGGCATGTGAAGTGCCACTTTACAATGTGGGATTTGCATGAGGTCATAGAGGGGAAGGGGAGCAAAAGTGAAGGCGGGTTGTGCAACAGCAGTGGTCATGACATGGGTGTGAGAAGGCAGAGATGTTGAGAAGCGAAAAGTGATGGTTTAAAACAACAACAGAATTTTGAGCAAATGCAGGGAGGGAGGAAACAGAGGAAATGGGTGTCTTAAACAACAACAGTTCTTTGAGTAAAGTACTATGGAATATTTGAGGGCACTACATCTGTTATCCCTCTCACATGAAGTAGCTGAGGAATGGAGAAGTCTGAGTACAGTGAGAAGGGGGAGACACTGAAAAAAGAAACAATGGCAGAAGCAGGGGGAGATATAGATAGGAAAAAGAGGTGATTTTAAAGAATGGCAGATGTTTGAGCAGAGCAATCAGGAAGTGACATTGGGGAGGAGAGGCAGTTTAAAACAAGGTTTGAGTACAGTGAGAAGGAAGTTTGGAAAGGCTCTGTTGTGTTAGCTTTTTGGTGTTCTGTGTTGTACCCATCTCTGTTATTTTTCCTTGTTAAAACTGGTTTGTTTGTTTTTTAAAACAACCATTCAGTATCTTCCTAGCTCTGCTTTCTTTGAATGTCTGCTGTTGTTTAAAACTGCCACCCCACCGTGTCCTTCCCTTCCTGCTGTACTTCAACTTTCCCCTCTTCTTTTCATCAGCTGCCTCATGTAAGAGAAATAAAGGATGCAGTATCATGCACCGTTTTCAACATCAATGTAGTAATTTTGAACAGATTTTTTTTTATTAGCAAGGAAACTCACATACCGTATATGTACTATATAGCCATCAACTGAACTTAACCTTCTGCAACTGAGCCAAGCTAACAGGCTTGCTCTTAAGAGTCTATTCATAAATAGGATACAGTAACATCTATCATCATGGGGTGGGGGCACAAAGGAGGCTGCAGAATAAGAGAGAGGAAAAGGCATGGAAATGGGGGTGGCCTGTGTGCAAGGGAGAGTTGAAAAAGGAGGAAGGTGATAATGGTGTTCGTGTGCAAAGAGGACTGCGGAATAGGAGACAGGAGACAGTATGGAAATGGGTGTGATCTGTGTGCAAGGGAGATTTGAGAAAAATGAGGATGGGAAGAAAAGGAATGAAGGTGAAAATGAGGGTGCAAATGGGGATTCCATATGGCTAGGAATTTCCCTTTGATTTTGATTTCTACCCTTAAGATTGCATCATCTCAGTGTCAAAAAGTATGGGTTGCACAAAGAAGACATATGCTTTATCAGCATACAGTCTGACCAGCCATGTAGCTTTCATTCCTCTTTCCCTTCCCTATAAAGACAAATTCAAAGTGAGTTTGGTTTTCCCTGCCACTTTTAATGATGTGCCTTTGATGTTCTGCAAAACCACTGACTTAAACATTTATATAGCCCCAAGCAGTCATAAACTGTGTTTCCTCCTACGCTCCATAGCGACAAAATTGTTTATCCACTTTAATGTATAATCATTACGGTTCTCCACTCATGCTCATTTCAGCTCTTATATCGCATCTGCTGGCGGTACTGGAACACAATTATACCTTCGTCCTCTGATGGATACTGGTAGTGTTTGCTGAAAAACTTTGGGGGATGATACACTTGGGACTATTGGCATTCAACCATTTTGGCAAGAATTCCACCGGTCAAATGTGCAGAATGAGAAAATAGTGCCACTCTAGCATACCCTGTAGCATTTATTATATTATACTATATTACGTTACATTACATTTTTGTCCAGCTTTTCAGCCAAACATTTCCTCCAAAATAGCTCACATCAGTATAGCATTGATGAAAGAGATAGAAGAGAAAGTGAGTGTTCTCTGGTTCATGTCAGATTTGCTTGGGATGCCTGAATTCTCCAAACCTTTGCTCACCCCCTGCAAAGGACCAATTTATCCCAAGAGCTCCTCCCCAGAAGGTGGACTTTTGCCTATCACCACCAGTTTTCCCCAGGGCAAATCCTCTCCTCAGGAGGGCTCACCAGACATCAACCTTGATGTCATTCTGGCTCCAGATAAATACCTTTCCCCTCCCTTGAGCTTTTAAATCCTCTGCAAATTGCTTTGCAATTTATTTTTTAATTTTATTTTATACGGTTTTTTTGTATATCTTGTGGTGTTCAAATGTTGTTGTCTGCATTTCATTTACTGTTAATTTAACTTCTGCTAAACTACCCTGAAAGCCTGTTGGAAGGGAAGGGTAGAAATCCCTTAAAGAAAAGCAATAAGTACTAAAACTGGGGACACTAAGATTCTCCTCTGTTATTTCTTTCCTTATACATTGGCATGGGAATGTGTGGCATGAAGTCATCACACTTAGCTTTCCCCTCAGTAGACCACAATGACATCATCTTTAGAACCTTGGAAGATCATAGTACTGACAGGATTAAATGGGAAGCCTACATGAGTAAGAACTCAGCTGGTAGAGCATGAGGCTCTTAATCTCAGGTTTGTGGGTTCAAGCCCCATGATGGGCAAAAGATTCTTGCATTGCAGGCAGTTGAACTAGATGGCCCTTGTGGTCCCTTCCGCCTCTGCAATTCTGTGATTGCACATCAGGCTAGTCACTGCAGAAGCTCCCCCTCCCATCCTGTAGAGGGCAATGAAACCGCCAACATGGACATGATGGAGAGGGCAGGGCCAACAGGCTCATCACAGCTCTCCCCCTCACACAACAGTAATCCAGGGGTGGGGGCGATTACTTAAGAGGGTCGGACTGTCTCCTGCTTCATTGTCTTTGGAAGGTATTATTTTATTGATTTATTACATTTATATACTGCCTTTCATCCAAAGATCTCAGGGCAGTTCACAAGATAAAAGCACAAAATAAATAGTTAAAAACAAAACAAAACAAACACATTTAAAAGGCCATAGAATATCAATCAGCCAAAGACCTGGTTGAAGAGGAACAGTTTTGCCTGGGACCTAAAGATGTATAATGAAGTCACCAGATGAACTTCCCTGGGAAGAGCATTCTATAAATAGGGAGCCACTGCAGAAAAGGCCTGTTCTCATGCTGCCACCCTCTGGACCTCTCATGGAATAGGTACACAAAGGGGGGGCCTCAGAAGATAGTGGCAAAGTCTGGGTTCCTTTCATATGGGGAGAGGCGGTCCTTCAGGTATTGGGGTCCTGAGCTGTAGGTAATTCTGTGACTAGCCAGCAAAGTTCATATTTATATTAAAAACACCTTTCCACAATATTCTCTTACCCATTAATCACAATCGGTCTTCAAGTACACAAAAGGCTCAAAGGCAATTTATGATAATACTTGTGATCAATGGCTTCATAAATATAGACTCAAGTGAGAGGCAAGTAATTGCCGAACTGGAAGTTTTACCAAAGACTTTTGCCAGGATGCAAGTAGCATTAACTATATCCTTACTCTGCCTTGCCTCCAAGGAGCTCACCTCTTCCCTTTTTATTCCCACAATAATCTGTGAGGTAGATTAGGCTGCAAAAGCATGACTGGTCCAAGGTCAGCCAGTGAGCTTCATATCTGAATGAGAATTTAAACTCAGGTCTCCCTGGTCTAAGTCCTGCACACTAACCACTAAAGCATGCTGGCTCTGAAATAGAAGCCCCTGCTGCACCAATGATATAGCATTTTAGACCCTGAAATGCAGTTGACATCTAAGTTTAAGCAAAAGAACTAATAACTGATGAGCTTGAAAGTCAAATAATGCAAAATTTGCTGAACCAATGCTTCTTCATCTGAATAGCTCCATGTAGCTTTGATTGACAACTTGTGATTTCTTTGCTGTTTGTAAATTCAATCCTTGTGTTTCTTCCCAGAGCAATGAATGTCATGTAATGTCTCAGCAGACTTGTATTCCTTGCAAATATGAAATAAGTGCTCTGTGCATTTTGCAACTACTTGCATGCACTTTTCAGGATGCAATTGCATTTTGACTTTTGGGGGCTTAAATAGCTGCAATGCAGGATTTGCAGTTCAGTTGTGCATTGACTTCATTTCCAGTCTTCTGCTAGAATCACTGAATTACCTTTGCCTTTTGCATAGTCAATGATAGATAAAAGATTTTGGAGGTCTGAAGAAAGTGGAAGGTGAAACCTGATGAGTAGAATGATTAAGAATTAAATGTATCCCTGTGGTGGTGAAGAGCAGTGTGTGAATGCTTGGCAGGGGAGCCAACTTGAATAAAATATTGTGGGGGCCCTGGTAAGCCCCGCCTTGCATAACTGAACACATGATGTGATGCATGCGCACCATTTGAATGGCAATACCCATCAACTTTGCGGGGGGTCCAGCCTCCTCAAATATTTTATTATGGGGTATGAAGCCCCTATAGCTCCTAGGAGTTGGCTCCTATGATGCCTGATTCTGGCCCCACACCCCATTGACCATTTTTAATATGGGTAATGTGCCCCTCAGTCCCAAAATGTTCCCCACACCTGGGCCACATGTAATCGCCCCTTTATTTTCCTCTTTCACACAGAGACAAGGTGCTGGAGCAACAAATGGAAAAGACAAGACATCTGGTGAGAATGGTAAGACCTGATTGGGTGATATATATCATTGTGGCAGACTCTTGCCTTTGGGATAAAATAAACAGCTAGTTAGTTGTGATGTCCAGGTGGATAAAGATCCATGCCTCATGTCCTTCAGCATTTTTATGTGGAAAGTTGCATCAGGTGCCAGGAGGGCCTGATTTCTCTAAAGGTCTTCAGGATGAACAAATGTGACCTGCAATGAAACATTTCACTGTAGAGAGCTCTTGTTTGGGGTTCCAACCAGCATTTTCCAGGGTGCTTCATTGCATTTCCTTCACCCCACCCAACTTTCCATCTCACTCCTGCCCCATAACAGTTGGTTCTCATGCCGTGAATATGCTTCATCCTTATTGAGCTGTTATGGGGAATGCCTTCCTCTTATAAGACTTTTTTTTTGCTAAATTGTTTTTTGAACTTATGCAAACTTTGGGCCCCACCCCGCACAGCTGCCCTCTTGTGTATGGATGGTGCTATTTTGGTTATATAAGGATCTACAATCAGAGAAAGAATTCACTGTCAGTATAATGGGTTTGGTGAATGGGCTATATGGTGTGCATTTCCTCAGGAGTTCTGCGTGACAACCCTGAAGACTTTTGCTGACCCAGGGCAGTAGGGCTGGCAAGGTTGGAGCAATGGGTTTCATGCATCTCGGATGCCATACATGGCTGTTGTTACACATCACAGTAGCTACAGCAGACCTGAAGCTTTTGAGTGTGCTTTTTAAAATACAAAACATCAAACTGAGTTGCTCTGCATTTTCTGACTGACTCAGTACAAGATGCACAAGAGTTATCTCCTGGTTTTACTTCCATAATAAGGCTGGATGACTTTCTTCGCAATGCTGTTTATATAACACGATCATGAAACATGATGTTCTTAATAAAATGAAACGATGCAGTTAACCCAAAATGAAAGAAGACAGAGCAATGCAGGTTTTGTGAAGCTTCTTACAAAAGAAGAAGAAGAAAAAAGCTCACTGAAAGCAGCAGATTTTGCACCTGCAGGGAAGACTTTCACATCCCCAGGCTAGCTAAGATATTTTGATCAGTTTCATTACCATCTTTGGCAAGCCTGGCCAAACATGTTTTTCAGGGTCCCTCCTTTCCTAGAAAATAACGACACTTACCAAAGAAGTAGAGCATGTCTCCCGCATACCCCTCTTCTTCTCACTCCCACAGTGATGTCACAAACATTACATTTTCCATAGCTCAGCACTCGCTGCCACTCACATCCCTTCCCACCAGCCTACATGCCTCTTCCATAATTTATAAGCTGTTGCCATACAAACAGTCTAGCATATTTTGCAAGTGGGAAATTGCAGCTGTGCCAATGCATACCAGCTTCCAAATACTCTTATCCTCTGCAAGTCTTCCCTCCCCAGCAAACAAAATTACAGTTCTGAGTTGTTGGTAGGGATGGACTAATCTGTCTGGTTTGGTTTCCCTCACTTTCTGACCCCCCCCCCCCACTGAAATTTCAGTTCAGCACATTTCTGGAGCAGTTTGGGGAATTTTTAAATTTTTTTTTAAGTCCTTATGAAAATTCATCAGCATTTTAGTGTGCATTTTTCCAAATATATACACATCTCTCTATGCTGTTTTGCTGGATATGCACATTTTGGTTGGAGAGTGGCAGCACAAAATTCGGTGACATGCAAATTTGGAAGGATAGCTATGTAAAGTTTTGGGGGATGCAAATTTATATATTGATTTAGTTAAATAAATATCATCTGCACTTCTGTAAAGTATATCAAGTTAGCTTACAACATACAAAATCAAATCAAAACAGTATATAAATATCCATAAAATGCAATTAAAAGCATCAATAGGTCAGTTGAAAAGAAATTGATGTTGTGGTGGCTCAAAATGTATATTCTCTTTAAAATGCAAACCAAACTGAATCTCTTCCCTGTTCCTGGTTGTTATGTTCACAAATTATTATTATTTTTAAATGTAAAGTACTGATGCGTTGTTTCCTCTGAGCATCAAAGCCCCCTTTGGATAACTGTGACTATGAGGATATAACAGAAAGAAGGATGCATGGTGGATCATCATTTTCCCTGCTTTCAAAGCAGTAGGCTAAGAAGAAAATAAGATAGAATTGCATCAGTTGCCTAGGAAAAGCAAATTTGTCTGGCGTTCCTAAGGTAGTAATGGAAGTCTTTTGAAAGAAACATGGCACATTTTATTTCCATCTTCTGCTATCTGAAGGCCAAGTACTTGGTCCAAGGGCAATCTGTACCATAAAAACTTTGAAAAATCTCCACTTATGGGTGCATGCAGATGGGACCGTCTTCATTCCCACTTCATCTGCACTGTAACACCTCATAGGAAATAAAGAAAGTGCCCCTGGAATCTGTTCCTACATTCTCATGCCCAGAGTACTACATGGACCTCACACATTGACACTGCACACACTTAATTTACACTGATCTCAGCCGGTCAGGTGGGACATCAATGCCCACTACTATGTACAACCAAAGGGTACAAATGTCCCAGAAGGCCTGTAAATGCCCTGGGACTATTTGTATTTACTGTGGGAACGAGCTCATATACGTTTATCTGATTGCTCTGAAGCCTTCATTTTCATCCAGTTAGTTGGGAGGGGGGAGGCTGCTCACACTGGCAGCTTGTCAGCTTATCTGACAGATGGATGAGAGTGGGGAACGAGCCTCTAAGCCAGGGGTGGTTAATTGGGCTGTTGTCGCCAGCTTGATGTCAAGGATTGGCTGGACAATGAGGAGTGGTGGGAAGCACCAGCCAGGGAACCCCCAAGGGAGAGCGCAGAGGAGGAAGGCTCAGAACCTGGGTGGTGGTGTTGGGACACTAAGGAGGAAGCTTGGAAGAGATGCTGGATACTGAAGGGGCAACAGGAAGAGCCCTATGCACTGTCAAGCACCCACTGTTTGATAGCATTGTCATCCTATTTCATCATATGTAGTATTTTGTTTCGTATCTCACTTGCGGACCTTTTTGCTGTGGAATGAAGGTCTGGTGCGGACGCCTGTTTTGTGTGTCCTTTTTTTTTTTTTAGTACCTGTAATTAATGTTTTCTGCAATTCTCAGAACTGACTGTATATTGATAGACCATGAAATATTCATTAGAACTTTCCAGCTGACAGCGATCACAGGTGGGATATATGTTCCACTGTGGACAACTTTCCATTCTAATGCAACTTTGTCTACTTTGTGCAGAAGAAAAGAGAGACAAACTGCTGTGTTAGTAAGGTTGCATGCAAACAAAATACTGAGAAGAAATCACAGTTCAATATCTACCAAAGTTACTCACAATTTATTAGTATGCATACAAAAGAAAAAACTGGAAAAAGGCCAGTTGCTAACAAAGTCCTGCACCCGTCAGAATTCTCTGAGTCCCTTAGGTGAGCCCTTCACAAAGGCTTCCGCATTTTCACAGAATCATTCCAGCAACCTCCACATCTCTAACAGATTCCCTTGTACTCCCCAGCAATGAATACTGTAATTTGGGCCCTTATCTACCCAGCACTACATGCTAGTTTGCCCAGCAACACAGATAAGATGGTCAAAAGATGCCTGCAGCTGCACTGTGGGGGGAAATCCCCATTTCTACTGACTCTGAGGTCCACCTCCGAGGGTCTTTTGGTGGTTCCCTCACTGCAAGAAGTTACAGGGAACCAGACAGAAGGCCTTATTGGCAGTAACACCCTCCCTGTGGAACGCCCTCCCATCAGATGTCAAGGAGATAAAGAACTATACAACTTTTAGAAGACATCTGAAGGCAGCCCTGTATCGGGATGTTTTTAACGTTTGACAGTTTATTATGTTTTTACATTCTACTGAAAGCTGTCCAGAGTGGCTGGGGAAATAATAAAACAAAACAACAATAATAACAACATAAATACATAAATAAAATAATGCTAAAATTATTGTTACTACTACTACTCATGGATAATTAACCAATTTTTTCACTTTCCTCAACACTTGTGTGATGCCAACAAGTATCTCCCCTGCCGCCTCCTTACGATTTCTGCTAAGGACAAGGCTTCCCCTTCCCCTTTCATTGGCTTGCAGTGGGACAAACCCCTCCTTCTGCCTATTGTCAGTCAATAGAGGCAATACTGAGCAGCTATGTGTCCTACTGTAGAGGTGACTGTCCTCTGTTTGAAAGACCATCAGGTCCAGTTCTGGTTTAAAGATACAGAACCATAAGAAGGGAGAGCAACAAGGGCCTTCAAGTTGCCCACCAAGATTTAACACCTGGAGAGCAGACTGAATAGGCAAACGCCTTCCTTGCTCTGGTGATGTATTTTATGTCTATTTACATTACAATAATCAGGTTGTACTCAATGGTACGCCTACTCCGAGAAGGCCCACTGAAGTTAACAGACATGACTCATTTAGGTTCATTAATTTCAGTGGGTTTACTGAGTATAACGTAGTTGGATTCAACCCATCATTTCTAAATTCGTATTTATATTTGTGAATTGGCATATAAGCATTTTATGGAAATTGGTGTCCTCATTTGTCCTCTTTTTTGTCACACGTTTCCTCATTTGGGGCAATTTATAAAGAGACATCCTATGCACTAATGAGCTGGCTTGGTATAAGGCAGCTCCCAGTGTTCCTAAAATAGAATTAGGATGAACTGATCCCCCCCCCTTGGATTTTTCTTCTGTGATCTGTACCAAAGCTTACTTTACTCATCTGGCTGACCTGCAGCTGAATATTTCATCAAATAGCTGTATATTTTCACTCCCATGGGCTTCCTTTACCAGCACCTCATTAAAAAGAAGTCTGCAAAGACATCTGCGTGGCAATGGTTGCACAGCCTGCCATGATTTCTCGGTGAGCTTTGCAGGAAGTTTTTGTTTCATGTATCATTTAAGATGTTCTACATTGATTCCATCAAAGCCCATCTCCTGCTCTAAACAAAGAATATGACACTAAGCACCTGTTACTTGACATAGCCTAAAACTGGTACTTTTCAAGATGAGCTGCTTGTAATGGAAGGATGTTTAATAATTTTAATCAAATGCAAGGAATCTGCATAGAAAACCAGGGCCAATTAAATATTATTTTATTTCTAACTGACTGAAGAAACATTGTTTATCTGTATACACAACTGCACCCACCCACTTTATGGTCTGTATGAGATTTGTGTTGTGTTTCAAAGTACTTCTATGTGCACAAGCCAGGTTTGCAAGAGGAAGGCGAGACTGTAGCTCAGTGGCAATGTGTTGCAGGCAGAAGGTCTCAGGTTCAACCTCTGGTAGAGCTGGGAAATGCTCCTGCCTGAAAGCCCAAAGAGCTGCTGCCAGTCAGAGTAGACAATATGGAGTTAGATGGACCAGTGTTCTTTCTCAGTATAAGGCCGTTTTGCTATGTTCCTTGTATAAAGTTTCCCTTCTGAGTTATGTCCCCAGGGTCAAGGTCTGACCCACGAGTGGATAAAATATGAGGCGACTCAACAGAACAAATGGTTAATTGATGGATGGATTTATTTATTTTTAAATGCCAAGAGGGGGAAAAGGGAAGACTCATAAGAATTAGTGGTGGGTAGAGGAAGACAGCTGTCAGTTTCCTCATTTTGCGCATCTTCTCATGTCCCATACCCCTCCTCCAATTCCATTCACAAACTGTGTCTATGGAAGTGACTTGTACTGTTGTTGATATCACCAGGTCCCTGAAGTTTGTCAGGCATGTTGGTGACAGGTTGTCCTTTGCTTAGAGGTTAGAAGGATCAGGGTAGCATTTCCAAGCCTATCAATGACTACACAACAGTACCCTTTTGCGTTTCAGAGATGTGACCTACCTTTAGCCCAGTCATGTATTTGGGAACCCACTTCTTAGGTTTTCTCCTGTATATTTGGCTGCTGCTGCTGCTCTTGCAACCCACGTTTGGTGAGGTTGCAATGTCAAAGACCAACAATTATTTTCCAAGTACTGAAGCCTGACTAGTGAGAACTAGATCTCTTGATCTAGGCTTTATAGTGTGCATGGCACTCTACTTCAGATAGTAGGCTGGCTTATTGGTGTTTTGAGGCCTGTTACCACTTGATTTTATGGCTTATGTCTGTAGTGATGTGTTTTGTATTGTAATTGCATTTTGATTGTGCATACATGCATATTCTGTTTTAATAATTTTCTTGTGTGCCACCCCTAAGAACTTTGGTAGTGGAGCAGCACAGAAATACTGTAACAAATAAATAAACAAACAGCCCAAACTCATGTTGGGAATGGTTTAAAGGCTGCCTCTGTTAGTTGGCCATCCCCAAGCATCTGTAACTGATTGCTAATGGACACAACATTCAGGATGGGACAGGCCATTGCTTTAGTCTCTGAAAGCCAATAATGTCTTCTTATAATGCACCACTAGGTTATCCAGCCCTTTATGCAACTCTAATCAGCCCCATAAACCCCAAATAGTCAACTTCCAATGATGGTGAAATTAGAGGGGAAAGCAGCAGGCACACACTGCTCATCCTCATCACTTTAAAAATAGCAACACCATTTTTATTATAACTACATCGCCCATTTCCTTTAATTTACAGTATGTTTTTCCTCCCCAAGATGATTTGGTTTGAGCAATGCTAAAAGCCTTTGAAACTGATGTCATTTTACCTGCTGATAATATGATAAGATGTTAATCATCATAATCTTTGGAAGTCTTTTTGTGTGTGTTTCTAATGTGTGCAGCTAGCATAATACATTTAGCTTGATGCTCCAAAATTGCTATGTAATTTGCCATAATTGGAAGACTGCTTGAAAGAGTGGCAGAATTTAGAATAGTGGGAGAGTCATAAATTTGGGCTAAAGATGTGTCTATTGTTACTTGCATTGTCTGGAAGAGAGATCCTGAAAAGGGCCCTATTGGAACAATCCACTTTGATATCAGTGGATAGAAGACATTTAGTCTGGCCTCCAGCGGAGTCCAGTCCTTTTCTCTTGTCCTAGATACAAGTAAGAAGGCAGCCTTTCATATTGTTTGTTTATTTGCCACCTTCAAATTTCCGCTTTCCTTCAGCCTGCTCACAGCAGCATTCAAGGCACTTCTTAAATGCTTTTCAGACATCTTCCCTCCCACAATTACAATGGTGTGCACAGGGGAGTGGGACCCTGTCCCCTCTCAGATCCCTGTCTCCACCTTCCAGCTGTTGGAGATGGTAGCACCGAAGCAAAGAGCCTGCTTTACGCTTGTGGGTTCCTCATGTTGTTAAAAACCCTCCATGGTCAGGGTTCTAAATCACCGGAGCCCACATGCATAGAAGGCAGTGATGGGGGTATGATAGAAGGGTGGGGACAGCAATTTTAGCCCTTCCCCAAAAGACAATTGTAGTTGCATGAGTGAGACTGCCTGAGTGAGGCGACACAGAACTGTGGCCAGTCATGAACCCCTTGTACATCGAGCGTATCTATATTTGGTCCTTTGGTAGAGGATGTTGGGACCAGAATACAAGGCAATAGCTCACATTCCCTAAAGTTAATATTTGAATTAGACCTGCATAAGCAGGAGATCTTACATGTCTATGGTATGGTGGTGGAATTCATCCTTCGACTGCTTGTGTCTGAAACAAAAGTTCTTATGAATTTGAAATTTGGGGAAACTTTGGCAATTTGAACCCATAAGGTTGCATTTTTCAATCATGTCAATTTTAACTTTGAAATTCCTCAAGTATCATCAAGGGATACTTTTTAAAACCTAATGACAGAATTCAGAGGTAGCCACTGTGATTGCCTTCAGATGTTGTTGGACTCCCGTTAGCTCCACCTAGCATGGCCAGTGGTTGGGGGTGATGGGAGTTGTTGTCCAGAACATTTGGAGAGCACCAGGATGGGGAAGACAACCTTATATAAGAATGCTGTTCTGCACTTGACAGTAAAACCTTGATGGAGTGTGGTAATGGATGGATTTTGATTCAGCAGGTGTAGATAAAATAGCAGAAATTTATGTGTGATATTGCAGATGTCAAAGAAATAGATCCATTCATCCATTGCTCTGTGGGATTACAGGAACAGCATTGCCTAGTTGAGAGAACATTACATTACTGCTTTTGTTCCATGGAATGTTTCCATCAAGTATTAACATTTTGCTGCAAGAGCAGAATTAATGCAATGATACTTCAGTACTGACAAACTCATTTTCTAGTGTTTTTGTGATCCTAAGCAATCCTGTCTCACAATCATGAGATGATTTCCAATTGGCTAGATTTGCCAAAAGCAGAACTTCACTTTAAGTGGTTCTATGCAGACAAAGAGAAGAAGCTTTGTTCCTTAAAGTATGAGTGACAAGATCTGATTTCTCTACCACCCCTTTTGGAAAATATAGGTAATGGTTACATTTTTAAATGTTTAACAGGGTAGTAGTCAACCTGTGATTGGCTCCACCTCCTTGCTGAATGTTTGCTGGCACCCAGATTTGCCTTTTTTTGCATAATGTGTGAAATGTCCTTTCGAATTCAGTGTATTTATTTATGACCAGACACAGTTAAGTTTGCTACCAAGTAGATTGCAAAGTGCTGAGGCTCTCCACCCTATCACACTCCAAGGAAACTACCTCATGCCACAGTGATGGGAAACCTGTGGCCTTCCAGATGTTGTTGGACACCAGCTCCCATCACCCCTTGTCACCATGGCTAATGGCCAGGAATCATGGGGAGCTGTAGAACAGCAGCTACATCTGTAGGGCCATAGATTCTCTATCCCTATTATGCCAGTTAAGACTGTTTATGACAGGTGGCAACAGCTCTCTAGCACAGGTCTTTCAGGTTATCTGATCCTTTAAAATAAAAACCCTGGAGATGCTTTACCACTGTGTCCCAACTGGGTATCCTGAAGAGGCAAGCAAATCCTCCAGCCCAATCTGGGCCTTTGGTTCTGCTGTGTTCACCCCAAAGCCTGCCTAGAGGATGCATAACATAAAAATCTAAGCTGAAATCATGACAGAGCTTGGTTACACCTCTAATGCTCTTCAGCTGTGTGATCTTCATGCCATAGAGGTATTTCAGCTTGAATTAAGTCACCCCTTTTCTAACGAATTTTCATTATAAATCAGGTTTTCCTTGTCCTCCCACCTTGGATTTCCTCTCTTTTCAGTGGGGCTCTTCCTGTTCCACTTCTGTTCCACTCTGGCAAAATGTCACTGTTTCCCCTTTGAAAAACATTGGCCCACCAGTGCCCTGTGATGTCTTAGCCTCCCAAAGGTATTATATATCTTCCCCCTGCCCCAGTTTCTTTCTTTGCAAACCTGCTGACAGGGCCCAGGTTTCCTACTTTTCCTTCTCCCATCAAACCAAATTTCCTAGCTGCTGCCTGTGAATGAATTCAAATTCACCAGAGGACAGCTCAGACTAATAAAGGGATTTTCAAGAGCACTAATGGCATTCTGATGCCCAGGGGCATTTCTACATGGGGAAGCAAATCACATCAACTAGAGCGGTGAGTTTAATATAGACTGATGAATGCAAATGAATACACTTTGTGAATGCTCTCTTTAACATGTATTAGCGGGACTTTTCAGAGTTAAGCCACTTTGTGCCTCATGCATTTAAATTCTACTAAGCAAACTCTTGTTGGATGGCAGGGGGAGAGGGGAGGGTGAAAATGTCCTAGCTGAACCCCAGTCAGATACATGCACACTGTGTTATCTAATGTTGGGATTCCCAAACTGTGGGCCATAATACGCTAGTGGGCCACAAAGGACGGACATGTGCAACATTAAGCCGCCATGTTGACATGCATCTCTGTTTCTCACAGTGAGGTGATCCCATAGACCATTGCTCCCCTCCTCTTTATCAATATATGGGCTGTGGGTCAGCTGGTCTAATGGCTTATGTACCCCTCTCAGCATGTGGGTTATTCAGCTATCTGGACTATATCCAACAAAGACAAATCTGAGGACCCGCTGATTTTCCAGTAGATATTGGATAACTTTCTGATAATATTCATGCTATTGGGAAGGGGTGGGGAGAAATTGCAAGCAACCCCATTCCCCCTGCTTGTTGCTTTCTTTAAAACCAAATTTCTATAGCCACATCCTGTAAATGTTTTACACTGAAGTTCAGTATATAATACAATAAATAATAAATATGATTCTCCCTTGTCTAACCAGGATTGTAAGAATCACATGAGGTAGTTGTCTCACATTTTTCTATTTCTTGTTAACATCACTGGGCTGTAGAGAAGGTATCACCAGTAACTGCACCAGTTACCCAACCTTTCCAATCACTTCCTTTAGGAAGAGCCATGGCTTAGTGGTACAGCACATGTTTTGCATGTGAAAGGTGTCAGGTTTGATCCCCCTTCATCTCCAAGTGGGTCTGGTCTACGCCCATGCCTGAAAGCCAGGATAACCACTGCCAGTCAAGCTAGCCAATACTGAGTTGTATGTGTCTATGGTCTGACTTGGTATAAGGCAGCAGGCGTAGACTTTGGTCTTTCAAATTCCAGCAGCACCCTCTGTGAGTCCAAAATTCAGTGCCCCTCAGCTCTTGCCTTCTGTTCTGCTCAATTCACCATGTCATAGTTGTGGCAGCCTTTGGTGACTCCTACTGTGGTGCCCAGTGCGGCGAAACTAGCTGTGCTGCCCTAAATCTGCCTCTGAAGGCAGCTTTCCATATACAAATGTCAGTGAAGAGACACATGGGAAACAGCCCCCAAGAATTGGATTCCAGCTCTGGTAATCAGAAAGTAACAGAAGTGCAAAGGGACCAGAGATGTCCCTTCAAAAGAGAGAACTGCTCTTTACAGAGAAAATACCAGAAAGGGGTCACTGAATATCATGGTTGTTGCATACTAAAAGCCCCCTCTCTAGGTACACAGAAGTATATTAATCTGTAAACTGTATTTCAAAGGGAGGAAATCCCGAATGGCCTGATGAGGGCTGGCTTCCAGGATCTGTGGAAGGTTGGGGGAAATTGAGCCATGGAACATAGTGGGTGTCTGTTGAAGTGTTTGTGTGGCAGGATTTAGAGTGGGAAAGGGAATTGACCTGCAAGAGTCTCTATCAGTTTACAATATCCTGGAGAGCAGTACTGGGGACTTGAGAAGATGACTTCCATTCATTTCACAAATACAGAAAAGAAAGAAAAGTGGCCTTTTAAAAAAGAAAATACAGAAACCAAAACAAATTGCAGTGCTTGTTCATTCAGTGTTCAGTTCTAAATCAATGAAGTATCTCTTATTTCAGGCTGGAATCCACACAGCACAATTCTAGCTTAGCTCTGGGATTTACAGTCAGTGCATTGCATATTTCTTGAACTTTTGCTGTCAGCAGAAGATTCCCACCACCAACTGCTTTTACAGTGGCCCAGATTATGTCTATCTAGCACAGAGCTTTCCAAACTCTGTGTTGCGACACGTTAGTCTGTCGGCTGCAGTGTGTAGGTGTGTCGCACCCCCTACGCTCCTCCTGGAGCTGGAAAGGGGTTAGTTTAACCTCTGGTTTGCTAGTAAAACTGAATTGCTGTGTTGCAAAATGATGCATGTCCAAAAAGTGTGTCACCAACTTGAAAAGTATGGAAATCTCCGATCTAGCTTTTCTAAAGCCATGTGGCATATTAAGCTTTGAAATAAAGTGGAGAAAATAAGGCAAAGGACTTTGCAGCTGTGATATGAAGACTATAGCCTAGTTAATTCAATTACTGGGCTGGGAATCTCAATCATGCACCTAACGCAGGCAGCATATGAGATAGATGCGCCATGCTGTTACCTGTATGCATGGAAGACTGATTTCATACATGTGCCTTTGCACCCACCTCACATGTTACATGGCAACGGGGAAGGGAATGTGTTTGATTCACCAAACAAAGAGATCCCTTCCTCTAGTAAGTATCTGAATCAACTTTATATTTCTAGGAACTACAGGTTTCCTTGGTAGCCTTTCAAAGCAGCCTCACTAAGAAGAGTAAGAATAGAGTCATGGAATTGTAGAATTGGAAGAGATCACAAGGGTCATCTAGTCCAACCCCCTGCAATGTGGGACTCTTAACATGTGGTAATGATGGACAGTCTGCTTAAAAGAGGGCTTTCCACAATTACTGATATTCCCCTGGTATCTGCAGCCACTGACAGGGTTATTTTGGCAATGTCTAGAACATTCTCTTTGTGTGCAGGTTAATAGTTAGGCCCAGCCAGCACTAACTGAGTGTGCTCTAGAATCTGCTTCAGAACCACCAGGAAAGTGCAAGGAGTTTGCAGCACACACTTAGGGGGGTCACTGGCAGGCATACAGCCTTGGGTTATTTTTTTTGTTCTCTGAAGGTAGGAAATCTGAAATCAACTGGATTAGATAAACATGGTTGGCTCTAAAAAATGGGTTCACCATCAGGCTGTCAGCTGAGAAAGCTTGGCTGATCAGTTTTAGTGACAAATTTGGCAAGCTCATAAATCCAGGCTGAATTTGAAATGTCTGTCAGAACTTAAACCCACACGAGGGGGAAATGTTTCAGAAAAGGTTACTAGGCATGAAGCCTAAAAAATGCACAATAACAAGATATTCTGGAAACCAGATTGCTTAAGAGGTAACCCTCAATTTATGTATCTGAAGAATGTATCTGAAGAAGTGTGCGTGCACATGAAAGCTCATACCAATAACTAACTTAGTTGGTCTCTACGGTGCTACCGGAAGGAATTTATTTATTTATTTATTTATTTATTTATTTATTTTTGTTTCCTCAATTTATTGTTTGCCCATCATTAGGATGGATGGTGTATCTGTGTTTTTTTTTGTGGGGAAAGAATTTGTATACTGCCAGGACTCCTAGGGTTGCAGTGTGTCTATGTGTGCTTTGTGCCAGAGCAGAGCTATTTCATGTGCAGTACAATGCCCCTCCACACACAGAGACAAGGGAAAATCACGTCTGCCACTCAGTGAACACTTCTTTGGGAATTGTGGCTGAATCCAGTGCCTGGGGATTGTATCCGGATAATACATATGCATCAGGTTCATACATTATGTTTACAGGAATATGCAAAGAATTTTATTAATACACTTTAAAATGTAATATGTAAAGGAGCCCTTAGGACTTATCCATTAGAGAAAATTTGCCTAATTTCCCCCTCTGTACCATTTTATTTCTCTTCATATTTTTTGAAACTGAGATGTTAATTTATTGAGTAGCTATTGTTCAACCAAGAGGGAAATCCTCACTCCCTGAACTCCATTAGATTTCCATATCAAGTTGACACCAGGCTTACTGCATTTTAATTGCAATTGTCAAAACTTTTGTTAAAGCCATCCCTTCACATTCCTGATAACTTGGTTTTTAAAAAGAGCTTGAAGGATGTACCAAGTTGAAATCTGCAAAAGGAGTAGGGGGATCTATGGGTGGAATTGTCTCGTTCCACTTTGCAGAGCTTTGGCAGAGAGTGAAGTCAGTTTGCCAAAACTCCACAAGTGAACATAGAAACCAGAGTGGCCTCCATGAGTCACTGCATTGAAGATCTCTGATGGAGAAAGGGATTGATAAAACACTCTGGACTGGGATTCAAAGGGGCCTAGTGCAGTGTAGCACCCTGCTTGTGGTTAACGCTAGAGAAATTAAAATAATAATTTATTTGTCAGACAAATAAATGAGAGGCACAGTGGTATATGGTTACCAAGCTCTGGCCTGGCCTCCTGCCATTATGGCCAGCACTTATATTCCCTTAATCCAGCCCCCTTTGCTCCTCCTGTGGCTGCATCTGTCCAATCAGCCTGGTTGAAATTCCTATTGGCTGCCTGCTATATCCAATCACAAAAGATACACCCATTTCCTATTACCTTTTATGGGAGACAGAGAGCTATATTTTCTTCTATTTATAAATGGCAAACAAGTAGCCATTAACCTCTACAAGGCACCTTAATTACCAGATAACCTTTGGCCCCTCTTTCCCTATTCCCTACAAACCAGATGGTTTTTAATCTCATTTTAAACAGAGGCTCGGCCACCATATGTCAGGAGCGCTCCGATGGTGCTTCCTGCCCGGCAGGGTCTGTAGTCTCTTCCAACTCTATGATTCTATGATTCTATGAAATAAGAATCTAACATAAGAATCTAAATTTCTAAATCCTTTGCATAATTACATTTAAGCCAATATATTTAATACATAACATATATAGTTTTTTTTATAAGCAAAGACGTTCACAGTAAGAAAAAACTTAAAAACACTTTCTTCAGAGAGAAGCCCCCCTTTCCCTAGCCAGTTGCTGTTTCCATTAGCTCTTGCCGTTTGTCCTATTTGTGGCACAATACTCTTACTATTTACCAGCTTAATTGTGTTTTTGCAACTTGATTATTCTGTAATTTGTAAGTTCAGTGACCTTGCTTCTCAGCCTTTTTATGACCGCAATAAACCAATAAACCAAAGGGGCCCTCTTTAAGATGAGCACATCTGCCGATGCACTCACTGCCTGGCATGAGAGATGCTGCCTGGCATGAGAGATACAGATATTTTAAAATATATTTTAAGCTCATTTTAAGAATACAGGTATCTGATCAAAATATAAGCCAATATAAGCCTTGATTAAAAATGCAGTCTATATTCAGATGCCTCATTCCCCCCTTTCAAGCTCAAGGACCTTCATACCAAGTGTCCTTGATAGCTTGACCTTCATCATATTCCTGAGGTAAAGCTCTGTATAGGGCCATGATATGAGGTAGAGTTTCATTTGAAACCATCTTGCTAATTGTACTTCTAAAACATGAAATGATACATGGCATCATACATAAAACCATTACCACTACTGTCAAGAAAAACAAGCAAGACAATAGTATCCCTTTGAGTCCCGTGACATTAGGTAACCAATTGGTGAGCCATCCCATATCCCATCCTTCCCATGTTTGTACTGGGACATGTGCTATATTCTCCATCTTTGTAGCCAACACACGGATTGCCTCACCATTATCAGAAATGTTAAAGCAACAGGCATTCCCTGTCAAGTTCAAGACTCCACATAGGCCTCCCTGCCTGGCAAGTACATAATCCATTCCCATTTTCAGCTGCAAAATGGCGGCTCTACTTTCATCCAACTGTTGTGCAATAAGTCTCAAACTCTGGGCCGTTGCATTGGTTACAAGTTCCACTACTGCTTGCAATCGAATTATTCTGTTTAGATTATAAATAGGATCCCGTGCCCCTTGTATGAGCTCACCAGGATTCCAGGAGGCAGGATCATAATAGGCTATAATGCGCTCTGGCGGCCAATCATCAGTACCGCTCCAACTTTGGGTACTTCCTCCTGCTATACGAGAAATATCAGCATTCCTTCGTGTTCGCTTGGCCGAACTAGTGGGCATAATCCACATTGGTGGTAATACCCATCCCAGGAAACAAGTCCCACTCCATTTGGAAGGGAGTTTCTTGTATGCCCATTCTCCACATATCCACCACAACCATCGGGTCTGAGGTTTTTGGTACGTGGAGTACAGAAGGCGAAATATCAAAAGAGGTAGAGAGTTCACAGTGCAGTATGTTAGATTGCCTTTTTCTGTCACAGTTATGTTCCATACCGCTTTCCATGCATGAATAAAAGGAGGTGCACAGGGCAAGGTATTCCGAGTTCGATAGGTAGTACCGTGTGCCCAGGTATGACTATTCTTAATATAATCCCAAGTATAGTGACAATGAGAAGAGCCTATCATGGTAGAATCAGCTGCATCTGATGATTTATGTACACAGAATTCCCCTTGTACAGGTATAACTCGTAATGGTTTAGTTGAGTTCCATCCGGGGAAATTCTGTATTTCTGTTTGGTGTGGCATTTCGCTTACCATACCAATGGCATCTAATGGTATCGGTAATAAGGGCATACCTCCCTCTGAATCATCTGGCCCAAGAGAGCAAACAAGGCAATTGGTCCTATTTGCAACATTGGCTACCATTTCAGCTAAACCTACCCACATATTGTGGTCATGGCTGAATCCATATTTAGCAAATTTGGTCAGATTCAAGGACCCTTCCCCTTCCCAAGGGATCAGGATTAATAATAAAATCATGTTGATGTCTAGCATATGCATTCCTTCCACAAAAGATTACCTTATTGTGATAGCAAATAAATATTAGTCCCAATATAATTCCCCCAGTGACAGAGATGGGGAACCACCAAGACCAAAACATATATCCCGAGGATCCCCAATGAGTAATATCTCTGATAATTGTTCCACAAGGGGGGGGCAGTCAATCAATTGTATAAGAGAATCTTCCCTTTCACAATCACTGGTTCAGATGCTCCTCAAGCTTCAGGCGTGCGCAGGTCAGCCAGCTTCCAGGTTGTGGCTGCAGCAGGCCGGTCGTCTAATGTTGCCCGTGACCTAGCCCGTTCCCGGTAGGGCTAGATACAGGGGTTTTTGGAGAGAGTCAGTTTTAAAGGATTAGAGGGGTCACCTTTGCACGTCCAACTGCCTTCGGACTTCTTCAAACGGGAGTGATGAATCCAGGGGGTCACCTCAGCTACCTTCACCGCTGTTGGAGTAGAGAGCAAGACGGTGTAAGGTCCACGCCACTTAGGTGCAAGTGGATCACGTTTCCACTCTTTCACCCATACGCTATCGCCAGCCTGGAACTGATGAATCGGCTCGGCAATGCTGCACGGCGTGCGCTCGAGGACCCACCTGTTAAGAGAAACAAAAACACGGGAGAGAGATTGCACTTGTCCCTGTGTCACATGGTCTCCTATTTGTTTAAGATCAGCTGGAATATCCTGAACAAAGGAGGGCGGTCTCCCATACAGGAGCTCAAAAGGTGACAACTTAAGTCTTTTTGTGGGTGCACACCGAACACGAAACAGTGTTATGGGTAACACATCTACCCATCCCAATCCCGTTTCCTGGGTTAATTTTGCCAATTGGGTTTTCAGAGTCCGATTCATTCTTTCAGTTTTCCCTGAACTCTGAGGCCTATAGGCTGCATGCAGTCTCCATTTCACTTGTAGGACTCGACATACTTCTTGTACTACTTGATCAATGAACGCTGGCCCATTATCACTTCCAATGCATCTAGGTAACCCAAACCTCGGGATCAATTCAGTGAGGAGTCTCTTAGTTACCTCTCGTGCCTTTTCAGTTCGGGTGGGAAAAGCTTCAACCCATCCGGTAAGAGTGTCTACAAACACAAGGAGATACTTGAATCCCTTAGAAGGGACCAGCTCTGTGAAGTCCACAATTAGACTTTCCATGGGGACATATCCCACATGTTGGATTCCAGGAGGTTGTACCGGTCCCTGCCTGGGATTGTTTTTAGCACAAAGAACACATTTCTGTGAAATGCAAGTTGCTAATTGTGATAGGTTAATAATATACAACTTCCGACTGAGACTCTCTCTGGTTGCAGTACCGCCAAGGTGAGTAGATTCATGATAATTTCTTACAATTGTGCCTGCTAGATGATGAGGTACATAAATCCTATTGTCCGGCAGGATCATCCAACCGTCCTTCACAACTGCTCCTTCCTGTTCAGCCCACTTCCTCTCTTCTGGGGTATAGTGAGGTTTAACTTCTTCTGGAACTACCTCTGGTATGAGGGCTGCTATAAATCCTCCCACAGGCTTTTGGGCTGCCTCTCGGGCTGCTTTGTCAGCAGCATGATTTCCTCTGGTTATTGGATCCCTTCCTCGTCCATGACCTTTGCAATGCATTACAGCAATCTGTTCTGGAGCCCATACTGCTTCTAACAGGATTTCTACTTCAGGTCCATATTTCAAGGCCTTCCCGTGGGCTCCTATTAGACCTCTTTCTTTCCATAGAGCTCCATGTGCATGCAGGGTTAAGAAGGCATATTTAGAATCAGTATAGATGTTTGCCTTACATCCGGCTGCCAATTGCAGAGCTCTAGTTAAACCTATAAGTTCAGCTTTTTGTGCTGAGGTGCCAGCAGGCAAAGCTTCAGCTTCCACAACTTCCTCATTGGTGACCACAGCATATCCTGCTCGTCTGGCACCTTCATGCAGGTAACTGCTACCATCAGTATAATATACAACATCTGGATTTTTCAATGGTTCATCTTTCAGATCGGGTCTACTGGAATAAACTTCATCCATTATTTGAAGACAATCATGTGATTCATCATCATCTACCTCTGGTAGGGGCAGCAAAGTCGCTGGATTGAGCATATTCACTACTCGTAGATGAATCCTGGGATTTTCACACAATAGGCCTTGGTATCTAGCCATCCTTGGGTTCGTTAGCCAATAACTACCCTTATATTCCATGAGTGTCAGAACAGCATGAGGTACATTCACATACATCGTTTGGCCGAAGGTAAATTTATCAGCTTCTTTGACAAGGCTTGCAGTGGCCGCTACTGCCCTTAGGCATGGAGGCCATCCTTTTGCTACTGAGTCCAATTGTTTTGACAAATAAGCTACTGGACGGTTCCAACTTCCTAATCTCTGGGTCAGGACTGCCGCTGCAATCCCATTCTGTTCATGTACATACAGCTGAAAGGGTTTTTCCGAATTAGGCAGTCCAAGGGCTGGGGCCTCCATAAGTCGTTGTTTGATAACTAAAAAGGCTTGTTGCTGCTCAGGTCCCCATACGAATGGGTCCTTTTCTGCACCTCGAGTGCTTTCATGTAAGGGCTTGGCCAGACTGCTGAAATCAGGTATCCATAGTCTACAAAACCCTGCTGTTCCCAGGAATCCTCTAAGTTGTTTCCTTGTGGTAGGTTCCTTGATAAGGCAAATAGCTTCTTTCCTCTCTGGTCTCAATGCTCGTTGTTGGTGTGAGATGTCAAAGCCCAAATATTTGACCTTTTCTAAACATAACTGTGCCTTTTTCTGGGAAACTCGGTAGCCAGCTTGCCAGAGCAAGTGGAGCAGTTCCTCTGTCCCTTCTTTACAGGTATCAAAATCCTTTGCTGCTAGTATAAGGTCATCTACATATTGCAGAACCACCTTTTCTCCAGGTATTGAGGGGTAACTTGTTAGATCCTTCGCCAAGGCAGTGCCAAATAAAGTTGGGGAATTTTTAAATCCCTGGGGCAATCTTGTCCAGGTTAGCTGGCCTTTTGTTCCTGTTAAAGGGTCTTCCCACTGGAAGGCAAATATAGGTTGGCTCTGTGGTGCCAGCCGGCAACAGAAGAATGCATCTTTCAAGTCCAATACAGTAAAAAATGTTGCTTCTGGTGGGATCAAACTCAGCAAGGTATATGGGTTTGGTACATTTGGGTGCAAGGTCTCGATAGCCTGGTTTACGAGCCTCAAGTCCTGTACTGGCCTGTATTCATCTGTCCCAGGTTTCCGAACAGGCAAAAGAGGTGTGTTCCATTCTGATTGGCAGGGCTTAAGCAGACCATATTTTAATAGGCGGTCCAAATGTTTCTGGATGCCCTCTGCTGCTCGCCGGGGTAAAGGATATTGCTTTACAGATACAGGGGTAGCCATAGGTTTTAAGGTTACTACAATTGGAGCTATATTCTTGGCCATTCCTGGTGGGCTATTTTCGGCCCATACTCCTGGTGGCACCTGTAGGGTTCGGAGGAGCTTGTTTAATTCTGTATCCAATGTGGGTTGGACTTGCAAGGCTGACATTAGGCGCCATGATTGTTCCTTAGGTACTGAGAGGGTAATTATTCCTGCTGCCTTTGATGGCAGTTTCATTTCTGGACCTCGAGGAGTGAAGGTGATTTGGGCCTGCAGTTTGGACAGCATATCTCTACCTAAGAGAGGTATTGGACACTCAGGTATATACAAAAACTGATGGGTTAAACGATGTCCCCCAATCTGGCATTCCAAAGGTTGGAGGAAAGACCTCTTAGCTGACTGACCAGTGGCACTTTTAATGACTACACTTTTGGATGCCTTTTTCTGCAATAGTTCTGGGAGTACTGAGTATTCAGCCCCAGTATCAATCATAAAGTCTATTAAATGGCTCCCTAATTGAATCGTGACCGTGGGCTCCTGGAAGCCTAACTTTATGGAGTCCGGTCGTTCCTAGTCTTGGGTAAAATCCTCCTCTGCCAGTCCAATGAAATTGTCTCTACTCTGTCCTTGTCCAGGTCTCTGATATCTTCCATTTTGGATCATTCCCCGTCCCCGTCCCTGGTTTCTTGGGCCGGAGCCTGGGCCTGGGCCTGGGCCTGGGCGTACTTCTTCCAACCTCAGGGGTTCAGGACACTCCCGCTTCCAATGACCCTCCTTCTTGCAATTCGCACATTGATTCCTTCCCAGTGGTGGATTCCTTCCCCGCCCTCTTCCTCCATTTAAGGGGCGGTAGTCTTGCTTCACTGCTGTGGCTAGCATTACCATCTTTTCCTTCTGCCACTTCTTCTTCTCTTGCTTCTCAGCCTCATCCCTATTCCGATAAACTCGGCGTGCAATGGCCATAATTTGGCTCATCAGCATCCCTTCCCATCCTTCTGATTTCTGAATTTTCTTATGAATGTCAGAAGCGCACTGGGCCACAAAAGTAGCAGTAATCATTCTACTGTTTTCAGGGGCTTCAGGGTCAAAAGGAGTCCATATACGATAGGCTTCTTGCAGCCTCTCTAAAAAGTCTCCTGGACTCTCATTTGGTTTCTGTTCTACTTCTGAGACTTTAGACATATTAGTGGGTTTTTGGCACGCCCTGCGGATACCTTGCACAAGCGTCTGGCGGTAGGTGGTAAGCCTGGCCAGGTGAATTGCATTGTTTGGATCCCAATTAGGATCTTCCAAGGGAAAGTTGTCTTGGAGATGACGGTCAATATTAAAAATATTTCCCACTCTGGCCTGCTCACGCAAATATATCTGTGCCTTTTCAATTATGTCCCTTCTTTCCTCAGTGGTGAAAAGAGTATTCAGGAGCTGGCGACAATCTGTCCAAGTAGGACTATGAGTATTTACTATTGAAGTCACCAAGTCCATCATAGCCTGAGGTTTTTCTGCAAAAGATGGGGTGTGTGTTTTCCAATTCATCAGATCCGTAGTTGTGAATGGAATGTACTGGAGGGTCGAAGTTCGAGGTGGCCGTGGTCCGAGTTGCCCATTAACCAGCACAGGCTCCTCAAGTGCATCAAATACTCTTCTAAGAGGGGCTACTACATGACCTTTCTCTTCACTTTGCTCTAGGGGCCTCAAATCATAGGGGATGGTATTTGTCCCAAGGCGTTCTTTTAGCAGCTTAATACGCCTGGCTGTATTGCTTGCTGACCGATTAAGGTCTCCCTGTAACTTCTGTAATAATTCTCTAGGACTTGGATGTACAGGGGTTTGGGGTAGGCAATCAGTTGTTCCATTAAAAGAGACTGTAGATGGAGTTCTACTGGGACTCACAGATGGAATAACCACTTCTGCTTGGGCTTCATTATAGGACTCCAATGCCTCCTGAAGATATTTATCATAATCTATCAAGGAGTCAAGTTCTGTGTCTCTACCCCCATTATTCGTTCCACTTTCTTGCCTTGGGGTTACAACTGGTGGAGGGTTTGGATTAGGCTCCCTTCGATGTGGAGCATAGGGTGGAGGTGGAAGCACCTCTTCCTCTGGTCCCTCAAAAATGGGTTTGAGTTTATTTGGCAAGATTCCTTTCCTAGCTTCGGCTTTTACAGCCAATAATTTGCATCGTTGGACTTTGCATTCCCTTATCCATGGAGGATTTTTATTTAATGTGCTCAGCCAGGAATCTATATATGAAAATTGTTCTGGGCACCCTCCAGTTTCTTTGGTGATGTTAGACCAAAGTTTGCTTACTAAATTTATATCAAAAGTTCCCTGAGATGGCCATCCAGTATTTTGTTTTGGCCACTCTAATTCACATAACGTTCTCAAGCGCTCTGGCGTCATTTTGACTCCATATGCCCCTGAGAAGGCTTTCTTAAAATTATTTAACATACATTCAAGAGGTGTATTTCCCCCCTTTGAACCCCCAACTCCCATTGTATGGCCCTGTGAAGTATCCACTCAGTCACTCACACACACGCTTCGTGGGGTTTCTTGCCCAGATGGAGTCGCCTCACTGGGAACCGAAGTACTACCCACTCCACACTCAGGTCAGCTACAGATTGCTCTGTACTTTCTCACACATACAATGCGCAAGATACTTCACCACACTCTACCTCCCATTCTTCCCTTTCCCCCCACCAGACCACCATCTGATATACCCAACCACCTAGCGTACTCAGTTCCCACTTACTGAGACGCAGAAGTTTGATCAAGACTTCTCTTCCTCCCAATTAATTGGAGGGCCAAAAATCCCTTTGTGCACTTACCCTTGGTTGGTTCCGTTTCCCCCCGGTCCGTCGCCGCCAGTGAGCAGGGTATCAGACAGACGAGACTGCTGCGTTCCCCTGGAAAAAATTTTCCCATGCGCGCTGGGTAGGCAATCAGTTGTCTTCTCTCTTGTACCCTGTCCAATAGGGCGAAGGGGCTGCGTTCCAGCAGACCACTTATCTGAGTCACGGCACCATAAAATGTAGCACCCTGCTTGTGGTTAACGCTTAGCTGGAATGAAATATTCAACGCAGCAATAGAGAAATTAAAATAATAATTTATTTGTCAGACAAATAAATGAGAGGCACAGTGGTATATGGTTACCAAGCTCTGGCCTGGCCTCCTGCCATTATGGCCAGCACTTATATTCCCTTAATCCAGCCCCCTTTGCTCCTCCTGTGGCTGCATCTGTCCAATCAGCCTGGTTGAAATTCCTATTGGCTGCCTGCTATATCCAATCACAAAAGATACACCCATTTCCTATTACCTTTTATGGGAGACAGAGAGCTATATTTTCTTCTATTTATAAATGGCAAACAAGTAGCCATTAACCTCTACAAGGCACCTTAATTACCAGATAACCTTTGGCCCCTCTTTCCCTATTCCCTACAAACCAGATGGTTTTTAATCTCATTTTAAACAGAGGCTCGGCCACCATATGTCAGGAGCGCTCCGATGGTGCTTCCTGCCCGGCAGGGTCTGTAGTCTCTTCCAACTCTATGATTCTATGATTCTATGAAATAAGAATCTAACATAAGAATCTAAATTTCTAAATCCTTTGCATAATTACATTTAAGCCAATATATTTAATACATAACATATATAGTTTTTTTTATAAGCAAAGACGTTCACAGTAAGAAAAAACTTAAAAACACTTTCTTCAGAGAGAAGCCCCCCTTTCCCTAGCCAGTTGCTGTTTCCATTAGCTCTTGCCGTTTGTCCTATTTGTGGCACAATACTCTTACTATTTACCAGCTTAATTGTGTTTTTGCAACTTGATTATTCTGTAATTTGTAAGTTCAGTGACCTTGCTTCTCAGCCTTTTTATGACCGCAATAAACCAATAAACCAAAGGGGCCCTCTTTAAGATGAGCACATCTGCCGATGCACTCACTGCCTGGCATGAGAGATGCTGCCTGGCATGAGAGATACAGATATTTTAAAATATATTTTAAGCTCATTTTAAGAATACAGGTATCTGATCAAAATATAAGCCAATATAAGCCTTGATTAAAAATGCAGTCTATATTCAGATGCCTCAGCAGGACAGGGGTCATAGTAGATCCCTGTCTCCTACGGAGGGATGAAAGACCAACCCCCCTGCACCTGAGGCCTGTTTATTTCACACCCCACCTCTCAGGCTTAAGCTCCCCACAGGCCTGCCTGCACCCCACCAGTTACACCCAGTTGCAACAATCCCCACACCCCCAGGGCCTCCTCCAGCCACCACATTCTCTTCAGGCCTGACCTAGCTCACCCCCTTCTTGTTTTTGTTTGGCATGGTCGACTAGCCGGGTGGCTAGGGGTCCACCAGGCTGGAGAGTTGCAGCCTCCCATGGCAGGGATGGTGGCATTGGCGATATCCCCATTGTCTTGCTTCCCCTTGCTGGCCTCTTCCCCACACCCTGCCTTCTCTGACTCCCAGGAGTGGCAGCAAAGGAGGTGGTGGAGAAGCGGGAGGGGTAAGAAAAGCAGGCAGCCTCAGTCAGCAACTCTCCCTTCCCTTCTTCCCCCAATGTGAAACCATTTCCAGTTAGCATACCTCAACAAAAAGGGAACTCAGGACTCTGCATGACAAAGTGAGAAGCTGTGATGGTTTAAAGGCTTTTGTGACAGTCCTGGCATTTTCGGGGCAGTTGGATACTATGCAACTGAGTCAATAGAGTTGCCTTGCTACTTTATGATTCCTGATTAGTGAGGGTCACTGATGTCATTTGCATAGCAAGCATTGTCCTCACTCTGAATAGGCTTAATTTCCTCCTGCTGAACTCAGCAAATACCTAAATCTGATTGGCTACATAGGATTATTACACTAAATCTGATTGGCTACATAGGATTATTACCAATACATTGCCCTGATTAGGTGGAGAGGAATTGAGCAAAGCAACGACAACAAAAAAGGGGAAAGAGTGAGGGAGAGGCAATTAAGCACCAGCAAAAGGTGAAAACATGGCGGTCGATAGTAGCAATCACCATGAAGAACACAGAATGGGGGATTTGGGATTGCCCCCCCTCTAAATCACTATTTTCAAGCCAAAGGAAAACTGAATCTGGAGAATGTTTCATTCAGCCTGAACATATTGTAAATTTCATGTGAAGAAAATGCTGCATGGAGCCTTTGGTATGGTGCCTGACCTTGCTCATGAATCTCAGCTGCTTAAAAAGGCTTGGAAAATTACATTATCCTATACCATCAGTGCTCACTCAATAAATACGGATAAAAAGGGCAGGCAAGAGAAATCCCACAGAGCTCAAGTATTGACTTCTAGCTTTGGCCCAGCAGTGTAACAACTCTCTCTAACTAATGAGCAAGCAGCTCAGAAGGACACGGTGCCCTTTTTGATTCATGTGCTGGTCTTGCGGAGAGCTTATTAATTGTCATTGTGCTTCACAATAAATATTTGTGTGTGCAGTTATGGGAGGGCTGTCTGCTGCCATGTGGGGAAAAGTAAATTAAATTTACTTTCCCCTTTATTGAAATCCTTATTTTGATTATCATGGCAACCCCCAAGTGGAAATGTAAGAAATATAGAAGAGAATAAAAGAGAAGCATGTCAATGTTGTGTAGCCAATCCACTGCTTTCAGAACAATGGTTCCACATACTGTACAGTGGTATCTCGGGTCAAGTACTTAATTCGTTCCGGAGGTCCGTACTTAACCTGAAACTGTTCTTAACCTGAAGCACCACTTTAGCTAATGGGGCCTCCTGCTGCTGCCGCGCCGCCGGAGCACGATTTCTGTTCTTATCCTGAAGCAAAGTTCTTAACCTGAAGCACTATTTCTGGGTTAGCGGAGTCTGTAACCTGAAGCGTATGTAACCTGAAGCATATGTAACCAGAGGTACCACTGTATTACGTTTCACAATAACAATTGCTTTCATCACAACATGTGAGCAATGCTTTAAATGTAACTTTTTAGTCAATAATGGTGGTAGCGAGAAGAGTCTCAAGTATTTTCAAATTTAGCACAACCCCCTACTCATAAAACTGGTGTGTGTGGGAGGGGAAAGGATCTCAGTAACAGTAACATTAACAACATGCCTCGGAGGGCAGATCTTAATAATTTTCCATATATCAGGATACAGGCTAGTTGGGGAAAACAACTGGGTATTTACCCTGGAGTAGATATTATGGTAAAGTGATGCCCCCCCAAAAAATAGAACAGGGAAGCAGAAGTCTTTGCCTGCCACTTGATGGCAAACCCCAACATACCATTAAAAAAACATATTTTTTTAAAAAAACACATCCTGCCTATCTTTTTTTTTTAAGGACGAAACAATAATTTGTCCCATTCATTTGAAAGCTGTAACCATGGCATTAAAAGCACTGATGTAAGATAGGTTCCATTATTATCATTATCATAATTATAGCAAATATGAGGCACAACTTGTATTTGGGAATTTTTTTAAAACTGTAGACTTTGCCTTGCAAGGAAAATGTACCTCCTAAGAACCCTCTTAAGCATGCTCAATTTCCTTTTGCAATTTTTAACAGACCATGTTCTCATTTTGGAAAAGTTGCGAGCCAGGGGGAGAGTGCTTGCTGAAATGAAAGCAATGTCTTCTCACCCCAGGCGAGAGGCTATTTGCAAGTCTGCTGCAGAGGCGATTGTATCAAGAAACAAGGGCAGAAATAAGCCCAACAAGCTAAGGTCTGAGCCATCACACCTCTATTGCACATGCTCAGAGCACACATTTCAGTCTTCACACAGTGATGGCACACTCAAAAGCAATCCTGGGGGGACATTTTTTTCTGTCAGGCACTGCATTCCCACCAGGGAACACATGCCTCTGATGCGTTGGGGACATAGACACAAAAAATTAGGTGTACCACCCCTTCTCTCTCCCTTTCTATTTCTCTCTTTCCATTGCCCCCCTTTGCTCTCCTTGCCACCTACATGAAGTGAGGTCAAGGGCCACATGTGCCCATTTGCCCACAGGTTGCCCAGGGTTTCCATATGATGTCTCATTCCAGCCACAGTCACAATGTGTAGACTGCACCATGCCTGGCAAAGAGAGCGCACAGCCCCAGGAGGCGGCTGAGGGTGGTGTGTAGACTGCTTGTGGCCCCATCTCCACTATACATTTAATGCCATATTATACCACTTTACACAGCCATGGCTTAGGCCCAGGGAATCCTGGGAACTGAAGTTTGTTGAGACTGCTTTTAGGAGGCCCCTATTCCCCCAGAGCTACAATCATCAGAGTGCTCTGGAATTGTAGTTCTGTGAGGGGAATAGGGACCTCCTAACAACTCTCAGTGCCCTTAACAAACTCCACTTCCCATGATTCTCTGGGGGGAAGCTTTTGCTCTTTATAAAGTGAGATGATTTGGCTTTGAATGCATCGTGCAGATGGGGCCTGTGCCTGGTGCCAGAATGACACAATGACCAGCTCTGAACATTGTGGCCACAGTGAAAGTTAATTGTCACATGGAGGCAGCTTCCCACATGATCCTTGTTAATATGTTCTCTAGCTTTTACAGCATCGCTCCTTAAATAGCATAGTTTATAAGGGATGTTCTGTTTCTTTTAATGGGCTTTGGATTTGATCCACAATAAGAAGCACCTTTTAAAATGTTGGCCAACGTTGATTTATGACTAACTAAAAAGCTTTTTTAGATTAAATAAAATGTGTTCACCACACAGCACTGTGTACATTAATCTCCACAGAATGCATTTAAAGTGTGCTCCTATTTCCCCCCTTCTTTCAACAACATAGGCTGGGCAAGACTATTCATACCACACTTTGTAAATTTGATGCCAATGTTAATTTAATTTCTTCCTTTATTTGGCTTTACAAAATTCTAGAGAATGAGGTGAAAGTAACGTAGGGCTTGGGTATTCAACGTAACCAAAACAGGCCAAGAAAAGTGTTAAGGACCTGTTTAAATATAGCCAAAACTGGAGAAGGAGGAAATTATATCTGACAGTATAATCGGGGGCTGTCAGGTACCCAAGTTGGCAGCTGACAACAAATTATTTGAGATGTTGATACTAAGGAGGGGCGTTTGGCATAAGCTGGGAATCACAGGTGGGCAGAGTGTTGTTGCTGGACTAGATGGGCCATTGGCCTCATCCTTCAGGCTCATCTAACATTCTTACCATTGCTCAACTAAGCAACTGATTTTTTTGGGAGAAGCAATGCATTTATGTAAGTCTAGATGGCACAGCCACAGTTGAAATAATGTGCACAGTTCTTTTTTTCTGTTCTTTATTCATTTCTATACTGCCCTTCTACTTCTTCATGGCTTACTGCAGAAGTTGAAAACTACATAAGACAAATGGACAATGTAGTACTGAAAATAGACTTTCCCCATAACCAATGAGAAAAACTAGACAAGACTAAAATAACAGATGAAACCAGTAGCAACATCTTATAAAGAATTATTGGTACAGTTCTGGAAAAGCCCACCAGAATAAAAAAATGTATTCACAGCCCACCCAAAAGTGTCTGGAATGGGGTGTAGTGAACCTCTTTTTGGAAGCCACATCAAATCCTGGGTTTTGCAGCTTCCAGGTACCCACCCTCCATGACACTGATGGCAGGGAAGGAAACCTCTGAGTTGGACTGAGGTTCTCGTGTTGGTGGTAGCGGAGAGGAGGCAATTCTTGTGCTTTTCTGTCTCAGGCCATTTGTAATTTTAAAGAGCCAAGGCAGCATGTTAGCGTCAAATAGATAACAACTGAAGCTGGCGAAAGACTAGAATTTGTGACATTCTGCCTGTCCCACCTAAAGGGAAAAATGATGCGGCAGAGCATGATCAGGAAAGGGCAGCCAAAATGATTGAGGGTTTCTAGTACCTTCCATAAAAGGAAAGGCTGAAGCATTTGGAGCTTTTTAGTTTAGAAAAAAGATGACTAACAAGGAACATGAAAGAGGTTGTGAAATTATTTATGGTGTGGATAAAGTAAACAAAGAGTGGCATGGCCATGGCATATTTCACACTGCTGGGTGGGGAACAGGACTAGGCTCCTGGCCTGGGCACCCCACCCTATTGCTCTTGCCCAGCATTGTTGGGGATGTGCTAAGCAGGTGGTCACAGGGAGGAGAAGCACCTGGTTTTAGGCCAGGGTGCTTGCCTGAAATCTTCAAGCGAGAGGGCAGATCTTGGAAGGGGTGGACTGGAGGCAGAAGCTCTTAAGGCTTCAGTTCATCTTGATTGGCACAAGTTGCTCACTAGGAGCTGTCCATAGTGCTACAAGCGCAAGTTTCCCTTGCTGTCTTAGTAGCCTTGCTTCCATGTCTTGTACAGCAGGGATCGTCAGATTTGAGGCCTCCAGTGTCTAACCCTGCCCCACAACCCTTAGATCCATCAAGTGAAGTCTGCTGTAAAATAAATATGCTTAGAACAAAAGAATTCTGAGTCTAGGGATTTGTTTTGAGCACTAGAACTAAGCAGAGCTCACAGTCTTTCCATGCAAAACCCCACTCCTGGTTACCCCCCTCCCAACTTTCTTACTTTGGCAGTATGAATTAGGGGTGGAGGATGGTGTTACCATTGTTTAACAAATGGGACTCATAAGTCCTTGCTTATCTCCTTCCAAACACCCAGAGATCCTATTCTATCTTACACTCATCACTGAGCTACAGACGGATCATAACACTCTCCTCCATAATATTTATATCATTGGTAGAGCAATGGAACTGATTGGCAATAGATTCAGAATGGACAGACACACTATTTCATGCAGCACATAATGTAATTACAGAATTTGCTGCCACAAGCTGTGCGGATGGGTACTAGTTAGGTGGGTTTAAAAGGATACTGGATACCAGCAATTAGTCATTGCAGTTAAATAGAACCTCTAACTTCAAATGCACTTCTGGAAACAGGATTCAACACTATCCAGTAGGGTTCTTCTTCTTCTTTTTCATAGATACATTTTCCTAGGAGTCCATAGAATAACAATTTCCAAGGGAAATAAAAACATAATTGTTCAGCATTGTTAATCTACTGATTGCCTCTCCTTCTCGATAGAATAAAAAGGCAATATTTATAGATTCGTGTCAAAGGAGCACATATATTTCTAATTAGGCTGAAGGACTTTCACTTAGATTATGAGCCAATCATACCTGACTAGTTCCAGTATCCTTTGGCACTCTGAATACATGGACTGTGATGACACATGACTGTTTAAGTTAACTGTTGTGAATATTTAACAAGTATTTTCTAAATGAAAGAGGATTTGTGAGAGGTGAAAAATGCCACAACCCCCATCCTTTCTTTACCCCTTTTTGTGTGGTGTTTTTAGCTTCCATCTTTTCCTGCTCTTCAGCTTTGACAGATTTTTTTAAAACTCCTTTTTCGTAAGTCAGTCATAGGTCACAATGGCAATACACTACCTTGGCATCACACATCCAACTAGATTTGATTATTTGACAGTGCCATCCGATCACTCAGATTGGACTACATGATGGCAGCACAAAGCCACATCAAAGTTAGGCCAATGCATTGGAAGCGGAAACATTTTTATCCCACTTCTTAGCTCCCTGACAGATTGGTAAAATGGGCTTGCATTTTGCTAGCTGTAACTTTTTGTGTGTGAATTGTGCTCCTTATATTTGCTTGAGGTTTTACCATTGGGTTGCTTCAGTTCAGCATACCATTTGCCAGTTCTGCTGGCACAAATGCTAACTGTATTGGAAAAGTGCCCGTCTTCTACCAACTATACTTCAGAGAAATTGTTTCTCAGCTATTGATTATTTTAGGCTGGTGCTGTGACATAGTGACTTTGTGCTGTCTCTACCTACCATTTTGTGGAAATACGGCTAACTGAACTGAGTCCACAAGGGATCGTCCATTACCTTGACAAAACAAAACATCAATATAATATAATATTGTGTTTTGTTTTGTTTGTTTGCTCGTTCCCATGTAAATGCTTTGTAGAGTCCAGTCTTATACTTCTACACTATGACCATTCATTTCAAAAGGTCTTTAGCAGGATCAGATCTTGATGGACTGTCTCCTTATGATATCAAGCCAGGCTTCAACGTTTAAGGCCCTGTATAATGAAAAACCAAAGAAATGGCATATCTGCCATTCTCTGCTGGTAATTGTCTAGATAATATATAATTACATGTTTAATTACCCCTGTTTAAAGATCTCATTGAGGGTTAAATTATATCACTTGTGGCTGGTGCCATCCACAGGGGATTACAGTCAAATAAGATATGAAGATACAAAGTGTTTCATTAGCAGCTAATTGAATTACCTGGGTACACAATAATCCTCTCAAATTGTCATCATCATCTGTTGAAGATGGAGCCAGAGCATCATGCAACTCTCCTCTGTCCTGCAAATTGTGTACAAATGGGACTTTCAGCTTACACTTTCCTTTAGGCAAATACTGTGCTCCAGTCCTCTAAGTTTCTTGAGTGATGTGTTTGCTTTCAATTCCTTGAACGTAGGGCATCTGTCTTAACGAAATGCCAGTCTGTGTTAGTTCCTTATGTAATATGTCCTTGTGTAGATCCTAGGATCTTTTCAATTCAACCCATGCAGTTGTATTTTAGTGGAGGGACATTGGAATTGGACTGTTAGTGTTTTTCTTTCTTTCTCTCACACTCATGCTGACTCTGTGATAATGACATACAGCAATGGTAAGATGCAGGCCTATTATTCTGGCCATGTTAAAATTTCTAATGTCATTGCAGAGAAGCAATAAATTCCCGGTTGAGCAGCTCTGAATTAGCATTTAAAAAGCTAAACATTTTTCACCATGTCAATTGTTTTGGGATGGGGATCATTATGCCTCTATTGGGCTGTAGACTGTTTTAAAATGTAATATTATACATTGATTTCATGACTACTTTTATTTCTCATTTTTATGCTTATATTATTCACTGGTATGTGTGTGTATATATATAATCCCTGCTCTCTCATTATTACAACTGGGAAGAAAAGATTAGCCAGATACTTCAAAGGGTTGAACTGAAATAACATTCTAAATCTCAGAACAGAGCAACCGTCCTACTGTACATTTATCAAAATTTAATTCTGCACATGAGATAAGAATACAGCACTGCCCAAGTAAGGCCAAGCAAAAGGGGATTTAGATTGACTAACATCAGTTGTCTCCTTGATCAAGGTGTAATTTGCAGCTTAATAGAAGGAAGTTCTATTCTTTCCCTTTTTTGGTAGTTATATCGAATCATTCTACTTGAAGCTAATGGATAATATGAATACGCTCTGGTCACCAACTCCTTTAGGGAAATTGCTTGGTCACATTAAAAGCTTTGAGCAAAGTCCAACTGGTACATTTACTGAGTCTTCTGGCCCAAGTCCTAGGGAGTAGATCAAGTTTCTAGGGCCATTGTCACATTGGACCTTAGCAGTCTTTGCAGCCCTCTGGGTAACATGGATGCTACATCACTAAATGTGCAATCCTGCACATGCCTGCAGTGTTTGGTGGGACTTACTCATGCATAAGTGTATGTAGGATTGCAGCCATAGGTTACAAACGTTTTGAAAGCATGGAGCCCACAGAAATAAATGAATGCTCAATCGAATTTCATCATTTCCTTGACTGGAGCATTTCCTTGAAGATTTCTATGTGGTTCCTAAATGTCCTGGTGATTAATATCATGAGAGAAGTAAGCCGTTCACTTTAGCAATGTAAGGAATACATTCCTTTCCCTATTATGTTTCCAAAGAGCTCATGCAAATAACTACACGTGTTTTCCTCTACTGGGAGATCTGACTATCTATTTATGAGGCTGAAAAGGTCTCTTAAAAAGAATTACAGGCTCAGACCCAAGCACAGGCTACAATGTCCTGTTGATTTCAGTGGGAGAGCTGCTCAGTCAAATTAAAAGCGTAAAGTCTTGAGCACTTCTTGCATATGTCCTAGTCAGCAGATCAAGTTCTCAAGTTTCTCTCATTGAAATCAATGGGACATAAGACAAGTGCTTGACTGGCTAGATCACATCCCAAATTCACCTGTAGAGGCTTATTTATAGATGGAGGAGAGGGATTCTATGTGCAGCAGCCTATGAAAATTGGCACTGGAACTTTGGTGAAGAACATGAGGAAGACAAAAACATCATGGCTGAAGTACAAGTCTAAGGTATCAGTCACAATGTATGATGAATCTCATGCATTTTACATCTGTCTAGCCAAAGGAGCTCCACCTTGTGTACATGGTCAGTGCCATGTCGGACAATGTATGGGACAAAAGATGGCAAATAATCTTTATTGCTCAAAGGACTGTATTGTCTTACACAAGTTTTTGAACCAATCCAGACCAGTTACTGTAATTCTATCCTTCAGTTATAGTAAGTTGAAATTTGAGTAGGACAAATGATCTAGTAGTGTAATTTCATCCCTCCAATGTTTGTTTCTCTAAAACAAACCTTTGGAAAGCTCGCTTAAACACAGGCACACATAAAAGCACAGATTATTTTGTATTCATGACTCTAGAGAGGAATGGTGAATGCTTTTCATTTACCAATATTGCCATCATTCATTTGAGCTCCAGCTTAAAGAGTAAATCAAGAAATTAGCTGAAGGCTTGGTCATGAGTAATTACACTCACACTGCATATCTCAGGAGTTTGCTCGCCATCCATCCACCCCCTTTTTATTGATTGTGCTGTACAGAAACACATTATAAAGCAAATATATTTGGTCTGCAGCTAGACCGAATAGCTCATTTACTTCCACAGTTATATCATTTGAAATAGGGTGCTGGGGTGATGAAATGATGCCAACTGATTTGGCTATGATCTACATTTTAGTTTGCTTCAGCAGCTCTAAATATGTTGTTATTATTGCATGAATAAATAAGAGGTTTGTTTCCTAAAGAAGATACATTTTTTATGGTACTGCCTTCTCAGACATGCACAATGGTTTCTTTTCACCTGCATGATGAAACCTTTATTTCCTTGGACCTTAGGAGCAAACATAAAAATTTGTGTCAGGATATAGTTTGGCAGAATCAGATAGTTTTTATTTGCCCTTAGAGAATAGTTTTTGTGTGTCAAATTTGGGCAAGCAAAACATATGAGAAATAATTGTGGCAGTAAAATGGCTAGATTGGTCTGGAGGCTGAGTAGGGAGAAAGTTACAGTTTGGATTACAGCACAAGCTAGAATTAAGAGTTTAATGAGCAGATCAATCGGCAGTGAAGATGCTAACTGAAAATACTCTCTCTCTCTCTCTCTCTCTCTCTCTCTCTCTCACACACACACACACACACACACACACACACAGAGAGAGAGAGGAGGCTGGTCCATTAGGGTGAGTAGTAAATTGGCCCACCCACCTTAGTTTGCCCTCAGTCAACTTCCACCTGTCTGATTTCTCCTTACAGCCATTCCATGGGGTGGCACTGCCTGCCAGTTTAGCGTTGCCCTTGAAGAAGGCAGGAGGGAGGAGGATATGGACAAAAAAAGAATGTGTCTGTCATTGGCTCTGGCTCCACCTATTGTTGGTCTCCCTGCCGCCCACACTGCCAGCCCCAAAAGATAGAAACCACCATTGTCAATTCAGAATTTTAGGTCTAAAAGACCTACTTAGGTTCTGCCTGTTTTCTCTGGAGTTGTTTTGTTCTCCTGCGAATGGGCTTTGCTGTAGTTGTGTAATGCATTTTAGTAGTTGTGTGTGTGTGTGTTGGATGTTTGTTATTTTTATGGCTTTATGTTTTATTAAATATTTTATTTTATTATATTTTAGATTATTAGAAAACTACATTGAGAAGCATCTCTTTACCCTTAATGGCAGCCTAGAAGCATTTTGAGCAAATAGACTGGCACTATTTGGCACTGTACATAAGAATGGGGGAAAACCATTCAACAAGCTGTGAAAGGTTGTATTGTCAACCCCAGAGCTGATTAAATGTGTCTCCTTGAAATGTCTACTTTAGACAGGTTTGGAGGAAAAATGAGCTTTGCTGCTGTGTTCATGCTGGTCAAGGGGCTTTTTGCACAACAGCAGCATCCATCCATTAAACACATGCTGCAATTTCAGTAACATGTCCAGAGTGTTGCTTTATTGCCCTAAATGTTTGCTTGTGGAATTCCGTCCCAAAGAATACCTGGGAGTGTGCTGTGTAAATCTGAATTGTGTAACTCTTCCCACTACCATCACCATATACACATGTACAGTGGTACCTTGGGTTAAGAACTTGATTCATTCTGGAGGTCCGTTCTTAACCTGAAGCACTACTTTAGCTAATGGGGCCTCCCACTGCCGCTGCGCCGCTGGAGCACAATTTCTGTTCTTATCCTGAAGCAAAGTTCTTAACCCGGGGTACTATTTCTGGGTTAGTGGAGTCTGTAACCTGAAGCGTCTGTAACCCAAGGTACCACTGTATGTAACTATTGTCAGGGATTACAATTGTAAGCCAATCCTATGCACTTTTACATAAGAGTAAAATCAGTTGAACTCATTGGGACTACTTCTAAGTAAACATGCATAGGATTATACTGCACGTATTACTTATAAGTGGAGTCACGTTAAGGATATTGGAACATATACTGAGAATGTAGACCAGAAATATATAGTATATACTAGTAGAGGGTTTTGGTTGATGTGATAAATTTTGGTTAATGTGCTTTTTTAAAAAAATAACTAAAGTGTCAAAGAAGTTGAAAATGTGCCTAAGGAGGAATACCTGAATGTCTTATCAGTTAATTTGCCATTAGATTGAATTGTGCAGGAAGATTATACAATGAAAATCGGAGATTTTCCTAAGAACACTTCTCATTTAAAAACAAAATAAATCTCACTAACTAAGTAAAACGCGCTCTTCTTCCGCATCTGGTTCTTCTTCTACACCTCCTGTTTCTTCTGTCTGAAATGTGTGTCAAGTTGTGGTGACCTTTATTTGTTTTTTGTTTCGGCACAGATGAGCAAAAGAAAGTTCCAGAGGACTTTGATATAGACATGGATGCACCAGAGACAGAGAAAGCTGCAGTGGCGATACAGTCTCAGTTCAGGAAATTCCAGAAGAAAAAGGACGGGTCCAAATCTTAGTCTCTACCTCACAGTTCCCACCATCACCACTTCCTGGTCTGTCAGGAAATGAAAAAATAAATAAATCTAGATGCATGTACAGAAATTCCCACTATTTAAAAGTCCATCGGCGGGTATTGAAACAAGTATGCTTGTTGCGTGACTTCATCTGTATGTTTATCTCCAATCTCAATTCTTCTGCAACTCACCATTTCCCTTGATGTTCAAATAAAATGTTAGGATGAAGTTGCTTTAACTTGTCAGCCTTGATCTGTCTTGTTATGTTAATCCAGCAAGCCCAGTGCTACAAATTAAAAACAGCCCAGATGCCTATTTTCCTCTTCACTTAAAGCTCGGAGACATAAACACAGCACCTTATGTTATCAACTTATTTTTGCTGAGGAATGAGAGCATAAACTCTCAGTTCACCTTACCTCGTTTGGTGTATCCAGATGCCCGCCATATGTGACAATGGACAATATTTTCCCTTAATGAGGTGAATGTGCAGAATGCCATAGTGAGCTGGGTGGTGTTGAAGGGAATGTAGAGGGAGGGGGCTCTGTGTAGATCTGAGGGATATGTCACTGTCTAGAGAAGAAGATGGATACACCAAAAGTATTTAATTTATTCTCAGAGAATCCAAGGATCAATGTGTTCCTAAGAAACAACATAATATCAACACAGTTGCTCTCCAGAGGGCACACCAATAGTTTCAGTATGCTGGTGGAACATAGTGCAGGACAACTGGAATCAATCTGGGTTTTGCTTCATCTTTTCCCATCCCAGTCTGCACTGTGACAACACACTAACCACTAGTGATTTCCTCTCAATGCCCTGTTGACATCTGCAAGCCTAGATAAGCTTTCCCCCTCATATACTTGTTACATAAGCTCTATATATCCAAGGCCATAACACCTCAAGGTTATCTGCACTGTGGACTTAAACCGGTTGGAGCAGTCATACCCTCTTCCTGGAAAACATAGTTTGGGGTGACACAGAGATGCTCAAGAACTCTCAGTCCCTTCACTAAACTAAAATTTGCAAGATTCTTTGGGAAAGGTCTTTGCTGTTAACTGATATAAGTTTGGTGGTATAATAGATCACCCAAACAGATGTAGGAGCTGCATTAGACCAAGTTGGACCATCTGATTCTGTACTGTTTACATGGTCAGTGGCTCTCTTGTGCATATAGAACATGTGCTCTACGGCTGATCCACACCCCTCCTTCTGCTTTTGGAGTTCTTTGCCTTAGCACATTCACCAGCTTGGCAGCAATGTGCCTCCAGCCAAATGAGCACCACCTATTCCACTTAATGACAAACCATTATTCCCAGCTCCCAATAATAAGTCAATCACACAACTTCCGGTCTAAAAAGTTATAGAAATGCAATGATGTTGTGATACTTAAAAATACGACTGCTTTAACATTTTAAAAAAAATGTCTGGATCTCTTTCCAAAGGCATAAATATTTATCTAAATCAGATCGATATCCGGAATATTACTTCATAATTACAAATAGATGCAAGGAAAAATATTTATTTATTTGATAGACACACCAGTCAAGGTGGGTTGCAACAAATGGATTGCAATGTCACAACTGTCACAATGTCGCAATATTTAGACAATATACTGCTACATTCAATATAATATAATACAATAAAATTATTCCAATATTCTACATGTACAACAGATCAATATAGAGAAATGGGAACTAGTTTGAAAATAGAGCTATGGAGATGGTTTATTTCTAGAATTATTGACTTTGACAGTTATATTGCCATAACAGCAGTCAGAAGCCATTCAATGTGAAAAGTGGGGCATATCAAGTTAATAGAAAGCTGTCCTATAATGCTTGCCATTTACTGAATTTCTCCTGCATTTAAATGCAGACTCACAGATTACTTGGCAGATATCAAAGGTGAGCCAATAAAAAAAAATTATATCAGCACAACCTTATATGCTTGATATTTAACTGTAACCTTTCCTTTTCGGGTGGGATCATGTAATGAAAGGCAGCAGAAAAGGGATGGTGTCATGCATTCCCAGCGTCTGTCAGTCACAAGATGCTGGTGTGGCTGCATTGACACAAGCCACTGTGTAGCCTTATGTCAAAGGTCAGCAAACATTTTCAGCAGAGGGCCGGTCCACTGTCCCTCAGACCTTGTTGGGGGCCAGACTATGGTATATTTTTTTGGGGGGGGGAATGAATGAATTCCTATGCCCCACAAATAACCCAGAGATGCATTTTAAATAAAAGGACACATTCTACTCATGTAAAAACACACAGATTCCCGGACCGTCCTCAGGCCAGATTTAGAAGGCGATTGGCCTTAGTCTGCCTACCCATGCCTTATGTCCTATGCATTTCTGACTGGGGATTGTAACAGCACCTCTGACGTGACAATAAAATGACTACTCTGTGTTTCTTTCTGCAAAGTGTAACCTAGAGCAGCTTCCCTCCATATAACAATAGGATGAATGCTTTGGTGCACGGTTTAGGTCACTATAATTACAGGAAGGGCCGACTAAATATGTTTACCTAGTGATTTCAATGGTCCTACGAATTGCACTGAGGCCAGCATTAGAGCTAAGTATTAAGTAAACAGAGACACTGGTAATCTCACTTTCTCTCTTTAAAGATAGCTATCCAGTCCATTTTCATATACTTGAACATGCGGTGGTACACATATTTCAAACAAATATAGGTGAATTATTTTTATAGTCAACACATTACTTTTCTGAAGCAAATGATAATGATTCAGCTGGGAGTGTCTGTCTGAACCTCCTTCTACCACAAAGGTGAGTAGGGGAGACTGTGGGGACTTGTGATAGTGGGGATTAATATCAAATGACTTTTGAATGTGGGGAGGTAGTAATGGCTGCAGCTGGTGTTGTGACTGGCAGTGGGTTCCATCTTTTCTTTCTTTTACAACACAAAGGTGTATGCCATGTGAAGCAATAGCAGCAGGCCAGCAACTTTGAAAATGGAGAAACTCACCTGAGTTGGTTGTTCTGATCCAGCCCTCTTTTTCACATGTGTTGACTGAGATCCAGGGGGGCCAACTTGAATAAAACATTTTTTTTTGGGGGGGGGAGGAAAACCCACCCCACACAACTGATCACATTACATAGCACATGGCCCATTCGAATGGCAATGCTCATCAACTTGGGGGGTGGCCCCCTCAAGTATTTTATGGGGGGCCAAAGGGACCATAGCCCCTTGACGTTGGCTCCTATGCTGAGAATGTACACATTTTACATCACCATGTTTCTCTGAAAACTACATGGAAGGGGGGCTTCCCATCTCCATATTCTTTGCTGGGAACTGTGACAGGACACAGCCATTCTCAGCTGCATTATGCACTGTCTACACTCAAAGTACAGAATGAAAAGAGCCACAGGATTTAGTCCCTCAGAATGGTATCTGGGCCAAACTATACCCCTCACAGAATGTGTTCAGCTGGTGGGTTGTGACACACTAGTGGGTCATGGCCTGATCCTAGGTGAGTCAAAGCAGGTGCACTACCACTATGCAAATGTATGGTGAAAGATTAAGAAATGAGTCCCAAAATGCATGTTTAGTTTGAAAATGGTTCCTGGGTCTGAAAAGGTTGCAGATACTTGGCATAGCGGATGAGGCAGGCAGATATGTAAGCAACGTAAAGGCCATGGTATGCTAAGAGCGGGCCCTACCATTAGGCTAGGTGAGGCAATGGCCTTAGGTGGCAGATGCTGGGGAGTGGTGGCAGCTCCCCAGCTGTTCCTCCTGAGCCATTTCTAGTCATTTTTCTCTGCTGGAGGATAGAGTTGTGTATTCCATGTGCCACTGGCTGTTGTCCCCTAACTAGTCTTCTCCCTTCAGGAGGAGAATGCCATCACATCACATCACATCACCCAGCTGCCAATCCAGTCAGCTTTTATACATGAAATATTCAGGACACCATCTTGTTATTCTGAGGTGGGGTAAACGATCCAGCAAACTCAATACGAGCTGTGGATGATGTGTTGGTGTTTTAAATGTGGGAAAGAGAATATACCGTAAGTGTTCTATATAGTTTCCCTTCTACACAAGTAGTGAAGACACAGGAGCCAAGTGCTGTATTGAATCTGGCCAATTCTTAGCAGGAGGGTCAACAGCAGAGTGTATGCAGGCATGAGGAAAATTGTACATAAGGGGCAGGGGTTGTGATTAAATAAAGATCCACAAGAGTCTGTCTGATAGCATTCTGGAAGAAACCAAGAACACCCAGTTAACAACAACACCCACTTCCTTTGGCCTGAGAACGGAGGAGAATAGATTCCACAGGTTGAAGAAGCTCTCTAAAACCTCCACACAAATAAAAGGCTGGTTTGGAAAGCACAGAGTCTCTTTGATGCTGTAATCCATCCTATGGTCACCACCACATTTCGAGATTGTGGAGTTGATTACACTAAGCATCAAAGAGATTCTGTGCTTTCCAAACCAGCCTTAAGTTTTACCAAATCAAATCCACTACCTTAAAACACAGGTGAAAGGTGAGATGACCCACAAATTGTATGGAATCATCACCTTACCTTCCAACAAGTTCATCTGAGGGCCCTGAAACTCTTCTTTCCCCAAACAACAGTGTTACAGCACCCACTTCAATTTTTAAGGTTTCATGCACCAGAGTCCACTTCATCAGACCCAATTTTCTATTAGAGATCCATTGACACTGAAAGGATTTCAAGATCAACTCAATACTAACAGATAGCAGCTCCGCTGGAGTGTATAGAAATTCCCTTACAGCCAGTTAAGTTTTATTTTTGACAAGAGCAGGATACATTTGTGAACCTAAGCACTGTTTGAAGAGCATGAGTGTCTGGAGCTCAGTCTCAGCAATGAAAATGATCCCCTGGCATAGTTTACCCCAAAACTGCATTTCCAACATCACTCTGGCCATCTGTTAAATGTGAATGAAATTCCCTCCTACTTTGCTTCAGTGTAACAGATAATCAGCTAAAGCTTGACTTGGGAGAAAACCAACAACTCTGGAAGTGTTAGGGTTTTCCTTTTTCTTTTTCTGCTGACTTCTGAAGAATTTGTAAGAATTATCCCCTTGCATTTGTAAAATACATGATACAGCCATTTCAAAATCCCAAGCTTAGGCAAAAACCTTCTGGCATCTGTACTCCCCAGATGCCTTGTTTATTTAGCCAATTTCTTTATAAAAAGTCAATAAATATTGGCAACTGTACCTTGAATCCCTACACAAGCAGATGTGCTCCATGTCTTTGAGATGAGGCTTTGGAGATCTGTAAATAACATTTGACTGCTTCATTTCCTCACACATCCAAATGCAGTCACACATTTTTATGCAAAATTATTCAGCCGAGTGTGGGCGTATCCCTGAAGAACTGACTAGTTAATCATTATTGCATCCTTTGACAGTCCTAGACTGCAGGCAGAAAGTAGCATACCACAGGGCAAAGATGGGTTGCAGTAGATTCCCAAAATATTTGTGCAAAAATGTGTGCCTTTCTCTCACACTTATTACAGTGCAAGTCTATATACATCTATATTCAGAGGAGAAAGCCCCTGTTGAGTTCAGTGGGTTTTAGTCCCATTTAAGTGCACACAGGTTTGCAACCTGAGGACTAAGCTACTACACATTACAGTCAGTGGAGGCTGGTCCATTAGGGCCAAAGATGCAAATACGTATGAAAATCTCACCAGAGGGAAGTATTGTGACATCTTGTTTTTCTTTCATTGATTACAGGTGCTCCCTCTCCCTGATTGTTATCAGGATCCCAGCATGAAGGGAGGGACAGTTTACCCCTTCCCTTCCCAGCTGTGCCACACCAATTATCTCCATGTGTGGCTAAGACTTAAGGGAAAATGTCCCCATTGGCCTTCCTTGTGTGGCAGACTCCCTCACTAAAAATGGGAGTGAGGCAACATGACTGGATCGGGGTGATTTAGACTTAGAAACAATTCAGAAACTCTTTGCATGTGGTAGCATTTACTATAATTCAGCAACAAGAACTTTTATTCTGCAACGCAGGAATCTTTCACCCAGTGAGGGGCTCGAACCCATGAACCTGCTCTACCGACTAAGCTATCCTATTTCTTGAATTGGGAATAACTTAAAGATGAGGCACAATGGGGGAGAAATTGGAATTTTATTAACAAGTGCTCCATGAGCGATAAAGCTTAGTGGTTTATTGAGTAAAGGCACAGTATTTAGTTTCAGTCAAAACATATTTTACAGATGTAATTAAGAACTTCTAACCTTCCTCTGTAAGACTGTTTCTATAAATCCAATTCCTCCTAGAATAGCTATTTGTTTGCCTCTGAAATGCCTCTAGCCCCTTCCTAGGATATTTTATTTTCCTTAAGGAGCTTAAACTGGTTTGTCATGCCTAACAAACCCCTACCCACCCAAGCCAGGCCTATCTGGCAATCAAACTGTCATTTTGATTCTTACTCTTCGCTCCCTCCTGATTGATTGTTTCTTCACCCTTCCATGATTGGTTACAGGTTCTCCAAAGTTCTGTCCATCACACCCAGCACCTGCAATTAATGAACGAAAACTGGAAGTGTAGCCGCATGTGCCAGTTCAGTTCTAAGGATATTGAGCATAATGTACCTGTAGTGTGTTTCTGCCAGCACTGAGCATAGTGTGCCCTCACAGGTCTTACCTTGCCAGGTGACCTGCTATTGCCCAGAAAAGGGGCAATAATGCTCCCCTGTCGGTATTGATTGATACCTCATGTTTCTGTAGATTGAGACAAGAGGATGGAAGTAATTTCTATTTCTTCCAATGAAATTTCATGGAAATCTCATGGGAACATTGCTGGGTTTTGCACATGTACCCTAAGAATTTACCAAAAGAATTTTGAATTCTAATTGCCAGATAAAGTTGGCTACTTGTGAATTGAAATGTTCAGTTATTTTAATTCATTTTAAATGTAGCCATTGGTGTAATTCATATTGGGCTTGAGTTTGTTGCTAGATCTAGGGATGGGTGAATCTGTCAGTTTAGGGTTCGCATTTTTCCAATCTTAAGTTAAATTCTCTACATTTCCAGTTTGCCTCTTTTTTAATGAAAGCACTTTGGTGTGCATTTCTCTTAATATACACGTTTGCATTCAATTTCCCCTAATATACGAATTTTTGCAACACAATTTCCCCTAATGGAACACATTGTTGCAAGTTGTTTTCACTTATATATGCAGTTTTATGCACACATAACTCTAGTATAGACATTAAAAAAAAACATTGCTTGGCTGCAGAACTGCCTTGCAAAATTCAGAGAAGGGCAAATTTTGAAAGACTGCTGTATTTTGGTTCTCATATTGATTTAGAAAGAGCAAATTAGGTAGATTCATCTTTAAATGAGAAATGAATCAAATTCCTCCAGCACCACAAGATAAATTTGATATATAAACATGCTGAATGTTGGGAGTACAATCCAGAACAATGCAGAACAAATGCTCATCTGAGGTGGACTTCACTCTTGGTTTTCAAATATAACAAGATGGTTTCCCTACGACACTTTGCTTGAACCCCCTGGGTCTGTTACAGCATTTGAACCATTAACTTTACTATTAACTACCACAAGCATAGCAAGTGAACACGGCTGGCAATAAACGATCTCTCTCGGGACCTCTCTAGAGATTAACATGATCATCTCCACCTCAAATGTAATGAGCGAACAAGTACTAAATCTATTTTATTTTCACTCAAACTATTCCCTCTCCATCCTCTCCCCAATTCATAACTCCTGCTAATATCTTCACTGACATATTTACACTGCTGGATCCAGGCAGCCAAGATATTTTGGAACAAATTCAAAGCAGTCAGCAAACTGATGTATTGCCTCCTGAAGCAGATTATACAGTAGCTATTTGGAAATCCATTTCAGTAAACAGATCTGATAAAAAGCCTGCTGTGCAAGAAGCCCTATATATTCTGTGCATTTCCAATCCGTGCAATTACTCAGTTTTTTCATAGTACCCATATATACCCAATGGCCTTGGTTCCAGCTGGGTCATTTAGTTCCCCAAAGCATGACCACCAAAGATCCATACATAGAGCAACGATTTTGTAGTTGCCAAGGCACAACCTGTTCACACAGTATCACCAGATGCATCCATGGTGGAGCTCCATGCCCATGGATTTCCACTTGAGCTGGAATTCCTGTGGTGAAGGGCTCCAGCCAAGGAACATGGTTTTCCCTCTCCAGATGTCCACATTCCAACACATGGACACTGTGGGAAGGAATGCTGCATGACACTGGAGTGTAGGGTGAGCCCCATGGGGATCCCTTCATGTGATTCAGACATTAAAAGCTAAAGGCCCATGAAATGTTGTGCACAAGAAGGTGTTGAGTTCTAGTCCTTCTCTCTCATGCTGTGTTCCCCAAAACTCACCCTATTATTATTGTGTCGCAAACCTCTCACCCCAACCTTCCCTACTATGGTATATTTGTGTGATGGCAACGACGACTGATTAATTGATGGCTGATTAATTGCTTGTTACCTAAGAAAAGAAGAAGAAAGAATTCAGATAAATATTAACATTTTTATAATTCAAATAATGACTTTCCCCAGCAACAGCACACTAACAATAAAGCACAATTAACTCAGTTCTGCAAAGACCTGGGAATGTTTTTACCTGGTGCTGAAAGTGCCAGGCAGACCTCACTGGGGAGAGCATTTCACAGATGGGAATCCACAGCTGAAATGGCCCTCTCCCTTGTCACCACCCTCCAGGCCTCCCTCAAAGGAGGGACCTGGAGAAAGGCTTCATGTGAAAATTTAAGGGGCTGGATAGGTCCATACTGGGAGAGGCATTCCTGTAGACCAGTGGTTCTCAAAGGATATGGTGCACCACACTGGTGTGACAGGAGAGGATGGCAAGTGTGGTGGGAAAATTCAAGAAGAAGCAAAGAAACATTTAAATATTTCAGTATAGTATAGTATAAAAATATTTTTTTATTTGTAGAATATGGAAAGATATCATTGCAAAATGAGAGCAAGAGCACCAACTGATACTGCAAGCTCACACCTCTCATTGAGTTTATATACATACGGTACTTAAGATACATATGTAAGAGGCTCATTGATAATTATATTTTGGGAATTATTCATGTTTATATTTTCTGGATATCCCATGATGATATTATAAAGCTGTTGTGTTCTGTGTTATAAATCAAGCACTGTTAAGAGTTGCCTCTTTTTGTTTTCCAATGTATTTCTTATCAATAAAAAAATAATGGTGTGGTGCAAATTTTTATTCTGAAAGTGTGGCCCAGAGGAGAAAGTTTGAGAACCACTGCTGTAGATATTGAGCCGTAAAGCGCTTTAAAGGTCAAAACCAGCACTTCAAATTGAGCTTGGAAGCATACAGTTTGGAATTATAATTTTAGTAATTACAGTAGTACCTCGGGTTAAGTACTTAATTCGTTCCGGAGGTCCGTTCTTAACCTGAAACTGTTCTTAACCTGAAGTACCACTTTATCTAATGGGGCCTCCCACTGCCGCCGCACTGCCAGAGCACGATTTCTGTTCTTATCCTGAAGCAAAGTTCTTAACCTGAAGCACTATTTCTGGGTTAGCGGAGTGTGTAACCTGAAGCGTATGTAACCTGAAGCGTATGTAACCCGAGGTACCACTGTATTTCTAAATTTGCATTTATACATACAAAATATTCCAGAGCTTAGGGTGGGGATACAAGTGGGGAGATAGCTTGAACACAAGTAGAGGAAAACTCTGGTTAAATGCAATCGAACACTGGTGAGGGCTCATCATTCCACCTACCTAGCGGCAGTGAAGGCAACAAAGAAGGCATACTTTGCTGCCTCCATTGCATTCTCATTGTGCCAACCAGCAGAGCTTTTCCAGGTAGCGCAAAGCGGTCTGGCCCACAGGAGGTGGCAGACCTGATAGTAGCTCACTGTGACTGGTTTGTAAAGCACTTTGAGGATAAAATCACTTGCATCCACTAGGATCTTGACTCCAATGTTACAGCAGATGAATCTCAAGCGGTGTCCAGAGCACTGTTTAGTCCTGTTGTGTTTGATGAGTTTCAGTTAGGAAGGCTCAAGGATATGGACAAGGTGCTTGGATTGGTCAGGGCAACTGCTTGCACTCTGGCCTCCCTTGTCTTAAAAAACTAGCAGGGAGAGGACATCTGGCTGGGTCACTGAGGTGATTAATATCTCTGTGCAAGAGAGGTTGTCTCTGCCTCCTTGAAGGAGGTAGTGATAAGGCCAATCCTTGAGAAGCGCTCCATGGATTCAGAAAATCTAGGTAATTACCAGCCAGTTGCCAGGACTGCACAATGTCACCTGGAAGTAATACAGGGGTGGGAAACCTGAAACTGTTCAGTTGCTGGACTACAACTCCATGAACCTCATCCATTGGCCAACGACACCTGGTTCCTCACACCTGAAGTAAAAGACAGTTATAAGGGAGCATGAAAGAAACAATGTATAAAAGCAAATACAGAATCTGGGGTAAAGAACCACAAGATCTGCCAGACAGAGTATGTTTTTTTCCTTGTCAGGGAGCAGCTGCAGCAATCCAGGTGGCACCCAAGCAGCCAGAAGGCTCTTCCCAGTTCAGTAGGAGGTCAGTCAGTATGGATCACAGCCAAGAATGCAACCTGGGCTTCTAATATGGAGTTTGATGCTACTGCAGATCCAGGATTTCAGCTAAAACTCAACCAAGAATTATTAACGATGACGTGGCTTTTCCACTAAGTGAAACTTACTCACCAATGGATACAACAAGGAGGTGTTAGGGAGATCCCAATTATTCTAGAAACATTTGCATATTTTAACACCACTATAATTAAAAAACAAAACAAAACCTTAGCAGTGCTCCATAGATAGCCATAATTCTGCTAAACTAGCTGAGGAGCTTTTAAACAAAACCTACTGTGTGGAGGGAGAGAAAGAAGAAAATCGTTACAAGTGACTGCTTTGTTTGAAAGGCCTGTACTCAAACCGAAGTGAAAGCAATCAAAATGCACCTTTCACACATTCAAAATGCTATGGATTTTCTATAGTTAAGTCATTAAACAGTAGGACTAAATATATACCAACTCGTTACATAAGACGAGACAGCACTATAATCACATAGAAAGAGGGGTTGAAAAGAAATTCAAATCGGATACGCCTCCAACCCCAAAATAAGATAAAAATGAGGAAATAGTGGTTGAGGCTGTGATTCTGAGCACACTTTTTTTTTTTGGGGGGGGGGGAGGTAAGCGCCACTGAAATCAATGGATTTCAAATATCAATGAAATTCCAAATTCACATGTCTACTGGCATTGAGGTGTCTGAAAAAGTGGCCATACCCAGTGGTTTCAAAAGAATGGCTTGTCACAGGCATTAGGAAACTGTCTCTGTGTGGTTATTAGCAAGGAAGAAACAGAAGATTCTACACTGGCATGCATGAGACAGTGACATCCATCGGTAGAGGGATTGATGAAGGTAAATCAGCTGAATCTGGTGGGCTTCATCAAGGATCCATGGAAGTCTGCTGTTCCCAAAACAAGGCAGAAGACCAGCTGCAATGCCATCAAAGTGTTTATTCCTCTTTGTGGAGAAGCAAGGGCAATGTGGTAGGATTTGGGGAGTACAGATGATATTGATATTTTGTACTTTTTACTGCCTGGTGTGACTTGTTTGTTTTTCTACGGCTTTTAATAGCATCATTATTATTGCTATGGCTGAAGTGTGTCTTCAAACACACACAGACAGGTTGTTTTCAGTTTAAATTAGCCTATGGAATGGGCTGGTGTGGATCTTTTTTTAAACAGTCTTTGTTTATTCTTCTCCGAGAGGTCTCAAATGGTGCTTTCAGATAACAGCTCAACCATCCCCCATGGCCCTTTTGTAGGCAGCCCCTATAGGTTCAGCTGCTATTTTAGTCTGGGAGCAGAGGCTGTGGGCTGCTCTGAGTAACAGCACAGCCAACATGAATGCCAGATGCACGGCGTTCCATTCAGCCTGCCTCTGTGCGAACTGGTGTTGTGCTTTTGCTGATCCTTACTTTCTTTTAGTTTCTGGTGGATATCATGGGGCATCATCACTAACTGTGAATGACTGGCCTAAGACATTTTGCCACCTTAAGCTGTGTACATTCTGAGAGTTGAGCCCTTGCAGATCCCCTGCAATGTGATCACAGGTGACGTGATGAGGGAGCCACTCTGAAAGTGTGGAGAGCTGTACACAACCCAAGAGTCATGCCTCAGGATCCCCAGTAAGATGATGCCTCCCCAGATCAGATCTCCCTGAAAACTGTCACTGTGCAGCCCTCCAACCTCCTTCCCAAAGCTGGGGAAACACTAACTAAGCTTTGGGTAGGAGGAAGGAGGATTCTAGGACCTTGTGAGAGCCTCACACCTCCTTCCCAAAGCCCAAGATAGCGCCCCCTCGGATCAGTAGCTAGTGAGTGTGTACCACTTGCACAGCCCTAAATCCATCCATGTGAGAAGATGTCTCTGCCGTTCAATTACTGGATCATAGGCTCCTTGGAGGCTCAGGAGAGCTCTGAGCAGCTTTCTGCAAAGCAGTCTTCGCAGCTTAAAATCCCACTGCCTAGTAAAAGCCAATAGCTGCAGAAAAGGGCGCAAAGCAAGATGCAGATCTCAGCAGGTGGAGCTTCCATCTTGATGACATAGCCAGGTCTATGAAGCTCTGCCAGTTGCCCCAAGACATTGCTGAGGCAATTTGTATTTTTTGCCTCAGACGCAAGACGACTAACCATTGTCCTGAACCAGTGTCTTGGTCTTTATTCAAGGTCCTGATTTGGCCAGCCTTACTTGCCAGCTTCTCCAGAATCTTGCACCTACTGACTTCTATCTTACTTGGGGCCATCACTGTCCCGTGGTGGGATCAGGACAATGGTATTCAAAGCACACAGTCCTATGCTTTGGGTGCAATGAAACATTAGAATAATTCCTCAGCATTAGTCTATTTCTCCCTGGGTGATTGGAAGAGAAATGAGAGGAGAGGAGATGTAGCCCCAGCACACTAGACATCTAATAAAATGGAAAAGTGCTAGTTAGTACTTTTTGTAGCACGCAAAAGATTGATGTTCTGTCTGGCTATTTCTGCTCATTTCCAGTATGTCTGTGCTGATGAGAATACGACAAAGGCATACATTATGCATTCCCATTCATTGCCCTCCCATGAAGGAGACGAGGTAAGTGGCCTTTTCTGTACTCAAGGAAACACAAGTCTCCATTACTGTATATTTTCCTTAGCATCCACAATCTTTCTAAAAGGGCTCAGTTCATGCATATATAAATGAGCCAAGGCCCATCATCTGAATTAAAACCCAATGCCCCTGCTTTTGACCACTGCTCTGAGACAGTAATTCTAAGCAAATAAAGATGGCTTAAACAAGTGAAAAGAGTGTATCACTACTTGCACTGCCAGCGGCAGGGGTGTTGGCGGGGGACGGAAGGAGGGGGGAAGTGAGGAAAAGAACAAAAAGATCTGGTAAGTCTCCAGTTACTGGGCAATGTGGTATTTCTCCTGGGGACATTCCATTACTAAGATAGACAGCTGGAACATTTCCACGATGAAACAAGCAATACATGTCGAAAAATCACTGACACACTGTTCCCATAATGTCAATATGCAATCAGGGAGAGTTCCTCCTCCACCGCGGATACAGTGGATGTTCTGCAGGGGCAGGTGGACAGGAGAGGACTCCACAATGCTGCCATTTACAATGCAGTGGTGGGGCACGTCCTGTATATCCTTGGCTCTCCATGCTTCTGCATGCCATGCAGTATCTAAGCAGATGTAACCTTGCCAGGTAGGAGGAAGAAACAAGAGATCAGTGCCAAGTCATTTGGGCACCTGAGATGGAAAAATCTAAGCTATGTCCGTCCACCCCCCCAACAATTACATATTAAATACCCATTTCATATCTTTTAGGGCTATCCAAAATACATAGGTGACTGCCTTAAAAAGTAGGTGAGCTCCACCAGGCTCAAACTGGATTGGGACTGGCAATTACGAGTAAAAGAACAACCAGGAAAAACCAGTTCTAAATTTGCTTGTAATTGTTAATCCTGGTGGCTGTCCCGGTGGCAGCAGAGGGGCAGCTATCTTTCTCCTGATTCTCCCTCACCCTCTTTCTCTCTGTCAGTCACAGGGTGCTTCCAGATGACCAGTTCATGGAGCACTCGTAGTCCCAATTTGCATGCACAATGCTTATGTGGATTTTAGATAATATCTGGTCTGTATTGAGTATTCCATCTAATTTGTTTGCTGAGCATTGAGCATTTCTCTTGATAAGCTTGCAGGGTGCTCATACACCTTCCCACCCATTCATTCACCCCACACTTTTCAATCCATTTCCCTATCACTTTCCAAACCGCAAAATAGTCCCATTCTCTTTTAAAGCCCTTTGATCTGCTTTAATTGCAAATCCCTATAGTTCCTTGAACCCCTCCAACAAAACAGGTCGGCCTGTAAGCACTCTTAGTCTTTCCCTCTTATCGCCTGGTAAATGCTGGACAAACTACTGCACCTCTGTGTTGCAGGTAGCAGGAATGAATTGAGGAAGGAGAAAGGAGGGGGGAGGGAGGGAGGGAGGGAGGGAGAGAGAGAGAGAGAGAGAGAGAGAGAGAGAGAGAGAGAGAGAAGGGGGTGAAGAGGGAAGGAGAGGAGAGACCACATATGATCTCACCACATCCCTGCTGCTGTCATCACTGCAGCAGCTCACAGGGAAAGGTGGAGACATTGTAATTTTAGACTTAATCCAATTACTGAGAGAAGGTGCTTGCTGGTGGCAGCTTTCATTATTGTCTAGAGTTAATTAATGCTAAAGCAGGGCATCTACGTACATTAGATATGGTAGAAGTTGTGGGCACCAATTAGATGACATAATCCATTATGCATCTTTGAAATTCTCCTGTCCAGGATCTGCTATGGGGAAGGCATTTGGCAGGAACCACGGTGGTTTCTCCCGATACTTTGCATGAGCCGCTCACTGCTGGAAGGATACTTAGCCTGAGCTTCTATAGCTCCCTCAGGTTTCTTGCAATGGTGCGCACTCACTGCTCAGAGCAAAGCCAACATGAACACATAGTCTTGGGGCAGGTGCAGAGTTGCAGCTGAACTTCTTGGTAACAGTCAGGGATGATGGGGGCTGTAGTTCAACAACATCTGGAGGGCCCCATCCAAATTAGAACTCACTCTGCCGCAATTTCCCCAGCACTTTGTAGAGTGTATATGATGATATATTTTGCAGGTGGTAGAATTATAGAATCATAGAATTGTAGAGTTGGAAGAGATCCCAATGGTCATTTAGCCCAACTCCCTGCAATGTAGGAATCTCCATATAGAAAGTAACATATAATTAAAAAGTTAATCTCATGATAATGATTAAGGTAGGAAGATGTAGAAGTTTCAGAAATTCACATTTCAGACCTGATTTCTGTACTAAAGACATCCAAATTCTATTTCTGAATATATGTAGACTGTTGTGGAAAGTAAGTACCGGTATGTAAACTTGAATTGAGATCAAGGATTCTCATCTCCTTATCCTGTTTGTGTGAGATAACTAGCCTCATATAACCAACATGTTAATTCTAATTAACACACGAAAGGGTTACTGCCAATGAGCAAGTTGTCCTGCCAGGCCTAGCCTAGAACACTTCCCCTCCCCTTGGGAGGAACTAGGTAACTAAGCCTACTGTTCAGCCCCAGTCCACCTGAGAAGCTCAGCATCTGAAGAGATTTGAGCTGGTTGCCCCAGCTCAACCGCATGGCTTTCACCAACCAGTCCTGCGTGCTTATACCAATTATTTAGGAACTTTTACCACATTGTAACTAAGGTAAGTTTTTAATCTGAAAGCCACACTGAGTCTTGTTAGGGGAAAAATGGGGGCATAAGTAAATATATAATAATATTGGTAGATAGATAGATTTTGGGGTCTCACAACATCACCTCATACACTACGCATGCCACTGAAGTCAGTTTACATGTCTCTGCTTTGAGACATCGAGCAACATGCATGTGTGAAATTTCAGTTTGAGAGATCCTTGGTTGTGGGAAGTGACGAACAAATAAATTAAGTAATCTTAGTGAGTTGGTTCTGGTTTCTCCCAGCAGAGAGCTTCAGCTATGGTTTCATCACTTGCAAATTCTCATTACAGAAAAGTTATTACTTGTAGAATGGGGAGAAAACAAGCTGAACTGTTAAGGGACTTAGTTTAATGGCAGTGTGAAGGCTCCCTGGAAATATTTCCAGGAAGTCCCTTAGCTAAGTAATTTGGACTTACACAATTTTCCCTAACAACCCAAGCTTGGCTCATTTCCTTTTGGTTGTTATTTCCTGGCTCTCCTGACTAACACATCTTCAAGACCAAAGACTCTGTGGATCCTCTAAGGTGTAATTAATGCTGTCTGTTCTGGGTTCCAATGTATTTATTTTTAGATAGGTTGGGTCTTTTGAATATCAGCTTCAAAAGTTTGCCTTTGCTTGCTTACCTCACATACTTTCCTTGGGAATCATTATCATATCTTGCTGCCTCTGGGGGATATCCTTTAGACATGAGATGAGCCAAAATAAATTAAATGTTCAATGTTTTGTTGTGTTCCAAAGGAAAGCAGTTGCCTATAATGATCAATATATTGCCGTTGCATTTTTAAGGTCCAAACATGATAAAGATTTAAATGTTGAATAGCAATAATGATTTAAATATTGCAGTGAAATAAATAATGAACAATTAGCTAAAGTCTATAAGAACACCATAGGTTGTATTCAATGTAGTGCTAACTGAAGGTCCCATCAGCACATGGATAACTGCTAGCACAACGGGACCCCCCCCCCCTTCCATGCACACAACCTAAATGTGTTCTATGGGGGCCCATGTGCCCACAGAGGTCTTTTGAAATGGTCCATGCCCTTTTATTTTGGTAAATTACCCACCTGGAAAACAACCTTAGTAAGTGAATCCCCCCCACCACATATATGACCCCTACACTACTCTTAGATACAGTTTTTGTAATTCACTCACATGGAATTATAATTATAATATAAAGTGCTTACCTGTACAGTGATGCAATGTCTGGAGAATAATGTCCTATTCATTGGTCATCTTCAGATGATTTTTTAAAAATAAATAAGGGCCTTATAAAACCTACAACTTGTTACTCTGTTTTCATCCAAGATAGAACAGAGGTTTTATGAAAGAGATCCAAATTTGCGGTACTCCGTTAGCTAGCTTCCAACATAGAGCAGCCCGCTAGCCACACAGTGTTCTGTCACTATGCTCACTACATATCCAGCAAATTGTGTCTGAATGGATCTTCAGCAATGCCTATTAATCTTGATAGCTAAGGCCCCATGAAATGCTAATTTTACTACTACTTTAAATGACTTCGGCAAGCTTTTGCTCACACCATTTGGCAAACATAAAGTGCCAGACAAACTGAAATGTCTTCTGTTGTCTGCTTCTTCTTTTTTTTAAAGTTTGTTCTTTATTCCAAGGCATCTAAATTAGGAGAATGTAATAGTCATCAACACAAATGTTTCCCGTGGAGAGACATCTGCATACCATACACCAGTCGAATTCACATAATGCAATATCTACTTTCCAAAACACTCATGCTTTAAGAGCTGGATGGGAATTGCTGTTTAAAAAAGAAAAAAACATGTGTATTTCAAATTAGCCCTCTTACGTGAGCAAAAAGAGTGGATGGCATTTAATTGTATTCATGAGGACAAAAGAAGAGCCTGCTGGATCAGATCGATGGCCCATCTAGTCCAGCATCCTGTTCTCACAGTGGCCACCTAGGTGCTGGTGGGAAACCCACAAAGCAGGACCTGGGCATGAGAGCACTGTGTCCTCCTGTGGCTCCCAGAAACTGGTACTCAGAAGGCTGATGCCTCCAACCGTGGCAGCAGAGCATAACCATCATGGCTGGTAGCCAATGGAGACCTTCTGCTCCATGAATTTGTCCAATCCTCTTTCAAAGCCATCTAAATTGATGGCTATCACTGCCTCCTTAGTTCCGTATGTTATGTATGCACCGCAGCTGTATTTAACTATGCATTCCAATAGTGTCCCTCTGCTGACAGGAGGCTCTTTGATCAAGTGGGGAACTCTGAGACCCCATTACCATCTCCCCACTAGTCCAAAGGACCCTCCATCCACCTGAGCAGTTTGAAGGTGACACAGGTGACTGCAGCGAGAAAGTGAAATCAGCAGCAACTGCCCTTCCACTTTCCGCAAACATCAGCGGACAGGTACTGCCTTTTTCTGGATCATCCCTCCTCATTTGAAGGGCATTTCCTTTCACAATATGTTTTTCAGCTCTTAACTTGCTATACACCAAAAAAGTTTATGGGAATATTGAATATTTGAACAGACGTGGCTGATGCAGTGATGTGTATAGATTGCTTTTGTTCTTTGTATCTTGTAGGGTTAAAAAAAAGGACTGTTGATTTTTACCATTACTGTTATTATATATTTTTTTTATTTTCGTGGAGTAGTGGTGAACCACCATGGAAATGCTTTAACATCAAAATGTGGAGTAGAAACCCATACAATAAATGCATAACAAAATAAAGCTATTACGGGAAACTCTTAAGAGGTGTGAATCATCAGGGGGACTACTGGGAAGACCCAGTTCAGCTACCATGGTGTATTATATTATTCAATGATGCTAGTGTTCACCCTGTGAACAGATACTGGTCCTCTTCAGATCATAGTTTGGCCTCCTTGGGTTGTGTTTAGGGCTCCCTCTCCTCCTCCATATCTAAACAAATTGGAATGGAAAATAGATAAGACATGATTCTGAGATCAGACTGAGCAGGGCCCTTAAATCTAAACCTGCTCCAAAACCCTTTCAGCAACCTTGCTTTCCTTTTTGCACTTCTTATCCCACCTTTCCTAGAAAGAACTCAAGGCAGAATCCATGGTGCTTCCCTCCCACTCCCCAGCTGCCATTTTATCCTCAGTGCCAGACTGCTTGGCTTTAGCAAGCCCATATGGCACAGATACTGTGTAGTTAGTGTCCTGTCATTGCTTGTACAGATGGAGCTATTGTGTCAAAACTCCCCAGCATGGACTGCCAAAAGGCTTCAGTAGTTTGTAATAAAGAAGGATCCTAGGACTTGGGGTCACCAACACGGTGCTATGGGCACCAGTGTGCCCACTAGTCCCCCCCCATGGTGCCTGCAAAAGTCTTGGTATATATCCCCTTTAAAAAACCCACACCACACAAGAGAATGTTTGCTCTTCCTGCTCAGTTCCTATTTGCACTGGCTTAGCCTCTCGTACACTGAACATGCTGCCTTAAACAGTCCCCACCCCAAATCTGGTCCAAACAAAGAGCTTGTCTCTGTGAGCAAGTTTAGTGGCAACTCTAGTCCTCATTGATGGGAAAGCAAGCTTGCACTATTTTGTGGTCCTGTCTCTTATCCTGATCTCTCAGCTGTGGCAGCCATTTTGTGACGTGTCATTCCCCCATGACAACCATTTTGTGACTGGTACCCACAGCATTTTCTCAACATTCCAGTTATGCTCACTGGCCCCCAAAGGTTGGTGACCCGCTTTCCTAGGCAAAGGCGGATCTAGGGGAGCACAACTGGTGTGGTCACACCAGGTGTGGAACTTCTGGGGTGCTGTGGGAGTGTGTGTGCAACTTTGACATACAACGGTAGGGGAGAGGCACCAGATTTTGGCATCACACAGGGCACCACTCAAATTTGAGACACCAAGGTCTGCCACTTTCCTAGGAGGCCTGGAAACAAAAAATTCAACTAAAACAACAGACAATAGTACTGCCTATGAAATTTGATATCTCCCTACCATCACCACCACCACCCTCCACATTATTATTTCGTACTTCACATGCTATGTCCCATTTCGTTGTCCAGATCAATTGGTGAATTATTCCTCAGAGGCTTCCTTTGGATTAACTGCCTTTAAAATTCTGCATGATCAGAGCATACCCTTGCCTTATTGTAAGCCTTTCCCCATATCATGGTTGGAATTTATATATGTTCACAGAACAAAAAAATGATTTTGTTTGCTATTAGTGAAAGCCCAATTACCTTTCATGTTCCTTTAAATTAACCAGCACACTGTATGCTTTTATTTCTCTCCATGCACTGCTGTCTTTGGAGCAAGTTGTCCTGCCTAAAGATGGGAAGAGGACTGTCAAGAAGGAATTGTCAAGGAATAAGCTTCTAGCATCAAGAATATAATTAATAATCTGGAAAAGAAATCTCTCCAACACGCTTTGTTGCATTTTCTATGCAGTGGTCTCTTCCTAAGAGACTACTGAGAGATCCAGGAATAAACAGTTAAGGATAATGGTTTAATTTCCTGAAATGGGAATGCTTGCTTATGTTGAATTGCTGTGTATTTTTAGCATTGGGTTTCTTGGCAATAGCTCTCTCATGTGATTGGGTGGCTGTGAGTCACATGAGCCAGGCATTCCATTCTGTTGTGACTGTTATTCAAGTAATTGTCATTTTAAACCGCTTTCTGCTTCTCTCTCTGTGTGAGGGAGAATGGCTGCTGAGTGGGGCTTTTTTAGATACTGCTGAGGACAGTGAGTGTCAGTGTGATCTGTCTGAAGTGAAACAGACAGAGGAAGATCCCTAAATGATAATAGGAAGAAACCTGTGCAGGAGCTCTACATAAGGAACAATGTGAATAAGCATGATGTGAATAAGCATGAAATATATTCTACTCAGTCATGTGTGTAAGGCAGTAAAGTTTATATATAGAGAGAGAGTCTGGACAGTGCACACAATATGAACTACTCCCACCACAATCCAAGTTGGGACTGCAAAGATGTGTGAGTCAGCTTCTGCTCATGTACCCCAAGTTGCTGTGCCAAAATCAGTCCGCCAATTTCTTAAACGTTTTCTTCACCTGAAAAAGAGGCTACTTTTCTTCTGCTTCTGTCATAGGGTGCTTTAGAATTTCTGTATGCTTCCAGTGGGTGCAGAACTTAACTTATCATTTCAGTGGTAGTGTGTATGTGGTTTTTGTTTTGCTTTCCATTTGTCATGAACAGGTATGGCAATGGGGAGAAGGAAGAGGATCCTGGCAAGAGGTGTAGCTGTGACTGAGACACACCTGGGCAAGCTGGGGGTGCAGAAGGAGAGTTTGGGCATAGAAAGTACTCATGGGGAGAGAGAAGACGGCAAAGGGATGGGGGTCAGGTTCACAGGAACCAGAGGAGCAGAACCCATAACCAGAGCCAGAGGGGCCCCTTTCCCCACAAACACAGCGGCTCTGAGGCATAAGGAGCAGCAAGAGATGTTATGTATTGAAGTTTTCACCCTGGCCACCAGGGGGTATTGTGTATATAGTTTTCACTCAGGCCCACTTAAGTTAATTTAGGCAGGAAACCCTGGGCTGTTGTTGCTACAATGTTGACAGCAGGCCGGCTGAGCTGTTTGCTTTTCAGTTCAGTTCCAGCTTACTTATAAAGAACTACTTGGAGAAATCTCTGTGTCGTCTGCTATGTCCACCCACTACTTAATAGGAGGTGTGTTCTAGGAGGCTGAGGCAGGCAAGGGCCCACAGCCCAGCTCCCTAGCTGGCCAGGTGGGGCTCATTAGCACTGGGAAGAGGTGTGTGATTCCTCAGCTGGAGTAGACTCAGAACAGGTGAGGGTCACATGCCTCATCAAGCCCAGGTGCAGCAATCAAGATTCAGGGGTTGAAAGAGAAGCAAAGCTGAGGTGCTGTGTTTGTTTAACTTCCCAGCTTGGGGGTCCTAGGAGCTCCACAGGACTGTGTATTTTGGGACTGAACTTCAAGTTCCCTGACCATGGATTGGCTGCAGAGGTGGGAACCTGCCTGCCTGTTGGACTTTGGCTTCCTGTATTGAACCTGGGCCATGTTTCCTGACCTGTTGGACTGCCAGACTACCCACTAGCATTTGACCCTGGGACTATATACTAACCGGAAACTGCATCTTCCCAAGAGAAGGTAGGCCCAATACCCTGGCTCGCTCGCCTTCAAAGGCCTCTGCTCAGCAGTCGTTGAGTAGAAGCATCTATCTTGTGGGGTGTGGGGAAAGCGACTTGCAAAGCAGCACCATGCAGGATTGAATCCTCCCTGTAGTGCGTTGAATTATATATATCGATCAGAACACATTTTGGTGTTAACAAAACAGTTCCATCAGTTCCCACAATGCTTGAGTGGCTGATTGTGGCAGTGGAAGAGTTTAGGAGGGGTCTTCACTGCTAGTGCACTGTGCCAAGGGTAAGATCCCCTCCCCAGGCTGAGGATCACATTTCCTCCTGGGGCACATTCCAGTAGTAGGTGGGGCCAGAAGCAAAAAGTAGGCTGGGCAACACATGTGACCCTTACTTTGGTACAGTGTGCTGCACTTCAGCCATGTAACTTGGCACAATCCTCTTCATTCTCCAACCAGACAAGCACAGTGGAAGGGCAAATTTCAGCCAGGCAAAAGCACCTAGGAAAGCATGGAGCAGGGACAGAAAGGGGTGTGGACTGGGGAGGAGCCACGGTCTGAGAATCAGAGAGAGGACTGGGAGGCTGCATTTGACCCTCAGCCTGAAGGTCTCCACTCCTGGCCTAGTGAGACATTTAAGTTGGCACCTCCAACATTTGCAAATATTGATGCTATCCAAGTCTGATAGGTTGCAATATGTATTTACCCAGCTCACGGCTTGCAAGGGATTTCAAGATAAGCTGCTCTAACCTTGAAAATGCCCTTCTACCCACAATTTTGGCTATTTCCAGACAATCCGTTTAATGAGCATTTAGCCTGATTTGTTTGTGGGGAGATGCTGCATTAAAATTATCCCACATGTGTCAATGCATTTTTCTATCACAAAAAGGCACATCTTTTGGGAGGAGTGGATTTGTTTCACAAGAGCTCCAAATTGCCTTGATCGGTGCAGCCTGAATTTGTCAGGATGTGATTTAATCCCATCCCCAAATAGTGGCAGTCTGGAAGCTCTTATATCGACACCCTTAGGAGTTTATGTGCCTATTTTGTCTGCATGGTCTGTTGTTGGGATGGTGCTGATTGGTGCAGTCTATTTATTGCTGAAATGGACTTGAGCTTGACTGGCATGGGCTTCTTGCATACAGGCCCAAACTGGGTTAGGCATAATGTAACTCAATCAAATCTAGCTGCTGGAAAGGAAAGGTTGGAGAGAAGCATTTCTATTGAACACGTTGGTAGCAAGGAAAAGATAGGCATATGAATGGTTTGGGGCAATTACCCTTTGGTGAGAGAACCCTAGCAGAGATTTAAAATCACAAAACATGCAGCAAAGAATGGAAATATAGGCTGTTAGACCTTTAAAATATGCCCTTGTGAGATCCAAGATAGTCTCCTCTTACCTCAGCATAGAAAAAGACCACACGTTTGATAAGTTAATGGTTTAGTTAAAAACTTTCCAAACGTCAGAATCATACGCTTTGCCATACAGCATTCAGAAAACGTTGCACAGACAGTAAAATGGCTTAGTTACAGTGAAGAAAGTTCCTAAATTGTTGGTGTAGGAAAACAAAAATGGCTTCTAAGAGTCATGCGGCTAAGCTTAGCCTCTTCACAAGCTGAGCTTCTCAGGTAGACTGATGCGCAACAATAGGCTTGATTAGCCTCCTCCCCAGGTGAGGGGAAGTGACTTAGTTAAGCCTGGCAGGACAGAATACTCTCTGGCACTAACCTTTCATGCATTCATTACACTTAAGCATGTTGGTTATATTGTATGGTTATCCCACAGAACAACCATAGAATCATAGAACTGTTGCAAGGAACCCTGTGGTCATCTAGTCCAACCTCCTGCAATGAAGGAATCTTTTGCTCAATATGGGGCTCAAACCTGTGACCCTGAGATTAAGAGCCTCATGCTGTACTGATTAAGCTATACCAGCCATCCAAAATAGGTCTACCTAGTGCCATCATTAACATCCTTTCACTGCCAGGTAGGGTTGCCGCCTGTATAGGATACAGGATTGTCCCGTATTTCAGTGTAAAATTCTAAGTCCTGTATTGATATAGTTTTGTATAGGATACAGGATTGTCCCGTATTTCAGTGTAAAATTCTAAGTCCTGTATTGATATAGTTTTGTCCTGCATTTCAGGTCTCTCTCTCTCCCTCTCTTGTTAGGGATCCTCTCCAAATGCATGTATTTGAAAGGGTGTGGGAAAGGTCATGTATTTAAGCTCAGGGTAGCCAAGAACAGACAAATTTACAAATTCATGTGTATGTTTGTGTATGCATGCCAAATTCCAGAGCGGCCATCCTGTTAGGCTGCAATAGATTGTAAAGGATTGCTTTGAAGTCACTTTAGCACCAGACAGGAAAAAAATTGCCACCCCCTGTCCTGCATTTTGCCAGAACAAAGGTTGCAACCCTATTGCCAGGTACAAAGCTGCTCTTTCCTCCTAGGATTTTGATAAGATTATGATGCATTTGCTGCCTATTGCATTGTACGGGTTTTCTTTTTGTGTATTTTATTATGATTTTACATTATGCTCCCTTTTGGGGTATATTTCTTGGAGATTCTTTAAATGTCAGGTGACTAATAAACCAAACAATGACTTAGAAAGTTAATTAAGCAAACAATGCAATTTTAAAACCTGACATACCGTACTGAGCAACACCCATCATGGAAGATCACAAAACATAGTGAGCTGGTGAAGGTTCATGAATGAAGCCTTTGCAACATACGCAGAAGAAGAGGGGTGCCTAAGCAAGATGCTGCCTTTCCTGGCTTTGGGCTACAATTCCCAAGCAGTAAAGCAAGAAGGCAGGTGTGCAAACACAAATCAGTTCAAAACCAGTCCCAAGTGTTTGCCAGTGGCACGTGGAATTGGTGATTCAGTAACAATTCAAGCGGGGAGGGTGGGGATTGTCCATTACTAGCTATAATGAACCTTGAAACCATTGGATAGTTTGGCAGCTCTGACTAAGAAATGGATGACATCCCTCCTGTATCAGGCCTTGAGCTTCCAAGATAATAGTGTGATGTTGGATACTTCCCAGTAGAGTTTGGGAGCAGATTGATGCAGCAGCAACTTTTACTAGAGACTCCCTGGTTTTTGAGAAGAAATGTAGCCCCCCCCCAAAAAAGGACAACAAACACATTATTTGAAGCAAATCAATTTGCAATTACTAGATTAATTAAAAAAGGCCCCTGTCAAAAAAACCTCAGCATGATTAAACAAAACAATTCATTATCCTCTTCTCTGATTAAAATTAAATTAATTAAAACAATTCCATTTACTTTAATTTGCCCTGCAGAAGTAGTTTTGCAATTCAGAACTGTTTTTCCCTCTTAACATACAGGACAACTTGCCAGCCTGCAGTCCTATACCTAGAGAGCAACCAGCCTCAGAGATCATCCACCCACCCTTCAGCCCCCTTACAGTTGCCTACTGTGTGTGTAGATTTCAAGGGGTCAGGCCCAGCATTGCAGCCCTGCTTTCTATCAATCATGTGAAGCCCTTTTATTTATATAATGTGTGAAGGGGGATAGCAAGGCAATGTCAATGGTTTCTTAATTGTCACTTCTGATACACTAAAAAGCAGGTGTGGGGAACCTTTGACCTCCAGATGTTGCTGAACTACAAGTCTCCTTTCCCCTGGACATTGGCCATGTTTGCTGGGGCTGATGGGAGTTGCAGTTCAGCAACATCTGGCTGGCCAAATATTCCCCACACCTGCACAAATGGCTCTTGCTTTTCATCCAATCCAAAAGTACATCCAGAACACGCAGGACATCCCAGAGGTTTGCTGCCATGGCAACAACGTTACTTTCAGCACTTCAAAAAGGTTTAATATTGGCTATTAAAGCTCGCATACTTTTTGTCCTTAAACTGAACCTTACAGCAGTCAATAAAATGTGACAAGGTCCTTTGGAGCTTGGGTACGTGAAATGTCAGGCCCATCTGATGCTGATTTCGAAAATTCATGGCAGGAAAACCTGGTTCACTTTCCTCTGCCCTTATAAAGCAGGGGGGAAAACACACACCCAGGGGCTTTGCTTTTCAGGGCTAACCAACGCCTCTCTGGGCTTGTATTCAGAGGTCCCGCTGCTTGAGGCAAACAGACTCGTAATTCCAGCTGTCATGTAAGGAAGGCAAAAGCACAAGAGATTTCATCAAATGCCTCTCACAGGAAAAGGTGGTGCTGGTCAGGCCTTCAAACTAATGTTGGTGAACCAGGCACAGTGATTAAAACCAGGGATAGGGAGCCTCAGTCCAGGGGTTGACTATAATTCTCCAGGTCTCCACCTGATCCCCATCACCCTCCCCAGGCTACACTGTCTCCTTCTACACCAGCCATGCTTTGAAGAAACTATCTTGTGATATATAGTAGGGAATCTTTGGGTCTCTCCTCCCCACTCCCTATGCGGGTGATTTGTTCTATTTATCAAGGAGGAGAGAAGCAGTGTATGTCAGCCACAAGACAAACACAGAGAAGGTTGATTGGGGTCGAATTCAGCTTTCAGCAGCAATTCTGAGCAGGCACATGAATTCCATAAAGGTCTCCAAGGTACCGTAGCAAAGATAAAGCAGGGGACATGAAGTGAACAGCTAATTGGATTGTGCTTTGCCTCTGATTTATAAACTTCACCCAGCATTCCCCAACCTGGTGCCCTCTGGATGTGTTGGATTATGACTCTCATCAGCCTCAGTCAGCATGGGTCCAGGTGGGAGTTATTCCATAACACCTGGCATAAACTAAAAATAAAAATGCAAATTATTGCAAAGTTTGCATGAAAACTTTGAAATGTGTGCAACTTTTTAAAATCTCCTTTCATATTATAGATATTTTAGGGAGGGTTATCTGAAAGCTGTCTAGCTCTTTCATATGATTTGTCCTTGAACGGTTGGATTCAAAGGAAAGAAAGCTTCACAGAATGGGCTACATATTTTAAAACACAGCCTACTTGGATTTTGATTTGCCATATAACTGATAATCCCTTGTTCTGTGTGTGCAGCCCAAGGCAGGCTCATTGGTTTTGTCAAACGTCTGGCATACAAGGCTGGCAGAATTTTCTCATCTTGGTGGATTACAAATTGTCCAGGCTTAGATAAAAGGCCTTGTCGCATTTGCCCCATTGAAACAAATAGTATATTGGCGATATAGTAGACTTGAGGGTCGCAGTTGAGAGAGGGTGCTTCTCAGTTGCTAGCTTTATGGCACTGAAAGTAATACCCATAGATACTGAGTGAGCTAAAAGGAAATGCCAAAATCCAGGTCCCTTTGACCATCCCAATAAAATATTTGAGCGGACTGCCCCCCCAAAAAGTTGATGGACATTGCTGCCTTTCTTTCTTTTCTGCATTTGGACTTCGGTTCTCAACAAGCCCTGTAAGCGAACTTGTAAAAGGTTGCTGGATGGCAAGAGAGCTGGGACTGGGCAACACCCCTTCCCCCTGATGTTGTTTCTTGTGGCGTGCTCTAGTTATCTCCCACTTGGACTACTGCAATGCGCTTTACGTGGGGCTACCTTTGAAGGTGACCCGGAAACTGCAATTAATCCAGAATGCAGCAACTAGACTGGTGACTGGGAGTGGCCGCCGGGACCACATAACACCAGTCCTGAGAGATCCTGCATTGGCTCCCAGTACATTTCCGAGCACAATTCAAAGTCTTGGTGCTGACCTTTAAAGCCCTAAGCGGCCTTGGTCCTGTATACCTGAAGGAGCGTCTCCACCCCCATCGCTCAGCCCGGACCCTGAGATCCAGCGCCAAGGGCCTTCTGGTGGTTCCCTCATTGTGAGAAGTGAGGTTACAGGGAACCAGACAGAGGGTCTTCTCGGTGGTGGCACCCACCCTGTGGAACACCCTCCCTTCAGATGTGAAGGAAATAAGCAGCTATCCTATCTTTAAAAGACATCTGAAGGCAGCCCTGTTTAGGGAAGTTTTTAATATTTAATGCTGTATTGTTTTTAACAATCGACTGGGAGCCGCCCAGAGTGGCTGGGGAAACTCAGCCAGATGGGTGGGGTATAAATAAATTATTATTATTATTATTATTATTATTATTATTATTATTACTACTACTACTACTCGTGATTGGAACTAAAACACACATACTTCCAACAGCAAGAGAAGCTCCCATTGACAGTCCCAGTTGCAGGGTCCTCTCTATTAAATCCCTCCCAAACTCGCGATAAAAGCCAGGGGAGGAGGGAGAGGGATGAGGGACATTGTCCAGAGCTTGGCCATTTACTTTAAAGTGTTGTTTTTTTTGCCACCCTTCCTCCCTCCCTCCCTCTCATATCACCATCCTTGTCTGGTCCTCACCCAATATTTTCTTCAAGCTGGGGCCTCTGTGCTGTGACATTGGTGTTATACTGGAGCCAGTGGGACTCGGGTTGAACTTCCCCCTCAACCGTGAGGTTCACTGAGTTGATGCTGAGCCAGTCACTACCTCTCAATCCAACCTACCTCACATGGCTCTGGTGAGGACAAAACGTTTGTGTGTGGTGGTGGAGAGAACCATTTATGATGCTTTGATCCCCTTGGAGGAAAGGCGGGCTTTACATGCAAATTATAAGTGTCTTTTGAAATTATTTATTTCTAATATGGCCATGAAAAGCATATAATTTAAAAGCCATTTAAATATGCTTCATTTCTTTCTCTGTCTCAATGCTACATGAATTTGGGGATCAATTCTGTGGGGACAAGGAAAGCATGAAACCTTTGCTACTTCAAAGGCCACTTTGCTCCCCCCCCCTTAAAAGAGCCTTGAGAACAATACAGCAGGATGTTAAATGGTTTCTAAGCAGCAAGAGTCTTGTCACGTTTCATGGAATAGCATCAGCCTTCCGCAAGCATTGCCTTGGCTTCCAGGCTTTCTGCATTGCTCTTCCTATCAATACCAGAAAGATTTTGCCTTCAGGAGTGATTTACTTTGAGTTGTTTACCAGCAAATGAGCGCTTAATGAACAGACCACTCCAGCCACTTTGGAATAGTCCATAAAAACACCTGCTGTTTAACTATTCTTTAGACGGGGGAATGAATGTACAGCTGGCTTCTTTGTTTTATTAGCATCAGGTTGTTCTTCAGCAGCAGCAGCAGAAACAAAGTGCAGCAGCTTCTCTGTGTTTATTACAATGCTTAGCAAGTGTCTTCTACCTCTCAGCCTCATTAAACTCTCATTTTCCATGAAGGCCTCAAGGGTGCCATGAGGGAACTTCTTTTGGACACAGGGAGGATCAAAGTAAATCTGATTTTAAAAAATCATTTAGCTTGGCACTACCTAGTTGTTGTACCCAAAGCAATAGCCAGGGTGGGAGGCCTTGAGCTCTACTAGGTTGGTGTCAGTGGGAGTTCATCTTCCATTGCTAATAGAAGATGTGTGGCTCGTGTGTGGGATTCCAGTTGAAATCATGGCAAAGGTACAGGGATAAAGTTCTCTGCCTCCATGCCTTGGTACCAATATAGTGTAGAGATAACCTATGCCAGCTTTCCTTCTCTTTTTAAATTATGCCATGCAAAACTGCATGAGAAAAATCATGCCTCATTTGGTCTTGGGAGCCCACATTTGCAGTGCCTGAAGTTGAACTTAATAGGCTGTCCCTCACAAATGTAGCTGGGTGAGGAAGCACTGACCCATTTTCAACTGGACTTGAAGAGGACTTGGGCTTGATTTGATTTGGGTTTGTGTTGATGAAAATGGAGAGAGGGCAGGAATAAATCAGGGGTGGGGAACCACCAACCCACCCTAACTAGGCCTGGCACAGGACCCAAATTGGCTTGTGAGGAGGCTTTTCCTAACCTACCCCACCTGCCCCACATTTGATGCTATAAGTGATATCAGATGTGGGGCAGGTAGAGACGTAGGTACCCACAAACAGGAGCCTTAACATGTGCTCTTGATTGTTCCTTAGCAAGGGGGATGGGACTTGCTGGCACAACCAATTAGCTGATGGTTAGTGACAGCAAGCCCATTTGGATGGCCTCATTTTTAAGTTTCTAATGAAGAACACCATAGCACAGCCCTGCCCTGCCCTACCCTAAGTGGGCTTGCTCTTGCCACTGATGAGTTGATGGGCAGTGACAACAAGTCTGCAGGGGTCAACTTGAATCTTCCTTTGCAGCATGGCATGGACTCGAGCCACGCTACTCAGGAAAAATGAGTCACCCAGTGTCAGGTGATTTCAGGTGACTGTGAGGTAAACAGGCCTGGTCACCTGTCAAAAGTGACCCACCAGGGGAGGGGGGACCAGGGATCTCACCTGCCGACAGGAGAAGCACACTGCTTCCACCCATGGAATCCTGGGAACTGTAATTTACCCACCACAAAACTACAATTCCCAGCACCTCCCACAAACTACAGTTCCTAGAATTCTTTGGGGAAAGTAATATGCTTTAAATGTATGTTGTCTGTGCAGCCTAAGTTTCATGCCATGTCAGCTGGGCTGCAAAGTCTGCAAGACCCAAAGGCAGCTCTCACTTAGGTAAAGTGAGAAGCAAAATCTACATCTGAAACTTTCTCCAAAAAGATGTTATCACAAATCCTGCAATCCTTTCCTGCAGCTGAACTCACCAGGTGATCAAGAACTTTGACAAACAAATTGATGTTTGTCTTTGGAGCTTGGCAGGAGCACAGCAGCTGGCAAAATAACAAGGATGAATGATCAAAACTCATTTCCTAAGGGAACAACTGAGATTCAGATTGTCCTAATCTAGCCAAGGCTAGAACATGGTTAAACTGCACTAATGAATAGTTGAGGGTCAATTAAATAATTTGGCGTCATTGTTTCAATACAGTCATGTAAGTCTACATCAAAATTCGCTTTCTGCTAGCCTCTTAAAAGAAACCAAGCATCCTGAATAAAACACACAAATCCCACACAAAAATCAATGGTAAGGAGACCTGTACAAAAAGCAGGCAAACAAATAAATCCAATTAAATTTGTTTTTGGTGGTAAATCAGCATCCGCAACGCAGTGGGATTTTTGCCATGATCCCAAACACATCCGCTCATTAGTGAACTGCCACTGATTATGCAACTCTCCCACAAGCAATCAGATTTAGAACTGGGCCATTTATTTACTTAAGTATAATATGTATAAATAGACATTTAAAGAATGCAAATCAATGCTGTATTAATACTATAAGAGGGTAATAGAAAACCCCCGGTCCTTAAATCATACGGTGCTTGCCAAAGGTCCTGATTTAGCCGATGAGGCTGGTTTCTCCCAAGCCACACCCAACTCACATCTGATGTCAGGTGTGGGGCAGATAAGCCAAATCTCTAATGAAGCAATTGGAAACCTTCAAGTTCTTGTATGTGGCACCTTTCAAATTTGTCACCAAGTGCAAGCTCCTCTGAAACCATTTCCACACAGGAGCTCCTGATTGGCTCTCCCAAGCAGAGGTGATTCCTGCTGAAAGCAGAGCTTGCCATCAGCACTGAATTTCAATTCAGCATTGAATGCAAGCCCCGCTCTGGGCAGGAATTTTTGCAGCCCTGACTTAGATCCAAGTCATGGCTGCAGAGTTTCTTCCTGAAAGCCAGGGCTGGAAAGGAAGAATTGATGATGCACTTACAGGGCACTCCCAACTCTTATTTTGAGTTTGGCATATGCCTTTGGCATATGTCATCAGGCGACTGACAGGTGAGCAGCTCCACTCACCTGTCAACAATTGTTCATGGCAAGTTGGTCAGATCCAATTCCCCACCTTGCTATAAGAGCCACAAACTTATAGTGAGGATCCCGGGTATTTGTGGAGTGGATCAAAATTTGAATGGCTACGTGAAAATATATTATGGGAGAAAACATTGGGGACTGTAGCTCAGTGGAAGATCATGCATGTGGGCACCCAGGTACAATTCTTGGCATCAGGAGACAATACTCCTGCTGGAGAGGCATTTCTAGTTAGAATAAACAGTAGCTGGTAAGATACACACAGAAAGGAGCATAGTGGGCTGCTCATCTAGTCTAGTCCTCACCCTCCTGATGCCCTCCAGCTGTTTTGTTCCATCAGTCCCAGTCAGCACACTCATATTAGTTTTGGTCCAAAACATCTGAAGGACAGCAGATTGATAAAGACTGATATATCCCATCCATACTGGACCCAGTTAAAACCTGAGCTGAAATAGTACAGAGAGCAATACAGCATCCATATTTAACCCCTAGCCAGCCTTGAGCTACACAGCAGGAAATGCTTGCTGAATCTCCCCTTCATGGACTGGTTTGACAAGTAACTGTTAAAATTGCCAAACAGACCTGTAAAAAGCGTATATTCTGTGTGACTGGCAACAGGTCCTTGTCAATCTGGTGCCAATGTTATTTACCATTTCAAAAGAATGGCTCAGACTGGCTAGGAAAAGGCAGTTAGCAGATACTGGAGGCATCCCGATTCACAGGTGACAAGCCATACTCTCAATTTCTGTTGTAGACCACCACCTCTTGTGATGCATCTATTGCAAGGTTATGATGTTTCATGGTGGTCTCTCTGTGAAGGTGGGCAGGCACTTCTGAGCGTTTAAAGACTGTAAGCTGATTTTTCTCTGGGCTCTTAACCTCCTTGTATGGGGCTGGGGAGACTTGGCTTGCAAACACATCAATAACGGTCAACAGCTTGCCTTGCTTTCTTTGTTGTCCCATTGCGTTACCTCTGACCAGAGACACAAGGGATATCTTTTCCCTTGATTGGGGGCGGGGCGCGGAGCTGTAAAAGCCAAACCCCAATTTCCCCATAACAATCCTAAAATACCTAACCAACATACGGAACTACTTATACCAGGTCAGATTTATGTATTCAGAGACATTTGGATTAAGTATTCTGCACATTTGGATGAGCTTTTCTGAGTAAATTATTTTGCCGTGATTGAAGAACTCAGGAAATGCAGAGAAACTGAAGGAGACAAATATCTCCACTGGGCTGAGTGGCTGCCGGAAGGATGACTAGTAATCAAAGATATATTTTTGTTTCTTATGTTCTCAAAATATATTCCTGGAACAATTCTTAAGAAAATGAGATCCCATGATGATGATTGTATATACAGTGGAAAGTCATCTAAAACATCCAAGAAAATTTTACAATTATGATGCATGAAGGGAGCATGAATGTTCCAAATATAGTTTGTATTGAAACAGTGCTCTGTCAGTGGTTATATCAAATTGGCTTGAAGATTCTGCTTATGTTTTCTTGGTGGTGCTTATAATACAGAAATGTAGAAGATTCTTTGACTTCACTCCTTGGATTTAAAAGCCACCCCCGCACTTAAAACCCAATTAACTACTTATTTGGATAGGGAAGGGTTTTTACTTTGAAGGCTCTCCCATTAGCATGCATTTTTGCAAATGACTCCATCAGAAAAAGAATTATCTTTGGAAACAGTTTCATTTGTAAAGATAATGGAAGTTTTAATTTTGCATGTTTAATAGAAAATAGGTTCTTTTATTTATTGTGATGGAAATCAGGGATTGGGAACTCATGGCTCTCCCAATGTTGCTGAACTCCAGCTGCCATCATGCCTACCCAGTATAGCCAGTGGCCAATGGCCACAGGTTCCTCACTCTTGAATCCTCAAAATTGGTAATCTGAGACCTCCCATATTTCAAATTTACCAATAATGCATTTTTCCTTCTAGGATGTTAGGCAATTAAATAAATAAGGTGTGATCAGCCTTTTAGAAGATTCCTGTGTCAACAACAGGTACCAAGAGACATTTGGAAGAAACATACTGTTATGAAACCCTTTTTGTGGATATGAAAATTTACCAGGCTGAAATGGCAAAGGGATTTGGGCTATAGAATCATAGAAAAAACCTGGGAACATGTGCACATGAATTAGTACATAATTTCCACAGGTCAGAAAGAAGACCACAGTAATAATCTACAGTGGTGCCTCGCAAGACGAAAAGAATCAGTTCCGCAATTCTCTTCGTCTAGCGGTTTTTTTGTCTTGCGAAGCAACCCCATTAGCAGCTAAGCGGATTAGTGCTATTAGCGGTTTAGCGGCTATTAAAGGATTAGCGGCTAAGCTGCTAAAAGGCTATTAACGGCTTAGCGGCTTAGAAAAAAAATGGGGGGGAAGCGAGGAAAAAAATGGCAAGACTCGCAATACATTTTCGTCTTGCGAAGTAAGCCCATAGGGAAATTCGTCTTGCGAAGCGCCTCCAAAACGGAAAACCATTTCGTCTAGCGGGTTTTCCGTCTTGCGAGGCATTCGTCTTGCGGGGCACCACTGTATTTATATGCTTCAGGGCTTTAGCACAATGAAAGAAAATGCATTTGATATATAATGATAATTCTTGGACATGCAAAGGATTTTCATATCTGCTGGAGTTTCATATAGTTATGGAGTTAGGAAATGAATGATAAAGATTATTAAAACCAACTCTGGGTATGATTTACCACTGGACCCTTTGACTGCATTTGATGCCTAACAAGATCAGCAACAGATAATTATTCCCCCTCTCACTGACCAGTTAAATGGAAATCAAAAATTTGATTAAGAAATACAGATTACATTGTTGTGAACAAAATTGACTTGTATAGCTAGATATAGTAAAGTAATATAAAAATTAAAAGAAACAGCTTTCAAGAGAAATTGACTTTATTTTTTAATTTTTGGAATATCAGATATGGACAAAATGTACCTTCAAATTATTGCTTTGTTAATGATTAAGGGAATTTAATATTGCATTATGTAATATGCTTTATTAATTTTCTAAAGGTTTCATTCTCCTTTTCTTTTAAAGGACGGAATAAAGAAAATGTAAAAGAATAAAGATCACAACCTTTATGGTCTTTTATATGCGCTCTCCCAGATGTTACATGTTTAATATGGAAAAAAGAGCACAGCATATAAAAATGTGCTTGCGGGTTCAAAGATGCAAAAGTTAAGTTTCTTTGTTCTGCTCCCTCCCACTTCACTTGAATTCCCCCCTCAATTAAATTGATTTCTAAGCGTTCTCCTTTCCTCACTGAATTATACATGATGCTTGTTTTTAGCCATAATGATAAAATATCTCTTACCGCTACAGAAACAAACCTGGGCAAGTCCCATATTCTACCCTTTGATATAGCCATGAATTGATTTCCACTAACCAAGCTGCTATTTTCATCTGAACTGTGATTAGTGCTAACTACAGTTTAGGAAAACAGGCCAGGATGGAAACTATGGTTTGAAGTTGGCTGCTATTCCCAAGCCATACTTGATGCTAACCAGGTAACTTCAGTTACTTGAAAATGGTAGTTATTATGTTCTCCCTATAACTACAGTAGGGACGCGGGTGGCGCTGTGGGTAAAAGCCTCAGCGCCTAGGGCTTGCCGATCGAAAGGTCGGTGGTTCGAATCCCCGCGGCGGGGTGCGCTCCCGTTGCTCGGTCCCAGCGCCTGCCAACCTAGCAGTTCGAAAGCACCCCCGGGTGCAAGTAGATAAATAGGGACCGCTTACTAGCGGGAAGGTAAACGGTGTTTCCGTGTGCGGCTCTGGCTCGCCAGATGCAGCTTTGTCATGCTGGCCACATGACCCGGAAGTGTCTCCGGACAGCGCTGGCCCCCGGCCTCTTGAGTGAGATGGGCGCACAACCCTAGAGTCTGTCAAGACTAGCCCGTATGGGCAGGGGGTACCTTTACCTTTTTATAACTACAGTGGAGGAGAGAGTGCACATAATGTGAGGTTTATGCATGTAAGACTAAACCATAGTATAGTGTTGCATGTGAACCAGGACAAGGGGGCATTTTTGTGCTTTACAATTCAACAAATGAATATTTTAGGCTTTTAAATAAAGTCATTATGTTAGAGCTAGCTTCTTCCTGTGGAATGAGGAATACACACATAAACTCAAGACATCTGGATTTGCTATCTGACCTTGAAAATTAAAATAGGGTGTTGTGCGCTTGCTTTTTTTTTTTTTTTAATCTGGCAAATACTGGATGCCACAGTGTCAAGGACAAGGAAATGGGTGGATTGGATCCATTTATCAAAAAGTTTCTCGCACATTTAAAAGCAGGCTTAGCAGATCAGAAATGCAAGTTCTGCATTTTCATGTGATCACAACTGGTCAGGGTTTTCAGGATACAAAAATATGGGAGGAAAATAATGGTGAGGCAGAAATCATATCTGATGAAACCACATGGCTGCTTAATATATGATCAAGGAGCTAGGAAACAACCCAAAATTCAATACAGAGGCCAATCAACATTCAGGATTTGCTGTGCCTGAGTTTATGAGCTCTTAGAAAAACGGGTACACCTTCATTGTGGCTGCTGGCAGGGCTGGCCTTATCTTTAGGCAGAGTGAGATCAGTTAACTCAGGTGGAAGCTGCTGAAGGGAAGAGATTGGTGGTAACATGTTGGAGGAGAGAGCTGTTTGTGCCATGCATGGCCCTGCCCTGCCCAGTTCCCTCTGCTGCTATTAAGTGTAGTGGCAGATTGAAATGATTCAACTGCAGTCTGATCAGATTCTGTATATGAAATGAAAGGTATACTATTTTGCCTTTTGCCTCAGGCAGGAAAATGTCTTGGGCCAGCCCTGGCTGCTAGATAGATTCTAGAATCACAGTTGGCTTGGAAGGCTGCCTAGTAACTTTGATACCTATTGAAAACGTCAATACAGTCCGAAAGATGTGAAAGCCAGAAGATGAATTCAAACACATGTCAGATTGTCAAAACTAGGATCCTTTATTCATTTTAGTTAGGGTTGTCCTTAGAAGATCACTTGGACAAATATCCAAGCATGTTAAGCAAAGTGCTAGGAGTGTGGAGTAAAATTTGCTAATGCTAGAGTGTGCAATGTGTGGTCCTACAAATCAACTTTAGCTGCTGTGGCACAAGGTTTGCATTGTAACCTGCATTGTAGTGCTTGTGCACTAAGCAAGATAACAAAAACCATGTAAACTATGTCACAATGTGGAACAGAAAACGAAACATACATTTCCCCCTTGTTTTCTCTAGGGCTGGCACTCTAGCCTAGGGAAAAGTGCCTTCCTGCGTCCCATAATATAACAACCCATTGGGATTTGAGCAAAAAAACAACAACCAAAAAACCCACAGGCAACAGTACTTCATAGTATATCAGCACCCAGTGATCTAGTTCTGTGACCATCTCTGTTGTTTCAGGGGAAAGGGGAAAAGTCTACAAACTTGAGAAGCAAATGTTGACATCAATAGCATCCATTTCAAAGACATCATACTATGAATATTCATCAGTTCTCATAATTGCATCCATTTAAAATTTGACTTTAAACAGCTTTCCCCCCCCTCACAGAAAGTCCCTGAGAGATATTTTTTTTGCCTCTCCAATGGTTAAAAAAAGCTTCTTCCAGTCAAGTCAGTGTGCGTTATAATTCTACAAAGTCTACAAGATCCAGTGCTAAATAAATACAGCCTAAGTGGAAACAAGGCAAGGCAATGCAAACACACAGATAAAGGCAGAAGACCCTTTTATTTCGCATAGACAAAATGCAAAGAGTGTCTCATTAAATTAATATAAAAAGAAAATAACTGCCAAAACCAAATTGCTTCCCCCTCCCTTCCCCACTTCACTGACTGACAGCACTCATCCTAATTAACAATAAAAGAAAAGGAAAAATAACTGATCAAGGACCCATTTTCTAGTTTAAAAAAAAATTGTGCAAAACATGACAAAAGGGTTTTGTTTTTCTTTCTCAAATAAATATTCCTTCTAAATTCACAAACAGGGTGGTTTTTTAAAAAATTGTTTTCGTTACTTGTGTGTGATGGAACTCCCAGTTTAAAATATTTTATTTAGTCCCCATGCACTTTGTAGAAAATCTACCTTTGTAGCGGGAAGGTAAACGGTGTTTCCGTGTGCGGCTCTGGCTCGCCAGATGCAGCTTTGTCATGCTGGCCACATGACCCGGAAGTGTCTCCGGACAGCGCTGGCCCCCGGCCTCTTGAGTGAGATGGGCGCACAACCCTAGAGTCTGTCAAGACTAGCCCGTATGGGCAGGGGGTACCTTTACCTTTTTATAACTACAGTGGAGGAGAGAGTGCACATAATGTGAGGTTTATGCATGTAAGACTAAACCATAGTATAGTGTTGCATGTGAACCAGGACAAGGGGGCATTTTTGTGCTTTACAATTCAACAAATGAATATTTTAGGCTTTTAAATAAAGTCATTATGTTAGAGCTAGCTTCTTCCTGTGGAATGAGGAATACACACATAAACTCAAGACATCTGGATTTGCTATCTGACCTTGAAAATTAAAATAGGGTGTTGTGCGCTTGCTTTTTTTTTTTTTTTAATCTGGCAAATACTGGATGCCACAGTGTCAAGGACAAGGAAATGGGTGGATTGGATCCATTTATCAAAAAGTTTCTCGCACATTTAAAAGCAGGCTTAGCAGATCAGAAATGCAAGTTCTGCATTTTCATGTGATCACAACTGGTCAGGGTTTTCAGGATACAAAAATATGGGAGGAAAATAATGGTGAGGCAGAAATCATATCTGATGAAACCACATGGCTGCTTAATATATGATCAAGGAGCTAGGAAACAACCCAAAATTCAATACAGAGGCCAATCAACATTCAGGATTTGCTGTGCCTGAGTTTATGAGCTCTTAGAAAAACGGGTACACCTTCATTGTGGCTGCTGGCAGGGCTGGCCTTATCTTTAGGCAGAGTGAGATCAGTTAACTCAGGTGGAAGCTGCTGAAGGGAAGAGATTGGTGGTAACATGTTGGAGGAGAGAGCTGTTTGTGCCATGCATGGCCCTGCCCTGCCCAGTTCCCTCTGCTGCTATTAAGTGTAGTGGCAGATTGAAATGATTCAACTGCAGTCTGATCAGATTCTGTATATGAAATGAAAGGTATACTATTTTGCCTTTTGCCTCAGGCAGGAAAATGTCTTGGGCCAGCCCTGGCTGCTAGATAGATTCTAGAATCACAGTTGGCTTGGAAGGCTGCCTAGTAACTTTGATACCTATTGAAAACGTCAATACAGTCCGAAAGATGTGAAAGCCAGAAGATGAATTCAAACACATGTCAGATTGTCAAAACTAGGATCCTTTATTCATTTTAGTTAGGGTTGTCCTTAGAAGATCACTTGGACAAATATCCAAGCATGTTAAGCAAAGTGCTAGGAGTGTGGAGTAAAATTTGCTAATGCTAGAGTGTGCAATGTGTGGTCCTACAAATCAACTTTAGCTGCTGTGGCACAAGGTTTGCATTGTAACCTGCATTGTAGTGCTTGTGCACTAAGCAAGATAACAAAAACCATGTAAACTATGTCACAATGTGGAACAGAAAACGAAACATACATTTCCCCCTTGTTTTCTCTAGGGCTGGCACTCTAGCCTAGGGAAAAGTGCCTTCCTGCGTCCCATAATATAACAACCCATTGGGATTTGAGCAAAAAAACAACAACCAAAAAACCCACAGGCAACAGTACTTCATAGTATATCAGCACCCAGTGATCTAGTTCTGTGACCATCTCTGTTGTTTCAGGGGAAAGGGGAAAAGTCTACAAACTTGAGAAGCAAATGTTGACATCAATAGCATCCATTTCAAAGACATCATACTATGAATATTCATCAGTTCTCATAATTGCATCCATTTAAAATTTGACTTTAAACAGCTTTCCCCCCCCTCACAGAAAGTCCCTGAGAGATATTTTTTTTGCCTCTCCAATGGTTAAAAAAAGCTTCTTCCAGTCAAGTCAGTGTGCGTTATAATTCTACAAAGTCTACAAGATCCAGTGCTAAATAAATACAGCCTAAGTGGAAACAAGGCAAGGCAATGCAAACACACAGATAAAGGCAGAAGACCCTTTTATTTCGCATAGACAAAATGCAAAGAGTGTCTCATTAAATTAATATAAAAAGAAAATAACTGCCAAAACCAAATTGCTTCCCCCTCCCTTCCCCACTTCACTGACTGACAGCACTCATCCTAATTAACAATAAAAGAAAAGGAAAAATAACTGATCAAGGACCCATTTTCTAGTTTAAAAAAAAATTGTGCAAAACATGACAAAAGGGTTTTGTTTTTCTTTCTCAAATAAATATTCCTTCTAAATTCACAAACAGGGTGGTTTTTTAAAAAATTGTTTTCGTTACTTGTGTGTGATGGAACTCCCAGTTTAAAATATTTTATTTAGTCCCCATGCACTTTGTAGAAAATCAGTAAAAACACAAAAGCTTGTGAATATCAGAAAAACTGGACAACCTTTTCTCAAAAAATTCAGGAGGTCCAGTCAGATGAAGCTCACACTCAGACAGAAAAAAAGCAGGAGAGTCTTTGCACTGTCTGTAGGTTGCATTTGTGTCCCAAATATTTTGGCAATCTTCTTCTTTAATTATAAATATTGGAATTCAATAAAAAAGGTAGCTTTGATTGGATTTCTTTTTAAATAACCGTTAAGTATTTACAGCCACTGTCCAGCCATGCTCTCTCTTTGTTATACCAGGGTGTAAGATTTTGCGTAGGGATTGTTTCCTTTCAAGTGGCTCCGGGAGTCCAGAAGGGATTCTTGGGAGCTGCTCATTTTAGCTGCCTGTCCTAGCTCAGCTCCTTCTCGCTGAGGTAATGTTGCTACGGCACCAGGTTGCCATGACTGTACTTCTCTTGTGGATGAAGTCTCCATAGGTATTGGCTCCAAGACTGTTGGGCGCTTCAAGGTCCGGCTTTTCTGAGGTTCCAGGCAGGTCTGTCCTAAACCCAGGTCTCTGCTAGTGCCTGGAACACCTCGGTTTAACAAAAAGTCCATTCTAAGATACGGCGGCAAATGCATGAGGTCACCTGTTCAGGGAAGGAGGGGAGGGGAAAAGAAAAAGAGAGTTTCTTAGTTACTCTCCTGTATACAGAAAGCTTATATCCAATGCAGAAATAAGTATTATTTCCCTATCTAGTCACCCACTGTAAAACATAGCCTACCTTGTTCACAGCATCAGTTTTTCAAGAGATTAATAACAATTTAAAGAACTGTTGATCCATGAAATATGAGGACAACTTGAAGCTTATTTCAGTACAAAACTAATATGCACTGGGTTGAAAGCAGGCAACTTTCAGGCAACTTCTACCATTGTTGATGAGCAGGACTTATCAGAATTTCCTGGTCAGAACTAAAGAACTATATGGTGCAGGGAGGTCCTGATCTGGTGCTGTTTTGTGGAAACTTTACATGCTAGTTTTCTGCATGGTAAAAGCAGGAGATGTGACAGGAAAGATCATTAGTACCGCTCCAAGCTGTTGCAATAACACCTCCATTCCTACCTGGTCGGGGGGCATCTAAGCTCATTTTCTTCTCTGGCTCGCTCCCACAAATGCTGCAGCATCAAAACCTGGCCTGTTTGACTTCTGAACTGACGTGCCAAACGTCACCTTCATAGCAAACAGTTCACCGGTGCTCATGACACTTCTTGGTTTTGCTAAAGACTGCAAAAATGAGGGGAGGCCACAATATATGGCTCATCATGGGCTTGTTTGGTCAGCTGATAATATACACCACAAGCTTGATCTGAACATAGATACCGGTAAGTTTCTTCCAGCTATAGAGTTTATCCATATTGAAAACAGTTTTAAAATAGATTAATCCTAGCAGTTCAATGTGGATCCAATATGCTTGTGTCTTGAGAGTTGGCTGCCCAAACTGCATCCGTGTATAACAGAAATAAGCCAGAGGTTTTTCCATACAGCATATTCCTAAGAATAGCACAGTTAGTTCCATGAGCTACTTGCAAAGGAGAGACTTGGAGGCTGGTCTGTGCCATAGAGTTCAGTAAGAAACTGTGTTGAGCTAAACACATGACACAAAGTCCCCCCCCCCCCGTTCTAAACTTAATAAAACAAAAAGCTGCCCAGTAATTAAAGATAAAGCAGATTCCTTAGTTGGCTTCATATAAGCAACAACTATGCTATTGTTACCAAAAAGACAAATAGTTCCTGTTCTCTTCCTGATTTACTGTCACAGAAAGAGAAAATCATTCAGAAGTTTGGACAGAATCTCTGTTTATTCCTGCAGGCTTTGCTTGGTGCCATATGCTTTTTTGCAGCTAAGTTTCCAACACAGATGTATGGTGCACTATTTTTAGTATAGTGTGCGCTTCTTGTCTTGGGAATAGATTAGCATAGTTGAGCATTTACATAAGGCTACCCATTGGAAATAGAATAGTAAGGGCCTGAGGGTCTTACAATTGCCAATTTATATTTCTCTAATTCATTTCACCCTAAAATACTTTGGATGCATAAAAAATCATTTGAGCTAAAACAAAAACACAGGAAGCAGCATAGAACAATGGGACTCAGGAAGAAGAGCCAGAGGTGAGACTAACATACTGAGGGTAGAATAAGCTTTTCCAGACCCCTCTTTTTCTTTAGCAAACTAGGGAACAAAAAGACTTAGGGCCTATCACTATAAAAGACTTAAGGTTGTTTAATATCCTGTCCAGCCTTCTCCAACCTATGACTCCCATGAGCACCAGCTACCATGGCAGATGGTCAGGGATGATGGGATTTCTAGTCCCAAACATGTGGAAAGCACCAGGTTGGGGAAAGTCAACATGCTGCCTTCATGCTGTGCTACAGTCCTGTGAGAAGAGCTAGGGAATCTTCTTTAAAAAGCATTAAAGTATAATTCTTATTATGAAACTGTTATAAATCTAATATGTGTAATTTGCTTTTAGAATTTGCCTAGAGGGCATCTTCTTCTACAGCTGATTCTATGGCATAGCTATAGCAACATCCGAGGAAGCGGTCTGAGCTAGAGGGTTTTATGGTACAGTTGCTGTTTCAGACTATGACACCTAGGGATGAACACATGCCTTTTTTTGTCCATTTCTGGCAGCTTCATTAATTTTGTTTCTCATTTGTTACTATCTCGTTCATTTTCTCTCATTCATTTCATTTCTACACTAATCGCAACAGGGACTAAGCCTGTTCCGAAGCCTATAGCTTTCAGGTTTTCCATCCAAGTGGCACTCAGTGTGCTGGTAGTGTACTACACTTCATGCAATATTAGATCTACCAAGTTTCAGACAGATTGGACAAAGTCTTGGGATTTGATGAGTACCCCAAAAGAGGATGATATCCTTTAACAAGCTTCCCATTGCTTTATGCTTCAGTACAGCTTTCATAGCTGTACTCAGCCAAATGCATGAGAGCACGAAGTCTCTAGGCAGCACAGAGCTACACACACCCACACCCACACACCCACACCCAACCAACCAACCATCCCTATGCATCCTGCCACCATCTTTGCTCTTGACCTTTGCATATTTAGTGCAAAGGTCTGAAGTCACATTCTCAGCAGATTCAATTTAGATATTCAGCTGAATGCACAAAAGGTTGGGAGTGGAAAGAACCATGTGTCTGGTGATGCTGGGTTGGCGTACACAGCCCCATGTCCCTCCACACAGTCTGCACACTCATGTGTTTGGCCCATGAACAGGGCTCAGGCCTTGTCACTTTCAGAGCACTTGAAACTTTCCCCTCCCTACAGAGTATTATCTGGCTGTATCCATTTGCTAAGCAATGCAATACTTCTCAGCAGTTTCAGGAATCCTTCTGATGAGAGACAAATGGAGAAAATGAAAATAAACCATTTTGATTTGTTTTCCCTATTTGTTTCAATATTTTCAGTCGTTTCTCACAGAAACGAATGGGGATGCATTCATTTTAAACTCATTCTAAATATGAAAGCACACATAATGTCAATTTCAGCCAGGGCCACCGAACCGAGTGTGTGTGTGTGTGTGTGTGTGTGTGCGCGCGCGCGCAGAGGATACGCATGTATCGGGCTTCATGCTAGCAGGGCCCTTAGCAAAAAAATGTCATCTGGACATTTCTGAAGGCAGAGCACAAATCACAGAGGCAGCTCCAATGCTTCAGCGGTAGGCAGCACCATTGCTAAGGATCCCTATTGCTTAATCCAGGCTTCCTCAACCTCGTCCCTCCAAATGTTTTTGGCCTACAACTCCCATGATCCCTAGCTAGCAGGACCAGTGGTCAGGGATGATGAGAATTGTAAGCCTGGCTTAATCACTATTGCTAAGTAATCAGAGGAAGGAAGGATGATCACCCCCACCTGGGACTCAGGAGGAGCCCTTCCCAGGTCAGCAGAGAAAGCAAGAGAAGCCAGATGAAGGAGGTATGTTTGGTATGTTTGCTTAAATGCTTTGCTCATGTCCACATTATTTCATTCACTCCCCAAGTGTGCTGCCCTACAGAATAAACCACAATTAGTTGGCTTTGGTATGTTTTACTTGGAAGTATTTCCCTTGAAACAATGTTTTCCTTTCTGCTGGGGCAAATGGTGACATTGCAGACCCCCATCCCACAGTTTTCCATGTTTCCCACAGAGCCGGCACTGGTCTACTTGTAATCACTGGGCTGTTATTTATGAATATGTAGTAACCATAAAACAAAACTATAAAATACAAAACGAATCAAATACAATAATAAAACATTTACTTACTTACAGCTGCAGCAAGTTAAAATTCCTCTAGCATGTACTTTAACATAAGTTCTTTTTTATAATCACAGTTGGCAAAATGTTTTGTGCTTAGAGATATATTGAATCTGCACATAGTTGTTGTATATTTGTATCTTAATTTTCCTTCCCAGGAGCTCCAGGCCATGAACATTTGCCCCCTTTCCCCTTTATGTCTTCACAACAGTCTTGTGAGGTAGGCAAGGCTTACAGTTGGTAGTTCAGACACCGCACATACTGCACTTTGAATTTTTTTTTGCTTGTTCTTATTTATCAGGGTTGGCGAACTTTTGGTTTGTTTTAGTATTTTTGCTGTAAATATCAGGACTACAGAATGATGCAATTTAAGCAAGGAGGCTGTTTTCTGGCGGCTGCTTCTTTACATGATCTATAAATAATGTTAATTAAGAACATAAGAGCTGCCTGCTGGATCAGGCCAATGGTCCACGTTGTCCCACATGCTGACCAACCAGATGACTATGAGAAGCCCCAAGATAGCACCTGATTGCAATGGCCCTCTCCCCTCCTATGGTTTCTAGGAACTGCTATTCAAAACCCCGCTGCCTCCAACTGAGAAGGCAGAGCATAGCTATCATGGCAGTAACCATTGATAGCTTTATCCTTCATAATTTTGTCTATTCCTCTTTTAAAGCTATCCAAGTTGGTGGCTCCTGCTGAAGTATGTGCTGTGTGACATGCATTTGTACCTTGCTTTTCTACCGGAGCTCAAGCCTGTGCACATTATTGTCTCCTTCCCTCTTTTTCTAATTGCAACAGCCCTGCAAGGTAGGGCAGGCCAAGTTAATACATGTATATAGGCAGAGGTTCTTGTCAATAAATTGCAGGGGAGTGGGAGGCAGGGACGTGGCTGGCGCTGTGGTCTAAACCACAGAGCCTAGGGCTTACTGATCGGAAGGTTGGCGGTTCAAATCCCCGTGATGGGGTGAGCTCCCATTGTTCGGTTCCTGCTCCTGCCAACTTAGCAGTTCGAAAGCACATCAAAGTGCAAGTAGATAAATAGCGGGAAGGTAAACGGCGTTTCCGTGCACTGCCCTGGTTCGCAAGAAGTGGCTTAGTCATGCTGGCCAAATGACCTGGAAGCTGTACGCCGGCCCCCTCGACCAATAAAGCGAGATGAGCGCCGCAACCCCAGAGTCATCCATGACTGGACCTAATGGTCAGGGGTCCCTTTACCTTTTTAAGCAGAGGTTCTTGTCAATAAATTGCAGGAGAGTGGGAGGCAGGGCTCCCAATCCACACACAGTGTACAAGGCCCAGGAAATCCTCTTGCCATCTCTGATCCCCCCTGATGTAGGCTGATAATCCCCAAGTCCTCTAGATTCAAAATTGCATTGAACAAGAGATCATAGCCACAACAGCTTCATTACTAAGACAGATTCTCATTTATAACAATGCATTGTAATTCTGCTGCAGACACTTGCAGTATGAATGGTGGATGATGACGCTGTGGGATTCTATTGATTATGACAAACATGAGGGTATAAATTGTGCTTTGTGTGCTTTTTCAATTTACCATTTTAAATCCTAATTATTTTATGCGCAGCAAACATTTTTCAAACAGTGTTTAGATTTGTTTTCACATCTGTTTCCTGGTAATTGCTTGCAAGCAATATGGCATTTGCTCAAACAGTAGCCATGCATGCAGTCTCAGGAATGGCTGTAATAATGTGGCAACTGGTTTGTGCTGATGGTGCTGCAGCAGAATACTGTGTGGACCCATCATGGCTTAGCACAGTCTCCCCCAGGCACAATTCCATTATAAGAGGTGCCTGCTAGACTCAGGCTGGTAGGGCTGCACTCATGTGGCACTTTACATTTCTTTCGGTTTGTGCACAGGGTAGCTTTGCCCTGGTGCTTACCTGAGGTCCTTTTGCTGCACCGTCTCTCTCTTTATTGCTGGTGTGTGTAGTTTTGCATGATGTTGTTTCTAGGAAAAGTGACTGTTGCTGGCTTGTTAGCACCAGCTGACCCCTCTGAAGAGGGGATGCAGCCCAATGGTAGAAGATTCATGTGCTTTCTATGCAGTAGACCGTAGGTTCCATCTCTGCCATCTCCAGCCAGGGCTGGGAGGGTTCCCTGCCTGAAATCCTGCAGACCTTTGCCATTTGGCATGGACAATATGGAGAGATGGACTATTTGTCTGATTTAATAGGAGGAAGCCTCTTGGATTTCTCCTGTGTGCCACTATGAGAGTCAGTTTGTAGGCCAGAAAACAACTAGTTTGGTTGATGTGCTGATGTACCTGTCATTGCACCAAGCCTCATGGAGCTTATAGACAGACTGAATAAAAAATAATACTGAAAGAGGGCTGTTCATCTTGCATTACATTTTTCCTTTTGTTAGGATCAGAGTTGGAACAAAAAGTATTTTTGAAGGGAAATAAATATTATAGGGCTCCATCTGGAGTTTTAAGATTAAGTCTGATCAACAGAACAGATCAAAACTTATGACAATCAATTTTTTATAAAGTGGAGAATTCACAGCCAGAAATATGGAAAATGTTCAATTTTCATGATCTAAAATATTACCAGTTTCTGCACAAGTAAGATTTGTTAGATCTTGCTAAAGGACAATGCAGCCAAATGATAACATTTCCAGGCAAAGCTTTAAGTAATAAGATGCTTCACTGGCTTTGATACTCTAATTACCTCTTTTCAGTGGTGTGTGTGCTTTATTAGGAATGAAAGCAAACCTTTCAACTCAAGAGCACTGAAAACGAGTGTGCTTAATAATTCATGAACTGAGGCTTAATTACTACAAAAGCTATTCAGAAATGACAGTCTTTCTAATATAACTTAAAATATTTGAGCTTTCCATTTGGATAAGAAAAGCATGTGAAGCAATAAGCATCAGTCCATCCAATACACATTTTGTGGTATACATAGGCAATAACATCACCTTAAGTTAAGGACTGATTCCACCAGGACTAAGCTTGTGAGCAGTCAATGAATTGCTTCCTTGTCTGGAAAGTGCCATGAAAAATGGAAATGTTCCATTACATTTACATGGCATGAATCCAGCTAAGCGCCGTGTGCACAATGGATGCCACTTGCACACTTGTTTGGGGATGAACAGCTAGTGAAGGTACTTGCCCAGTGTTTGGTGGGACTGCACACACATTCCTGCATGCATCAACATTTGCACTGGGACCATGTAATTGGAAGTATTGTCATTCCCGGAGTAGGCAATTAAGCAACAGGCGTTTGAAAACTAATAATTTCCTACTACAATTTAATTAACTGCATACCAAATAATGTACAATCTCCTTGGGGGTGAAACTGTGTGCTGCTTAGCAAATGCATTTCCATAAGCCTGTGTTTGCCAATCTCAGGGTCGTGGGTTTGAGCCCCACATTGAGCAAAAGATTCCTGTGTTGCAGGGGGTTGGACTTAGCTGACCTTTGTGGACCCTTCAAATTCCATGTTTCCATGCCTCATAACATTTAGTCTTGCCCGTAGGAGATAAAAATAGCAGACCTCTCTCTGACACAGGGTCGCTTGTTAGTTTGTTAAAGGAGGGTAATGGGGTGTGTGTGGTCCCACATATGGACTGGTCCACATCAACACTGGCCAACATCCCTGGCATCCCTCTTTGTGCTCAGTCTACCGAATGATGTTACATCTTCCCTTGCATTGGTCCTCACCTGTTTATCTTGGGGGCGGAAAATGACTCTGTTTCTGGCTGGTTTCTCAGCAAGACCTATTGTTCCCAGCAGTTTCTATTCCCAAATTCTCTCTACCTCCCTCACCAATGAACCTGCCAGCTGTCCAGTTACACATTCAGCATTGATGTGATTGGGCTCCATATCACATAGCATGCACACCACACAAAGAACATTCAAGATGGAATCCCAGATGGATGAAGATGCTGCCTCATGTGGAGCTGCTCTATACATGTGCATCTGGGTGCATTATACGATTCCTTCATATAGCCATGGAAAGCATGGCCAGCACTGGGTGTGGTCAACACTTTTGTTGACAGCAATGGGGCAGGGCTACACAGTATGACCCCATAACCTCTACATGGATTATTTCCATGAATAAAGTGAATCTTCTAACGTAAGAAGATTTTGCTTCAAAATCTCCAGCTGAACAAGTTTACTTTTCCCTCAGTAAGGAAGTACAAGTAAACATTACAGATTCTCCTTCACTTCCTCTTAGACAACACTCTTCAAGGGATGTCAAAATTGTGGCTGCAGCTGAAACAATTGTTCTTTCACTACAAAAATAGTCCAAACCCAAGAAGCAGTCAGTAGGTGTCCAATTCTGCCAGTTTCCACATCACCACAGCTCACAGGACTTTTAAAAGTTCTACATTAATGCAGCAGCAAAGTTGCAGGAACTTGTGAGCTGAATCTCGCTGTGTAAAATCAATACAAACTCTGCATTTGAATCTTGGAAACATTCTAAATAAATCATGAAAGAATGATAGAAGAGGCACCATATACTACAAGCTCTGTTCCCCTTCTTGGCTCGTCACACAAGCTGGTTCATATATTTTTAAGAGGACATGCCGAAACCGATCTTCCAGTCACTTGATAAAGGATAGAAAACATATTAAACTTATCACTCATGTACCCTACATTTTACTAGCTTGCTGATGACTGCATACACTGAATGGAAATTCTTTAATAATGCAAAATGTCAGAGGAAGCTCATTTACCACTAGAGTTCATTTGAGAACAGAGGAAGCCATGTAGTGTGTTCCTGGAATAAGTTTGGGTTAAAAATTCAATAAGGGAAAGACACTGCACTAATACTTCATATATTGGGCACTGCAACTTCACCTCAGTTCACCTTCCTAGCCCACCAGTCAGCTCTGAAATAATCCTTAGCACTCCTGCCACATCACAGTCACCAAGCTGTAGAACAGTGTCCCACTCTGGCAGAGACGGGGCTGAATCTAGATGCATCAAAGAAGTGTTTCAGTTTAAAGCTTTGTAAATTTAAACAGGGAAATCAGGTAGAGAAAAAAAATGGGCTCCACATCGCCATCTGGTGGCACAATGTTATATCGCACATACAACGCATATAAATCACCTTTTCTTTACCAATCTAGCTGAGTCCAGGGTTCCTCATGGATACCATATGCAACCTTTTAGGGACTCTTACCAGCTATGTTGGGGTTGGTCCAGATTCTTTACATCGCCATTATGCTCCATCCTTGTGGGCCAACTTGGACAGGTGATTAGGGCTGCCCGCCTGGCCTCATTATTATGTCAGGTGACAACTTCTAAGGGGCCCCTTTGAAGTCTGTTTGCAAGCATGGTTTAGATTCAAACCACACCTGCAAATGGACCTCCCCCCTGCTTTGCAGACAGTGTCCCCTCAATTGTACTGGGGGAGTTCTTAATGGAAACATGCAATGCAACAGATCCCAACAGGGTTGGCTGTCAATGCCAATCAGCAGTCGGCCTGCCCTGCTTGCAAAGGAACAGTTAGGAGCTCACTTTAAGTTTCTAATTGTTCTTTTGGAGCTGTACCTTTACCTGCCTAACACATAAAATCACAGAATTGTAGAGGGTCATTTAGTCCAACTCCCTGCAATGCAGGAATCTTTTGCCTAACGTGATCCTGAGATTAAGAGTCTCGTGGTCTACCGACTGAGCCGTTAGAGCCATTACAACTTGGCAGAAATCCCACTGAGAACAGTCTGGTAAGCACTTTATTGGCAAGTACTACCCAATATTCTGGGATCTAGATCACTTTTCAGCCACAGTTACATATTACTCTTTGCACCGTTTTCACTAAAGCTAGTATATACAGCCAGACTGATTTTGCATGCCCTATCAGTTATGCTACAATGCCACCTCTCCAGTCATTGGTCGTTTATACCTGAATCATCCTGTCAAGGCTTGAGCATACACTCATGCAAACATAGCTTGTGGACACATGGAGATAATTTACCATAGTGTTCACATCACCACCTGAAATGTTGTGCTCATCTGTCCTATCTTGTTGAATAAGAATTGGGTAATACATCTACAGACGTGTGGTGCAAGGGTTGTCTGTATCCAGGCATAGTTAGGGTGGACTTTCTGGACACAAGCACACCACACTACCAATACCCTTTAATGGGATAGGAATTGTCAGGTGCCACCTGCCCAACCTACATAGAAAAATACCTTCTACCTGGAGTGGAATAGGATCTATTATGCTGCTTCAGCTATCAAGTAAATGGGCCCTAACTAGTCAACCATTGTCAGAATGATCTGAATTTGAAGATATTCAGAATCCAAGGCTTAGCATGGCTTGGCAGAACTTCCTTGACTGACTGTATGTACAAAGTAGTTATAGTAACCGAGTCTCCTTAAGTTTAGCAGTGATCAGATCTGAATGATGTTGACAGTATGTGTTGTATTAGTTTTGCTAATTAATCTACTGAGGCCAAAAGTAAAGAATTTCTTCTTTATGCTGAGAGATTTCTAGCTACAAGGACCATGGACTAAAAAAATAAGGTGAAGGTGAAGGTGTATGGCAGAGCTTTCCAAACTGTGTCTCGCGACATGTTAGTGTGTTGGCTGCAGTGTGTAGGTGTGTCGAGCTAATGCTCCCCATGTTTGTCCCGGGGCTGGAAATGGGTTAGTTTAATTTCTGGTTTGCTAGTAAAACTGAATTACTGTGTCGTGAAATGATGCATGTCTAAAAAGTATGTCACCAATCTAGTCCAATCGAGTGTGCTCCCTGATGACAACCCCTCTTATACATACCCTGCCATCCAATCTTGTAGTTTCCGTATTTTGCTGTTTGTTGAAGAAGCAAGCAATGAAATGTATGGTTTCTGGACACCAATATTTATCCAAAGATGGTAAGAAAACCCATCCATTAGTTGCCTGTCGCCCTACTGAACCAGTACATAGGGGAAATTCCATTTGCCCTATGGAGAGAGTTTCGATCTTCATCCTTAGGGTTTTGTAGAATTATGCTTGTTAGCTTGTATATTATATCATCCATAGTCATCATGTCACATTCCTTCAGGCAAGTACCAATTAATGCTTCTCATTGTTAGGGAGCCTTATGTTGCTCTGAAGCCAACCACTTAAGAAAAAGCGAACAGCATAATGAAAAGTAGCCTAGCTGAAGGCTAGCAGCAAGACCTGTAACTGACCTGAGAACCTTATGAAGAGGCTGCATCAGTTACTGTTCCTAGGGAAACAATTGTTTCTGGTTACATATCCTGTAACAGCTTTCTAAAGTAATTCACAAGCCATATCTCATTAAAGCAAGATCACGTGCTTCATTTGCTACAATAGGTGAACCAAAATACTTGTCAGGTCAAGCTGAGGTCCAAATTCAGGAGACTATAAAAGTTTGACAGAAACATTGTGTTTAGAATGTACAGTATGTGGGCTTTCATTTCCATCGAAATTAAAGTGTTCCAACTTGTACTTTTGGTTCCTTCTTTGGATACACTGAATGACTACGTATAGTACAAAAAAAAAGAGGTTTAAATGGATTTCTCTGTTTGTTCTGTCACTGTCAAAGCTGAAAAATAGCCATATTTTACAACTGGCTTTACTAATGATCTCAGGGTCCATTGTTACCCAGAAGGGGGGGAAAATACATAACCTGCTATGCAGATATGAAATTGATCACTGTCTGTCATGGAGGCTGAAGTACAAAGATAGCAGGAATAGGGGGAAAATAGAAGGGAATAAGAAAACATGAAGTGTCAGTTTATCAGGCACTCAATACTGAGTTCTGGAAGGGTCAGATGGCAGTGAGTGACAAGGCTTCTGGAGGCTAGAGGCAGAGGAGAAATAGAAGCTGCAGCCTGAGCAGTAAGCCAGAGGCAGGACCATCAGTCCTGTGATTATAGGTCGGATAAAACTGGCCTAGGAAGACTAGGGGGACAATTATTTCTGATAAAGCAATTTTAGTGGGTTTTTGTGTATGAGTGTCAGTCTTCCACCAAAATGATAGTTAAAATCCACCAAATTAACTCATCATTCATAAATGATGTTTGTAATCTTCGTTCTTACTTGAACAGAATCTGCAGATATCTCATGGCACTGATTTAATTAGATGTTTATATACAAGCCACACAATTAGATAATGAATCCAAACAGCTGCAATGCGAAACCATCAGAACTCCTGAATAAATTTTCTATGCTGATACTGTTATGCCAACAGCACAATTTTTGTTCACAGTGGCTGGCAGTATTTATGAAGCAGCAAGGTTCTACAAACTAAAATACCTTCTGTGTTTATATAAATCAGAGAAATGACCAATAATATAAAACGTGAAGATGCGATAACTCCAAAGTCCTAAAGATTTGCAGAAACTTGGCACTGGCACAGGCCAGAAATGGAAAACCTCTATCATTAGGTCATAGGCATGGAGAACGATACAGAATTGTAACCCAAGGGTTTCAGAATACGCTCCTTAAGATGCACACCCCAACCATCAGACATGCATAGACTATGGCAGGCACTCTCGCACACCTTTGTGTCCTCTCACTTGGTTCTCCCAACTGCACAGTATTAACACACTAACCCTGTTTCACTACAGCATTGGTCTTCAACTGCTGAATCATGACTAGAGATGAGTGAATTTATCAGTTTCAGTGTCTCTCCATTTCTCATTTTTTCCCCAGTCTTAAGCTCAGTTCTCCACTTTTTACACATCAGTTTGGGGAGTCCCAACACCTGCCCCCCCCCATTATCCTGAACATTTATCAACATTTTAGTGAAGATTTATTCTAATAGTCTATTTGGCTTAATATACACAGTGGGTTGTTGTTGTTTTGCAAAGCAATTTTCCCTAATGCAATTTTGTATGTTATTTTCACTAATACATGTGTTCTTGCACACATGTTACCATAGTATATGCATTTTTTTGTATACACTACTTGGCTGGAGAACTGCAGTGCAAATTCTGAACGGTCATTTTGTCAGATGATGCGTATGCTATCCTCATTTTCTGAGCTAGGGAGAATTCATAATGGGCCTGGTGTAGTGAACAAGGGTAGGCAAACTGTGCGCTTGAAATTCATAAAAAAGTAAGCCATATCAGTTGCTTCTGTGTTGTGGGGTCTTTATACTATGGAGTGCTCAGTGTAATGGTTAATTCAGCCTTGACTGGGAATGTATTACTGCATCAATTCACCTAATTAGTGTATGATGTAGCAGTTCTGGTGTAATATGGCTGTTTAGAGGCCTCAGTGCCACTGACTTGCCCAGGTTATCAGCAATACATTTTTATAATATATATATGATGTATAGAATTGTAGAGGTGAAAGTGTCCAAGAGAGTCATCTAGTCCGATATAGAAATATTTTGCCCAAACCCACAACTCTGAGATTAAGAGTCTAATGTGCTACCTACTAAATTATCCCCAAAACGTTTTAGAATTAACTCGTGAAAAGAAACATAGAGCCAGAAACCATGTTGGAGCTTTCCATTCCATCGAAGTGAAATATTTTGAGATTCCCAGTTGCTGCTTTTAAAACCATCCTTCCGACCTGGTTCCCTTCTCTGCCATCTCTTGTAATGCTCTTGCACTTGCCTGCTCATATCATTCTCTCATCACTGTTCAATGCTTCGCAGTTCCTTTATGAAACAAGGTTGACAAGCTGAATCAATCTCCAAATTGCTCCAAGCAAATCAAGACTTGATTAAAAGAAAGAAAGAAAAAGCTACTGCCTTATAAACCACACAGTGGAAATGCACAGCTAAAGAACCGAATTTATCCATTTCACAGGTTTTCGGTTATTAGAATCTTGGGACAGCTTCTGAATGTTCTGCTGTAATGCTGAGTGGGTGGAAGGGAATGAAATAAACACCCTAGACGGATATGTATGTACAGAAGTACAACAAGCAACTTGCTCCTCCCTAGCACACCTCATATTCTCCCTAAATGGGGATGGTAATTGGGGGGGGGGGGAGAGAGAATCAATATGCCTTTCACAACACAAATGTCCTGGGGATGGTTTTTCACTGCCAGGCAACGTGCAACGAAGTAACATATTATCCATGATTCTCAGATCGCAGGAGTATCTGAGGCAATACAAAAGCAAGGCTGGTACTTAGGTGGAAAATGGATCGAGATGACAAATCATGCAGCCTGCAACGGTGGAGAACATAACACAACGGCTCAGGCAGCACACAGTGATGGATGACAGATGGTACTAACTAATGAAAACTTGAAGACTCAACACTCCCTTAGCAATTATGTCAGATCTTCAGCCTAATTTGGATAGCTAGAATTCTTTTTATTCAAGCAAAGCATAACTGTGTATTTAAAAAGAACCGCCCCCCCCGTTAAACAAGTTAATTATGAATATAAGTTAATGTGATTTCAAAGTGTGTGTTTTTAAAAGCCAGTGGTGGTGTAGAAGTGGCTGAAGCAGGGCAGCAGGGGAGGTAGATATTGATTTACTGGTGGCAGAAGATTACCAAGGATTTCTGACTCTTAAATATATAACATTAGTATCCACCCATAAGAAATGATTTTACTAAAACAAAGAAAGCTGGAATTGAAAACATAGCAGTCTCTCATCTCTTTTGCCTGACTTGCAGAATTAATTTTTGGAAACAAATCGTTTTTATATTAACGTGACCGTCGTATTTCCATCCCTTGTGCTGAGTAGTTTCTTTATAGTCACAATGAGTCCTGCAAAATAAGGTTTCTGGCCTCCTTGCCCCCTCCTGTTCATTTCAAGCTTGGGATCAGAGAGCAGCAAGCAATAATAAGAGCCTGCTTTATTGTCTCTTCAGAAGGGAAGTACTGGAGCAAAACATTATGTTAGGTCATATATTAAAAAAATTACTGCTGAAGGTAAGGGAACAGTTACAAGTTTTAAGGCTGTTTATGACAGGGGGCATGGTAATACAAATCCCAAGGATGATCAGTCTAAGGCCATAACCCTAGCCACACTTAGGTAGGAGTAAGTTCCACTGGATATAGTGAACTTTCTTCTGAGTAAACATGGAACTGCTGACCTTCCAATCAGCAAGCCCTAGGCTCTGTGGTTTAGACCACAGCGCAACCTGCATCCAGTTTTCAACATAGGGCCAGATTAAATAAACGGATCCTGCTAGTGGAAGCCCACGCAAGCACTTCAGCTAGGGCAATTGAGCTTCCCCCCACTCTTGCCCCCTTGCATGTCCACCACTGGCATGTGAGAACAGCACATGTGAGTGGGGTGGGGTGACAGAGAGGAGAGTTCATTCCATCAAGCAAGCTGACAGAGTGATCTCCTTAGTGTTATGTTGAGTTCCTCCCATATGTGTACTGTTTGGTGTGCTTCGGTGGCGGATAGTAACATTTTGACTTGGTAGGGCTGCAATTTTTCAGCTTGCTGTTTTCATCGCAATAGGACTTGTATAGTTCTCCTGTTACACATGTGCAGAGCCCCATTGTCCCTTTCTCTCTAAAAACAAAACAAAAAAGCATCAATTATTCTCTCCACACTAGGGACAGGGAAAGAGTTTCCCTGTAAGAGGGTCTTAGTATGATTTCCAGATAAGGTTTAATTCATTATTATTATTTTTTTAAAGGTGGTTAGTCATACCACACGACAAAAAGTTTCTGAAGTCATGTATTGCTTACATCAACACATTCATTGCTAAAAAAAAACTTAACGAAAAAGCTTTTCAAATGTTAGGAAAACTTGCTTCCAGCTGCATAAAGTTTTCCTCTCCCCCAAAATCAGTTTAACCATTCATTATCCAAAATGCTTGTTCTCTAAATTAAAAGAACAAAGTGTGCCAACCAACAGACAAAAAATTGCTTGTTTCCTCTGAGCCAGGGCATGTTAGAGCACAGCAGAACATATTTGCAATGCATGGCTCAGTCCTGAAAATGTGAACTAATAATCTCTGCTTATGTGAATAGTTAATCAGTGCCAGACTAATCATAATTTCACACTGCTCAGAGACTGGGGTGGCATGTAACAATGCTCTGGAACTGCATGTGGCCCACAGATCTAATAAAGGGCTTAAGATTAAAAAGGAGGGAACCATCAAAACCTTTATAGAGAAGAGGGTCCACAACCTGAGTGTGTTCTAGAGAAGTTCCTGTCTCATATCTCAGCCAATAGCACCTCCAAAGAAGGCAGAGCAAGGTTTCCACTCCTCAGGGATGGGTTAACACTCCTCACACACATCTTTCCTGCGAGTGTGTGTGTGTATGTGAATGGCCCCTCCTGTCCCCAGCCCAAGCCTTGCCTACTGGCATGCAGCTCCCAACCATCCACCCACTGCTGCATGCGACCTTCTGGAGCAAAAAAGGTTGCTCACCCTGACGGGGGTTTATAAAAAACTGGCATTTTGAATTGTTCTCAAAAAAGAAGCCAGTGCAGATTAAACAAAATTGGAGTGAGGTGTTCAAATCACTGGTGTCAACTATAGGGGGCCTTTGGCACCCACACTGTGAGGCCTCCGGCGCAACCTCCGGGAGAAACCAGAAGTCACATCTGAGACCTCACAGGGTCTTGGAATTCGTGTCTGAGGCCTCGTGGAGCCTCAGAGGTGACTTTCAGGTGATGCCGTGGTGTGCACAATGTGACGTCATGACGTCACATTACGTCACGTGTGCCGCTGGGCACCCATAATCTGGGGCCCAAGTCAGCATCCCCACTCAAATTAAGATAATATAACTCTGAGTTTTTCTAAGTAAATTGAGGTTAGGAGAAATTTCATGAGAATTTATTTCTAAATTAATTTCAGCTTTAGTGTCAGAGGAGCAAGTAAGGGGTGCATCTTGAGTCATTAAGGACTGTAGGATTTGTGGCATGATGTGCATGCAATTCTGCAAACTGAAGGTGACCTGGTGCAATGATTAATAATGAGACAATCCTATTAACCTCAGCCTTAGCCAAAGGTAGGACGAGTGAATAAGAGATATCTCTGCACTTTCCAGTCCTAAGGACAGGTAAGCATTGCACAGCAACTTTGTTCTGACAAATGGTCTAATGCAGCTAATAATTCTTTCAAAAGGAAAATAAAATGATGTTAATGATGATGCAAGAACAAAAAGTGCAAGCTTTTACAATTATTTCTAGGTTCATGGATGCATTTTGAAAGATTAGGTCCCCTAAAAATGCTGTTGGATTTTTATAGCAAGAATTAATGGCGTGCTCCATATCTTAGACTTGGTAGTTTTAAAAAAGTTATTGAGAAAATGTATCTACCAGAATACATAGTGAGGAAGGCAGTTCCTAGGCAAGGAAGGGCAAGTCACATAGGCAGACATTTTAAAAAAGACTACGAAGCCCTGCTGCTGGTAGTGGGAGGTTTGGAGTGCACTCTAAGGCTGCAATCCTAACTTCACTTGCCCGGGAGTAAGTCCCATTGAATTCAGTAGGATTTACTTTTGAGTAGACTTGGTTAGGGTTGCACTGTAAAAAAATTAAATACAAAGAGGGATAAAAATGGCACTGATCAGAAATTTAATGGTGAAGGCATGCTAAGTAGTGATAGGTTTGCTGACACACCACTGCACATGCCAAATTTGGCACACAGCTTGGAAAATAAAGAATAGTAGCATTACAGCCATCCACACCTGCAGGTATCATGTTAGTCTATCATATGTACAATCTGAGAAAAGTTGAGCCATGGGAAACAGAGGACAATTATTTGATTACAGCATCTTGTAGTTTTGTTGTAAAAACCTTTCACCATTGTGGAAACTCACTGGAACAGTGGTTCTTAAACTCCCCATAGACAACTTGAAAATTGCTGGGGGTGTTGGCAAACGACCTGATGCTTTTTCTGCCTGTTGCAGCAACTGTGAGGCAGTGTTCTAGGTGCTGTATGTTTTTCAGTGCTTCTTTTATTTCTTACAGATTGAATTACAATTTGAATTCCATTGAACTCAAATTGTAAAATAATAAAGACAGCAACATAAATGCAATTAAAATCAGTATAAATATTTAAAGGGATGGATTCAACCACAAGTCCAAAGACATGCCACAGAGCACCTGCATGAAACTCATGGACCATTGGTGGCCCACAAACCAAAGTCTGGGGAACCTCTGCCATAGAATACTTTGATAAGTGTGGAAAGGGAGCAGGATGCAAAAACTGCGGTGCTAGAACAATTTAATCAAAGTTGGGATTTTGTTTTTTGGTCCAAATGCATGTTACTCAAATTCTGCCTGCTTGGGCTATTCACTCTTGAAAAAGTTTGATTTAGTTTGAGCAAGCAGAACGCAAATAAAGACTGCTATGAACCTCTTTCCCCAGGAGCAGAATAATATTTGTTGTGTGTCAGTACAAGGTAGTCAGCCTACCTTAGCCCTATAGATAGTAAGTAACTATCAGACCCTAGCAGATTCAAGCAATGACCAATCTACTATTCCTACGGCAACAACTGCCCTCTGTGATGTCTTGCCATGCAAAGATACTTACCTAGCTCTTCAGGGGGGCAGGTACCACTCTACCCACTCTGTCCAAGGGGATTTTATCACCCACAGGAGCAATAATAAATCTGTGCTGACCATAAATTCTTGTAAATCTAGGAGTATAAGGTTTCTTGGCAACTAACATTGAACCACCACAGTGCACTTCGTTTGCCAAGTTTAGGATTAATGTCACCTCTGAATTTGTAACTTCTTCCCTAGAGCAGTTGAGGAAAGCCTACATTGTTTCAGTAAGGTTCGGAATTCAGCACCCTTTGTTTCCCACCAAAATTGGAACAGATGAAACTTCTGCCTACTGAATCAGGCCACTGGCTCCTCTGATCCACAAAGGGGGAACCTGTGGTGCTACTGAATTTGTGGTACTATCTGTGCCAGTTGCTGATCATTGGCTATGCTGGTTAAGGCTGATGGAGAGTAGAGCCCAAAAACGAATGGAGGGCATCCCCCATCCCTGCTTTAGACCAGCATTGTTTATCCAAGTGGATAAGCAGCTGTCCAGGGATGAAGTAAAAGATCTCTCCTGACCCTGCTATGTGGTGCTGAGCTGAAATGCCAGTTCCTGCTGCTGGTTGGTGTCATAGCATCATAAGGAAGCTTAATCAGACTGAGAACAGGAGTAGGAAGTTACCACAACCCAGTCTATTGAATCAGCCCATACATCTTCACTTGTAGGGAGCAGAGTAGATAGTTCCTAATGCAAATAATCTAAAAATGTTGGCAAGAGAGGAATCTGATTTGTTTACGTAGGAGAATAGCAGTGGTTCCAGGGTATGTTTTTTTATAAGATTTGGAAACCATTTCCTGCTGGTTTTATTGGTTTCTCGTAGGCAAATGTAATTGCGGTCGAAATGTACTGAATAATTAAATATTTCATTTTTATGGTGCTTCACTGCAGTTTAAAAAAGTAAATGCTAATTTCATGGTCTTGTGGTTTCAAGTGTCCTAAGCGGTTTCATTTAACTGATTTTCTTGCATGTATAAAAGCAAACATCAGATCATAAATAGTCTGCGCAGGCAAGGAACTGCAGTGGATTCTAGGCAAGTTAGATGCAGCGTCTTAAATACTATCTGCAACAAAGCACAGGTATTGAAAAATAATGCAACTGGAACGAAATAGGCCGGGAGAGAAAATAAGGTTCTGCTCTCTTGATTTGACCTCTGAGGAGAAAATGGCTCAGAATGGATTGGATGACATGTACAATACGTTACTAATTAGGCAATTAGGATTGCTTTTAAGATGTGGAAATTGCAGTCAGGCTTCAGAGATATAGTGCTATAAATGCACATTTTAAATAACTCCCTGCATTTCAAGTTGTTAAAATTAAATCAACTGAGAAATGCTAACCAGGTGTGATTATGTTGCAGCCACATATAATGTGTGGGGTTTTTTTTTGGGGGGGGGCGCACATGTGCATGTGGAAGAGGAAGGATGAGCAGTCAGACAGTCTCATGCTCTCAGTTTGGAGGAGCGGCAATTGTGGCAAACAAAGACCAACTATATATTTGAATCGCTGAATAAAAGCATCAATAAGAAAATTCACTAAAATCCTCTCACACTTCACTTCACCCAGTGGGTCTGTATGGTCATTGATGTATAGATGATGCTACAAAGCTGCATTGGACATAATGAAGTAAAAAGACATAACGAAGTAAAATGGGTTAGGGAAATCCATCAACAATGGAAATAATGCTTATCTCTCTCATTTGCTTCCTATCCCTGGCAGAAGCAGCTCAGGAGTACACACGATCATCTCATTTCATCCTCACATTCCTGTAAAACAGGCAGAGACACACACTATTTCCTGAGCTTTGTGGCTGAGTAGAGATTTGCACCTAGATCCCCCTAGTTCAGATTTAGAGCTGTGCCTCTATTTTATTTTAAGCTGCTCCACAGTAAAAATGTCATAGACGTTATTTACAATTTACCATGAATCAACCTTCTAATGTTTGTACTATTGCTTGAATTTACTGCAGTGGTATCCTAATTGGTATCAATGTGCAATAAATTTATTTCTCCTAGTGCAAAATATGCTTAAAAGTTACCAAAGAAGCAGAACTGAATGCAAAGTGTTCTTTTTTCTAAAAGGCCAAGGGGCTGACTACAAATCTGTAAATTCCACAAGGGATTTTTCTGATATTCCAGATTTTGGAGATTTGAACATGAACAAAAGCGACAGAATTTTTAGTGCTAGATATTTTTTTAGTGGGCATGTGCCCGATTTAGAAGTGATGAAAACATTCAGAAATATCAAATGCTTTTGAATTGTTTATTTAACACACAACAGGCACCAAACTAGCAATTTGTCTTTTGTGTTAGAGATTATCTGTTCACGGACTAGAAGGGAACATTATTCACTTTTTTTTAGTTTAAGAATGCCAAACTAAAAGAGATACACACACACACACACACACACACACACTTAATTCTTCCTGGCTTGTTAGAGTTCACTAAGTCATATGTACTATATAGCAAACGTGTATCAATGCACAGTAAACGTCGTGAAAATACAAAGGTATTACCCCCAAAGGCAAACCTACACAGAATTTATGGGTTCCTTTCGAAGGACGTTGGGTGCCAAAAGAAAGCCCAGATATTAGGACTATACACGCCACTGTGGTCCAGAATAAGAAGCAGGACAAAGAACTGGTGAATTGTAAGAACTTACATTATTAGAAATGATCTAATGCCAGGACTTAAAAAACCTAGGGTTGCTATATTATTTTTGTTGAGTTGTGGGGTTGTTTTTTTTTTTTTTTTTTGCAAAATCCCAAAAAATAAATAAATGAAGTTTTTGAGGGAAATCGCCAACATGGGCTAAACACATGCCCTAAATTACCACAGGACAGGGGTTAATGTGATGTATGAATTGAGCCATAGTTAGAACCAAACTTTTCTTTAACGTGAACACCCAGCACACTGGTTTATGCTGCTCAAATGTTCATGCTTGGTTCTTCACCTACTGCTGCTGCACTGCTGGGAAACTAACCAGAGCTAACCAAACAAACCTTGAGCAGCAACCAATTTGCTCCTTTCTTGCTGCTCATGGTTTGTCTACAGAGAAACAAGCCATAACCTCAGGTTGGGATGTCATGACAAGACACACTCTGGCTTGTTTTCTGGCAGTGCAGGGAGAATAAGAGCAGAGGATGAGTGCAGTGAGAACTCTTCAACTATGCATGCCACATACTATGTTTCCACACTGAAGAGTCCATTTTAACTATGGTTTAATGGGTTGTGAAAACCAGGCCACTGTACATACCCTGTCCTCTTTTCTCATAGGAGTTTCTTACACATGTCTAAAGAACCTGTTCAAAAATGTGCTTTTGTGTGTGAGAGACAGAGAGAAAGGATTCCTTCAGAAACAAACAAACAAACAAAAAACAAAAATTGCAGCTATCCTTTGAATTTCACTTCTCTGAATATTGCAATATAGTTGTCCAAACCAAAATGTGTACAAAAATATGCAAATTTGGGGAAGGTTCATCCGTTAGTGAAAATAATGTAAAAATGCACTATATTAGGGTGAATTGCTTCCACAATAATGTGTATAAGGCAAATTTTCATTCAGAAATGTATATTAGAAGAAATGCATAATAATTCACTTGCTAAGAAGCAAATTGTTGTTTGGATAAATTATAGAAGAGAAGTAGATACCGTAATTTGAGACAAGGCAGAGGAAAATCTCTTTCTATGGAAAATGTTGCACAGCTATAAGTATACAGCCCTGAAAACCGTGCAGTTCAAAAGTGAGCATGATGGAGACAATAATTCATAATAAAAGGCAATATACCCGTGGAGGAGAGTCACTTTATTTTTATTATATTTTTTATTACAGATGAGATGGCTGGATCATGATTTTAATAATCATCCCAAGTGAATGAAGATATCATTATACAAGATTCTTGGTATGTATTTCACATTTTCTCTAGGGATTTCCCTTTTTAATTTGCAATTGTTATTACCAAGTATTTACACCCTCAAGAAAAGTACTTTGGAAAGTGGTCTCTTTTTCTCCTTCTAAGGGTGTCCATAAATCCTAGGTAATACATTTGCACTGGAGTACAGTAGCTTAGAACTTCTGGAAGTGGATCTAGGTTACCCAAAACAAGGGCCTATTGATGCAATCCCATGTCTACTTTCCTTTCCTCTTCCCCGCGGGTAGTAATGATAGTGTGACATGACACAATCACATTGTGTAATTTCCCTGCCCACTATGGTAGCCAGTGATGTGGACCAGGGTCAAATAAAGGCATAACCTGGTGTATTTTATTACTCCGGAAAGAGGAAGAGGAACTAGACAGAGGACATCTAGTTTAGTCCCATGCATGGAACAGCACTATATGAAAGATTATATAAAGCATTCTACAGACATTTAAAAAATCTTGCAGAAACCCAATTGCATGAGGAAATTTACTAAAACTATGGTGTGTCTGAAATGAGAGAGCAGAATAATCTCAACCCCTTAAATCTTTTTCTTCCTAAATTTACATACCATTCAGTATCTACTGAACAGAGGACCAGCATTGTATGCACCCCTCTGACATTTTATAAATACATAATGAAAGGAGAAAGTATCAGTAGCAATTTTGTTCTATTAGGAATTGGCCTGGAACAAGCAGAAACAGCCATCTAATTCTGCCATAAAGTGAATAATAACTTGGGCCACAAATGATCGGAAGGGATTCATATGCTGTTTCCTTATCTATCCCTCAAGACATTCTAGTCTCTGGATTTTTCGCATTTTCATTTTTTCCTTCCTATACACCAGTTACCTATAATAATTCGGTGGTGATGGATGCAAAAGAAAGAAACAACAGTGACAGGAAAATGTATTGCTTCTATTTGCAGTAAACGTCAGTGAACTTTTCCAACATTCTCTTGAGGGCAGTGAAAAGGAACTGCTATGTCACATTGTCTTTTATTTATGAAGAGAGGAGATCCTGCAGTTAAGTACCAAAAATGTAATAAATGGAGCAGGGGCAAGGGAGACACACACCCCTCCAAAAACTAGATAGATAGAATTGCCCCCTCCCAAATATGTTGCTGTCTGCCCTTGATTGTATGCTTGACAATACTGATGGCAAGATCAATACTGACCTATCAGCTCTCCTCTATTTGGGGAGCACAGTTACCCCAGTCTTGCCCTGTGAAGTGGGGCCATCAGTGGGAAACCACTGTTCCTTGTCTTCCTTACTCAGAGGAGGCTTCTGTGGTGTTTGTGCCTGGTTCAGCCATGAGGAAAGTAGCAGTTGACCAATATCAGGTCACGTTAGAAAAGGCCTAGAGCTACACTTTACAATTTATTTTGGTAGAAGCTAGCATTTTTAGTGTACCTGCCCCCCCTTAATACACTTAAATTGTGACACCCTCTTTGCTTAGTATTCGGTTCCTTCGCATGTATGACCCAATTCAAACAAGATTAGACAGGGAACTGTATGACAACACAACACTATATAACCAATCTGATGGGCTACTTGAAGGTATTACTGAGGACAATGTAAATGAATAAATATTTCTTGAAATAGTGCTGAAAAATTACCCAAAAGGGGGGAATATTTTTTCAGATTACTGAAAATCTTTGTCCCCCCGACAAAAATGGTGGGTGGGGGGAAAGCAAGTGTCTATTCAGGTCTTTAAAAAAGCCTTTGGATTATTTGTGTGTGCTTTAAAAAAATGATATTCATGGTATCAGAACATGGTGAGATCTTGAGGCTCTGGTGTCAGGATGACTGCCTTTTTCTCATTCTGAGCTTACACCTCTGCTTAACAAAATGTGAAAGCAACAATATGCATGCGCTTTGTGAATATTTGATAGAACTGTTAAGTACCTTCGTTTCCATTAAGAAATTTTCAAAACGCAACATCCACAGGATGTAATTGAGAGCGGAAGGAATTAGCAGAGTGTCCTAAGGCACTTACCTGGCCGATGTGCCTTTGGAACAGCCATGTTCGTCACGCGTCCTGCATCCTGAGGTTTGGGAGGCGATGCAGTAAACCTGCAAATCCCCGATTCGGATGGGGTGCTTGAGGTCAGGCTGTCTGTATATTCATTAGTCCCTGCCGTAAGCTGCTCTGATGATGTGTCTGATATGAAGCATTCCGTGATGGTAAACTTGGCATGTCGCAGCTGCTCTTCCATCTTGGCATGTTCATATGCTCTTGCCAGCTCTTCATAGGTGGAGGAGGCACTTTCTGTGGAGACCATGCTGCTCCTTGCTCGGTCTAAACACCAGAAGGTGAAAGAAAGAAAGAACAGGCAATCACTTCAGCATGGGTTTTTAATCCACCAAAGTCCACTATTTAGCTCTTGCACACTAGTCAGCTTGGGCAATAAGAGCATTCTGGTATAGCAAGGCTATGCTTTCCTGGCAGTTTTCTGGACTTGCATCACAAAAATCATGTTTTATTTGTGGAGGGGGGAAAAAGAGGGTATTCAGCAGTGAAAGAGCTGTAAATATTTTTGTTTCCATTAGCACCTTTTTCTCTTTATGATTCCAGATTTAGTGTTTGCAAATACGAGACAGAAGGGATAATTGCAGCCCACAGAGAACAGTACTTGTTGTGCTCATTTTCTCACACTTCAACACACATTTCATGTAATGAAGCTCCTGTGGTGAATTGTTATTGTTGCACATCGCCCCAATCTCAGAGAGGTGCAAGATTCCAGGGTTTCCAGGCACATACCCAGGGTTTGTGTTTCCTTTTAGAAATGAGGCCAGTGGAGAATGTTGCCTCCTTATAATATATAGTTTATTTACACATATATACAACCTGAGCCTACAGTGGAGGGGTTCATAGCATTAACACCCCAAAAGGGTCTTGTTTCTCAAACAGCCTTGAAACACTGCTGTCAAACATCGCTCTCCGTCTCTCCGACTCTCTAAACTCAGGCTTCTTCCTTCTAACTAACAGCATGCTGGGTTGGGCCCCCACCCATTTGCCACTTCTCACAGAGCCCCTTACTTTTGTTTCCCTTAATGGCCCATCACCCAGGCTATCACCTCAACACAGAAAGCTAGCCTGGCTTATAATTTAACACTTGCTGGATCCAGGGGTTAGAAGGATCTTGCATATAGCCTCCCCCCCCCCCCAAAAAAAAACCTTCATAACATTTTTATAGTGAGACAACACAGACACAGGCCTGCAGGTTTCCTGCTTCTGTTCTGTTATCTTGTTGTTATTTACATAGGAAGTTGCTTTACACCAGGTCAGGCCATCAAGCTCAGTACAATCATACCTCGGGTTACAGCCGCTTCAGGTTGCCTTTTTTTGGGCTGTGGACTGCCAAAACCTGGAAGTACTGGAACAGGTTAATTCCGGGTTTCGGCAGTCACGCATGCACAGAAGCGCTAAATTGTGCTTTGCGCATGCACAAAAGCGCCGAATCGCAACCTGCGCAGGTGTGGGTTGCAAACGCTGTGTTGTCTGTATTGTCTACACTGACAGTAGCTATCCAGACTGAGATCTCTTCCTGCGCTACCTGGAGATGCCAGGGAATGAACCCAGGGCCATCGGCATGCAAAGCAGATGCTTTAACCCATTAAGTTATGGCCCTTCCAAGTCAATCTGCCCATTCCACACAACGTATCCCATAAATAGGTATATTGGTCACCATTAGCCTACCTGGAACTTGCTGTTGATCTGAGCCTACCAAGTCAATAGCAGCATAACTACAAATGTGAATGTGCAAAAAAGGGTTTGGGGATTCAGGCACCACTATCATTAACATTAATGGGAGTTGTGCAGCTGTTTCCTCCTGTTATGAGTGCATTATTCGAAACATAAATTTAGTTGACGCAAATGAAATTATATGCACAAAATGTATCCTCATCTCACCTCCCACAGTACTTCTTAAAGTATCTCATTTCAGGTACTTTTTCATACAAAGCATACTGAGATGAGAGCTTATCCTCTTACACTTAGTAGATGGTTCAAGAATTTTAGATGGGAGGAAAATATTTGGGTGGGAGATAGGAGTCTCCTAACAGCTATGGTGCCGGAGGAGACAATTTGAGAGTCCCATGGACTGCAAGAAGATCAAACCTCTCCATTCTTAAGGAAATCAGCCCTGAGTGCTCACTGGAAGGACAGATCGTGAAGCTGAGGCTCCAATACTTTGGCCACCTCATGAGAAGAGAAGACTCCCTGGAGAAGACCCTGATGCTGGGAAAGATGGAGGGCACAAGGAGAAGGGGACGACCGAGGGTGAGATGGTTGGACAGTGTTCTCGAAGCTACAAACATGAGTCTGACCAAACTGCGGGAGGCAGTGGAAGACAGGAGTGCCTGGCGTGCTCTGGTCCATGGGGTCACGAAGAGTCGGACACGACTAAACGACTAAACAGCTATCAGCAGCCATAACAAACTACAGTTTCCAGGATTCTTTGGGGGGAAGCCATGGCTGTTTCAGGTGTTACAATACTGCTTAAATGCATAGTGCAGATGGAGCCGCACTTATCACATCGTGGCAATCAATGCAGGCAACCCTGTTGCAGGAAAGAAAAGGCCTTGGTGGTCCATCCTTGGTGGGTCCTCATGTAACAAGGGAAAGGTGAATATCATCATGATCTAGCATTTTTCTAGTATAGTAATCACACTGAAATTCATTTCAACAGCATTATTTCATCTGGCAAGGTAAAGGTAAAGGGACCCCTGACCATTAGGTCCAGTCGTGGCCGACTCTGGGGTTGCGGCGCTCATCTTGCTTTATTGGCCAAGGGAGCTGGTGTACAGCTTCCAGGTCAGCATGACTAAGCTGCTTCTGGCAAACCAGAGCAGCGCACGGAAACACCGTTTACCTTCCCGCCGGAGCGGTACCTATTTATCTACTTGCACTTTGACATGCTTTAGAACTACTAGGTTGGCAGGAGCTGGGACCGAGCAACGGGAGGTCACCCCATCAAGGGGATCGAACCACCAACCTTCTGATTTGCAAGTCCTAGGCTCTGTGGTTTAACCCACAGCACCACCCGGGTCCCATTTCATCTGGTAGGGAAGAGCAAAATTTCTGTAGAATGTGGCTTTCCTAATAGAACCAAGGTTGAAGAAATCGTATTTAAAAGCTCACATTCTGAAGCCTATTATCATGATTGTTCTGTAATGATGAAATGCCTTAATAGAAGTTTTAGATTGTCTCCCTCTTTGGCCCCAGGTGAGATTGTCTGGCTTGTCCATACCCACTATCTAGCCCATAAAATAATAAGGCTTGTTAGTGAAATGTTTTGAAAGCATAGCTGGATACCTACTGGAGTGGACCTTTCATACCTCCCAGCTATTGATGTCTGGACAGAGCTTCTTAATTGGTTTCGGATGGCTGTTTTGATTGACATTTGGTACTGTCACTTCAAGCAAGGGTTCATTATTGCTTACCTCCCTGGTTCTCTTACTGCCAGGTGGCCCAGGAAGGCAAGTCTGAGAGTTACTGTAGAGCTGGCTAGCTCATTTTTTCATTCATATTGAACAACTTTCACAAATCATTTTAGTTCTACATCCTCCCAGAAGGATGGTTTTCCCCACCCCCACAAAATTTGTTCCAAAGTATATTGCTGCCATTAGTTCTTCATGAAAATTTGTTAGAATTATATAGACACGTATCATACTGAATTGTGCTCAATATATTCAGTTCTGCAGAGAAATTTTTGCATGTTATTTTCATAATATATGCACTGTAATGCACACTTTAGTATATACAATTTTGTACAAATTGCTTCGCTGGAAATTCAGGGAAGTGCACATTTCAAATCATGGCTGGACTACAGTTTGTGTATTATTTCAGTAAATGTGAATTAGGTACGTTCACCTTTAAATGTTAATCGGATTGAATTTCTCCCCCATACTTATAGAATATAGTCTTCTGGCTAGAAAACTTTCTTGAGTATTTGAAGAGATACCCATCACATCTTGGAGAAGGTGATACCCCTCCAACTTAAAGAAGAGGGCAGAAAGAGAGAGAGCCCCCTTCAGCCATTTCCATTTTGATGAGTTTCTAGCTGGAGTTAATTACAGCTGGGGGAGTAGGGCTCAAAAGCCCTTTGGACCTGCTAACTATTGAAAGAACTTCTGTTTGTGCTCCATTCTGTATTTTCATGAACAACAAATATTACAAATGACAACGTAAGTCCCCAGTGTCCCTTCTTTCAAAGGGGAGAATTCAACAATAGAGTGGTACCTCAGGTTAAGAACTTAACTCGTTCTGGAGGTCCGTTCTTAACCTGAAACTGTTCTTAACCTGAAGCACCACTTTAGCTAATGGGGCCTCCTGCTGCTGCTGCGCCGCCGGAGCACAATTTCTGTTCTCATCCTGAAACAAAGTTCTTAACCCGAGGTACTATTTCTGGGTTAGCGGAGTCTGTAACCTGAAGCGTATGTAACCCGAGGTACCACTGTACAGTATCAGTATATGCACTTTTGGGTGAGGGTGTGGTCAGATTTTTTAGTTACAAAAATTCAACCTGGTAACAGTGAGAGCAAGTCTCAGGGCTCATGATCTTCCATGTCTCTCAGACCACAAGAAGAACATAAGGTTCAACCATGCTGTATTCTTTGGGTCTCCACAATGCTGTCCTACTGCAGTCCTGAGGAAAATCCCTCCTCTGTTTGCTTTAGGGCAGTGATTGCCAAACTTGGCTCTCCAAATGTTTTGGGACTACCATTCCCATCATCCCTGACCACTGGTCCTGTTAGCTAGGGCTGATGGGAGTTGTAGTCCCCAAACAGCTGGAGGGCCATCACTGCTTTAGGGGAAAGCTTCCCACTAATTGGAATTTCCTCCCAAAGCCAACAGCAACTTCAGAAGATAACATTTCCTCAGGTCCTCAGCACAGGAGAAAATTTCAATCCCCCCCATCTTCTGCTACCCCACTAAATACAAGCCCTCTCCAACTTCTGCCTGCTGCTATTAACATGTGGAAACAGCTCTAAGGGTTAAATGTAAAGATGCATTTATTGTCGTATCTGGTTGGGTGCTCAGCTAAAATCAAATATGCTAAATCAAAAACAGCAAATGTCCTGTTCTGATTATAATGTTGTAATGAATCTGAAGTCTAGGAACAAAGATTATACCTGTATCTTGTGATGGGCTGACACTGTAGCTGTCGCTTTCTTTATCCACTGACCCTGCTGCCCTGGGTGTTGGTAGCCTCCAGTCTGTTGTTAAGGTGTGGGCTGATATTGTGGGATGAGGTCTGTTGAGAGTCCATTGGCTAGCATATCTGTTGCGAGCTGTGGGCCCAGCTTTTGCATTCCTCCTTGTTGTAGGATCTGCAGTGAAAACACAGAGGTAATGTTGGCGCTGAATACTTGATTAGTCAAGAAAAGAAGCCGAGCGACTGGCTGAATAGAATTACTGCTGAGTGATGGAGCCTCAGGATGGAAATGAGTATCAGTGGGGCCTATCTGTAGGCATATACATTTATTATCAATTTCTATCAGCATCTATGATGTATAAGTTTCAAAGATATTCTAAAGGTTTATTATTGCAAGTATGGCAAACCTTTGACCCTTCAGATTGTGCTGAACTACAAATCCCATCAGCCCCAGCAAGCATGGCTGATGGTCAGGGGTGAAGGAAATTGTAATTTAGCAATATGTGGAAGGTCAAAAGTTTCCTGCACCTGCATTATTGGTTCATTTTTCTTTGACAAAGCTTGATTTCCAGGCAAGTGATCATTTTTTGTATCATGTGGACTAAATTCTGTTTGAGGATTTTAAAAAAAGCATTATCTAGAAATCAATAATTAAAGAATTGTGTCCAATGTCTAATACCCATTTACTCTTTTATTTTATTTTATTTTTTTAAGAATGGGTGGGTATGGATTTTGTGGAAATAGGACATTAAAGCAGAGGGAAAAGATTTTCCTTTGCATCTGAGAGGGTTTTCATAGAATCATAGAGTTGGTTACTAAGACTGGGATATAACAGTATTAAAAATATAAATTCAAGCTTATTAAATAGGTATTTGATTGGGCTCTTTTTATTATTATTAAAATAGAAAAGCCGCTCCTTTTACATTGCTTTGAAACTACTTATCCTTAACTCACTCCTTTTTAAATAGTCATAGAAGGATTATTCATGATTCATCCCTTCTCATTGACAGATTGGCAGGTTTCTTACTTACAAAGCCATTTAAAAATGCAAACTGTCCATATGTTGTTCACTGTTTGAGATTAGGCTAATAACCAGCACACACACGCATAAAAAGGGGACAATCAGCAATAAAAATGGTGTCCCATCTTTTCTGTCGAGCAAAGACAATAGCTAGATGAATAGCTCAGCAAAACAAAACCAGCTCAATTTAATGGTATGCCACAGCTTTATATATTGATTATGCAATGCATTTTGTAAACTTCATATAATCAGTGCCAAAATGTTAGGAAACATTCCACGCATTAGCAAACTATACTGGATTCTTGTCAAAATGAAAAACTTCAGAATGATGTATCTGCTTACTCAGTATCTCTTCTGTGCAATGGGTTTTGTAAATCACACATAATCAAAGCCAGACTGTTCGGAAATATTCCAAACGTTGGAAAACTTATTGGATTTTTTCTAAATTTAAAAAGCTTTGACTATCATACTTGCTTGCTGATCAGCCTATTTGTTTATTTTTTATATTAGAACCACAAAACAAAGTGTCCTTAATACTTACTTGTTCCTGGCCGGGCGTCAGAAACGTCTACCAGTGGTCCAGTGGCTTGTGAGACAGACTGGTAATGCACTGTGTGTGTAACAGTCAACGACTTCTGTTTCGATGTCTCCCCAAAATCAGCATCAGTTAACAAGACTGTAGATCGGTCATCTGCGAGAAAGGCAATGACAGAGCAGAATATCTTAATGGTGTCCCACTTTTGGCTGATTTTCTAAGAATGAATGAATGAATATCACTTCTATAGTCTTCACTACATCTTAGAACCTAATAACCTGGCAAATGAATTTTGTCTCACCTTGCTTTTTGCCCAGAGCTAATTAACAAGGGAAGAGATATTTTTTTTCAGGTGAGAAACATTTTTTCCACCATAGTAAGGACTAACATGGAAAGAACTGTTTACTTCCAGTATGACTCCTCCGCCCCCAGATATATGAATAATGGCAAAAAGGCAAGATGTAAAAGTGATGCTGCTGTGATTATAGAAATCGCAGAAAAGTGCACTACTTCTGCATGCCATATGCTTCTTCATGCACTGGCAGCTCCAGAGTACATAATGGTATGCGCATGGAAGAGAAATTATTGCCCAAAATGGCTCTGTAAACTTTCCCTTTTCCCACACAGTCCTGCAGTACCCTATTTTAATAGTATCGATATCAACTTACTCCCTCCCCCCTCAAGTATATGATCTCTTTATGAGAGAACACATCAACAAATACCATTTCCTTCTGACTCGAGTTGATAGCTTTCCTTTTCCTTTTAAGCTATAATTAGATACGGGGTGTTATGAGTTAAGAAAAATAAGCAGTTTAAGTAGGCGGCAGAAAACATAAAAAGATGACAATGGGTCTGTTCCAACCCTACAAGAGTTAATGGTGAACCACCCACTGCCACTGAAGCTTGTAAAAACAATCTATTTCTATGCATCGTACTATCAGGATTGACACATTTAACTTCCACCTACATTGCTGCAGTCACTACTGGATATTCTTAATAGCAGTAAGAACTACAGGGAATGCAAACACTGAAGTACTGTATGACTTTTAAATATATTTCCAGACAGGCTGCCAACAGTGGGACAATCAAGTATTTCCTAAACATTTCCTCCCCCCACCTCCCTGGATAAGAAACCATTAACATGAAGAACCATGCATAATAATACTAAATATACATTTTGCCCAAAAAAGGTCTTAAGTAGGATGAACACAATTCTCCACCCCTGGCAAAAAGAGCTGCCTCTTTTCAAGTTGGCAATAAAACCTCTGGGCAATGAGCCATGTGGAAGCTCACCAAATGTCTGGATCACGGCTCGCCACTTTGTGTTAGACACAGCCTGTTACAGAAGCAACGATCAGGTTGCATCTGCAGCAGCCACACGTTTAAAACATGCCCCCACCAAAGTATCTTGGGAACTGTAGTTTGCTAAGGATGCTGGGAACTGTAGCTCTGGGAGAGATAAAAGGAGCATATGCAACCTGCATCTGCAGTACAAACTCTGCTGCCCATGGACTGCAACACAAGGGTAAATCCCCCCCCCCATGTGATAAAGCTTGGCAGCAGAGAAACAGCAGAGAAGCAAAATTGCAAAAATATACAAAGTTGAAACCAAATGCAGGATTAGCCATTTTTAAAGCAAGCACTGCCATCACTGCACTTTTTCAAGAGTTGGATCATTAGGAGTTCTGTGTTCCAACTGGTTGCCCCGGCTTAGCAATTCTGAAAATCTGGGTTCACAAGGTGAGCCACCAATGTTCAACTTTAGAAATCCTAAACCAAGGAATGATTTGTGTAGGGATTTTCTGACAGCAAGGTCAAATGCATAAAATGTATTAAGGGGATGAGTCTATACTTACCCAGAGGCCTGCCGAAGGCCACAGGAAGAGATGCTTGACCAGCACACACACACAGAGAGATGTCCACTAGTGGGTTAAGACTTATGTACCTAGAGGTCCCCCAGAATGCAGGTGGAAACAGTGGTGGCTGGTGCCCATTGGGAACAATAGGGCAGAAAGCATGGAGGCTGACAGGAGGTGGAGCCAGAACTGATGACAGGCGGAGTCAACTAATTCTAGTTTTTCCCTCTTCCTCCATCCTACAGAAATCTACACAAAGGCATCACTGATAGACCAAGAAGGAAGCTGACAGTCAGCGCCACCCCGCTACACTGATGTACCGTAAGTTAGAAGGCAATCAGGTGGGGACTGACTGTTGTTGATGGGGCAGTGCCCCATTTGCCCTAATGGACCAACATCTATGGGATGGAAAGCTCTACTGGCACAGAAGCACAGAAATATTCAAACTGTAGCGGGGGCGGGGGGGGGGGGAGGACACACATGTAAATTGACCCAAGCTTTTCCTTTCTATGGGCTGAATTCAATGATTTTCTAGGGGAAATCAGGTCTTATGCTGCACAATAGGGCTCTTTGTCCCCTCACCTCCCCTCATTGTCCCCCAAATTGGCTCAGGGTGGGCTTGGGGGGAAGCCCCAGAACAGGCTGTGGGCTGAGGAGAAGGGAGCTCATTCATCTGGCAAGCCGAAATGCTTCTACTGACAGAATGAGCTGCTTGGTGCTATGTTGAATTCCTCCATGCATGTGTGTCAAAACCATCCCAGCCACTTTCATTGCAATTTTCTTCTTGAACTACAGAGCTTGGTCTCACTGAAAACTTTTTCATTTCACATGCAGTACTGAGTCAGAACTTTTATCATCAAAACAAAAACAAAACTGTAAGAAAAAGTATTCGGAGGGGCTGTTTTCTATTCCTTAAACGTAGCTTTTTGTAATACCTTAAGAGAAACAACACAGAGCTAGTGAGATCCTCTTGTTGTACAAAGGCACCTCATGAGCTTATTGCTGGCTTACCAATGGTTTCCATTGTATCCCTCTCTTCAATCAGAAGCTGAGCTCTGGGAATATCTATGTGCATTCTGAGGGTCTGCTGTTGCTTATTAAGTGTATCCGATGTCCTTGTGTTTTTACTAGAAATCAGAACAAGAACAAACCAAACAAAAAAAAAGAGGGGGAACAGGCATTAAAGTCGAATGAAGAAATTCTTTTATTAGTTTAAAAGCAAAATAAATACTTTAGTCTCCTATCGCTATCAGTGGGGTGTTCAAATAAATGCTTTTCATTAGTTCTCCCATGTGTACATACAATATATTAGTCTAATGCTGAAGCTTAGAAAAACAGGAGCAATGGGAGAAAATAAGCCTTTCCCCTTGAGATTCTTTTGAAAAATACAATCATAAACTCTTATTTCTCCTTTCCTTCCATTTCTTAAAGACAAGCCTAAAAATCCCTTTGTTCAATCAGAGGAAAGGTGGGTTTTATGGCATTGTATTCTTACCATAAATTGGCATTGACAAATATTAATCAACAGAGAAACTGGACATTTAAGTGGTTATTTATTTACACCTTTATATGGATTGCAGTAATTGCTTCTGGTTCGCTATTTCCCTTCAACACACTTTGCTTTTTGTTCTGTTGACACTGCAATAACAAAATTTTAAGAAAGCAATCCAACCACTGTTCCTCTACTAATTCCCAGCATTGGGGGACAGAGATAAGAAACAATTAGTATATTATCACCAAAGCTATTATATTCTCATTTTAAAATGTGTGCACTAGAAAATTAGCCTTGGAATGAGTTATGAAGCTAAGAATTTTGCACACACACCCCTCTATATCAGAGGTGCAAAGTAACCAACAAAATTGCTTTAGATCTGTAGCACTTGGAAGCAGTCTGATCTGTACCCTCAATGAACAAAAAAAGATAGGGTACTGTTATTTTTTATTATTTGTTGAGAAAAAAGAACTGGAAAAAGTAGGCCACCCCAATTGTCTAGCTCTGCTGCTTATGCGCTGCTCTCACAGCCAGAACTCTGAGAATGACAACCCACATAATAAAGAAAAGCAACTGTGCTAATTTGCTTCAACATCCCAGTGCTGCTTGAAACTATTGTCTTTTTCTATTGATGTGAGTTCATCTATCAGTCTTGACTCTCCCTTCTGTGCTGCATGCCTTTTTCTCTTGAGAAAAATAAAGAAATGAATAGAGCACCACACGGCAGTTTATTTATTTGCCCATTCTTTGTCTTACTACAGGGGTAAGGAAACCCTTCTCAGCCCAAGAGCAAGATCAAGAACTGGCCCACCCTCCCATGGGCCATTTTCGATAGGCGGGAGAGACTGCCAATTTTTCAATCACCTGACAACAGGTGACAACTTCAAAGAGGTTTGCTGTCAGTATCCATCAGCTGACTGGTGCTGACAGACCTTTTGAAGTCTGTTTTCAGGTGCAGTCTAGATCCAAACCACTGCAAAGGAAAAAATGTTCATTTGCAGGCACAGTTTGAGTCCAAGCCATGTCTGCAAATGGACAACTTCAAAGGGTCTCAGCATCAGCAACAGTCAGTTGATTGGCACCGATAGTGAGCTCCTTGGTAAATGGATTGTCAGAGCCAATCAGCTGATTGGTGCTGACAGCATGCATTCAAAGAGGGGCAGCTCTCAGTGAACCCTGCTTGCCAAGGAAGGATCAGGAGTGCTCTTTAAGCTCCTGCTTGTTCCTTTGCAGCTGTGTCTTTATCTGTCCCATATGCAAGGCTCCATATGATGTCAGGTGTGAGCCTAGTGGGCATGCTTTGGGGAGAAAGGCTTTACAGGAAGCTTGTCTGGCCTAATTAGCCTGGAGGCTCCCCACTGATGTCTTATTAAAAACAAAAACAAAGAGAAATATTTAAAAAGATTTGCAAACCTGTTAGATGGATTTCAGGGGAAGAGGGGTGCATCTAAGATGTCACAGGCTTTAGGCAATCAACACTGTTCCTAATATAGCTGGCTTCTAGTGCAAATATGCAGAACTATTCCTTCCTGCCCTACGTTGTGGAATGCCCTCTCATCTGAGGTGCACTTTCCCTGACCTTGATTTTTATTTGTTTTCTATGATTGGATTAGTGATGGTAACAATTATGTTGCTTTATTTGTTGGATTAAACTGCATGAAATCCACCCTAGAATTGCTTGGAGAAGAGCAGACTATAAATACATATACCAAACAAACAAAGAAACACCATACATGGTACTTTGAATCCATGCTCTTCAGCAGAACTAAACTAACCACATATCTCCTCCAGCACCACACAGACTATAACTTGGAAATCTATGTTGAAAATTCCTTAGAATATTTAAATGGGATGTTTCCTTAACACATGCTATGCATTTTGGAAAGGTCCCAGTCCTGATCTCAGGTTGATACTCCTGTATCACAACCAAATTGACAAATTGTACACATTGTTCTTACCTCATAAGCATTTCAGCCAGACTCTTTGCATCTAGGGGAAAACGGGAAAACTATTAACACTGCTTAAATAGCTCATTAGTACTGCATGTTTGTTCAATTAATCCATTTTTAAGCATTGCTGTCTATTTAAAATTATTTTTCATGGTGATGGGGGACTGGATGTGGAAGAAGAATCTGAAAATTAATCCAGTTAAAATGGTAATACTGTTGGTTGATCAAGAGTTTCAATATACAGCCTTGATTGGATGGGGTTGCACTTCCCCTGAAGTCAAAGGTTTTCAGTTTGGGTCTGCACCTCACTCTTTCATTTCTTCTGGATAACCACGTGGTCACATGATTACCAGCTTCAGCCGGATGTCATGCCCTTTACTGGCAAAGACTGACTTGGCCATGCCCACTCAATGTTGTAGAACCTCTAGATTCTATTGTAATATGCTTTATGTGGAGCTGACCTGGAAAACCATATGGAGCCTTCAAATAGTAAAAAAAAAGCATCAGTGTTTTTGTCTGGGGCCAACCAGACAAAGTGTATTATTCTAGTTCTGTATGGTTTATGTTGGTTATCTATTAATTTCCAGACTCAATTGAAGGTACTGGTTCTTACCTTAAAGCAGGGGTGGGAAACCTGCAGTCCTCCAGTTGCTCTTGGACTCCAACTCCCATCTTCTCTAGCCAGCATGACCAATGGTTGTAGTCAAAGACATCAGGAGGACCACAAACCCCCCACCTCTGCCTAAAAGTCCTCAACAATTTGGGGGCTGAGTACTTTATGAACCACCTTTTCCCATGAACTCTGACCAATTTCTTAGGTCCCTCTCCAAATTCCTTTCTCCTGACTGAAGCTTGGTGGATGAATACATAGATTGGGGTCTTTTCAGTTCTGGAGCTTATATTATTATGCTTAAGTATTATTGTTACTACTACCAACACCACTACTACTTGCCAAGGAATATTTTTAATAAAGAGAAACAGGAAATAATTTGGAACAAATAAATAATGAGTGCATATTAGAAAATATACAATGCAACTTATTCAGAATTTGCGATCAATTTTATAGCAACATAGTAGCATGCTTGTGACAAAAAAATCTGATATAAAACAAACAATATATATCCTGAAAATGGCTACTGTCACACATCAGTTGCTGAATTTGCTTCATCTTTCTACTAATTTATCATGTTTGTAAACATTAGATACTTTCTGAAGCATGCAGCATGCAATTTATCTGAATCCCCCCACCCCCACATTTGAAAATTTTCTGTTTTACTTCCTGCTTTATGAATCCATATCAAACACTTCTGATATCCTTAACAAGTTAGCAAATGAGAGATGTCAGTGTCCCCCCAAAAACAAAAACCATTGTCCAAATGAATGTAACAGCAGCATAAAGGTGGTTGTTTCAACATCACTGCTTTTGTTGTCTTTGAAACTGAAGAATCAGGAATAACAACAGTTGGAGACAGAGTGGGAATTATGTACAACTGCATTATTGATAGGTAGTACCTCATTCTTATGACGAAAACAAACAAACAAGATCTCCAATAGTAAAATATCTGATATTGCAAAGAAAACAAAATTCACCAATCTCTAAACTTCAAAAAATACCTGCCCATTATTTTTCTCTTTGTAAACATAAAGGGCATACTGCTGTGTGCTCTAGGCTCTCTTTTGCGGATCATTGTGCTGAAACATGCAGATGTTTAGGGCAGAGTTGGCAGGGCACACAACTTAAAGGGCATGGGTACACAGCACAGTCCCAGTCACACGTTCAGAAAAGTGTGAGCACGTCAACTGAAAAGGGATTTGGAGTTACAAGACAAGGAGAGTTCAATCTCCATTGAAACAAGTATGTACCGCAGTGCAGCAAATCAATGTGTTGATGCTTATTTTAACCAGGTAAACTGGGTGCTTCTTACATTACAGAAATGGTCTGAACGTTGCTCTGCATGACTACTCAAGTGGTGGCCAACCTGTGGCCATTCAGAAGTTGTTGGACTCCATTTCTCACCAGCCCCAGCTAGCATGGCCAAGAATCAGTGATGTTGGGATCTGGAGTCCTAGAGCAGCTGGAGGACCACAGGCTAGCCATCCCTGTTCTGTCTCGCTACCCTGACAAAACTGGGGGCTCACACCATATGGCAAATATTCACATTGTACGCTTCACTGAAATGCAATCTTCTTCTCAATAAGGTTACCATAGTGCAGTTAGATGGAGCTGCATAGAAGCAGCAGTGATACTGCTGCTGTAACATAACACTACTTGTTACAAGCTTCTGACATCTCCTTAATCTATATATACAATCTCAGCTAGACATTCTCGGTGAGGTGACCAAAATACATGTAAGTGAGTAATGGGTGTCCATTCTTACCTCTGAGTCTCTTCAGTCTCTGTTCCCTCCTCCTCCTTCTCACAACCAGCAGAAGCACAAAAAGCAGCAAGACCCCAACCAAGATACAGGAAATGGTCACCAGCATCTTTAGCCCTTCATTGGTTGCCAGACCTTCCTCACTTTGGACAACTGATTTAATGAGTGGAGGGATTGTACCTGGAAACAGTGTCATGACATTAGATGCCTATCAATGAAGAGAAAAGGTTGGTTTTTAAGTGACTACGGTGTACAGAAGCTCACCTGTAAGAGGTTTGATTAATTAGGAAAGCTTCATCACACTAACTATTTATGGGCTATTTTAAGGCACACCTGTCAACTCTACCACTTCTAGTGAAGAGGCAAACTAGGAAATGTTAATTGCCTTGAAATAATGTTGCTCTTCCTTATAAGTTCTCTTCTAACAGATGTAAAGTGAAAAATGTGCACCCTTCAATCAAACCAATTAAATTTCATGCCAGAGGACAATTCTTGGCTTGTAATGCTTAGCTCTTCTATCTGATGAGAGCATGGCAAGCTCCTAAGATTTATATTCCTGGGCCAGGAAATGTGAGTTTCAGTGATATTACTAAGTCCCACCCTTCCCTGGAGTTAGCAAGGCAAGAATAAAAACGGATGAAAAATGGCAATTGAGAAGTTGCCCAAGAACCTGACTCTCTGCTATGAAGGCTTCTGGATATGCTTAGAATCTGCATTACCAATGAGAACTCTGGGAACTGTAGGTGTTGGGTTTTTTGTTTTTTTGTTTTTGTATTAGTTCCTCCTGGTTCACTGAACAAGGGGAGTACAGTTCCCAGAGTTCCCACTGGGAATGCAGATTCTGACAAAGCATGGCTTTTCAAGCACTTCCAGCCACCATTTCCATCCCATCCCGAATGACAATTTCGAAGTGCAGGAAAGGAGTAGAGGGCTGACACCAGGCCACTATCAGCTGAGCCAAACATCAAAAGGTGATTGTAATGTTGGACTGTCTGAAATGACTCGACAAATTTCCAGTTCTGAAGGCCCCCTGCTTTCTCAAAATTCATTGCCACCACTAGTTAAGAGAACGAAGCCTATCAGCTTGTATCAAAACACCTTGCAAAATGGCTCCTCTGTTAGTTAATAACAAAAGAGCCTTGGAAAACCTGAACCTCTTTGCACACCACCTTATTCTTTTCAAGGTAGATAATCTAAATTTGAACTGTCCCCTGTTTCAAATTTAGTCTTGCAAGCAGATCCTTCAACACATTTGAACTAAACAAGCGTTGTCAAGATCAGAAAGTGTAAATTGAATGTAATAATATGGTTTATTCCTATCTTATTATATAAAGTCTGTAGTAGCTTCCCTATAAAATAACCAAAGCGATATATAATGAGGTGCTTAGAGCATTACAATACGACTAATTTTGGGGCAGAACCCTTTCTTCTGTGACTGCTGCTGGTAATATTGACGGAATAATCTCTCCTCCATTCCTTCTCTCTCTCTCCTCTCTCCCTGTCCCAGAGAGAGAGAGAGAGAGAGAGAGATTATTGTTGCATATCAGCCTTTATGTAGGAGAGGAAGTTGGGCCGTGTGCCCATTCCCTTACTGGATCCAGCCCTACCTCTCCTCCTGAGGGCTCCAGTTATCAGGTTATTCCTGCTCCTGGGTTCCTAGGAGGACAGCAAGAACTGGATCATTTCAGGGGACACAAGCACATCCCCACTCCTACAAAATGGCTAATGATATCAGCGACACAATTCCAGAGTACATAGTTTGAAAACTGTGCTCTTTAAAAAAGAACGTCAGCCCTAAAACTCTGGTGACTGAGAACTGAATATCATACTAAGAGATCTCAGTTATTTGCTGGGCATATAACATACACAACCTGTTTCCCTAGATCTGGGATGATATTTCTCTCTCTCTCTCTCTCTCTCTCTTCCACTCTCACACACACAATAAACAAAAAATTAGACATCCAATAATTTTCGGGGGGGGGGGGGAGGTTCCCCCTGAACTGTTTGCAAGAAGAGATGTAACATTAAAGTGTTCACTCTCTCACACAACTCAACACACCTTCCTTTTTCTTATGAGTGAAATTACGGGCAAACATTTCACTATATTGTGGAATAAACTGTGATGAAGTTGACAGGGGCCACAAAGCATTGCTTTGGGGACCAAAGTTAGTACCAGCTTCTCCAAGCCCTGCCTTGAGTTTAAATTCCCCAGGGAGGCTTCCTTGGTGCCTTTGTTAAATATCTTTAGGCAACAGGCAAATACATTCCTCCTTTCTCAGGCCTTTGGCTAATTAAATAATCGATGGCATTTTAAACTGTTGGGGAGGCGTGTTATTGTTTTCATTAATTACTATAGTATGTATTTTTGTGTTTATATAGTAAACGGCTCTGTGATCCTCAGATGAAGGGTGTATTAAAAGAATAAAACATCCCAGTACAATACAAATAATTTCTCTTACATCTTAGGGGATCTAGAGGAAAGCGCTTTGACTTGGATTTTGGGGTATCAAAAGAAGCGCTGGATCCAGTTCCTAAGACTGACAATCCTTGGTGCCAGAACGAATATTTATGGTGGTTTAAGGGTGAGGAGGAACCCCAGTCATGGCATTAATGTGAATTGCTCAGATTTGTTTTGCTGGCACAGTGGGAGACATGGATTGAATGGGAAGCCTTCTCCTTCTACATTGCGCCAAATCAAGCTGTAATTTCACTGGAAAGCACAGCTATCAGAGAAGCCTGCCATAAATTTGTACAGCTCCTTGTGATTCCCCCCGTCCCCTCCATGTGACAAGAGGCAGATGGAATTTCAGACTGTAAACACCTTTACTGTTTTATCCTCTAGCTGCTAGAGATGCCATATTGCAGCACACAAAATTAAATGGCTCTTAGATTATGTGAAATTAAATTATTTATGATCATTCTTCATTAGGCAGCAATTAAATGAATGCACTTACTCCCATCATAGTTGAGTGTTGCAAATTTGGCCTGCTTCTCTGCACAGCCGGCACTGTTACAGACCCTCATCTGTAGCTCATACCAGGTTGCCTCCTGAAGATCGTACACGATGTATGATTTGGTAAGAGAGGTTCTCTGGGCTGTTGTCCACACTGTGGTGCCAAAGGGCCTGTATTCCAGAGTAAACGAAGTGATTGGGCAACCACCATCATTCCAGCCAATAAGGTTCAACCTTACTCGAGTGGTGTTAATACTGGCAAAGAGTTCTTGCTCCTTTGAAAACTGTGGCTCTGCAAAGAAAATACACATGCAAATAGAAAGAGTTATAATAGATGGATAGCAAAACAGAGAGATTTTCACATTTTTCAGATGGGAGACGCACATTCAACTTGCAAGATGCAAACATTAATTTCTTTTTTTATCCTTATATATCAATTAAAAAGTCAGCTATCTGTACTTCTTCCTTTTCTGTCAATATTTCTCCTTTTACAGGTCACCACAGATTTTATGGTGCAGAGATGTGCTGGGATGGGAATGATGGGGTTGTTGATCCAAGAGGCACTGTTTGCCTGGTGTCTTCCAGCATTGGCTTCAGTGTGCAACCCCAGAGATGTGCCTCAGAATCCCTTGAAATATTGCAGAAGTTGCTGGAGTGCAAAATTCTACAACTGTTCACTGAATGCAAATGCTTCACTTAAAAAATTAAGAAAATGGTAACGTTTCTGCTTACGCAATGGTTCTTTGGCTGCAATGCTAATCCACTGTGGGTTGTAATCCAACACTTGAATAATAATGTAAGTGATAATTGGGTCTATGATAATAAATAATGGCTGTTGCATATTCGTTTCAATCTGTATGTGGGCTTTTAGCAAGGCTATATATTCTGGTCTAACAGGACCATTCTGATTCTTGCATCAGAAGCTACAAAGTTGCTCGTGTGGTTGATTTGTGTCTTTGAAAACACGGAAGTGTTTCGTGTGCCTTGCTTAGGTAAACAAGGGAATCCTGTTAGACCAGAGGAGATAACTACCGTTATCTGTAGCAAAGAACTTTGGCTTATTCTGTTTCTGTTTCTTAAAGGTTGACCTTATAGTGATTCTAATCATGAATGCACTAGGACATCCAGGTTTGCCAAAGTCAGCAGAAAGAGGCCACACAGAAGTATGTGCTGCCATTTCTAAGCAGGAGTAGCTGAGGTGTATGGACAAGGCCTAGTTTATGTGGCACACATACATCAAGTTTGCAGCAGACTATAGCAAGTTGTTCAAGCCAATGACTGATATCTGCACTCTTGATTCCCCCCCCCCCCAACAATGAAGTCATATTTTCACTGGATTTATGCATGAAAAGAGGGCTGAGGTGGAAGCTCAGAATTGGCCCCAATTCAACTGCTGCTCACCCAAACCCTCTGCTGTCTGAAAGCATCTACCAATCACTTGTTGAGCTACAGGTGACATGCTGGCTCAGCCATTTACTCTAAATCTAGCATGCACTGCGGTTTCTCCAGGATGAAGCAATCAGTTTCAGAGTTTACATCTCTGATGGCTCCATATATCCAAGAGTGCTGCTTTTGAAAGGGAACCAGGAGGATGCAGTTAAGCAAGGATTCCAGTTAGGATCTTCAGCCTTCTGCCTGAATTTCTATCTATATGATTTGACCTTAAAAAATTAGTTTTGGCCAGCAACAACAAAAAATCAAAAGTTTTGAACAGAACCTAGGGGACACTGTAGGACTGCTGATATTCGGGTTGTTGGTTTTGTTTCCAAAACTTAGCTTCTTTCTCCACTTCTTCCATACTCAGGATTCTTTTCATATTCACAATCAGAATTAAGAAAACATTTAGACTATTATACAAAAGTGAAGAAGTTGCATAAAGAGCACTGATTCAAAAATGTTTGGTAACTTTGAGAGCCCTGGAAACTGCCTTCATTTTCATTTTTTTCTAATATGAACTTTGGGAGTGGGACCCCCAACGTGGCAAAATATCCAACAGTTAAAAGGATGTCAAGACTGAACAAGCAAACTGAAAGTGTCAGACCATAAGACACTACAAAGCCAATTCCCTTGCAGTACTACATAATGTATGACACGGATAAGTGGCTATTGACCTATTTTAGAATCTAAATCATGCAACTATCACTTGTTTTAGAATAAAGACACGCTATGATTTCAAGTACCTTTCCCAAGTGTTTTGGCTTCTATGATTTCACTGATGCGTCCTGGTCCCACTCCATTCTGAGCAGTCAGTGTGAACTTGTACCACGTTCCACACTTCAACGTCTCCAAGCGGTAGGAACGTTCACTGGGGCTAATAGGGAAACTGCCCCACTGCTCGCTGTTATCCTCCGAGTACTGCAGTATATAACCTGCCAAAGATGCAAAGATATCCGAATTAGAGTAGATGGTCAAAAGGTGAGAGGAAATAAATGAATCACAGGAAGTTTCTACATTAGAGTATTAGGGGTCTCCAAATCTATTCTTGACTTGCCCACATGGTAATGTTTCTGGACTGAGACAATCTCCTTTGCAGCCAGAGACCAAGAACGCTCCTGAACTCTGGAGCAAAGGATGGTTATCTTTCTGAAGACCAGGAAAGGTACAGTGAGGACAAGATGGTAATTTTATTCTAGGCTGGATAGATTGATGCTTGTCTTGTCTTTAATGGATCAGATCCAGACTATGCTAGTCATACTTCAGTCCCTCTGAAATAAATGGGACTGAGGTTAGTCATTACTAACTGGTATTGTGTTTTTCAGTGGGACAAACAGCCTGATTTTCCCAGGCTGAAGGTACACAGGGGCCCACATGGTGAGCATTGTGACAGTGGTGTCCCCATAGGAAGTAGGCATGCCAGTAATTTGGGCATGTGGCCTACTGCACATAACTCAATGTGCAGGGTGCCACACATCCAAAATAACTGCATCACAGATTTTTCAAGTGATTGTATTGCTCAGAGACATTGCAGGGGCGGATGAATTAACTCTGTATTAAACTACTGGGAATAGAACAGAGTACATTTTTACAGAGACTACTAGGTCGCCCCCAGGGACCCCTGTTTCTCTCATTTGGGCAAAAGCAGGTTGCTCTCCGCTGAAGTAAGGATACAGGTAATGCTATTGCAATTTCATAAATGTATGCACCTCTTATCAGAAGAACAGCTGCTAAATTAAGTATATAATTTTAAGCAAAAGGGGAAGTCATACTGACATGCAAAGTCCATTACAGAGATATAGTATGCTAGAATCATTTTAGGCCCACTTAGATAAAAAAAAGAACTAATGGGCAGGTTATATGAAGACTGAGCTGGAGGAGACTTGAGGTTGTTACAACAATCAAAAGTTTCCCAATGGTAGCATTTCCTTCCCCCCAAACAACCATCAAATATCTAACTATCTAGAGGAACTAACAGTATTTCCTCTATGGAGGACATTTTTAAATAACTATATAATAATAATTTATTATTTATACCCCACCCATCTGGCTGGGTTTCCCCAGCTGCTCTAGGCGGCTTCCAGCAGAATATTAAAATACAATGATTCATCAAATATTAAAAGCTTCCCTAAACAGGGCTGCATTCAGATGTCTTCTAAAAGTCCAATAGTTGTTTATTTCTATGACATCTGATGGTAGGGCGTTCCACAGGGCAGGCGCCACTACTGAGAAGGCCCTCTGCCTGGTTCCCTGTAACTTCGCTTCTCGCAATGAGGGAACCACCAGAAGGGCCTCGGCGCTGGATCTATGGCGACAGATTCTGTCCTCTGCCATGTTGGAAGGCAGATACAGACAGATAACATAACTTCCCAACAGATTTGCACCTGTAATTTAAAACAGGTGGAGAATGTAATTCACTATGTAATGAAATTTCCCAAAGGACTGCTGAGAAAAATTCATTTAACAACCTACTCTGACCAAGACATTATCCGTTTTCTCTTAGAAGATGCTTAGCCATATACAGTGGTGCCCCGCAAGACGAAATTAATTCGTTCCGCAATTTTTGTCGTCTAGCGAATTTTTCGTCTTGTGAAGCACGAAATCCCATAGGAATGCATTGAAAATCAATTAATGCGTTCCTATGGTCAAAAAAAGTCCAAACAAAGCCAAATTTGGTACAACAACAGTTTATTAACTGCTCTTTAAAGTCACACATACTGTAAAGAGCAGTTCAAAAATTGAAGGGAAAATAAATTAACTTTATAAACAAAACATGTCTTTGTTTTTAGACAAAGAAAACAAAGTCGCGAGACGTTTTCGTCTTGCGAAGCAAGCCCATAGGGGAAATTCGTCTTGCGAGGCAAATCGAAAACGGAAAAACCTTTCGTCTAGCGAGTTTTTTGTCTTGCGAGGCATTCGTCTTGCGAGGTACCACTGTATAACACCACAAGAATTAGTGCAGAATGGCAGGTTTTGTCTGAGAATTGTAAGCATCTGTTCAGTTCAATTTTACTTTAAACTAGGCTTTACTTGATTGTGCCATAAGTTTTAAATAATCCTATTTTATTTTTCATTTTTCATTATTGTGTTGTCTATTTTTATTTGACTTGATATATCGGATATTTTTGGAGTATATTTTAAAGTTCTTGAGGCCAACGTCTAGTGCAATAAATTTAATGATGATCACTTGTACAAAACAGTCTTATCTCCAATAGTCACTGCTAGGCAGGAGGCCTGGATAACCTACCACTGCTTTCTCCTACACAAATCTACCATGGTGACCCACTACTCGGTATCAAGCTAGAATGTGTGAATCACTTCTTTGCAATAAAACATTAGCACTGAAAAATGAAGCTGGACACTGTTACCTCGAATAGAGCTGCCACCGTTATCTCCAGGGATCCAGGAAAGAGTGATTGAGGAAGATGTGGTTTTGGACACAGTAAGTCTCGGCTGGTCTGGTGGAACTAGACAGAAGCAGTTAACAATTAGTGCATGACTTCAAACTATTCATAAAGACATCTATTGAAGAATTGTTTGGGGCTGGGGATAAAAAAAGCAAATCATATCTGTCAGCGTGTCTGTTAGTTTGACATCTCCAGCTAAGACTAAAAGACAAGTTCTCTTTTTCTTAGATATGTAAATACTATATAATTTTATCTGTCATTTCTTAACCTTAACTTTGCCTTTGACTTTCCTATCACTACAATTCCTGAACAATCTCCTTCCAAGAAGCATGGGAAACATATCCCCCCCCCCATTTATTACTTGAGGAAACACTGTACACCACTGTCACAAATCACTAATGGGGCACAGCAACGCAGCAACATTTCTGGTGATGTCAGTGAAATCGCCAGAAAACTGACCATCGGTGCTAATGTCAAGTAGCAGCTAAAAGAAATCACTGAAACTTTGTCCCCCTACCCCCTGAGAGGCCTGTTCTCTTGCAGAGTAGGAAACCATGTCACATTGCTACCTTTTGTTGCAGGTCCCACTTGTAATGAGCACCAAATTCATAACCTAAGATTAGTCAGGGTGCTAAATTTCATTCTCTGGAGTATCCTCAGTGATGTAAGAGGAATTACTGGAACAATAATCAAAGTGCTGTAATCTCACAAATAGTCACAATTAAAAAAACAAACAGTTTTCTTACCTTGCACCTGCAAATTCAAAATGATTTCATCTGATCCCCAGTTGTTAGTGGCTACACAGCTGTAATATCCCGAATCCTCTGCTTTCACAGTACGGATGACAAAGCTGCCATTACTAAAGATGCTTCTTCGCCCATCAATCATCACTAGACTGGGTGTCCCGTTACTACCTCACAGGAAACAAAATTCATACATTAAAGAGGTTACAACCAACATTACTCAGGAGTGGCAATTTATAAAAGCGCAGGAAAAAGCAATTGCCAAGCAAGAATGTCTCCTAGTTCTATAACAGGGTTAGCCAATGGGGTGCCACTCCCATCAGCTCCAGCCTGTGCGCCAAAGGTCAAGGATGACAGAAGCTGTAGCCCCCCAACAACTGGGGAGCATCTCGTTGGCTACTTGTTTTAGAGGCTGATAAAATTCATAAAGGGCATTTGAGTGTTTTCCATGGCAGGACATCTCTAATGAAGAATATTTTGCAAAATATGCTGGTAACAAACAATGGCTCGCTCCTACAGGAGGCAGTGATAGCAACTGACTTGGATGGCTTTGAAAGAGAACTGGATGAGAGGGATATCAATGGCTACTAGCTATGACAGCTGTGCTCTGTCTCTCCAGCTAGAGGCAGCCATGCTTCCAAATACCGGTTGCTGGAAACCATGGGAGGGGAGAGTGCTCTTGTGCTGCTCCCTGGTTTCCCACAGGCCTCTAGTTGGCCACTGTGAGAAGAGGATGCTGGACTACATTGGCCTGATCTGGCAGGCTTTTCTCATGTTCTAACTTCTTCCCACTCACCTCTTTGGGGAAATGAGTCAGGGCAGAGAAAGTTCTGACCTTCTCAAGCCACTTAACGGTTTATAGAGGGGAAGAGTGGGAGTTAGGGCTAGGGGTTGTGTGTTGTAAGCCCAAACACCATAGTTTCAGGAGCAAGGAAAGAAAAAATGACACTCTCTTCATTTTGCAATTCCCAGAACTGCACACAAACTGCTAACCTCCCCATCCCCACCAAAAAACCCCTGTATACAGATAAAATGCTCAGGTTTCATGCTAACAGCTCTCTATTGCTAGCACAGTAAAGGAACAGGGTGGGGAAGAGGTGTCCTTTATCCCTGTTGCTGAAATTTCATTCCCCCCCCCCCCCCGGAGAAGCCTGTTCATTTACAGAGTAGGAACTCCCTGCATACTACATCTGTTGCAGGTCCCATTTGTAATCCCTCTCCCCCTTCCACCACCACCCTCCTCACACAAAGTTGCTGGTTACCTTTCTTTCATCCATTTGACTGTAGGAGCAGGGTCTCCAACAGCTTTACAAGGCAGGATGATGTCTTTCATCCACGGGGTTGTTACTGTGCCGCTGAAGGTCAGGATTCTGGCTGGAGCTGAGGAGTGAATCAGAAAAAAAAAGGATTAAAATGCAGTGGTGTGGCACCATATTCTTCAGAGGTGTGGCCATGTGTGTGTGTGTGCACCAGGAGAAATTTAATATTTAAAGCAAAAGTTAAAATGCTTCTGGCTACAAATTATATGAGGCAAATTAACTTCAACCAACATTATCACGCGGCTTAAAGGAACACACAGAAAATACGATCACTGTTGAGATGGGAGGGGAGGGAAGGGACCCTGAAGGTAGCTGGGAATAAAAATCCTATTTAATTCCTGATCCCCTTGTTCTGTACTGGAAGAAATCTGTGAAGATTGCACATGTGCTTATGGTAAGTGGCCTTCAAGTATCGTGCATTTCAGGTGACATTAAAAGTACTCAACTAGCAGCATCCTTGTCCATTCCCTGCCCGCATTTGCCAATATTTCATAGAATCATAGAATTCTAGGAGCCCCAATGACCATCTAGTCCAGCCCCTTGCAATGCATTTATCTCTCTGTCCTTCCATGTGCTTTGAAACAGCATAGCAAGAAGGATGAACAGAGGTGAAAAGTAACCCATGGGTGGCACTGAACTTAGTTTTAGTCAGCGCAAGCCCACTGAAATCAACGGAAGTGACTAATGTCTCGTCCACACTTCCTCTTGTCCCGTGCCTAGAAAGCATGGCTCTCCTGGGTTTTCCGCTTGCCCTGCTCCTTTCCCAGGGAGAAAACACACTTTAGCTTGAAATCAGAATGAATGGCAATCTGCAGAAATCCTGACTGTTGTTTGCTCCAATTGAGCACAAACTGAGCAGTTTTCCCTGGGTGAAAGAAGAGGGACAAGAGGAAGTGCTGGATAAGCCCTAAGTTAGGTCCATCAATTGCAATAGATTTACTCTGAGTAAAACTCAGTCGAATACCACCCCATGTCATGTGTCCCTGCTCCCTTCCTCCTCATTTTTCCTGTTTCCAAATCTACTGGGGTTTTTTGTTGTTGTTGTTGTCCCTTACAGCACAATAATACAGCATTGACTTTGCATTCCAGACCACCCTATCCACTGTCCTTACCAAATCCATAAATACCATAGCTGTCAACTTTTCCCTTTTCTTGCGAGGAATCCTTTTCAGAATAAGGGAATTTCCCTTTAAAAAAGGGAAAAGTTGACAGCTCTGATAAACAGAAAGGAAGGAAAGGGTGGAGAGGGAAGGGATAGCAGCCATAATTGCTATGTTCCCTCTCCAGAGGCATAACTGAAAAAGTGAGTCGCAAGTGGGCTGTTGTGCTGTTGTGCTCATGCCCAGCTTGCAGGCTTCCCGCAGGGATCTGGGCCGTTGGGAGAACAGGATGCTGGACTAGACGGACCATTGGCCTGATCCAGCAGTCTCATCTTAGGTTCTTAGAAAGCTCAGAGGGATGGGGGGGAGGGAGCAGTTGGCAGCATCACAACCACAGCCCCATGTGCAGGTCATAATCACATCTACAGTTTATACAAAGAGTTCCAGGAATTTCTTCCAGATTAGGTCACCTTTGTCCAAGGCTTTGTGCCTGCCAAATAAAAACTTCTCTTGGATTCTCAGTTCTAGCATATATATATTTATTCTTGTGAGACCTGCTCAGGATTTCCAGTCTTGTGATACTATTTTGCTAGCCATTTGCAAATATTTGCAGTGTTTTGGAGCAGAGATTGTCTTGTTATTGGTTTTATTATTATATATGTTGTTTGGGGAGTCTTCTTGGCTGAAAAGTTGCATATTTCCCCCCAAATAAACAGATTTCTGTTCATGAAGTATGCACATCTGTGCAAAACTGTGTAAAACTAATGGCCCCAACAACATTTCCTGTTTGGGATATCTGCTCCACTTCTGAAGTTTTCCCTTCTTTGCTCCGTAACAAATCAGTACAAACAATACATTTTTAGTTAACTTCTAACAGGTGGCAGTACCAACCAAGTTCATCCTTTGCAACGTGTTTTGATTTTTAGATCTGTATTTTTGATACTCTGACAGAGGATGGGTAGCTACAGAAAAATGTCAGTATTTCCTTTTCTGCAATGACGGGAAATGTTGCTAAGACAAGGCAGATTTTGACAGTTCACTCAGCCTGCATTTAAGCTCCTGTAATAATACGTAAGAACTAAATGAAAATAAATGAATTGTGAACTGCCAATAAATTTACATGTGAGAATGACATCTGACAAAAGAAGCAGTGATGTTGTGGCACACCAGTAGTGAAACTGAGGCAGCTGTGAGAAAAGCCAGGACACTTTACGCTTCTTTTCTGACCTGAAGGCGCAGTATTAAAGCATGTGAGAGAGAATTTCTGCTAGTTGACTGGAAGGGACCAATCCACAGCTCATTAAGCAGCTGACACTGGACATTTGATACAGCCACTCCCAAGGGGCTTAGCAAAAGCAATGCCTAAATCAGGAAACTCGAGTTTCTCACAAACAAGGACATATTGGTACATCCCTATGTAAGCTCTTGGGGAATTAAAATCTTAGCTGATGGTGAAAACTAGTACTGCCACCATACATAATTCACAAGTTGCCAAGCATTACACCAAGTTGCTTCTGATTCTAGTGGTTAGCACATACATATGGGTTGGGCAGGAGAGAGCTTAATAATGAGCCCCAGTTCAAGTGAGACACAAAGCCAAGACCTCCAGATGTTGCTGAATTGCAATTCCCATCATCCCTGGCCATTGGCCATGCTTGTTGGGGGCTGATAGGAGTTGTAGTTCAGCAACTTCTGAAGAGCCAGAGGTTCCCCATGCATACACTAAGCCAGACCTTTGCTTAGCTTGGTGCAGCAGCAAAAAAGATCCAGAAGGAGCAAAGCAGCTCCCCAGGTGTCTAAGACTTGTTTAAAACAAAAACTGAGCTCACTAGTGAGAAGGCAACAGCTGGAGTTGCTTATTCAATTATTCAACAGGAAGTACCCTAAGGAAGAACTCTGTTCCAACCATTTCTCCCTGCCTTGGACATCTGAATGCCTCCTTCCTTCCTTTATCCAAACACCATCCATAACTGAAGAAAGAATCCAGCAGCAACAACAAAAGATCTAAATTCAAAGCTAAGTCTTCAGATGCTTGGTGAACATCTGCAACTTTTCCTATAGATCATGTGAATATTTGAATAGCCTGGACCTGTTGCATTCAGATTTCAGTGTTACTACACTCAAGGCATGTTTGCACTCCCTCTTGTGTCTGTTGAGCTACACAAGCTGTTTAATGTGCATCAGAGGGATGTCCCATAGGAAGTCTATGGAAGCCTGTCCTCCTTTCCCCCAACCAGCCCTGAGCTGAGCCTGCTGGCACTCTGCTAAACACAACATAAAGTGCCATCTGGGGCTCACATATGGGCATTTGATAGTCTGCCACTGTCAATGCCTCCTGGGTGGAACCTACACCTGGAAACCCACGAGGTGCAGAAGGGCTTCTTGCTATTGACATTGTCAAGGTGTGCTGCAGTGAATCCAGCACATTGATCAAGCACCAGGGTGAAGGAAGAATGCCCAAATATATACACATCTGTTCACATGCAGCTCTGTGTGCATAGGAGAGGATGGGCCGTCCTTTAAAAAACCTTCCTTTATCCTGTCCATTAATGTAATTATGATGCTTTATATACATTTTGTTAGGTATAACTGTTCAATTGTACATTGAAATGGAACGTAGCTCTGTATGTGTGCTGTTAAATGCACAGCATGGAAACTTCCTCTATAGCTAAACAAAGGAGTTGCAGAGAACCTACCAGGTTGAAAATTAACTTAGAATGTTGATTGATTTTCACAAATTACAAGATAGATTATACGTATAGCATTCAGATAACAGAAGAAATGGGGAAATGATCAAAGAAGCAGTTTAACAAATAGGAAAGATCAGTAATTGGGAATTAAGAACATGGTGGCATAGGTTTTCTTTTAAGAACTTATGGATATATGGATGTATGTACCGTATGTTTTTCCTTTTGTTATTATTTTTGTTATTTTTGTCTGTGTGCGTTTGTTTGTTAAGTAAGAAAACTAATAAAAAGCATATAAAAAGGAAAAAGGAAATTAACTTAGAACGTATCTCTGCTACTCTGCCATGAGGTGTTTAACTTGAGATCACATGGGGAAGATTCAATTGCAAATCTCTATTTTGTATGAGTTGGACTTCAGTTTTTGTTCTCAAGCACCCTAGAAGTAAGGATGGAATGCAGGCTGTGGTAGAGACAGAGCTATGTTTCAGTTCTGTTTTGAGTAATTTAATATTCCTAAGATGCTGTACGTATGCCTGGACAAGCATATGATGTTATGCAACTATTTGAATGTTTATTTGAGTGTCTGTTTTCTGTTAGTAAAGCTTTAGAACCATATTTTTGGTCTGGACAATTCTTATTTCAAGAAGAGCCCATTTTTATCCTTCCTATTTCTTCCTAAAGCACACTATTAAGAACCACAATGCATTAACAAGAAATGTGCAAAATTAAGAATGCTGATTAGAAATAGCAGTTAATATGGAAGTAGAGACTACAGGCCAGGAATCCATTTTACACCAATTAGGCAAATGTGAGAACAGGCGTTATCATAAAATGTAACTGGAATGCTTAATCTCGGTGGGTTTTTATCCTGTCCAAATAATATTTAAAAGGAAAATCTTACTTAGCAATCCTTGGAGAGAGCAAAGGAAAATGGCTTCAGGAAGCTCTTAGTGGACCACTGGGATCCATAAAGGGGAGGAAAGGAAGAACATTATTCTATGAGCTATATGATCACCCTGACGTCGTGGTGCTCATGGCATCTTCAAGAGAAGCCTCAGATTCTCAAGAGGATTGTTCTAGTAAAAAATTTAATTAAAGTCACACACAAAAAATGAGTTCTGTTGATCAAAAGGAAGAGAAGTAAATGAAGCCTAGCTAATGAAATTACATTATATTGCTAGCAGATACTAGTGAGGCTCCAGGAGCACAAGGCTCCTGATAGTTCTTAAGTGCCATCAAAAGAAACCTGCTTGTTTCTGTCTCAAGGGCAAAATGGCCTGCTCAGTTTTGCATCACTCTGCGCTAGCAAACATTGTCAACGTATATCCAGATGTATCTCAGCAACCATGAAGGCTAGAAGCTTCATTTCCCCTTAAAACGATGATTCTCAGGACCCAGAACCCTGGTATTTATAATAGTTGCCATTCTCCATGGTATGTGTCAGTCTGAGTTCTTTGCTCTGTAAGGGTCTTTTAGCTGTGCAGAGAGATGGGCTGATCAGTCTCTTTCTGGCCCATGCCCATTTCACGTGGGCTCATTGATGAATCCTGGTTTTGAATTGCTTTTAAAAATGAATAAATCCATATTTAGATACATTTAAGTACACATTTTGTGATTAAATATGTATCTCATTGCACTCACTTCTAAATGCCTTTTCTTGTAAGATAATAATTTTCAAGGCCCCGTGGTACATTTTTGAGCTAAGAAATGTATCACAAAATTTGGAAATGTATAATATATTATATATCTGTGTAACTAGCCTAGGAAATGTGAATAAAGCTGGTTTGTTTTAAAATGCAAACAAAAAGTTCCTCCATACCCAACAGCTCTGCTTGCCAGACAATGCCATAATCCACTTTCACCTTTAACACAGTAATGTTTTAGTGGGAGATTGTGCAGATACTGTGCCTGCCCCCTGCTCTCCAGACCTTTCCACCCACCGGATCCTTTGAGACAAGATTAAAAGTCCTGTTTGGTGTGAGGTGGTGGGGCGGGGGACAAGATCTGAACATGAGGCATGGCCACCTCACCGTTTCCCATTGCATTGTTAATACTGCATTTTAAGTCCAGTCCTTTGGACTGCAACCCACTGTGATCTACAAATAAGTAGTTCTGCCCTGCAACAAATAATTTAGGCTACAGTTCGAATCTCACTTACCTGGGAGTAAGTCCCATTCAGTTCAATAGGGCTTACCCCTGATTTGATTAGGACTACGGCCCAAATGACCTTTTCATCTCTTCCAGCACCAAAAATCTGCTATGTTGTATGCTATCCATTTATGTCAAGCAGACTCCTCACCTTTAGCAAATGGTTCCACGGTGATAATTTCGCTGCTATTGCCTCGCCCTGCAGCCGTCACAGCCACCACCCAGACACTGTATTGCCGATTCCGACTCAGATTTGGGATTCTGTAGGAAAATGAGTCAGGAGTAGCTTCGAATTCGCTGATTACCTGTGACAGGAGAGACAAAGATTCCCAAACTAAGGTAAATGATGTACACATAACAGTCAAGAATCTTTACCTCTTAACCACTACAGATTGGGGAAAGTAACGTATTTATAATATTTAAACTTGGTCCTTCTTCAGAAGAAGAGCTCAGGGTGGGAGGCAATAAAACTAATTTGAAAACCAAAGATCCATTAAACAGTAAAAATTACAATTTAACATCAGCCATAAAACTATAGAGCAGCAACTATTTAAGAAAAATCTGAAGTTGAAGCATTTCCAGAGAATGCTTGCGCAAATAACCGTGTCTCAAGCAGGCATAGAAACAAAAAAAGTAGTTTGCAGCAGCTGTAGCTCAGAGACAAAAGCATTCCACAACCAGGGTGTCCATCCCAGAGAGCACCCTCTCTTGCATCCCCACATTGTATATAACTCCTGGAAGCAGCGTACTGAGAAGGGTCTCTCTGGCAGATCTTAACCTCCAAGCAAGGCATTATAGGAAAAGATGCTCCTTCAGAAATTGGTCCTCAGTCATTCAGGGCTTTATATATCATCGCCAACACTTTGAATTCAGACCAGAAGTGTATTGACAGTCAGGGCCATTCTTTCAGAACCAGTGTGATAGGGTTCAGACTGGCTGATTGGCTTAACAACCTGGTTTCTGCATTTTGCACTGGCTGTGGCTTTCAAGTTATCTTCATGAGCATCCATATGCATGGGAGGGTATCAGAGCATGGATTAGTGGGGCAGGTGATTGAGGACAGGTACATGCCTGGGTTTGTTCTTGTGATAGGTTGCTTGAGCTGTTGTGACTGGCTTTTTGTTATGATTTTTAAATTTAATGCACTTCAAATCCAGCAACCCCTAAATTTCGTATCTTCACTTTGTTTTACGCCACCATTTTTTTTTGGGGGGGGTCACAGTTTTTGCCTGTATATATCACTTCTAGTTATCTTGATAAATCAGAGGCAACAGATAGACAGAAAAGCACAAATACTAGCAGCTCACCAAAGGCACTAATGTCCCTCAGAATAGAGAACCAGGACACATCCTGGCATCAGCACCAATGCCCATCCTCTTGTGCACCCTAACAGTCTAGACACTCAGTCCGGGGAACCTGAGTGAACAGATTCTGGAGGGGTTACTGCTTCTTGGCCCATATAGCTCCCCACCCACCCTCTCACAGTCCCATCCTGAGACCAGATCGTACTGTGGTGGGGGGAAAACGGGATCCCTATCTATCCCTAGCAACAAAGACACAACACAGCAACAAAACCATGATCTTTATTGATGAGCGTGTGGCTTGGAAGAGATCCTGGAAAGCAAAGACAAACATAGGTCAGTTTGCTAAACGGTTGCCCCAGCAGGACTTCGGTGTGATGGGCATTGGTTTGAGAGTGTTCTTTACGGCATCAGCTCCACGTTAGGCCCACCCTTCGCCTGTTGTATAACGATCTGCCAAGGAGTTTGCAAGGATACAGGAGCTTGCCTGAGCAACGTTAACCTTGCGATAGAATGGATGGAAGCATCCTGGTTGCTGCTGCAAATTGCAGGGCAGGTCTCCCTTGTGGTCTCTGCGTGGAATGGGGTATACCCTGGTCTGTGAAGAGCAAGGGGAGACAGGCAGAGCAACAGTCAGCATTTGAGGCATAAAGTCCCCAAACCACCCTGTAGGTGTTTGTGAAGAAATGAGAGAGGAGGGTGGGTGGAGCCACCAGTGTCAGCCAGTGCCGATGCCCCACCCCAGAGGCTCCAGAGACAGTGATTATACATACCCATTACCCTTTGAGGGTTGAAGGGAAACCATGTGTCCAACTGCATGGAACCATGCTGTTTGTTCTGCTCCATGCGCCCGGGCTGTGATCCTGTAATGCAGGAGTGCTCATGAATCTTTGGCCAGCAGTGGCAATGATCTGGCATTTGCCAACAGACAGCTTACCTGTATGCAAGGATGCGTGTCTTCCCTGGGCGTGGGACACACTGCTCCCCACTGTTGGGAAGGAACAATGTGTTAGAACAATGCAGTTCAGACAAGACTCAGAGTAGGAAAAAGGGTGCAGTCTGCATTCCCCCTTCCCTTGCTTACCTGTGTGGGGCGCTCTCTGGCGGCATTTGAGTTGTTCCAGGTGCAGCTGGTGTTTGAAGTCCTCAAGGACCTGTTAAGAGTTCTAGGAAGAGAAGCATTAGCCGTGTCCTCAAGTTCCCAGGCTGCTTTGTGCAAAGAATTATTGCTAACACTTCCATAATTTCAAATTGTATTAATTATGGTTGCAAAATGAGCTCCTTCCATTTTACAAAATTGGTGTACTGCTTACTTGAACAAAAGACCTCTGAATGGTTTACAAAAGGAATAAAGGATCTGTCTATTTTAATAAAGTATCCTCTTCAACCAGACAAAAACATAAAAATAAAATAGCCTCGATGAATGCTAAATATAAACTCAGCTTACAAAGACTACTCTACATATTGTTTAGCAGTGGACAAAGTAGTAGGGTGGAGGTAATCACCAGACCTTTCTGTGAGTGAGTCATTGCTGTTTAGTGGGGGGAGGGTAGTGGGGAGGGCAGGTCAGTGTGGTGCAAACACAGCAGCAGGAACACCAAATTGGCTGAGCTGGTGTGTTGCCACTGCACTGACCAGAACACCACCTTGCCCTTCTTCCTGCAAGGGTTGGAAGAGTAACTGAATTCAGCATGCATTTAAAGCATCTTCAAAATCCTCACTCTCCAAAACGGTGCATGAACTGAAACACAGTTAGCTTTCAAAATCAGGAGTTTTATTAATTTTGTGGTGCATTCCTTCGTCCAAACAATGTTTACAAGTATGCATATGTGTAATAGTGTGCATAAAAATGGAGGTGTTAATGATGATAACATACAAAAATGAATTATATTAGAGGGAAATACTTGCAAAAATGCATACATTGGTCAAAACGATATAAAAATGTGTTTGTTGGGATAAATTTCTGCTAAAATGCTGATGGATTTTCAAGAGGATTTTTTTATATTATTACTATTATTATTATTACTATTACTGCTGAAAAGGGGGGAAACTACATTTAATATTGGAGCAAGTGAGAGAGATCTTTCCATCCCTGGCCCCTGCCAGTAAACAGCAGTGACTCACTTGCTGGGAGTTCAGGTAACCACCTCTGCCCTGTGCTACTGATATGGCCCCCAACTAGCATAGGTTCTTTCATCAGCTCTTGATAACACTTTTGTACTTTATGCCTTTAATGTAAAATATTTTAAAGTGGATGTGTAAAGTAAGGCATAGGAAAACAGAACTGAAGCAGCAAAGGCAATTTCTTATTTAGCAAGGGAAAAAAGACATAACTTTAATGTTTCAGCCTTTTGAGATGGCTGGCACAGGTGGCACATGCACTATTTTAGTTCTTCTGAAGCAACATTAAACCCAGTTCAGTCCCCCCCCCCCCTTCTCTCCCTCTCTCTTATCAGGAAAACATAATGTTGATGTGAGATCATCTTATGCCACATCTTAATGCAGCATGGAAGATGAGAACCAGCGGAATAAATTAACCCGCAGCAAACTCTAGACACACTATCCTTTTACTGCACTGTTCCACTTAAATTGCTCCATCCTTCCAGACTTTAACCCACACACAGAGGAGGAACAGTGGTTTTATTGCCGGTAAGTGACCTACTTTGGGGATGCAACTTGATTAAACCAGATTTCTTTCCCATGGTGGACATGTGGGCTGATTCAGATGCTAACTTGCCCCTCTTCTGCCTGGTGAAGCTGTGCAGAACAGCAGGACCACCATTGCATCTGCAGCCCTGCTACCCCCAGCCTGCAGCTGATGCTGCCACATAATGTTAGCCAGGCAGGCTCAGGACCCAAGGCCCTTTGCAGTCTGCTGGCCTCTGCAGGTGGAGATCTTGTGGGTGGCGCTTCATTTTCCCCACCCCACAAGTTAAGCAGGCAGGAGAAGCAGCTCCATGGCAGCAGAGTGACCCTGGCATCACCTCACAGGAAGAAACTGGCAGGGCTGAGACCCCTCAGCCCAATCCAATCGTCCCTATTCAGCCCAGCACAAAGCAGGCACAAACTACTCTGTCAAATAAGTTCCTTTGGCATCAGATTAATTATTGGGTAGCACAGTTTTAAGACCTCCCAACCCGCAAGCCTTTAATCTGATTGCTCCTTGGACTATAATTTGCAATTTCTGGCTCTTTTGGTTGCTAAAATGCTGTTTTCAGTGATGAGATGTGTTTTATCATTGTCTGTTGTCAGGAGAGATGCAGCCATGATGAGAGCTGTTGCTTCAGCATCATTTTGCAAGCCCTCCATAAACGGTAGAAAAGTACAGAGTGAATAAATACATTTCTTGTACGAAGGGGATCAGGCTGGATGACCCACTTAAGAAGTTCCGAAGAGCATCAGAAATGCAAGCAGCAGCAGCAGCAGATAATGGAAGAGCCAAGAAACAAATTGAATTAAGTGTCACAGCGGTCCCTAGTGGCCTGCTAGTAACATCACACTTCCCTTAGTTGAAGCAATGATGCAAATGCTACTATAGTAGGGAAAGGTGATGGAATTGCTAGAAGTTCGTAGGCAGTTTTTCTGAAAGTGTTAGACAAAGTTCCAGTTGTTGCAGTATCAACAAAACAAACAGACCCTCCAAGTGTTCCTATTTCCCAGGGAGGGATGTCCCTGATTTAGATAAGCCGTTCCGGTTTCTGATTTGATCCCGGAATGTCCCACTTTGGCTTAGGATGTCTCTATTTTAATTGGAGAAATGTTGGAGGGTATGGAGTTTTCTGACCCCCGAGCCATCTGAAGGCAATCCTGTATAGGGAAGTCATTTTTAAAAAAATGTTTAATGTTTTATTATTATTATTTATATGTTGGAAGCTGCCCAGAGTGGCTGGGGCAATCCAGTAAGATGTGTGGGGTATAAATAGTAAAATTATCATTATGGAATGGGACACCCCTATTTTCACTGGAGAAATGTTGGAGGCATAAACAAATATAATTTGAAAGTAGCTCAAATGTGACTAAAATGTGCAAGCTGTGCAAATAAGCTTAACATGACAAAGTGGGCCGTGGCGGCAGCGGCGGGGGTAATGTATTGAGAATAATATCTTGGAAACAAAACCCAGTTACTGAATGTATTCTCTAGTGGTTAATCTCCCTCGAATATATTCCAACCCCTGTTTCAATAAAGAAACAAGGCAAGAAAATCTTTCAGGAACATGCCTGATAAATCTAGAACCTGCAGTGCCACCTGGTGGCTATTATAAGGCACAACAAATGAAGCTCTTGCTAAGCATTTCGAACCTCAAAATCACAATGGAGAGAAAAAAATGTGTTCAATAAATCTAAACACTCTATGAGCAATAGCAAATTTGCTAACAGTCAATATTGTAGAACGGACAGTTATATTTTGTTTTAAAGGCCTTGTGTCATCTGGGTTAGCATAGCAACTGCTGTTAGATTGAGTTTATCAACCTCATTCAAGAACAGGATCTCTTGCTGCACTCAGAGGTCTCACAGCAATAAATAATATTACCAGATGGATGAGGTGAGAAAAACAGCTTAATAACATTTTAATCCCAACAGGCCAACAGAAGGCATTTTTAAAAGTGTTTAAATGCTTTTGACACATTTTAATTTTCCGGAATTTTGTTATGTTTCAAAACTGAGCAGTGATGTTTGCTGGTAAACTACAGATTAACAAATGCTATATTCCCATTCCAAGTGGATATAAGAAATCCTCTTGCATGTCCCTTTGCCCACAGACTCATTGACAAATCTTGGGCCTGGAAGGTTCTAAGTGTCCCTGCACATGTGAACTCAGCAGAGTTCAGGTAATAGAAAAATAAAAATACAATAAATATACAATACCTAGAGAACAATAACATTTTATGATTCTAACTTCTTGTGCTGCTTTCACTGCACAGTCTGCAGTACAAGTAGAATGCCTTTCCCTTACCCATTAATACACGCAGCCAGCCCCCAACCAACATTAGCCCATTAATTGCAAGTACCTAAGAATTATCTTGCCGGACCAGTCCATCTAATCTAGCCAGGTACCTTAGGGTATTCAAAAGCACCACCAACTTGCTCATCACTAGCATAGATGGAGAACAAAAAAAGGGGGATGTCCATTTATTTTCCATATTTAAAAGTTGATTCAATTCTTCATTTGTTTTTGTTAACCTTTGTTTTCAATGGGAGACAAGGCTGCCAGAGTTAGTCGGTCCCTTCTTCATTTTGCTCTCCACAAGCTGTGCAGGGTGTTTAAATTGTCCACAGACAGGTACCATTTTATCTAAAGGGCCCCCCTGTTGCCGCCATGCCACCAGCACGCATTTTCTGTTCTCATGCTGAGGTAAAGTTCTTAACCCGAGGTACTATTTCTGGGTTAGCAGAGTCTGTAACCCAAAGTGTTTGTAACCCGAGGTGTTTGTAACCTGTGGTACCGCCGTACTACAAAAGGAAGGGATTTTGCTTCCCAGTTGCAAGTTATTTAAATCCAACAGATTCTAATGGCATGGCTTCACTCCTTTAGTGTCTGTGGGTAATTTACAGTGCAGCCTTATTCAGAAGTCTAAACTGAATTCAATGAGACTTACTCCCATATAAGCATAAGAAGAGCCTGTAGGATCAGGTCAGTGGCCTATATCCAGGGCAGCATTCTGTTCTCACAAGGGCCAACCAGATGCCTGTGTGGAAGCCACAAGCAGGACCTGAGCATAATAATAGCACAATAGTGATTTCCAGCAACAGGCATTCAGAAGCATTTATTGCCTCTCACCATGGATAGTAGTCCCTGATAACCTTATCGTCCCTGAATTTGTCTAATCCTCTTTTAAAGGCATCCAAGTTGGTGGCCTCCTGTTTAATTATGTGTAGGACTGCAGCCTCAAACACCCAATAGCCATTTTACAAGGTGCACTGTGTTTACCCACTCTTCAGTCCCACTGAGCTCTGAACGAATGATGAAGAAGTTACAAATGAGAAGCCTGCTTGCTATTTGTTTGAAACTCCGATCGTTTGTTTTGGAATGCATGAAATTTGGTTCAATTTTTCCCATTTCATTCATTCCAAGAAAATTACAGTCTCCTAAAAACAACAACCATACAACTATGGTTATGGCACTTCACAGGTGTCTTAAACTAAGACACAGAAATCAAATGGTACAGGTTATCTTTTGCATTGGGCAGCTGAACTCAGAACATCATTCCCTTTCCTTTCTGATCCAGTATGGAGGAGTTTGGATTTGATATCCCACTTTATCACTACCCGAAGGAGTCTCAAAGCGGCTAACATTCTGTTTTCCCTTCCTCCCCCACAACAAACACTCTGTGAGGTGAGTGAGGCTGAGAGACTTCAGTGTGACTAGCCCAAGGTCACCCAGCAGCTGCATGTGGAGGAGCGGGGAAACGAACCCAGTTCACCAGATTACGAGTCCACTGCTCTTAACCACTACACCATGCTGAGGAAGAGTTCTATATAACCTAAGGTATGGTAAACCCCTGGACGGTTAAGTCCAGTCAAAGGCGACTATGGGGTGCGGTGCTCATCTGGCTTCCAGGCCGAGGGAGCTGATGTTTGTCCACAGACAGCTTTCCGGGTCATGTGGCCAGCAGGACTAAACTGCTTCTGGTGCAATGGAACACCATGACAGAAACCAGAACGCATGGAAACCTAAGAAAGTGGTTAGCAAAGTTGTTTCCCATGGAACACTTGAAAATTGTGAGGGCATTGGCAGAAAACTTAATGGGATTCTGCTTCTTGTAGCAATCATAATGCACTGTGCTGTGGTTTTTAACTGTGATTTTTATTGCTTCTTTTATTTCTTATATAATGTACTCCATTCCATAGAATTCAAATTGCAATACAATGAAATACTGTGCAGGAAATGAAAGAAGCAATTAAAAACAATTAAACATCAATATGACTATTTAGTGCAATGGATATGCCGTCTCTCAGCTTCAACCACAAATCCACAGATACACTGCAGACAACCTGAATGAAGCTCACGGACCACTGGTGGTCTGCACACCACAGTTTGAGAATCCCAGACTTAAGACATCATGTTCTACATTTTGAAAAATAATTGATCCTAAGAGAAAACACCACCACCAACTATCATTTCATCTAAAAATCTGCCACCCGCCATGGCTCATTATTAATAAAAACAAAGGCAGTGTCTCGATGCTCAATCTTGCTGCATTCCTCTGACAACTATTTCATATGCAAAAATGGCTATCTGCAAGCACAGGTAATTCCAATACTGTTATGTTCTGCCCTGTGTAATTCACTTCACCAGGGTTTCCACAACGAGTATGCTAGTCTCCAATGGTTGCATTTAACCACATGAGCTGTCCAGGAGCTGAAGGAATCACTCCCTTTTTTTGTTCTTTCCCCATGCCTCCCTCCCTTTCCTCCACACTTGTCCTTATTTGTGCCCTCTGGCTGAAGTGCCCTTCAACTTTGATTGTGCTTCTTGCTTGCCAGAGTGGAGGATGCAGAGGGTTAGGGGTATGTGTGTAGAAACCAGCCTACTGTGCACAGGTAAAATGTACATCCTTGGCCCTCCACTGGCGTGTGGCCCCCAGGAGGTTACCCCTAAAGGACTGTGGCCCTTGAACTGAAAAAGTCCCCCTACCCTCTTGCTGTAGGAGGTCCAAAGTCCACTTACTGTGGGGTAGGGATGAGAGCAGAATACGGTGTACTTATGGATGATGCCATTCAGTTTTATGGGAGGGAGCCATGATACGAACACCGTGGAAGCGGAGGCTGCGGCTGCTTTAACTCCGGCGGGAGGACCTGGAACTGGAAGAGAAACACAGTTAGGATAGCAGACAAAACCCGTTGGTGTACACTGAACTGCACAGTGGTGCAAACTTAGCATGGGAGTCATGGATTTAATTTGGGGGAGGAAAACATTGCCATGCCAGCCATCAGTTGCATCACACCTACACACACTCAACCTATTTTGATAAGGGACACTTGGCGAAGGACAACTGTTTCAACTTCTCAGCATATCTAGTATCTCTCATGATTCTGCATTGAGAGAGTTTGTAAGAATGAGGCCTACCAGGCCCAATCGCTGTGCCCTCTTGGAGCAGGCACACGGTCCAGGCTGAATCTACCTGCTCCCCACCTTCTGCCATTAGAGTGTCCAGGCTACAAAAGCAGCAGTAGCCCCACAGGACCACATTGGTGTCCCAAGAAGGTTTAGATTGCTCTGCTTGGCTGCAACCTTGGAAGAAAGCTCCACAGAACATAATGGGATTTGTTTTCTTAAGTAGACATGTATAGGATTGGTCTGTTAATCAGTCAGTGTCAATATATATAATGTTACAGAATTGCCATCAGCTGGTTGTTGGTTTTTTTTAGTTTATTTAAATGCTGCAAAGAACTTTTTCTCTCCGCTTGAATTATGTACATAATCATACTTCAGCAAATCACCTTACACCCATTGCTTGAAGAAACTCTGAACACAAGCTTTGATTAAGTATCCACATTTTAAATCTGCAATTAATTCTCTTGGCTCTGCTTAAAACCTAATGTGAGAATAAATGACTATATCTAGCCATACATTTCTGCTAAAACCTTATAGGGAAGAATCTAATTCCTTTTGGTAATGAGTATACAGATTCACAAGAAACACACTACTTAACAATTCTCTGGTGTTTTTTTTTTTTTTTTAAAAATAGGCAGCTCATTACAAATGGCCTTTTGCCACTCCTAAGGAAGGCAGAAACCCGTTTCTTCTTGGTAATTAGTTGCCTGAGAAAGGGTGGTGGTTTATGATCTGCACAGGACATGTGAGCTTAAAAGTAATTGATTATCAAATTAAGCCTGAAGCCACAGGGAGCAGTTCTGATGGATGCAGCTTGTGGGCCTCAAATCCTTTTGAATTAGTCCAATCAATCTAAAGTTCTGGAACCAAGATAGGCACAAGGAGAAATGTAGCTTATTGAATGTAGCCTTTGAATACTCTATAAAATGTATTCATTTCCATAATGTGTGCACTTTGATGCACACTTTCCCCTAATATGTGCACTCTGTGCACATTATTTGGTTGGAGAACTGCATTGCAAAATTCAGAGAAATGTGATTCCCCCCCCCCAAAAAAAAAGATAACTGTGTTTCAGTTTGCACATGGGTTTGAGCTAATATGGATTAGGTAATTTCACATTACAGTGCAAACAAAACCAAATTTCTCCCCCATCCCTACCCTCATAATCATAACCAGCAGCTGTTCCTGTATTTCTCATAATCCTTAAATCTTCATACATTACCACAGTGGCAAGTTTGAAATTTAAGCCTCCCTCACACAAAGTGCAGCAATCTGTGGTATAACATCCCAGCTGAAATATTTGTCATGGCCTAGGAAAAAATGCTGAGGTACCTGAACAATTTCCACAACTCAACCACTATTTTTTTGTTATTGGAAAAACCTAACAAAACCACCAATGTGTACTGAAATAATCATACGTTCTGACTTTCCTGGTGCATGCAATTATTTCCAGTGGCATACTGAAAACAAGCAAATGATCATTAACTATTCTGGCTGTATGCCATTAATACCATTAATACCATTAATACTGTTAAGACTTTGACGAACATGCAAAAAATGCATGAATGTGTGGGTACACTCTGAACAGAAGTTGTAATACCAATGTTGTACTGTCTGGGCAGAAAAGGGGGGGGGGAGCAGGAAAGATGTGAATGGGGTGGGGGTGGGGAAACGATGTAGAAAATACGTCTGTCACAGATAAATTGATTTTAAAAAGAATGTACTGCCTCTGAATAATGATGTTTTCTCATGGGGAATTTGAGAAAGACGGAGTGACAGTGTGAAGAATGTGGGGGCGCATGGTGTGACAAAGGAGCAGATATGAGAGATGCACATTGCACATGCAGGCAGACGCAAGACACACAAATCAGGCAGGACTTAAGTGGAGACAATCCTAAAGCATGATCATAAGATGCAGGTGTCTGGCATGGAAAAAATGGCACAACACGAAGAAAACCGAATCTTCCTTGGGCATTCAAGCTGCAAAGAGCAGCTCTAAACTAGATGTGGTTGAGTGTTTGGAAGTTTCCCACCCCTTCTCTCACATCCCCATATGCATGCACAACTAATGATATATATATGGAACACTAATAAATCAGCTGCAGTATAAAAGCAGCAATTAAAACAGTCCATCACAGGCTAAGACTTAAGAGTCTGGGAAATAAGTATCAGGTCTTTGCCTGCCACCAGAAAGACATCAAAGTTAGCATCCATGCAAACTTCCTAGGAGAGAGCATTCATTACTTAAGCGGGACTCTACAACCGACAAGCCCTTCTCTCCAGTTGCTACCCATCTCACCTCAGATGGTGTGGGCGCCCAGGAGAAGACTACCTGAATGTCTAAGCAGGTTCCTATTGGAATAAGTGACACTTCAGGTACCCACGACATTAGCCATGTAGGTTCCTATTAAGCACTTTCAAGTCTGCCTTGTAGTGGAAGGAGCCAGTGTTGTTGTTTCAGCACCATCAATCTGTGCTTCCTTTGCCTAGTCCCAGTTGACATGCTATATTTTGTATTAGTTTACATAGCAAACCAGGGTTGTCTCCTGTGCCGGGTGCAGCTCTGCACACTCATCATCCACCATAGCTGTCAACTTTTCCCTTTTCTTGCGAGGAATCCTATTTGGAATAAGGGAATTTCGCTTAAAAAAAGAGAAACGTTGACAGCTATGATCATCCGCAGTGCATCCAAGAAGCTCAAGGAAGCAAATAGAAAGCTGGGATTCTATCTATGCAATGGAGTTCTGGTGGGACATTCCTATGGGATACACACTTATGGTAGATGCAGAGAGCAGCCAGATGTAGCACATACACAGCCTATGGTGAACTGAGCACCATTACATAGGAAGAAAAGCCTGAAGGAGCTAATCAGCTAGATTCAAACAGGTGTAAATTGGTGCCATTTACTAGACTGCACTGGTTTTCACCAGGTATGGATCTGGCTCCATGAGTCTGTCTATTAAGGAACACAGATTCATTGTTTTAATTAAGATTTTATAATGCATCATTTCTAATGAATGCAATCATTCAACCCCCATGCCATCAAATACAACAGCCTGTGAAAATGCAATTTAAGCCTAGAGTGTGGAGAGAAAATGAGTGTGTCTATTTAAATTTTAATGATCAGTGAAATAAATCCTCAGGTGGAAAGGCACTTGGTTAATAAGTAACTCCATTTATAGTTTAGAGGAACTCCAACCAAAGGGGGATAAATGAATCCCATTTTTTAAAAAATATAAAAAACGCAGCCAGAAATTTCTGCTGCAATTTTTAATGTGCCATGAACATCTTGGACAGAAACAATATTTTTTCCCCTTGCAGGCTTCTGCAGAGAAAGAACTAAATAATGCAAACTTTAAAAAGAACCCTCATTTTGTATTCCTAGTCAGAACTCTTTCTTTTACATAAATTCAAGTGGATTCATGCTTGACCTCTGGTGTCTAAAATCAAGTACTGAGCAAGATAAGAAATGCAAATGCAACCATGCATAGCTTTTGGACTCCTTCCCTTACTTATTGGGTTTACCCTTTTTTGTATTAGGGGGAAATTGTGGGTCCCCCCCTCCCAGAGCCATAGCTAGGTGATCTTGCACCCCCTAGCCACAAACAAATTAGCTCTTCTTTCAGCCTCTCCTCCAACACCCCCCTCCACCCATTCAATTCACCCTCTATTTAAAACCATTTCTTACGAGGCAATAATTGATATTTATATTTATGGACATATTTTTAGCCAATTTTGTGCCCCCTCCATCGCCTGCACCCCTGGCGGGGGCCCACCTCACCACTCCCTAGCTACAGCCTTGCCCCCTCCCCCGCACATTTATGCCTTCTCTGTATAAGCCTCATTTGCATAAAAAGCACATGCTGAAATGCTCTGTGATGAGTTGCTCAGAAGGAAAGTGAGTAAAGTCCCCTGATAGGATGTAGTCTGCCCTGCATTTTCTAAGGATAATATTCCACTGATGCCAAAAATGAACTGTGAAGTTAATCCAAGGCGGATGTTCACAGGCAATGCACATATAATGCAGAACTGGACTACATCCAGAGTTTGTCAATTCCACACACATGGAGAGAGAGAGAGAGAGAGAGAGAGAGAATATCTTCCATTTCCAAACCACCATGACAATTTAGCCCATATCAATGAGATCAGAATGTGCTGCAGGCAGAGAACGCCAATGAGCAGGCTGAAACGTGCCAGAAGGTGCCTGCAGAGCACAGGATAGATTTAATGAAACCAATGCAGATGGGCCAAGCAGCCAAGCTGTGCCAGATTGTCAGTAAGGAGAAAAATACAGTGACCAACATTTTAAAAACAGGATCTAGGGATGCTGTACAATATAATGTGTGGTCGACTTTCTTCTTCTTCTTCCACAATGGGCTATCTTACCAAGCTATTTTAAGTCTGTAAAAATAGATCTGGGTGAGCTTACCAAGGCTATGTTCAGATTAATAGGCAAATTATCTGATTTTTCCCCCTCCTAAAAAATAAACTGCGCGGGGGGGGGGGCTCACTGTATTAACATGTGCACAGCCTGGCTAACATCATGAAAGGTATGTTACCATCCCAGGGGATAATGGGAGATGTAGTTCTTTTGAGGGCTGTGGCAGCACACCTCTGCTCCTGTAGGGTCTCTACATTCTGATGACATTCTTTGTTTGTACAACAAAATCTACCGTGTGCATTGTTCCTGGATCCAGTGACTTCACTCTACTCTATCCTGATCTTGCCTCTAAGGGCCAATCTCCCCTAAGAAAAACCCCAAGATCTTGTGGAGGATCTACTCACAATGAATGCCTACTTGTCCATCAATAGGTACCACTGGCACTTCAGTTATAGTTTTCTATGCATGTATGAAGTGCTATGAAAACCTGGGCAATTTCCATTAACTGTTCCATTTTCCAATGGCTACCAAGAATGTTTCACTTCTTACCATCTTCTTTTGTGCGTGTAAAAATTTGCTCACTCCTGACCCCGTCTCCAGCTCGTGTGAATGCCAGCACCTGGATGCTATAGTTGGTGTACTTTTCCAAACCATCAAGCTCTAATGAGGGCTGCGTAGTGGTAACATTTTTAATTTCTCCCAGCTCTATGGAGCAGAAAATTAAATTGAGTTAGTGACAGCATTTTTCTATTCGCAGCAAGCGGTCATTATACTGTGGCGAGCCTATGAAAGAAATTGTTGGATTAAAATATATAACTATGGCAGGAATAAAGTTGGCTGTGATTATTAAATAAACATGCTAAATGCCCATACTGTGCATTTAATAGCAAATATGGAAATGTCTTACAGAGAAAAACAGACCTGCAAATACACTTTGAAATTAATAAAGTGCTATTTTTGACCATAGGCATGTTTTCTAAAAAAAATAAAAATATTCAGGATTAGATAATATTATGAAATTGCATTATATTTTACTGATTTTTAAAACTCAATAATGGCAGTGTAGGAAGCTAAGTAAATGAAACATGGGCATCATATGAAAAGAATTATAGAAAGATTTATAGAGTGAGATCAATAAGTTATCTAGACAAGTATTACATTACATTTATTTATGTTATTGAATTTTTTTTTACTACCCTTAAACTAGAGATGGCAAAGGCAGTGTATTTCAGAATAACTTAAAACAATCCACTAAAATATACATTAAAAAAACCTTGTCATTTCTAGGTTCAACAGAAACTGATATTGAAATATCATATTCCCAGGAAGGCTGCATAAACAGGTGAGTTTTAGTAATCAACAAAATACCAATACTCTGAGCATGTGGCAAATTATGAAGGAAGTGGAAACCATCACAGGGTGCTAAGAGAGGACACTAATATCTGTTTAATGCACAGTCAACTGATTTCATTGGTAGTTTAGCACCTGGGTTGTATCAGAGATTATTAGTGAAGCTTTCAAAATCTTCCCCAGATTTCAGAGTTCTTTATTACCTGATCTTGTTTCTGAAGTAGAAATGATGTATTAAGATTTATTCACTGATTCTCCATTGATGTGATTGTATGTATGGCTGTAATAAGATTCTTTCACTGCAGTGTTTACCAATCCACAGGAACACATGTATGCATCAACAAAACACTGCACAAAAAGAATATTACTACAATCGTTTATACCACCACATCAAGACTACAATTTTTTGTTGCTGCTGCAGTGTTTTATCAATAAGTATGTCCACATCAGAAGCTCAAAACTGCAGCAAATGGTGTGGTCCTCTATTCCAGAATTCTGTTTAGAAATTATCTTAGGTAACTCTGAATCGAAGAGGAGTAGAACACAGGACAGAGTGGACTCATGGCATACTAAAAATATAAATTGTGGTTGTGGAATAACCTCATCCTGAAAAAGTATTATATGCTGCTGGGAAAGATCTAAGCTTGACAAGCAAGAGTACTTACCTCCATCCAAAAGATTAGCCCAGTATATCACCCTAAATCCCTGTAGAATTCCATTGAGAGCATCTTTGGCTAGTGTAGACCAGGTAATAGAGATGGTTTCTGGTGATGTAGCAATTGCTTGGACGTTTTCTGGTGGGGAACTGGGAACTGAAATTAGATAGTGTAACTTTTAATCATGACAGATTTTTGGGGAACTATTACTTTAAAAACAACAACCCCAATATGCACAAGATTGTGTTCCTTTGATGTGTTTCAGCAAAAAAGAACACTGGGAAGAATATTTACAAGAATAGCTTTGCAAAACAATGCAAAACTTGTATGGCTTTAACAGGAATCTAGACATATTCCTGGTGGATAAGGCTTTGACTGATTCCTAACTGATCCCTAACTATGATGGCTATGTTCTACCTCCAGAGTTGTAGATGGTGTGCCTGTGAAATTAAGTTGCTAGGAATCACAAATGGGGAGAGTGCTGTTGCGTTCATGTCCAGCTGGTGTTTTCCCAGAGGCATCTGGTGTGATCCAGCAGGGCTCTCTTCTTATATTCTGAATGCAGATGGGTTGGAAGTATGCATTATGGTGGAAATTTGACCGAAGAACCTCCAATTATTACCATGAAGGTACTTTGTGCATTTTCCATAAAGGAACTGCAAAAAACTGCTGTCATCATGGGTCACAGATCATTATCACTCCTCAACCACTGCTACCTCTATTGAGCCACTCTTACCAATATGGCAGAACGCATGTATACTCTAAAAGAGCAAACTGTTTCCTTAATCCGCTAGTCTGAACTAACAACATAGTTTCATTCGGTATTAACTTAACCAACATTTATCTGAAGAGAGTTAGCCGAGACATTTTCTGATAAAGCCCTCACACTAATAAATATTGGCTATTTCATACCACCACTTAGAAAATATTCAGACTCTTCTCCCTGCACCACCTTTCCACCACTTGCAAACAGGGTGGAGGGTTTGGGGAGGCCATTTGTGCTCAGCCTTTTTGCACACGTAACAATAGTGCCAGATTGTGGCCTTGCTTAATATTTAAACAAAATGGTGGCCAATTAATAAATAAATTTATAAATAGATGGATAGTATCAATAATGTCTGGACTTTTTTTTTTTAAAAAAAAGAAATTAAGAGATGTCTAATTAACAAGAAAAGAGAGCTAAAAATGATTTTCAATGCAATGCCCATAGCAAAGATATTGCATGTATGGACTCCCATCACTAACAGTGGGATAACACAGTCCATGAGAGCTTGGGGTCTCTTAAGTCAGCAATAGGCAATCTCAGCTGTATGTAGATTGTCTCAGCTGGAAAATTGCTCATATCTGTAAATCTTTCACTACATAGAGTGATTTCTCATTCAGGCAAGACACAAAGACTTGGCAGAGCATCACTAAAAATATTGCTGAGAATCTCTCAGCAGTATGCTGAAAAACAAATATTCATCCATGAAGGGCATCATAATTCCATAAAGCTTTATTGAAGGAAGCATTCATAAATTTAAAACCTTCTTGTTATTTAATTACCATACCCAGGAACCTCATCTCACATGTTATTACTTGGTAATTATTTTAAGAGTCTTCTGACTATTTAAAACAACTGAGAACCTAGTCATATGAGTGCATGGTTTTAAACTATTTACTTAGCTGACTGAATAATCTCCTTTTCCCACAAGAGGGCACTCTGTTGTTGCTTTACTTTGAAATACACCACACATCATTCTTAGAAAGTATCATGTATTAGGGAAGTCAGCTAATTTCAGATTTTATTGCTGTGCTCTGAACCTCACTATATGAGGCTGGATGCCAGAAAGTTGTGTGTGCCGCAGCCAGCATAGCTAATGGTCAGGGTTCATAAGAGCTGTAGTTCAAAACATCTGGAGGACACTGGGTGAGAGAAGGCTGCCTTAAAGAAATTTGCCAACTCCCAAGGCAACGAGGCCTCTTAATATTAACCTTTCTCTACAGCTCAGGTCAGGTTACAACACATAAACTGGCATTAAAGCAAATACATTTTCTAAAAATATAAATCATCAACTGATAATACCATGCAGGATCAACCACATTAATATATTATTTTATTACTTATTAAATTTGTATAACACCCTTCCTCACAGGGCAGTTTACAATATAAAAGCACAAAAATACATACCATAATAACAAACAAAAACAATACCCTGTTCAGTTTAAAAGGCCATAAGACTTGTTTAATTAGCCAAAGGCCTGGGAGAAGAGGAATATGTGACTTTTGCATGCTTGCTTACTACTTACCATCTTCAAGAGTGGTTGTGATAATTTCCTGAGAAGATGGCCCGATTCCTGCTCGATTGCATGCCTGTACGACCATGCCATATTGAGTGAATTTTTTCAGGTTATCTAAAGTATAAACTTCGCTGTCTCCGGTGGTATCAATACTGATGATGTTGAACTGGAAATTCCCCCCTGCACTGTATTCTCGATAACCAATCTGGTATCCACGAATAATTCCGTTTTGCAGGTGTTTCTTTGGAGCCTAAGGAAGGTATGAGTAGCACGCACTTTGAACATCATGTTGAACATCATTGTGTTAAGTTAGAAGCTGAGAGAAATCTCCACTCCCAAAGACCATGCAGCTAAAAATCAAGGCCAAATTATTGGTTCGCTCTAGGTTTACAATGATGATGATTAAATAAAGGATGTGAAGCTAGGGTTCTGCAACTGATGCTAGTAGCAGTGGATATAAAACTTCCCTTCAGGCATGCAAGTAGAACAGAAAACCTAGTTTTGTCATCTGAAAAGTGACAGGTGGGTCCACCCCTCTTCACTACAAGTCTTGCCTTTTAATATAAATTTTATATGTCTTCATATAATTTTATATTAATGTTTGTTAAAGTTTGTTTTAGGATCATGTATGACTCATGTTAAATGACAGTCTCATTGTCCTTGACCTGATAGAGCAGATTTCAAGTCTCCCCATCCAAAAGTGTGGGTACCAGTTTGTCATAGAAAAGGGGGGTGGGGCCATCCATCATTCTTTGGGCAAAAAAAGAAAAGAAAAAAGAAAAGAAAAAGGTATTATGCTATCTCAGCCCCCAGTTGCAACAATTTGGGGCTGTTCCCCATTACTGAGCCCAACATACCTCTAAAATACACCCGTCACAGAGGTGTTTTTAGCACCAGAGAGTGTATGTTTTACCCTGAACAAGTTAATCAAACTCTCTGTGGAAGGAGAGCAGGGAGAGCACAACAACCAAGAGCATCACAATCCTAAACAGTGCTATATCTTTGCAGCTGCAATACAATAAACCTAGTTTGCCCTTGCAATGACAATGAATGAAGCGTAGGCTTTTTTTATGAAGCCTTGGGAAACAGGTTTTTTTTAAAAAAATAATAATATCTGTGTCATTACACCCACCTTCCTTGGTTTCATTGGCATGCCAAGCAACACAATGATGGGCATGTATCTAGTTCAAGGATCATTAATAAACCCATTGCCTAGGGTATAACAGCCACAGGCAGTAGAGGCTTGCTGTACTTATAGCCCACCCGCCTCAAACAAGAACTGAAAATCTGGCTCATAAAGAGCATTATAGTGCAGAGCTTCAGTGTCATGTCTCTGAAAATGTTGCCTCATGGGACAAATTGATTTTCACTATAGTTTGCAGAAAAACTCAACGCAAGAAGTATCCTAAAAAAATTCAGTTACAAACTTTCCCCCTGCACTGCAGCTGTATTTCTGATAATAAGATGTTCAAAAAGGCACAATCACAGGAACATATAATTGCATGCAAATTTAATTTAGCACACAATTACATTCAGCTGCAAAGTAATTTTTGAAAATTTAGCCACAAGCATTGTGTGTATAAATTCACCAAGCTATGCATCTCATTTTTGTGGGCTCATACCTCAGTAATATCATGAGATACATTCCAGCATAGCCTATTTTCCCTTCCCCACTGTATGCTACTTATTTACCTTCCAGGTTACCCTGATGCTTTGTGAAGATATGGGCTCAAGTTGAACATCTTGAGGTGGTCCATCAGGAGCTGGTAAGAAAGAAAAAAAGAAATAGGGGGATCAACATTCTAAGCTTGTCACTTTTGCTACAGAACATAATGTATCACACAATATTCATAACCTCAGAAATGCAAAGCATTTTTGTCAACGTGAAGCTCAAAACCTCAATAACAGAAGCTCAGCTAGAATGTATACTGCAGATTAGGAAAAGTGCCACCAAGGCCAAGAGTATACCAGCAAGGTTAACAGGCAGTCAAGGAAGCTAGCAGAGGTAAGGAGTCTTCTTTCAGAAAATGGAAGTGTTGTTCAAAAAGGAGCATAGATGAATACAAATTTTGGCAAAACAACAACAATCAAGAACAGGATGCTAGACTAAACAGACCATTGGCCTGAACCAGCAGGGTCCTTCTTGAGTTCTTATACCAAGCAATGAAAAGAGTAACTAAAGAGAGAAATTATTCTATTTATTGAAGACTAACATTTCAGAGTTGAACATAAGCACACAAATTCTAGCCAGTTGTCATCTGACGAGAGGCTGAAACGTCTACGAGTGTGAAACAACCAAGGGAGTGTTAAGGAGAAAAAAGAATTCGGATGAGAGGTAATGAGCTGGATATGACAACAGAAATGAAATTAAGTAGGCAATTCTGGCTCGCTTAGGGTAAATGTTGCTCCTGTACCAGAACAAAAAATTATGATCTGTTTCATTTCCATTGAAGCGTATTTATGAAGGGTTCAGTGGCAATTAATAGGAAAAGGCCCATATGCACCGAAGAAGAAGAAGAAGAAGAAGAAGAAGAAGAAGAAGAAGAAGAAGAAGAAGAAGAAGAAGTAGTAGTAGTAGTAGTAGTTTGGACTTGATATCCTGCCTTTCACTCCCCTTAAGGAGTCTCAAAGTGGCAAACAATCTCCTTTCCCTTCCTCCCCCACAACAAACACTCTGTGAGGTGAGTGAGGCTGAGAGACTTCAGAGAAGTGTGACTAGCCCAAGGTCACCCAGCAGCTGCATGTGGAGGAGCAAAGATACGAACCCGGTTCACCAGATTACGAGTCCACCACTCTTAACCACTATACCAGGCTGGCTCCCTAGTGATGGAACACTGAATGTACGTGGAAGGTCCAATCCACACACAATGTAATGGGCGCAGAAAGCCCTGCTGGCATCCCTGCGTCTTTCTGCAGAGAGCTGTTGCTGTTATAAGTGGAAGGGACATCCGAGAGGCAAGGAGTTAGCAGCAAATTAATGAAAAGGTTGTGCGTACTCCATGATTCTTCTCTTGCTGCAGGAGCCTTTTTAGATGCTACCTTTGAACAAAAGATTCTGGCAGCCTGAAGCCACAATAGCATACAATATGCAATGCACACCTTTGCCAGTACAGTTTTACTCCCCCCCCCCCACCTTTCTGTTTAATATTGAATGATGTTATTTTTGTAAAGCCTTCATTACATTCCCTGCCCTCAGGCATCTCTTAGATGTTTGGGGATCCATACTCATTTAACACACCTGAGGTAAAAGTAAACTGAAATAAACTAAATAAACTAAAGGAAACAATGACAAATGGTGGCACTTCCCTTTATTGTGCATATTTTCCTCACTGATACCAAGGGAACAAATATTGCGATGCCTCTGAAGCTTTGGTCTACCCTCCTCCAGTTTCACCCTGAGTAAATCAGCTGCTTTTGATGGCAGCTCCCTACAATTGACCTCACGCTCTGAACGGACAGCTTCATAATGAGAGCAAAAGAAAGGGTCAGTCGTCTCAAAACTAGGCCACGCAGCAGGGAATAGAAGATGACATTCAGGTTGCGCGTTGCTGGGGAAGCTAATCTGCAAATTAAGGTCAGTTGATTAACCTGGCATATTAATTTTCAGTTAAATGAAAACCCTCAGATAAGAAATACTAGGGTTGCCATATTTCAAGCAGAAAAGTTGTTGGTCTTTTTGGTTTTTTTTGGCAAAGTTGTTGAGATTGCCAAAAGTAGGCAAAAATGGCACTGCCAACATGAGCTGCCAGATTTTCCTGGACATTTGCCCAATACAGTGGTATCTCGGGTTACAGATACTTCAGGTTACAGAAGCTTCAGGTTACAGACTCCGCTAACCCAGAAATAGTACCTTGGGTTAAGAACTTTACCTCAGGATGAGAACAGAAATCGAGTGCTGGTGGCATGGTGCCATTAGCTAAAGTGGTACCTCAGGTTAAGAACAGTTTCAGGTTAAGAACGGACCTCCAGAACTAATTAAGTTCTTAACCCGAGGTACCACTGTACCTAAAATACTTCCCATATAGTAGCCCTTTCTAAAACAGACAGTGCTTCACATTCTCATATCCAGATGTTCTACAGATGTTCTCCATTCTTATATCCAGATGTCTTCCTCAGACTGGTATTCCTCGCAGTCACTCCTGTACCTGAATGGACCCCTCTCCTATCTAAATCTTTGTAATCTTTCTGCCGACAGGAGACTTTCCTATTCAGACAGGCCTTTGGAAACTGGGCTGCTGTCAGAGCAATTTATATTTTAATTGTTGGTTTAAATATGTTGTAATGTATTTTAATTATTGTTTTTAACTGGTTTGTTTTTATTATTCTGCATTTTATAACTGACATTTTAAAATGTTGTAACCCTCCTGAAATTCCAACTCAGAAGAGAGGTGGGATAAGGCAAATAAACAGCGACTCCATCATACCCCTGTCCCTGTACCCTGTGTCTCCAGAACACTGACTCCATTAAGGAATGTGGGGAATAAAGTTAACATTACAAATATGACCAAAAGAATCAAACTGTTTTCACACTCAGTCACATCTCCTACTTAGGCTCTAGATTAGCATAGGCACTAAAATGCCAGAAGGTAATTGCTTTCGTTTGTTATTATAGTATGCATTTTTGTGTTTTTATATTGCAAACTGCCCTGTGATCTTCAGATGAAGGGTGGGATAAAAATTTAATAAATAATTAATAAAATCAATGCCATTTACTTTGGCGTTAATGCGCTCAGGAGCCCAGCTTTAGGTATTTCAGTGATGTGGCCTTGTGTTTACAAACTCCTCCTTAGCCAAGACATTAAGGCAAAGTACTCAAACAAAAAGATTACCGTATTTTTCGCACCATAGGGCGCACCGGACCATAGGGCGCACCCAGTTTTTTGGGGGGGAAATAAAGGGAAAAAAATTATTTCCCCCCCAGGCGCGGGGCTGGGGGAAGCTCGAGCTTCCGCCGACCCCAGCCCCCAAACAGGCAGCTCTCTGCAAGTGGTGGGAGCGCTCCCGCTGCTTGCTGAGAGGTGCGCGAAGCCTGGACGTGCTGAGCTCAGCGCGCGCAGGCTTCAGCATGCAGGCAAGTCTCTGCAAGCAGCGGGAACGCTCCCGCTGCTTGCGGAGAGGTCCGCGAAGCCTGGACGTGCTGAGCTCAGCGCGCGCAGGCTTCAGCATGCAGGCAAGTCTCTGCAAGCAGCGGGAACGCTCCCGCTGCTTGCGGAGAGGTCCGCGAAGCCTGGACGTGCTGAGCTCAGCGCGCGCAGGCTTCAGCATGCAGGCAAGTCTCTGCAAGCAGCGGGAACGCTCCCGCTGCTTGCGGAGAGGTCCGCGAAGCCTGGACGTGCTGAGCTCAGCGCGCGCAGGCTTCAGCATGCAGGCAAGTCTCTGCAAGCAGCGGGAACGCTCCCGCTGCTTGCAGAGAGGTCCGCGAAGCCTGGACGTGCTGAGCTCAGCGCGCGCAGGCTTCAGCATGCAGGCAAGTCTCTGCAAGCAGCGGGAACGCTCCCGCTGCTTGCGGAGAGGTCCGCGAAGCCTGGACGTGCTGAGCTCAGCGCGCGCAGGCTTCAGCATGCAGGCAAGTCTCTGCAAGCAGCGGGAACGCTCCCGCTGCTTGCGGAGAGGTCCGCGAAGCCTGGACGTGCTGAGCTCAGCGCGCGCAGGCTTCAGCATGCAGGCAAGTCTCTGCAAGCAGCGGGAACGCTCCCGCTGCTTGCGGAGAGGTCCGCGAAGCCTGGACGTGCTGAGCTCAGCGCGCGCAGGCTTCAGCATGCAGGCAAGTCTCTGCAAGCAGCGGGAACGCTCCCGCTGCTTGCGGAGAGGTCCGCGAAGCCTGGACGTGCTGAGCTCAGCGCGCGCAGGCTTCAGCATGCAGGCAAGTCTCTGCAAGCAGCGGGAACGCTCCCGCTGCTTGCGGAGAGGTCCGCGAAGCCTGGACGTGCTGAGCTCAGCGCGCGCAGGCTTCAGCATGCAGGCAAGTCTCTGCAAGCAGCGGGAACGCTCCCGCTGCTTGCGGAGAGGTCCGCGAAGCCTGGACGTGCTGAGCTCAGCGCGCGCAGGCTTCAGCATGCAGGCAAGTCTCTGCAAGCAGCGGGAACGCTCCCGCTGCTTGCGGAGAGGTCCGCGAAGCCTGGACGTGCTGAGCTCAGCGCGCGCAGGCTTCAGCATGCAGGCAAGTCTCTGCAAGCAGCGGGAACGCTCCCGCTGCTTGCGGAGAGGTCCGCGAAGCCTGGACGTGCTGAGCTCAGCGCGCGCAGGCTTCAGCATGCAGGCAAGTCTCTGCAAGCAGCGGGAACGCTCCCGCTGCTTGCGGAGAGGTCCGCGAAGCCTGGACGTGCTGAGCTCAGCGCGCGCAGGCTTCAGCATGCAGGCAAGTCTCTGCAAGCAGCGGGAACGCTCCCGCTGCTTGCGGAGAGGTCCGCGAAGCCTGGACGTGCTGAGCTCAGCGCGCGCAGGCTTCAGCATGCAGGCAAGTCTCTGCAAGCAGCGGGAACGCTCCCGCTGCTTGCGGAGAGGTCCGCGAAGCCTGGACGTGCTGAGCTCAGCGCGCGCAGGCTTCAGCATGCAGGCAAGTCTCTGCAAGCAGCGGGAACGCGAAGCCTGGAGAGCGTGAGGGGTCGGTGCGCACCGACCCCTCTCACTCTCCAGGCTTCAGCGAAAGCCTGCATTCGCACCATAGGACGCACACACATTTCCCCTTCATTTTTGGAGGGGAAAAAGTGCGTCCTATGGTGCGAAAAATACGGTAAACTGTCTTAAATAAAGCCACTATTAATTATGAACCATTGCTTATTTAAGGGGCTTTGCATGTGGGTTTAAATGGCTAATGTTAGACTGCTAACTTAAAAAAAGATTACTGCATTATCTTAGGCTACTAAGGAATTATTTTTGTAGTCTATGCAGCAATGTGTCACATAGAGTCCCCTGGCTCTTCAAAATGCCAAAAACACATACAGCCAACAATGAATACAAGTTGAGGTAAGATTCAATTAGGATCATTGTAGAACATACCTGCTTCATCTGTGGTAATTGTGAGTTCATTGCTGGCCTCGCTCTTGCCAATGCGGTTTTTTGCATACATGCGGATGTTGTAGGTGGAGGAAGCGTGGAGGTCAATGATGGTGGCCTGGTTCAGCTGTGGGGAAACATCTTTGGTTCTTTGCACAGAATCCCAGGAGTCTGTTTGAAGAAATAGTGGGAAAGTTAATTCATTTTCCTTCCTTCCTTCAAACATTGAACTAATATGTTAGCAAGCAGCACTGCATTTCAAAGGTAAAAGAACACTGGTGAAATGAACATTAAATGAGGAAATAACCCAGCCCTCTTCAGGCATTAATGCTTTGATTTAACTTAACATGGGAGCGGGGGTATGCAGAGTAGCCCCATCACCCCCATCTTTGTGTGAAAGTGCAGCTGTGGGAATCTTCATGCATACAACTGTATAAATATTACCTCATTACAGATTGCCACACTGTTTGCTAGAGGATGGGGCTCCTCAGCACACCCCCAGGCCCATGTCTGAGTAACACAGGTAACATGAACAACAGGTTCAAAGAAAAACTTACATTTATTCTGCAGGGACATGAAACCCAAGGACAGCAATTTGTATCATGGCAGGGACCCCTCAGATGCCTCATGGAGGACTGCAAGCAGGGCTTGATGGCCACAGCTGTTTTCTATTGTCAATCTCTGTTTTATGCTAGACAGCTGAGGCTTCAACCAGTTTGGAATGCCATGAATTGTAGCCACTGACAGACATGTAATGCATGAATTCATCCGCTTCTTTTTCAAAGTAATTTATACCAGAGAGGTTTACAACGGGCAACAATGTATTCCCTAGGTTTGTGATAAGTATTGCCTTTGGTTCATCTCCTCCACAGCACTTATTTGTGTGTGCAGGTGTGTGGCTTTGCATGTCTGTGCAGTTGTGTGTTTGTGAACCAAGTGGTTCTTGGTCATCTGCCCATCTGACTCAGAGAGAAGGGAGGGAAATGGAAAGGGCAGCAAAAGGGGCAAGCACAGGGGAACGGAAGAGGAGGAAAGCACCAACCTTCAAAACAGCAAACTTCAAAAGCTACTATAAAAAACTGAAAAGCAGAAAGAGGCTGGCAGTCATTTCTGAAGGTATAGCTCCAACATGACACACTCACATGTGTTCAGGAGCGTTTCTTTTGCATCAGTCAGTTGCATGCCATTCCTATTGTGGCAACAACCCTCTGGCGAGTCACAGGAAGATGTGCAGCTATTTTCTCAGCCTAGACCGGCCTCTGCTTCAAGGAGCCCAGTAATATTTCATGGTTATCTCACATAACGGTAAGTAGGCTTTGCACCAGCCATTTTAAAACATCTGTTTTATTTCATATGCCCAAAGCCCTTGGTTTCTAACAAATGGAAGGCGCCAACTTCTCTAGCTGATTGAGGGGGCCTGACGTGACATCGTGCAGCGTCCTGACGTCGCACCCATGATGTCACAAGGAGCCAGGGGCGGAGTCAAAAGCCCTCTGGAAATTGTGGGGGCCCGGCCCCCTCAAAAAATACATGGGGGGGGGGGCAAAACTGCCTTGGATGCTAGCAGTCAGCACCTATGGAGCCACAAAGTTTCTAATCAGATCTTTAGAGAAAGAAGCAGAGGTCAGGGGTGATTTTGCTTTCTCCTTCCCTGCATTGATATCCTCAGGTATGTCATATGTACAGGCAGTGCTTTGGGGGGGTGTGTGTCAAAAGTGAGGTACTGGTACTCATACACTGATAAAAGTGCAATAGCAACTGGCACAAAATGGCTGCCATGGGCAGCAAAAAAGATAGGTGCCTGTACTCTATACTGGTAAGCAGGTCTGTGCAGAGCTCGTCTGAGGCCCAGGGTGGGAGACTTGTTCTTGGCATGACAGCCTCTGGCTGACTTAGCCCTCTGAGGCCAGGGGCAAGTGTACCCAGATACCCTATACTTCTGCATGGGCTTGCTGGTGAATGCTGCCACACACAAAAAAGCCCAGTGGTCAATAAACCTATCTCCAAGGCTTGAGAGACTTGGAAATCTTAGTATTTGATGATTTCTGAGGATCAGTGATTTGCTGAACAGGAAAGCAGAGAAATGCAGCTCTAGGTTTTTTCCACAACAGTAGCTATGATGTCTTCTGCAGGAGCAATATTTGCCAGTGTTGTAAGCTTGGGAAGTTGGAAGACAGAGGATCTGTAATCATTAATTTACATGGAAAGGGTCTTTCCGGCACTATTTTTAAAGACTTGTATATTAAATTTGTGTTAGAAAGCAACAACTGTACTGCAATTCAAAGTGAGTTTTCCCAAAATGTGCACTACCTGTGTACTATATGTGCGTGTGTTTATATGTGTGTGTGTGTTTGTGCTTTTTTAGACTATGCTTGGGGGCATAGCTATAGGGGCTTTAAATATGAGCTCCTGAATGTCAAAATTTTCCACTAAACCATTGCCAAACATAACCCTGAATATATGAGAACAATCTCTCAAACACGCTGACTGAAACCAAATAATAATTGGTGTCAGGAAAAAAGGCAGATGTGGTTGTGTGAATCTCCTCTAATTTCTGTAATATGGAGGGAGGAATGGGGAAATAAGGGATTGTTTCAACTCTTTCATTCTTACAGACAGATTTAAGTATTAGAACGGAGTTCCCATATATTGTTCTAGTATATACAGGTTTCTTGATTATACTATCAATGCATGCCTCAGATCTTTAAATACATGCACAGTTTCATCAAAATACCTGTATACAATCAACTACAAAAAGCATCTTGCTGTTCAACTGTTATTAGGTATGCCATGTACAAAAACACCTGTAATCTGTGTATTATTTAAGACAGGGAAAGCAGCCTGGAGATGGAAGCAGAATCAGATGGGTAGAAGTCTATACCTACAGAAAAGATGGGCAGATGCACAGCAATCAAATACATCCCTCCCGAAAGCTTGACTGAAATTAAACCTACCTAGGATATCTGGTATAAAATACTTGAAGGTTCTCTTCCTTGAACTGGGTTCAAGTGTCTCAGATTAAGCAAGCAGAGGGAAGATGAATGCTTTTAGCATTGTGTGTGATTGTGTGTGTGTGTGTGTGTGTGTGTGTGTGTGTGTGTGTGTCTTAACTCATTGGATTTATTAGGGTTGCCATATTTCAAAAAGAAATCCCAGTAATGTCTGGGAAAATCCGGACATATGGCAGCCCTAGATTTATCAGATTAATGCCTTCTAATCAACTAGAAATTTCATATCAGTTAGGACAGAGGTGCATCAGTGTGCGTTGCATCTGTTCATTCATAAATACATTCTGTTCTGCTTCTGCACGAATCTGTGGACTCTCCTCCAGCATGCAGTGCTAACAACATGTGTGCTTATTTCACAAATAAATATCTGATTATTCTCCCTGTCTGCACCCTAGAGTGTCATAAAGAATTTGTGCAATTCCCTCCCTGCGCCAAGCAGGGCCAGAGTATAGGGCCAGACCTGCTTTGCTTCATCAGAACAACTTCATCATGTTCCATCGGAATTATCTTTGGAACTCTCGGCTTATACAGCCACGCCTGGGGCACAGCAAGCAGCAGCCATCAGCTGCAGCTATTACATCCATAGAAAAAGAAAAGAAAAACAGATCACATCTGAACTAGAAAAAAGGAAAATTCTGGCAGTGAGAAGCAGTGCAATCTGAGAGGCAAAAAATGTGTGATCCAGGATGATCAAAGAAAGATACTTCTGCTGAAGAAGAAGAAAAAAGAGAGACTAGTGATGAGTACTCTCAGGCAATGTAACAGCACCTGCATGTGAGTACCTTCAAATATTCAGAAAAGGGCACATTGTTATAGCCCTGCCTGGTGACATTTCATCAGTTCAGGTTCCCGCATGCAAAAAACTCCCTGCTTCTGATAACCCAGGAGGCAAGTGTGCGGAGGTTTCAAGACTCATTGTCTTGCTTTCACATGCAGGGCTTTTGGATATTTCCCAACATTTAATCTCACACATTTAGTCTAAAGTGGTACAGTCCTACCAAGACTGTTCTATGTGCCTTCTCCAAATATTTGAATTGACTTTGAGTCTCTGTGCAAATTGTGAATAAGAGGTGAAACAGCTTTGAGACAATCCCTTCCATTAATTATGCCTTTTCCATTTTATCAGCTTGCATTAAAAATCCCCTTACACAATTTTTTGTTGTTTTTTGGGCATGCTATTTTCATTTACTCTGATCCTCACAAACATGATTCACTAACGACAGAATAGGCAAAATTCGTATAACACAAATAAACATAACATTTCCCCCCCTTTTAACTGATTTTCCTATAGGGAATGCCTGCATATACCAACCTAGCTATATATTAATACTAATGGATTCCACTCACATGTTTACTTTGTATGTTGTGCCATCTAGTGGCCCTATTCAGAATGGCAATTTTGAGAATATCTACTCTCCCCCCACCAAACGTATGATTATTTTTTTTACACTGTTAAATACTGCTGATGTTGCAACTGTAAGTACTACTATTACTCCCACTACCACAGAATATGTTTACAGCTTTAGAGTATGTAAAGTGATTTCCATACAATTTTTAGTAATGTTTATGGTAAAAAATTATTATCTGGGGTTTATATTTTTAGCAAATGGGAGGCTGAGACTAAAAGAAAGCTTGTGTGAGGCCACTGAGTGCATTAAAGTGAGATCTGAACAGGGAGTTTTCTGCCCCACAGCTCACACTTTTTGACCCAACACTACATCAGCTTTCAAAAAAAGAAAAATCTTGAATCTGCTCTTTCTGCAGCACATTGTTTAATAAGCAACATGAATGGATAAGGCATATAAAGGTACAGACAGAAGTGAGGGTAAACTACAGGCTACAGTGGTCCTCTTTATGAAGAGGGCTATATATAATGCATAGTCCAGCATATTCAAAGCAACTAGCTTTGAAACTACCTAGTGTTGAGTCAAAGCGAGTCTTTGCAAGCTGACTATTCGACTTCCAGCTGACGTGGGCCTGAGAGGAATCTTGTGTTGCTTGTCATCAGGGAGGTCACTGGCACTGTCCAATAGGGATTTGTGACTTGCACACACACAGGGCAGACAGTACTCTACACTGTAAATGGCCCTGCTAGCTCAACATCCCACTCATCTTTTTAACAATAAGGAATTGTCAAGTGCAGATTAGAAACAGGTCGGCTGCCCCTACCTCTTGTCCCACATCTCATCTGGAAATGGGCGGATTAAATTGGATGAATTTGATTTGGACTGCTGATAGATATCTGAAATTAATCCTGTTTTAAAACAGGCCCATTTTGATTCAGCGACACCTCTAGGACCACTGCACTTCCAATGACGTAGTCATCTCTCACAGATTAGAACAGACCTTCACCTGGTGCCCTCCAGATGTTCTAGACTACAACTCCAATTGGTCAAACTGTTTGTGCAATAGGCGGGGTGGAGGTCCCTGTCTGAGGCCTTTGTGCAAAGGAGTAGAGAGTACATAGTATATTGATAGTAGTAGAGCTGTCATACAAGTGTCTACCAACACATTTTCATGACTAGTTGGTTCTTCTGATCATGCCTATTCAGATGAGGTTTATCAAAATAGGATTCTGCTCCAGAGCCATAATGTCACAGGGTTGAAGGTAGGGGAAGACTTAGGAAGGAATATGTCAGAAAACAGCTGTTCAGCCCATCCTAAGATTTTGCCTGTCCCCAGCTTGCTTTAGGTGTGAGTGAATCTCGGGCAAGACCTTGCAGAGAGAAGAGCACTGTGTCTTGGGAAGAGACCATAATTCAGTGGCAGGGTCCATGTTTTGGATGCAGAAGGTCCCCAGTTCAATCACTGATATTCCTGGAGAGTGACTGCCAATCAGAGTAGGCAATATTGAATTGGATGGACAAGTAGTCTCACCAGGTACAAGTTGTCTACATCTGCAGTTATCTACATCTGGACACGTGGGTGGCACTGTGGTCTAAACCACTGAGCCTCTTTGGGCTTGCCGATTGGAAGGTTGGCGGTTCAAATCCCCATGACAGAGTGAGCTCCCGTTGCTTTGTCCCAGCTCCTGCCAACCTAGCAGTTCAAAAGCACACCAGTGCAAGTAGATAAATAGGTATCGCTGTGGCGGGAAGGTAACCGCCATTTCCGTGCTCCCTGGCATCCATCACGGTGTTCTGTGGCACCAGAAGTGGTTTAGTCATACTGGCCACATTACTCAAAATGTTTGTTTGGTGGACAAACACCAGCTCCCTCAGCTTGCAAAGTGAGATGAGCGCTGCAACCCCATCGCCGTCTTTGACTGGACTTAATCGTCCAGAGGTCCTTTACCTTTACTACATCTGCTGATGATGCTTTTGTTTAATAGGGGCTGTTGAAAACCATCCATTCAAATATACAAAGTATTCTGGACACAAGATGTCAGCAAAACTCTTGGCCACACTCAAGTAACAGTAAAACTGAGAACTCTGATTTTTTAAATAAAAAAAATCATAATACCAGAAAACCAGGAAACAATTAAAAGTTGTAAGCTGGGCATACCAACATACTCTTACCAGACTTGTTCTTGCATTCTATATCATAGCCCGTGATTGGACTATTTCCGTCAAATCCCATGGTCCATCTGAGGGCAATGCTGCGTGCTCTCACCTCTCGGATTTCTATTTCTGGAGGATCTGGGGGTTCTGGTCAAATAGACAAACTCTGTTTTAGTCAAGAGACCTGTGTGTCAGCGACAGCAATGAGTATAGTATGGAAAAAATATGCCTTGTGAAGAATAAGATAGCTTGCTATTTCCTTCGCTCACCGGGTGTTACACTCGTTTTATCCCACACCCATCCCAGAAGGCGGGATAGTTAATATTTAGGTTAAGAAACTTGTGACAGCCCTGTTCAAACATTCAAAAATTGTATTCAGGGGAGTGCAGGAAGGAAGGCCTTATGTGGCACAGGCAAGCACCCTATTTTCTTCATCGACCAGGAAGAGCATGAAGGGAAATTGGAAGCATGTTTGGCTGAATATAGCTCCGGATCATGGGGAAGACTGAAAACATATTCAGCTGAACGTGCTTGCAAGCCCTCTCTAGGCTTTCACGATGATGCAGGAAAGTTAGAGGGAAGAGGTGAGGCCACCAGGCAAAGCTCTGCATTGCCTCTATGGATGCCTGAAAAGGGTTAATGTCTTGATATCATCTTATTTTAGAGCCCCATTGTAGAATTGTTCTATGCTATTATTTTAAAAACAACACATTGCTCCCAGGACAGGTTGTGGGTACAATATCCTTTTTATATTGGGATTTCTATATCTTCCATGTAAGTGAATTGAGAAAGTAATGCTATTACAACTGACTCTATCTCCCTCTTACACCTGTTCCCCCAGGTGTGTGCGTATAGTGCGTATTATTCCCTTTACAACAGGAATGCGGTACTTGTGGTCCTCCAGACGTTCTTGGACTCTCTCATCAGCAACTACATCTAAAGAATCACAGGTTGGCCACTCCTGCTTTAAATGGAACAAAATGACCTAAAACCTATATGCAGTAGAGTTTAATACATGCATTATCTTTGTGGTTTAAAGGGCATAAGCAAGCGTGTGTATATAATGGGTTGTCTCCAAAGCAGAGCTACGTGAAGTTTCTGCCAGTGCAATGATTTCTGATTGTGCAATCAAATATGCTCCTCCTCTCCTTCCCTGGATCACCTTAAATCTGTTCTAGGGCTTCCCCCAACTCTATAGAGCAGTTTGGGGGGAGGCACAGGGAAGAAAGGATAGGAAAAGACCAGTTGCACAAGTTGCAATCCTTGCCCTGACAAGACGCTTTGGTTGAATACCTCTCATAGATTGTAATCTACACTAGAAATGTGAAGATGAACTCAACAGTTAGGGCTTGTCCACACTTCTGCTTGTCCCGTGCCAAAAAGCATGGGTCCAAGCAGTTTCCCACTTGTCCCATGTTTTCTGAATGCCTTTGCCCCACTGCTTTCTTCTGGAAAAACTGTTCTTTAGTGATAAATTGTAACAAACAGCAATGTGTGGAAAACCCAATTGCTGTTTGCTGCAATTCAGAACCAAACGGTGGGTTTTCCTGGGGGGAAGTGGCAGGGCAAACAGAAAAGCCAATAAGCCTTTAGTCTAATTAGATAACCAGAATAAAAATGCTATGCTCTTTCACATGTGCCTGTACTAACATCTGTGCTAACATTTATTCCATGTTTCTGTGATAACAGTTATATATTTTCTCATTTTTCTCAGCGAACCTTTGTATTATCTGCAGCTTCACTGCAAATGAGAGGGGACTGGCTTAGTGAGTACACAGTCTGTACCAGGATTAACCAGGAACTGATGCAACCTGCAGTCACAGAAAACTGGGGGTTGGGAGAAAGGTTGCTTGTGAGTCCTGAGTGGATTTGGCATCTTATCTGTAAGCTCCAAGGCACAAAAGCGCATTGAGCAAGTGTAGTACGGCAGAGCCGGCAGAACCTCATAGCTAATTTCTGCCTCGGCTAGACATTTGACAGGGCATCACCTCAGCCACTCCAGAACCTGCCGATCCCTGCCTGACTCTGCTTCCCCACCTCCCCACCATGAAATATGGCAGGGGACACCTGGCCTGAGGACATACTGACGACTCAAATTTCAGAATGAAAAAAACACACCAAATAATACACTGCAGTTGCTGGGAGCTTTTGGCTGATTAGACCTGAAACATTTTGTTTCTAAATATAAAGCAGGTACACTGTTTCCTTTTTCAGAAAGGAAATCTTCACCCTATTGCTTCACCCTATTTAGGCTGCTGCAAGGCTACTGCTACTGAATTATTTGGTGCCAAGTCCCACTGAGTTCAATGGAATTTACTCCCAAGGAAGTGTCAGAATCACAGCCTGACACCAGCCATGTTTATTCCAGACTGCGGTTTTATGTATGAAGAAGAAGAGCTGATTTAAACACCTGTTTTATGATTTATTTATATTTTGCTCCATGGTTTATTGAAGGATTCTGTGTTTCAGCTGACGTATTTATTTCGGTTTTAATGTTGTATCTGGATTTTATTTTCTGTCAACAACACCACTTAGGGATTTCACATATTAAGCACCTTTGACTCGCGAGTTGACTGACAGGTGAAGTGACTGCATGACAGTGACGAGTATTCAGAATGGATGTTGTGTTGGTCAGCATTGTGTGCAATAAGGGATGGCGCATGGATTCAAACCCCATCATAAGGAAATGTTGACTGTTGGTTTCCATGTTGGCCCCTTGGTGTTTAAATGGGCCCCAAACTGTTGTACGGTGTGTTAGTTTCTACATTGTCTTGTGGTTGCAATGCAGACTTAAGACAAACTTGTGTCTAAAATCCCATGTTTTAATAGTTCCAGTGCAAACTGGACAGATGGAGTTTGAAGCTTTCATACATTTCTAAGTTTTTGACAGCCATGACTACGTTTTATTAGGGACTAGAACCCCCCAACAGATTTCTGAGCATGACATACACTTACTGTACTACAATAGCTGTGTTTTTTTCCTTACGTTGTCCTCTTCCTACCTTGCACAGTGAGCTGAATTATTCCACGGTCCTCCCCATATGAATTGATGGCATGGCAGGAGAAGAAACCAGAGTCTTCTCTCACCGTTGGCAGAATCTACATTGACAGTGGGAAAGAAGAAAATGTATTTAATAGGGAATGTTGCATGCAAGGCCATTTTACAAAACAGACTCTGAATGTAATTCCACATGGTAGGGATGGGAGAATCTCACATCCCCTCAGGGCCATCTTTCCAGTGGGTGGTGTTCCAAAACAAAAATGGGCAGGCAAGAGTGGGGCTGCACCACTCTCTCATACAGAGACATACACCACACACATGTGCACAACACAAACACACACATATGCACGCATTCATTCACACCCTCTCTCCCTCTCCCTCCCTCTCCCTCCCCCCCCCCTCTCTCTCTTATCTGAGTCAGACTTTTGGGGCTTAGATGCTTGGCCCATGAACAGTTTTGAACAGAAGCAGTTTTAAATAAGTTTTTATTTCCCCTAAATTCCTCTTTATTTTCATTTTGTCTTCTGTTTATTCCTGCTCATATAGGCAGGAAGACGCACACCACACAGACATGAATAAGTAAATGCACAAGCTGCATTAAAGCCAATTCTGCTCTTGCAGAGCAGTGATGAATTTGACTGCCATTTCTCAATTCCTTCTTGGAATGATATAACGTGCTTTCATGGTGATGTAGCATGACAGATTGACAATACTTCCCCAATAATACTTGATGTATACAAACTCTAAAAATACAGAAGCGGCTTGCTGGGCAGGGCAGACTTGGCACACTGGCTTCTTCGCAGGCGGGTGAGTTGCTGTTGCTTACTGGGAAGAAGAGGGGGCACCAGTGGAAGTGCTGGATTAGCTTGGGGTGGTGGTGGTGCTGGCACTGCACCAACATCCCTGCTGCCTTGCCCCTCTCCTTGCCAGTACACAACAGGGACCCAGGAAGCTAGTGATCTGCTTCTGTGACTTTATATGTCACACTAGCTTTATTCAGGCATTTATCCCTCAGTGTGATGTCATATAGATGGGGAAAGGGGGATGAGGATGCCTGATGACTTCGAGGGGGAACATCTGCCCCCGGAAGACTGCTCTACTCCTGTAGGCTCTGCCAACATTTTAGAGAAAACCTGCTGGAGGGTTTTCAGAGTGAAAACCTGAAACAGTTTTTAACATAAAAAATGGTGTTTTTAAAACATATAGAATAGAGCAAAATGGGCAGGAATGTATCTGTCAATTTCTTTGTCTCTGTTTCTCATTTTCCCCATCTTAAATTCTGTTCTCCACATTTCCATTTTGTTTTTTTTTTGTTTTTGTTTTTTAAACCATCCTGAAAAGTCATCAGCATTTTTGTTTCTCCTTGGATGGGTAACTGCAATGCAAAATTTGGAGAAGTGTGAATTTTGAAGGATCACTGAGTTTCGGTTCTCATATTGTTTAGGAAACTGTGAATTTGGTAGGTTCGCCTTTGAATGCCAACCATCCCTAGGTTGCAGCAGGCAGCCTGCCCAAAACATAGGAGGAGGGGAGATGAGGAGCAGATAACAAATTATTCCTCTGAGAAGGAGAGACAGGGAGATGAAAAATTACCCTCCTGCAGAACGAACACACACACACACACACACACACACACACACACACACCTTTCCTCTTTGCAAGTACACCTGTGCTCAGCTGTTTGCTTTACAAGAAGCTGGGATCTGAGCATACAAAGGTGGTTCAATATTCACCCTCTCCCCTCAATAATCTGAGATCATCCTGTTGAATGATCCTTGTCGTTGGCAAGGTCTTTCCTAAAGACCTACCAATATCAGTTGCTGCCACAACAATATCATCTGCACACTTCAGCAGATATGTTTGATTTTTTAAAAAAAATGTGTTCCTCCGTTGAAGGAAACTTCCACACCACTACCAAAGTTACAAAGTTTCTGTAACAGGATAAGCCTTGGAGGAATTGAGTGTTGAACAGCCTGAAGCATAATTCTGGGTAGTGCGAGATGGCTCAGCAATTTTCTCCTGGCTTGCCCCTGCAGTGACTAAATGAGGCTGACTACAGATCCTTGTCCTTCAAGATGGAAATGTTCCTCAGGCATGAGGGCATATCGTCTCCTGTAGGTGAAGATCCCGAAAATGCAGACTGGGAAAGACTAGATGCAAGAGAGTGGACTACCAATGTTCCAACAATGTTTCCCATGTAGTGTGACATGCAGGGTTCATTCAAGAGAAGGGCAGTATATAAACACAAGAAAAATAATTATGGTAACACTTGAGTCTTTTATGAGTATATATTCATGGGTGTGCTATGGGTGGCAATCAGCTAAGTTTTGCTCACACTGAAATTAATGAACATGATTAAGTTTGGTTCATTAATTTAATAGTTGGCTATCCCCCTATATATGTGTGCACATGTATTATAGAGTGTGGGGTTGCTACACCCACGTTGGCCAAGTCCACTGCTTGCCACAATGTCCAACTGGAAGGTTGACTAAGATCGAAAGTGGCCCTCAGACCAAAATAAATCCATCACCCGTGGCCCAGACTGTTTAAAGGGGATAATGTGTTCTATTCATTCATGTAAACCATTGCCAGAGCTTAATTCTGGGCCATCTCTATGCAAAATGGAAAGTGAGATATTCCCCCTGCCGCTGCCCCCCCCCCAATAAGAAATGTTCACTTTGGGATATCTTCAAGGGACTTCAGTGAACACAATCATCCGGGGGGGGGGGGCAGGAGTGGAGTGTACAATGTACTCTTATATGTAAAGAACATGTGACCAAACAGCACTGGCAAAATACTGTACCAGGTTGCTCATATTACCTGTAATGTAGAGATCACTTCATCACCCACTTCCTTCGTGGAAACAAGATAGCGGGACATTTCAGGATTAATGATTCGGTCTTCTTTCTCCCAGCGAACGATGATGGGTTTTTCTCCATGTGCTGTGCAACTCATTTCTTTCTTTTGGCCCTGCGTTGCCAAGGTGGTGTTTGGATAGGAAGTTATCATAGCAGGAACTAAAAATAAAAATAGCGAACACAAGTTAGTAGCTTGCTGCAAAATGTGTGGAGGAGGAAATGCAACATTGCTGTACAGGAGGGCTCGCTAGGTAGCCTCACTTGTATCGACTCATTTTCCACCTAATCCATTTCATTTTGTAGTTTTGTGCTTATATCAGCTGAAGAAAAACAAAACCGCCTGGTGTAGAATACAGCACTGAACTTCCTCCCTCCCCCTGCAAGGAAAGCAGGCATTCATGGAGAGAATGGATAGCCTCTTTTAAATGAATAACTTTAATTGCTGTTTTGAAATGCTAACGTTCCGTGGCATGACCTTTCTGCATGTCAACCCTATGGATAACAAACTGGTCTACTAGCTCGCAAGATTGAAAGCTATGGCTTCTGCTTTAAGAAGTGGCTCTCACATGGATAACAATAATAACAATACAGAGAAACCTTGGGGAAAACTTGTGATGAGAAATGATACGCACTAACCAAGCATTGTTAGGAACCATTTTCAACCATTTACCTTTCTCCCATAAGGCTTATACATAAAATATCTAAGACTTTGTCAGATGATTACATTCCGCAACATCAGAGTTGTTTTTATTTGCTTGCTGTTGAGTTACTGTTTGATTGTTAAACATCAACATTAAAAGAGATATAATAAAATTAAATACCATTCCCATATTCCATTAAAAATACGATAAACGATATCATCTGAAACTCAAAATATATAGCGTCTGGACATAATTTTCAAAAATCTGTAAAAATGTCCAGGAAAACCCGGGTGTATGGCATGGCAACCCATGTCAGAAGTGTTGGGTTTTGGGTGAATTTCCTAAAAAAAAATAGCTCAAACAACTCTTGTGTCCACGGAATTTTACTTTCTGAAATATGTTAACCCCACAACAAATAAGACTCACTGGGTACAATCCGGCCCCTATTATTCACATGCACAAATATAGCCTGCAGGCTGATTGTACATGACCCCACTGTAGAATAAATTCATGGAAGGAACTGTGGGGTCCTGTGGACTAGCCCCACCCACTGGCAATACCATTCACTGCTACGACACCCACTGAAGAATGTTCATTTGATATTTGTTGGAAAGAAGTCTCCCTAGCTACAGATTTAGTTATTTATTTATCTTATTTGTTTATAAGATTTCTTAGCCACCAGTCACCATAAGGTCCCATGATATAACGTAATATAGTTATTAAAAAAACAAACAAATGAAATCACAGTAATGATAAACCTTCAGGGCTGAATTAGCAGTGTATTCCCTCGTTTAAAATAATAGGGTAAATGCCAAGTTACAAAAGCTAGGGCTGCCATACATCCTCTTTTTCCAGGACACATCCTCTTTTTCATGGGTATGTAAAATGAGAGTCGTCATAGCGATCCATAGTTAAAAGTAGAAGTTGGCAAATGTCTCCTCTTTTTTGCTCTTCAAAATATGACAATTATAGGCTATATAAGTTTTTAAAATGTCACACACACATACCCCCCTTTCAGAGTCAGTTCTATAACTAACCCAGCTATCAGAAATTGCTTCCCATTGCCATAGCAATGGCTGATGAAGCTAAAGGGCTTATCCAGATGATCCTACAAAGGATATCCAGAACACAATTTCCCCCCTTGTGCAATTCTTCCCCAACCCCCACCCAAACAAATCCCTCTCAACACTGAATCCTGCCCCTGTGGGTAGGATATAGATTGAGAGAGATGCCTTACTCAGAGCTTTGCCCATTTCACTTCCCTGCTATCAAAAGCAGACTCACTCTATCAAAAGCAGGGAAGTGAGATAACAAGACTCACCTTTTTACACCTCAAAATACCTATGCAAATATATTTCAATGCCCCCTCCACCAAGAAAGAAAAGAGAAGAAAAGAAAATTTCTGTGAAAGGGCACAAGCATTTCTCTAGAGCCTGGAAAGAGCTTTACCAGTACTTGATTATTTATGCTTATTTGAATACTGGATGCTGTGTTTGATTTATTTCTGGATGATATTGGCCTTTGACTTTCAGCAATGAAGTCTGCATGCAAAGGACTGGTGCAGAGCCCCCTGCAAGTGGTACAGCGGGAGAGAGAGCTCAGCTGTTAAGGAAAAAGAAACTAGAGAAAGGGGTGGAGTCTTTAAAAAGCTCCACAAAACGGCACAGGGAAAGGAGGGGGAACTTACTGTGTCACTTGGTGATATAGAAGAAACGCCCATAATATTCATAGAATCAAAATCTGTCCAGAACTTATTAAGCTTTAGTCACAGGAACACTAGCTGCGGAAAAAACTTTCATTTCCCCAGCAACGTTTCATAGCTTGAGGGCAGAGGGCTTATCATTCCCTTGCAAGGTTTCTTGTTTATTAAGAATGCTTGAAGGCCGCCCTACCTCTCAATGGATCCCAGGGTAGGATCAAATATGTAAAATCACATAAAACAATGGGCCATTAAAAATACTGATTAAAACAACAGGAGCAACGAAAACTGCAGAGCAGTTTATTATTATTATTTATTACATTCAGGCTGCGGGGGGTTTGGATTGAGGAGAGGCATCCTTCTGCCCATTTCTGCCAGCTCAGTAGATCTCCCAGAGTCCACTGCAAATGGAGGGACATGGGGGAAGGCACCGTCCTGCCTGCCTGCCTCATGCACTGGCAGAAAGCCCACTAGCAATATTCCTGCCAGGAGAAGCTGATGGGAAGCCCTCAAACAAGGTGTTTCAGGAGTGGGGCGAGTCTGAGATTCTCTGGGAGCTGCTAGATGTGGAGTTGTTTTCACGGCGGGCACCAATCTGCCCATTTCCATCCAGCTCTTGCTGCCGCTGCCGTGAGCAGCCAGGCTGTGGCTGTGGCTGTGGTGCTAGCTCCGCTCCTGTGCAAGGCCTTGGCAATGCTAGTACAGTGGTACCTCGGGTTACGAACTTAATTCGTTCCAGAGGTCAGTTCTTAACCTGAAACAGTTCTTAACCTGAGGTGCGCTTTCGCTAATGGGGCCTCCCGCTGCTGCCGTGCCGCCGGAGCGCGATTTCTGTTCTCATCCTGAAGCAAAGTTCTTAACCCAAGGTACTACTTCCAGGTTAGCGGAGTTTGTAACCTGAAGCGTTTGTAACCTGAGGTACCACTGTAACAAGTTTTGATTGCTCTGTTGCAGCTTACCTTTTCTCCAAGAAGCGGAGAGGAGGCCAGCAGGCAGGGAGGGGAGTGTGTGGTACAATGTCTAGACCTGACAAATATGTTCAGCGGAAGTCCAAAGCCTGAACACTGGGCAATCTTAATCCTTACAAAGCAGCCTGGAATCTAGATGGAGCCGGCGTTTCCTAAGCCACCATTTCTTCTGGCTTCTTAAGAGTTATATAATAAATTTTCTTTGATTATAAGTATTACCTAAACACGTGTTTCCAAGCTAGGATTGGTCTTATGTGCTGCTAAGCTGTAAGAAGAATGACGACGACTCAAAAAGCTTGGCAGCTCTGCCGGCGCCTTGTGATATGATTGAATGTGTCAGGGTAAAGACTGTGAACATTTAGAGTTCATATCTTATTCACTTAGAAGCAGTTTCAGGTCACATTATAGGAAAAGGAGGTGATTTATTTTATGTGACAACTATGAATTTTAATCAAAAGACATATTCAAAATAAAGTCTAGACCCCCCCCCCCATTTTGCCTGAATTCACTATAGGCAAGTATTTCCCCTTTCCTGAGGTTTTTCTCTTCCTTTTTTCATGCAAGAGCCCTTTTCATGTTTGTACATTACAAGCTGCTCTCTTCAAATAACACACCAGAGACCCACAGAAGCTTAGATTTCTCATTCTCTCTCTAGTCTTTGACAGGGCTGTGAAATGAATGTGACTTGATTCCGCATCGTCATGTGTGCACAATTTTCCACTTTGCCTAACTGAGCCTCCTAATAACCGATAGGAAAAAAAGAAAAGAAAAACGGGGGAATGGAGGAGGCTGACAGCTCTGCTCCCTGCAGCGACTTTCTCGTAAACGCTTGAGGAGATTCATGAGGAATGGCATCAGTTCAGAAAACTGCTCAGCAAGCTCAGTAACAAGCTAGACTAATAGCCAATAAGGCCTTTTCTCAGGAAAGTCATTCACAATTCATTTATTAGTAGTACGCACTTTATGAAGAAACCTAAGACAGGAGAGAAAATGCTCACCCTTTCGCTGGGAAAGAGTGGAGCGCTTTTGAAAGGACCCCGCACAAGTTAACCCAAGAGGACAGGAATAATTTTGTAAAAATCAACCATATCTGCTCAGAGAGAGGGGCTTAATTGAGGTTCTGGAGGGCCTATTGTCCATCCAAAGGCATAATTCCTTTATTGGTACCTTTCTGAAGACCCCATGCAAATGGTGGGTGGGAATGAGAAGCAAACAGTGAGCATTAATGTTAATGTAATGTGAAAAATGTTATGGGAACCTAATGCAGGTTTTGTGTGCCTCGGTTTACCAGGGTCTGCAGAACATGCAGGCTAAGTTTCATACCATCCAAGTGTCCCGATTTTCCAAGGACAGTCCCAGAATTACGAAAACCATCCCGGCTTCTAATTTGATCCTGGAATGTCTCTATTTCCCCTGCCAGTGCTGCCCAGCTTGGGGAAGAGGATAAGCCGGCATTCGTCCTGAGTGGCGGAGGCAGCAAGAAAGCATCCCCTTGCCTCTCCATGGCTGCTGCTGCCAATGTCCTCTCTTGGGCAGCTCGGAGCAGCTGCTGGAGAGTGAGTGAGAAGGAGGAGGGGGAGCTGCCACCACTGAGGCCCTGCTGTGCATGATTTTTTTTGATGCTTTGTGTGTCCGTGTCTAATTTTGCCCCTTTCTAAAATGTATTTATTTATGTGTGGTGCGGGGTTGTTTTTTGTTTTTGGTAAACCTCCCAAAGAATAAAATAAAATTGGGATTAAGGGATTTTCTTAGGACAGTGGAGCGTGTGTCTGCTGTGTCCCATTGGTGTGGTGGCGGCAGCAGCAGCACTCGCCCTTCTCATGGGAAATGTTCTGCCACGGGGCCAATGGGGGATCAAGGAAAGTCAGTTGGGGGAGAGGAGTGAGAACTGTCCCTATTTTCAGCTAAGGAATGTTGAAGGGTATGAGGTTTTACAGAAAAGCCCAGGAGATCTCAAGACTAGGCCCTGAGGCAATTGAAATGGGTGGGCTTTTTTCATCCCTAATGTGTGTTAGCGTTTGCTCTAAATAAAGTGGTCTTGTCACATCCTGTCTGTAAACAGTATACCTTAATAATAATAATAATAAATTTTATTTATACCCCACCCTCCCCGGCCAGAGCTGGGCTCAGGGTGGCTAACAACAGTAAAATTAAAGTAAAAACATAATAGGGGAAAAAACCAATTTAAAATACAGGTTAAAATGCAATTTAAAATGCAGCCTCAACAAAACCATAAGGGGAGGGAAACTTAAGGGTCAGACTGAGTTCAAACCAAAGGCCAGGCGGAACAGCTCTGTCTTGCAGGCCCTACGGAAAGATGTCAAGTCACGCAGGGCCCTAGTCTCTTGTGACAGAGCATTCCACCAAGTTGGGGCCAGTACTGAAAAGGCCCTGGCCCTAGTTGCAACCAATCTAACCACCTTGCGACCTGGGCACTCCAAACTGTTGTCATTTCTGGACCTTAAGGTCCTCTGCGGGGCATACCAGGAGAGGCAGTCCTGTAGGTATGTGGGTCCTAGGCCACATAGGGCTTTAAAGGTCAAAACCAGCACCTTAAACCTGACCCTGTACTCCACCGGGAGCCAGTGCAGTTGGTAAAGCACTGGATGAATGTGACCCCGCAGCAAGGACCCCGTAAGGAGTCTCGCCGCAGCATTCTGCGCCCGCTGGAGTTTCTGGGTCAGTTTCAAGGGCAGCCCCACGTAGAGTGAGTTACAATAATCAAGCCTGGAGGTGACCATCTCATGGAACACTGTGGCCAGATCAGGGTGAGAGAGGTAATGCCTTTACAGTCATATTAGGAGATCTTGAGGATACGGCCATTAGCAGAGAGTTTTAGTGAATCGTTTTACTTTCTCATGGTCCAAAACCTGTGCAGGCTACCTATTCTCTTACAGTTGCAAAAGATGGCCCTTTGCATGGCTGGATGAGGATAGAAAGCAAATGGATAGAGAGCCGCACAAGCAAAAAAAGCTCTACAAATATGGGCATACCATATACAATTTGACAAAATGTAAAATCACACCCCCTCCCAAACAACAAATATGACTGAAAATAATGTGTCTGGGTCTCCCACATCTTTTCCTCTGCCCTCAGAACAAATGCCTGCCAATATCCCCCTCTCCCGCCAAACAACCCCCCAAAATACTAAAACAGAACGTGCTGGTTGCTTTTCTCAACAACTTGTTCAGTTTTTGATGGTCGGTTCATGAAGAAAAGCAGCACAGTATCTTGTAGTCTCAACTAGAAATTGAATAATTTTTGAGAAGTGGTGGAAGCCAGATGGGCTGAGGTGGTGTATGGTCACAGCAATCTTGGACAGGCACACAGCCCCAGACCCACAGCACTCCCAGTCCTGCCAGCTGCTGTCAGTCAGGGTGGAAGGGAGTGGCAGGCTTTTTTGGCTGCACTAGATTTAACATGATACAGCAAGTGGACTTGAGCTGGGTCCCTCCATGGAATGAACCACGACTGGCTCTGCTCCATCCTCACCATGCACTATTTTAGGGCCTTGTGCTGAACTGTCCCTGGTGGGAATACTGCTAGCAGTAGTCCTTCATTCTGCTGGGCTTTCTGTGGCTCCAGCAGGGGTCTCTGTGGCATCAGTGGAGAACCACTCCTCACCAGCAGTGGCTGGGCACCAATGAGGTCATACTCAAAACCCTAACTCCCCCGAGCAGTTCAAATTGGGAGGTGGGATTGCATCCTAAAACACCTCTCCCTCCCAGCTGCTTTTAGCCTTGATGATTATTTAAGATTAGGTCCAATCCGCACCCCTCCCCTTTAGCATCTGTGATGGGATAGACTATATATCTTCCGAAATGGCACTGGGATGTGAAATATATTTACAGGAGGATATGTGATTTTAACACCTGCAACAGGTAATTTTATTTTCATTATTGTTTAACAGTAGTCCAGTTTTCAAGTGAATGCGCTTCTCCGCTAGGCGGTGGCTAAGGAAAAGAATCAAATATAGCAATGTTTTTGGGCTTGAGAAAATTATAGCTATCCATCTAATGGACACAACGCACTGAACAAGTCTGGAGGCTCATTTTCTCCGGCGCTAACTTGCACATTATCTAAAATCTATGAAGCCCTCTGTTTGTTTGTTTAAAAAAGATGTTTTACATTAATGGGATACAATCTTTATAAAACAAAGTCAGGGAGCAGTAAGTAAAAATAGAAGTGTGATACATGCGAAGCTTGAAATGAGTCATCACATCCAATAATGCTTAATACATAATTGGCCATATCGTTCGCTTGTACCAGTTTAGTCTCTTTCGAAGCAACAGAGCTGTGCCATAGAAAGAGATCACACAACCACATCTTTACTTAGCACAAGTTATAGATTTCCTGAAATCTGCGGGCAACCCAGTTCCATAGGACTTCAGTCCCTTCCGCAGCACAGCAGCCTGCACTGTGCTGCTGCCAGTGGTTAGAATGAACTTGTTCGGTTTAATGAAGTTCAGTGAATTAATTCAAAAATCCCTGAACTACACCTGGAAGTAGTTTCCACAATTTCTGGGTAAACTGAATGTGAATTGAGTTCATTCTGGGGTAGAACATTGAATGATTTCCAGTTCATATTTAATTTCTCTTACATTATTTTTAACTCTCTGGACTCTTTGGGTTTTTCAGCTTAAAGGTCATAATTGTTGGGAAACAATGAATTAAACAATTCACACTCCACTGTGTGTTTTGATGTTTTCTCAGTCTTAAGTGCATTTTACACTTCAGCATAGCAGCTTGTAATGTTCTGAATGCTGGAATAAAATTGCTGAGCATCCTTTGGGGAAATGTTTGAATTTAACCTTGAACTGATATGAACTGGGATTAATTCCTTTATGGACATGTTGATCTAGAACTAGCTTCTTTTAAAAATATTTTTCCAAGCTCTGGTGTCAACTAACAATGTATCCCTATGGCTGGCAAGTGGAGAACAGCAGAAGTTAACAAAAAAAAGAGGCATTTGTAAGGCAGTTGCAATAAACAGTCACAGAGAGAAAGCACCAAGCTGCTGCCAGATGGTGCCATCAGACTGGTCCAAACCAGTGAATTAATGTTAAGATGCTCTATACTCCATTATGCCAGTTAAAAACACCCAATTCCCTTTGGTAGTCTATTCAATATTCTGACACATGGTTACTGACTTGGCCTATTAAATTACACCTATTTATAATTACAGAAGCTCTCTTTTATAGGGTGGTTATTATCCAGAAAAAGCTGCCTATCTAAAAAAAAAAAGGTTGTATCATAAGAGGAGAGAAGATTATAATTTGTTTTAAGTTCCCCTTGTGCCCTCAAAGCTTTGGCCATTAGCACATCACTGGCATTGTTGAGATTTTAATAACAGGCCATGGGCAGAGTTACAACATAAAGACAGCACTTAGAGGGAAAATGGGAAGGGCTGAAGGAACAAACAAGTTGGGTGCCATTCACTGGACAACAAGCTGTTTTCACCCTGTTGAAATAGTCCTTGTTTTGTGGAAGGCAGTCACTGCTTTCCTTGGTACGTTTCCAAATATTCCCCAAGTTTGGGCAGAAGCAGTGGGTTGTGCCTCCAAACAAGAGAGAGAACATATAAAACAAGCATAAGCATCTCACATTCTTAGATACTGTACCCCAGAGGTACCCCAGAAGGTTTTTTCAACCAAAGGACCACATTACCTTCTGGGCAACTTTCCAGGGGCCACAAGCCAGTGGTAGGCTAGTTTCGACTTACACTCACACCCCCTTCTCTTATCATCCATCCAGGAAACAAAGAAGCATTAGCAGAGTTCAAGGACACACTTCAGCTAGGCAAAAACACTCAAGGAGAACGCAGAGAAGGCCAGTGTTTGTGTGGCCTGGGGACAGTCCCAAGGGCAAGAGAGAGAGAGAGAGGTCTGAAGGTTCTCCATCTATGATGTACCCAAGCACCCAGACCAGTGTGTGTGACAAATGCAGAGTACAAGTTACAAATACTGCAATCCTGTACATGTCAGGGGATTATTCCCAGTAGAGGATTGCAGTCTTGGAAAGATATACCTAATACGTCAGCTTGACCCCTGCTTAGTAAGTCCCTGGGAAGACTATCTGATCTGAATGCTGTATAAATAAAGGGATGAGTGGAGAGCAGCTATCCCAAGTCTGCTGCCAACATGAAATCTGACTGCGTACTCTTGTTGGTGGGCGCTCTAAAATGTCACGTATTGATATATGTGGCTCTCCCACAGCAGTTGCAGGCAATGTATGTAAAAGTACCTTGCTTTTTTCAACTGATCCTGACCTGACGACAGACATCATAGTGGCAAAACTTTAAGACTTGGCACTGTGGGTTAAACCACAGAGCCTAGGACTTGCCGATCAGAAGGTCGGCGGTTTGAATCCCCACGACGGAGTGAGCTCCCGTTGCTCGGTCCCTGCTCCTGTCAACCTAGCAGTTTGAAAGCACATCAAAGTGCAAGTAGATAAATAGGTACCACTCTGGTGGGAAGGTAAACAGCATTTCTGTGCATTGCTCTGGTTCACCAGAAGCGGCTTAGTATGCTGGCCACATGACCCAGAAGCTGTACGCCAGCTCCCTTGGTCAATAAAGTGAGATGAACGCAGCAACCCCGGAGTCATCTGCGACTGGACCTAACGGTTAGGGGTCCCTTTACCTTTACATATCTATTATGGGGTGCATTTTGTTTTTTCAGCCATTTCAAAAAGATATCTGAATACATTTATACCCCATAAATTTCCTCCAAGGTACTCGAGACAGCACACATGGTCATCGTCCCCTAGCCCTGTGAGGCAGGTTGGACAGAGGCTTTGTGACTGACTCAATATCAGCTTTGTGGCCTGAATGGGGGATTTGGACGCAGCTTCCCCCAGCCGTAGAGCTTTAACTGATGCACACACATTGGCTCTTCATATAGTCTGTGTTCTGCTGTGGTATTATTTGCTTTCTGTTGCAAGGGTAGAAGGCAACAGAACTTTACTGATGCTTGCCAATGATGCTCTTCTTCTGATAGCTTCAACATGAGATGGGGAGGGGAGCAGGTCGAGAGAAATGAAAGGGAAGAAGGGCTCTAATTATTCACCAAGTACAAGTTGTTCAACTAACAGATGGGATGGGATGGCTTCTTCCCACTCAATCCATATGTGGCAACAGCTTTTAAGTAGATAATTATGTTCAATAACATTGCAGATACATCTCTAATGTGTGTGGGCAAATGTTTGCTCAAAGATTTCAACTCCAATGCGGCAGGGGGTGGGGGGGACACTTCTTGTATGGCCATAAAAGTCTTTTCACATGTTTAGTTGGGGAGAAGCACCAGCAACTACATCAAAATAGCTGAAATCAAACTACAGACCTGAGTTTCAGACCTGTGCTCAATATCTGCTCTGTGTCTGTACACTGAAAACATAATGACTCGTTCAGTTGTTCCCATTCTTAATACAGGTGACCCATTAAAGTTTCCAAATCTGCCAGAATGACTTCTGGAAATAGCTCGTGTAGACAGCTAGACTTGATGAAGGATGACACACCTTGGAAGTAATCTGTAATTTTGTACTGTCTTTAGACATTCACTGTGCTAGGCTGCGGTCACTCAAGAGAGCAAAGAGAATGTAACACCACACTGGGGCTGCAATCCCATATAAGCCCCACTGAAGTCGATGGGCCTTACTTCTATGTTGACATGTAAGACGGTAACAATTGGCAAGGCAGAGCAAGGTGGTGTTGCAAACCTGGCTTCCCAACATGCAGGTCACTGTCTATAACTGAGAAGTAGAAGCAGTGGGGTGATCAGCACTGCTCTCCCCACCACCTCCCCTCCCCATCTCATGCTGAAGCTATCAGAAGAAGAGCACCACCTCACCCCTCCCTCTTACTGGCAGAGACCTCCATGTTGGAAAGTCAGGTGCACATTGCTGCTCCGCCCCACCAGTCGCAACTGATGTATAGGATGGTTGTGTTGTATACATGCACACAAAATCGGGGAATGTGGGGCCATTCTGATAGGGCCCTGCCACAAACGGTTTTGGGAAATATGAAAGGATGCTGAGCTGTAGCTGTTTGCTGTATGCTGTTGGCTCACTTGACCTTAGAATAAAGGCATTTATTAATACAGAGCTCACAGTTCCAGCCTTACATTTCTCCAGAACAAATAGCTTTCTAGAAATATCCTGCTTTGTTTTTTGGATTTTTTAAATGGAGATGACTTTTGTGTTGCTTTGTTTCTTCTTAGAAACAAGGAAAGGTACAAGGCCATTGCCTTCATTGCTTGGTAATACCTGCAAGTGTAAGGTAAAATGCAGCTAATCATTTATAACTAAAAAAGCCCAAATAATAATTCTTTGGTCAATAGCATATTTGGAGCCACAGTTCAAGTGAAGTAACCAAAAGGCTGGATCATTAGCTGAATCTGATTACACTACAGTACTTGAGCCAAAAATTTTCTAACCTTCAGTTGCTGCTGGGATAGTGTTGAAAAATGCTGCAGTAATAATAAATGGCTTAGTTTACTTATCTACTATGTCCCACCATAACAGCTTAGTAAAGCCCTCTGGGTAGCTTGTCAACACACTGCTATGACAATTTCTTTCCTGGCTGTTCGTGAATGAACACAGGCGCTTCCCCCCCTATTTAACTTCTATTTTCAACAAAATTTGCTCCTGTGTCAGTACTAGACACAGAACTGGATTCAACTAAGTAAGTATGCTAGTGGAAGCCAGCACAATGAGTCCTGCTAGTGCAACTGGACTTTCCCCCTTCACCTCCCCCCCAATCAACTCGGGGTGGGGGGGGGTGGGCAGGCAAAACCCAGAACAGTGTAAACGGGAGAAAAGAGGAGATATCGTTGCACAGGACAAACTGAAATGCTTGCACTGACAAAATAATTGGAAGAGTGCAACATTGAATTCCTACCAAAATGTCAAAGGTGGTATTTCTGTTTAATTCACTTTGGAATCAATTGAGGAAGCAAAATCCACACTATTTTCATGCTGTTTCTGGGCTTGGGTTTGCACACCTGCTTTTGTTTGTTTGTGAGCCAATCAAAGCAAATTTTGACTGGAGATTCCAAACTTCAGATTCCTCCAGAATCGTCAGTCTTGAGCGCCCAATCTGGCATCAGATGAGAAGTGATAGCAATTGCAATAAATAAATGTCTCGCTGCCTGAACCGCAGCCATCACCGACAGTAGGGGAAAATAGAATGTTAAAGCAGTGATAACCTACAGCATGCAATTGAAAAATCAATTCATATCGGCTGAACATGCTATCATTACCTCTGCATGTCGTTGGCTTTAGAATAAGTTATTGGGTATTGTCTATGACTACGCACGTCTTTGACTCACAGTAAATTCCCCTTCAACCACAGTGATTGTCTTAAAGGCACCTTGTGGTTTCTTTTGACATTTTAAGACAAGCTGCTTTATCACATACAATTGTTTTCGCAGGAAACAACTTCAGTGCGTGGCTCTGGGGAGACTGTTATCTCCTGGTAATGGCACCATTAACATGAGCATACTGTAATTAAAGACTGCAAGAGCAATTCATCTGGATACAGCATATGGATCTGTTTTTATCTTAAACTGACTGGGCAGCCTAATATAAATACAGGCTCAAATTCTAAAGGGAAGATTGGAATAATCTATCTCGGCTCAGGTGCACGACCCATTGTTTTGAGACCCATTAGCCGAGAAATGTTGTTTCCCCTAGTTATACTGCAAGATCTTGGGATAGGTTAATTAAAGTAATTATTATTCTCACAGAGATCGGCAAGAGAAATGAATGCCAACTTTCTCTTACCAACAGTTGCACAGAAATGTAGATTTTAGCATGCTTGATTAAGGCTTTGCACACTTTTTTGGCAGTAATCCCAACCAAATTTAAGGGTTGTTACTGCTGAATATACATATATGATGGAGCCACACCAAACAATACAATGACACTGCCCAATGGGTCATTGTTTTTGCTGGAGTCTACTTCTCACTCCACAAAAAAAGATAAAACAATTATCTTCTTCAATGGGCATACACATTCCCACTGGATGTGCAGAGTTGTGTCCATGGGTGTTATTCAGCTAAGTCATGGGTAGGCAAACTAAGGCTCGGGGGGGGGGGGATCCGGCCCAATTGCCTTCTAAATCTGGCCCATGGAAAGTCCGGGAATCAGCATATTTTTACATGAGTAGAATGTGTCCTTTTATTTAAAATGCATCTCTGGGTTATTTGTGGGGCATAGGAAATTGTTCATTCCCCCCCAAAATATATATATATATACAGTGGTACCTTGGGTTAAGTATTTAATTCGTTCCGGAGGTCCGTTCTTAATCTGAAACTATTCTTAACCTGAAGCACCACTTTAGCTAATGGGGCCTCCTGCTACCACCACAGCACTGGAGCACGATTTCTGTTCTCATCCTGAAGCAAATTTCTTAACCTGAAGCACTATTTCTGGGTTAGCGGAGTCTGTAACCTGAAGCGTATGTAACCTGAGGTACCACTGTATATATAGTCCACTCCCCCCCCCCCAAGGTCTGAGGGACAGTGGACCAGCCCCCTGCTGAAAAAGTTTGCTGACCCCTGAGCTAAGTTCTACTCAGGGTATACACTCACTGATATTAATGAACCTAACTTAGTCATGTTCATCCATTTCAGTGGGTCTACTTTGAGTAACACCTAGTTGAGTACCACCCCATGTACTTAAACAAATAAAATAAAGTGACAAACTGCCTTTTCCACATAGGTGCCCCAAAGCAGCTAATAAAAAAAACAAATACAATGTGAACACCATTAAGAAGAGTAACATACTGTAATAATAATAAATTCAATACAAGAATGCTAAACATGGAGCTCTCACCCAAAGTGCCACTGTCAATCATGCAAAGGTCTGTTTGGATCAAACATCTTGTTTCATCCTCTTGTAGCCTGAAGGCTAGGTCACTTGATGGCCCTTCCCGGGGAGCAAATTCCAGGTGTTTATGTCACTGTAAACAGGTGACTTCATCTGGTAAGTGTTTGTGAATAAAAGGGTGTCTGGTTTGCATCATAATTCTGTCTGTCTTTTTTTTTTTTACTTACATTTTTGCAGTACAATTACATCCTGAGAAACGAAATTTTATAAAAAAAGGAAGCAATTCTGCCCCCGCACCAGGACCAATTTGAAACTAGATTTTCAAAGCATGCAGCTGCTGGGTTGCTGAGCACAACAAGGAAGGAAGGACAGGCCACACCTGGCCGGAGTCCCAAAGAACCACAGCAACCCTTTTTTCCAAGCACTGGACTGAGGCGGATGCATGAAAGACCTGTGCATTCACCACTCCTGCTTCTAATCACACCAAAACCAACATTCTGTTGTGAGGATTTACCAAAACTGAGTCCAATAGGCTAGGTCAGGTCAATGAGGCTTGTATATAGTTGGCAATATGACTTGCTTTACTGAACTTCGCAGGGAAGAGTAGCATTCAACGCTAAATTATTGGAGATAAACAACAGGCCTGAGTGGAAAGCAAACTGCATCAGCCTGTCGTTTAGAAAATCAGGAATGGAGAGGTGGATTTGTGAGTCATCGGTATCTACATATGGCAGTTTAATCACTGAGGTCATTCAAGTTTGAAGTTTAGCTGAGGAAAGGGAGGCGAGGATCAAATCAATGAAAGATCACTTAAGGACAACAATAGTAAGGAAAAATGAGAGTAGTGAGAGGAGATTTTGGCCCAGTTCCCACGTCTCATTAAACCTTAGTTTAATGTAAACTATCAGCATGCTGATGCATGATGTACGAAAGGATTCCACGACGCCTACTCCTTCTCTTCTGCTGCTTCTGTCTCATGTAGATGGGGAAAGCTAGAGTCTGGCTTGCGTTGTCTGAACCCTGGTTTGGGGTTTGGTTTCCCCCAGCCAACTGTAAATTTGATTTTATTTCTTCAATTTATATACTGCCCTTTATCCAAATATCCCAGGGTAGTGTACAACATTAAAACATAAGTTATATAATATAATTTTATAATAATAAAAAGCAGTAACAAAAACCACAGAATATATCATAGTAACAGCCCCCCCACATTTCAAAGGCCATAGGTAGTTTAATGACTGAAGGTCTGGGTAAAGAAACTATTTTTGCCTGGTGCCTAAAGACACGTAATGATGGCACAAGGTGAGCCTCTCTGAGGAGAGCATTCCACAAACGAGGAGCCATCACACAAAAGGCTTGTTCTCTTGTTGTCGCCCTCTGAGCCTACCAGGGAGCAGATGGGGAGAGGTAGCCTTTAAAGTACTGAGGTCCTGAGCCTTTATAGGTCAGCACCAGCACTTGAATTGCGACTGTTAACCAACTGGCAGCCTGTGCAGTCAGGCTAGGATAGATGTCATATACTCAACTCCTCTTGCTCTGGTGAACAACCAGCTGAAGTTTTGCACCAGCTGAAGTTTCTGAACTGTCTTCAGAGGCAGCCCTACATATAATACATTGTAGTAACCCAGAGGTTACCACAGCATAGGCCAAAGAAGTTAGGCTATCCCTGTCTGGGTAGGGACAGAGCTGGGCCACCAAACGAAGCTGACAGAAGGCACCCCATGCCACTGAGACCACCTGGGCCTCAAGCAACAGCAGTGGATCCAGGAGCATCCCCAGGCTATGTACCTGTTCCTTTAGAGGGAGTATAACCCTTTCAAGAGCAGGCCGTCTCCCATCCACCTGGTCTAGGGAACCACCCACTAACAGTGCTTCAGTCTTATCAGGATTGAGCTTCAGTTTATTGGCTCTCATCTAGACCATTACCAATGTCAGACACTGGTAAGCCAAGAACAAACCTTGGTTACTCGTGGTTTCTTTGGAGTAAAGTAAACAAGCCACAAGCCCAGGAGGACATGAGAAGCCAGACTCATGTTTGTTTTATCCACAGTACAGAAGAAACAGAGGAGGAGCACTACCGCAGCAATTGACTAGTGTGAACTAGCATGGTGCTCATTTGTTTTAAACTATGGTTTAATGTGGCCTGCAAACCAGGACTTTGAAAAAAGAAGAACAAGCAGGCATATGGAGAGAAAAATGGAGAAAATACATCTTGCATAGAAAAGAGACTACTTATTTAAGAGATCAAAATTCAGTTTCTCCTTCTCTCCCTCTCACACACATTCACACAAGTGAAACAATATGAAGTCTGCATAATATTGAATATTCCTCTCCCCCTACTTTTGCTTTCTCATTTCTTCCATCTGTTTCATCTTTTATTCTGCCATTTCTCCTGGCTGTGCCTCCTGTTTTCAAGCATCTACGCTGTCTCTCTTTCTCCTCACCTTTTAAAACGCTAAAACACTTTTGTCCCAGACATTGCATGGCATCCGTCTGTTTATTAATCCAGATTTATTCATGAATTTATGCTTCATCATGCCACTGAAGCAAGGAACAATTTGTAGTCCCCCCCCCTTTCAAAATGGTGCAAAGTTAAATGGTGTCAGCATTAGCACATAACCCCACCCACCCAAATCTCCCACCAACCATCTCTGAGGTTGCAACTCTATACACCTTTGCGTGGGAGTAGAGATGGGGCAGAAATTCAGTTGTCATTTATATGTATGAAAAAACATACAAAGTGAAAAAGAAGCATTCTTTTAAATTTGTACTTCTTTGAATTCTGCATTGCAATTCTCCATACAAGCAATGTGTACATAAATGCACATGGGAGGGTAAAGTGTGCAAAAAAATGCAGGTATTTGCAAAGATAGCATACAATATGCATTATATAAGGGAAAACTGCTTTGCAAAAATGTGCCTCTTGGGCAAAACAGCATACCAAGTTGCATATTTCAAGATAAATTTGTAGTGAAATGCTGAATTTTCACAAGGATGTGGTATTTTAAAAAAATCAGAAACCAATGTGAAAATTTGGAGAACTGAACTTAAGAATGTAAAAATTAGAAACCAAGAGAAACCGAAATGTACAGATTCATCTATCTCTACTTGTGTCTGAATAAACATGCATACATCTGCAATACACACAGAGGCAAGAAAATCTACTTTGGTGCATCCCAGGAAGCATGAGGTAAACAGGGTTAGCTTTGACTCTAAGTTTACACAGTCCTTTACTGCCAAGAGGGACGTGGGTGGCGCTGTGGGTTAAACCACAGAGCCTAGGACTTGCCGATCAGAAGGTCAGTGGTTCGAATCCCTGCAACGGGGTGAGCTCCCGGTGTTTGGTTCCTGCTCCTGCCAACCTAGCGGTTCGAAAGCACATCAAAGTGCAAGTAGATAAATAGGTACCGCTCCGGCGGGAAGGTAAACAGCATTTCCGTGCGTTGCTCTGGTTTGCCAGAAGTGGCTTAGTCATGCTGGTCACATGACCCGGAAGCTGTATGCCGGCTCCCTTGGCCAATAAAGCGAGATGAGTGCTGCAACCCCAGAGTCGGTCACGACTGGACCTAATGGTCAGGGGCCCCTTTACCTTTACCTTACTGCCAAGAGGGCAATGACCCAGCCAAAATTCCTGTAAAAGGCCTCAAGAGCTACTATATATTTGGTTATACAATAATAAAATTCAAAAGGTGGGAAGAATCAACAGAAACAGAAATCAACAGAAAAATATTGTTTCTAAAGGTAAAACCCAAACTGATATTGCTGATGATTTTCACATACCGATATATTTCAGTCTGGTATAATGTACAGAAAATGAGATCTGGGTCATTGGAGAAGTTCAAGACAGGCGAAAAATTAGAGCTCTCTTCGGCTAGCTTTCCAAATAATGCCATAAGCAGAATGAAATGCTGCTGTCAAATACTTGGCATATATTTACTTAAAAGCCTAATATAATGCTCCTAAAATCTGCAGTCAGCCTTCCTATAGGGCTGAACATTTCACGGCTAAACTACTTCTTTAAAAATGCAAGGATGGTTTCAAATACATTTCTTTTAGAACGGAAGGTTTCCAAGATTAAAGAACACGTCTTAACCAGCTTGTTTTACATTCCATTATAGTCCTGTGGATGGTGCAATGGGTGGCAAATGAATCAGAACAAGAGGATGAAAAGACAGAGAGAAAAAGAGTGAGCGAAAGCTCCGCACGTCAAGACATCACCCATTTTACACTTAAGAAATTTACAAAATCCCCATGGTCACAAAAATTGCTTTACTGCTGTACAGTAGCCTACATTTTTAATGTGATTTTGCTCACATTGTTGCAAGAGGCTTATTTGCCTCATGAAGTGCATGAGCTAAGATATAGGGGGAAATAGTCCAAAAGTGTCAGAGAATCAATATCGCTCTTCAAAATGCAGCTTAGAAAGTTAAAAACCTGAGACATCAAATCCAAAAGCCCCTCAGTACAGTGGTTGTTTCAGAGTAAGTCCTAGAGATTTCAGTGAGGCCCAATCCTATACTGAGCATCCACCAGCCGATGGGGTGATAGGCTTAAGCAGAAGTCCTGCAATGCTGGGGGGAGGCTAAATATGCTGCTAAATTTCAGCAGGACATCTACAAGAGGAGTGGGGAGTCTGTGGCCCTCTAGCTGTTGTTGGATGACAGAGCCCTTCATCCCTGAGCATTGACCGCGCTGGCTGGAGCTGATGGGGTTTGTAGTGCTAGACATCTGGAGGAAGTAGCAGGCAACAGGGCGGCCTTCTGAATGCCCAGCACCAGTGCTGCTTGTGAGAGGGAGAGGGGCAAGAAGGAGTGAGGTGTGGGGTGGCTGTGGAGCCCATCCTATGCTCCTGCTGCCATGTGTTGCACCTGCCTTGCTTCCGACCCCCACACCTCTCCCTCTGAGGAACTGGCAGCAAGCTTAATGTTTGGAAGGCAGCTGAGTAACGCCACTCCACCTGGGTCACTCCTCAGAGCACTACTGTCTGGAGGGCATTAGACTGAGGAAAGGTGCCATATCAAGTGGCAGGAAGCTGGCAGAGAAAGAGATCACCCACTGGAAATCCTCTCCCCTCCCTGGGAATCAGCCCCCCAGATGCAGTGGCAGAGCTTCATGCTCCGGCACCGGGGGGCGGAGAGCAGGTGGGGGTGGGGCTGGCGCGTGTCCCCACCTGCTCTCTGCCCATAGGGGTGTGGCGCCCAGCAGGGGGGGGCAGCTGCAATGGCACCCCGCCAGGATAGCGCTGTCGGGGGCGGTGTGCTCCCCCCGCATACCTCTTCCTCCCCCAGTGTCCAGATGCTGTCAGTCTGCAGACTCCCCAAACCCTTGATCCCCAAGTCCATTTTGATGCATTTTAAATCCTTGTTGGAAGCCGCCCAGAGTGGCTGGGGAAACCCAGCCAGATGGGCGGGGTACAAATAATAAATTATTATTAAATTATTAAATTATTAAATTATTAAATTATTAAATTATTAAATTATTAAATTATTAAATTATTAAATTATTATTGATCATTGGCTGATTGGAGCTGATGCGAGTTGGAGTCCAACGACATCAGGAGGCCACAGATATAGGAAGAGTGCTGCCCCCACAGAGGAAGCTGAGTCCCAGAGGCATAAGCAAAGTCAGAATGAAATCTGGGATATTGATGTTGCTTGTTTTGTAGGACATGTTCCATTTCATTCATTGTATTTAAAATATTTGTAGGCTGCCTTTAAGGACTGGAATGTTCTCATTGCAACTTCCAGTAGAATATATAAGTAACATCAATTAACTCCAAAAACATGAAACATAACACTAAAGTAACTACCAAAAAAGCCACCACAATATTAAATAAGCATTCCAAACCAGTAACCTCTGATAAATAATTATGGATAAAACCACTTCAGCCCATGAAAACTTATTTAAGCAAACATAACCAACAACAAAAAAAGTGTTTCAGGCTCTTCTAAAGGCCTTTAGTGATGGGCCTTGACAGACCCCATTTGGCAAATTTTAAGGATACAGTGGTGCCCCGCAAGACGAACGCCTCGCAAGACGGAAAACCCGCTAGACGAAAGGGTTTTCCGTTTTGGAGGCGCTTCGCAAAACGAATTTCCCTATGGGCTTCCTTCGCAAGACGAAAGCCCATAGGGAAATCTCCGGGACAGCGGGGAAGCGCAGCGCGTCTTCCCCACTGTCCTCGGACCTCCTCCGAAGGCTGGCGGCGGGCGGAGAGACCTCCTCCCGCCGCCAGCCTTCGTTTCTCCGCTATCCCAGACGGCTTTTGAAGGCAGGCGGGGGGGAGCATTGACTTTCGCCCCCCGCCCGCCTTCAGAAGACGTCCTGGACCTCTTCTGAAGGCCGGCGGGGGGCAAAAGTCTTTGTCCCCCCTGCCTGCCTTCCCGGGGGCTTTTAAATCGCCCCGGGACAGCGGAGAAGTCCCCCGCTGTCCCGGGGCTTTTTAAAATGCTGGCGGGCGGCAGCGGAGGCTTCGCTCCCACCCGCCAGCATTTTAAGATTGCCCCGGACAGCGGAGAAGTCCCCCGCTGTCCCGGGGTTTTTTAAAATGCTGGGGGTGGGAAGAAAAGCCCTTGGTCCCCCCCCCAGCCTTCAGAAGAGGTCGGGGGACAGACTGTCCCCGGACCTGGTCTGACGTCGGTTTCCATAGGAACGCATTAATTGATTTTCAATGCATTCCTATGGGAAACCGTGCTTCGCAAGACGGAAAAATCGCAAGACGACAAAACTTGCGGAACGAATTAATTTCGTCTTGCGAGGCACCACTGTAATGCACCAACATAAATACTGGTGACGCTGAATCTTTCTCCAAGACAAACTCCAGCACACTCTTCTGATCATTTATGCACTGGTGGGACACAGAAGCAGTTATTGCCATCCATGTTAAACAGGGCATGGGTTTGCGCTGTGGTCTAAACCACAGAGCCTAGGGCTTGCCGATCAGAAGGTTGGTGGTTTGAATCCCCGCGACGGGGTGAGCTCCCATTGCTCGGTCCCAGCTCCTGCCCACCTAACAATTTGAAAGCACATCAAAGTGCAAGTAGATAAATAGGTACCGCTCCAGCGGGAAGGTAAACGGCATTTCTGTGCGCTGCTCTGCTTTGCCAGAAGTGGCTTAGTCATGCTGGCCACATGACCCGGAAAAACCGTCTGCAGACAAACGCCGGCTCCCTCAGCCTATAGAGCGAGATGAGTGCGCAACCCCAGAGTCGTCCGTGACTGGACCTAACGGCCAGGGGTACCTTTACCTTTATTTTACTATATTTGTATAAGAGATCTCCTATACATAAAGTTGCTTTCTCAACTAAGTATTTCCTGTGAAGGTGTTTTAAAAATACAATCATCAGACAGTTCAGGTATTAGAGAAGTGACTTATTTCAAGGACAAACACTATGGCGATAATTCATAGTGTAATGGAAGGATTAGCAGATATACCTGTCAGGAAGTTAAACGAGAACATTATTGTCTCTCTTAAGGGCCTCAGCTACATTTGTAAAGATAAAGCGCTTTATATGCACTACAACACTATGACACCATAGTGTGGAGTCCTGTTTTCCGCGAACGGAACTTCCGTAAATGAAGCTTACAACACGTTTAACTGATTTTTTTCTTTGATGTGTCTAGATACAGCCGAGAACAGTACAGATGCAGGAAACTCCTGACTTCACCATTTCGTTTAGCCACTAGGTGGCACTGGACTTACAAGCAAGTCTAGTGCCACCTAGTGACTAAACTAAATAATGACATTATCCACACACAGCAATGGAAAAAATATTGTAGCATATTGTGTTTTTATCCATGCGTATATTTTCAATAATCTGAAGTGAGCTATATCCCTACCACAAACATTTCTACTCTAGTCTCTAATAAAAGGAAGAAGGAAAGATCGGGGGCATGCTGTCACTCTTTGTTAAAAAGTCTTGTTATAAGATGTCCTTTGTGTGTATGTGTTTCTTTTAAAGCCAGTCTCCTCATTTTGGGGGGGGGGGGGCAGCGGCGGCGGGGGGGATCTGATAGTAAGGTACTCATTTGTATACAAAAGCACTTTTTCATATTTGTATGAGGGCATATGTGGCAATTATCCTACAAAGATACAGTATTCATTTCAGGCAGTTGCCACGGGCTCAGCATTACTGAGAGGAGTAAAAAAGCATTAGAATCAACAGGGGGAAAAAGGATATTCCAGTTTCTCTACCCGCTACCTTGAACATACTTCACGTTTAATTTCACCCTATTGCCACGGGCACTGTGTTGTTATGACAGCTGATCTGCCATTGAATAGCTGTAAAAGAAAATCAACAAAGGATCGCTTCAGTGACTTTCGATGCAATTTATTGGAGCTTGTATCTTGCGGCTGCTGCCGCCTGTCGGGGTAATGACACATGATGGGTGATTAAAGTGCAAGTCCTTAAATCAAAGCTGTGCTGATGGTCTGAAGAGGCAGCAAACAGCACTTGGAGCTTGTTCATCTCGCATGGTGGGAGGACCTCATTAGGACCAAAGTAAAAAAAAAAAAGCCTGTTATACTAACAAGAGCAAATTCTTGTGTCTAGGGAAACTTTTCATGTTTTCAAGGTTTAGCATAAATTTTCCTGCAGCTCCTCTCTGAGTCTAGCTGTGCGATCAAACATAATAATATAAAAAATACTGATTTGTTATCATGCGCCAGCATGCATTTGAGGATAACAACTGCAAATTCAGGTGATTCTAGTGCTTCCATTTATTTTTTTACATTCCACAGCTTTTGGCTTCCATCGGGCAGAAACTCAGCTTTTCCATTTGATCTTCTTAAATGACAATTACATATAAAACGTATAAAGCAGTGAACAATTAGGTATTTGGCAGAATGGTATAGTGGCAATAAATAAAGCGTTGGGAGACTTATATGAGAAAGCCTAAGGGGAAGGGAGGCAGGGAAGGAAGGCATGAAGGCTATAATTCTGTATTCAGTTACTCACAAGGCAGAGAACTGAAAACAAAAGGATCACCTCCTTGCAGTGTAATTTACAATGAGTTGTGAAAAACCAAAATCACTTAGGATCCCTGATTTTACTCTATCCGTGGGAGGCTATTCTATTATCTGGGTGCCACAAATAAAAAAACACACTACTTTGTTTTCTTGTTTTGTTTTAATCTTCCTCTTCCACTCACAATCACTTTTACATTCGGTAATTCCTGGCCATATTTCTTCATCACGAACCACAGATAGTATTTTTAAAAATAAAAATCGGGCAGGTGCACCCTGCCTTTACACAGACTTAAGGGCACATGCTCATTCGGAAGCAGTAGATTGTGGTGTTTATGCCTTTAGGTGCTTCACTTATTTATTTAGGCACTTCTGTGTCATTTTGCAAGGCAAATGAGACATATACATACACATACACACACACACACACACACACACACACACACACACACAAAGCCTGGAATCACAAATGGGCCATAATGCCATTCATATATATTTTAAAATATCGTTCCACATAAATGTTCCAGTTGTCTGTATCTGGCATCACGAATACCTGAGAAACATCAGATATTAATTCTGCATATGGCTAGGGTGCCTCCAAGCTCTCATTATTTTGTGGGAAGAAAGCACAGACCAGAAATTTAGATTTGCACAATTAAAGTGGGCTAAAATGATTGAAATGCATCCTGCCACCCTAGCACAACAAATCCACTATTTAAAAACAACAACAGACTATTTGTAGTTAGGAAAGTGATGGGGGGAGGGAGCACAGAAAAGTGTGGGATGGGTGGATGATTAATGGGAAGGTTTTTAGCACCTTGCAAGCAAATCAGGATGAATGTGCATTGTCCTGAAATCAGCCTGTAAAGAAATCGGAATGAATGCTTGATAAAGACTGGACAGAGTCTGACCAAGACATAAGCTTTGTGCAAGCAAATTGAGAAGAATAATCAAGAATCAAGTCATCTGGAGACCCCTAAGTCTCTGGAAACCAATGGCACCTCTGGAAAGTTGATTGAGTCAATAATGCATCTGTTCTTGAGAAGAACAGCAGGTGCTTTGTTGTATTGCTTGGCTTGCTACAGCAGTTGTTGCAACACAGACTCAAGTAGGCAGACTAGATCATTTTGATATAAAAAGGTAAATTTTACCATCATGAAGTCTCAGTATGGAAATAAGGAACGGTTTTACTGCCCCTTTTCACAGCCTTTCAAGTATGAGAGAAAGGGAAAGATTTACCGTATTTTTCGCTCTATAACACGCCCCCGACCATAACACGCACGTAGTTTTTAGAGGAGGACAAACCGTAGGCATGCCACCCGTAGGCATTCCCTCCATAACATGCACAGACATTTCCCCTTACTTTTTAGGAGGAAAAAAGTGAGTGTTATGGTGCAAAAAATACGGTAAGTTTTCCCAAACAATAACGAGCAGGCATCCCAACATTTCCATTTGCCCAAGTCGAAAAACCAAGAAAAACATATTGGAAAGTTGCAAAGGCTAGATTTTTATGATTGAGATTCATTGGGGTCATGGTGTGTGTGTGGAAATCCTATTCATAAAGTGGGTGAGGGCCCCCTCCCCCACCCCAGATGAGCCCTTCAATCAAATACTGAAAAATATGTCATTTGTGTATAATTATCTCATTTTAAAATATTGGAGTTATTCAACTGCTAGCAAGTTGTGAACACATATTACTGGTGGTTTGTGAGATGAGAGGTGTTGATCTTTACATACATCTTTCTCAGAGCAGCAAATTACTTCCTGGACTCTTGTGACCTAAATGATGCTTCTTAATCGGCATTAGTTTCTCAGTAGCTCTATCATAGTAAAGTTTGCCCCAAAAGCCTCTAATTACTAAGGAATGCACTGGGAGAGGGTGGGCGAGGAGGGTTAGCCGGGAAAGATCTGTCAGTCATTTTTGCATTTTTGAGAACCACATTTCTTTCTAACCTTGTCACCCAGAAAACGCTGCCTGTAGCACTTTTCCCTCCCTCCTCTCATTCTGAGTACAAGGAGAGGCAGTTAGAGTGTGACCTTGCAGAGCTGGGCAAACACATTATGTGGGATCAATTAATGGCTAGCAGTGAGTCACACTGCGAGGGAGCTTGAGGCTTGCAGTAGTACAGATATCCCTCAGGACTGGAGCAGAAAAGCCAATATTGGAGGCAGCAGGGAGGGGTACGTGTGCGTGTGTGTAAGAAGCAAGGAAAATGGTGGAGGAAAATACAACAAAGGAACAATAAAGCAACGAATGAAAGCATGAGCATGAATAAAAGATCTGCAGAACACCACAGAGGTTCTTATTGCTATTGCCTATGAAACACCAATCATATAATTCTGCCTATTGATCTCCCAACTGCCTTTAATGTATGCTTGGCTCAAGGCAGTCTCGCCTAACAAACAGTGCATGTGGTAACTGCTTTTCAAATGCAAGACTGAACGTGTGAGTGTGCAGGGAGAGGAGGGGAGGGGGAGGGGGGAGTGCATGGCATTGCATGTCTATGTTTGTTATCTTAGAGCCAGAGGAGCTTTCATTAGATTCAAACAGTAACTGACTCTCCAGAGAGGTCCCTGCTCTTATTTGATAAGGGATGCTCTTTTATCACACATGAAACTGCATGGCATGATCAGACAAAGACTGTGTATAGCTGTCAAGCAAGGAGAAGCCAGGGTGGGGTTTTTTGTACCTGATTACTAAAAGGCACTGCGTTACTACTAATCTACAACTGGCCTGTTAACAGTTGCCTTGGAAAACTGCTGTTCTGCCTGATTTCTTAAAAACAAACAAAGCCCAACACTGCAAAATGTGAGCAATTCCTCATATCTTGTCTTGTGTGTTATACTGGACCATTCCAGATTAATTAGGACAAAAAGTCCTCTCATCACTGAGACAGTATATCAAGAAATCATAGAGTTTGGAAGGGTTGGAAGAATCATAGAGTTGGAAGGGACCCTGAGGATCATCTAGTCCAACCGCCTGCAATGCAGGAATATGCAGCTGTTCCATACAGGGATCAAACCTGTGACCTTGGCATTATCAGCACCATGCTCTAACCAACTAAGCTAGAGAAGGAACACACATTTTCAACCAGGGATTGATGCCACTAGTATGCCCTGAAAAGACCTGTGCTAAATCTTTCCAAAGCCTTCAATGTTCAGCAGTACTTAGTATTCAGAATCTTTCATTGAACTTCAAGGCGCCCTCAGCGTAGTGCTGTCAATTGACCTCCACCTCACTCCAAAACACAACCCCCATACAGACATGCCTTTTTTTAAAAAAAAACAACACTTGCCACCATCCTCCTCACCTGGCCCCCCGGCAATGTTTTGGTTTCCATCCACCTGCCACTTAAATTTGTCCCCAATGTAAAGTGCTGACCCACAGGTTTCCTAGATCTATGGGCCAGTACATTGCATTCTGGGTAAATGAAATTATATATGATTCTGTGAGGTTGCTGCACCACAGGCCTTGAAACCACAACCCTAGCACAGCTATTTATTTAGTGAACACAATCCTATTAAGCAAAGCAAAAGCGCCGTCATAGGAATGGTTCATAACCTTCATGTGCTCAGTGAATCAGATAAAAGTGCCACCCTCAGCAAAATCTTCCATAGCCTATATCCCTCTATTCACTAGTCTAGTGGGCCATAAAACTCTCCTTACTTGTGGTAATGTGTTTCAAAGGACTTCAGTAACACAGTGGTAGGTCATCACCTGACTGACAGACTGAAGTGCTGTGTTACCGATGCTAGGCCCAGCTCTCATGACACCATGAGTCCATGGGAATATTCCTTATGCAGCACTTCCACAAGGTAACACGCAGGAACCCACTATTGACCCGTCCAATAAAAGACAAGAGTGGCGTGCCTGGTTTGAGACCTCCAAGAGTCAATCAGGCATATTCACACTATTTTATTCCCTCTCTCAAGAAAGGAGACCCATCATTTATATAACAGCTTCTGCAACCAACTGATGACAAATTTGAAGGACAAAACAAAGAATATTCCTAAGTGTCCCCGTATTCTAGAAACTCAGTGTTAATCCAAAAGGCCAAATTATTATCTAAAAAAAGAGATAGAAATAAGAAAGTAGAATGTAGCTTAAAGGCATGAGCACGACTCTCCACCATTTCAATAGGGTAAAAAAAGCCCACTGCATTATGGCATGGTCCAGTCCTAGATTCTGCAAGACAACAGTGTACATGAAGACACAAAGCTCTTCCCCATATATAAGGGAAACCTCTATGCATGCATATTTGTTGAACTTGTCAAAATGGCTCATAATGTGGGAGCCAGCCATACCGCCACCTCTTTTTTGAGAAATGTGGCTATTTACTATGAACGGCCTAGTGCAGGAGCCCCCAAATGGTGGTCCATGGACTGACTACCAGTGGTCCATGAGCTTCATTTAGGCGCTCCATGGCAAGTCAGCCAGTGTGGTGTAGTGGTTAAGAAAAGTATTCTCGTAATCTGGTGAACCGGGTTCGCATCTCTGCTCCTCCACATGCCGCTGCTGGGTGACCTTGGGCTAGTCACACTTCTCTGAAGTCTCTCGGCCTCACTCACCTCACAGAGTGTTGTGGGGGAGGCAGGGAATGGAGATTGTTAGCCGCTTTGAGACTCCTTAGGGTAGTGATAAAGTGGGATATCAAATCCAAACTCTTCTAAATATGAATACGAATCTTAATTGCATTGCTATTAGGTGTTTCTAACATTAGGTGGTATTCAAAGCTAGTCTGACTCAGAGCAGACCCATTGAAGTTAATGGAAAATAACTAACTGCACATTCCTAACCATGCTACTCAGAAGTAAGTCCTGTTGAGTTCAATATTAGAAATAAAAGAAGCAATTAAGAATAAAATTAGGAATCAAACAGCATCTAGCACAGCACACTACAATTCCTGCAACAGAAAAATCATTAAGTGGTCCGCCAAGAGCATCAGAAATTTTCAAGTGGTCCATGGGGGGGGGGAAGTTTGGGAACATCTGCCCCAGTGATTACAGAACAAAGGATGCATGCTATTGTTGAGAAGTCATCAGTTCTCATAGTGACTGAAACAGGGGACCTTGAGCTGAGATGCTGTCATTATGAAAACTAAAAATAATGAATAAGCATCCCCTAGTGAAAGCATTCTCAAGCACTATGCAGTGATTTGAATCAACTCTGTCTTGGTTTAATATATCAATGTAACACAAAAGGTGCCCCATACCCTAAGACAACCTTCCCCAACCTGGTGCCCTCCAGATATTTTTTGTCTATAACTCCCATCAGCTGCAACTCTACTGGTTGGACCTGATGGGAGTTATATCTCCCCCCAAGTCAGTGTGGTGTGGTGGTTAGTGTCAGACTAGGACCTGGGAGACCAGGGTTCAAATCCCCCACCCAGCCATGATGTTTCCCAGGTGGCCTTGGGTCAGTCACTGCCTCTCAGCCTAACCCACCTCACAGGGTTGTTGTGGGGAGCAAAGGAGGAGGGGGAGAACCTTGTATACCACCTCAAACTCCTTGGAGGAAAAGGTGGGATATAAATGCAATAAATACATTACAATAAAACATATGGGAAGCACCAGGTAGGAGCCCCAGGTAAGACCACTCCAAGGGGCTCCAAATATGGTCCCAGAAGGTGACTGAAATGTTTGATATGAAGTCAACTCTTCCCCTCCCTTGTACACTTAATCTTCCTCTAGTTGTACCCAGCATTTTCTGTCTATATATTTAAATACAGGAGATTACAGATATGCCTTTGCAACTTAATAGTTATTACTTGGATCAGGAATAAATTCTTACTTTTAACAGTGAGGTACATGGACTTGCTGACGTCAGCCCCCACATCATTGCTGACCTTGCAGAGGTAGTATCCACTATCTTCTTCCAGCACATGCTTGATCAACAGGGAGCCATTTGTGAGAAGCTGGATGCGCCCATTCAATGCAATTGGCTGGAACTGGGGGACTCCAGCACCTATTGCAAGAATAAAAGGTGAATCGGAAGGTGGAAATAAGACACAAGAGGGGAGAAGAGTGTTACTGTGGACAGAACCAAACTCAAGTGACCTAGGATTTTCAGACCCCCACCACTAAATCGGGGGGGGGGGGGGGGGAGGAAGGAGAGACTGCTTTATGACAAAATGTTATAAATCAAATCACATAGAAAAAGGCGTTCTTATGATAGTTGTAATAATCGCTGTGAGCCAGATTGAAAATAAAGCACTTAGGTTGACAACCATATTTATTGTGGTTTATTGCAGTGAGCTGCCCAGAGTGGCTGGGGAAACCCAGCCAGATGGGCGGGGTATAAATAATAAAACTTATTTTTATTATGATTATTTAGTTCCCTGATAGCTAAATTATGCTCAATTTATGGTTGAATATCCAGAAATGAATGCAATCCTCATTACACCAAAAGGGGGAAAAAGGGGGGGGGGGAAGAATTAACATTGGGAATAGAACGCATAGCAAACAAGAAAAGAAGCACTGTGGGATGCCTCTGTGGAAGGAAACTAGGATATTTATGCTGCCCATGTGGTTCCTTCCATCTTGATATTTCCAAAGTAATGTGGAAGAAACCATTGGAAGTAGTTCCCCTGCCCTCGTGTACCAGTACATGCCAGCAGACAGATGTTCTTCAGGACTAATCTGCAGGCTATTCATGGCTTGCAGATGGGCACAACTCCTTGGGAAAGTTTTGCAAAGTCCCCATGTAAATCTTCCTTGAGATGATGGAAGATGATGGGGTAGGGCCCACTGCAACTGCATTGGCCACATCATTTTCATGGTGCCTGCAGCAAATAGCACTTGGAACAACAATGGCAAGTGTTGTCTACCTGATTGTATTAGAACAGTGATATTCAAGTGACAGTCAAATATGGTTACAACGCCAATGATATTGAACAGTAAGCTTTAAAAGGCTAACAAGCTAGCTGACCCATTGAGAAAGATCATTTAACCTACTTCATAGTTCTCATTCTTCTCATGAACAGCTTCCAAAACCATAAGATTTCTGAGTGCTTTTTAAAAAAAGAAATCAAAGGCTAAAGGGCACTGAGGTCTAAAGTTTAGTAGTTCAAAATAACATGTAGGTTCTGAAAGGTTGGAGCTGGTGTTTTTGTTTTAAAATCAGCTTTGATACCCAAATATGTCATAAAGAAAATTAGGTAGGACACCATCCACCATGTAATGCCTTTTAAGTTAAAAAATAAATACAATCTGCCAATTGCATATATTTGGTTAGAGTCAAGTGGGGCCAGAAATAATAATCTTGTTATATGAACAGAAAACATTAATGCATTAGGTAACTCATGAACTAAATTACTAGGTATGCTAATGCTGCCTGGCCTTTCAAAGGGCTGAAAGGATATGATTGGCTGTACTACCCATGGATTTCTTCCATTAAAAAATAATAATCAGTTGTTACCAAGGATGGATACTGGAAATCAGAACAACAATACTGGACTTTTGTTTAGTCTTCACATCAAGGATCTAAGAACACTGTATCTGGTCAACCAATAATGGGAAATGGAGAGAGGGAAATCAGAAACAGATAACATAATATACGCATTACTGGGGACTACCAAGTATGGCTAAAATATTTATCAAGGTGAACTCCAAAGTGGTGCCCTATTAAAAAATTAGTAAGGGATAATAATCAGCATGCAAAGAACTATTAAAAAGTGTAATAAGGCCAAGAGGTGTTGGGACTTGCAATGTCCCCTCCTTCAAACAGCAACCATACCTGCCCATTAAATGACAAATTCTTTCTGAAATGGAGGGTAGTTTCAAAAGCGGTTTGTGATACAGTAATGAGGACTGGCTGTTCCCTTTCAGACTGCATGCAAGCAAGGAAATTGCTGACTTTTGGCCACCAGCATCACCAACATCTTTCTGAAGAGATGTATTCGTTTAAATGTGGTAATTATACCGGGCACACAGAGGTATTAATCCCTTCTGTAAACTACACATGTTAACTGAAATAAAGCACTTCAGATTTTTCAATTATTGTACCGTAATTTTCTGTGTATAAAATTGTTGTGTTTTTTTTAGTATAATACAATGTTAAAAATTGGGGGTCGTCTTATACATGGATATCAGTGAGGGGGGCAGGCGATTGGTGGCAGCCGCGAGTAAGAGACTTTCAGAAGCAATTGGGGCAACCCCCCCATTTCCTTAATTTTGATTCCCCAAAAATAGGGGTCATCTTATACACAGATACACATCTTATATACACGGGGAAAAATGGCATCTTATCAGTGTGGGGAAATACCTTTGGAATACTTCCAGACAATTGTGGGGACCGGGTAGCCTTCTGCAGAGCAGTTGAGGATCACAGCTTTTCCATAAATCCCATCTTGATCACTTGGCTGAACCACAAATCTGGGAGGAACTGGAGGGGAACAAAAAGAAAAGAAAGAAGTGATGTGCAAAGCCAGAAAGAATGTTCTACTAATGATAAAGTCTTTTTCAAGAACTTAAGGTGCATTGAAGAGATGCAGATGACTTTAAAGCTCACTGAGTAACTTTTGGGAATGGCAAAATGGGTACTTGTTACAGTTTACGTAGGCTACCCATCCTAATTCAGATGGAACGGAGCTGGATAGCACCTGCGTATCAGTGACACCACATTCCACTTCCCTAGCAGTTTCGTATACATATTATACAACATGGAAGCCAAGACAAAACCCTGTGGGACCCCATAGAGCTATTAACATAGGACTGAATGAGAAGCTTCCAATGCTATTTCCTGATAATGCCCCTGATTGCCCACCCACAAACCACAGAATCACTCCAATAGACTACTGTGGTCAACAATAGCGAAAGCAGCCAGAGAAGGATTTTACCCTGTCTCTGTTGATAAGTTCATATAGATTTACAGAATGGTTTCCTTCAGCATACCCTAGATTATGCAACTTGATCATTCTGAAATTTATTCATTTTTGCCTCTCCCCGCACCCTTCCTCATAATGTCTGCTAGGGGCTAAAGTGCAGGCTGATTCATATAAATGTCCATGTCCAGCAATCTGTGGGTCGAGCCAAGCTGACTGCATGGCAAACCAGTTGTTTGATTACTCCATCACCAGCTCAGCTCGATTGTCAGCATACCAACAGTTTTGCAAATTAAATGCACTTCATCATGTGCTGACAGGTGAGCTGAGCAAGCAATGGAGTGACCACATGACTGCTTAACTCTGTAGCGAGCAGCATAAAGGGTTGATTCAACCCTCTCCTCGCCTATATGAAGAAGGCTATTTGGCCCAGCCTTAAATCTGCAGTTCAATATGTACTTGCTGCAATATTAAAACTAGAACACTCTGCATTCTAGTACACAGGTGTTAACCCCGTCAGAGTTGAAATGTTACTTGCATGGGCATGGTGGAAGAGCTATCTGGGACTGGAGGTAGTTCAGGGAAGGAGTCGTTTGTGTCCAAGGAGGAGAGCAAAGCTATCTCCTCCAGAGCTAGAATTAAGGTATTGGTATCTGTTGGGGGTCTTTCACCACAGAAGCTTCTAAGTGGGGCAACCACTATGGAAACTGTTTTCTAGGGAGTTGCTTTCTCTGTCCTTGTAGTCTTTGGCGCTCTCCTTTGACTGAGAGGGATCAAGATCCTGGGCTATGAGACTACCAGAGGCAGTGCTGATCTGTGACCAGCTGGACGGGTGTCACCTAAGTGCCACAGAGAAGAAGCCAACCACAACTTCATCAGGCAAAATGCCCCAATGGCACAGAGAGGAAGTTGACTGGGTGTGGTTGCTAGATTCTCCTGTTTAAGCCAGCTGGCACTTTGCACTGTGTTTTAAACAAAATTAACCTGAGACCTAAGGGGATTTTAAAAAGTTTGTTTCTTTTTATTGATTTATATTAAACTTGCATACTGCCCTTCACCCAAAAATCTCAGGGAAATTCACAACATAAAAATACAAAAGAGAAACACAAAATACATAATAAAAACAAAAACAAAGCAAAGCAATACCCCGCCCCAGTAATATTGCCATTAAATAGCTCTACTCAGGAGCCAATGGTCTTGGTTAGTGAACTTGTTTTGGCTCATAGGCTGCCAGTTGATGAACACCAAAGAACTAACACATCAAACCATAATCATGCAGACACAAGCTCAGTATTTGAACAATTGTGATGGTATTCTTAAAACACCAAGCAAAATGAAAATATTCCCCCAATAGCAGAACATAATTCAGATCATCATCCAAATTAAAAGTGAATAATTGGCACAGCGGGAATTGATCTATCCACAATAATGTACTGAACCCAAGAAGCAGCACTTAAAAAAACTCCATATATTAAATTATGTGGTTTCCAGCTGTACCTGAAAACATTTCTAGATTGTTGGTTAGGTTCCCATGCAACATTTTCACACAGAATAAAAAGCCTTCTGAGGTTTCTTTAAAAAACACGAAACAAAAACTTTATTGTTGTGTTTGTTCTCTAACAAGAGAAGAGAGATGCTAATATATTCAAAGTTGCTGGGAGCCACAAGCAGGATGTTCCTAAGTTCCTGCTTGCAGGCTTGCCATTGGCATCTGGTTGGCCACTGTGAAAGCAGGATGCTGAACTAAATGGGCCTTTGACCTGACCCAGCAGGCCTCCTCATATCTTTTTAAGCTTGTATGTCCCATCAGACAACTGTTATTGGAAAATACTGTTGACTTCTATCTAATTGTCACCACTCAGATTAATTACATCACCTTACCTCTCACAATTAATTGGCTTTGGTGCTCCACAGCTGCTGCATCATTTCGAGCTATACAGGTATAATTCCCATTGTGCATGAGGGAAAGATTAGAAATCCTTAAGGAGCTGGTGAAGTCAATGTTGTCAATGGTCACCCCAAGACTGGCTGGGATTGGTCTGCCGTCCTTCTGCCAGGTGATTGTGATTGGCAAATCCCCTGAGACCACAACACATGGAATGAAGACTCGCTGTCCAATGGAGAACCTTGGAAACTCAAAGGGCTGGATGAAAGGTGGTACTGAAACAAAAAGAAGAAGAAAATGCTATTCATTAAAGAACTGCGAGTGTGTTGACATTTTTGAAAATGTTGTGAAGTAAAGTGATCATAAACTAGACAGCTGGTGTGTAATGTAATACATAACAGTAAGAAGGTTTTAGTATACCATTTTTTATAAAATAATTAATTCCCAAATGCCTAATATTAAGGTGATTAGCCATAAAATGCTGATGTTTTCCAAATCAGTGATTTCATACCTTTTGTTTCTCCCTGAAGTTCTCCAGAAAACACTCAGTTTTAAATAGATTTGGGTTTAAGGCAATGGTGGAATTGTTAAAACTGCTGCAACCCTATACACACCCATCTGCGAGCAAGTCCTATTGAACTCAATTAGATATGCATGGGAATGCAAGGAATGACTCTTCAAACTGCACTGCTTCTATACTGGAATGTGAAGCTTTAGCAGTCATGACTGAGCTCAGAATCTGAAGGGCTAGCTAACAAGGCATGAGGAACCTACATGCAACATGGCTTGGCTTATCCTCAGTCATCTACTTCCATGATGCGATATGTAACACAACAGGTTCCCAGCCACAGCAGCATTTGAGCAAAGCTTCTGCAGCTGGTGCTTTTAAAGGTGGTTATGAATGGAAATTGTTGGTGGGAAACTAGAATAATATCTGAGGAGACACCAACTGATATGAGCTCTTATGCATTGGTGTTTTCGTAGACAAGAGTGGGATGCTTCACACTCACTGAAATGTGTTAAGCCAGACCAAATGCAATTCTTGGCTCCCGATTCTGCAAGTATGACTTTCCTTTACCTTTTACTGTCACATGCACACTCTGGCTGGTGGACAGCTGGGGCTGAACGAGAACATTGCATGTGTATTCGCCCTCATCCACTTCCTTCTGCACATCGGAGAGCTTCAACGTTCCGTTGTTTTCAAACGCTACTTGGCGATGGTTAAAAGGGAGCAGGTTAGAATTCTTATACCATTTGATTGAGTAGTATGGATAACCAATGACACGGCAGTGAATGAAGGTATCCCGCCCGGCTATTGCTGTAATGTTTTTCATTGGTCGGATGCTTGCTGGCCCTGTAAAGGTAAAAGGAAACTCTTGAAAATAATTTAAGGCTGTATTTAAGCAGAGGAAATATTAATTTCTTCTAAATATACAATTCTTTTAGATACTGGAAATCACAGCCTGTGACAGTTTTTACTTCAAAGAGCCACTTAAGGGGTCTTCCTAATCGTTTGGTGCTTTTTAGTTTTTCTAGCCCTACAGCAGGCACACTAATTAACTCTTCTGCTACGTGCCTGCATCCCTGGAATACACACATGATAAAAATCTGAGCTCAATTACAAATTAAAGGCTGGTGAAGATTTAATTAATGTCAGATATAGGAGGGGAAGAAAAAACAAAGCTGAACCAATAGTCTAGTATTTTTGAGATCATCAAACAACTTAATGCTCATTTTGATTTATGCAGAGTAATCGGCACTATGCCACATAGAAATAAACCAAAATGTCTTATATACATAGATAGCGACAGCAAATGTGAGATCTCCAAAGGAAGAGAAAGACATGCAAGCAAAACAAAAACAAACAAAAAATTGAAAACACATTGAAAAATATTAGCTGAATTGATTAGTACAGGGAGACAGTTTTATATTATATGGCTAGTGCAATCCTACGCATTGGAATTCAGAAATAAGCCTCCTCTGTGGTACTTATTCTGAGGAAGGAGAGTGCTTAGGATTATAGTCAGAGTGATATATTAGTAATATATTAGTTTCTACATGAGATTGCAGAGAAAAATGGAAACAGCATTAAAGAAGTCATTTTTAAGCATTCCATGGCAAAGCTCACAGCATGCAGTCATCTTCTCCTTTACTACAATGAGTTGAATTTGTTTGTTGTTTTTGGAGGAGCTGATTTGACAAGCACCTCTTACGTTTATTCGAGCCTGGTACAGGACGACTCCAGCAGAGTTGTTGGCAGTACAACGATAGACCCCGCCATCTCGGACCTGAGTGCTGGAGATATTCAGGTAGCTGACCACATTTCCCTCAGAGGTGATGATCTGGCTGATCCGGTGGTTGCCATCTTTAATTATGGGATCTTCATCTAATGTCCATGTGATTGTAGGAAGAGGTGTTCCCTTCACATTGCACATTAAGGAAACACCCTCTCCTGGACTTACCACCTTCTCACTGAAGGCAGAAATTATTTTGGGAGTTCCATCTACAGGGTGGAAAAAAAGAATCTAAGTCAACTGGGATGCCTATAAAGGAAATGCATGTGCCAAGCATTTTGGGTATTTTAAATCACTACTAAAAAGAGGCATAACTCTGCTCCTTCTTCTCTCTCCCAAGCCTCTCCACATTTCCCCTGACACCACAATTTCACACATTCCAGTTACCTGACAATGCTACCAATCAAGCTCAAGTTCAGATGACACATAATGCCAAACCAAAGTTTACTGCAGCATAGCAACAGGAACAAAATGGCGGAGTGCTGTTCCTAGATAGTTTAGTAATCAATCCTTCTTCCTGAGGAACTCCAGAATTATAGCTCTGTGAGGAGAATATGGTTCTTAAATAGCACTCTCAACAAACTACAGTTTCCGGGATTCTTTCGGGGAAAGCCATGATTGTTTAAAATGGTATCATAGTGCTTTAAATATATGTGTGGATATGACCATGGTCAAAGGTAACAAAAGTTCTAGGCAGGTCAAACTGCCAGAATGTTCCATACCGACACAACCAGACTAGTTGTCAATCTTAATCAATAATCCTCATAGCCTTCATGGAACGTGACAAGCACAAGGTGCTCTTTGAATACATAAGAACTCTCTGCTCATTCTGTGAATGCACAGGCCTACAGCCAACTGATGGACTGCTTTAATTGCTCTGAGCCCTTGTTTCATTTTGTCTAAGCTGAAGAGCAGAGACCCACAGCTCCTGCCAGGTAAAAAGGAGCATGTGAGCTGCAAGCGTCACATATCAACAGCAGGACAATGGTGGGTGGAATGGAGTAGCAGTGCTGCCTCTTAGTGCAGAGCTAGGTCATTGAGCCTGAGCTTCCACAGCCACACCCACCCATGAACTACTATGGGCAGGATTGGCAGCCACAGAAGCAGATATGTTCTATGCTTATGGTGATATTTTATTCTCTTGTTAATTATGCTATTTTAAATGTGCATTTTATATTTGACTTTCTTTTTCGTTAACTCTGTTGCATTAAATGTGCATTCTGCGGTTGACCTTTATCATAATGTTTTATCTTGAAATATTTAAGATAATCTTTTAGTTTCCTGTTAACTATGTTGCTTTGATTGTATTTTCTTCAGTAATATTTTGTTCTCAATTGTTTCATGTGATGTCTTATTGTGTTGTAAATCGCTTTGAGATTTTCCCCCCTTAAAGATATAAAGCAGTATGGAAATGGAAATCGTCATCATCTTCATCTGCTCTGCACCATGATCCACAAGCAACTTTAGCACTTGGATATTTTCTGCAGACTAAAACAGGAAAATATTCTAACAGGGTCAGATGCTGAGCCGTTCACCTGCTTTCTTTCCCTCTCTTGCTTGATTCTAATCCTATTTGAAGAAGTGAGGCAGTAGAGCAAAAAGTGTTTATGCCCGACTCCTTGGTGTGTGGGTGCGCACACACAAACACACACATGCGTCCACACACACACACACACACAGACCCACCACCTCCCACCCTCTCTCTGTGCATTAGCGCCGTCATCTCTCAGAAGACAAAAAAACCCCCAACAGGCTCTTTATACTGAATGGGAACTGACACACGACAAATAAATCAGGGAACATGCTCAGTCTGCACCTCTGCACCCCTCCCCAGTGCAAGGTTAAAAAAAAACAAAAAACCAGTGACAGGCTTTTTTCAGATGAAAGTAGACATTATTTTCCCAGTGAGACCTGAGTGTCTTTGAAATCATTCCTGCTGTCGTTCTCTGATAACCAGCACTCTCTCGACATCATTATAGATGATCAATATGCTCCTTAGGCTCTCTTAGTCACAGGAGATGGTTGCTGAGGTAACTAGGCCTAGGCAGGTAATCTCTTCCTTTCTTTTTCTCTGACTACTCTAAAAATAGTGGGCATGCCATGGGCTGCACTGTAGCCTCGTACTTTCTAGACAAATTGATTACTTTCTTTACTTGATTATTATGTGGAACAAGGTGTCAGTTTCATATTATGATTGCTACTGTTTCAATAGACATTTGTTCTACCAAAGAAAAAAAGTTGGGGGTGAAATGTAAATAACAAAACATGGGAATTTCTAGCACTCATAAGGTTTGTTTGTAACCACAAGGCTATTGCGGTTTTGTTGGTGCTTCTGTTTAACACTAGTGAAGGCTTTATTTTCTAAGACAGATATTAGCTAATTCTCACATTTTATTCTTACATCCATTGTCCTGTTCTAGTGTATCGTATGCATTTAAAAATATGTATCTTTTTTTAAAAAAAAGAAACTTTATTTATTTGCCACATTTGTAGGCAAAGCCCACATGATAAACACATAATATCACTGTTATCAGGGTTGCTCTTACTATTAAGCAACCTAGGCAGGTACATGAACTTGGAATTTAAGGCAACAGTGCTTTTGAAAAGGGGTGTGACCAGAGAGACTCTTCCCTTCTCAGTACTGGACTTAGTAGGGAAAAGACAAAGGCAACCACGGCATTTGGAGAGAGATATGGTACACACTGAAGTCATCATTGGCCTATCCTATTGGCACTATATTGTTATTTTGGTACCCATCAGAACCAAATGTACAGGCTAGATGATGTAAACAGCAGAATGTGCTTCTATCACAGTTCATCTATGCCATCTGGATATTATTCATTCTCTCGCTGCCAGGCCCTGGTATCACATATTTCCCATAAATAATTGGGGAAGTTAAAAATGTAAAATAAGAAGTGCGGTTGGACTCACCCCCGAGGGGATTGATTGGTGCAAGTCAATAATGCATCTGCACCTTATAGCGCAATGCTACTGAAATCCCAAGTTTCACATTGCCCTATATAGCTAACAGTCCTATGCACACTTACCTTGGAGTAAGTCTTTTCGAACACAATGAGACTTGCTTCTGAGTATTTACATTGGATTTGAGGCATAGGATTTGGCTGTTAGCCAAGCTGTGATTCAATAGACACACACAATCCCACACCTGCTGGCTCCCACACAATCCCACACACTGTAGTAGCCATCCAGTGTCACAGTTCTCAGTTCTCATCCTCCCCCTTCCATTCTCAACGACACTCATTTGGTGAATGTGACTTTCCATTTGGTTTCAAGCACCGAGTCAGTGAGGAAGGTGCTTCTCTGCCTACCCTGCTGCCCTATAAGCCACTTAAATGCAAAACTGAGATGCAAGAAATAAATATGTAAACATGCTCATTCTGCACCTCTGCCCAGAAAACTATTCCGGCTTTTCATCTACAGCCTTGAAAGCAAGCCTAAGTATTCAAAATTAGACAGAAAGCATGGCACAGTTTAAGAATTATTGTAACAATGGTTACTATGGCTGCATTCACTTGGCAGTTCATTCCATTTCCCTGCCATTTCTTTGTTAAATTCTGCATTATATCCGAGCTTTCACATGACATAAAAGCCACTTTCAGAAAACTAATGAAATATGGTGCGTGTTTAGCATTAATTTCTGTTATTGGATTCCAGAAAAAAATCCATCTGCAGACCCTTAACCTGGAAAATTGTGGGAGTAAAGTGACAGAATCTGGGGTGGTACACCAGCATACAGTTTCCCCCCTGCTGTTTTCATGGAGGAATAGAAAGGGTAGGGGAGTAGCAACGTTGCCCAATCGCGTTTGTTGCTGTCTCATGCCATGCCCAATGGTATAAGTGATATTGAGCACAACATGCTGGTACATTGGTCAAAAAGCCACCGTTCCATAACACAATGGGTACTGCAGTGTGAAAGGAATATTAAAAACACAACAGAAACTCTAGAATTACAATTAGGAAAAATAACACACTCTTCCCCACTTTTGAATGCACCCTAAACCACTTGAATTCTGGACACCAATTTGTCCCGGCTTTGCTCGCAGCAGATGCACCTATCAGCCCCACCTACTTCTGCAACTATTTATTTCCAAGACATGATCAGTTGGGTTGTCACTACAATTCACATTTTTATATAGAGTTTTTGAAAATACACAGGGCACCCTAAAACAGAAGACAACTGACCTTCTAGCACCACCTGAACGTAGTCTTGTGCGGACATCTTGTCCTTGCGTACAAAGCACTGGTATGCCCCACCATCGCTTTTGGCCATGCCATCCATAATAAGTGTTTCATGATTGATTCCAATGATCCTGACGTTATTCCCAGTGTTGATGATTTCACCATTTCGGTACCAGAAGAGTTCGTGGTCCTCTGTTCCAGACACACTGCAGGACAAGGACACTTGGCTACCAACACTGCTCTTCACTTTCCGCGGACTGATAGTGGCTTTTAGAGGCTCTACAGATTCAAGAGGAAAGGAAAGAAGCAATTAGGAAAAACAGGCAAGTTCATATTAGAAAGATGGCGTGGGAAACAGATTGGTAGGTGATCCAGTGAGCTGTAGCCAGTGGTGTATTCTGTGAAGGTTTTTGTGGTGTATTCTCTAGGGTTTTGTGAGCCCCATGGGCTAAAAAAAAAAAAGGGGGCTTTTGAAATGGGATCCCTTCCTATTTGGCTCCTCCTTGGTAGCGGGTAGTAAAGAATGCCCCCATAAATGTACAGAATGCTTTCCTTTACCACCCAAGAATCTTAACTTCAAAGCATCTATTAGAAGAAGATGTTCGTAGGACAAAGGATATTACTTTGAGGAAGCCCCTGAGACGGCACCCGAAATCCCCAATAATTTTGTTGAAGAGAAATCCTAATGACAGCAGGAATTAAAATTAAAGAATCCTGTGAATAGGTGCATTGAGCAGAGCAGTTCTGGGGGATACCAGGAGAGACACTATGGTGGCAGCCATTTTAAGTTTGGTCGGAGGAGTTGCACAGTGTTAGACAAAATGTGTTTCTTCCACACTACAGTCTCCTGGTGCATATCTCCAAGCAGCTAATTAAATATTTTTGCTGTTTGGATCTTTAATGCACAAGCCAGGGTATAACGCTAGAGTAGTTGCCACAAACAGGATTACCTTGTAAAGCATGAAGCAATTCTCACTCTCGGCTGTTATCAGTATACTACCCCTAGCAACAAGCAATGGAAAGCATGCATAGACCATTACAGCGTAACTCCTCTTTCAATGTTGCCATTAACAAAGAGTGCTAAATATGTGGAGAAAGCAAGACTGTGTCTTCTGCTTCAAACTCTGACATTGCACTCCTTGCTCACACCCCATGGGCACCTGCACACAGGCATAACTTGTGCAAAGGGGGAGCCTACTTGCATGCAGGGTTCCCAATTGAGTGAAATCCCGCATATTTTCTCAGCTAAGCTTCCCTTTTACACTCATCACAGATGTCCCGGGGGTTGCAGGGGCTAACATTAGGGCCAAGGAGTTCTTCCACTCCCAATTCTTGTGTCTATACATGGACACCAAAGAGGCTTGGATAGCAAGTCCCACTATCTGAACACAATGTGTTCTCATGAATTCATTTGTTAAGTGAGCGCTTAACACAATGAGCAATTTCCATTGATTACTATGGGGAGATTTCTAATGCATTCTTAACCATGAAATTTTGACCACAAAATGATGAAAAAACCCAGGAAAACCTAGTTTGCAAAAGGCAAACAAGGAAGGGTGAAACGCTCTCTTATTTGTCTTCTTTCTGCCCCTTCTTCGCCCCCTCCCACTATCGTTTCTGGTATAATGGCTGCCGTGGACCAGCAAAAATAACCCAAAGATAAAATAGCAATTCCCCACTGACCTCACTATAAAGAGAACCACATGGATTGCATTTGTAAATTATGAATTAAGGTTGCATTCCGTTCCCTAATATTTTATTTTTTCCTTATTAAGCAAAACCTAACATACCACATGTGTTTGCCACAACAGCACCCCTCCTGCACTCCCAGGTGATAAACTCCAGCGCTCTACGACGCACTTACGTTTTACGTGCAGGCGACCTATCACCTCGGCTGTGCCGTAATTGTTCCACACCTCGCACACGTAGTTGCCTGAGTCCGAGGAGCGCGTGTTTTCTATCAGCAGGCCTGTCACTGTTGGCCGGAACCGGCTGTCAGGCTCCCAGGGTACATTGTCCTTCAGCCAGCGGTACTTTGGTGCTGGGTGCCCAGATGCTTTGCAAGGCAGCTCCACTCGCTGTCCCGCCATGGCTTTACGGTGGTCAAACCCATCCAAAATAGATGGAGCCGAGTTTGCTGGGTCTAAAAAAGATAAAAGAAAGAAAGATAGTGGTTTCCAAGGGCCACAATATTTTAGATGAGGAACCATCTAAATTCCTCTTCTTCTAGAGCATAGGTTTACAACCAATGGGTAGAGACCCACAGGTGGGTCGCAAGGCTGCTCCAGGTGGGTCACAGCAAAGTTGATGCTGTCATGTTGGATTCCAGCTTAGGCTGACCAGACATGTATCTCCCAACTAGGACACATTCTACTGATGAGATGCTCATTTTATCAGTTTCCATGAGTGCTGCAATGTCACAGGAGAAAGGCACAAGCTATTTTTTCCTTAAGGTACGCATTTATGGCCAACCACATACTCATGCTTTTCTCCTGCCACACTGCCAGCCTACTTTCATTTAGAAGTAATGCTGAGCAATATGTATACTGTGGTACCTCGGGTAAAGTAGTTAATTTGTTCCGGAGGTCCGTTGTTAACCTGAAACTGTTCTTAACCTGAAGCACCACTTTAGCTAATGGGGCCTCCAGCTGCTGCTGCGCCGCCGGAGCCCAATTTCTCTTCTCTTCCTGAAGCAAAGTTCTTAACCCGAGGTACTATTTCCGGGTTAGCGGAGTCTGTAACCTGAAGCGTCTATAACCTGAAGCATATGTAACCTGAGGTACCACTGTACTAGCACTATTAAGTATAAATCAAAAATGAAAAAGTTAAAGCGGGTCCTATGTTGCACCTTTGAATTCAAAGGTGGGTCTTGGAACTGGACTGGTTAAAGACCTCTGTTCTAGAGGAATCAGCCACCTGCTTTGTCTCCTCACCCATTGATGTGCTATTAAAAGATGGGAATCATTGGCTTAACAGCATAACAAGGGTTATTTCCATGAGAGATTAGGAGCCCAGTAGAGCCACATGAAACTGGCTGCCTTCACAATAAGGAGCAGGTTTATTTTCCCATCTTTTGGCCCATCCCCTGACCTGAGTTCAGAGAGAGCCTACAATACCTGACTACTAACTGCGCATGGTGGACCTTCTAGCTAGTGATGTAGAGATGGGAACCACTATAAAATCTTATTGTTCAGTCTTTCCCCCCCTAGACTAGTCTGGAAGAAATGTTGAAAGTCTGGAGGAAATGTTGTTAGCAAAATTAGTGTTTGGCAAAAGGTTTCCACTAGCACAAAGTGTTACAATCCTCATCCACTGACCATAGCTCTCCATCCAAATAACGTCACATTTCTGTCTTAGGGTTGGTTCCATTTGCCTTAAGAACAGGCATAAGGAAACTCAGCCCTCCAGATGTTTTGGGACTACAACTCCTAGCATCCCTAGCTAACAGGACCAGTGGTCAGGGATGATGGGAACTGTAGTCTCAAAACATCTGGAGGACCGAATTTGCCTATGCCTGCTTAAGAATGAAGCTTGTGTTTATCTATTCATCCTTGGAAACATAATGAATCAATTCATTCCAGAGTCTCAAATTCATTGGAAGGGATTGTGATCTAGTATGTCAAACATGCAGTCTAAAGATAAACCTTGCTTTGGGGCATGGAAGACTGCAAAAGCTCATTAAGCATTCCTCATTGCAGGAGTGTGATCTTCCTTTTTCAGAAGATTGTTCGTGTGAATAACATCATAAACAGCTACTTTTAGACAAACAGGCACTTTTCCCTCTTCCATTGACTTTGACAGCTTTTCTGGTTTGTTAAGAATGGACTCAACTCAGCATGGTAGAGACCACCCATGCAGTATATCACTCTTTCCAAAACTTGCCTCTCCACTTGCCACACATTTCCTGTTTTAAGCAAGGCTGCCACTTCTCCTTTGCCACTGTTTTGCTACCCCTTTCATTTCTCCAGCATTTGGGGGTTCCTTGGCAAATGAAGTGTACAGCAGCAACTGTTAAATGAGGGGTGGAGAACCTGTGGCCTTTCAGATGTAGATGGACTCGCAAACCCTTAAGCCTGCCTGGCCAATGGCTAGAGACAATGAGAGATCTGTAGTTTCCCACTACTACCTTAAACAGATCTGGATCCCCCAAAGATGTCTACCTTCAAGCTGCTAGACAAGCAACTTCTCAGTCTAAAAGAGAAAAGCAAAAATTTTCCCAAAAGGCTAGATCCTGGGCAGACACAAAACAATGAAGTACTCCCCATTCAGCAAGTGTCATGTCATACCTGATACAAAAAGTCTAGCACTGTTGCTCTGTCGTGTTTCTCCAGTGTATCTGTGCCGTGTGATACATCGGTAGTTATACAATCCATCTTCATTCTGTACATCTATAATATACAAGGCTCCCGTGGATGTGATGAGAAATCTAGATCCTGAAAGACATAAGAATATGTGGAGTTTTACAAATCAGAAAAGCTTTGTGACTCTCCTACCCTGAAGAACTGCAAATTTTCCTGTCAAACGCCCAAAATGCACATTGTTGTCAATGATTAGACTCATAAATGATCAGTCGGTGTGTCACTACCTATCTTTAACTCAATGGCACTTCCTAAAGAAATATCACTTTAAAACAACAACAACACACACAGTATATTGTGGAATCGCTCGAGAAAGATATAATTAATTTAGTATTCATCACTGCTGCAGCGCAGAGAGTATAAAGATATTTTAAATAAAATGGAAGAGTGGAATGAAATTACTTATTAGATGTGAGTCAGCCAGTGAAAAATATAAAAGCATATTATTTTATGTTAGCACTAAACCTGAGTATGAGATATATCATAATTAAATGGGCTGATATACATAATTACATATGATGATATGAATAATAAAGCTGTATCAGACCACATCAGACTCATTATATGAAAAAGGAAAGAAAGTTTGGAATTAAAATGGGAGGGGGGGGAAGCCAATGATACTAAACTTTTATGTAACATTTGTATCCTGCCTTTTCTCCAATGTGCTTTGGGCAACGTACATAGAATTTATCCAATATTATTCTAACCACCACTCTATGAGGCTAAGTACTGTGGAAATATAGTGACTGGCCCAAAGTGACCCAGTGAGTTTTGTGACTGAATGGAGGTTTAAAGTTGGGTTTTCCTAGATCCAAGTCCCACATCCCATCCATTAAACAGCTGTAGAAAAATTCAAGAAGAAAGTCACGGCAGGATGACAACTAGAATTCACCAATTGTAGAAAATAGCCCCGTGCAGGCATGGCTCTGTGTATAGGTTAATGCAAGGACTCCTGACCGTTCTGATTGTCTGAAATGGCCCATTTGACTAATCCAAAAAGTAGACAAAGAACAATTTCACCCTTTCTACTTTCTGCAAAGTACTAGCCACAGATACAGGAAACAATAGCTGGAAACAGAATTTTAAAAAGGTTCTTGTAATTAAGGGTTGTTGATTTTCCAGGAATATTTCTGTCTCCATTCCCTGAAACCACTCATTTTGGCCCCCAAACTGAAACTGGCGAACATCCATTGAAGCCCTATATGGTATATCTCCACCACAGAAACCCTGTTTGGCTAATTGTCTTTCAGCACTGCTTCTGCTCCCAGTCTAGTTCCAGCCCCTGCCAGCCATCTTCCACACAGCCCACCCACTGGACCCCTGCCCACAGAGGGGAAGCATACATAAGCTGTCCCTGCAATTATTGCCACATGTCCTTCATCCCCAACCCTCTTTGGATTGGTCTGCCAATAGTCATTCCTTCTTCCTAAGGAACCCTGGAGAAGTATTTCTGCAAGGGATCTCAGCACCCAACAAGGTGCACAAACCCTTTACATTCTGTATGCAGCATCAACCTTTTTGCCTTATCCTCGTTAAAATGATGTCAGCCAGACATTAATAGCTATTGCCACATGTCACAGTTAAATCTGACAGTATCCAATTCTCACCAATAGGCACTGTTTAGAACTGCACACATCTTTCCTTATTTTTCTTAACAGATTTTACATACTTACATAAGGCCTGAACAACCAGCTCTGCTAAAACATAAAATGCTAGACATAAAAGATGACAGAAAAAATAGAAAGGGAAAACCTATGTAATTTCTGATAGAAAACATTTTCATTAAAGCTGACAGCTTGTCAAGTATGACAAAACCCAAGTGCTGAACATTTTGGGCGCTGTACTTCAAAAAGTATTTAGAAAAGCCGCATGGATAGAAACAATATTTATTATCCTGTTGATCTTGGAAAGTGCTTTATTCTCTAAGCATATTTAATCTAATCACTCTTGATTTGCTATAACAAAATCTATTATTAAACTTGTCCGCATCACATATGAAATGAGAACTTTTTAAAATCAAAGCTGTGGGTTTTTTGTCCCTAGAGAAATCTAAGCTCATTTGCCTCTTTTGCTGTTTGCAACAATTAAGAGAAGGTGGCAAACTTATCCAACAACCAGCTGTGCAAAAAAAATACACGCCAAATGTAACAGTTTAGATTTACCTTGCTTTTACAACAATTATTGAGTATGCAGTCACCCAGACAATAAAAGGGTAAGAATTATGGCCATAGGTTCTTCCCTTGCTTGGATATAATCTGATCTGGAGGGGGGGGCTCTTCCTTCCCTGCATTCCCAACCATACAAGCTCACCCCATACACTGTCCTACTGCTTCTGCAGCAAAGTCAAAGGAGAGAAGTCTTCATGTCTCTCTTTCTCACTCCTCCTTTCATCTCCAATATTAGAAGGGAAGGGGTTGAGTTTGAAAAGGGGGAGAGGCAGCAAGACCTCCCTTCTCCAGCATGCATTTTTGTAATGAATGGAGAAACATAGCAAACTGAGTCAGACTATTGCTTCAGCTAACTCAGTACTGTCTGCACTAAGTGGAAGTGGCTCTCCAGAATTTTAGGCAGGATGGGTGACTCTGTTCCACCACACCAGTCACTACTGGGTATAGGAGAGGGTGTTTCCATAGCCTGCATAACTTTCTTTCTCTTTTGAGAGACACCACACCCTTGCCAGTTGATTACCACTGACCAACCAATACTTTTCCATCCCTCCATGCCTTTGGCCACTTGGGTCCACACAAATGTTGTTGTTCTTGTTGTTATTATCTGATTTTGGAAGGATTCCACCACATTTAGGCATGCATACGTAAGGCCCCCACCAGACTGATCTTTGGGTGTGGGTATGGGTGTTCTGCAACATGTCAATGACGCAAAAATAGTGCATTAGTGGTGAATGTACACGGGATCGTCCACACATCACTCCACTTTATTAGTTGCTCTGCAACGCTTTCCCCAGTGTTAGCACATTACTGCCATCTGGAGGGGTGTGATGACACGCTAGTGCAACAAAAGCAAGGCGTTGGGAACTGCACAGAATATTTGTGGTATGAAAAGTTAGAGGATTTCAGCAGGAAGCTATGGGATATGCACAAATTGGAAACAAAGCAGTATGTTCCCACCAAAACTTTTGTAGACGTGAACAATATAGAAAGCGGGCTCACATACAACTGACTCAATGCACAGGATTTTTTATTTTTATTTTAAAGTGCAGCATGCTTATGACTCATCTTGATTTACTACATGGAAGAAAACGTCTACAGGTAAGTCTCCATTTATGCGGGTTATATATTCCGAGGCACCGCATGCTGAAGCGTAATCATGTATATTGGGTACACCATTGAAAAAACCTGCAAACACCCTCTTAAAAACCCTTTTAAAAAACAAAAAAATACACCAAACTCCACCACAATCGATCCCTCCAAACCTCCTTGCTCAAACTCCAATGCAAAGGCTCCTGAAATTGCTAGGTGCTATTTTTACACCATTTTTGTGCTCTTTTAGGGCCGTTTTGCCCCATTCCATACCACTTCTGGGTTCACAGCAATGTGTGCATGCACAGTCGAATGTGCCTTGAATGCTCTTAAATGGGAAATTCCCTGTCGCATGCCAATCTTTTTTCACTTGGGGCATCAATATATTTGCTTTTGGTTATCCTATGGCATGAAATTAAAAGATGCCTGCTTCTTGGGAGAAGGGCAATGACAGGCCTAGACAGCATCTTGAGAAGTAGAGACGTCACCTTGCCAACAAAGGTCCGTATAGTTAAAGCCATGGTTTTCCCAGTAGTGATGTATGGAAGTGAGAGCTGGACCATAAAGAAGGCTGATCGCCGAAGAATTGATGCTTTTGAATTATGGTGCTGGAGAAGACTCTTGAGAGTCCCATGGACTGCAAGAAGATCAAACGCATCCATTCTTAAGGAAATCAGCCCTGAGTGCTCACTGGAAGGACAGATCATGAAGCTGAGGCTCCAGTACTTTGGCCACCTCATGAGAAGAGAAGACTGCCTGGAGAAGACACTGATGTTGGGAAAGATGGAGGGCACAAGGAGAAGGGGGCGACAGAGGACGAGATGGTTGGATAGTGTTTTCGAGGTTACCAGCATGAGTTTGACCAAACTGCGGGAGGTAGTGGAGGACAGAGGTGCCTGGCGTGCTCTGGTCCATGGGGTCACGAAGAGTCGGACACAACTAAACGACTAAACAACAACAACAACATCCTATGGCACAAATATGAGGCAAAAGACTTGGTGATGGAGTGGATGAAAACTGCCCATCATTGCTCCTGATAATTACAAGATCCTTGCTGATTTCTTTGCCAGCTTTGCAGCATGTTTGATGTATGAAGTTACACACATGGCATGAAAGTGGAGGAGCTACATCTTGGAAAACACGTAAAGGAGGATGAGAAAGAGTTATACAACAGATGAACTTTATGAGCCTTCCCAGCACCAGGGATTCCCCGAATGATGTTAGCTGTGTGCAGTAAAAACACCTGAGATGCAAAGAACTGTGCCGCTAGATGTGCATGCCTGGATGGGCCTTGGGCCTGTGAATCTTTAACAGCAGCCTGTCATTTCAATTCCAATGAGTGAGTCACATTGGATTTGCTCAGAAAAAAAGCTTCCCTAAAAAAAAAAGGAGATAGGTAGCCTATGTCCAAAACAATCCAAATTTGACCACCACCATCCCTGACCTACCCACACCCCAAGGGCAGCAGACACTGAACAGGCCACATGGTGGACATGCAGCTCTGCCCTCCAGCGCCTTGCAGCTATTCTCTATCCCCAGCACCTACTACCCAAGGCAGCCACCTCACACTGTCTAATGATAGGGCTGGCCCTAATAAAGCAGGATTATCTGGAGTCCAACTGACTTTCATTGTATCTTTCTAGGTATAGATTGGCCACCTTTCATGTGAACTTTTTATATTCAAATTTAGCTCTAGCATTGGCAAGTCCTACCTTAACATGGCTACCCAGCAGTCAAGTAAATTTTCAATAATCAACACGATCATATACAAGGTTTTTAATGCAATCCATTAGCTTGCGCAATACCAAAAATTAAAATAAAATATTACAGCCCTAAGTAATAAAGTTTCCTGGGGGGGGGGGTCTGGTTCAGTACTGTCCTGTCCAATTGTTCACACGTATTATTATTAAAACAGCATTTGAACATTTCACAGCAAACTTATGAAAACTGAGAATATCTTTAGACTGTGATATTAAGTATTCCTTATCCAACTCTGAGCTTTCTTTCTTTTCTTTTCTTTTTTCCCCCTTGACAGTCATGCTGTTCCTCTTTGAATATGGGTGAGGTTATCCTCCAGAAGGCTTAAAGTACCATATTTGATTTTCACTTAGCAGGAAATAAAGTTCATGGTTTTATGTTATAGCAAACTAAATTAGGTTGATAGAAATTAAAAGAACAGATGGTTCCTTTAGCCAGGTGCGAAACTGTTAACACTTGCACGCTCAAACTCTTATCAGCTGTCCCTGTCACTTTCAAATTTCAGGATGGTATTTCCTAGCAAAATTGCTGACATTTTCTTCATCTGGATGCACAGAAGTATCCAGAACACCCAAAAGCTTTGAAACAGACCTGCCTGAACAAGATACCAGGATGATAGGACTCCAGAAGGCAAACCAGCACCAAAGTCTGACTATCTAGGGAGAAAGATAGAAAATGACTTGGGAGCAATGACAGTTTTAAGCTGCTAATATTGTGCATGCCCCTTGGTGGTATTGCTTGGATCAGCTGCATAAAGTTCATAAATGTCCTACTTGTTGAATTACAAAAAGGATCAAACAAAAGAGAAAAAGGTTACTTGGATCAATAGCGTCTGCACTTCAAAATTACAACGTGGAATTTAATTTAGGTACACAGGGATGGATTCAGCTAAATAGTTGGGAGCAAGTGCTGAAAGTCCCACTAGCACAACAGGGTTTTCCTCACTCTCATGCTCCCACTCTCCCTCATGTCAGATCTGTGGGCTAGGAGAACCCTCAGAGTAGATGAAGGGAGAGGAGAGATTTTTCCCTTGGGTGAGCTGAAATGCCTACCCCAGTTCTAACAGGGCAACATTGAATTCCACCCTTGGTATCCCTTGGCACAGGTGGCAGTAGGTGGTCCAGCTCTCTGATGCTGGCAAAAGTTCTCTATCTGGGTGCTCCATAATCCTAGGGAAGTATCATGCTGGAGAAGGGTTCAAGACCACCCTTGGCCCCTAGCGGTGCATCTGCTTGGAAGAATTCCCATCTTGTTAATGCAGAATCATGAGGTGAATGATGATGATGATGATATAGCAAAGTAAAATCATAAATATCATCAACTTGTGTTCAAAAACTGAGCAAAATACCACTGATTTCTCTTCTTTCTTTCTTTCTTTCTTTCTTTCTTTCTTTCTTTCTTTCTTGTCAGCAGGGAAGAAGTCTGACAAATGAACAGATGAAGGATATCTAACAAGAACATTATTTCTTAATAATGTATATTATTTATGCCTCTTGGAAACTCATAGGTAACAGCAGACATCTACCGAACAGTCCTGAAAATATTATGATGTTTGAAGGCTCTACTAACCAAAATATAACAGATGCACCTCAGGCTGCCTGAGTTTCCTGGGTACCATTGATGAATAGGCTTTCTTCAGCCTGTGTGTTTGTGTTCAACCCCTACCTGCCTGCTTCAAGGTGCCAGTTTGGCAGCCTATTTACTACAACTGCCATCAGCTTCATACTGTAAAGGTAGATTATTCAGAGCACATCAATCTAGCAGATGCTTTTCTTATTCCCATGCCAAAGAAAGATGCTGAGTTTTATATCACCAGCTTTAAGAAGAAGGTTCACTGTGGAAGCCACTTGAAGGATTAAAGTCAGCTCTTTCAAGGTTTTTGCCAATGATTTCCTTTATAAATAATGGTTTAGTGGTGACCAGTAGACAGTGCAGATAAACCCATGGGTTGGCTTCCCCCCATCCCGCTTCACACTGATTGATTTTAGGGAAACTCATTCATCTCTTTCCTGCCCAAACATGTAATAGCATTAATATTAGGGGTTGTATTCAATGTAGCACTAAGGTGAGTGCTACATTTGTTCTCTCCCTCTCCTCTGCCCACATGCCCCCTAGATCTGTTCTGGGTTTTCTCCAAACCCTCCAGAGAAGGTTTGGGGACTGTGTGAGGTATATGGGTGGGAGAGAGGAGAAAGTCCTATTGCACTCGCAGTTATTCAGTTGAATGTCACCCCAAGCTTCCTGTTACACAAGAAGGGCCAGCAAGGCTTCTGAATTCCTAAAGTTAAGATTATAACACCATCAAGCATTAGCCTTGATGTATCAAAGAATCAAGAACGCTTCATATGCTGGTACTCTAGTTGCTAATATACATATGATTAGGATAAATCATAGCCCAATGCAGCCAATAGCTGTAACTTCATTGTAAGTCACCACATATAATCAATACCATATTATAGTAATTAGAGCTGCCACAAATTCATAGCCCCATGTGTCTTAAATATACTTGCTTCTTAGCTGTTTGGATCACTTCATGGGTAACCACTGAGATAATGAAGCAACTTATGTTGGACAGAGAGTCTGATTGGGGAATAAAAAAGGTTCAGTGCCCATTTTTCCTCACTTGAAAAAAAGCTTCTTACTTAGCACACATCCCATCAGAAAATTGCTTGGCAGATAATAAACAATCTATGAAATGCAATGTATCAGGATATAAGCATGTACCTTGCACTCATAGAGAAAAGGGTACACAGCAGGTTTCACTGGGCTCTGTTATAACTCTCCCACAACAATCACCTCCACATGTGGTTTACCTTCTGCTCTTCTGCACAAGATGACAGTCAGTGGACCATAATTTACCATTAAAAATGCCCAACACCCATGGGCAACCCTACCTGTCATCACTTTTGATACCCAGTCTGGGGCCCACCACCAACCCTTACTGTGACCTGGCCTTGCTCTTCCTCCTAACTCCCTCTCCTAGTGAGCAAACAATGAGTCGAGTGAATAGAAGGAACAGTAACCTCTATACACTTTGCCCTCTCTCCCTGGTAAAGGTAAAGGTACCCCTGCCCGTATGGGCCAGTCTTGCCAGACTCTAGGGTTGTGCGCTCATCTCACTCTATAGGCCGGGAGCCAGCGCTGTCCGCAGACACTTCCAGGTCACGTGGCCAGCGTGACAAGCTGCATCTGGCGAGCCGGCGCAGCACACAGAATGCCGTTTACCTTCCCGCTGGTAAGCGGTCCCTATTTATCTACTTGCACCCGGGGGGGCTTTCGAACTGCTAGGTTGGCAGGCGCTGGGACCGAATGACAGGAGCGCACCCCGCCGCGGGGATTCGAACCGCCGACCTTTCGATCGGCAAGTCCTAGGCGCTGAGGTTTTACCCACAGCGCCACCCGCGTCTCTCCCTGGTAGATGGTGCCTGGTAGATGGGCCCAAGGAGAACAAAGCAATGGGCAGTGGCAACAATGGAGGAGATAGTTGCACTCAGGAATGCAATCATAGCATCTTGCTCAAGGACACTCCAAATATATTTTTTAATTATTTATAATTTTCATTTATATATCTATTGCAACAATTATTCAACCATAATTTTAACATTTCAAACTCCGACTCCCTTCTCCTTCTTTCTGTGGTTCTTTACATTTCTTCTCATCTTCCAGCATACTCCAAATTATCTCAACATATTCTTTTATATATCTATTCCTGTATATATACCATATATATTTTGAAACTGTGGGTTTTTACATTCTGTCAATGTCTTAATCTGTTTACAGTTTGTTTGTAGGACACTCCAAATCCTGGAACTGGTGTTGGCATGAACATATGGTCATTTATTTGTTTATCTAAAGCACTTTTATATTGCTCTTCAGCTGAACATGGGAATCTGCTTTTTACTGTTTCGGACCATTGGTCCATATAGCTCAGTATTGTCCAGTGACTGGCAGCAGCTCTCCAGGGTTTCAGGCGGGGGTATCTTCTATCCCTGCCTAGAGATGCCAGGGATTGAAACGGGGACCTTCTGCATGCAAAGCATATGTTCTACCACTGAGCTACAACCCTTCCCCAGCTGAAAACTCTCAAAGAGCAGTTGAGGCAAGACAGTATCTTCCCTCTGGCTTACCACATAAAAAGACATGACACAAAACAAAAAAAGTGATGGGAAGGCAGAAGGAAAAAAGCAACTTTGTGCACTGGTTCAAGATGCAGTGATGAACTGGGATGGAAATAGTACTGGGAGAGAGGAAGCCATAAGGAGTTGTTCTCTCAGCAGAGCCAATGGAGCCCAGCTCTCCTTCTTCTGTAGCCTGATGTAAGTGGTTGTTGCTATGCGAGGAAGGGAGAGGAAGAGCCATAGTTAGCTAGACACTTGGCAAAGCTAATGTACACTAATGGGTTGGGGGTGGGGCTTGATACTGCAAGCCTATTCTGCCCAACCAATACAGATGTGCCCTCTGAAAATGGTTGAAGAATCCTACATGAAGGGTACTCTAGCACCTTTAAGATTAATTTTTCAAAAGAAGTTCTACCTTCTAACTTTGGGGATGCGATTAATATTCAGCGGCAGATGCAGTGTTTAAAGGAAGTTCATGTAAGGGGGAAATTAGACTTGTACGCGAAGAAAGAGACCGTGATGTTACCAATGTCAACATTTTACACGCCTAAGAAGGGTATTTATGTAAGAAAGCATCCTCTGTATGCATGTCTGCATCCTTAATGTTTCCATGCATGTGATAAATAATGCAAAGTCCCCGTGTGTGATAAAATATGTATGTGATATATTATATATGAATTGAGCTTTAAGTACGGGCAAAACTGTTAACACACAGGCAGTTGTGGAAGTAAAGTTCAGCTATCTGAAATGCTGCGATCAAAAGAGGGACCATGGAAGAATACCCAGCGTGATTTACTGGTCTGTGAATTAAGAATTCATAGCACAGACAGCTGGCCAGTTTGGGTATTTGTGAAGCATAAATAAAGTAAGGACTGATAGGGAATGATTAGAGTGAGGGGGGGGGGGCAGAATGGGAGGAAAAGCCTACAAAATAAAGATTGCAACAATATAGACAAAAGTCTAAACTTGTCCCGATCCATAGTCATTTCCATCCTAAAAAGAGGGAGGCAGGGTCAGTTTCATCAGGACCCTGGACAGCAACAAGGTTGCTGAATGGACTGCAAGAGCAAGAAGTTCAGACCACAGGTAGCAATCCTTCCGCTGAGAACAGGGAGGACCAACTGTCTCAGCATTGGCTTTCTGTGATCGTCAGAGCTTTATAATTTGGCTTTGAGTAACAAGCCTGAAGACCCACAACCTGAGAACCTGAGTAGTGCAATGTGCCACTTAAAGGGTCACTGTCCCTTGGTGAAGCCACTGACACCTTCCTGGTAGTGAGGTTTGGGGCTGTGGGGCCTTGGTCAGTGGAAGCACTGCATAGCCTTTTTTGATCCTCAAAGGAGTCCCTTCCTCAGTATGAATAGGCAAAGGGGTGCAGACTGGGTGCAGAATCCAGTGCTGGCAGCATAAACACAATGCAGTCAGGGATAATAGATAATAGTCCCTCTCCTCCTCAGAGTTACTACTGCCCAGGTACTCTGAGGGGCCAGGATCTGAGCCTACGGTAATATGTGGACCTTGTATTAAAGAATTTCAATATTTTAAAAATACAAGGAATAGAGAGATTTGTAAAGATTTATGTCTCGTTCATGCTAAACCAGAGTTTAGCTTAGCATCACATGCAAAACAGCTCACTGAATCAGACAAGTGATGGGCACAATGTCCCGAAATCAAGTCTGAGGCTTGGCTTCCTCAGTAGATTCAAGCAGAACTGGAAGGGTCAGAAAGGAGAAAATATTCAGCAAGCACCAAGTCTAACACTGGGAAGGAAGGGGAGTCCCATTAGTAATCACTAACCAGGCAACCAATTCAGACTGAACAAGCAATTTGTCCATCAAGCTCCATGAGAAAGCTACCAGTTTTCGCTGTTTCTTCTAAACCAGCTGCCACCGCCATCAAAGGAAAAAAAAAAACAACAAAGCGGAAAGCAGATACAATTAATGAAAACCATCATATATATTTTTAGAAAACAGGAAGTAATGATACAGGTATTATAATTTATCCTGATATTATTTTTGATCAGTTGCGAACTCACAGTTCTGTATCTTGAACTGAAATTTTGCACCCTACTTTTATTTTTGTACATGCTCTGCTGCATCCTTAGGTGAAAGGGGGGAGGGGAAGATATTGGCATCTGCACAATGATTGACTGAGCAGCCTGATCATTTGCCAAGCATTATTAAAAGCTCCCTGATATCACTCCAGTGCACTGCCCTTTACAAGCCATCAGCCATCAATCCTAGCCGTCAAACATGATTACCAGCACTTTTTCTGATTCCACTTCCAAGCCATTAGTCTGATCGAAAAGCTGTGTCTTTGTTCCCAAGCACACGTAAATCTACCACGTTACCACCGCTTCCAAGTTATGTGGCAACTGATTAGCATGTAAATAGCATTTACAGTGTTAATGCTCCACAAGCTCTCATGGAACTATTGCATTAAGCTAGGGGTGGTGCCAACTCCAGGGGACATTCACAATGTTTCTTAACAGCTAATTTACTGCAAAGGGATTTGAATATGGGATATATGGAATCTAACTTCAGGTTGGTGGCTTCACAAACACTGATCTTCAGGTGTATTCTTGGAAAGAAGGGCCACAGGACTATTTGGGCCCATAATGTGCTATATGATGTATGAGAGAGGATTCATTATGCAGAAGAATAAGAAACCTATTAGTCCACTTTAGTCAGAGTCTCAAAAATCGAAAAACAGAATGAGAGCAGAGCTGGCTAGCAGCACTGGTGACATCACATGCCTGATCTAGGAATAGGGACATGAGTGGTGCGTGAGGTGGGGTGGAGTCACCCTCCTGACACCTGCATTGCTACTGCTTACCTGGACCAGGGCAAAAGGCAGCAGCGTGATTTGGGCAGGAGCACTGCTGCCATTCAAGCTTCCCGCAATTAACACACACATTGGAAGACAGGTATCTTTCAAATTTCTCATTTCTCCAAATTTTGTGATCAAGTTCTCAGCTCATAATATATTAAATGGGCATTTTAAGCTAAAATGCATGCCAAAATACACGTTTAGGGTTTAAAGCATATACAAATGCATGCTTTGTGACAAAATCTATTCAAAATTAATGCAGCTTTAAAAAGGTAAAGGTACCCCTGCCCGTACGGGCCAGTCTTGACAGACTCTAGGGTTGTGCGCCCATCTCACTCAAGAGGCCGGGGGCCAGCGCTGTCCGGAGACACTTCCGGGTCACGTGGCCAGCGTGACATCGCTGCTCTGGCGAGCCAGAGCCGCACACGGAAACACCGTTTACCTTCCCGCCGGAGCGGTCCCTATTTATCTACTTGCACCCGGGGGTGCTTTCGAACTGCTAGGTTGGCAGGCGCTGGGACCGAACAACGGGAGCGCACCCCGCCGCAGGGATTCGAACCGCCGACCTTTCGATCGGCAAGCCCTAGGTGCTGAGGCTTTTACCCACAGCGCCATGCAGCTTTACATGCAGCTAAAAATAAACCCAGAAAGTAATGCAGAAACACAATGGAACATGCTTATGAATGAACACATGTGAGGCTGATATGTATCAGAAACAGACTGATTCATGCTTAATCTGCCCACTGACATCTGTGCATTGACTTGGATATCTGCACAGGGAAGGCCTACCTGAGTATATATGAAGACTCGCCACCTGTCTTAATTCAGGGATGTTGCAGGACCTTGGCTTGTCAACACCAGAGACAGAGGTGGCCTGGCTCACACACTGATATTCACTGTGCGAGACCATTCTTGAAGAGGAGTATTGTCTCTCCCCCCGCCCCATATATTCATATCACCAACTAACAAAACATGCCCCTATAATGTTGCCTGGTGTCCATGGACTGGGTGGGAATGGGGATTAAGTGAAGAAGTGGCTCCTTGGGGCATGTTAGTGGAAATATGCCCCTCGCCCCAAATTAAAGAGGCTTCTTGCAACAAATTTTGACAACCTTGCAGTGAATGTACAGGATTCAACTCTCTGTGAATTAGACAACTTTTACTCTGAAGATAATGTTGCATTATTTAAACAAAAAGATGGTGAGAGATGGGTTGGGCTGGAAGACATTGCAGAATACCCTCAAAAGTAGCAAAAAGTAGGTTAGATTTGAGCTGAGGCAATGGGTAAGGAGTGCTGTCATCTAATAAGGTCTGTTCTCAGTAATTACAGTGACACAATCTGATCAGTGAGGACTAAGTATCTTCATCTGAAAGGGATCGGATGAAATTAGTGCTGATGTAATAAGTACCATTTGTCACTATTAGAGAGAGAGGTGTTGACAGGCCCCTGCTGTTGCCATAGCAACCCTTGCAGTTTGGCATCTCTTTGTGTGGGTTTAAACTATCACAAGTCATAACAGTCTAGAAGCTAAAGAAGATATCGTCAAGGTAACTTAATTACACTCTTTTTCTAACTTGGGTCATTTAAGGCCACCTAATGCCACCAGAGTCACATCACAGATCTCTAAAATTTGCAAATATCAAAAGACTTCCAGTGGCCTCTGAATTAAATTCTGACTAATCTCATTTAAAAAATGCACTCTTTCTCAAGAAAAGCAGGTCTCCATGTTGCTGTATTATCAACATTCACACTAATTCCAAGACAAACATGGTAGGATAAAAATCATAATGTGTTGTCTAGTTTATACAATACAAGAGATGCCAGAAAATGAAAATGTATTGTGTGTGTGTGTGTAATTAAATGGCCTTTGTGGCTGTAAATGAGCTCACATCCGAAAGGATCCTGGACAAGCATCATGTTGGTGAGCACTTTCCAGGAGAAGCCAATTTCCTTCAAACTTCTCTGCCCTTCTCTTAAAAGGAAACCTAGGCTTTTAAAAGATGTGCCTACTAATTAAATGCTGTCACCTTTTATTTATTTCATTCACAAGCAGTATCTTCCAGAAGGTTCAGAAACCACTTAGTTAATTTTTAGCATCAGCGAGTCACGAGAAAAGCCACAGTCTATAGTCAATAGTTTAATGGTTAAAGTTTACGTAAGTTACTCACTTACTTTGGATTTCGAATTATAAAGTCTCCTGTAACACACAGTTGCCTTAGTTCTAAACCACCCATTCCCTACTACATCGGGGTACCTAAGCCATATGCATCCAAAGAAGCCATGATGCTTTCTGCTCCCCTGGCCAACCATGACATCAAACATCTCGACTTTCCAGTCACAAAATACATGCAGGTCCCTCTGTCCAAATACTCAGTATACAAAAATTCACTTATCCAAACATGAGGAATTAGTACCCAAACCTTGCTATACACACCACAAATTCAGATATCCAAACAGCCAGACCTACATGTAGTACAGTGGTACCTTGGGTTACATACGCTTCAGGTTACAGACTCTGCTAACCCAGAAATAGTACCTTGGGTTAAGAACTTTGCTTCAGGATGAGAACAGAAATGGTGCTCCGGCAGCATGGCAGCAGCAGGAGGCCCCATTAGCTAAAGTGGTGCTTCAGGTTAAGAACAGTTTCAAGTTAAGAACGGACCTCTGGAACGAATTAAGTACTTAACCCGAGGTACCACTGTACTGTAAACAAATAAGCAGTCTGAAACAAGCCTTACTTTTTGTGTGCTGGTCTGGGGCAACCATTTTACCAGAAACTATGGGGGGGGGGAGAGTCAGACAAATAAGAAAGCATTTTTTCATTCCTTATGAGCCCTTTCCCAAGTTTCAGAGGGTTTTCCAGGTTTTTTTTCATTTTGGGGGCGTCACAATTTTGTGGTCAGGGACACATTATAAAGTCTCCCATAGGAATCAATGGAAATCATTGACTCATTATGCAAACGCTCACCTAACAAAGAATTTCTGGAGAACATATTGTGTTCGGATAGTGGGGACCACATGTATTGTGTTTTTGTTATCTTCATAGCAAGGCAACCAAGTGGTTGAAAGCCTGTGCAAAACACAGAGGGGAAATACAATTACTGGGTGGGAATGATAGAAGGGTTCAAAATAGCATGTATACAGTAGATCCTTTGGTGACAACAGTATTTTATTTGATGACGCAAACCCTAAAGTGTGGGCAACTGAAGAAATGTTTTCTTTATGAAAATTCTACCACTAAAGAGACTGTGGCAGTTTGCCAGGTTGCATGCTTAACATTCAGGAAAGAATAAACAGTTGCTGCAGGTAATTTGACTTCAGAGATGTTTCCACCCACTGATGGTTATTTATGGGTTGTACTTTGGCTAACTTTATTGACTGTGAAAATCTGATAAAAAGAAGTATTTCATGCTGGCATTTAACACTTTTTTCCTGAATACAAATGTTCTGATTCTTACTGCAGAGAGTCACCAGCAGAGCACGGAACGATTCCTGTGCTCTGAAAACTGAAGAAAGTAGAACAAATAGATTACAGGGGAACTGGAGTTATGGAGCATTTGCAAGACCACATAAGCAACCATGTCTAGCTATGTTATAATTACAGTCTTTGAAGGATAAAGTCAGTGTCTAAAATATTGTTTTATTTCATTAAAACAATCTCCCAAAATATCAATTTGAATAATAAAACTGTCAAGGCCACTGGTTGCCGTTTACACCTCTATTATCATCGTTAAACAATTATTGTTGTAATGTAAGGTAACATGGAGACCAGTGAGGCAGCTTTATCTTGTTAAAGAAAAAAAATGTAATCTCTCTTTGAATTTTTCTCTCCTACTCATCCGCTGTGATGTCAGGGAATGTTCATAAATATTTTATCTGATGGAATGGAGATGTTAATAACATAATATTTAGTATAATAAAATTCAAGATGATGTTTTGATATTTTTGTAGCCTAGGGCTTGCCGATCAGAAGGTCGGTGGTTTGAATCCCTGCAACGGGGTGAGCTTCCGTTGCTCGGTCCCAGCTCCTGCCAACCTAGCAGTTCGAAAGCACGTCAAAGTGCAAGTAGATAAATAGGTACCGCTCCAGCGGGAAGGTAAATGGCGTTTCTGTGTGCTGCTCTGGTTCACCAGAAGCAGCTTAGTCATGCTGGCCACATGACCCGGAAGCTGTACACCAGCTCCCTCAGCCAATAAAGCGAGATGAGCGCCACAACCCTAGAGTCATCCATGACTGGACCTAACAGTCAGGGATCCCTTTACCTTTAAGGATACAGTAATATTAGTCAATTCTTGTTTGTTTAACCAAATGTATCAATTTTTTTCATGTGTTTTTCTTTCCCTCTTAATATAAAGTAATACAACGTCATATAAATAATTTTTCTATATACAAAAGGATATATGGCAAAAATAACTAGATGTTTGCAAAAGGGAACAGTGAAAAAGACCTCACACTTGGCAAATGGACAGGAGCAGTTATGTGCTGTTTCTAGGAACTGGGACAGAACAAGAACTGCTGGGTTGTCAGAGAGGCTGACTGAGAAGCAGCCTGGATTAAGGAACTGAGGCACAGTGACAGCAATCCTAGCTATAGCTATCCAGGGTAATTTGCACTGTCATTAGTTACACCAGTGTAATAAATTGCCCCAATTCCAAACTCTATTTGAACAGACACTGTCCTTTCAGCTGGCTGGGGGGGGGGGCAACTAGGTCACATGACCAAGCTGAAATGGGTTTGGAATAGATGTAAGTCTCTCCTTATCCTGCCCTGCGCTCCCCTCTCCACGCCCCTGACACACACCTTTGGGGGATTTACACTAGCATAAATTATGCTGTCTTTACCATCTGACCTGGGCTGAGGAATTTACACTGGAGCTTTGTGGCCAGGCTGAAAAAGCAAATATTTCCCTTTTTAACACACATTACCAGGGTACATACTACGCATGCATGGATGGGATCTGGGATACAGGAGCCAAATGAAAGAGAAACAGAAGGACATAAGAAGAGCCTGCTTGGAGGGGGGGGGGGTCAAGCCAATGCCCCATCTAGTCCAGCACCCTGTTCTTACAGTGGCCAAACAGATGCCAGTGGCAAGCCCAAAAGCAGGACCCAAGCACAAGGGCACTGTCCCATCCTGTGGTCACAAGCATAATTCCTCCAACTATGAAGGCAGAGCATAGCCATAATGGCTAGTAGCCACTGATAGCTTTATCTTCCATGAATTTGTCTAATCCTCTTTTAAAGAAATCCAAGTTTGGCTTTGTATAGGCTGATTGGCTCCAAAGCCATTGCCTCATACAAAATGTTTCCTTGTGACTAAGCCTACAGATACAACACTGCTACTCAGTTCAGGAGCTGTCACCCACAAATGAAACAAAATAATCATTCCTGTCTCTGCTGGCCAAGGAAGAACAACTGGGGGCATACGCAAAATAAAATTGATGAGCCACCTACAATCACTGGAACTGCCATGGCCAGCTAGGAACTCACTTTAAGGACATAAGCAAAGCCCCTCTGGATCAGGACATATGCCCTTCTAATCCAGCACTCTTACCACACCCAAGAAAATGTGAATTCTGTGACATGTGCCAGGTTCTTCTCATATGCTTCCTATGGGCATCTGGTTGACAACTGGGGGGAATTTGCCAAAGGCTATTTGCAACTTCCAGAATCAGAGGCAATAAATGCCAGATGCTGAAGAATGGCAGCAGTTAGGGCCATTGTGCTCATGTCCAGCTTCTGGGTTTCCTAGGTGCATCTGGTGGGCTGCTAAAGAAAGAGGATGCTGGACTCGATGGACCTTTGGTCCAACAGGGTTCTTAAGTTCACATAAAAAACAACACAGACACACAAACACACACACACACACACAGAGAGAGAGAGAGAGAGAGAGAGAGAGAGAGAGAGAGAGAGCGCAAAGCTGACAGCATTTGGCAAACATTCACTGACACATTTACATGCAAGGTAAATCATACAACACATAGTCCATTAGCTTTACAAGCAGCAAAGGATACATTATCACCATATTCCACTGTTTGGAAGCTGCTAATGACATAAGCAGGTTTGTTGTACGAGTTATTCACAGTTTTAAGTGTTTTGCACTCCAAGTGACAGAAAAACTGCTGGAAAAACTCTTTAATTGCAAGCCCAAAAGTTTCTGTTCATTAAGGACGCATCAAATAAATAGCACAGCAGAGTGTGTATATAGATCGCCGACTAGCTATGGGGAGAAGTTACTTGGGAGCATTCTAGATGCTGACATTGGTGTGAATCTGCGATTGTCTGTATGGTTGCTTCTGAAATCATTGTAATGCCTGCTCAGGTTGAACACTTACAAGCAAACAGATTGATTACAAGGGGTATCTAAACAAAATGTTCCCACAACTCAGCATTTCTCTCCTTGATCTACAGAGATCCAAGAGTGGGTCCAAGGCTTATGCATGTGCATCAGCTGCTACATCAGGACCCACAACTGGAAAGTGGAGACAAAACCAAATGCGCACTTGAGTGCTGAAACTCTCTGTCCACACTGTACTATTGTCAAACTACACAGTCCCAATATGCACAGGGTTGTGCACTAGGCTGCACATCCAAGTTTTCATTCCATTACAACCAGTGGAATGTGCATAAATGCACATATATCCATATGCACCCTGAATACAAGGAAAGAGGCTGCAGATCTCCTCAAGGTCAGCTCAAAAGAACCAGTGCTAGGAGCAACCACTAATGCAGCTGCTCCTGTGCTCTGTGTGAACAGAGGGGCTACAACTCATCTTCCTGCTCTTGGCTGCCTGTTTTCATCTCTGAGGGCAAGCTACTGCTGTTTCACTCCTAGTGCCAAGCTCACACAGAAAGGCAACAGCGGTGGTGGTGGCGGCCCTCAAAGCCAGCTCAATGGACCAAAGCCTGAGGAGATCTGCAATAAACCCTCTGCTCACGCCAACTCAAGTAGTGGGCTCCAATCACATAGCTGTTTGTGGCTGAATTTGCTCCTCTGTTCAGCCTGAAGCCATTGAGGACTTATTTTACATTGGGCAGGGGGTAGTGGCTGAGAAGTCTTCAGAGGCCCCATGACAGCAGACATATTTACTGGGTTAGAATGGTCCTCCCCCAATACTAATGTACCAGCACACTTCCAGGAAATGAGGAGTGGGGGAGCCAACAGAGAAATTGCTTTATTTACAAAGGCAAACTTCTCTGCCTGCTCAGTAACTGAAGCAGAGCATTGCACTTTGGTGGCTGGATGATGGGCTTGTCTTCCCACTGACTCCCTGCTCTCGGAAAATGCACAAGTGAAGGGTGTTTCAGTGTGGGTGCACCCTAGGTTTAGGAAGACATTGGAATAAGGCAGCCTTTCTCAACCCTTGGGTCCCCAGATGTTGTTGAACTACAACTCCCATCACCCCTAGCTAGCAAGGTCAGAGCTCAGGGATGATGGGAGTTGTAGTCCAACAACATCTGGGGACCCACAGATTGAGAACCACTGGAATAAGGTGAGGAAAGGACTTTTCTGATATCTGCTGTCTACAGGGTCAAGATGCAGTATATATTTTAAGAGAAACAAAGGCCCTCTTCAGATGTAATAACTATGGGATAACTTAGCATGTAGGGGGAGGAAGCCACTGGGTCCCCTTCAACACTACAGTTCTACTATTCTAAGTACTGGAGGCTTCCTGCTTCAGAAGCTCATCCCTCAGCACGTGGAGGATGGTGACAGGGGCTGGAGCTCATGTGCTTTGTCCTCAAAGCTCCCTTTGGGTGTTCAAGTTAACCTGCTATCAGAACACCTACATTGATTCCCTTTTTCAGCATCACACACAATTGAGAGGTACTTTGATTCATCATCAATTGTAACTGGCCCACTGACATGGACCAGGTCATGAAATGGGACAAGATGGGTGTAGTAAAGGCAAATGTTGGAGAGGCTTGCTTGAAGGCTGGACTGAGGAATGATGAAGGGCATTGCACCTTCAAAGAACGTTTAGGGAAGAAACCACAGTGAAGTGGCACAGCAGTCTTTCTGCTTAGAAAGTCCTGGAACTGATACCTATTCAATGATGCCAGGTAGAAGAACCAGATTTAAGATCTCAGACCTTGGAGAGCTGCTACAAGTCAGAGCAGGCACAGTATTGGGGCCAATCAACCCCCCCCCCAATGAATAGTGGGGCAATTTGAGCTGTCACCATTCCAAACCCAGGCTGGAAGCCAGAATGGTATCAATGGAGAATGATGAAAACTAATGAAGAAACGCTAAGCTTCCCCTTGGGGAGAAAAGTTCACAAAATAGTATCACATGCTCAAAACCCCTGTTGAAGAGATCTAAAGGAGAGCGGTACTGTTTAATTGTCTACATGCTGTGACTGCTGATCCCTGCAGTCGTGCTGCTGACAGTTTATCAGGTGCAGCATCCCACTTCCATGTGATGCTGGTATAAATCACAGGAAGCATGCCCAGGCTATGTCATCTTCCTCTCCAGCTCAATTAGCAAACAACTGTCTTTTCCTCTCAGCGTGCTCCTTTTATCATGTCTTCTCATGTTTCTCTGCCAGCTTCCTTCTCCTTTGTGCATTAGCAGTTGAGCTGAATGCTAATGAAGCACAGCTTAGTGGAACAGCAGGAGGTCCTTTGAGCCATTTCTTTGGCCCTTTAAAGAGGGCCTGGCCAAGAAAGGCTCCAGGATCACACCGCTCCTTGGATGCAGCTGGCAAAACGAGATTTGTGGCAAGGGATAGCTTCCCTCACACAGACACCCACCCACTCACCCACACCCCTGTTTAAAACAACAGCAACCACTAGATCTTTGTGGAATAACATTGCTTTGCTAATAATATAAAGGCTTTAAAAAAGGGAGGGAAACCACATGGATCTGCCTTATACTGATTCAGAGGGTTATCAGTCTATCTAGGACTTTTTTTGTCTACACTGATTTGCAGAGATTTCAGATTGGGGTCTTCACATTACTTGCATCTTCATCCTTTTTTTAAAAAAAAAAAAAAAACCACACACACACACACACAGAGAGAGAGAGAGAGAGAGAGAGAGAGAGAGATGCCAGGAATAGAACCAGGGAACTTCCATCTTCTGAAGTTTCATCCAGGGGGCATTCCCAGCCCTACCTGGAGATGCTGGGGGTTTCATCTGATGAGCTATAGTCCTTCTTCATGATCTCTATGTTAAGAACACAGACTGCTCTATGTGGAAGATGTTTCCCACCCACAAAGGGGCTGTTTTACACCCACTTAGTTACTTATGTGTTGCATTTCTATATCCTGCCTCTTTCTCCACATTTTATTCTCACAGCAACCCTGTAGATGGTTAGGCTGAGAGACTGTGATTGGCTCAAAGTCCCCCCTGTGAGCTCCATGGCTGAGCAGGGATTTGAACTGTGTTCTCCCAGGTCCTGGTCCAATATTCTAGCCACTACACCATACTGGCTCTCTTATTACCATTATTATTATTATTATTATTATTATTATTATTATTATTATTATATAATAAATACCTTTATTTATTATTAACAGCTCTCTTCTGACCTTTATATACCACCCTTCCTCCCCAAAAAACTCAAGGCAGCAAACATTGTTGCTGGCATCCATCTGTCTCAAGAGACAAAATGGAGGGTGTCTCTGGGGGGAGGGGTAGTCAAACCACTGCTTTAGCAGCACTTGGGACACAAGCCTGGGCAGTGAGTATGGAGGTCCTGAGCTTTCCTGATGACAAGACTCCCCTTCTCAACTTCTCTGATGTGGTCCAAAAGAAAGCAGAGAAATACATTTGGCACCAGCTTGGCTGCAGGAGTTGCCGGAAGGAGATGTACAAGGCGCTGCCATCCAACCATCTTAGGGACTCCACTCTGAATTTGTGTAGGCTTTACTCCTTAGCTTTTTCTTTTCCCAATGACATCCCACAAGGCAATGGAGGTTTAGGGTCAGAGTTTTCCTTCTCCTAGATGGGCTACCTTCCCAGGTTGATGAGCCCCATCTGCCCCTCACTTTCTTCTACAAGATGTGCAGAAACAGCCTTCTTGACTGTTGGACCCACTATTGGTCTCATCCACTCAATCTGATGGAGCCTTTTTTCGTATGCAGGATATGTCCGTAACTCACTGAAGGTTTGAAACCCATCTGTTACCCTCTGGTTTAACCAGCCAGTCGAAGCCATTCCTGGGGTGTGGTCACTGTCACATGCAGCTTCTAGGAGCTACAGGTGAGGGCTGAGGGCATGGTGGAGACCAAAGGTGGACCAACTACCTGAGAAGTAGCATGACATGTCCCCCACCAGAGGTACTACCTCAGCCCTAACACCCCAAGCAGCAAACAACAAAGCAGTAAAACAGCACAATTAGAAACAAAAAAGTGAAAGCTTCTAACAGCATCAAGAGCATCCAAAATCTAAAAATGTTTAAAATGTGCACAGCATGAGAATAAATGCAGCTAAATCCTAAGCTGGATTTCTGCTTGCAGAAGAGTTTGTGCAAACCCTTGCAGAACTGGAAGCATAAGAATGGCTAATTAGCCCACTGATTACACCACTGCGCAATCTTTTGCACAAACATTTGTGGAACAGCAAAAACAGTTATTCTCCCTTCCCACCTTCTTTAAGTTTGTTTGGGCCGAACCCAGATTGTTTTCACTTTTCGTATTTGCCTCTCAGAGGTCTGCAGTAATTAACGATCAATACTGACTTATAAACGTGCATTGTTTTACTTCGCTTGCCAGGTTGAAAGCTGCAATTTTATTTCATTTGTGAAGCACAACGTGTCGCTTTTCAGCAGAAAGAAAACTGTGTTGTGATTATAATGACTGCAGGACACCTCCTAGGGAAACAGGAAGCTTAAAGGGGGCAGGAGTGGAATAGCAAAAGTCGAGAAATGATGGAGGTATGAAAGTATTGACATCAGTGTATTCAGATACAATTTAGGTTTGTTTCTGGCCAATCATGATAATTTCCATTCTGATTTATCTTTTATCTGAAGCTAGCCATTTCTTGATCAAAACTCAATTTTTACCTGCTTTTCATCCAGAAAAGGGAATGTACAATATAACCTTCAATGTATCAACCAGACAACCAGGTTGGAGAGTAAAGATTAACTTCCCCCCCTTGAAGCAATTATAGATATAAATTGAATTGTAGGTGATTTGTATGATCTTTTTAATGTGGGCTCTGCCTTTGTGTCTGTGTCCACACAAACATCCAACTCCTGGTGCATTTGATGGCAGCAAGTTTCCGTTTATCTCTCATTATGTTCGATACAAAGCATAAAGAATTCGCCTGACATTTTAAACCAGTCATGCCATTTCAAATTTTGTCTTGGCACCTAACCATATGACAGCCCATCTTTAAACTGTACAACAAATTTCCATAGGATATTATTGACAAATACTTCTAATTAAAATCAGGCAAGTTTTGCATCGTGACATTTTCAATGACGTTGAAGAAATGGTATCCTTCTCCTTTAGGATGCAAACATGATTGAAAATGTGAAGGGAGGGGAGCATTAGGAAAGCATGGCCCTGTCCTGTCATGTTGTCTTAGTGTTACATGAAATCCTGTGACGTGTGGCATTAAAAAAGGTCACACTGACAATCTGACTACTGCAATGCCAGCATATTTTTCACCACCAGCAGGAAATGAATAGAAATGAATTTCCTTCTGTGCATTTTAAATAACAACCCACTTTTCCAGTGTATCCACTTCCAAATCCTCTGCCTATTGCCTGGTATTTTCTCATCTTTATTTTATTTTTGTTTTATTTACCAGAGGACTCTAATTCACCCCTACCTATTTTAAAAAGAGTGAAACGTACAAATTTCTTTTAGTATGAGAATGGGGGGGAGGGGGAGCATGGAACTATATGAAAATGTTGTTCATTTATTTCTGTGTTTGACTGTGTTCTATCAGTTCAAACAATTTGAGGTGTGTGTGGGGGGGGGGGAGAGAGAGGCAGGTGGCATATGAATTAAAAGCAGAATGAAAATGATAATAAAAAAATCAGTTATAAAAACTAAAATAAGGCACCAGAAGTAAATATACATGTATGTGTGTGTAAATCAGACCATTAAGAGCCCAATTAAAATGGGGTTATGAGGAGTCATTAAAAAAGACAACAACACCAAACAACAAAGTTGCTCCAAAATTTCCCTTTCACATTGCTGCCATTTCTGCATATTAACTTGGAAGCTTCGGTTTGCTTCCACTAATGAAACCCCTGACGTGCGTCAACACCAACATCCTACTGCCACTGGGATGCCATCTTAATATTTCAAAACATTGGCATTTTAAACAAAAGAGAGAAGAAGGGAGAGAATGGATGACTTGCAGCTCTTTGGGGCTACAGCATGGCTAGCTACATAACAAACACTGTGCTTGGAACTAACAAAACCAGGCTCAGCCTTCAGTTTGCTTTACTGGGACATTTTCCCTTTCATGTTCCTGTTGCTAAGTGATATTGTGACACATTTTAAAAGATTCTGCTTGCACTTTGTTTGCCTTGCAATTTGTTCATGCTCGCACTTTGGCTGCCTTGCAATTATTATAGTGGCACCTGGTAGGGTCAGTAGAATAAATGTATGTCAGTTTATTTCAATGCAAGCTATTGTTCTCAAAGCTCTACAATCAGTTGTTTTTTATTGCAATTCATATGATGAACGTGGGCTGTTTTGCGGGGTAGGCGTGTTCTATTGTAAAGGCCCTGGGTGTGTGTGTGTGTGTGTGTGTACGTGTGTGTTTAAGAAAAAGAAGCAAAATTATTGAATTTTCTCATTGCAGTTAAACAACAACAGCCCTAACTAAAATAAAACTAAAAAGATTCAACCAAGTAAACATATTTCAGGTGCCAGTCCAATAAATTCTCAGATTTGAAAGAATATGAAATTTGTGTGCCTGGAGTGTTAAAAAGTAGAGAAAACAGAAAGACAAAATAGTCAAAACCTGGGACTGATTGGCTTAAGGTTTAAGACATTTCACATAATGCTTCATACTCATCACCAACCTATGAATCTCACTGTCATAGGATGTTTTGATGGCCCCTAGCACAAAAGGCTTTCTAAAAGTGTTAAATGAATACAAGGAAGAGAACCACAACAACCTAATGCACAACTTGAAATTCCAAACCCTGCTCAGCCAACGACATCAGGATATTCGAAGTAGAGGAGGAGTGGGGTTGTACCAGCCTGTCCTAGCCCCCAACGACCATGAATTTATCTGAATCCTTGCTGAATGGGCATGCATATACAGGCTGCATTTATTTATTAAATCTAACACACGATGTATTTTTCCTCATTCCTGGAAATTTTGCCAAGGCAAATCATAATTGTTAACCTAACTGCCTGGAGGCTTTTATGAGCAAGTCAGTAATAAGTGAAGGGAGGGAGAAGTGGCTTTCCTTTGACTTATGTGCTTGAATAAAAGGTGGTAATGGGTAAAACAGTATGAAGGAAATTAATGACACTCAGTAACATGCCTCTGTAATAATAATGAAGATTTAATTATAGCTGCTGTGCTGGGCATGATTATTTAAAATATATACCTGGCTCTGTTGTTTTCGGCATTAGAAGAGTAGGCCAGTTAATTTCATATGTATGTTTTAGTCTCTGCAGTTTTTTAGAAAATATATCTGGAGAAAACTCATCCTTCTTCACAGAACTCAGAAACACAGGCTGGAAAACGACTTGCTGTAGATCACACAGTGGAATATTTTTATACTCTTGCCCAATGTTCTAAAAAGATGAGCTCATAGGCTTTATAGCAGAGTTGAGCATAATAACAGGCCAGATGACAAAAGTAAATAAAATCCTTTATTAGGATCAACAAAGGTTCACAATGTAGGATGTGGGCTTTTGAGTTGCACACAGAATTCTCCCTTAGGCTGTATCTAATAAAATAAAAATAAAACAAGAGGGCAAAATGGGCATTTCTGGAAGAGGATGTGATACTAAGCCTACTCTACAGTTTTATTTCAGTTTGAAGAAGGTGATGGAAGAAACAGACTAGGTTAAACCTCTCTTTTGTGAATCTGATGGTGTTTCCTGCTTGGCAGGGGGTTGGACTCGATGGCCCTTGTGGTCTATTCCAACTCTATGATTCTATGATTCTATGATTCTACTTCACAAAGTCCTCTGTTTAAACCTTTGAACAGAGTACTTTGTGAAGTAGGACACTTGTAACCATATTCACAAAAGAGAGGTTTAACTTAGCCATTTTAAAGTTAAGAGAACCATAAGAAGGGACATATTATTGATACATTGGGAAAGGATCATAGCTCACTGGTACAGCATCTGTTTTACATGCAGAAACACCTAGATTCAACCCTCAGCATTTCCAAGTAGTGCTAGGAATGTTTCCTGCCTGAAATCCCAGGAAGCTGCTGCCAGTCAATACAGAGAATACTGAACTAGGTAGATCAGTGGTCTGACTTGTGACAAGGCATCTTCATTCCTATATTGAGAACAGGAGCCTTGAAGCTGCTCATCAGAAGTTACCACCTAGACAACAAACTGAATAGGTACATTGACTATTTGGTCAGAGTCTTTCCCACTGTGGTGAGATGTATTGTATTATTTAAAACTGTACTTATGCATATAGATCAGCTTGTGCAGACTGTGTGCAATCTGTGCCTTCTTTTTGATGATGCACTTGCTTGGTGGTGTGCATATTTCCAACATGTTTGTGCAACATATCCAATATACATCTTCTATACATCTTCTCATCTACCCAGAAGTCTTGCTGCTAGGTCTCCATCATGCACCATCCAACTTGGCAAAGCACTTTGCTTCACTGAGATACTCCCAGAGGGATCTTGTATAAGCAGAGTGGTTAGTGTGTGCGCATAAAATTCAATGGAGAGAAGAAATCCTTGCATCTACTCACAGCTCTCAATTACCTCTTCAGGGCTCAAAGTCACTTGGGATCTTTGCCATGTGGTTAACCAATGGCAAAAATTCAGCCTTAATTTCCTGTTAAATTGATGGATTCCCCAAACCTTGGCAAATGCTATATATGGCTTAATTGGACCATGTTAGATTCAACTCATTAAACCAATGCTCTCTGCAAAGCAGTGGGCTTTCTCTCTCTCCCCAGAACCACAAATGCTTTGCTTTTTCTTCCACTCCAAGCCTGTGGTGCAACATTATGAATAGTCATGAGCCATTACTAAGCACAGATTTTTCACCTAGTTTGTTTGCAGATAAATGGCAGATTAAGCTTGGATATATGGGGAGCTACATTTGCTGAGCAGTGAGTGCATCTAATGTGGACAAAGAACATGTTTGTGTGTGTGTGCAATTTGAATACTGACAGAGCTTTCAAAGTGCAGCTGGCATCACGTAGAAAAATAGCACATTGTAAGTGAAGCTTCTCACAACACCACACACACACACACACACACACACACACCCATCTATCCATACCAGCCCAGCCTTTGTGCACAGAATTACAATCACTTGCATCAGTGTTATTTTAATGTTAGAATCTGACTGTTACTTTTTATGTACATATCATCCCATATGTGTACCAAGATACAGAAGATAAAGTGAGACATTCAAAGACAATACTGGTGTTTGGGGGATTATGATTTTGGGAAAGGGTGGTAGCTTGGTAATAAGAGCATAGCCTTTGTTGGCCTACGGAGTGTGCCAGGATCATTCCCTGCTCCCAGGCATCTTCAGGTAGGGCTGGCAAGGATCCATGCCTGAAAACCTAGAGAGCCATTGCAGAGTGAACAAAACCATTGATCCAACCGGGTGTGAGGCAGTTTTCTATCTTTGTATACGGAAATATTTATATACTCTTATTTCTTTTTAAAAATACGTATCAGTGTGGTTTACAGCTATCACATACCAAGCCATACAGGTGCTTAAAACTGAATATTAAATCCTATTATTCAGTATCAAAGCACTTCAGCAGTGTACTCAGTTGCTACACAACCCCCTTCAGAGCTGTTACCCCAACAAATGTAGCTTCTTGCCATTTACTAATGAAGTATAGCCCCACCCATTCTGCCCGGTCAGACTGGCCAGAATTCAAATAAGTAGATGGCGGGAAAGCCTGCCAATCCCAAGCACCTGGCCTGGGAATTCTCCAAGGGCTGACCAACTGGTCCCAGCATTGCTCCCTGGGGATAGGAGCCCATGGCAATGGGTCACAACAGCTACCCACCCTGTGACCAGGGAAGCAGCCATTACCTCAAGAACTGTAGCTCTTCAACCTTTACTAATGAAGTATAGCCACTCATATCGTAGTCTCATTGCTGAGCAACAACATGCAGAGTTCAGTGGAGTATCTCTGAGGTGAACTTGCCTGGAGGCAGAGTCAGCATTAGGGTCAGTCCTAGGGCCAGGAGAACAGCAATCCGTGTGGTCAGATGGTCCAGGGGTCAGGGAATCTGATGAGCATGGGGTTAAGGGTCAAGGCAAGCAGGAAGCAGCAAAGAAGGGCCAGGAACTACAAGTGTTGTTACCAGCATCTGACTGCAGCTGAGAGCTCTGCTTAAGAAGGCTGAAGCCAATTGGTTCTCACTCTCCTGTGTGTCCTTGAAAGCTGATCAGCTGCAGCTGGAGTCACTCTGCCTTCTTTCCCTTCAGGCTGCTGTTCAGCAGGTGAAGCTGACTCCTGGCCCATGATAGGCACCAAATGTCATATTTGAGAATGTGGAGCACTGTGTTAACCACAGCATTGGCCTTGCTGGCTGCCTGACCAAGATTTGTTACAATTCAGAGGTTAGGCAGGTTAAATAAGGATGAAGACATATAACTCTATAGTAACATGTTGAGTATACCCTCTAGTGGGTGTGCTGAGGCTCAGACTTCCTCCCAATCTTGGAACTGCAGAGATAGGCAAGAGCTATGGTTGGCCCCTATGAGAACAGGATGGTGCACTAGATGGGCCATTGACCTGATCCATGAGGCTCTGCTTATGTTAAAAAGGAACTAATTTGAGTTCACATTTGTCCCTTTATAAAACAAACTGTTCAGTTCACAGATCAATTCAAGATTATGCAGATGATCTTCAGGAAAAACAACAACCCAGCATTCAGAATGATACAATCGGCTGATGGATAAACTATACTGCAGACTAAGAAGACATCGAAACAAACACAAACACAGCTGAATGTGAATTCTTTAATTCATATTCCCAGCCCTTGTGATATTTAAGCTTGAACATTAATGTGAACAAAAATCATTTAAAAGTACTATCTAAAAATGAACTTAACTCATACTCAGCCTGGTAATTATACTTCAGATATTTTTGAACTAATTCAGTGAACTTCATTAAAATGAACTAGTTCATCCCAAGCACTGGTTAATATAATGCTCCACTTCTGTGGATCTATAAAGGATTTCATACAATTGTCCTAGCAAATGTAGAACACTGCAAAGTATCATACAAAGACATCTAGGTGTTTTTCCTAGTGCAAGCCTTCAGGCTATTTTGGTTCAAAATGTATATCTGACCATTGCAGCAGACCCTTTATGGATTTGACAGCTTAATGGCCTCATCTTTGGCTGTATAGCTGAGAAATTTTAACAAGATGCCTTGGGCAGGCACTAGGGTGTGACCTTGCTGCTACACAGTAGTGTGCCTGCTCTACTTTAGCAGGGATATGCCCTGGGATTTCTGGTAAAACTTTCAATTGTTGGACAAAGTCAGTGGATATCCTTCCTTCACAGCCCTTTCCTACTTCCATGCTGAGGTTATTTCTATGTGAGTTGATTTCCAGATGTGCATCCTAGTCCTTTTCTGAAGTTCTTCCTTAAGACCTTGCAGCTTATTACCCAAAGCAATCTCTGCATCCTTGGCATCCAACATCCATTGTTTCACTGTGGTAACTCCCATGGTTAGGTTTGCAACTGAGGCCTTAATTCCTGTTATTTCAGATCACACTGCTATGATTTTTATTCATTTGTCTTGTCTTGCATTGTCTGAGTTTTTCTTAGCTGCTGCTACGGCTCAGATCTAAGAAAGGCACTCAGTAGTTCTTCACTAGCAAAAGACCCATCTGCCATTTTCCTCACTCTAACAGTCTGTGTTATGGTTCAGGCGGATTTCTGCCTTTTGAGCTGGGAGGCATTCAGGGAACCAAAGATGGTTGCTCGGATGGAGGAGTACTTCACTGTGGGAACTAGGGAGGTTGCAATTTGGATGGATACAGGTCTTGTAGGGCTGGAGATTCAGTGAGACATGACTACTATCTTCAAGCTCCTATCAGAAGCTTGGCTCATTCCATGTGTGACCATTTAAAGATTTCTATAGCTTTAACCTACCCTATTTTCTTCTCCTTATTTTCCATTAATGATCTAACTGCAAACCATCACTCTTCCTACTGTACAGTCCTCACTCACCCCAAGAGTACTGTGCTCTGATAAACAACAGCCATTTTTTTCCCTGCTCCTTGTGCCTATTTAGCCTTCTTTCCTGAGAACACAGAAAGCTGTCTTATGCCAGATCAGAGCAATGGTCCATTTAGCTCAGCAATATTGACACTCACAGGAAGCAGCTCTCTGAGGCTTCAGTCAGGGGACATTTCCTACCTGGAGATGCCAAGGATTGAACCAAGGACCTTCTGCATGCAAAGCAGATGCTCAACCACTAAGCTACATCCTCCCACCAAAAAACATAGGAATACTGAGTCAGACTAGTCCATCCAACTCAGTGCTGTCTGCAGCTATGCCATTATTGTCCATATTTACTGACAGTAGCTCTCCAGGGTTTCAGGCAGGGTTCTCTCCTAGCCCTACCTGGAGATGCCTGGGAAAGAATCTGTGTCATGGACTGGCTGGATGCAGAGGACTGGTGGAGGCACCAGCCAGGGAACCTCCAGAAGAGAAAGGCTCCAAGACAGGGAACTGGTGGTGGGATGGTGATGATGAGTGGTCAAAGGGAGAAGGAGCAGACTGGGAGGAGGAGGTGTCAGCAACAGGAGAGGTGATAGAATTTAGTGAGCAGGAAGAAGCTGTGGCAGAGAGCAGGTCTGACTCTGAGGCTGAAGTGGAGGCTGGAGGGGAGGGCAGCCAAGAAGCAGAGTGGAGACAGGCTGCTGCAGAATCCAGGCATCTCCCCTCCTGCTATGACTGGCTCCCCTCCCCCCTTGTCTCTTATAATTTGCAGAGAAATGAAACAAGCAGAGAATAGGGTAGTTGTCCACAGATGAAACCTGAGGCTCCATGGGAAAAACCCTGGAGAGGAGTCGTCCAAGTGGGCACTGGGAAGGAGGGAACCTGAAGTCCTCACAATTGCTTTATCGGAGCAAGAGTTGCTGAGGCCACTAGACCAGAGCTGTGGCTTGTTTCTTGAATGAAAATTTAACTGCACTGACCTTGGGCAATGTATTGTTTTTGTTGCTGACCTATGCCTGACTCCAGCTCTGTCAATATAGGACCTTCTGCATGCAAAGCAGGTGCTCTACCACTTAGTTATGTCTCAATACATCCTCAATGACTACCACCCCAAAAAAACTTAACTCCCTGAGTCCACATCTCATTCCTAAACGGGGGAGGATGGGGGGGAGGAGTCTTGAGAAAATGTAACTGAATTTCCTTCCTTCCATTCTTTATTACTCTTACCTGTTCCTTTGCTTCCCCACGCAGCACCAGTCCTGTAGTCAAAATTTAGAGTGCACAAGCAGCTCTGGGCAGGATCTGATTCACTTATTTTACACTGCAGAGCATCACAAACACTGAAAGCATAATAACAGTACCAACAATTTTGGAGCTAATAAGCGAAAAATCTTGGGCCTCCGCACTGACTAGAGTTATCATGCAAGCAATCAGGCTCTGGAGTGTTGTACCTACTACAGTAATATAAAGGCACAGGGTGGGGTATGGGGAAACTAATCTTGGAAATGTCAAGTATTACTTCAGGGAATCCCCTCCACGGCATGTGAAATATTGATTAAGCTGCAGCTAAAGTGATTTGCAGTGCTATTTGTTTATAATATTTTTAATAGAGCTTCCTGTTCTTAAAGTACAGTGCATCGTTTGTCCTTCCATACATGTGCCCTTCTATAAATAGCTACTTATCACCAGACAAAACAATTTGCTGAGGATATAGCCAGACCGGAATCTAAAGAGTTGACAGGCAGCTTAGCCAAAAGGAATTAATGCTATACTGTTCATGATATGGGCCAAAGGTGAGAGGGGAAATAGGGCAAGCAGTTATTTCAATAGCTCAGCAGTACCTTGCACACAGAAGACAACACACTCAATACCTGGCATTAGGTGGCATGAACAGAAATGGTATCTGTTTAACATCATGCATGGCAGCTGAAAGTCAACATATTCAGCAATGGGGTTAGGGGCAGCCAAAATGTTGGACGACAGCTTCAATCCATCCCAGCATGACCAATGGTCCAGGAATGAAGGGAGTTGCAGTCCAACAACATCTGGAAGGAACCATGTGGGCTGCCCCTCAATGAAGGACAGTGTTCTAATTCAGTGTAATACAATACCGTTTACTTATTGGTAGAAGGAAATGAAGGGCAGGTGGGGCTTGTCAACCTGGGAAGGTAGCCCATCTAGAGAAAGGAAAACTCTGAATCCAAACTTCCTCTGTCTTTCAGGATATCTTCATGAGAAGAAAAGGCTAAGGAGTAAACCCTAAATCTGGAGAGGATTCCTGGAAACGGTTGGATGGTGCCTTGTACGCCTTCCAGAAACTCCTGTAGCTAAGCTGCTGCCAAGCTCTGCTTTCCTTTGGACTACAGAGTGGCTGGGACAACCCAGTCAGATGGGTGGGCTACAAATATAGATTGTTGTTGTTGTTACATCAGCAAGTCTTGTCAACTGGGCAGATTGTATAAATCTTTCACCTTTTTACTAACAAAAATCTAATATAAAACTTTAAGATTCTTGGTTTAAAAAAGATAGTTCAGAACAAGTAAGTAAAGGCATTAAAAAGGTAGATAAAAATCAACAATAGTTAAGAAACGATAAATCACCAGAAAGTACAGTGAAGGCACCTGCTTAATGTCAATAGGCAGGGAGTTCCGAAGTGTAGATGCTGCCACACTAAAAGATGGGTTTTGCACAAGTGAGGAATGGGTGCTGTGTGGCACCTATAACCATGCCAGTTCCACAGATTGAAACGGCTGAGAGTGGGCATATATGAGGTAAGGTGATCCCTCAAGTAAATGTTAGGGAGGCAATATCCTTTTAAGCCTCCACAGAGCACATTCTTCAAAAGACAACACACCCTTCAGCTGCTTTGCAACAAGGAAAACGCGTCTGTAGCATTACTTATTTCTGTGAAAGCTCACCACCCTCCTAGAAGTCTGCCACCCACATATAATTCATGGTTCCCATGGGTCTCAAACAGAAACAGTAATATATGGAGTAATGATACACAAATTGAGGGTTTTTCTCCACTCATTCTACACATTTACAAGATTTGTTCTTTTATAAATTTTGCATTTGATACCAGAATTAATGTCAACAAAAGCCAAGCGCTGTCACCAAGATTTCTGCCCGGTTCTGTTTTGTTTTTGCCCTCCACTTCAAAGGAATGAAAAGGGAAAGAAGAAAGAAGAAATGTTGGCAGAATGTTAATCTCTAGCAGCAAAGGGTAAGGAGAATAAAACATGCAAAACATGTTAGCCTGCTGCAAGGGAGCTGACACCATTTACAAGTGAAATGAGTCTTAGGGTTTAGTGGATTGTGTTACAGAGCCAAAGTGCCATTCCATTATTGCAGAGATTGAAGCTCTGAACAAACCTGTTGGAGATCGATCATCATTTTCTGGCAAAAAGTTGCTGCAAAATCAGGTTGGGTGAACACACAATAATGTGATATAAAATAGAAAGCCCAGCTGAAATAATTACTTTGGAACCATTTAGGTTTTCTTCTGTTTGGGGAAAAGAAAATGATAATGTCCACTAAAGGCAGCCGTTAGCTCTTCCAAGAGCTGCCAATCTGTGCAACAACATAAGATTAAAAAAAAAATGCAATACAGTAGGGCAGTAATCCTACACCTGGCAATAAATCCAGCTGAGTTCAATGGGACTTAATTCTGAGAAGATAAAGGATTGCACTGTTAGTGCAAAGATGGAGAACCTGTGGCCCTCCAGATGTTATGGGACTACAACTCCCATCACCCCCGGCCATTGGGCATGCTAGCTGGGGCTGATGGGGATTGGAGTCCAACCACACCCGGAGGGAGGCAGCATCACCATCTTTACACAAACACAAAGCCACCATGAATGCAACTACTGTACTGTAGAGAACAATTACTGTATTGAAATTAGTTAGCAGGCAGACAAAAAGATTCATATGGGGAAGAGGAAGTTTAAACATTTATTATTATGTAGGACAGAACAGCTGTTAACATCTATGTGATGGCATCTGGGCTGGCATACGGGGCCCAAGAAAGCTATTAAGGTCAAGTAAGGTCAACGGGAGCCTAGTTTCTGCACATAGGATAACATAGGTTATGCTTTGCCTGAACTCAAGTGGATTCTAGTACAGTCATACCTCGGGTTAAATATGCTTCCCGCTCATGCATGCGCAGACGATCAAATTGATGTCACGCCCATGTGCGGAAGCGGCAAAGCACGACCCGTGCACGCGCAGACGCGCAGACGCATGTTACGTTCTACTCAGGATGCGAATGGGGCTCCGGAATGGATCCCGTTCACATCCAGAGGTACCACTGTATAAACTTCATCAGCCAGAGTGGAGCACAAGATCAAAAACTATCAGTAATGTTTGCTGGGTTACAGACCTTCCTGTTCATGCAACCATTCCTAATTCACTAAAACGCTATGGCTTCCAGAACTGAGCAATCCAGCAAACGAAAGCCCTGCTTCAGTTCACCCTAAGTGTCCCAGTGGTGCACACACATGTATCTGGCATGCAGGGGCTGAATCAGTCATTTCTTCAGAGGCAGCAGATATGGGCATCTAAAAACGATGCCTGTGTGGGTCTTTAAATGTCTGGGGAGAAATTTTGTGTCCATCCTCATCAGAGCTCCTAAACCCGTTGAAGAAAATGCAGTCACAGCAATGAGCTCAGGATCTGTTCTTCTTGCATGTCAGGCACAACCAGATTGACCAACCAAATAGGTTATGAATTATTTTGTCTGTTTTCCTAAGCAAACATGGGCTCTGTTTGTGTGTGTGATGGCTCCTGTGCAGAGCAACACAAGAGAAGAAAGCTGAGGAAAACTACATCTCCCATCAGGGGTGCCAACTTGAATAAAATATTGTGGGGGGCCAGGTAAGCCCTGCCTCACATAATCAATCACATGATGCAGTGCACGCACACCATTTGAATAGGAATGCCCATCAACTTTGTGGGGGGCTGGCCCCCTCATATATTTTACTGTGGGGGCTGAAGACCCCACGGCCCCTAGGAGTTGGCTCCTATGTCTCTCTTGGTCTCTCTGCCCAGGCTTGCTCTTACCTCATGTATTTTCAACTGAGCAGAGAATTAAGGGAGAATGGAAACTTCTTTCCACTCTTGTGCCTTTGCTCTGCTCCAACTACCATGCCAATTAAAGAAAAGAAAGGGGCAGTGTGTTTTGGAGGGTGAGGACCAATGGGAACAGCTGCAGGAGGTAAGTGGGTAAGTGAGGTGGGGTGTCGCTGAGCACCCGGCTTCCTAGTAGTGGCATCACTGCAACTTACCAGGAGGGGGAGGCAACAGAGACGTTGCCAGTGAGTGGATGGAGTCAATTTTGCGCTCCCTCCAGTACACCTGCAAAGTGCTGATGCCACTGCACCCCTCTCTGTCCAAATAAAGCAACTGCAAAGCTGCTCCTGGGAGGCCAAGTGTGCAGCAACACCCCTCTCTGATGGCCAGTCATGGGCAGCACAGATAGGTGGGGGAAGCTTGGTGTTCTTCTTCAGCTCAGATTTTGATCCAAGACAGAAAATAATTTGGGGGCTTTAAAAGCTTGCATCTCGTCTGTGAATGTTTTTTTCACAAAATCATAGAATTGTAGAGTTAGAACGGAGGATAATCTAGTCCAATCCCCTGCGATGCAGGAATATGCAGCTGTCCCTCCAACCTTGGCATTATTGGCACCTGAGAGCCAAAAGTGCATTTCCAAGCTAGAATCAGAACAACTTCACAAACATCTCTAGTAATTATGAGGATTTTTAAAAGGCAAACCAAGGCAGTATTGTGCATGTTTTTTGGAGGGGAGGTTCTCTACCATGAGCATCAGTTGTTCCACAAGCACAATGAGTTGGCTGGATTCAACTGCCTGTGGTTGTAGCACAGCAACTCAAGAACTGGCTGTAATAACAGTTATGATCTTAAAGATACAATTGCAATTTATATAAATGATAATGACTCTCTCTCTCTCTCTCTCTCTCTCTATATATATATATATATATATATTCTTTTTTTAAAATAAACTTGGAAAAGAAAACTCGCCCATGGAATGGGAATAAGTGGGGAAAGAAAGAAAGAACCAGAAGAGAAAGAAATTTGCACTTAGAAAGCTGAAGGCTTTGGGGGAACTAGGGATTTGGAGTTTGCTCTAATTGCCTGCTTATTCCTTCATTATGGTTGAAGGGCTCTGGTAATTCACCAGCATTAAATATTCAAGACCTGGTCTGGAGGAAACGTTCTTTAGGGATTGCTCTCATCACTTCAGCACCGATTGAGAATTCAGCTCTGTGCCTGCCTGTGTTTGCCTATAAAGCAGCACTTTTCCTTTTCCTCCCTTAAAAAAACCCCCACCTGACTCGCTCCCATAAAGGGCTTCAAGCATTGTAGTAATGTGAGATTATTTGGCTAATTAATGGTTGTGAATCTTTATGGAACACTTAATTTTGTTGATATGTTTGAGATAGAGGGAGTAAGAGTTTTGTAAAGATAATGGCACTTTTCTGTCCTTCAACATACACAGTCTTGACATGGCATGGTTTAAATTCTGGGGTTTTCCAATCCCATGCAATCCAAAATGTAAAGTACAGTTAACAATCTTGTCTCTGACATTAGTCCCAGGTACGCTAAAAGAGAGATTGGGATTCATTTGAGTATCCTGGAAACTGAAGATCTCCTCCCTATCTATTGCTTTTTGTTGTTTCCATGCAGAAAGTGCAGAAGATCAAGCAACCCCTACAAGAGAGTTTTGGTGTAGCAGCAAACAAACTTCATTTTGACATGATAGTAAAAAGGAAAAGAAGAAGAAAAATATGGGGTCAGATCTATAACCCAGGATGAGTTCAGAAGTAACATGTTGTCAATTAATATAAAGTAAGGAGTAAGGAGTAAGGAGTAAGGTATAGCCTAGGTGCTATCATCAATCCAAGATCCTTCTTTTTAGAATTAAGTAAACCTTTTAACAAACAAAGTGAGAATTCAGATCCCTTGGTAGCAAACCATTTCTTTCTTATAAGTAATACCTGCTTTTATTCTTCTCATCCATATGCATTAAAACGCACTTACTATCTTGGTATGAATATACGTAAGTGGCAACGTAACCGTTTTAGACATGATCCCCTATATTTGCTCAATAAAAGCCAAGAAATATATTTTTGCTGTGAGAACATATTTGCAAAATCATCTTAGCAAGTATGGATATGCAAAATATCTTCAATATAAGTTTAAACACTTACACACACACACACACACAGAGAGAGAGAGAGAGAGAGAGAGAGAGAGAGAGAGAGAGAGAAACACACACCATGGTTCTTGCAGAAGAAGGTGAAGTTCCTTGAAGAATCCAAAGCAGTTCTTAGAGACCCCTTTCCTGACTGCCTCTGCCCACTGTATGTTCCAAGTCCAGGATGTAATACCTGCTGCTAGAGACTTTGCAAATGAAGCAGGCAGCACAAAACCTTCTCCCTAAGTTGAACAGCTCTCCTCTAAAATGGCTGCTGCTCTAGGTTTCTGTTATTTTATTGAAGCTCACCAGAACTGCTTTTCTTCATATCACTGTTCATAAACAACGTTGGTTCCTGCTATCAGCTACTATTGCTATGCAGTACGTGGCATGGTATTTATTCATTCTGAAGTTGTGTTATTAGGTTGTGGGAGGAATAGCACAATCCATACTATATACTGCACCCATACAGGTATTTATAGCTCATTTTTCAATTTCTAAAAAAGGGGTTCAGAACGACTAACATTTTAAAGTTTAAAAAAATGAAAAATAGCTAATCACATTAGAAAAAGGACACAGCAGAACTTTAGCAACAGTTAACATATATTAAAGCCAATTAAATCCATATACCACTAAGACAACGCATATATCAACTCATCTAAAAGGCCTAGGCAAATAAAAAGGTCTTCATCTGGTACTGGAAAGATAACTAGAGCCAGGAAAACCTCTCTGGGGAGGGAGTACAGGAAATGGGATACAGTGGTACTCAGGTTACAGATGCTTCAGGTTACAGACTCTGCTAACCCAGAAATAGTACCTCAGGTTAAGAACTTTGCTTCAGGATGAGAACAGAAATCGTGCTCCAGTGGCGCAGTAGCAGCAGGAGGCCCCATTAGCTAAAGTTGTTCTTCAGGTTAAGGAGAGTTTCAGGTTAAAAATGGACCTCCAGACGAATTAAGTTCTTAACCCGAGGTACCACTGTACTACCATGTAAGAGGCACTCTATTTGGGTTGCCGTGCCCCTTAACTCAGATAGTGGTGGAAACCCCCCTAAAAATGGCTTCTGGTGATCTCAGGGTTGAAGAAGGCTTAGGCAGGAGCAAGCAGTCCTTAAGGCACACAGATCCAAAGCTATCAAACATAAGACTCAAATGTGGCACTTGGAACTAATAGCAAGAAGACCAAAAGTTGTTCTCAGAAGCCATTTTGCTAGATACCTAAATGTTAAAGTAGGCTACAGGCTTTTGTAATACCTTCGTAAGCCACCTGTATTACATTCATCGTAATTAAGCCTGAACAGTATTCCTTTACTCCTTTGCTGAATTTTTAGAAGATTCTTATTCAAGAGATAAAATGATTTCCAAAATGCTAGTCTTACATTATCCTACATGTACCACATTTTGAGCCTAACATTCCACTATTACAGTTACATATGGACAACTTCCATTTATTGTAATAGGACCTACCCTTTGCAAATACTTCTGAAAGACAGAAAACCTAACTTGCAAGGAAGGTTGCCAATACCTGGCTGTGAGTTGATGTGCCATTATGCCCTTGGATTGGTCTATGGCATGAAACCATTTGGCAAATTTAGCTTCTCTTGTCAAAACACAGTGCTACTATCTATGCTTTTCTGTTAGCATCAAAGGCACAGAGAGTCTTTTTGGGAACCCAGGGCTTGTCAAATCTATGAAGAAGAAGAAGAAGAAAAAACACCCCCTCCTGTTAGGGTTTGGTAGAAGAGGCATCCAAAACCCTTTCACTTGTTGCACAGACTTGTTTTTCTGATTTCTCGTATGTGTTTACATTGATGGTTCCACATATTGGTAAGGGATCAAGTGGTTGCTAAGGTGTGGGTGGCAATCAGAGACAACCCTCCAGCTTCTAGTCCTCCAATTAAACTCTTCTCCTGTGATTTAAACTCATAACATAAAGGTCACTTGGGACCTATTCAATGAGAGTGAAATACAATGGTCCTAATTAAAAATCCCAGAACTATTTCCTGTTTGCAGCCCCTCTGTGGATCATGATAAAAGGCGTTCTTCGTGACATTTAACATTTTGCCAAACAACAGTTTAAAATGCTGTTCTGTTAAAAATGTGCAGACCCTCACACATAGTTGGCTTCTTCTGTCATTGCAGAAAATGTTTGCGATTGCATAAGATATCCCTTCCAGAAAGGAGTGTTGAATGCTGTGCCCATTATAAATTGGAGCAGTGTTGCTAAGGTGACTGGTACTGCTATTAAGCATCTTTACTGCCTACTGGAAAAAAATTATTGCAATGCACCACACTCCTGTTTCATTAATACGCAACCAATGTATAAAACTGCTTGCTTAATCATGAAGACTAATGACTACTGTCAGAGCTTTGTTACAGACTTATCTCCACCACCAGGACTGATGCACTGGGACAACAATAATACACACTGCATCTGAGATGAGTCAAAAAATGAATATTCCAACAAATTGAAATATTCAATGCGGAGGACTTGTCTGACTTGCTGGGATCTGATCCATTTATGGGTCAAAAAATCCAGGCAATATTATCTTGGTGTTCGCCTAGAAAATACATGGATGAATATATAAGACATTACTCTAGCCCAGTGTTTCCCAACCTTGTGCCTCCAGATGTTTTTGGCCTACAACTCCCATCATCCCTGACTAGCAAGACCAGTGGCAAGGGATGATGGGAATTGTAGGCCAAAAACAGCTGGAGGCACAAGGTTGGGAAACACTGCTCTAGCCCATTGGTAGAGAAAGTTTTTCAGTGTGAGGGGACATTCTCTTCTGCACAACCTTCTGAGCACCACATGCCATTCATCATTGGGGCAAGAGGTAAAAGTGGGTGGAGTGATGAATGCAAATGCTACCTTTGTGCAATTGGATTTTACACACTCTTCTCTTCTCCATTCAGACAAGCAGGAGGTATTAATAGAGTTCAAGGACACATTCCAGCCAGGCAAAAACATTTGAAGGGGATGCACAGCAGTACTGGCAAGGGGTGTAGTTGCAAGGGTCAAAAAGGCCTGGAGGGTCACAGTTGGCCTCTGGGCTGGAGGTTTCCCACCTGTGACCACAATGGACAAATTCACTATGAAACATCATTAGCAAGGCACTATTAGTGGATACAGTTTTCCATAATATTTCAGGGTACATTGTCCATATATGCATTGTTCAGTTAATTTTTTGTTTCTCCAGTTGTGATTTCCTATTATATTCAACTGTCTTCACTTAAAAAGTTGGATAAAATGGGTTGCTTTATATTGAAATACATTTGTATTTTGCCCAAAATCTTATGAATTATTAAAGCAATTGTATGATAGCACGCAATTTTGTAGGCAAAAGCTACCACCATTCATTGCCAGAAGGGAAGGTCATCTTTAACGCTTTCTTTATTCATTTCCTAGGACAGCCAACCCAATAAAGCCAACATAGCCTTAAAAAACACAACCAAGTATGCCCTGCACTCTCAGCCCACACAGCAATTAAAATTTGCCCTCAGCCTTACTGATTAAAATTGGCCTCCACTGATTAACCAACTAAACCTTTAGTAGATTAATCTACCGATTACAGCTTGCAGCTACTATAATCAGAATGAAATAGCTAATCAGTTGTCAGATGCCAGATGGGAGGAATCCTATTTTAGAGCAGAAAACTTAAAGACCCTTCTAGCCTTGTAGTGGTGATTCCAGAAATAATTCAAGCCTCAATCGATATAACCTCACAAAAGGAGGATTGTGAATAGGTTTTGCTTAAAGTTATGCATCTACCGTAATCACACTTGGTCTGCTAACTCATACACTACTGTGGTATGGGCAGATTTAAATGTGTGGCATAATTTAATAAATTCTAAGAGATCGGATGAGCGCTTTTTGTTTTCTACAAAAACCAACTTTCTTGAAATCTATGGGTTCTGAGTAGGTTCTACTCAGAGTAAATCAATGAATCTAAATTAGTCATGTTCATCTATTCCATCAGTCTACTCTGAGTAGGATTAGCATTGCCTACAACCCTCTGCATCCGTAAAACATGAGGAACAAATATATAACATCACAGCTCTTAAGTGTTAAAAGTATTCTTTGGGTTATAGCTTGCTTTGCAAACTGCATATGACCCCAAGCTGTCTAATTAAAGCCCAAATTCATTCTAAAACTGAAGGCTAAAATGTTATCTCTTGTTTTCAAAAGACAATCTATTGACAATAGAGGCCCAATCTGAACCATACATTTAAAGCATTATCAAGCCACTGTAGACTTTTATGGCTTCTTCAAAAGAATCGTGTGAACTTCAGTTTCTTAAGGGAGATGCGAGTTGTTAGGAAACCTCTATCCACCTCACAGAGCTACAATTTCCAGAGTTCCCTGGGAAGAGGGATTGTTAACCCATTCTGGGAACTGCAGCAGCATGCAGAATGGAATACAGGTCTCCCAACAACTCTCAGCACCTTTAGGAAACTACAATTCCTATGATTCTTTGGAGGAAGCCATGATTGTTGAAAGTGGTATGATACTGATATAAATGTATAGTGCAGATGGGACCCGAATCATCATTGCTGAAGCATGCTTGATTTGACACACATTTGGTACTGAATAACCTAGATTAAACTTCATGAAAAATAACAGCAGCTGGAACCCAGAGGAGCACACAGTCAATTTCTAATTAACTGTGCAATGATTATCCTGTTTGCAGATTAACAAGGCTCACTAAAATACTTGTGAGTAGGAGAGTATGCATTGCTTTTGCTTCTTTCTCTATTCTTAAGTGTCCATTTATTAAAAGTTATATAGCGCATCCCACCCTGCTATGCCTAACTGGAATGCTCAGGGTTTAATTATATGTCACCTATGCTATTTGTGCTTCTTAGATTGGCTGAGTTACTCATCCTCTAGTCATCACCATTAACACTGATAACTGAAGCTTGAACTGTACTTACTTTCAGCTGTTTGGGAACTGAGCCCTCCCTATGAGAGACTGCAAGTATATGCAGGTCACTCTATGTAAATACTTGTTATATGAACCTTCAGTTATCTGCACATGAAGGCTTTGTACCTTAATGTCACTAAACAAAGCCTGATTCAGATAGCCGAATGATAGTCGACAGTTCAGATACACAGAGTCAGATTTACAAAGAGACAGAAAAACAATTGTATTCACCGCAAACTTGCCCTCCCCTCCTCCTTCCAGTCAACTCTTTGTGCTGCAAAATCGTGTTCGTCCTGTGTTTCATTGCTTGTTTGTTGGGTTAATACAGGTACATAGTTCAATGGTAGTGGTGTTTGCGATGTTAATCAATATAATGATGTTCATGGTTTTTTAAAGATTTTGGGATTAACTTTTCTTGGTCAGGAACACATTTGGATTATATCCATAGGAAATAATGGAAAGCTTTGCCTCGCTATGCAAACACTCATCTTATGAACTGTTTCTCAGGAATGGATTATGTTCACATAGAGGTATATATCAACTACAGAATGCAATTTTGAATCTGGTCACAGCACATGATGTGAAATCGAGTAAACAAAGCAAAATCCAGATTGGGCTAGTGCTAAACAGGTACCATGGAAACCATAGAGAACACACCAGTTCAGAAGTTAAACAAGAACTTTATTTTCTCTTCCCAAAAAGAGAACAACAGGAGGAAACTTCTGACTCCACACACACAGATCTAAATTCAGTATCATCGCCTAGTGACTCAAACTAAATATACATTAAACTATATATCCACACACCAAGGGCTAACCTGGAACTTTTGTTCATCATCAGATCTTAGTTCTGGAACATATGAAATAAAGGCAGATGTACTCCAGCATTAAGCAATGAGTACCACAAATTTAGGATTCAGATATAGATTCCCTGTTCAGAAAGTATGGGTTTCCAAGCAAGTTTCATCTTTAGCTAAATTTTGCCATTTAGATCTATTAATACAATCATATTCCTTATTTGAGTATATCCATATTTATCTCAGCCATAAATATTAAAGTGGCACTTTATACTGCGGTATAAAAAGTAACAAACGGGGTCAGCTTATTTCACAATGTAAGAAAAATACCAGGCCTGGAGAAAATATTAAATGAAGAAGTAGCATTAAATCAATACAATCTGAGCCCAGACAGTTCCTGTTTTAACACAACCAGAAGCAATATCTTATGAGATGAAAAGTTGCATAGCCATTTTCATTGCTATATTTCCACCTGGACTTGTTATTATGTCAACATTGAATTGCATTCTTGATTGTTTTGGAGGGGCATGACATTTCTACAACTTGCTTTTCAGAACATGTTTTAATGCAGGACTGGAAGGAAAACACAAAATACTAACTGTGGTGTCTTAAGGTTAACAAATAAATTCTTAACAATGATAATAATTACAATTCAATATACCACATTTAGTTAATGTCGCTGAAGTATGTAACTATTTGGTCCAGGAAATGAGTGTTCAGATCAGAATGCCCCACCTTAAAAAAGCAAGTTTGATTTCCCCTTAAAAGTCTTCTCAAATTTGGATATTCCTAACCAGTACATTTCCATCTGTTCTTTGACTACAAAAATGTCAGGGAACCTGGGAATTACAGTTTTCCAGAGTATCTGAGTTTGCAGCATGTGTGTCAACTGTCCTGGAAACAACATTTATCAGAGCTCCCTACCTTTGGGATAGTGTAATAGGCCACATACATCATATATTCAAAGCACTATGATAACATTTCTATATATCTGCAAATGATTCCACAATGTGCTGGTGTTGCACAAAACCCATAAGTTTTCTGGGTGAGAATCTTTATCCTATTCTGTGTTCACATCCTGTTCGAAATAGTTGTCTATAAAATTATTTTCAATTGTGTGTGCGTAATTGTTTTAATTGTTGGTGTTTTTACTGTGTAATCACTTTGAGAAGTTTAATATGAACTGCTTCATAAATGGAATCAATTTTCCCCCTTTCTTCAAAAAATAAAAGGGGTAAACAATAATAAGGACCACACTTTGGCTATGAGTGCCACAAGACAGCTGTTGACTAAGCTGATCCCATTAAGTTCATTCATGGAATCAGGCTTTATTTTATAATTTAAATACATAAATAAATTGTCATATATTATTTAAAACATGCTTTAAAATATTTAAAATATTTGCAAACTTCTGTGTTCTTTAGACCTGCTCAAATATAAATAGACGTTTGTCTCCCAAAACAGAAAACAGAATTAATTAGACTCTGTGGTGGGGTCCTCTTACCCAGTGGCTTTGAGAACATAAAGTTTGTAAGGCAGACTATTTTAATTGGACAAGGATCTCATTAATAAAGATAAACATAAATGGGCAGGCCATAATTATAGGGGATTTCAATTTCTTTGAAACTGATGCTGAATATAGCTACTAAACACATGAGACAATGCTATGGAGCGGTTGTGAGAATTAATGAAGATATGATGGAGGGAGAAATCTGTTGGAAACTTATCCACTTAATATGATTTAACTGGACAGGCAGAGGAAAGGAGAAATGAGAGATCAACCCTTGATATATTAAGTTTCTCATTTCTGCCCTGGGAAATTTCATACATTGTCTTGATTCACGCTATTGCCTTTACCCTGTGACTCCCAAATCTGGTTCTCTGCCATTTCCTCCTCATGCTCCATCCCCATCCATTTCTCAGTGGCCTTGGCCATAGACAAGATCAGAGAATGAAAGAGGAACTATTCTCTTCCAGAATACTACAACTATTTCAAAGCAACCTCCCACCACCACCATAGCAACATTACTCAAATAAAAAAGACATGATCCGGCAAGCATGTCATATTGGTTTTGACCCTTAGGCATTTTCCAGTATGGAGAAGGGCTGATCAAACTTACTGGTTTCATGACTGGCATCTTTTTGGATTTTCTTAAAACTTATGGTAAAGCAACAGCAAAAAGATGCAGGGCTTGGTGGGCAGCAGGGCGTGTTGGCAGTCCCATTTCTTTTCTTGATCATTTAATTTAATTCACACTCCCAAGTCCCTATTTATTTTTTCCACCTGGTGCAATTTGTTTGACATTTCCAAGTATCCTGCGGGCAAAGTCTGTCTTCTTATTACTTGTCAGTACAACAGGGTCATGACCCCGGCAGAGCTGCAGAGCCTCTACCATTGTATTACTAATAATATTGGCTCCGAATTTGCTGTAGGCACCCCATTCTTTTATTCTGGTCTCGAAAGTATGCAGTGCCTTTGCAGAGGTGGCTAAAGTTGGCATACTCTTGCCATAATGCCTAGGACCCCTCGTCACCCTGGGTTTCCCCAGATCACATTGTATCCATCTACCAGTACTGGCTCCCATTCTCCCTGGGACCAACCTCTCCGACTATGGTGTTTTATTCTCTTCTCCTGCCTGCACACAAGCATACTGCATAGGGAAGCACTCTCTGAGTCTAATTTAACAACCACCTAGACACACTTTCATTATTATTATTATTTTTAAAAGAAAGGCCTGGGCCAGAAAGTTGCTTGCTCTGCTCAGACTCTGCTTCTGATTGGCCCCAGCAACTATCTGAACAATAGGGAAATAGATACAGGGAAATAAGTTTCCATAATATTCTCAAGCATGGCATACAGCTTGGCATCAGGGTTTCTCTACCCATCATGGTAAAGTGGCTGCAGACTGGGCTTGACCACCTGGAGATCCAGGCCCTGGTAAAATATTCCCACCCACTTGAACACATCTGGGCTTTGCTGTTATCAAGGAATACAATCAAGTGTGTTAACAAACTGCAGCTCTAAATCCTTATGTACCATTTCTCCATCAACTGCAAGGAATGAACAGGTGCCTGATTTTCTATCACTGTTTCGTCTCCATGTATCAAACTAAGGGCTCACCCAGATTTTCTTTTGTGCCACATTTCTAGGCACAGTTCTGCTCTTTAAAGCACTGTGTCCCAGCACTTTTTTTCTTTTTTGCCCTGGCACTTTCCCTGCAAAAACTCATTCTTTAATGCTGAATCAGAGCAAATGACAATCCGTGGAAAACCCAAATTGCCATTTGTTCCAATTCAGCATTAAAGAGTGGGTTTTTGCAGAGAAACCACCACAACAAAAACAGAAGTGCTTGGATACTGCACTTTAAAGCAGAGACTGGTGACTAGAAAGTACAGGGCAAAAGTTAAGAGTAGATGAGCCCCGGTACAACTATTGTGTTTGCATTTATCCCAAAACCCAGCCAGGTTGTACCAATGAATATTTCAGTGTCTTACAATAATATCAAATGGTGTGCAGAAGATGAAAAATATTTGATGCTACCTTAAATGGCACAGTGATTTCGCATTACAAACCAAGGAGATAAAGCATAAAACTGTCAATAGAAATCTCTCAGAGGAGTTTCCTTTCTGTATTTGTTATGCACTGCTTTGCATGTACAGTGGTACCTCGGGTTAAGTACTTAATTCGTTCCGGAGGTCCGTTCTTAAGCTGAAACTGTTCTTAACCTGAAGCACCACTTTAGCTAATGGGGCCTCCTGCTGCCACTGCTTCACTGCAGCACGATTTCTGTTCTCATCCTGAAGCAAAGTTCTTAACCCGAGGTACTATTTCTGGGTTAGCGGAGCCTGTAACCTGAAGCATCTGTAACCTGAAGCGTATGTAACCCGAGGTACCACTGTATTATTGTTATTTGCCAACATTTCTATACTGCCACCATTAAGAAAAAAATATCATGGTGATGAACAGCATAAGATCAACAATTAAAACTGTGTTCATAACACAACTACAAAATATATCACAAATCAGCAGACCAAATTAATATGTCAACATAGCCGGATCACTCCTCAGGGAAAGCTTGTATTGCATCTGCAAGGCTGCTCACACAAATCTAATCACCCTTCCCTAATGTGGATGAGACTTCAAAAAGAAAAAAACTGTGTCTTCAGACTGCCCACTAGGTGTCATACGAGAAGGCCTTTGTTTAAGATATAGATGGTTTGGCACTCTAATAATATAGGAACATAACTTTGGAAAAATAAAGCATACTATGCTAGATAGATATTCTTATAAACTTAAAATACTTCAAAAAATGCAAATATTTGTAACCAGCCTAATTCTTAAATATGCTTTGTAACTAGAGATCAGTTGTTTTTTAGGTGTAATTTGCAAATACTTGCATGGATCTTAAATATCTTTGCCCAATATTTTAAAAAACCTGAGGTTTTTTCCTCCACAAAAATATATATTTAAAACATAGTCTATCAGAAATTTCAAACAAGCATTTGCCATGGCTATTCATTCCACAAACATCAAATAATATATTCTTTTAATATAAAGAGATTTGTTATCTTTCATGAAGGGGGAAAAAGGCTACTGTAAAAATTAAATATTTCTTGGTGCTATCTAGTGTGAGACCATATTCTGCAAAGACCCACTGAAATATAGACTTAAATAAATCCAGTCCATTTGAGTTCAGTGTGTCTTCTCAGAGTACGATTCAGTTGGATATCACCCTCCATTATCAAGACACAGTAAGCCCACAACGTAAACACATTTAACTTGTGTGTATTCAGCTTTACATGCTTGGCAATAAATAAATAAATATAGGGGTTGGGCATCCAGGGAGAAAAGGGCTTTGGCAGTCTTGCCCGTCACTGAACCCAATGTGATTTTACTACATCCAGTGCTATTTTTCTAGACAAAGAGGTGTTGGAACTCCCCCTGAACACCTCCCTTGTTCTCTTATAATGGCAATGGAGCCCACCTGAGAGGTGCTGGAACTGAGTTCTGGTGAGTTCCAGCTGAAAAAAAGCCTTGATACATCCAGAATGTAACCCCCTATAAGTTGTGGGCTTACTGCACTTCCTAAATAAAAATGTATGCTAATTTGTTGCTATAACCACAAACACACTGGGTGAGATCTAATAATGTAATGTTAATGCAAGAGCTGGGAGCGTTGACCTTGTGTGAGCAGTAGCAGTCAAGGATAGGTTCACACAGCACCAAATGAGGGTGTGTCTGTCTCCCTCAATATCAGCTTTCAGAAGAACTCGAAAAACATTCCAGGTCCACCCAGGCATTTGAAGGTTGAAAGGTACTGTTCCTGGCAACCTTAAAATCTTAGATGTGAGGCTATGTGACAGTTTTCCTTATGTTTAATGTTTCCCAGGTGTTTTTAATTGTTGCTAAATATTGTGTGTGTGCAATTAATTGTGTTGTTTTTCAACAGTGGAAATGAAGACTAGAAAAATCTGGTTTACTTCCATGAAAATTAACCTGAAGAACCGACACAAAACAGTGAGGAATGATGGTGCCCAAGCTCTGCCAGTGCTTTCAAGGGAATGAAGGATACCTCTACCCAGCATACTTTCTCCAGACAGAAATTGCTGCCACCTCTTTCCAAGATTCTTAGGGATAGGTAGGTTCGCCATTTCAATATAATTTGAATAATGAAATACATATTCATCATCTTGCAAGATGGCCAACAGTGAAATTGCTAACCATGTCCACTCAGAAGATTCAATATTAGATTCAATGGGATTGCATCCTTAGGGCACCATCACAAGTCCCAACCACATTGGCAGGGTTGTGTGGAGCAGAAAGTATGGGGGTGCAGAGGACAGCTGGGCCTGATCCCTGTGACTGTTCCAGCAATGAAGTCCCTATTGGGCCCAATGCTATCAGGTGATGGGGGTGAAATCAGCTGGGGATCCAGCAGATCCTGGCTGGCTTAGCCCTGACCCCTCCCCACCTTTGGAACGCCCCCTTTTTTTTTAACTGTGCCTGCCTTGCACAGGTTTGTAAATATGTGGTAAAATGTTATGTAGTGAGATATTTGCAAGGTTAAGTGTGAGTGCGAGGGAAGAGGAGCGAGAGAGGGATGTAATGTTGGTTTGTGCCATGTGCTCATTGGCCGAGGATGGAGGGAGAGAGTTAGAACAGGCATACGTGGGGTAGAAGGAGAAGGGTGGCTGGTGTGGGTGCTGAGCTGTGGGGAATAGAATCAGATTAGGGTTTGCACTAAGAATTGAGTTATGAAACCCAAAGTATGCAAGCACTGCTACTGAAAACAAACCGCATCAGAACTATATTCTGCTGTTACTGTAACAATAAAGATTTGTTCGTTTAAACTACAACACATATTTTATCATGTAACCAGATGTGAAAGCTTACAGTGAAGGACAGGTGAGAAATCCTATTAAATAAGTACTATTCTTAAAGAAAAATAAAATTTTAGTTTTGTATCTACTGAAAATATGTTTCCCAAAAATCTTAATTTCCCCCAGAAAAAAAATCATTTCCTCAAGCATTCACAATGTCTATGTAATTATACACCCCGTGACTGAGTTCATACAAAACACAGCATTATACTAGATATTAAGAACTGCTATCTGAGGGAGGAAAACACTGACATAAAAATCTTATATTTACAGACCGATCTTCTATTCCATAATGGAAGCTATTATGACCTCTTTTTATTTTTAAAAATCACTAAACCTCAAAGCAGATTTTTTTAAATAAAAAATCTCATTTACTTCCATTAAAATTAATTTTAAGTAACAGATTACTTTTTATCTTTTGTCACTTGCAAAACATGGTAATTAATTCCAACCCTGTATGCACGCAATCATAATAGTTCTGCAGGAAAACAAATTAAGTTTTATGTCCTTGGGGTAAAGTTGATGGAACATTTCAAGATTATTTTCAAGGGCATAAATATTTTACTGTTTAGGCCATGAAAATAATGTGCCAACCGGAACCATTTCCACACACTCCCCCCACCTCCCATGTTTACAGTGACTGTTTCCTTCATCTCAGCTTGAAGACGCTAAACGAGTTGACAGTCTGCTTGCCAGTCAGTTTAATCCTCCTCTCTCTGTGGGTTTGTGGGAAACTGTGGCAGGCCAAGTTATTTTTGGCCAAGCACTGCAGCACAAAGCGCCTTCAGGAGCCTTCATTTAGTCAGTGGCCTAACTGGCAGCTGCTGTACCTGCAGAATGTGAATTGACGTTGCCATGGAGATGGAATAATTCTTTTTTGTTCTGTCATAGAATTACTGGAACTGATCTTGTGCCGGGGTCACTTCAGAGGGGAAAAAACGCACGCACGCACCAGTAGCTGCGGGGGGTGGGAGAACAGAGAGGAATAAACAGAAAGAGGAGCATCTCACACGTTGCTTGGGCTTCCTATGTGTTCTGAATTGATCAATAAACTGCAAACATATACTATGTGAAATGCCCACATCCCCGGTATACACGACTAATCCCTAAGCAAGCGAAAGCTGCTGAATTCTCTTTTCTGCACAACTATTAAAGATGCAAGAACCTTCTTCGCTTTTGCATCTGGACACCCTAGGGAGTACTACTACTAGGCAGGGATAGATTTCCACTTGTTTCTTTGTAGTAACCATGAAAGGCCTTCATAAAATCATTCCCATGTCATTCCCATGTCAGGAAGATTAAACTAGCTTTCATTCTTGGTTTGTTCAAAAATTGTGTGTGCAAATACAAATATATACACACAGTGGGCTTTCCCCTCAGAAAAAATAGGTGCAGGTACACACCATGCCCCCCCCCACCAACCTGCACCTTTGCCACTTCCTCTGCTGCCGCCACTATGGCTGCAGGCATGGCCTCCCAGAAGTGCTTTGGTGCGACCCTTATGATTGACAGAGCACCTTCCAGGAAGCTGCCTGGTGATTGTAAAAGGGGGTGCAACCGTTTTACACGAAAGCAAGATGGTGGTGGTGGGAAAAGAGGTGGTAGTATGGCATAATGGCACAAGCCGCCTGAAAAAAGCACTTACAGATGAAAAAGAAGTCTGGAATAGCAAGCACTGACATTGTAATGGGGACCTCAGAGCAAGCAAAGATATTTCGGTGGGTGCTCCAGCTTGACACAAGCTGTAGTCTTAAAGTGGGTAACTGGCATGAGATTAAAAATTAAACAGATCCAAGCCGTTTCACTATTCCATCATCTCTCTGTGTGTGTGTTTTTCCCCTTCTGAAAAGTCAGATGTATATTCTCACACGGCAATAAACCTATCATCATTTTATCAGAGTGTGTGTTAACCTTGACCCTCTTACAATCAATTAAGTATGAAGTCACTAAAAGTGTCACAAATTATATTCTCGAAGGAAGGATCTTAAAACAAGAAACTGCTATCAACATGGTTAATTAAATCTACTTTCAGTATTCAACAGAAGCCCTATTCAGAAGAATGCCTCATGTGTTTTTTCAGTACATGAAGGGGGAGTAGGAATCCACCAATTAGTTCTGTCCCCTGGCATCTAGGCATACAGTGTGAATTTCTGCAGGGAGGGAGCTTTTACGCATACAGCTGCACCAGCAAAGGCTGCCACATGATCTGGAGCCCTGCACAATCGGGGTTCCAGATCATGTGGAAGACTTCACGCATACAGCTGCACATGCAAAGGCTCCCTTCCCTCAAACATTCACTCTATGGTTCTTTTGGTTCAGCCCCATGTTCCCCTCGTGTTTTTAAAACGTTTGAGGGATTCTTCTGAAGACGGCTTAAGAGTTCAAGCATCACAAAAGGAGCAGGGAATATCACCTTTTAGTGGGTTCTTCCAACTAAAACAATGTGGCTAGAACTTTCTACTTTAGTCTGTCTTTGAAACTCCTTGACAGTACAAGGAAATAACACCACACATGTAGGGTGAAAAGAAGTATTTGGTGATATGTTGGGGAGGTCACTTCAGTGCTGCTAACACAATGGTTTGCCTTTACTCTCAGACTTGCCCTCTCAGGACAGACAGATGCCAAAAAAAAAAAAAAAATCACCTCTCTTTCAGTGCATTCAATGTAGTTTGTAAATATAGTAGACATTGGTCTTTGGGCTACTTTGGCTATTTCTCAAGTATATGGGGAATTGATAACATTGGTGCCCAGTGCTTCTTCTTTCCTTGTCTCCTTTCCGCCTAAATTGAAGAGCTACTGCTATCATCTTCTGAGGAAAAAAATGCAGCCTTCTATTTCTTCCTAGCTTGTGACAACAACAACAGATAGTGCACACATACTCTCTGAGACAAAGAAAGAACTGCCGTCTGCCATTTTCCCCTCAGAAAGTGATGGCAGTAGGAGGAGATGAATCAAATGGCAGTTGGTCCATTCAACTTCGGGGGGGGGGGGGTGTGCTCACAGATTCACCTCTCTCCTTGATGCAACCAGGTAGTATGCATTGCATATTGACCGTTCATTCCATTTCCTGATCGACTTGTAGCATTTCCTGTATCCTGTTCTTCAGGCTATCTTCACATTATGTTTCATTGAAATATATCAGTATCTTCACATCTGCTTCACTTTTGTCATGTAGCAATATTGACTTTAATAATTTAACAACAAACCCAGAAGCACTCTCTGTTTACTTGCTGCTTTAACTAAAGACTTGGGCTGTAGATAAGCACCTGAACTAAAGGCAATGTGGCAGATTGAGCTCATTCTTCACTGTAGATTATTGTACATTTTAGATTTACAATGAAGTATACGAGTATGGCTGCTTGGCTTTCCGATACGAAAAATCTTTGCTTGATGTGAACTTTGCACTCCCTCAAGAGAAGACTCAAGAGCAGGTTACAGAGACTGAAGAGATGAGAGAAACAAAGTGGTGCACTGACACCGGGGCTCCCCTTTTTTGGCACCCACCACTTGGAAGACTCTCACCGCTGAGATTAGGCAAGCTCCATTAGTGGGGGTTTTCTGCCAGCAAGTAAAAATATAGCTGTTCACCCTGACATCATGGCTGCTGTGTTGTTGCTGTTTCGGCTGTTTTATTCATCCATTTTAATTTATTTAATTTATTCCATTTATCAATAGCTTCCTACAAGATACCTCGGAGCAATTTAATCATAAAAACATCAACAACAAAAACTTATATAAAACAATTTCATATTTAAAAACAGTTAAAACCACTTCATATACAAAACTGATAAAAGAATCTCCAGTTATGTTGAAAAAAAGATTTTATATTGTTTCAATATGTTGCAACCCACTTTGGTGTTTTCGTATAGGTAAAAAGTGGTATCTAAATCATAGCATATAAAAAAAGCATTTGCAAATGCTTTAAACTGTACTCAATACGAGGTCCATCTGGGCTGAAATCCTCTACCACCAGCCTCCCCATCTGGCCAACATGGACTATAGTGGACCAAATGATAATTCTGAACCATGCTCAAAGGCAACCCCACATATAACACAGTGCAACCATCTAAAGAAGAGGTTACCATGGAAGCGTGGATATCTCTGTCCAGGCAGAATTGAACTGAAATTGTTAAAAGGTGCTCTAAGCCACCCACATCACCAGCAACAATGCTGGATGCAAGACCACTCACAAACTATAAATCTGCTCCTTTAGGGAAGGGATTGCCAACCTGGTGCGCTCCAGATGTTTTGAACTGTGAGTCCCATCATTCTTGAACATTTTCTGTGCTAGTTAGGGCTGATGGGAATTGTACCCCACAACCCTGAAGGGCTCTACATTAACTATTCCTGCTTTCAGCAGACTATCAAGCCTCTCCCCATATGAACTAACCTGGGCCTGGACCCTGTGATCATCTGAGGCCCTTCTTCATGTGCCTCCTTTGTGAGAGAAACGGAGGGCAGCAACATAAGAACAGGCCTTTTCTGTGGTGGCTCCCAGCTTGGGGAATGCTCTTCCCAGAGAGGCTCACCTGGCACCTTGGTTAATATTTTTAGGTGCCAGGTGAAAACATTCTTCGTGCATTTTAGGTGCCAGGTGAAAACAATCTATGACCTTTAAAAAATTGGGGTGGTGGTGGTGTTTTATTTGTTAGTATGTTATGTGTTTTTGTGTTTTTATGTTGGAAACAATCCTGTAATCCTTGGATGAAGGTCAGTATAGAAATTAAATGTAATAATAATCATGTAATAAATGCAACAGAGAATGTGGGGAACTGCCTGAATATGCCCTTAGAATCTTGGAGAAAACAGTGTTTGGAATTTTGCCCAACATAAGACCCACAAACTTTGATTTCATCAGCTTTTTAGATTCAATAAACAACGGATTGAAATAAAAGAACCAGGGATAGTTCTATTTGCCCCAGACAGCTGCAATTCTGCATAGAATCATTCAAGATGGCAAAAATTGTGGAAACTTAAAAAAAATTGACCTTTTAAAATTTCTGTAAACCTTCAGAATATATTGGGAGCTTTCCCTGATCTTTATTGCTGACAGATATTCTGTGAACAGAACACTTTAAGCAAATAAAATTGTGAGAACTGCTGAGCCCCATCATTTGGTGGAGAGTGAATTGCTGAATAATTGATCACTTGGAAGTGCATAATGCTGAGTGCTTTTTAGATATTGGAGGATCACACTATTTTACCATTGTCACAGTAGAGTTCAGTTTGGAAGGCTTAGAACAACAGACAACAATTATAAAAGATAATCATCATCATCATCAGTTGTAGGTAGTGGTAGCAAGCGCAGTTGGTACCCATATATAGGTTTCTTCAAAACTTGAACTCTTTTCATTTTCCACTGAAGACTTCCTTGTGGGTGTTTTCCCCCAAAAAAATTCTGTGCCCCCAACCAACCAGTGTGTGCCTTACAGGTTTACCTTTCCATAGAAATCAGATTAATGAATTATCAGCACTATTACAACCAAGAATCTGTCCTCTGGACCTGAACCACTAGGATTTTAGTATCTATAATCTAGCTCCATCTTCCTCAACCTGATGCCCTCCAGAGATGTTGAAATATAGTCATGCTGGCTACTAGCTGCTCCATCAACAGGATATTCAGGTAAAGGTTAAGGGACCCCTGACAGTTAAGGCCAGTCACGAACGACTCTGGGGTTGCGGCGCTCATCTCGCTTCACAGGCCGAGGGAGCCGGCGTTTGTCCACTCCGCAGAAAGTTTTTCTGGGTCATGTGGCCAGCATGACTAAGCCGCTTCTGGTGCAACGGAACACCAAAACCAGAGCAGCACACGGAAATGCCGTTTGCCTTCCCACCAGAGTGGTACTTATTTATCTACTTGCACTTTTTGGCATGCTTTTGAACTGCCAGGTTGGCAGGAGCTGGGACCGAGCAACGGGAGCTCACCCCATCACAGGGCTTCGAACCGCTGACCTTTTGATCGGCAAGCCCAACTGTCCTATATGAATATCACTTCCTTAGGAAAAGTATACACCATGGCTTGCGGCACACACACATTTGTCTGTATTGCCACCATCTTGGATATGATCCTTGTTAAGACAGCTAAAATGCTATTGGCCTTTTCTGTCACAGCATTATATTGGGGGGAAATAATCAAGAAATGAATCAACCCTAACATTTGTTAATCACAGTGACCAGAGGAGAACTATACAGGGAAATGTATTGAATGTTAATCCATCTTTCTCTGCATTCAGCTTGGCTCAGTTTTGTTTCGTTTTTTAAGGCTAAAATATACTCATCCTTTTAAATCATTACCCATTTTAGTTTTGATTTATTTTATTTTTTTACAGATCTTAACACATATCTAATCTGTGACATAACATCTAGCAGACCCATTTGGGAGAATTATGGGCTTAAGTTTTTATTTCCTGAAATCCTAGTTGTACTTTGTTTCCCACTAAACACAATGCCCTAGCAGAGGTGATAAAACTACATCAGACAAAGCTTGGGGTGGGGGTCAAATCTTCCTGGCCATGGAGATTGATTTACTGCTTGTTAAAATACTGAGAATGGAAGCAAGGTAAATTAAATACCAGAGAAAACCCATTTGACAATCTCTAAAAATGAGACTCAGAGCATCCAAGTGCAAAGCCCAACAATGAGAAAATTAATTGTCAGAGTTTATGTTGCTCAATTCCAGTTATGAATCATTTGACTTATTCCCTTCCCCAGTTTTCTCTCTGACCCCCCCTCCCCCCGCCACAGCTCTCTCCACCACCCAACTTCTCTGTCTAGTTTGCCTACAGTTTGACATCCTTATTTAATATGACTGGATGGGCCAAAATGATACAGTTACTTTGACAACCAGAGAAAATTAGAGCAGTATGACATCAATGACAAGAGCAGAGTGCATGAACGAGGAGAGGGGGATAAATGGAAAAATAGAAGACTCTCTCTGTGTGTGTCACTCTTTCAATAACACGCACACAGAGAGACACATATACTCCTTTTCTTGCTGCATTTGTAGGCTAGGCATCCTATGTTTCCTACATCCTATGCATGTAGGAAATTAGTGTGGATTATTTCTAATGCATGGGAGCTAAATGCATGGGAAGTATTATGAAACAGTTATGCTACTGAGGTTGCAATCTTGAGAATAATTGACCTGGGAGTAAGCCCTATTGAAGGGATGCGGGTGGCGCTGTGGGTAGTTGGAATGGAAATCGATACCTTCGAACATCCTTGCACATGAATCTTTACTAGGGCCGGCCCATGACCTTTTGGCGCCTGAGGCAAGATGTGCTACTGATGTTTCCCCACTATCACAGATTGGGGCCAACACCCCATTTGGGTGAGAGGAATATGCCACTCAAGGTGGGTTGTTTCTAGCTAGCTTAGGGGCTGTAGGGTATGCCTTTCCAGCCACTTTCCACCCCTCAGAATTTGCCATCCAAGGCAGCTACTTCACTTTGCCTCATGATAGGGTTGTCCAAGGCCATAGGTTTCCCATCCCTGATGCAAAGGCTCAGATGAGCTCTACCCTGTACCCAAGCATTTTATTTTATTTATGCATCTATTGCACTTCTATCCAACCTATTTCAAAGAGCTCAAAGTGGCACACATGGTTCTTACTCCTTGCATTTAATCCCCACAGTGACCCTGTAAGGTAGTCCAGTAGCACCTTAGAGAACAACTAAGTTTGTTCTGGGTATAAGCTTCCGTGTGCATGCATAGTTTTTTAGGTACTGTAAGATAGGTAGGGCTGAGAGGCAGTGGCTGGTCCAAGGACACCCAGTGAACTTCAGAGCTGAGTGGGGATTTGAACCCTGGTCATCCGGGTTCCAGTCTGACACCTTTACCACTACATCATACTAGATCTCTAGTTCAGGTCTTGAATGCACCTATAGCTATATGATATCCAGCTCAAAATGGACCCTCTCTTAGGCTATATGAAACTTGAAAATAGTCACTTACTGCCAAGTGTTGGTATGTTCCTTTTTGTGCATTTTGTAGATACCTTGGCTATGCAGAATTTCTTAGCGCTTCGAAAACAGTCTCTTCTAAGCACAACCAACACTGCTATAGGACATAAGTGCATATTTCAGTGTGGTTGTTAGGAGCATCCACTGCTCTCTTCCCTAGTCCATATCTGGATCTGGTTTTAAAAGTGATTTTCAAATGGTTGCTGTTTTAAGTATGTGAAAGGAAGCCATGTCTTTCAAAAAGAAGAAAACAAATGGAAGGCTCCTGTACCCTCCCAGGAATGCTCCAGAATTCAACTATGCCATGTGTCCTTCCTTTGAAGTGAAATTGACTAAACTGGCAGCTGCTTTCCATGCACTTCAATCAATTTCACCATGTTTTCACCTTATAGGGAATAGGGGGGAGCCGTGAAAATTAGAAAATAGAACATACAGGGCTTTTCACCTGCCGTCAGCTCCCCATTGCCATAATTAACTTTCTAATTAATTATGGGTCATTTAGTAAAACAACAATTTAGGCCGCTTTTCCACCAAAAAGTCCTTTGAAGCAGCATTGAAAATAAACCCTTGAACATAAAATAATTCATCAACAATAAAAGTTAATGTAGGCTATAAATAAAATGCAGTAACGAAACGACAACACTAGCAGCAAAAGATGTAGTAGCAGCAGCATTTTTAAAACTAAAAAATCAGAATAATTCTTCCAGTTCAAAGGCCTGACAAAAGAAAACACAATTTTCCATGAAGTGTCACGATGCCTGTGAAGTGAAGGTGGTGTTGGACCTTGTTGGAGAGGTTGTTCTAAAGACTATGTATTTATGTGGGGAAGGGCCTCTCTCTGGAACCACCAATACTGTCTCTGATGGTGGTGTGAGGCAGAGAGCAGAGCCTCTGGTGACCATCTCAAGGGGAAGCTGGCTTCATGTTGCAGAAAGCAATTCTTTTATGTACCCAAACTTTCTAGGACTTGAAAATATATACCTAGCACTTTCACTTCTAAACATCAGGTATGGGGCCTCCAAGCCAGATTGGAACCTTGTCAGGTAGGATCGGCCAGTAGGTTGGTAGGTAGGGTTTTAACCCTTTTCTCCTGCTGTAGTGCATATCCAGATCAGCATTCCTCTCCCTCCATGCACCTGCTATTTGCATTGGGGGGTGGGGAAGCTCCCTTTCACACCAATGGGAGCCTTTCTTCTAATGCAAACAGCAGGTACAGTGGTCCCAATACAAACTGAGACTTCAGCAAGAGGGGCAAAACATTCAAGTCCCCTACCCCACATATACCACAGGCCCAGCTTGGATCAGCTTCCCCGCACCTGCTATCTGCTTTAAAAATGCCATTCATACAATTGCTAGTTGCACCAATGGTGTCTCATGTAATTTGGCTGTTCATGTAGTATGCACTGCTGTACAAAAAAAATCACTTGGAAACAAACAGATGCAGCGGTTACAAAAAGGCAAGGCAAGACGAGCCTTTTCTTTCCGGCGTATTTCCTTTGCCCTCAAAAATTCCTCTTGACAGCACCTCATGCGCCAGAGATGAAATCTTCAATGAGCAATCAGCAAGGGGGTCTCTGTAGATGCAGGTTGGCATATGGTGTCTCAAATTTCTCAGTGACAAGTGGCATGTTAGCAAAGCAACGCAGTAGCAAGGAAAAAGACGTTTTGCTAATCACTCCCTGTTGTCCACGCCCTCAGGCAGAATCATATTGCTTTATGTAGATGAGCTTATAACAGTTTCTTCAATTCAGAATATGTATATATATGTGAATTGCCAGCTCCTAACGCTGTGTCAACAGGCACCCGAGGGCCTACCACTTTACATTGCAAGTGTATTACTATTTAAAGACAAGCTTTTAGCTTAACATCAGTGCTTGCCTTCAGAGTTTAATTACCGCCCTCCCCATGGGGCCCAATAAGCTATCTACGCTTCCTGAGGGAGTTCTGCTTGGTGATGATCTTTAAATAAATAAGTAAATGCCAAATAAGCACTTCTTAAAGATGCAGTATCATGCTTTCTGTCAGGCTTTGAAGCCTCTGGAAGCTTGGCCACATACTGCCTCTGAACTGGCAGCACGCCATGTTGAATTTAGTACTCCCCATTACAGATCTCGTCTTTGCAACACACTGCTTTGAATTATATGTGAAGGAATGAAAAAGCAAATCCCTTTCCTTTACTGTTTCCTAAGCTCAATTTCCATATGCCATTAGTTATAGGGAATCCATTTGAACTGCTGCCCTCCAGATGTTCCCAGCCTGCAACTCCCATCCACTGCCCATGCTCTCTAGGGCTGATGGGATTCCAACAAAAATCTAGATGCTTACACGTTTCCCATCTCTGGTTTAAGCTATGAGGAACAGCAATACTTTCTTGTTTCAAAAGAGTTCTACTCAGTTCTAATTACAGATAGGTAGCCGTGTTGGTCTGCCATAGTCAAAACAAAAAAATTCCTTCCAGTAGCACCTTAAAGACCAACTAAGTTAGTTCTTGGTATGAGCTTTCGTGTGCATGCACACTTCTTCAGATACACAAGAAGTGTGCATGCACACGAAAGCTCATACCAAGAACTAACTTAGTTGGTCTTTAAGGTGCTACTGGAAGGAATTTTTCAGTTCTAATTATTATAGTTACCAGAATTAGCAGAGGGATCTTGGGTAGCATCTTGTTCTTGCTACTGGAAAAGATCAATAGCAGAATGGTAACATTCTTGAACTAATTATTGTCTCACAATAAATATAAGAAGAAGAACTACCAGCATGGAATAGGGCAAGAACCAGCTATACACATTTAAACATACAGTAGGTAAGCATTACAAAACTGCACCTCGACCCCACACCCCCATTCTTCTTAAGCCTAGTGGCATTCATAATTAGAATGAAAGCCCTATTGAGGCCCATGAGTTCCATCTGACTTACCCAACACACATATGAGGATGCAGAAATTAAGAGCATGGAGTTGGAAGACCATTGTGGTGCACAAATCTAGATATTTCTGTAGTTCAGTACACAACCACAGAATCAAGAAACCCCCCTGCTCAATACAGGACCTGCACTGCAGATCAAGTGTTCTGCTCTTAGGACCAGAATATGTGCTTTCTATATACATAGCTTAGATGTGGTTTTGTCTTTCATACCAATTTATTTCACTGCTAACATGGGGATCCTGAAAGCAATACGTTCTGCCACATCTAGGCCTCTTCTGACAGGTTTATGCTCATTGAACAAGCTTCCCTTTCCAAGTCACATCATTCAGATGTATTCAGATGAATTTGTATTTGCTTCCTGTATCAAGCCAATTGGCTATGCCACATCCAGTCAAAACACATGCAAAAGGTAAAGTTTGTCTGCTACTGGTAGCATGTCCTCTTTCTCCCTGCCAAGATGGCGCATATCGTGTCAGTTGCAGGAACACATTTCTTAGCCCTCCAAAGGAAATGGTTTCTATTGCATAGAATAATATGCATATCTGAAATGGTGTCTTTTGCAATGGACAGTTTTAATGGAGAAATGAGAAATAATTCATATATGATGCAAGATGGCTGAATTTCAGGTTTATAGGATCTAGATCAGCCCTGATCCTATCAATAGGAATTGCCTCTATGGAACCCACAACAACTTGACCTGACCTGACACAAAATGTTGTGTGAAACACCCTGGTATGGTGCCTATCTATCTCATTACTACAAAAGTAAGGCATGGAGGGTTCTAACAACTGAATTTGATCCGTGCAGGGAGACTTGTCCACAGAATGGCACAATGCCAGCATTTCTGTTGCATTTTATAGAGTGTTCAGGCATTTCACATCTGTTGCTCCACCCTTGGATCAACCTTGTAAAGTAGGCCAGTCTGATTGCCTCCATATTCCACATATTCCACATGGGAGTGGGCACTGGGGATGAAACTACCTATACTGCACACATGTTGCTTTTATACTGCAATGATTTCACCACTGCTTTCCTTCAAAGAATCCAAAGTATTGTAGGCTGATGAGACACTAATAATTCTCTCCAGAGGAGTAACTGTTTTAAAGTGTTAAAGAAATTGGATTCAAGTTTCAAGAAAAGAGATTCCAACTAAACATCAGGAAGAACTTTCTGTTCAACAGTGGAACTGTCTCCCTCAGGAAGTGGTGGACTCTCCTTCCTTGGAGACTTTTAAGCAGAGGTTGGGTTGCCATCTGTCATGGGTGCTTTAGTTGAGATTCCTGCATTGTAGGAGGCTGGACTTGGCGATCCTCAGGTCAACGCTACAATTCTATGACTCGCAGTGGGGGGGGGGTCATGTGGTGCCTTTAAAGACTAACAAATTTATTACGCACAAACTTCCATGGATTAGAATCCCACGTTTGCAGACATAGTGGTACCTTGGTTCCTAAACTTAATCCATTCCACAAGTCTGTTCCAAAACCAAAGCGTTCTAAAACCAAGGCTTGCTTTCCCATGGAAAGTAATGCAAAATGTACACGCAGGGGAAAGGGAAGGGGCTTGAGTCCGCTCACGGCTCCAGTGCACTCTATTGGCGAAGCCACACACTGTCACCAGAAGCAGTGGATCTTCCAGTTAGAGGTAAAGGCCAAATAAAGTTTTTAAAGAGAGATATTAGGCTTAAGTTGACTGATTTGGCAAAACGGAAGCCAAAAAGGAAGTCAGCTTCCGATTTCTGTGGACATGTTCTGCAAGGGACTTTTTTGTGAATGAGAGATAAAGAGGCACTTACAGCCATGGAGATTTAGAAACAATTTGATTTGGACTTTTGAAACTGTTTCCTTCTTTTGGATATATATTAGAAACAATTGTGTCCAGTTGCCTTTTGGAATTAAAAAAAAGGATACAAATTGACAGCTGGAGAGAATCTGACAGACTGATAATTTTGGCAGAGTAAAATGCAAAAAAAAAAAGGGGGGGGGGAGGCTTTGGAAATATAAGCATTAACCCCAGACCCTGGAACTTGGAGGCACAAAAGTAGGGCTAAGCAGGAAAACTCTCTACCATATTGAGGAAGAAATTCCTAAAAAGGAAGGAGAGCCTGGAATAGCTTTGGAATTAATATTAGTGTCTACTGAAGACCAGGGGATCTAAGCAATTACCTGACTCATGCATTAAGCCAGAAAGTTGGAAAACTTGGATTATAAAATACTACAGAATATCTTACATGGATTTGGACTTGGAAATAGTCGTTTAGTTTGGACGCATACTGTGGATTATATATAAAGTTGGACTAATTTTTATTTGCCACCACTGTCTGTGAAAGGGACAAGACTGAAGAGAACAGCAAGAGGAAGCACAAGGATGGAAGAATGAGGAAACCCCAATGAAAGAACAGTGGCAAGAGAAGTTGATGAACTATGCAGAACTGGCGAAACTGACACACAAATTGTGAGATAAGGACGACTGTGACTTCAAAGAAGAATGGGAACTTTTTACAAATTACTTAAAAAGACAACAAAATGAACTGAACTCCTTGGCAGGTTTTGAATAAACATACACAAATTTACTGAGGGTAAATATAGTAGATAGATAATACAGTGGTGCCCCGCAAGACAAATGCCTCGCAAGATGAAAAACCCACTAGACGAAAGGGTTTTCCGTTTTTGAGTTGCTTCACAAGACGATTTTCCCTATGGGCTTGCTTTGCAAGACGAAAACGTCTTGCGAGTCTTGCCATTTTTTTCGCTCCCTCCCCTTTTCTAAGCCGCTAAGCCACTAATAGCCTTTTAGCTGCTAAGCCGCTAAGCCTTTAATAGCCGCTAAGCCGCTAATAGCGCTAATCCGCTAAGCCGCTAATAGGGTTGCTTCGCAAGACGAAAAAAACCGCTAGATGAAGAGACTCGCGGAACGGATTATTTTCGTCTTGCGAGGCACCACTGTAAAAGGATATATACAATTTTACAGTATGCAGAGAACAACATGAGTTGAGAGAGGAGCTGAGGGAAGTCTGGGGGGGGGGGAGAGTTCTTTGGAGAGGGGGAGGGGGGAAAGGGGGGAAATAATGAAGATGATTTGTTTTGATAATCTGTAATGTTGAAATTGTTATTTTTTTTAAAAAAAAAGAACTGCCAAACTGAAAAAGAAGAAGAAAGGAATGCAAAATGGATCAATATGTTCCAGACTTTTAAAAACAACCCCTAAAACAGCAATTTAACATGAATTTTGCTATCTAACAAGACCATTGGAACAAGACCATTGAAAGCAATAACCGTTGTACTGTACAATAAAATAAATAAGACAGTATTGTAGATGATTTTTTTTTAAAAAAAAAAGTTCTTACATGCACTGATGATAGCCATTGTTTGGATGGGGGGCTTTTATCCATGTCTGCAGTCACAGAATAAATCAATCAGTAGCTGGGTTCCACACAGTCACAAAAACAAGTCACAAAAATGAAGTCACAAGCCACAGTCACAAGTCAGTCCCATAAAACGAAGAACAAGTCACAGTATCCTCTTCATGCATTTATTAGAGTTAAGTAGGTTGGTTAAATGGGGCTAATTATCCCACAGCTTTCCCAATTCATAGAACTGTCAGTTTACATCTTTTGCCAGTTTATAGAACTGGACCAAAAGTCTACTACCCAATAAGCAGGAAAAAATTACAAATACCTATTCACTTATTTTGTTTTTTTAAAGATACTTTGAAATAATTCTATGGTATCAGAAATTACTTGTTTTAGTGTAGAACAAAAGACAAGGTTTCTGAAGTACTTTTCACCTCTCAAACATGGAAAAAATAGTTTTAATATACACTTAAATTGAATGTACTGACATGAAACATCTCTTTTTTAACAGTAAATCCTGCCTGCTTTTATTTCATTGATTTAATTTAAGACTTACTTCAGATGCTTGAACTGCCTACCACTCCATGCTTTATGTCATAATAAATTGGGATGTTCTAACTGCCTATATTCTTATAAGATTTAGTTCTTCCCTAGATATTATAATGGGTATTATTTTATATAAAAAGTCAACATATTTCAGTGATTACAGCAAAAGAGCATTAAAGATAAGATAAAAACAGATTTCTTATGTTTTAGTCCTGGATTATGGTTGAAATCCAACCCGGAAATTGAAACAGTCGTCAACATTCTTGCTTATCTGCATTACAGCTCCAAGCCATCTGCACTTAATTGTAAGACAACAAATTGTCTAACAATCAGGGTGGATTAAAGTACAAAGCCTCTTATGAACATGTTATATTAGTGAAATTTAAAGAAGGCAGAAAACATGGTGCTCCTTTAGGAACTCCTTTTTTTCAATCTGTCCTCTGCCCAGTTGATTTCCTTAACATAAGGAAAATAAATGTAAGACATCCTCATAATTTGTTGTGAGAATGAGCATTCTCTTTTAAGATCTGATGGGGATACCATCTTGCAGACTATGAACTACCTAGCCTTTGCCCTTAAAATCCCCGCAGGTCAAAGAGACTAACTGCTAACCCCAAGCAGTCTGCTCACTCTCTCACAGAAGAAACTAGGTCAAAAGAAGGGAAGTTGGCTTAGGATCTGTGAGAGGAGTTCTTCTTACATGTGAGAAATAGAGAGGTTTGTTGTCTAAAGAATCTACACTTAAAATTTTACATTAGGACTGATTTTATTGTGATATTTTCTGTAAACCGCCCTGAGACCTCTGGGTATAAGGTGGTATATAAATTCAATAATTGACTGGCATTGGCCCTCCATGTTTTCAGGCACGTATCTCTCTTCATCACACTTGGAGATGCCAGGGAGTAAAATTGGGACCTTCTGCATGCAAACCATGTACTTACCACTAAGCCACATCCCTTCCCCAAAATAACAATTAAAATACAGTCTCAGAAAAGAACAAATCTATCGGTTGGATCCCGACTACGCCATGCTTGCAGCTGACCCACTGCAATCAGTGGGACTAAGTTACTCATGGATAACCCAAGTCTCATAGACTTAAATGGTCCTACTTTGAGCATGAATAAAGGGGCAAGCCTGGCTAGCAGCCATGGGCCTTCATGGAGTGACCATTCACTACATCTCCTATAATGGGGACACCCAGAAAAGCTCTCCTAAGATTATCTCCAAAGATGATCTGTCGGGATCCATCCAACAGATGAGACTTTTACGGGACAAGGCATGACAAGGGGTGTGCCGGCATATCACCATTATCAGCATTATTATGCTGTTGTCCTGAGCTGCAGGTGGCTTCTGCAGCTGTACTGATAGCATGTACCAACATCATTATGGTGCAGAGTGTCATACAAAGTGTGGCATTTCAGGTTTAAGCATAAATGGGTGTGATTTACCTACATAGGCCTTGTCTAGACTGGGGTTTACTGTGCATTTGCAGCTGCTCCCATTTAATTTATGAAGTCTATGTGAGATTACCCTCAACCAACACCAGTCTTGATATTTCCCCCCTGTAAATTCAAGTTTACCTGATACAGAGATAAAACAATAAATTGGAGGAAATCAGACTCCAAACCTCTCCACACAGTCACAGATTATTTGTTTTGGTAGTTTGGGGTAGGCGGAACAATTGTACCCTTTCCACGTACACTACTTCCCCAAAGCTTTTATTTCTTTTCCAGATATGCTTGTAATAATTTCTGGTGTACTCTAGAATGAAGATGCATAACATTAAACATACTTTCCCCTTTGATTCCTCAGACTTGCACAAAACCAGAAAACTGTAAAAATGCATGCTGCGAATTTTCAATTGCCTGACTATGTTTCCTTTTTAAAAAGGTGCACACACAGCTATTTGCACTCCTGCCCTGTTGGTACTTAATCGGCATAAAAGAAACAAAAAATTAGAAGGCGGGGACAAACAGAAAAGAGAGCACCTAGTGGTATGAATGAGAAAGACCAAAGACCAAATTCAAATGCTTGCGGATGTGGACTACTATTGTGCAAACTTGGAAAAAGTGGATTAACAGCTAAATAATGTTCAAATGTGGACAAACCTATGGCCACCACAGAACTCATGAGGTGCAACTGCAACAGACAGATTGTAAAGCTGCATGAACTTGTTCACTAGCCAGATATAAGATGCCGCTGCTGTTACGATATGGAGAGGCATGTTGCCAAAAATAAAATGTGGCACGTGGCTTCATTACACAGTTCTCCATGTGGTGAACGGTATACAATTCATTAAGAAAATAAGTTCAGTAATAATAATAATAATAATAATAATAATAATAATAATAATAATAATTTATTTATACCCCACCCATCTGACTGGGTTGCCCCAGCCACTCTGGGCGGCTACCTACACACATAAAAATAATAATAAAACATCAAACATTAATAGTGACAATCAAATCCTATATAAAAAGTCACAATAACTTAAATATAAACAACTTATATCAAATAAAGCAATATTCAATAATCCATTAGAATCCAATAGTAAACAGTAGAATTAAACATCAGCAAATAATAATTTATCTGTTTACACTTATCAATTACAATAAAGAATTACTAATCTATAATCAATAAAATAACAGCAAATCACAATGCATAAGAAGAAGAAGAAGAAGAGTTTGGATTTGATATCCCGCCTTTCACTCCCTTTAAGGAGTCTCAAAGCGGCTAACATTCTCCTTTCCCTTCCTCCCCCACAACAAACACTCTGTGAGGTGAGTGGGGCTGAGAGACTTCAGAGAAGTGTGACTGGCCCAAGGTCACCCAGCAGCTGCATGTGGAGGAGTGGAGATGAGAACCCGGTTCCCCAGATTACGTGACTACCGCTCTTAACCACTACACCACAAAACATACAAAACCATGTAAAAGAATCAAATCGAGAAACAAGGGCATACAACTTACAATAAATATTTTTAAAAACTATCCCTGAACTCCTCTCTTCCCAGCTGCTTCTCCTGTTCTCAAAGTCATGGTCTGCGAAAGGCTCCCTGGGCTGGAGGGTGGGGCAAGGCAGGTGGAGAAGCCATTGCCTGCCTGCTGAAAGTCTCTCTTCCCCCAGCCCTGCCAGGTATTCTTTTGTTTGTCCTGAACTTACTGCCAAACTTCATTGGATGGTTTCCAAATTCTAGAGTTAGTCAGGAAAGGTTCGCCCAATAATGTGCCAGAGGTGAGCTTTGAGTAGTATAGTGAGTCCTATGTTCAATGTATATATATAAAAACCATCCTAAAAGAGAATACACCCAGAGAATACTGAGAAACTATGGTGCTGCTCTGAGGAGCAATGAGATATGAAACATGTTACGAGGCACAACTGGGCCACAAATCAAGCAGAAGAAAACAAAACTAAAACAAAGTGTCACTACAACATTCCTAGAAATACAGTGTTCTCTAAGGCATAGCCATGCAAGGTTGTAACATCTGAGCCCATATAGGAAGTGCTCCACAAAAATTGTTTCTCTGCTGCCATAAACTTGGTTTATCAGGTAATCGACTGCAAAAGGATTATCATCAGATACCATCCCATGGCTCTCTTTTCCCACTTAGTAATGGATGACAGGCAAACAAAATTGCCGAAACAATTTTATTTGATGGCAATGGTGATAATAATAAAACTTCATAAGCATTACATTTCCAGTTTAATTAGTAAGGCAATGTTTATGGAAGGAGATCAATTTTTCAAGTTAGCTTTCCTCTCCCTTTTTTCTTACCACAGTGGCATGCAAACTGGACCTCCATTCTCCCCCTCCCCCATATAGTTGTCTATTTATTAATCCATAGTGTAAATCACCTAACTCCTGGTTGAACTTGACTTTATATATAAGCTCGTACTTGATCAGAGCTCCAACATGTGGAGAAGAATTGATGAACCAATGAACAAATCTGTCCAGTGGACAGAAATCATTTTTAATATGTACTTAAAATGGTGTTGGGATTAAAGTAAAGCTTTCTTTTCCAAATTACCTCAAGCATACTAGGCAAGATTATCTAATTTGTAGGAATTTGCTTTTCAGCTGCTTTCGATAGAGGATCAAAATGATGTGAACTAAACTGCCACTATGGATATTGTTGATTCAGCAAAGCAGTCGGTTTCTTTCTGATTCAGTATCAAACCAAAGCCTGATGTTAAAGGGAAATATCTTGAAGAATGCTGCTTGCTTGACATCTGGGGATGAGGCAAAAGTCTGCTAGCAAACTTTTTGGCTTCAAGGAAGGTGAAAGGTTTCAGGAAATGTCTGTCCTGCCTCAGGGAAAGAGTTCTCTTACTTTTAGTAGTGATGGCAATTTGGTACTTAAGACTACTGGGAGCTGTCCCCACCATATATATATATATATATATATATATATATATATATATATATATATATTTAATCACAAGAAGCCAGAGTGAATGCTGGAAATACTGCACTCACTCAGATTTGTCCTCATGGTGACACACTACAGCCAGTGTGACCACCTTGGTTGTGAGCCCTGAAGACCTTCTTCCCTGCCTTGCTGATCTTTTTCCACTTGGCCTAAAGGGGAGTGGAAGGGCCCTTACTGACTCCAGCAACAAAAGCTGAGGCTGCTGAAGAGGCCAGAGACCATCTTGGCTGTGAGTCCTGGAAGACCTGCTCCCTGCTTTGCTGGCCTTTTGCCACCTGGCCTGGGGGTGCAGGGCCCAGAAAGTGAGGCAGACAGACGGACTCTCTTACTCCAGCTACAAAAGCTGCTGAACAGACTATTGGCTTGTGGTATTGTTTAGAGTGTTTTGTTGGAGTCTATTCCACTGGGCCTCTTGGGCTTGCTGATCGGAAGGTTGGCGGTTCAAATCCCCACGGTGGGGTGAGTTCCTGTTGCTCTGTCCCAGCTCCTGCCAACCTAGCACTTCGAAAGCATGCCTGTGCAAGTAGATAAATAGGTATCACTGCAGCGGGAAGGAAAACGGCGTTTCTGTGCCTTCTGGCACTCATCATGGTCCTCCGTGCGCCAGAAGCAGTTTAGTCATGCTGGCCACATGACCTGGTCCTCCGTGCGCCAGAAGCGGTTTAGTCATGCTGGCCACATGACCTGGAAAACTGTCTGTGGACAAACGCCAGCTCCCTCGGCCTGAAAGAGAGATGAGCGCTGCAACCCCTTAGTCGCCTTTGACTGGACTTAACCGTCTAGGGGTCCTTTTACCTTTTTTTACCTATTGATATTAATTTTTGTATCCTTATTTTTAGATCTTACTATGATTTATGTGGGAAATGATTGAATTTCTTTGTGTACTTTTTTATTTTTTATTACTTTTGTTATGTTTGTAATTACATAAATCTTGTCATGTTTTAAATCCGTCTCGAGCATAGTTTTAACTATAGAAATAAATAAAATGATGGTTTTGTTTAGTGATGACTCTGAAGCCTACTATTTATTTAAAATATCTAAACCCATTTTTTTACCATATCTGGATCTCAAAGCAGCTTACAAAATTTAAATATAGGATAATACTCCAAGGCACTCATTCCATTAGCGTAAAAATTGCCACTTTCACATTGGAACTTCCCCCTGCATCCCCATGTGCAGCCTACACCCTCTCTGAATCTGCTCCAGGGGGTTGGGGGAGCCCCCAGAACAGATTTAGGGGACATGAGAGGGGGAGGAAAGTTCCATTGTGCAGCCAAAAGTCCTTGCACTGATGGTCTGAATTAGCTGAACTTCACCCATTCAGTATGCAAAATTTAAAACACAGATTAGATTCGGATTGAGGGAAACGTTTCTTCTACTTTCACTCTACCATACTGTGGGTAAAAAAGGGAACATGACCCTCAGCAACAATGGGTGAGCGGAAGAAATACAATGCCCCAGCTTACACTGCCACTCCCCCCCCCCCATCAGCAAACCTAAACATATTGGGAATATGGGATGATTCCAACATTGTTTGCTCAATGAACTGAAGTAAATATTTGGTTGATATTATACTTTTTGATATATGTTTTGTGTGGCAAACCATCCATATCAAATTGGTTCCCAGGTTGTCTGGCTTAGGCCATTAAGAAAAGTCTCTCACAATTTGGAAACCCAGCCTGTAAGCTGCCCAAGGGTTATATGAAACAATGAAGATGATTAGCTATGTGAAGGGAATTGCAAGGAGGGAAAGTAATGTGTAAAGAGCCCCTTACATCAACAGCATTAACATTTATATACCAACCTCCATCCATAGATCACAGGGAAGTTCACAGCATAAAATACAAGGTGAAAAAGACATAATAAAAACAAACCAATACCCCCTCTCCCCCCAACCTCCTCCCATAAGACATTTAAAAGGGTATCAGAAGGAATTAGCTAAAGACCTGGTTGAAGAGGAACATTTTTGCCTGGCGCCTAGAGGTGTATAATGAATGTGCCAGTCCATCTTGCCTGGGAAGAGCATTCCACAAGTGGGGAGCCACTGCAGAAAAGGCTCGTCCTTGTGTTGCTACCCTCCAGACCTGTCATGGAGGAGGCACACAACAAAGGGCCTCAGATGGTGATCTCAGGGTCAGGGTAGGTTAATATGGAGAGAGGAGGTCCGCATTCATCTTAATGTTGTTAGACAAGAGATTGGGATATCAATAAGCTGCTTGCAGGGCCCTGTATGAGCCTGAAATATGGGAGTCTGAATAAATAAAATAAGGCACCAAGCTGTGTGTACTACAGGAAGACATTATGAGCACCTCAAAAACAGGTGCAAGGAGCAGGAATTCAGGAGAGCAGCAGACTCAATGGGTAAATCTGCAGAGGGAGCAGGGCAGACCTTCTGTGTCCCTATTTTCCAGGGACTCCCCTGATTTAGAGAAGCCATTCCAGTTTCTGATTTGATCCTGGAATGCCCCACTTTTCCTTAGAATGTCCCTAATTTCAATGGAGAAATGGCTATGGAGTTATCTGACCCTCGGGCCATCTGAAAGCAATCCTGTATAGATAAGGTTTCTTAATGTTTAATGTTTTATTATGTTATTATATATGCTGAAAGCTGCTCAGAGTGGCCGGGACAACCCAGTATGATGTGTGGGGTATAAATAGTAAAAGTATCATTATGGAATGGGATGTCCCTATTTTCAGTGGATAAATGTTGGAGTGTATGGCAGGATAAGCAGAAAGAGTGGTCTGAAATCAGAGAGGGAAAGGGCTAGCTTACTCTGCACAAAACTGGTAGCCAATATACCACAATGGTTTCTCCACATCCTATTCCAAGGCTTGCTGAATCAATGAGAGCCAAGTCAACCAAATTAAGAGAAATCTACGTGCTACCTAATTCCTGTAGGAGGCTTTCTGTTGTCAGTAACTCTCCATACTTTAGCTACAATGTGTGATGCAGCTGGCCATGCAGATTCCCCCCTCTCCCAACCATATGGCGAGTTTCTGCAACAGATGTCTCCGTGAACATCTGCTGGGGAAACTCTCCATGCAATTGGAAGACTGAGATGGCAAGCTGTGCTAGATCTTACAATCAAGGCCTGGAGAGTCACCGCTGGGAAGCAACCTCCCAGGGAGGCTAAGGTAGCACGTAGACAAACATGTCGTCTGATCTGCGTTTCGTTCTGTGCCAGCACTCAACAATGCAGATTGAGGAGAAAAGCCTGAAAAAGGACCACCATAAAATCCCCAGGGTTGTGAATGGAGGGATTGAGTCTCTGGTCATATCTGGTCATATCCATATCTCTTTTACAGCTCTAACATTCCTATCCTATCCTCAAAACAGTATGAATGTTATTTGCCAATGAAAATGGGAAAGTGCCAAATGACAACGAGAAATGGCTTTCCTAAACTGTTGCATGCTCCGGGGGGGGGGGGGGGGACACCAGATGCAAATGGATATTAAACATGTAAAACAATTCAGTTTTAAAAGACGGATAGGGAAAGGGCCATAGCTCCCCTGTAGAGCACATGTCCTGCATACAGAAGGTTCAAGGCTGCAGTAAGTGCAATAGGATTTGCACCAGCCCTTGGCACTTCCAGGAGGCTGGGTAAGAGACTTACCATCATTGTTCTCCTCAACATTTGCCTTTTGCTGCTCTCATCCTCCTCTGGATGAGAGATGTGGGAGCCATCCTGCTGAAAGGGCCCTTCCCCTCTGAACTGTATTTAAGCTAGGCTGCTGGAGTGCAAGACCAGCACAAGAAACTTTATTGTCTGTATTGCTTTGTATTTATATATTTAAGCTTAGACTGGTGCATCTGCAGCAATACAACTGGATGCCTTCATCTGCCCCAGCTGCAACAAAACCTGTCTCTCCTGCATTGGTGTCTACAGCCACAGCAGGCGATGCAACCTTCCAACAGCTTACCTCACCCCCAAAGGTGTGCACTTCTCCCTTGCTTCCTGAGACAGACAGATGCCAACCAGATAGTTTCCTTTCTAATACTGAATTTATTCTGTGCTTGCTAAATTATTTAGTTTTGCCATTTTTTAATTTACTGAAATGTTTTGTAAAGTTGACTTCTCTCCCCCACCTCCACCTCCGTGCTCGGCATTTTGATATTCTGAGAGTTTGCTGTAAGTCACTTTTGGGCACAGCTCACTGTGGGAAAGTGCCATGTAAGCAAGCTCAATCAATCAAAAGGTCCCATTCCTGGCATCAATTAACACGCATCTCCAAGAAAAAGGAAAAAAGGATCAGGCAGTGGTTGATGTGAAAGATCTCTCCCCGAGATTCTGGAGAGCTGCTGTCAATCCAGTAGATAATACTGACTTTGATGGGGAAAATAATCTGGTCTGGTAGAAGGCAACTTCCTGTGTTCAATATTTTTGGAACCAGAGTCTATGGCATGCTGTTGGTGAAGGATAAAGAGAGACCCTTAATCACATGTGAGGGCTGAAATGCGAAAAAATGTAAAACAGAAGTCTACTTCTAATTCTCTTGATTCCATGGAACAATGGAACCCACTGAGCTGGTTAAGAAATCTACAGGTTTTAGATCACCTTTGTTAGCTGAAGATAGATGAAGGCACTAACAGAAACTGTTGGATGATATAGGTTTGCCTTGAAGAATATACAGTGGTACCTCTGGTTACGTACTTAATTTGTTCTGGAGGTCCGTTCTTAACCTGAAGCACCACTTTAGCTAATGGGGCCTCCTGCTGCTGCTGCCGCACCACCGCCGCACAATTTCTGTTCTCATCCTGAAGCAAAGTTCTTAACCCGAGGCACTATTTCTGGGTTAGCGGAGCCTGTAACCTGAAGCGTATGTAACCCGAGGTACCATTGTATATGATCAGGGTTTAGAAGAAACATAGTAAAATGCTGAAACAATCCAGAGTGCTGACAATTTTATTTTGAAAGTGCTCCTTTAAATATTAGAATGACAAGACAGTTCCCTACGCTTTTATTTTTCACTGCTTAAACAGGATGAGATCCAAAACTGTGATTAGTGTAATAAACTAAATATTGTTATGGAGTTTAATTGCTGTAATAAAGAATAATTTCTAACAGATGATCCCATTGTGAGGATGCTCGCCACTTCAAGTGGTTTATCAAAACTGAATGCTGACCTATTGTTTCAAAGCACAAGGTTCCTTGGTAGTTATGAAAAAGGTTTAACCCCATACAGAACTTTTGGCCTAAATCAAAATTGTCCAATACCTGTCCCATCATTCCTAAATCAAGCTAACAGCTCTCATAAAATCCCCAAAGTAGTTTATTGTATTGCCAAATTGCTCTTATACTGCTGAGCCTACATTCCTATTTTATACCCTCCCCTCAATGCCCCCACTCTCAGAGGATGGGGTGACCAATTACCCCCTTTGGGGCATCCTATTAAGTATCTGAAAACTGTCAATATATTTCCTACCATCCTGAACCTGTTATCTAGGGCAGCTAAACATATACACATCCTTTGGCCTTTTCTCAAAACAATTACCTTCTAGATAATTTATTATCTTAAAAATTTTCCTTTCCAATATGTATGCATCCTTTGTAAGATGTAGCGCCACTGCCAAAATGCTCCAAATTTATGTCTTACTACTCCTGAGTCATGCAATATCATATATTCCTGAAATTTTGGAACTACGCTGCTGTTAACACAACCTAAGTTGCATTAGGGTTTTGTACAAAATTGCCACATAGTTGAATCACATACATTTTGTTACCTACCCTAAATTCCAAATTATGCTGCTGCATCTCTTATACCTCCTTTCCATATGTAACTCCTTAAATTGGTCTATTTTACTTGCTTACTGCCTACCCAGGTCTCTGTTTTCTAAAAGAAGATGCTTATGCAATATAGTCCACTTTCTAAAACATCTGGAATAGCAGATTGATGAATCTGGAGGTGAAATCTTCATAAAGGGTTGCAAGATAGCCCCAGATAAGACCCTGCTCCACCCCTGAATCGTGATGGGAAGGAGTCTCCCATTCATTCATATTCAGACCTTCCTCTCTAGAGGTTGTACTGATATTAAATAGGGTTTGGGCTGTTCCATTCTAGTCCAACTTTACAGAAGGCAAGGCAAGGGGCCTATAGGAAGAGCTAGCAGAAAACAATGGGTCTCAGGTTGCTGCTGTAAGCCAGATGTGAGAGTCCACAGCAGCACCCAAGTGTGTCAGAGAGCATGGGAAATGTAGCCCCCATGCTTCCTGGCTCACTTGGATGTCCCTGTACATGATTCAAAATCATCCAGAACTCAACCTGGGGCCAATAGTCTCTACAAGCTGTTCCCTCTGATACGTTTGGGAAGGAGTTGATGGCGAAGGCTAACAGTGGAGGAAAGCTCTAATATAGGAGTGGCTAACCTGTGGTCCTCCAAAGGCTGCTGGTCTCCCAACTCCCATCAGCCCAATCAGCATGGTCAATGGTCAGAATGATGGGAGTTGTAGACTAGCAACATCAGAATAGCCTAGCAGATTAGATCCCCCAGGTCTAGGCCCTGTCATGCCCCCAATGGCACCATCACCTGAAGGGTTACTGGGTTTACAGAATTGGCCAAGTCCAAATGGGCCAGTTTTAAATCTGATTAATTTAGGGCATCCTATGGATGTCTTGCAAATTATTCTAAATTAAATGACCCCATTTTGAATCAGATGGGGGGGGGGGCTGCCCATCAAAATATAGAATATTTTTCATTTCACCAAAATATTATTATTACCACTGTAGTTTATTTCTCTCTCAACCCAAATGATAAGCTGTAATTTGTTACAAGCTTGTATTATATATTAGCACTTCAGTGAAATGCTGTCAACAGTGTTCTGAACTCCAGCTGTGTTTGCATGAAAGGATTTGCTGTTCCCTCTATCAATGGCAACTGTACAAACACACACACAAACACAGAAGGCTATACCTCAGTGTATTTGAATGAGTACTAAGTTCCTGGGTGTTTTTTTGTGGTTTTTTAAGATAGCTGTGAACAATTTTCTAGGTCAGCTGCACAACACAAATTCTACAGTGGGAAAGATGAATTCATATTACACACACGGTCCCCCTACTAAGTGGTTTATTTATGTTTCACTTGCTACCCATGTTTTCTATCTGAGCTACATTCAGGGTTTTTTAGCTACTGTTGAAAAATGGGTGGTTTGTGGCATGGAACAAAAGGAAGATTATCTCCCAATCTAAAAGACATCTAAAGGGGGCGGGGCGGGAGGAGAGAGAGAGATAAGAAGAAGTGAAATGGAAGAAAGAGAAGAGTGTTGAAAAAATTATCAGGTTGAGATTATCCATATGAATTAAATAAAATTGTTATTAGAAATAGCTCTTAATGCTTTATAAAATAAAGTTTAAAAATGATGGCTGAGCTGTCACTTCACTCATGAAGAAAATGAAAATGAAAGTTAGTTAGACTTGAGGGTAGGCCCTGTACAAGGACTTCCACTTGTGGAACGGATCTTTACCTCTTCTCCTCCTATGTTCCCACTAAATAGGCTTGTTGGGGGGTGGGCATCAGGAGAACCCCTGGAACAGCACACATAGGGAAGAGAGAGAGGATCTTTCCATCTGGCATGCTGAAATGTTTCCACAGACTGACTGATTGGAAGAGCATGGCATTCAATTCCACCCAATGGAATTGTAATTTGATCTCTCAAACTTTGAGCAGAAAAGTAGCCCTGAAATTAATCCAGGTTAATAAGGTAACCTTCATAAAAGCATGATATAAGAGTGCTGAGAATGAAGACAGAATGTCTGCAATAATACATCTGAAGAATATGCACTGTTTGATGTCCTAATGTCACCCCTATCTCTTGTCCAGCTAATTTGGAGATGGCTTGTCTATTCTACCCTTCATGCACCTGTAAATCCTTATTATCCTTCTACTCCAGCAGGACAGAATCCAAGATGTAGATGGCATGCGCTATCTGTCATGTTCTGTGAATTTTTGGCACAAACTTCTACAGTGGTACCTCGGGTTAAGTACTTAATTCGTTCCGGAGGTCCGTACTTAACCTGAAACTGTTCTTAACCTGAAGCACCACTTTAGCTAATGGGGCCTCCCGCTGCTGCCGTGCCGCCGGAACATGATTTCTGTTCCCATCCTGAAGCAAAGTTCTTAACCTGAAGCACTATTTCTGGGTTAGCGGAGTCTGTAACCTGAAGCGTATGTAACCTGAAGCTTATGTAACCTGAGGTACCACTGTCCAAACTACGCAGTTTGTGCGGAACTCGTGTTTTTTCTCTTCCCCAATCTTTCCTGCTGTGCCTCCTGCCTGTTGGGCCCATCCCAGTAATACCTTTGTTTACTCAGAAGTTAATTCCACTTAATTCAACCACTTTTGTGTAGCTGTGCCCAGAATGGTGAAAACCCCACCACCACCACCACCTGCCTCGCACTCTGCACAAGGAAGACAAAGAAGCCATCACCATGCCCTTTCCTATGCCCTTGGAAAAGAAGTTATTTATCACATGCTCCAGCAGCCATCTTGAGAGCAGCTGCTGTCAGAGAGAACAATAAGCAGCTCTGGTGCAAAGAGAACATAGCAACAACAGCAGAGGGTGGAGCGGGGACGAAGCACAGAGGTGGCTTCTCTTCCCTTTCTCTCTTCCACCAGGTTTAGTGCCATGCAATATCTGGAACACATTCCTAGTTATTCAACCAATGATGCCCTGCAGTAGAAGCCCTGTGAAAGGGGGCTTTACTTGCTCTCCTGCTGCCATGTGCCTGCCAAAATTGGCTGGGTGAGGGTGGGTGGCAGAAACTGCAGAACAGCACGCAAGAGGAGAAGGGGCATAATTCTGCCTAGTGATGTGCAATGCTCACACAGATGAATTATTCATCACAGCACAATGCTGAATTCTATCCTATGTTTCTAGATTGAAAGGCGATAACTGAAGCAACGTTTCTTCCACACTGTGTTTTTCTATTCAAACCTTTAAGGTTATAAAAAGCTATTGTATACTGAAGACTCAGAAGACTCGCCTATCTAGCCTTTAATGGTCTGCTCCGATGAGCCCTACCACTTGAAATCTTTCACTTGAAATCCCATGAACTCTCTTCCTTCATGAAGATGTACAGACCACAGTATATATAAATTCGTTCCTTATAACATGAAGCATATTGCTGCAAAAATCTACTTGAAAGCAGTGACAATTCTGTGCAGCCTCTATTGTTTTTTGTGTCCTTGATTCAAGCACTAACCCCAAGGTAAGAAAAGCCAGTTTATCTACCAGGTAGACCTTTTTGTGCAAATGGAATACAAAGCAGGTACAGAGCAGACATGCCAGAGTATTCTCTCTCTCCCCCCCCCCCCAGCTCATCTTCAGTTGCTGCTCAATGGGTTTCTGAGTACAGTTTGTCTCCAAGCTGTTTGTAGGAGGTGGCTGCACCAAGTTCAGCTCTATAAGCCAAAACAATTACCAATCCTTTCAGTCGATGTAACAACCTAAGAGATTTTGCATGTTTTTAAAAAGGTCTTCTATTCCAATTAAGTGCTCTATGGTGGCTCTCTGTAGGTTTGCTTTAAATACTAGTACAGTCATCTAGGTCAAGAACATTAGCTTTGCAGTTCTTTGTCAGCCACCTTCAATATGAATCCTACAGACATTGAAAGGCCTCATTACTGCACACAAAGGAAAACCACAGGACGAAAAAGGTTGGTTGGGGCACCGGAGAAGAGAAGATATAGGCAGAAACAGAGTTTGGAGGGACTTTGCCTATGGCAAGGTCTCTTTCCCTTAAAATGCAGTAAATCAGCCTTTGCCAACCTGGTGCCCTCCATGTTTTCAACTACAGTTGTCATCAGCCCCAGCAGGGGAAGGTTGTTGCAAATCACAATGCATCAACTTAGAATGCTAGGAGTTTCTTCAGTATCACATTTTCCCAAATGCCCCAGAGCTGATTTTTTAAAACAAAAAAAAATCATCTGCCGTTAATTTATAGCAATAGATTATGCTCTAAAATGAACTGAGATAAATTTATCTCCCTGTTTCAACACCACTCAGCTTACCCCATGAAACTGGCAAATTTTCACATCCCTCAAGAGACAGGGATGAGGCAGTAGTATGCAGGGGAACTCTTTCCCATGGTGAGAGAGGGAGGAAGAAGAAAGCCTCCCTTCTCTCCATGCGCCACCACTGCTGCTCCTGCGGCTGCTACCTCATTAGAAAGTAAGGGAAGAGGCATCTGGGAAGGTGGAGCTGATGGGGAGAGTGAGAGTGTTTGTATTGGCTTGGAAAAATTATCCAAGCTCTCCCAATTTGGGGGTAGTGGGGACACTATCATTTCTAAGTTAAGGAGATATGGCAATGAACACTAGCCAAGGTGGCTTTAAAACAGAATAATGGGATAGAATAATGGGTGACAGAATTTCCATCAATAGCTGGTAGCCACAACAGATTTAATGCATACTACATTGTAATTAGGACGCGGGTGGCGCTGTGGGTAAAAGCCTCAGCGCCTAGGGCTTGCCGATCGAAAGGTCGGCGGTTCGAATCCCCGCGGCGGGGTGCGCTCCCGTTGCTCGGTCCCAGCGCCTGCCAACCTAGCAGTTCGAAAGCACCCCCAGGTGCAAGTAGATAAATAGGGACCGCATACTAGCGGGAAGGTAAACGGCGTTTCCGTGAGCTGTGCTGGCTCGCCAGATGCAGCTTGTCACGCTGGCCACGTGACCCGGAAGTGTCTGCGGACAGCGCTGGCCCCCGGCCTCTTGAGTGAGATGGGCGCACAACCCCAGAGTCTGTCAAGACTGGCCCGTACGGGCAGGGGTACCTTTACCTTTTTTACATTGTAATTAATGTGTTGATAAACTTGGGACTCAATTATTGCAATGTACTCTATGTGGGGTTTTACATGGTCCTAGTCCGGAAGCTCCAGCTGGCGGGAACAGACTACTATTGCTAGCACATATTGCTGGTAATTGCACTAGCTGCTCATATGCTATGAAGCCAAGTTCAAGGTTATTCGGTCCAGGTCCTTACCACCTGATTCTTTACATACCTGCCTGATTATTGAGGTCTTCCACAGAGTCAGTGGTCCCCCATAGCTCTGATGCATGGCTTGTGTTTATCAGGCCCCATGCATTCAGTGTTTTGGGTCCAGTTCTGCAGAACTGAGACCAGACAAGGCCCCACTCTGCTGGTTAATTTTAACTGATTTTATATTTATTGTATCTCTTTTGTAACCTTAGTTTACACCACTTACAAACAGCAGGGCATAATTTCCTTAAATAAAATGAAACAAATGGAAACAGGCTATCTCAGAGCAGGAGGTTCAAGGGAACAAGACAACATACCTTCACACCCTTGCTTGTAAGCTTCCTAGGGGCAACAAGCTGATCATAATTTGGGGTGGGTGGATGGACAATGCTGAAGTAGACAGACCTTTGCTGCCATCCTGCAGGACTGTATGTCTCATCTACAAATAGTTAAATGAACTGTAGTTCTTAAGAGCACTGGGGGTGGGGTGAATTTAAAGGTAAAGGTACCCCTGCCCGTACAGGCCAGTCTTGACAGACTCTAGGGTTGTGCGTTCATCTCACTCTAGAGGCCGGGAGCCAGCGCTGTCCGCAGACACTTCCGGGTCACGTGGCCTGCGTGACGAAGCTGCTCTGGTGAGCCAGAGCAGTACACGGAAACGCCGTTTACCTTCCCACTAGTAAGTGGTCCCTATTTATCTACTTGCACCCAGGGGTGCTTTCGAACTGCTAGGTTGGCAGGTGCTGGGACCATGCGATCGGCAAGTCCTAGGCGCTGAGGTTTTTACCCACAGTGCCATCCGTGTCCCATCTACAAATAGTTAAATGAACTGTAGTTCTTAAGAGCACTGGGGGTGGGGTGAATTTAGGCAGCAGTAAATTTCTATCTGCATGTCAGAACAGGAATAGGTGTGTTTGCCATCTCCCTTGACAAAAGATAACCCCACATAGGGCAGTGTGGCACTCAACACATTCTTGCCATTTTAAATGAGTAAATATTATTCACATCAGGACAGCACTCTGTCAACAAGTGATTTTTATGACCGAAATAATCAATGAAAAAACAGCACTCTACCCTGCAGCCGTGTGCACTCTCCAGCATCTACAATAAGATTTCTACACTTGGCACTCAATACAGTTCAATTAATGTTTAATTCATGTTTTCTTCTTGAAGCCAGATGAAAAGACAGAACATTCATCAATAGCAGAGCTGCAGCAAAACAAACATTTTTTGGTTCCCAGTGCTACCATCTTTTTGAGATGCAAGACACTGGGGCTAAGAGGGGGGAAAGGCAGAATGTCATCAGCCTTTTATATTGCAGAGACAAATTAAGCTCTGCAGATGATAAAATAAAACGTGTTTTTTTAATAAAAAAAAATACCGTGAGGAGGAAATTTAAGCTAAGACAGAACTAAAGCTTTGCCAGCATGTATCTTATTTCATCCTTTTCAATAAGAAAAGTCTGAAAAGGCTAACTTATCAAAAATTTAGCTCTATTTTGCTTCCCCCTTTAGATACACAAACACAGACATATTACAAAATAGAGAAACTTATTGCCATTCTTCCCCCACATCCTGGTCATCAAAAGCATCCCTACAGTGAATGCTTGGCTTACTGCAGTTGGGAGACAGAAAATGCCCTCCAGGTTTGCAATTGATGCCTCTCTGTGACCCAGCATCAGTCTCACTACAGATGTAAGGCTTTTTTATGTCCATGACAGGCTCTGGGGCTTTTTTTTACACACATGAAGCCCTATATAAGAGTGGTCACCTCATTTGCATTTATACTCCATGTCCTTTACCCAAAAGGCTTAAATACAATCTCCCAACCCCTTATTTTCAATCTGATCACTGTTACACTTGTGCAAGCGCTTTAGATAATTCAGAATCCTGTTACTGTCACAGAGAATTTACTTCTGTTCCATTTGAAACAGTTTAACAATTGCAATGGTTTTATGTGGTCTTATTACAGCATATTTTATTGTGGTAAGCCACCCCAGGACTTTGTGTTGAAGGGCAGGAAAGAACACAAACAAACAAATGCCATCTGCCAGAAAAGAATTTGAGGAAGCAACTGAGGTGTTTTAACAACAAATGAACCTGCCTTCCCTTTGCAAATGTACATGATCAAATTGTTGTTGACCCTTGTGGAGAACTCATATTGCGTCCTGAGGTCAAGTTTTGATTTTTTAAAAAAATGTATAAACAGTTTTATGCATAGCTGAATGACAAGGACTCAAGGCGGCTTACAGAGAAAAAGAACAGCCTAAAAACATAGATGGGCTCATTAAAAACAAGCATTGATAGAATTAAAACTCTCCCCCCCCTCTCTCTGTGTATAATCTTTTAAAATTATACAGATAATTGCAACAAAAACAGCACAGCCCCAGCCTTTTCATTAAAAGCAGTCTGTTCCCCAATGTCTGTTGGAACAATAAAGTCTTCACCTGCTGGCAGAAGGACAACAAGGAGGGAGCCAGTCTTACCTCGCTAGGGAGGAAGTTCCAAAGCCTGGGAACAGCCACCAAGGAGGCTCTCTCCTGCATCCCTACCAAATGTGCCTATGAGGGTAGCAGGACCGAGAGAAGGGCCTCCCCCAAAAATCTCTGAACCTGGGCAGGTTTTATAACTTTTCCACACGCGATCATTGGCAGGAGACTTGCCAGTGATAGCTTCCTGCTCCACTGGGGACAGCAGTGGTCTCTACAGCAGTGGAGTCCCCTTCCCCAGTGGAGAACAGCCCAGCCAGGTCACTTCTGCTTTATCCTAGCACTCTCCAGCAACATGGACCAGGAGTCAGGATTCCACAGCAAGACAAAACAGCACTGTATGGAAACTAACAGTAACAAGCATCATTTCTTGCAGTAAATAGAAGGAAATACAAACAAAAAAGCAAATGTATCAAATCTACCTATATTTATGCTATTTCATTGGGATCCCACCTTTCTTCCACCAAGGAAAACAAAATGGAATGCATATAGTTCCCAATACAATTATTACATACAATATTTTAGATTGACTCCAACAAAACGCTGCAATGCAATGAAGCTCAGAAATGCATGGTTGGTGGAAAACCACAGTGCATCTTTGATGGTTCTGCCTTTGAACAGTAGGATGTACTAGATCTCCTAAGTCTATCAATTGTCCTTCCTTATGAGCTTATAAAATAATGCAAGGAACACAGTATATAGCCATCATGAATAGGAACCTTCATTGTGTCCCTGTAAAGTTTATCTAACAATGAAATCTCTTTAGCCAGGGAGTTGTTTCAACCTCTTTGTTCCTATAATATTTCTTCTCATCTTAATCTCATGCCTTGCTCTCTGATTTCTGGCTTCCTTTACTTCCAGTCTCCCTCACAGAGGCTGCCGGGAATGTTAATACTGCAGGAGCATCTATAAAGAGCCTACACTTCAGCCATGATCAGTAGTAGCCAGTCTCTACTTCCTGGGCTGCTGGCTGGCTCTCTTTAGCTGGGTTGGAGTCATGGTCCAAGCAACTACTCAGAGTAATGAAAATAGGGTTTTAAAGGGGTAAAACTTGTAAAAGAGAAGAGGTCCTAAAGGAAACATTCCCATGCACCCAAGGAAAAACCTAAAGGAAACATTCTCATGCACCCAAGGAAAAACCTGAGAGAATGCTTGCCATCTGCAAATAAAATCTGCTGCCCAATCAGGGATACTTTTTTTTTTAAAGGACAATCTAAATGTTGCTGATTAAACACTGCAGGCCTAGCATCCAGGTTTAATTCTGAGTTGCCGTTTGGGGATCTGCTAGGTGAAATATCTCATTTCTCAAGGAAAAGAAGAAGATTTAAGCATTTTACTCATCAATTCAACTAATGTTTAATTCATTACATTGTCTGCTAGAGAGATTAAAAGAATGAACATTCATCATGAGGAGAGCGGCAGAAAGATCCAACCCTGCGCACCAGCCCTAATTTACAAGAGGCTCCAGTCCCAGTTTCTTGATATAGGATGTTGTAGAGAGAAGGCTTAAGTCATGAGTACAAACTGCAAAGGAACTACTGGGACACAAATGTCACTATTGACAAGTCCTTTAGGCAAAGGGAAATGAATGATCTGTTTAAGATGGACTATCTTGACACATACCATCATCATATTGCAAAGAGTACATATTTCATCATTCTGCTAATGGCAATATTCTATTGCAAAATTTGCATTTTACCATATACAGACTCATTCATGTGTGTGTGTGTGTGTGTGTGTGTGTGTGTGTGTGTTTGTGTGTGTGTGTGTGTGACTGAATTCTTACAATTATATAGCTGACCTCCAAGGTCCCTTCTAGCTCTACAATTCAAAGTTCATGTTTTAGGGAGGATAATTGAAAACAGACACACAATAAGAAGTAAATGCCACATAAAAAGCAATGCCCAGATTGAATATGTGCAACTCTTTGTCCAGTATTGGCAGTGATGGTGGGGTACCATTTCCTAACCATGGGGAGGCAGACAAACAGCATTACATCTGTGTTGGGCCTGTAACATTCCTAGCCATTCCAATTCCTTTTCCTTTTATGTTCAAAGAGTATTTTAAGTACGGAAGTGCTGATGATAGGAAAAAAGATACTGATCTGCACTTGGGACAAAAATTAGCTATAGTTCATCAAAATGTGCTTGCAGGGTGCTGATGTTATAAGTTGTGAACACAACTATCTAGAATCTTATCAACTTTTCACCTTAGGGAACTACATGTTCATAGATTATGGTGTTGAACAAAGGGAAAAATAATTCAGATACAGTTCCGTGAAACACCTGAGCATCCATCTGCTGATTTCATTTGGCAGAACTGATCTAACAGGTGGGAGGGGGAGGAGATAAGACAGAGAGACTTACAAGGTCAGGGGAATAACAGAGTTCCCCTCAAAAGGAATCAATATAACATTTTCTGTAGGCAAAAAAAAAAAAGCAGTTGAACAACTTTATAAATGCTTAATGGTTGTGTGATTCACTGTATGCGCAGGACCAAACAAGCCATCAGCATTACCTCTTATGGAAAGGGAAGGCTACATATACATACATACATACATACATACATACATAACCATGTGTGTTCTACTGTGTACATGCCCATTGTCAGGCTGGGCCATGGAATCAGAACCTTGCTTCATCTCAGAGGACTGGGGCCTGGCAAAATCCTAGTGCACCCTGGGAAATATTCTCCTTTGCCTCCCCCAAACCCCTTGTCTCAATTGAATGTTGCATGACACGAAACACAGACATCCTGGCTTCAAGTGCAATAGAACAGCTACGGAATAGCAAACTGGCAACTTCAAAGGAAGGGCTTTAGAATGCAGGCCTTGAAGGATTCTTATCTAGTCCTGTTGGCAGAGCACCTTCCCTGGCTAGAGGTGAATTTCTCACATTTATACATTAGATCAAGGGCTGGTTATCTGTAGGGTGTTAAGATAGTCAGAGCCAGCCTGCACATCAGCCCAGGAGCTGGGAGGTGAGCCAAAAACATTCAGACCCTTACCATTTCCCCCCAAGAGAGGAAGAACGACATTTTCACAACCCACCATCTTTCATTTTGACGTCATTAAAAAAACTGCAAGAAGTATGTTTAAGTACGGTAGTTAGCCTTTGGATTGTTAATTAGTCATTTTGAGATCTGTCGTTCTCTGCTCACAAAGACAGCTTTTGTTGAATTTAAGACGAAGTAGCCTTGGATAGGAATGTCAGTTGCTTCAAGTTGGGAGTCTGTGAGTACACTTAGAATAGCACCTGTTAAAAAGGTAAAGGTACCCCTGCCCGTACGGGCCAGTCTTGACAGACTCTAGGGTTGTGCGCCCATCTCACTCAAGAGGCCGGGGGCCAGCGCTGTCCGGAGACACTTCCGGGTCACGTGGCCAGCGTGACATCGCTGCTCTGGTGAGCCAGAGCCGCACATAGAAACGCCGTTTACCTTCCCGCTGGGAAGTGGTCCCTATTTATCTACTTGCACTCGGGGGTGCTTTCGAACGGCTAGGTTGGCAGGCGCTGGGACCGAACAATGGGAGCGCACCCCGCCGTGGGGATTCGAACCGCCGACCTTTCGATCGGCAAGCCCTAGGCGCTGAGGCTTCCCTGCTATAACATAGCACCTGTTACTTTTTAGCAAAAGACACTGTCCCTTTCTGGGAGATGGGTGTTTGGAGGACCCAGTGAGCAGTGAGCCCTCACAGGATCCACTCAGGCACTCGCAACACCATTTAGCAAAATCTAGGCGGCGACAATTATAGCATCTAACCCATGGGTAGGCAAACTAAGGCCCGGGGGCCGGATCCAGCCCAATTGCCTTCTAAATCCGGTCCGCAGACGGTCCAAGAATCAGCGTGTTTTTACATGAGTCCCTTTATTTAAAATGCATCCCTGGGTTATTTGTGGGGCATAGGAATCTGTTCATTTCCCCCCCAAAAAATATAGTCTGGCCCCCCACAAGGTCTGAGGGACAGTGGACCGGCCCCCTGCTGAAAAAGTTTGCTGACCCCTGATCTAAGCTTTTGAGATGGCAATCTTGTACACACTTCCCTAGGAGTAAACTTCACTAATCTCAGTGGAACTTACTTCTGGGTTAGACATATGGAGGATTCAGCTGAAATTCTCACTGACACTGACAGGGGCAGGCTTGTAGTTTAAGACAGCATTTACTACATAACAGGTGGGTCTTCTCTGGTAACCACTGGATTATCCCATCTGTTATCACTTCAAATATCTGAAGGCCCAAAAAAATTAATGGAATTGAATAGGCAATTAAACATGCTTTGAAACTGCAGCATATGCTGCAAACAGATTATCAGCCACCCAATTTATGCTTTATATAGCCACTTAGTAGCAATTTACTCCACATCAAAGAAATGCTTATTACTAGTTGATTCTTTTGATTAGTAACATATTTAGCATTAATCATCTATAAGCTATTCACCTTATAGTTTTGCTGAGTACCGTGGATCAGGCATCACCTAACATTCCAGAGTTATTAATGCCTAAGTTATGTAATTATTAGTATTAGTACTTAATACTGACCTTCACCCTAAGGTCACAGGGTGGGATACAATTTTTAAAAAATCATTAATATTGAAAAACACAATAACATTAGAACAAAACAACTTAAAATTCTAATTGATGATTTGCTCCGTATTGCAGACAAGCCACCTGGATCTATTCACTCTAGTATAACATATATAGAGATTTTCAAAATATCAAGAGGCCTGGCATACTTTTAAATAATTAATAACAAATACTAGCAAATGGGCCATACTTTGCAGATATAGTATCTAGTGAAGACCAATGCCAGCCAATTGCTTAGTGAAGTACACACCAATAAAATGCAAAAATCAAAAAGTTAACTGTATTTTCATATTAAAACAATGAAAGCACCAGCACTTATATCTTCTGACTATTTAGAACTATTTTAAAATAATCAATGTACAGTATTTTAGACATTTGAGGTAATAGTGGGGTAAAGGAAAATGTTATCCTTGTTGCACAATTGATTCAGTTTTTAAAATGTTCTTTGGAAATTATTTTAAAATCACATGAGGGGCCCATGTGGCTCTTTCCACTACAGCTTTGTTTGGATGCACAGTAAAACATTTTATTCAGCCAAGTATTTGATACGATCCTTTACAGTTCTATTAATGATTTTAAAATAAGTTGTTGTATTTATTTTATCTTAATTGGTGGGTTGTGTTTTCTTTTGTTTTAGTTATTTCATGGGTGTGAGCCACCTTAGGAGACTTATTGGGGTTGAAAGATGGGGCTAATTTTGCAAAAAAAAATTAAAATGCAGGCCTTTACAGCATAAGCAAAAGAGAGAGGTCCACGTCCCAAGGAGCTTACTTATTAAACTTTAGATTCTAAGGTCTGGTAAAAAAGGGAAGGGAAGAAATGCAAGGATTATACTTCTGTGATTACATACAGATATCATAAATAAATAAATGTACAATAGGATTGGATGTGAGAAAATGCAATGGAAATGAGAGCAAGATTCACAGGTCCATTCTTGGGAATCAGATATGGGGGCCCGTTCTTTATATTTAATTTATTTAATCTAGTTGAAATATGTAGGTAAAGCATGCTTAAGGCAATTAAGAGACCTGGGAAATGTGTACTATGATTTTAGCTTAATTGGCACATTGTGATAGTTTGATTGGGTATTTATAGATATATTTTATTAAATGTCTATCAGATCATCAAGTAATAATTTTTAAAATATAATTTAAAAATTAAAAATAAAGGCATAATATTAATTTAAATTAAGAAAACTACCAAAGGATTTTAATAATAGCCACCACCATGCTGACTTTTTCATACTCCTCCATGATTTCTGCAATGTTATCCACACAAGACACACAACCACCTTTCTTTCTAAGCAAAGGAATTTGTCCCTTTGGCTTGCACTCCTAGTGCATCAGCACATTTAGTTGTCTATAATGATGATCACTCTGTGAGTACAACCAATGAATGGGCTGATATCCAGCAAATCCTTCAGAATATATCTGCTTTCCCTTCTCCTTTGCAGTCCTAGTCCTGGTCTTCTTTTGTCAACACTGCTATTGAATCCAACTGGCTATGGCAACCCGTGTGATTTTGTTTCCAGGTCCAATACATCCTTAACAAAATTAGGTACATCAAACATAGCTAACAGGAATAGACAGCAAAGTAGAAAAAAGGGGGAGCAAACACAATATAAACATGTCTGCAACAAGCGCCAACTGCACACACACACACACACACACACACACACACACACAGTCCATTTCTACATTCATGCAAATGAGTAACAGGATGTGCCACAAGATGCTCTACTGTTTTACTACAACAGACTAGCATGGCTATTTCTTCCATGTAATCTATAAATGGATTTTGTATCATCTTTGGGATATAGATCACCAACAGGCTAGGGTAATGAAAAACCTCCCAATAAATTACTTAAGGGTACACTTAAGCCCTTAAGGGACGCGGGTGGCGCTGTGGGTAAAACCTCAGCGCCTAGGACTTGCCGATCGCATGGTCGGCGGTTCGAATCCCCGCGGCGGGGTGAGCTCCCGTCGTTCGGTCCCAGCTCCTGCCCACTTAGCAGTTCGAAAGCACCCTTAAGTGCAAGTAGATAAATAGGTACCGCTTTATAGCGGGAAGGTAAACGGCGTTTCCGTGTGCTGCGCTGGTGCAGGCTTGCCAGAGCAGCTTCGTCACGCTGGCCATATGACCCGGAAGTGTCTCCAGACAGCGCTGGCCCCCGGCCTCTTAAGCGAGATGGGCGCGCAACCCCAGAGTCGGACACGACTGGCCCGTACGGGCAGGGGTACCTTTACCTTTACATTTTACACTTAAGCCACTATATTCTTCAACAATCTCAGCAAAGATTTTTGCACAATGATGTTGTACAACCTGCTAGCTTTTCGCCCATTTTAGATCTCCAGTGCTGGGTTATCAGAAAAAAGCACATCATTTTAAAATTAAATAAATCACTTGAAACTTTTGTTTTGAAATCACCACTGTAGGGATGGTGGTGGAAGGATAGTATATCGTGTCTAAATGTTTCATGGCATGGCAGTTGTAGATGAAATGATGGGGCGGGGGCAGAAATTGCCATTTCCCTGATAGTCAGTTGGAGTGCTGAGTACAGCTGTTTGCCCCTGGCGCACAAAATAGACAAGGCTGTAACTCTGAGGGATTCATACCATTAATTGCACCGGGATGACAGCTCCTAAGAATGATATATGAATGCCTGCAGGAATGGTTAGCTCTGGCAAACCAGACCAATATAACTGAATGTATTTAATTGGGATCTCAGCAGCAGTAAAGAGATAAAACATGATATAAACGAACCAACAGTCTGTCCAAGAAAGTAGTGAGCACACAATCTTCCACCTTTGCTACAATGACTTATCAATAATTTATTTAATATTCTGCTGTCTATATAACGCTACATCTGGAAATATTGTGGAACTGGAAAGCGTTCTGCATTTAGTCTGCAGCATTGTAGCAAGGCAACTGATATACAAAGGGAGGGAAACAACACTGTCGCCTTGCAACAGATATATTAGTTTCCTTAGCTACCTCAAAAGCTGATTATTCAGGGCAGCTTTGTCACCCAGGTCCAAGAATCCCTATAGAATTATTGGAACCATTTTGTTGATTTACCTTCAATTTAGGAAGACTGTTTATACACCTATCTTCTTTAAACACTGTGTTGCTATAAGATATTTGTGCAGCTTGGACATGAACAAGCTCTCTCAGGCTGGGACTGGCAATTACAGCAAAAGTAGAGAACTGTGGAGACTTATGTGACTTAAACCTTTACATCCCAGTGCTACCATCACATTGCGAATGCCAGTTACTCATTTTTTAAATCATTTTTAATCATTTTTATTAAATCTCCACAAATATTCCAATACATTTATAGTCATATACCAACCCACCCGCCCTGCCCCCAACCCAACCCAACAGAGGCCATTTACTCATAGCTCTGCTCTGTGTGAGCCCATGAATTCCCTTGGCAGCTATTGGTCCAGGCATGGTGCAATCAGAGCTCTTGTTCTTTCCCCCTCCTGTTTCTCTCCAACAGTTACTGTGGGATCTACCCCTCTTCCCTTTCCTCCTCTTTGTTTTTCTCCCCCTGCCTGGAATGGTGGAAAGTTCATGGCCCCAGAATCATTTGACGTTATAAAGAAAATTACCTTTAGACACTATTATCCTAATGAAAGCAGACATGGAAGCATGACTAAACGGCTTCAGGTGCAACGGAACACTGTGACAGAAGCCAGAGAGCACAGAAACGCCATTTACCTTCCCACCACAGTGGTACCTAATTATCTACTTGCATTGGCATGCTTTCATACTGCTAGGTTGACAGAAGCTGGGAAAGAGCAACAGGAGCTCACCCCATCGCATGGATTCGAACCGCCAACCTTCTGACTGGCAAGCCCAAGGGGCTCAGTGGTTTAGACCACAGCGCCACCCGTGTCCGTGTTTTATATACATCTAACAATTATTCTAATACCAGCAGCTGTTTTACTGTTCGCAAATTATTTGCACAGTTTGACATGGGAAAAATGAAAAAAAAAAGCATTTTACTAGCATCCAATGTTATTCCCAGTGGGGGGGGGGGGACAACCACATATCATTCAACCCTATTCCTTGTCCTTTTAGCTACATTAGGCTAATTGTATGTGCAATCTTCACTGCCATGTCAGGTCATTTGGAATGATATCATCCACAGCCATGTGGCAAGGACCAATTTCACAGCCTTACTGAAGGTCCTTTTTTCTGGGTCATCGATGCATGGCAACAAATTCATCAGAAGAACAAGAGAGAAGTATTTCATTTTGTGCAATGTTAAGAAGCAAACAGTATCCTTTTATGTTCAGGGTTGAAAAAAACCACACATTAGCTATTGAGAATTTCCAAATCAAACAGCCAGTTTTCACAACAGGTCACATGTAAACAGTATCCCACTCCAAACAATAAAATAATGTGTTCTGTTATTAGGTAGATTAAGAAGAGAGAAAAAACACCTTCCCACACAGTATTCTGTTTAGTGATAGAACATTGTGTATCTGCAGTGCTCATACCATTTGGCTCCCAGCTGAGTCAAAGATGTTGCCTTATTGCTTTAACATTTACACCTTGCCCTTCAATACCAATGACACTCCCAGGGCAACTTACAAAAAAATACAGACTCAGAAACCAAGTAATAGAAAAGAGCACTAGGAATGGCCACATGCATGGTGTAAGGGAGGTGTGGGGCGTCTTTCACCCTTCCAGATGTTGCTGAACTACAGCAAGCACAGCCAATGGCCAGGGATGAAGGGAACTGTAGTTAGCAACATCTGAAGGGCCAAAAGGTTCTTCACCTTGAGGCACAACATTTCATCCAGAATCTGGAAGTTCCTGGGGAATTTGAAAATGGTGAGCTCTTTTAATCTCCTGATTTTCAAGCTTTATTATGAGGACTTTGGGGGGGGAGATGGACAGATGGACTGGAACATCTTTCCTTAACAAAAAAAGCAAGTCTTGGCCTCTGAAGGTAAGTGGCAGGATTCACATTTCTGCCTGCTATCCGTTTTTGTGAAGACAGAAGTGAAGTTCTTTCCCAACTTGGCCAACTATGAGGCTGTCCACATAGAAGGGGAAGCAGAACTTGATCAGACTCTAAGAGGTGTCCTGGTTCACAACCTCAAGCACAACCTGCTTCTCCCTCAAGTTCAGGTGAACAATGTATGGATAGAAAGATCTCACAGCACATGATATACATTTGGAAGCAGATCTTGAGAACTGCTTTGGCTGGCAAATTCATGTTCTTCCATTTCCTATATACATTGTGCTACATTGAACATCCATGAGGAGAAGAAAGTAATGTGTGAACTGGCTGTTCTTTGTACACCTGAAAGAGCAAACAAAAACCATTCAACCAATCAAGACTCCCAAGCAAGACCAAATTATTTCCTATAATATTCCTTTCACTGTCATTTTCAATTAGGTCTCACCAGACCACCCTCTTTCAGTTGCTACCCAAGTAAGTGTTCATTTTATTTGTTTCTGCTTGCTAAAGACCCAGCCATTATAATGCAAATGTGCCTTCAGAGCCACTGGGCAATTCACATTTCTTCTCTCTTCGCAATAAATTATTCTTATTAAATTACAAACAAGAGCCTAAGGCTATGTATTTGATACCCAGAGGCTATTTAAGACTTACAAGTGCCTGGCAACTAGGGAATTTCACAAAAGTCCTCACATATGTTATATTTAAAATCAACAGAAGTGATAACACATTTTATTGCAAAGGCTGCCACCCGTTCTGCAAACTTATTTATTTATTGTAAAGTTTTATGAGGGCACAAAGCCACAGTTTATAGCCTTTATTGCTCTTTTAAATTCTGTACAGTTTGCAATGCCATTTTATAACCTGAGAAATAATGGTTATATCCTTATGTGTTTCCCCCCAATTCTTCTGAACTGAGCAAGCATGGACACTACTTACAGCAACGGATGACAACCCCTGGCCACCCCCTGGTGAACCCCCCTTCCCTTTCTTACTGCACTTCACAAATGGTGTTCTGCATATTGTGTTTATATTCCTGTCGCAGCTGCAAAATCTGAAACTGGGGCACCTTAATGGCTCTCGCACTGGATGAAGAGAAGATTAATCTTGTATAACTTTTTAAAAACAAAAACTCCACTTCTGAAACAGTCCCTTAGTGCTTAGTCCTTGATGGAGGATATTATAGCATGTTACAAGCACGTCCGTACTAGGGATATCAGTTTTGGTTTCCCTTAGTTTCTCATTTATACAATCTGAAATTCAGTTCTCCACATTTTTATAACTTTTTTTTTTTAAAAAAGTCTTCATGAAAATTTATAAGCATTTCAGTGCTAATTTCTCCTTATATGTGGACATTTTATACACATGTTTGGAAATAAAATTTCCTTAATATAAAATAATAATAACAACAAGTTTATCATTTGTATCCCACCTATCTGACTGGGTAGCACCCGATAGTCTGGGCAGCTTCCAACAGATATAAAAACATAATAAAACACCAAACATTCAAAACATCCCTATACAGGGCTGCCTGCAGATGTCTTCTAAGAGTTGTATAGTTATTTCTCTCCTTGACATCTGATGTGAGGGTGTTCCACAGGGTAGGCGCCACTACCAAGAAGGCCCTGTGCCTGGTTCCCTGTAACTTCGCTTCTTGCAGTGAGGGAAACCTTCAAAGGTGGCCCCACGTAGAGTGCATTGCAATAGTCGAAGTGGTAGACAACCAGAGCATGTACCACTCTGATGAAACAATGCACAGGCAGGTAGGGTCTCAGCTGCCATAACATATAAAGAATGCATCTTTATATATTATTTCCACTAATATATGCATTGCATGCACATGTTACCCAAATATATGCAGTTCTGTGCAGATTTGGCTGCAGAACTGCACTGCAAAATTTGGAAAAGTGCAAATTTTGAAGTATGGCTGTGTTTCATAGAATCACCGAATTGTAGAGTTGGAAGGGATCACAGGGGCCATCTAGTCCAACCCCCTGCAAGGCAGGAATCTTTTGTTCAATGTGGGGCTGAAAACTACAACCCTGAGTGAGATTAAGACTCTCATGCTCTACCACCTGAGCTACAGCAAAGACCGCTAAACACGGGAGCAGCAATACTTTTCATTCATAACAATTCTGCAACACTATCAGGCCTGTGGGTTAACGTCTCAAAATGTGAAGCTTTATGCTTCAACGTACCACCAAAGATCCCAAAAGCATTCACCGAAGTCAGAGGCATTAGACTCTGTCGCACAAAGCTTATTTAGGAATAATTATCACAAAACGAAAAAACCAAAACCTTAACAGACTCTACTCACTAAACTATCCCCCTGTATGGTGGACAATCCTTCAAAACTTGGAAAAAAATGGGGCAAACCCTATTTTCCCCTACCAGACTGATTGGCAATGGTAAAAATGATGATCCAATCAAAATTGCAGTTTCTATTCCAATCATTCTCATTCAACCAGGTACGAAGGTGGCATTCATTAATTATTTTCCTGCAAAAGACCCAGGATAATGTCAAACTCCTGTACTTCCCCATAATGGATGGGAGACTTGGGCATCCCAAACCTGGAGCTATCTTTTATTGCTAACCAAGTAAAATATGTCATTATTTTTTATTTTAGATGATACCTTAAAACAATGGATCCAATTGAAACCAGAATTAATTGAAGGAATTCCAACCTCTGCATACGCCTCCTTTTTAGAACCGGCCTAAAAATTCAAAGCAGATTCACACAAACCATGCTTCCTTTCCCCACTGACACTGTTCACCTTCCATCCTTCACAACAGACAATTTGATGTGGCTGGATAGGGAGCAAAAGATCTATACCGGTTATGTGACTTTTATAATGAAATTACACCACTTCTGATAGGGACACAGGTGGTGCTGTGGTCTAAACCACAGAGCCTAGGGCTTGCTGATCAGAAGGTCGGCGGTTCAAATCCCTGTGACAGGATGAGCTCCTGTTGCTCTGTCCCTGCTCCTGCCCACCTAGCAGTTCGAAAGCACGTCAAAGTACAAGTAGATAAATAGGTACCGCTCTGGCGGGAAGGTAAACAGCGTTTCCATGCGCTGCTCTGGTTCGCCAGAAGCAGATTAGTTATGCTGGCCACATGACCCAGAAGCTGTACGCCGGCTCCCTCGGCCAATAAAGCGAGATGAGCGCCACAACCCCAGAGTCGTCTGCAACTGGACCTAATGGTCAGGGGTCCCTTTACCTTTACACACCACTTCTGAGGTACTTTCCTTGGTTGTATCACTACTTGTGAGCCACCCACCATGCTTCCACTCTGATCAGGCTCACTTTACACACACACACACACACACACACACACACACACACACACGTAAGGCATTTAGGAGGGGACCCAGGGCTTATGTGCAGTCTGAAGAATTGCTTTTGGTTTAGCTTTGCATCTTGAATGTGTACAATTAAAGACAGAAAATGATCCACACTAAAATGCAAGCTTTGAGCTTCACAGGTCTGCTGGTGTGAACAGAGAGCAGAATAAGTTAAAAAAATTAGAAAGCTCTTTGTCCAACAATAAATATTATTAGAATGAATAAACCCTGCAGGAATTGGTCAGACTAAAGAGAAAATCGCAATTCATTTGCATATGATCAAGAGCAGAGGAAAAAAGAAGCCTGCTCCCCCTACTATGTCCCAAATAGATTATTCCAAATATGTTAAGCCGCTTTCAAGAAATCTAGGTAACTCTAGAAAGATTATGCAAATAATTATTTCTCTTCCACTACTTTTTGGTGAAGGATTCACACCATTTTTAAAGCTCCGAGCCCCATCCTTCCACTATCTCTACCAGACAGCTGGCAACTGTAACTAAAGGATTATGCATAATATGCATGTGAGCCCATGAAGCAAATACATTTATTCAGAGCTGAAAAGAAGAAATGCTATAGTCCTCCAGGGATAGAGCAGAGATTCTTAAATAAATTTTCATCATTCCTTTCCTCCTATCTTCATGAAGAGGTTAAGTGTCACAAAAAAGCCAATTAAAAATACATATGAAAAATTAAAAATACCTTCTGCTCCTCTTCCTACCCCTCCCCCCACAACAAAATGTAGGCTAAGCTACAGACTCTCTCATGGCTCCTGTCTATGCACACAACTGTCGCTTGTATAACTGGTAGTTACAGAAGAGGCACATCAAAACAAATTAGGATGCATTGGTTACAGTAAAAGTGTTTAAGGCTATAATCCTAGACACACTCGCTTGTGAGTATGCCTCACTAAAGTCACTGGAACTCACTTTTAAGTAGACATACATAAGATTGCACTGTAAAACTGATTTTGGGCATGTTCTTGGATCTTCAGAATACCAACCCCTACTTCATCAGTCTTAAATAAGAAAATTTATAGTTTCCAAATTTCAGCATCCCTTCTCCAGACCAATTCTGTGTTTAAGAAACAAACAAAACATTCCTCATTTTAAGCTCCCACTGGCACACTCTTTTGTATGTGAAAAGCATTCATGAAGAATACCATGCTGAATGATATTCTAGTTATTCTATTGCAGAATGAAGAATACCATGCTGAATAATATTCTAGTTATTCTATTGCAAATGTAATAAAGTGTACATGGAAAGGTACAACAACCATTCCATTAATACATATTTGAGATCTTAATCCAATTCAGCATCACAGTTATTTTCTGAGAGATGTTTCAAAACATTGTCCTGATATTTTCAACTACCTCTGTAGAAGATGGCGGCACCCTTGGTACTTCCAAAGGTCAGGAGAGGTATTGCACTTTGTGTATGACTGTCCACGATACACTTGCACAGTACAGTGGTACCTCTGGTTACAAACTTAATTTGTTCCGGAGGTCCATTCTTAACCTGAAACCGCAGGAGTGTGATTTCTGTTCTCATCCTGAGGTAAAGTTCTTAACCTGAGGTACTACTTCCAGGTTAGCAGAATCTGTAACCCTAAGCGTCTGTAACCCGAGGTGTTTGTAACCCGAGGTACCACTGTATTCTTCATTTCTTCCAGGGTGATCAGTGACATAAAAACAGAAAAACAGCACCATGAAACAAGATCAGTATGGCTGCCTGTATTAACAACAAAAATAAGATTAAAAAGGGTTAATGGTAGAAAGTGTGCCTGAATAAAGAAGCCCTAAAACTGACAGGCCAACACAACTTTCCAAAGGAAATGTGTTATGTAACTTGAGAACCACGACAAAGGAGGCTCTATTCCTCATACTAGCCAATTGCATCTCAGATGGAGGCAGGACATGCAGCAAGGCCTCCTCTGAAGAAGAAAATATACAGGCAGAGGCAGCATCCAAGTCCCAAAATGGCATTAGAAGACTAAAACCAGCACTTTCCATTGGCCCCAGACATGTATTGGGAGCCAACAGAGTTGGCACCATTTAGATGTTGTATAATCACAGGAACAAGCTCCTGTCAAAAGCAAAGCATTTTTCACAAATGAAGCTTACAGTGAGTTTTCAAATGCAGCCTAACACAGAGCATGATGCAGTAATTATTATTTTTATTTATTAAATTTGTATACCACCCTTCATCCATAGATCTCAGGGCATTTCTCGACATAAAAATACAAGATACAAACACAAAATACATAATAAAAACAAGAAAACCCCCACAAACCAATAAACCGTCCTCCCTGCACCCACTCCCACATTTAAGGATATTAATCAACCAAATGCTTAACCTAACCTTTGCCTTGTGCTATCATGGGCAATTATACATGGGGCTGCATCTAATTTTGGTTCAGAAACTTCAGCTAGCACAGAATTCAGCAGGCAGATTATTAATTGGGACCAATAAACCCAAGCAACATCAATTCTGACCTATCTGCACCAGAAGAAGCCTGGTGGTTTCTGGACCCAGTTCCAAGGGCTGGTTTAGACCTATCAAGCCTTGAGACCCCAATACCTCAAGGACTGTCTCTTCCCCTAGGAAGCTACCTAGACCCTAGGATTGTGTGCCTCCTCTGAGGGAGATGAGGAGGATGACAATGAGAGAACAGGCTTTTTCGGTGGTGTCCTCTCCCACATTTATGGGATGTTCAAATTGTGGGATGCCCCATTGTGCTCAATAGGACTTACTCCTGAGTCAAAATGGTTAGGATTGTGCCATAACTCAGTAATTAGAAGGGGTGGAGATAACATTAACTGCATACATTTCACTCCCCCTAAACAGATAGAACATTTTCTGCCTATTCTTCTCAAACCTGTCACTGTATTTATTTCATTTTAGTGTTCCGTATTTGTTGTAGTTTGAGTAAGAATAAATACAGGTTATGAAAATTCTGTAGGAAATAATGGACTTTTTTAAAAGGAAGGAAGGAAGGAAGGAAGGACTCTTAAATGGAAGAGTGCACATCATTTTCTCATCTGCCCCAGATGAAAGTAGAATCATGTGTACTTTAGTTATTTTTTGTTGGCTTTTCACATTTAGAGAGGTTATTCAGGCCACAAGTGTCACCACACTGGAGAACAAGACTCAGTTGGAATCTGTGCATTGCAACTGGTCTTTTGTAGCTAAGGAGTTGAAACAAACTAGCACTAGAAATTCAGTGAAATTATCCATGTCTCCAGGGCTAGGGTCGCAGTAGGACCCAGGAAGGTCATGGCAAGGACTAAGGCACAAACAGATAAGCAGCTGCAGCCTATTGAGATTTAGTCTTTCCCAGGCTATCACTATTGTATGCAAAAAGGAAAAAGGAAAAAAAGAGATGGGTGGAGTCTGCAGTTGGTACTTAATTGCTGCACAGAATCCAGACATCTCCTCTTAAGGAAGTGTGTATGTTGCATACCTATTATTACTACACACACCCCAATCTCTGAGTGAGGGGAGACTTCAGGTCTGGTTTCCTCAGAAGGAAGGTCATTGGAGACTGTGGTGCCTTTGCAATAGATGTTTTATTTTACAGGCTGAGGATAAGATGGAAGGGCTCACAGCATTGACACTCTTGTTCCCACATTAGATTTCTAGGGGACCCTCAAAGCCATAGCTTTGGAGTCAAGCCTTGTGCCCCACTCCAGTGCAGTTCAAGATTAGACTGGCCACAGGTCTGTTGCCCTCTTAGACTCACCAATGACATCACCTCCGGTCAGGGAAGTGGGGAAAGGCCTGTCTTCCTGCTGGAAGCATTTGCAGCTAATAGTTGCAGCAGTAGGGACGCGGGTGGCGCTGTGGGTAAAACCTCAGCGCCTAGGGCTTGCTGATCGCATCGTCGGCGGTTTGAATCCCCGCGGCGGGGTGAGCTCCCGTCTTCGGTCCCAGCTCCTGCCCACCTAGCAGTTCGAAAGCACCCCTAAGTGCAAGTAGATAAATAGGTACCGCTTTATAGCGGGAAGGTAAACGGCGTTTCCGTGTGCTGCGCTGGTGCCGGCTCACCAGAGCAGCTTCGTCACGCTGGCCACGTGACCCGGAAGTGTCCTAGGACAGCGCTGGCCCCCGGCCTCTTAAGTGAGATGGGCGCACAACCCTAGAGTCTGACAAGACTGGCCCGTACAGGCAGGGGTACCTTTACCTTTAGTTGCAGCAGTAACCAGCCACTTGTACTCCTTACTCATGCAAAGAGATACTTAACAGATTTGAATAGAGCCATTAACTCAGAAATCCCCAAACTCGGCCCTCCAGCTGTTTTGGGACTACAACTCCCATCATCCCTGACCACTGGTCCGGTTACCTAGGGATGATGGGAATTGTAGTCCCAAAACAGCTGGAGGGCCGAGTTTGGGGGTGGGTGCCTGCATTAACTTAACCAAGAGACCTTTTGGAATACTTGAGAGTAGTCTCCTTTCCCCCTACAGAACCCCATTTTACAGATTAAAACAAGAGGCTTGGAAGATATCCTAAGGATGCTATTGTGATTCCTGCATGGCAAGGGGTTGGGCCAGATGACCCTTTCAGCCCCTTCCAACTCTACAATTTTACGATCCAGACTAATCCCACACACCTATAAAACCAAACCTCCCCTTTGTCGCTCACCCTCACAGGAAAAGTGCAATTATTGGCCCAGTCAGAACATGCATTGCATTTCTAAGCATTCATAATGGTATCATGGCAGAACCGCAGGAATTTTCACATCAAAAATGTTGAGGAAAATTTTCCTCATTTCTTGCCTACATCACTTTGTGAACTTTTTTCTTTTTTTAAGGATTTAGGGACATTTTGTTTATGTCCTTAGTGGCTGCTTGATCCCCACTGTGCTACTGTAGCTCAAGAGTGTTAATAAAATCGTTTATTTCTAGAAGGTCAAAAACAACAAGGCTACCCAGCGCCTCCCTCACCCACCCACTGCCTAGCCATTTCAGGAACCTTCACTATATTTTGAATTTATTTTCTGGCTGTGCACTTCCCCACTGCGCAAAGCCAGCACAGTATGTGTGCCCTGCCCAATTTAAGAGACAGACAGAGAATAGTAAAGTATGGGCACAGTTTGTCCCTTACAGGAAAGGGGTGGGTTATTACAAAAGAGCTATAATGAGTATGTTGCTATAAATAAATCTGTCATGTGGATCACTTGGAAGGGCTCTTGAGAGCCGCAGAAGAGAAAGCGCAGAGGAGAACCTCAGCGGCAAAGGCACTGGAGTGCCCATTTGTGGAAATGTGAAGGGGAGAAATTAAAAGGAACAGTCGTGCTGACAGAGTGGGACTTTAGGGGAGACATTCAGCAGAATAAGCAGAAGGGACCCCCAAGCATGGCAGGGTTGTCTTAGCACATTTTGACATCACTGAATTAAAACACATACCATCTAAAAGTTGAAGTGGATAAAACTATTCACCCCAGTCTAAAATTCCCCAATGGCAGCACTGTTAAGGAGGCAAGCCACAGAGCCAAATGGTCCCATGCCTTAGTCTTTCATATTCATTCTCCTTCAGCACCATGGAGTTCTCAGACAACAGGTTTTCCATCAGTTAGATAACACCAGCAATTCAGTATGAAGCAAAAGAACTGATTTACTTGATGATTGTGCACATCTTTAGTGTGTGTGTATATGTGTGTGTGTGTGTGTGTGTGTGTGTGTGCGTGTGTGCGTGTGTACAGACAGTACAATCCTCATAAGTCAGCCCCTACTCATTACAGAACTGTGGGTGCAAGTGTCCATCAGACTTCAGCTTGACACTCACACACACCAACAATGCACTGAATCATTCACTGAATTCTAGCCTCTGGCTTTGGGGGAGGTAATTGGTATTCCATAATTCACTTATATTATACCCCTTTCCCCCCCAAATTTTTTTTAAGTCAATAGAGGTCGATAGCATACCTGAGTGACAGACAAGGCATTTTCTTGCAAGGAAAGAGTTGCAAGGAAATAAGATTCCTTTTGTTTCAAAGTGCTAATTTGTCATCTCCACAGAGAAGATGCCTTTCAGTCCAAATAAGAATATTTTGAAGGTTTATCTCATACTTTACATTTTAAAAAATATTGTTACGCAGAAACCACTAGACAGAAGCCCACTTTACAATTGCATGCTGCTAAATCCTTTCCTGCGAGAGGTGGATTCACAACCTTTCTGTCCCCTAGTCATCTTCCATACAATGCAATAAAGGCGCTTGCACACAAAGCAGTGACATTAAGCTAGCTTCCTAGCAGGTGGGTCACTGTTCCTTCTGGAAGTGGGAAGGGCAAGGTGCAAACACACTGGCAGCAGCACCAGATGGGCTTCACTATTGCACTTCCACTGAGCTAACCTTGCCTCTCCCTCCAGGAAGCGACAGCAGCTCCACTCCACCCAGCGAGCAGCGTTATACAATGAGGTCTAAGCTAAAATGGGTATCCTAAAATTTTCCACATTATTTGTGGGCAGTGAAATTGGGGTGGGGGAGGGGGAGGCGGTTGGGTCAAGATTTTCCTGAGAAATTTCAACTTGCCTAATGTGGAATGCAGTTCTGTTGTAGGTTCCTGTTGGTGGATCAAGGAAGCAATTGGCCAAGGGAAGGAGAGTTAGAAGGAGTAGCAGCCAAGTTCACCCCTTTCAACAACATAAAACCAATAATATTAAGCAATATTAAACTGGAGCCGCAGTCTCACCCAAAATCCGTGGATGGCAAAATTGGGGAGGCCAAATATTTTTCCAGGGGAGGATTGAAATTCTACAACAGTTCAAGAAAAGCTTGGATTGGGTTTTTTCTTTTAAAGGTTAGATAATTATTTTCGGGGAAATTGCGGTCATGTGTGTAAAGCCCTTGCATTAGATTTTATAGAATACACACCATGGAAGGATAGAGCATGTGCTTGTTCTTTCATCACCAGAAAAGCCTCTGCAACCTGATTCCTGTAGGAAACAAGCCAGGGATTTGGGGGTTGAATTTTGAATGACCTGACAGCATACAACATCAAGTAACTGGTGTGCAGGTGATACCACCCATCTCTCAAAACTGGTGTATGGGTCATGGGTCAGTTCTGGCTATGGCCCTCAGACTGGGGGGGGGGGGAGTTGCCTTACCCATGCTCTGTTGCACTAATTAACCATTAAAAATTGTACTCTAACCTAATCAAATGTAAGAACATTGATTCAAGTGTGGTGCAAGCATGCCCAAAGTACAGATTTTGGTATGAGAAAACGGCCAAATTAACTTAAGTCCTTCCAAAGTTCTCTGAATGCTACAGATATAAGCATGCCTACTCTGAAATAAGGTCAATTAAACTCAAAGTAACTTATATCCATGTATTTGTGATTAGGGTTGTGAGTACACCAAGAAAATGACAGAATTTGGCTGTTTATTTTCAAGAGGCTCCCTGACAAAACATTTAAACACCTCCACCCCAATTTTAAATGATTCTCTCATGGTTGAAAATTATGAGGAAGGGCTTGGTAATCTACTCAGAGAGCACATCTTGCATAAATAAAACAAAAAGTTCTTCTTTGCTTAAGGGTAACTCTCTGTTGGCACCAAGTACTCACACTTTCAATTAATGATGCAGCATCCCTAATAGCAAGTAAGTTACACTGTTTAAAGACTTGATCCTGCTATAAGCAGAAGCCCAGCGGCGTATACTAAAAGCTTGGCAGAGAACACATAATCTTTTCCATTTTCAATTTACTAATGGGGGGGGGGGAAACTTGCAATGTAATATCAGACATAATTACCCCATTCTGGAAGACCATGCAGCAAGCTCTGCATACAGCGTGGTGCTCCCAAGTACATTAATTTGTATAGTAGCTCCCCCCCCCCCTGCACTGCCTGAGAAACTGACCCAAACACTCAAGTCACCTCTAGCATGGTAATCTAATATAGCAAGAAGCAACGTTATCCGGTGCAAGATTTTCAGACTGTGTTCCAGAAAACGTCCTTATAGGTTTATCAAGAGATCTTCACAATTGTGGCACTGAGGGTGTGTTGGCCTTGGAAAGTATAAACCCATTGGGGTGTTCTGTCTCCAAAAAATTATTAACAGTCCAATGGCCAGACGTTGTCTGTGTCACAGGGATGCTATCATGCTGTAAGGTGGGAAGAGAACCTACCTCATCCCTGGGCTTCCTATTGCATGACCTTGCCATCCATTTTAAGTCTATCACTCATCCTGCTGGGCTTTATATAGATACGGTAAGTGCCTTCAGGGAAGGGAAGATCTGCAGCCACCCAACTCATGCTAAGGACACTAGGGTGGCTAAAGCAAATCTGGCTGCTATCCACCTGGCGCTTCCATCTGAAGCACTCTGTCATCTGAGCAGCTGTGCCTCCTCTAAACTCCTGCCACCCTCTCTCTCTTTGCATTGTAAACTATTGCATCCATGAAAATATACCTCAGAATCCTTAACAAGGCTCAGGGATTCCTCAGCAGCCAAGTTCACCTCCCCAAAGTAGAAAATTTGAAAATAATCTTATGGGAAGACCTTGAAAAACAAACAAACGAATGTGCCTCTTGGTGCTCTAAAAGCAGATGCCATAAGTTGTTTTTGTTGTTATTTTGATTATGTATTTTGTGGTTTTATATTTTGATTTTATTCGGTAAACTGCCCTGAGACCTCCGGGTATAGGACAGTATATAAATTCAGTAAACAACAACAACAACAACAATAATAATAGTCAGGGATGATTGGAATTATAGTCCAATGGCATCTGAAGGGTCACATGTTCCCCATATAAAGGGGTTGTTTTGATTGTGGCACACATTAAAAACATCACTTTTTTGATTATAGCACACATGTACAATTAAAGCATACATTTTAAAAAATTCAGGGTATGCATACATTCTGTTTGGTACTAGAAGAAGTAAGAAAGCCAAGACCTTATTTTAAGAACAGACAGGTTGTTCGTGATCTGTACCAAGCCTGTTCATTCCCTATGCCTCTTTTGTTCTGTTTGATGGATGTATTTGGGTCTATGAGAACCAACTTTGCCCCTTCTTTTCCAAGAAAGAAAGAGAACGACATAATTTAGCTACCTGCAGTGACAACTCTGTCATGGACACACATCAAATCTCATAAGGGAATTCAATACATGCTTTTCACATTTGCATATAGAATTCGGTATATCTGGCAAAGCTAAAACAATGAAAGCTAAGCCACATGCCCTGTAGGCCAAATTCAAACAGCAATCCATCAAAACTCAATCACACAAGAAGACATTTACCATAATATCTATTTTTCTTCCTGTTTGTGAACAACATTTTTTTCAATAATGAAACCTCCTAACACATGTACAAAAGGGTGTATCATAATGGCAAATCTGGGTGTCTGAATTATTAGTAGCTCAAGTGAACTAACCAATTATTGTTATATTAAACCACCTAATCTAATTGAAGCCTTATCCTAAACCATATTATAATATCATATGCCTGTGATTTGGTCTCAGGGTTCCTATCCCTTTAAACAAAATGCATTCACTGAAATGGTATAAACAATTAACAACAGGAAGGTAAATATTACAAGGGAAAATATTGTGGAGTGTCAGCAAAACATTTAACCAGCATTCATTACTAAACCTAAGGTCAAGGTAGACACATATTCTAAATGAGATTTTGAGTTGCACTAATAAATTATCAGCTGTTTTAATTACTTTTGCTCTCTTTGTGTGCAACTAAATTCTAACTGGGAATGTTGTCTTGTTTTTATTATATTTTTAAAATGATAACATCAACTCCCAGACTTAAAATCAGCACTCAAGCATTTTGGATCGTCACCATTCATTTCCATCTCCTTCCATTTCCTTATTCATGTGTATCTTCCCTTGACATTTCTGTATTACTGACATGCCACTGGTGCTTCTGCTCCTCTGGGAATCTTAATGCCTCCAGATTCTTACCTGTATCTACAAAGTTTCAGGGGCCTATCTAGTGTGCACTGGGCAAAAGGCATTTTATCACTTAACTCCATTAGTGGCCAAGCTGTCAAGCAGGTTACATGTGCATTATTTTAATACTTTCTCAAGTGGACATGATTGAACTAAATTGCATTTATTCTGCGCTTAAGAGTGAAAAGATGACCCATCTCTCCCTCTTGATACAATTCCCTATTTTCTTTTTCTTGGAGAACAGGGCCTTCTATTTTATTTTATTTTATTTTTTCTTACACTATCACTAACCATGTCATTCTGAGCCTCAGGGAAGCTAATTGGGATGTTAAATACAGTCTTTCTGACTCCCTGTCCTGGGGCGGGTAAGGAAATTCAGGAATGACGTGTTCAATTACAATTAAGCATGACACATGCACACAGCATGACCTTCGCTAGACTCTTGGATATTATTATGAACATTCTAGGCTGAGAAGGGACGGGATGGTTTAAAAGGCAAAACAAAATCAAGTGTGAATTAGATCAGGTGTCACAATACTTGGTTCCCAAGCATTCTACCTCGTAACGACAGCATTGCCCCAAGCCAAAGAAGACACCAAAATACTGAAGTAGAGCCCATGCCTTATGCGGATGTTAAGCTATTTTAAGAACAAAGGGAATTTTATATATTTACATTAGTTATAAATAATATATAATATCACACACACACACAAAATACTGCAAAATGTGCTTCCTGAAATACCTCTGAAACAGTTCCCCAGTGGGTATTGGTCCCTGAGCCAGCAGGTCAACATCAGTCAGGGTGAGTCTTGCCACACAGCAGAGTGAAACAGGATGTGGAGAGAAAGATAAAGGCAAGAATTGTTGCCTGACTGATGTAGCAAGGCTTTGTAAAGTGTCTGCCTTAGTGAGAGGGGACACGTGCTGCTTTTCAGGCAGCAAAATGCCTTGAGCCATCAATGGTACCCACACATTGAATTATTCCTGGAAGCCAACAGGTAGCCAGCGCAGTTGCCATGACACTGCTTAAACATGTTCACACCTCCACCACGGTAGTCAGTAGAAGGACCACACTAGATGGCATCAGCCGCAGCTTCCAAGTCTCCTTAAGGGGCAGCCTCCTCTTGAGGACATTGCAATGGTCAATACAGGAAGTTAAAATGTGTTAGGTCCCCATCAAAAACATGACTATCTGCAGACCTTTCCTCATAGACGTTGGTCTTCAACCACCTGTCCAAAGTTTTCAGATCCTTTTCTCACAATAGCATTGATGTCAGTTAATCAAGCCATTTTTACCTGTTCATTTTTTCATGGAGAAGCATATCAAAGCATTCATTCCCAATTTCATTAACAGTTAATATGTAATTCATTGATCAATCCTATAGTATCCTAATCCATTTCAAATTACAACTCTTTTAATCAGTTATTTAAATCGTGTTCTTCATTAGCTGTTCTATCAATCCATTTCAATACTAGCCAACTCCATAGCGCCTGACTTTTCTTCAAACTATTCATCTACTGCAACAACAAAGAAAGGTCCTCCCAGTTCTTTATTATTCAAATCAATCAATATTATTCAAACAATCCTTCCCAGTAAGATTCATCAAATTCTCCCAAAGGTTTATCTAAAATGAAAGGTCACCTAGTCACATCTTTGTCACCTTGTCAGGCAGTCTTTGTGTTGGTTTTTCATATTCTCAATTAAGTTATCAAAGTCTTATTTGTTCTATGCATTTATAAAAAGCAGTGTAAAAAAACCCAGCATCACATTATTTCAACTCATCACAAATGTCGCAAAAAGTAAACCAAATAATCATTATACCGGGGGCGGGGGGCAATTTCTGTTTCTGGCTCAATATCTTGTGTGGGTTCTCCAAGCAGTTGTAGTAGAACATCTGCCTTGCATGCATAAGGTTCCAAGCTCAAACCCCAGCATCTGCAGGTAGGACTGGAGAGCCACTACAGATAATACTGAGCTTGATGAACCAAGGTAGCTCCCTATGTTCTGGTGGGGGAGGCAGTGGGAATCAATAGGCTAGCTGCACACACACTGCCATTTCTATTGCCTTCCAACTCATGGAAGGCAATAATCTCAACCAAGGAGCTCTTTTGCATCTATGAAGTCTCCCTGCACATTTTAGAACTCTGTATAATTAAGGTTCTAAAATGTTAAGGGAGCATTTTGAAGGATGACAAAAACCAGGGAGGGAGGGAGAAGAGCTAGCACACTCATCTACACTGGCCCCTCAGGTGCTTAGTGTCGCCATTCAGGGCTCCAGTGTTTTCCTATCGGAAACAAGGCTATTACGGTATCTGTTGACGCAACTGTTCTTATTCTGGTTAAGCACCTTTCAGAGTCAATCTGCCAAGGATTAAAAATTAACAAATATGCAGTTTGTAGTTCTTGAGAATCAACATCATGTAGCTGCTGAGCAAAAGTGACACCCTAATAGGTCACAAATGAGAAGAGACAGAATTTTACTGCTAAATCTAACCACAGGGCATTGTGGGAATTCTAAAGGAACCTTCATATTCATGAAGCTTAATTATACTGAAATTGCCAATCTGTAAAGTACAGCTACATTCAAGCACTGATTTCAAGACTAAAACATGAACAAAGAGAATATGGCTCCCAGGAGATGCTCTGCAAGGATGTGTGGAGAGGCACAAAAGCAGGGCGGGGGAGAGGACCCAAATTCACAGATGCCACGTTTATCCTAATAAAGTAGGATAGCAGTTGTAGAAAGAAAGTCAATTTGGGGAGGAGAAGCATGGTGGGTTCTCCTTGGGGAAAGGGGGGGGGTGAACCAGGCCTGCAGGGAATATTTGGTTGGCAGTATTATAGGAAGAAAGACTTGTAAAACAGCAGCATTGCATAGCACCAGAAATATGAGGCCTGCATTTTAGTGCTAGCAACAGATAATGGGAATGTGCCCTGAGTGCCTTGTAAAATTCTCTTTTTAAGAAACTAATCAAGCATAGATAGTGCACTGTGTTGTTCGTGGTGTTCATTAGTTCTTCTTACAATTCCATACCCTGTTAATGCTAGCTATGGGATATATGCATATAGGGGCAGGAAAATATGCAGGCCTTGGTTCTAGGGATTTTGGGACGGAAGTTCCTCTTTTTGCACAGGAATACAGCTATAGCCTGAGACGTAGTAGAAACACGGGTTTCTGGCTCAGTGCATCACCTCATTCATCCTTGAACCTAAGGATATCCCCACCATGGATAACCAGAAGCTGAAAATTACATGACATGAAGCACTATTGTCATTTGGCATTAGAGTTCCTTGGAGCCACAGGCTATGGCCAAGGCAATGCTGTCAACATGCCTTAAAAACAAGTCTCCTGTTTTCCTTTGCTTTTCCTGCTGTACTAATCAACCTCACCAAACAATTCACACACCTTTCTCTTTGTAAGTGGGAGGGGACTTTGGACAACTCAAAACACAACATTTGAGACCCCCAGTCATGCGCAAGGCTATGCATGGCAAGCTGCTCATGTACAGCCTTCCTCCCTGCAGACTTTGCACCAATATGCGGATAACTAGTGAGCAGGACATAGGCGCCGACTCCATGGGGCTTGAGGGGGCCCGAGCCCCCTCAAAAATTCGTTTGGGGGGGCTCTGCCCCCCCAATAATCTCCGGCGCCCCTCCAGCAGAGCGCCATCGCCGCCCCTCCCCCAGCCCAAAATGCACAGGGAGGGGCGGGCTGCATGCCTCCTGCCCTCCCTCCCGAGCAAAAGCTCCACCCAATTTCCTTTGGAGCTGATTAATAGGCGCAGCACGCTCTCCCCTATTCGCTCACGAGGAGGCGGCGCCACTTTATTTGCATATTCATGAGCTTATTTATTATTCATGAGCTTTCCCGGGCCCCCCCCAATATTTTTTATAAGTCCGCGTCCCTGGAGCAGGACCAGTAGTGTGCCCAACACCGGGTCAGTATCCTGGCTCCCTTTCCTCAACGTATCAAGTGGGAAATGTGTAAAAGGCAGCTAAAATCACAGCCAAACAGATTCAACAGCAAAGTGGACAAATGAGGTCAAGAGCTGAGAGACAGCAAGGAAGGGAAGTCAGCAGTCTGAGCAGGAGTGGCTGGCCTGGTGCCATGCTCCTGACAGTGGCACTGCTATCACTTACCTAGATAGTGTGGGGATTGGATAAGGTCAGGGCTGCCCTACACCTGTGGAAGCCCTAGAATGACTCAATGAGTGTGCCAGTGAACAAAGAGCACAGAAGGCAGAGCATCACAACACGGTGGGTATTTATTACATGAGTATTTTTTTCCATTGTTTTTTCCTGCATCATAGTGCACTACTTTCAGAACAAATACATATTTGGCTGTGGGGTGTGTGCGTGTGTGCGTGTGTGTGTGTGTGTGTGTGTGTGTGTAATATCTGCTGCAATTTAGTTAAATCCTCTCTCCAGTTTAGAACCTCCATGGCAGGTACAGACGGTGGCCCAAAGTGTTTTGTAAAAATGTTTACTTAGGAAGGATGAAGCACACATTTGGGAATTGATCTGAAAATAAGTGAATTGAGTACTCCCTTAGGATCACTCATTCCGTGAAATATATAACCATTAAAAAATGAAAAAGCAGCCATGAGTAGTCAAAATCTCAGTAGGAAACAAAATGGGATTGTGAAACAGTTTCAAAGTATTTGTTCCTTGCACCTACCCATGCAAAGGTCAGCCTTCAGGTTTTCCTAAAAAGGCTGGCTATTTACTTGCCAGGCACTTTAAAATCCTTTGGGAGCATGAAAGTTTTACGGAAAAATGAAATGCCACTACCAGTTGCAGCTATGTTGTTTCCCAATTTCTTTCCTCAATTATCAAACTTGTTTCATACTCCTACCTTCACTTTCCAATGCAATGACTTTTTCTCTCTGAAAAACTGCTCTCAAAAACACACCCCAAAATACTGTTTTGAGTTTCTTCAAACAGCAACTGAGTATCTTCAAATACCACCACCACCAACTCCCCCTGACAGTATGCAGAGAAGGAACCACCTCTGTCATCCGTTATGCCCTCTTGATTCCAAAACTGTGTCTCCTCACCTTCGGGAGTGATGTGTGGAAGACAAGAGAGGAAACTGAATCGCTTTTGTGCATTCTTTTAAGCACTTGAAAAGTCTCCCTGAAGGTTTTCCAAGGGTTTGAATGAAATGCTCAAAGAGCTCCATTCATCTGGGGGGCCATAAGATGGCTACTTGCCCATCTCTACACTAAACACTTTGTCTTCTTGTAAATTCAGGTAGTAGGGTAGCCCATGCAGTGCCCTCCAGATATGGCTGGGCTCCAGCACCAGCCAACATGGCCAAAGACTGGGGGTGATGGGAGCTGTACTTTAGCAGCATCGGGAAGGTGCCATATTGTCTAGCTCTTGGCTAGTCCATAATGAACTCCCTCAATCTACAACATGGGCTGTTCCAAATCATGAATAAAAGACCAAGGATCAATGTTCTTCCCTGCACCAGCACACCCCAGTTTGAAAGATATGTGAATAAAGAGTAACTGCTGCTGAATGTAAAACAATTTATAAATGGGGCCAATTTCTTTCAAGCCATTTCAAGTTGAGTGCTTAGCGATCCTGACACAAACATGGAATGACCCTAAGGAGAGGGTGACACACCCTGTATTAGCACAGTTCTTTATCATCACCTTGCCTGGTTTATCTCAAAGTTAAAAGGGAAGAAACCAGATCCCTTAGCATATAGAGAGATTTCTAATAACTTAGATTTTGTAGATTACCGAGAAACACCTCATAACATAAATAGCAATGGAAGTTATGAACTTTGAATTTTTAACTCTCACTGTGAAGTCAGTTAAATCTCAGTTTATGTGTAAGTGGTTGTTGGTTAAGACTTCCGGTGCAGCTATTATTTGCCCTTTAATATCTACATGCAATGCCCTGGGAAAGCATTTCAACAACCCAAATTAAACTATAAAGATCATTCTCATCATCATCTATTATCTTCTATTGTTAAAATTTCCAGAGGGGTAGCCATGGTGATCTCTTTCAGATTTTAAGGTGCCACAAGACACTGCTTTTTTTTACTATCAAGTAGGCATTTTCACATAGTAGAACCACAGGTATATTCAGACCCATACACTGCAACAGAAGTCTGGTTTGTAGAGAGGGATGCCCTGTTTCATCTGTGCCAAGCTCTGATATAAGCAAACCAAATCAGAAACACTGTCTCAAATACCGTAGTCTAACATTTAGTTTGGGACGCGGGTGGCGCTGTGGGTAAAAGCCTCAGCGCCTAGGGCTTGCCGATCGAAAGGTCGGCGGTTCGAATCCCCGCGGCGGGGTGCGCTCCCGTTGTTCGGTCCCAGAGCCTGCCAACCTAGCAGTTCGAAAGCACCCCCGGGTGCAAGTAGATAAATAGGGACCGCTTACTAGCGGGAAGGTAAACGGCGTTTCCGTGTGTGGCTCTGGCTCGCCAGAGCAGCGATGTCACGCTGGCCACGTGACCCGGAAGTGTCTCCGGACAGCGCTGGCCCCCAGCCTCTTAAGTGAGATGGGCGCACAACCCTAGAGTCTGTCAAGACTGGCCCGTACGGGCAGGGGTACCTAACATTTAGTTTACATGGGCTTCTCACAGCAGCAGAATCAGAATGAAGATGGAGGCAGATCTTCCAGGTGCATCTTCATCAGCAATAAGTGGGTGTCCCATACAAAGCTATCATAATAATGTTAAGCACACGGGCCAGGTAGCCACACCTCATGCCACAATGTGGCTGGCTATGAACTATTTTGTCACATCTTCCTCCCTGAAACCCAGCATGGTGTCATTGTCAGTCATACAGTACAGCAGATGAGGTGTCCTCACTGTCTCCCACTCCAATAACTATAGAATCCAAGAAAAGCATACACCATCATTGTTAATGCCAGATGGCACAAAACCATTAAATTATCAGCTCAGCACTGTTTTCTACACCTAAATTTATATAATAAGAACCTGAAGGTGCTTACAAATATGAGTGCCTTAACAGTGCCAGATTGTTGTGAGCAGCATTCTGCATCAAGATGCAGAGGACCAGCACCACCTAAGGCAGGCTTCCTCAAACTTAGCCCTCCAGATGTTTGAGACTACAATTCCCATCATCCCTGACCACTGGTCCTGCTAGCTAGGGATCATGGGAGTTGTAGGCCAAAAACATCTGGAGGTCTGAGTTGGAGGAAGCCTGACCTAAGGAAAGGCGAAAGGTAAATTTCAGCTAAATACTCCATCTACTCCTAAAACTAGTCCGCATGAGTGCACGGCCTTTCATAGACTGCTGACAAAAACATAAAGCCCACCACTCAAGAATACTTTGTCTTGTGGGCAAATAAGCAGTCCACATCTACCTTTCATGTGCACTTTTCCTGTGACAAAATCTGTCCTCCAGTTTCTCTAAAGTTTTCCCCAGAAGACCTTCTTTGTTGCCTCATTCTCAGGGCACATTAGAATTGCTTTGGGTGCAGGGTTTTGAACTTGCCTCATCTTTTTCAGGTGGCACAGTGTGGTATATGTGTGTGTGTGTGTGTGTGTGTGTGTTTCTTTCCAGCAAACATTTCTCCCACACTTGTATGCACAATATGTGGATGTAACATCACACATCTCATCCTGCAGTTGTGAAAGCTCCCTTGTCAATATTTCTCCTGGAAACACAAAAAGCGGTGCTTCCCCATCTGTTCACTATCCAAAGTCACCCTGGCTTATATGGCATCATCTTCTTGTTAACTATGCTATTATTTAAGCATTTACTGCAAGGAAGCAGCAAGACTGAACATTTAAAAGGTAATGAAGGTATTCATCAGCGCATGCAAATTCAATTAAAGCCTTTGGAATTGCAAAGGTCCTGGCCCTCTTCTTTTACATGGTTTTCTCTATTGATATTTTGGAGTTATGTCTTTTTAGAAATGGCATATGTTGTGGCTGATTTCAAGCTGCATCTTAATCTTCTAGTTTATGCCTCATCTGAAGCATCAGTGCATGTTAAGTGGCTTAAACTAGAATCTATTGCAGATGATATTGCATTTCTTGCCAGTGTGTTTGTTTGAGGGGGGAAAGGAAGGCCTCTATAGGTTCAATTAAGTGAGCATCTCATGTGTTTTGTATCTGTTAACTTCCTCCTACAGAACATTACTGCAGAATATCTTATTTCCTCTGAATTAAAACTGTTGAAGCTTAGATGATTTGTATGTAGCCGTTTAACTGCACCATTTATTCAGGCTGTTCCTCTTAAATAAAATCAATGCTATTTTTGCATCCTTAATGGGAGCCTATTTAGTTAAATACACAGGCATTTTTCACCTTGAGCAGGCAGGAGCATAAGATACCCCAGTTTCTGATGAGTGGATGGGTACTTGCCTCCGGCCAATGCTTTAATGAGAAATTCTGAAGCATACAGCCAGGCTGCAAAGTCTGCTGGGCAATGCCTTTGGTTTGGCTTGCATTTAAGGTCGGTGCCATCAAAGTCTGGATAAATTCCCCTGAATATTTTGCTCTTTCAAAACATACTTCATTATATCAAACCAAGTTATACAAAAACTAGAATTAAGTCCATTGATCTCCATGGGTCTACTCTGCGTATGACTAGCATTACATCGCACCTACTGACTTATATTGTTTCATCAGGAAAGCTCCCTTGGCATTTTAAATACATAAAAATTGGTCACCTTGAGGGGGCAAGTGCATAAGATGCCTCAGCAGAGAAAGTTACAGGACAGAGACAGATTGTAAGGGAGGATATTCAACAGCCATTCCTCCAGAAAAGAAGGAAGACTCTAAGAATGGCAGTTGGCCTGCAAGAGCCTAGCCCTCCCTGCATGATGGGTCCACAAGCAGAGACTTGGGGGTGTCCTCAAGCCCTTCCCTCTGATTTAAGAGAGGGCTGAGAACACTCTAAGGGGTTGTGACCTTGTGGGATGTTCCACACTCTTATTGTCCCTTAGCTGGCCCTTCAGACATTGTGTTCTTTTGAACAACATGACTTTGAGGGCAAAGAGTTTTTTTTATTAGTAGAAGGACAATAGCTCGTTCCAAATTGGTCCAGTTATTATTCTGAGAAGCTGCACCAATGCAGATAAAATGTGTTAATTTGGGTCCTTCTTCTTCCAGCTTTAATGACCTTCATTAAATTGTAATCAAATGCACATCGAAAATTATCATTAGTGTGTGAGCAAAAGATGTTTAATGTCATTAGATATCCAAAATGTCTCCAAAGAATCACATGGAGCCCTAGAAATTGATTCTGCAAGCCAATGACCAGCATGTGAGCAGCAGAGCAGGGCTCAATTATCTTCCTTCTCTTTTTTGTCAGAGGTCTGCCCAGAAACTCTTTTGGGGGGAATCATTATACTCAGTCTGTTAAACCTACTTTTTCTTTGTGAGTTTGGTTTAATTAACACAGCTACTTTTACCTGCCAACCTAGCAGTTCGAAAGCATGCAGTGCAAGTAGATAAATAGGTACTGCTCCGGTGGGAAGGTAAACGGCATTTCCGTGCGCTGCTCTGGTTCGCCAGAAGCGGCTTAGTCATGCTGGCCACAGGACCCGGAAGCTTTACACCGGCTCTCTCAGCCAATAAAGCGAGATGAGCGCGGTAAACCCCGAGTCTTCCATGACTGGACCTAACGGTCAGGGGTCCCTTTACCTTTACCTTTTTACTTTTACCTTTGCCCATGGTATACATTTGGAAGGCTACAGAGAGGTGGCTGCTCTGAGGAGATCAAAGCCCACAGCTTTGTAATTCAGAAACCAACATTCAAACATGTTCCCTGAATCCAAATGCCTTTTCCAAACCTTCTCAGCAATTCTGGGGCCACCTTTTGGAAAACAGATTAGAGAAGCAAACATGCAAGTCATTTGCAGCATTATCTGAAAGAAAAATGATGCAAGTCTACTCTGTTTTCTCTGCTGAATCACAGAATCCCTGAACTGGGTAGCCCTGACCTTCCAGAAGTAGCACATCACGATCCATTTGTTTCTAAAAGCCCATAGATAAAAGGAGAAAATAAATTTGAATTCACAGTGAAAGCAGACATCAAGTACTAGGCCATTCCCCAAATGGAATTCAGCCAGATTTTATCCCTAGGTGAAGAGCTAAAAGTGACCTTCTTCTAGTTGTACATGACAATTTTCGACATCTGAAAAATATAGAATGTGCATTTGTTTAGGGGGAGGGGAGAATGCAGCTCTCACTCTCTCTTACAGTAGGTGGCCTGTAAGATCAGACACAGGAACATTAATCTTCTTGGCTGTCTGTAACCAAATTCACAACAAAGCAGAGGCAAAGCTCTAGGTTTTTGCCACCATTTTATGTATGTATCTTCTCTCCCCCCCCTAAAGCTATTGCTGTTTTACAGAGGATAAATCCTTTACGCATTAAAGAAAAGGGCATAGAAGCTACTGTTTAGGGTACAGCCACATAGCAGCTTGTCATGAGTGTTTTCAATGTATCGTTCTGTAGCCTTCAAGTGTGATTTGGTGCAGCAGAGAGCAGGTGCTTATTCACTATGCTGCATGAGTTCTCATGCAGCTGTTTCAAGGTGGGGTGTCAAAAACATGGGGGATTGTGCAAGCCTGCATACTTCCTTGCAGCAATGACTTACTACGTCAACAATAAATTCCCTTGGCTTTTTTCTTCCTCTAAAGGAGCAAATGCACACAAATTCTCCTTCGCGGTCCACTCCACCCCAACAGCAGCAAGGCAAGCTCCTCCTTCACCTCCCATTATATATGCACATTTTATAAGTTACAGGTGCAGGACTGGGTCTAGTGTATTACCTGGGGCAGGGTAGGGACGTGCTGCTCCCATCGCTCCAGAGAAAGTATATCAATAGAAGCACTTAAGAAACTGCATACAACACTGGCAAGTACAGTGGTACCTTGGTTCTCATATGTTTTGGTTCTCAAACGTCTTAAAACCTGTAAGTAAGTGTTTGAACATTTTTCAGAAGCCGAATGTCCAATGCGGCTGTTGCCTATTGTTTCCAGTGCACCTGCACCAATCAGAAGCTGTGCCTTGGTTTTCGAACATTTCAAAAGTCAAACAGACTTCCGGAATGGATTAAGTTTGGCACTTTTGTTTTTGCTATTTATTTTGCATTTTTGTTTTTGAGGCTTTTTCAGTTAATTTGTTTTTGTGACTGTGTGGAACCCAGTTCAGCTACTGATTGACTGACTGTGTGACTGCAGAAACAGATAAAAGCCCCCCATCCAAACAATGATGATCATCAGTGCAAGTAAGAAATTTTTTTAAAATTTTTTTTTATCATCTACAATACTGTCTTATTTATTTTATTGTACAGTACATTGATTATTGCTTTCATTTTATGGATCAATGGTTTCGTTAGTCAAATTCAAGTTAAATTGCTGTTTTAGGGGTTGTTTTTAAAAGTCTGGATTGGATTAATCTGTTTTGCATTACTTTCTATAGGAAAATATGCCTTGATTTTGGAACAGACTTCCAGAACGGATTAAGTTTAGGAACCAAGATACCACTGTACTATTTTTTGCCTCTGAATAAGCTCTAGGGAAGACAACCTGTGGCCCAAGGGTAAATGATTCCAAGTAGATGGCAAATGTTGGGACTGGTAGGGCGGAGGGGGTGCTGAAGAAAGAAAGAGAAGGAAAACGGGTATCCACACAATTTTGGCTCATGGTCCCCACACCACCAGTATGCAGCCCTCAGCACAACTGACCTTGTGGGAATGTGGCCTGCGGCGGCGGGGGCGAGCCTCCCCACACCACTATGGAATCTTCTCCCATAAGAGACCAACTTGGGTGGCCTTAAAGGAGGATTCATGGAGGAGAGAGCTATCAATGGCTATGCTCTGCCTTCACAGATGGAGGCAGTAATGCTTCTGAATACCAGCTGCAAGAAACCACAGGAGGGGCTCATGTACTGGGTTTCGGTCTGGCAGTTTCCCACATCTGGTCAGTCACTGTGAGAACAGGATGCTGGACTATATGGGCCATTGGCCTAATCCAGTAGGCTCTTCTTATGTTCTTACCTGTGTTATTTTTTTCCTGAAGGGACGTGGGGGGACACATACATTTTGTGAATCTAAGTTTGGCCTCACTGAGGGCCATTATTTCAATATGAGTAGGGAAATGAGAGTACCCCTAAACATTTTTTAAGAAAAAAAGCACTGGTTCTTACCATTTGTAAAGTTAACTTGTAGCATCATTTTTCCTGGCTCCCTTGTAGGTTTTTATATTTTTGCTGTTTCTGATTGCCATACACTTTTATTTATATTCATTTCTTTATTCAGCTTATTAGCAGTCCAACAAAAGCAGTTCTCCCTAAGCTACATAAAAAAACCTCAAAAGATTTTTTTTTAAAGTCACAATTCTAATAAAATAAATAACAATAAGGAAGCATTTAAAAAATAAAAATCCAAAGCAGAGATCTAAAGAGCATCTATAGGGCTGACATTCCAGTTCTTCATATTCAGTAAGAAGAGAATGGAGCATGGCTACCTGTGAGGTACAGCTGAGAGAAAGAGAGTCAGACAGAGAAGCTAGGTCAACACAAATACAGAGGTGTAGATTTTTTTATTATTATTCAGAAAGGTCAAAGCTCCTACAGCAGAAGTGCTCAGTTAGATGCCAGGACAGTAGCTCACCTGAGACATCAACAGCAGAGCAATGAATGTTTTTAACTCTTGTGCAATGAAGCATTAATTGCTTTAGAGTCCAATTCACTCCACAGGATGCACCATTATCTATCGAGGCTCAGGCACAATGAACCCAGCCCTCCTCTATTAATTCATAGCTGTTAATGCAAACAATTCAGATAGAAGGGGGGAAATCAGCCTCAAGGACGACAATATGTTCTCCCCTGCTCTCTGGCAAGCATTCAGCAACTTGCCTGATGTCAAGACTCTGAATTTTAGGCAGATACACAGGACAATCTTGACCCCACTAAAATATGGGAGAATGAAACAAGATCAAAAAGAATCAGAGAAACCTAACAGGGGTTTTTTCCCCCTCAAAGAAAAAGAAAAAGCAATAGGTGCTATAGCTGTATGTATACCTACGCACTTCATTTCATGCACCCATAATTCTCCCTGGCAGCCACATGATTAATTCAAAGAATTATTGATTTTCCCCCCTTGCTCAATCCTGCTGACCTGCTTTTGTTGACAGGTCTGTATGGATCACACTCCTCTGTCAGCTGAAATCCTGGCATCATGTTGGTCTCTGTGGCCTGCGGTAAACATTTCTACTGGTTCAACATTAATAGCATTTGAGTGCCTGATAAAAACATACATTTCTGCTTCAAAAATAACGGATATCCTAAAAACCTGTATTAGTGGAATTATTGAATGATGAGCATTTGAGATATTATTTACACACACATGCTTGTTATACTCAAATAACCAAGTAGTCTGCTGGGGGGGGGGGGTCAGTTATATATTAGGCACCTCTAATATATATTCTGGTAAATGAATATAATATATACTGGTAAATGACTGGCCGCTGTAAAAGGGCCAATCAATGGCTTCACAAGAAAGCTCCAAATTAAATTTTAAGCACCTAGATATAGAACAGATTAAATATTACTCTAGCAAATATAATTATTTTTTACAACCATGTTTCAGGGGTTTAAAACAAAAACATAGCCCTTTGTGAATTATTATTTTACATGACCTCAAGTTCTTTAGCTATATTTTTAGCTATAATCTTGATCTAAAATATTTTTTAAATCTAGATTATTTTCCATGTAAATTATGAATAAAGTTACAGCTTGATTCAAATGCTGAGCACATTTAGAAAGTGAAAAATCAGGTAAATTATTACTGACAAAATGGAAAGCTGCTGTTTGGATTTCTGGTTATATATATAAAATTACAGGTGCATATAAAATGCCTTTGTCAAATATAATTTCAAAGGACCACTTTTCACAATGTCAACAAGAACTGCTAGTTTGTGGTTTTCTGTATAGTAGCAAACAAGAGCAAAATCACTGAGAGAAACTGTTCAGGGTTTTGCTTTCTGTTTTGTCTTTTCTGTAAACACTCATGTTTAAGTAAAAAAAAGAAGAACCTCAATGAAATATCATTTCAAAACAAATTTTGGTCCCATGCTGCATTTTATATGAATGGGTATAATATTAGCAATTAGTTGACTTTGGGAAGATTATCCAGTCTCTGCAATATTGCGCCCACGTCAATGGTGTGTCAGTGTCTCTAATAATGTGGTCTTGTTTTAACTCATTAAACTTTTCAATCAGCTTCATAGGGCAACACCATTTCCAGCTTAATCCAAAATGTCAACTTCTCTTCATATCAAAATAAAACACAGGTTAGTCATCATTCACAGTGGAGGTTTTCTACTCTGAGCCACTTGAAAATCCTCAGCTAAACCACATGCATAGACAAAAGCTTTATCACATAATGGCTTTTGAGCAGTAAAGCATACTTTCATTAAAATGAATGAGCTCCTACATCAGTTTTATTCTTCACATCAAGTCTGTCAGCACTTTGCAGGGAGCTTCCTTGGTCAGATGCAGCCTCTGAGGAAAATTAAGAACAGGGAATACTGCTTTTGGCACTCTCCAGCTACACTGCCATGATCAAGCCACTCATGGCCTTGAGTTGGTAAAGACCATAATAAATAGTCCTGAAAGAAGTCTTCAGGGTCACAGCCACTGTGGGGTTCTAGACCCCTGCACCTCCTCTGAGGAGACATCAGGTTGGAGGTCTGGAAGAGACAGGTGCCAGACAGAATCTGGCTGCCTCTCCACCCCTGTTCTGTATGGTGTCAGAGGACTCAAACTGGGAATTCTGTCAACAAAGCACAAGCACCTTACTCCTTATACCACTGGGACAGTTCCAAGGCTGAGAGAGCTATTGGCTTTGGTGTGCTGCAGTGTCAGGCGGATTAAGTACTGCAGCTCATCAACCCAGGAAGACCAAAGGGAAGCCCAAAGAGTCTGGCCAGACTCATATAAACTGAACATAAGAACCTGCTGAATCAGGCTAATGGCCCATCTAGTTCAGCATCCTGTTCTCGCAGAGGCCAACAAGAGGCCAACTATGAGCAGAGTTGTGCAGCAGAAGGACACCAATTTGAATACTTATTGATGACAGGATTACTACTGACATTTGGGGAGGTGGGTGCAGCCCCAAGTCTGAGGCATGGGGTGAGTGTCTTATTAGAATAAAGTTATAAACTCAAACAAAAAAGCAGCCGATCCTTGGAGGGCCCCCCCTGGCCAGCTTAGTCCTCTGAGGCCTGGGGCAAGTGTACTCAGCTTCCCCTCCCTCTTCATGGACCTGGGTGGGCATCATGATGAACCTTTCAACTGATTAAGTGGGAAAGTCCCTAAGTACCACTTCCAGCCACAACAACTTCAACAAGTCCCTAAATGAGACTTCCGTGTTGGCTTTATGACACTGATCTATAAAGACAATTGGGTGGTTTGTGTTATTCAGTGGTTTTCAACCAGTGTGCTGTGGCACCCTGAGGTGCCTTGAAGGATGGTCAGGGGTACCATGGGCAACACTGGCCTCTGTCCCTCTTTCCTTCCCTCTTTCCATTAATGCCCTCTCGTGTATCTGCCTCCCAAAGGCTTGCATAGCTGTTTTGTTGCAGCAGCCCTGGCTACAAGCTCCACAGGCAAATGGTGCCTCTGGGGCTGGTCAGGGGGTGCTTCCCAGGTCCCTGTGGGGCAGTGTGACTGCCCAGAGGACTCCCAAGAAGAGGGGAAAGGAGGCTGAGGGAACACTCCCCAAGGGAGAGTGTTTGAAAAGGGGTGAGGGGCTGCCAGCTCTGCAGGCAAGGGGTGACATAACTGGGCTCCTGAACCCCACAGGAGTGCCACAGAAAGAATGTAGTTGGTCAAGAACCCAGAAAGGTTGAAAACCTCTGTTGTTATTAGTTGACACTGGGTGTCCAAGTGCCCAAAAATTCCTGATGACCCCATACATAGCAAAGAGAATAGTGGTGTGAGGGGAGGGGAAATAAAATGGTAGTGCAGCTTTGGGAAATCTGGCGACACCATTTGGGAAAAATCTAAAGTGCTTAACTGGAACCCCCATCTCCTGATACACAAAGAAGCCCTTTCTTTGCTTCCTTCCTATTCTTTTCCTCACTTGACCTCTTCATATTTTCTCCATTCATTTCCATACACTCAGCATTTCCCCACTTATTTCCTCTGTTCATCCTTTGCAGTCATCTCTCTGCCCCCTCCCCATCTCACCCTAGGGAGTGATAGCCACTTAAAGGAACATGAGTTGTTTGTTAATTATTCATTCTGTAATGAGCGAGGAATCAATGAACACTTTTTTTGTTTCTCTCTTTTTTTTTAAGACCACCCCCATCTGTGTATTGCAAGCAGCCTTGTTAAGACAAATAAGAGTGAAATACAGAACCAGCTATCAGTGATTAGTGGCTGAGGGCAGAGGAAACTAGTGCGAAGAAGTAAGCCATCAAGCTCCCTTAGTCAGCAGGAGTAGCTCATACATACCATAATTATAAATCACATTGTTCCAAGAGGTTTCCCTGCAGAGTAACAAACTTCGTTCTTCTCCTCACTCCCCAGTATTTAAATTTTCATCATCTCTCTGAAATACTCATTGCAATAAATGAGTCCTGTCTTTCCTGTCCCCCTCAAAAGCAGATAAGTAAACTGAGCTAGTATTACCATTTGAAATGTAGAGTTAAACCATAATTTGCATGCTGTGCTTTACTGCTATATTTTAATTTGTGCCAAATTGCTGAGAAGAAAAGAACGAAAGAAACCAAACATATGAGCTCAACATGGACCCAGACCATGAAAAGCCTTATGTCTCTGAAGGTGATGACTAGTGAATTACTACTGCCTATAGTGTTGTTCTTTTTAATTAACTGCATGTGAGTCCATATTTCTTGCAACCCTAGACCAAAGTCATAGGCTCTGTCATTGTGACATAAGGGCATTGGTGGCGTTGGGGGTGGCTGAAGCTTTATTTGTCTGAACAGAGCGCTCAATATAAATCAGCAGGGTAAAGTTCACATCTGTTTGTACTGCAGTCAACTAAAGAAGTATCAAGCATCTGCCAAGAAAATCTCAATACTACTTTGTACTTTCACTTCCCACAAACCACTGAGAATATCATATTACTGCAACCCATTTGTATCGTTCTTTCATTTCAGTAATCTGCTTCTATTTTCATTGCAGAATTCTACTTTTGTGTCTCATAATTTGGTTCACAGTCTTCCAAAATAGTTTTGCTTAATATGTCATCCAAACCCAGGCTTTCAGCTCTCCTGGACAAACTATGACCTATAAACCATGGGCCAAATCTGGGCTATATCTTATGGCTAGCTCTTTGGAGAAAGCCCAACCAGTAGAAGTTTGAGATGCAACCAAGCCATGGATAGCATGCCAAGACAAGACAAGCCATGCACCAAAACAGCCAAGTAGGAAGGCACTGGGACATGTAATTGTTAGGGCTACAGCTATGTAGTTTGGTAGCCACATAGTGCAGGACACCCCAAATACAAAAAACAACCAAATCTGAAAACATGACATGTGTTCTGCTTTTTCTCAAAATGATCATTAGTATTTCCAAACCACCCAAAACAAAAAGTTGAAATTTGGCACAAATTTCAAGGGGCATTGAGAACTAAGTAAGTCTGAAAATGGAATCTCTTTGTAACTATTAAAAAGCGGGGCATGGAATTTACCTCTGAAGATGGCATTCTACAACACAGAGCAAGCAAAGCTATTATGAGAGAGATAGAACATCAGGGTTCAACATACATCTATGCTTGTCAAATGCAAGCTTCATTTACTAGCGCACATATTCAATTTAATTTCTACCCTTACACATATAGGAGGTTCGCTTACAAGGGACTATAAGTCCTACTACAGCAGTCAACTTTTTTTTACTGTCTTCATACTACAGTAGTCAGTATCTGTCTGTCCACATACATAAAAATGGCATCTACACCTCTTGTGTGTATAAAACTGTGTTGTTAACAACTTACACATAATGTAACTTCTGCCAATTCCCCATTCTGCCCCCAGGACCACTTCCTGCAAGGGGAATGGGAAATCAGCAAAAGTTTGGGTCTCCTTTTTCTACCAGTGGGAGTGTCTCTGAATGGAACTCTGCTTAAAGGATGGTCCCACTGGTGCAAGAAAAGTCTAAATCCAAGCATTTGGATTTAAAAGTATTCCAAAGATCTCTACTAATAGCATGGACATAAATCACTTAGGGTTGTTTTTTTACCATTTGTAGGAAACTACATGTTCTTAATGTAGACTTTTTATATACTGTACTGAAGTCAACACATTTTAAAAAAGCTAATGAAAGTAAGTTTTATTATGAAAATGGCATACTTTTCAGCTATCAGTCTACATTTTTCACCTGACAAAGCAATGAAACTCCTTTTACAATATGCCAATAATACAAATAAATACATATATCTTACATAGCAGACATTATTTGAAACATGTAATTTATTAAAGGACATTTGAATAGCATACTTGTGAAACACTGTAAATATTACTTATTATAGTCAGTATGCAATACCAAGTATGGAAACTAGTTGCAGGCTTTATTGGGGCTAAACCAAGTATAAGTAACCAAACTTCAGCAATCACAACCCAGCAAATATTATGATAGCAATATACCAAACCTGTTTAAAATTAAGCCCAGGGGAAGAGGACTGTTTCATCTCACCCTCTACCATGCAACACCATCTAACGTGTTGATAAATTCATCCTCATCCATTGACAAGATGATATATAATCTGCTGTCACACACATGCACATCTATAATTAAGTTGTTTACCACTTACATGCTAAAGTGGTTTCTAAGCAGTTTACAACTATAAAATCAATTATAAAAATCATAGATAACTAAAAAACACACGCCATGACCATTCCATTGGGACACTAAAACAACCTTCATTAAAATATATGATTTAAAAAACAGCTAAAAAGCATGGCAATTAAAACAGCTAAAAACAATTAATACAGTAAGAACAGAAATTCAGTTTAGGGGAACACTTGCCTAAACAGGCATGTTTTCAGGAGTCAGAAGTATGCCAATACTAAGGGACCTTTCCTATTTCAGTAGGGAAGGCATTCCAGAATACTGGTGCCAGCTACCTTCAACTCAAAGGAAACATCAAACATAGCAGAAAAAGTATATGCTGAAGGTGGTATGGGACCATGAAGTCAAGGCCTACCTGAGACGAGTGAGACTGTGTCTTTCTCCCATGAGACAACAGTGATGTATGCCTCCACAGAGGAGGGGATAATGCACTTGAAGACCGCTACATTGCCTCTCATGGCTTTCTGGTCCTCCACACGGACTGTATATGGTTCCCGTAAAACTAAAACACAGCAAAATAAGGAGACATCAGGTAGTGAAAGAATGCAGAAAAATGCATTCTCCTGCAGAAACGTAGGCAAAACATATCGAGGCCTACGAGTCCTTTAGCTTTCAGGAGCCCTCTGGCCAAATTTGCCCAAATCAAAAACCTACAACAGCATCAAATTCTGCTATAGTTCTCTTGAAATGGACCTTGAAAAATTGTATTCACTCAGGATGAAGAACATTTGACAGATGAGTTAAAATGCATTCTAGGGAAATGGGAACAGTGTTGTTTTTTCTTCCATTGTTTACTCATGTCTTACTATCTGGCGGTTTTGTCCAGAAGCTTGAAAAATGTTGGGCCCCACCATCCAATGACATGTTAGTTCTTTCTACTAATGTTGTAGCATTGTATATTAATATATCAGTCGTTTACTCCAGCCTCGTGAAACTTGTGAACAACAGTTCTGATAGTCTGATAACCATTTCATAGATGAAGCTATTTGGTGACTGAACAGGGGAAAGCAGAGGACACCATATATTATTTGTTATTCTTGGCATCCATCTGTCGAGAGAAACAATGGCGTGTGCCTCCAGGGCCAAAGTCAAACCACTGGAGAATCAAAGTGGCTGCAGAGACTGGTAACTCGTAACTGCTGCCCCCCATGTTGTTTCTGCTGTGTTAGCAGCACTAAAGTGACCACTCCAAGGTACACGCCTCGACAGTTTGTATGGAGCTTCTGGGCTGCCCAGACAACAAGACCCACCCCCCAGCCTTGCTGATGTGGTCCAAAGGAAAGCAGAGCAGTACATTTGGCACCAGCTTGGCTGCAGAATTTGCTGGAAGGAGACGTACAAGATGCCATTCAACCATCTTTGGGGCTCCAGATTTGTGTAGAGCGTACTCCTTAGTCTTTTCATCTCCCAAAGGTGTCCCACAAGGAAGGAGGATGTTTCATTAAAGCCCTGAGGACTATATTGAGACTCTGCTGAGATTCAGAAAAGGATAGAGAGACTGCTTGATGGACTCTTTTGATGCGAGGATGTGACCCCAAAGAACTGCTGCCTGACTCATGCTGGAGAGGGATGATAACTGATGTCAAAGTGTATTGGCTAGCAAAAGATCTACTTGTATGAAGTTTGAGACTTCTGAGCAACCCATATAGGCAGCTTTGACTGCTTCTGATACCAGGAAGAAAATGCCTTCTATGTGTTCTTTTGAATCCTTTTATAGTAAAAAGGTAAAGGACCTCTGGAGAGTTAAGTCTAGTCAAAGGTGACTATGGGGTGTGGCGCTCATCTCGCTTCAGGCTGAGGGAGTCAGCATTTGTCCACAGACAGCTTTCTGGGACATGTGGCCAGCATGACTAAACCACTTCTGGTGCAACAGAACACCCTGACGGAAGCCAGAGCACACGGAAATGCCTTTTACCTTTCTGGCGCAGTGGTACCCATTTATCTAATTGCACCGGTATGCTTTTGAGCTGCTAGATTGACAGAAGCTGGGACAGAGCAACGGGAGCTCACACCGTTGTGCGGATTCAAACTGCCAACTTCTGATCGGCAAGCCCAAGACGCTCAGTGGTTTAGACCACAGCACCACCCACGTATCAGGCATTTATAGTAGAACAATGCCTAGAGACCAAGAGTATATCAACAACTTTATTGGAAGAACCAAGGAGGGTTAGGATATTCTACTCAGTCTTGAATAACATTAGGGTTCTGGTGCTATATGGGACCCTGACTAAGTAGACCTGGAAAGACTCACTAGATCTCACCATTTGATTAGGTCCTGTCACAGGCTATGCCAATGAGGTTCAAGTTCCCCATAATAGAGAGTGTTGGTAAACGAAACAACAGAGAAGAACCCTTTGAAAAATGGCCCACCCTGCGTTTATAAAGGAAAGCTATGGCAGTTAAATGCATATGAGTCTGTAACACAGATGTCCCCAAAGATTTGTTTTAGTGAGTGGAAACAGATGAAGCGAAAGAGAAAGCTGTTAACAAAGATGAAAATGTGATTATTATTTTTGTGGGAAATCATCCTTGGCTCTAACGTAAGCATATTACTGGCACAATGGGACTTTGTGAATTCTTTCACAACACATAAAACCAACTTGCTTTATATTTAATTTCATACTCTATATTAAATCAAATTTTCTATAGTAGCAATTTAGTAACATGCAGAATTTAACATCAAGTGGATTCAGTTGCATTTGTTTTCATTGATGACGATATATCTGAAATAAAGCAAGAAATGACTTAACATTCTGTCTTTTAACACGCAACAGGCCATTTGCTTTTTTAAACTAACTAACTAACTCACTCACTCACTCACTAACTATTGTGTCAAGGGTCCAGCCTAGCCTATTAATTTTCCATCTACATACAGTAGTTTGATTAGGATAGTTTTTCCTGAAAGCAATCCCCTACCAGTATTCTGAAATATCACAGTATCTGGAAGGTTGCAACTAGGGGTGGGTCAGATGCAAAAGAAGACAGGGTTCCTGCACATTGAATAATTATGTTGCAAAATGCATTTCAGCTGTGCAGCTTGTCACACAACTACTAAGGGTGCAAGACCTTGTTCTCTTTTGCATCTTGCCACCCTAGTTACAACATCTTGTGTAGATGTTCTCCTATTTTGATTCCTGTAAACATTACATCTCTCATGTTTCTGCCTGGCCAGTAAGACACTGGACATGAACCAAGCCACTTTTCTATGCTACACCACCACCCAGCACACTAACCAGAGCAATATTTGACTGTACTCACCGGCCTTAATGTGAACATCCTGACTTCTGATTTTCCCTGAAGGATTTTCAGCTGTGCAATAGTAAGTGTTATCATGGATTAAGTTATTAAAGCTTGAAGGAGGGAAAGGGAAAATTTGGAGAGTGCCATTAGGGTGGACGTGGCGGATCCCTGGAACATCGTAGATCTCCTCGCCCGTTGCTAGGTACCATCTGAGCGTCACAGGAGGGATCCCTGCTGCAGGACAGGGCACCAGAGTCCCTGTGGTGCTAGCAAACACTACCTCTTGCAAAGATGCATTGACAAAATATAAGCTGGTATGTAGATCTTCACCGAAAACTGCAAGACAGAAACAGAAATGTACATAGTTAGCAAGGGGTAGGGGTATTAAAGTCCGTTTTCCTCTTATCTGTTCATTAAGGATGACACGGTACTGCTAATTGGGATTTTGCAGTAGCTGGACATTGTTTTATATTATACGGCATTATCTTTTGGTCTGCAAACTGCAATGAAAGAAAGGTTGCTAGAGAAACTGGATTCACGTGGAAGATGGCAATTTCCTTGCTCAGGTGTCATGGCAGAAAACTGTAACCAATTTAATTAACTAAGAAGTCATGGACTTCAGATCAGAGAGCAAAGAATGTGACAACAAGCAGGAATAGTGTTACTGTTTTGGATAAAGCAAATGAAATTACTTCCAAACATTGTCAGAATTTTTTATTTTAAATAAAATAGGAAGAGTGATCATCATACTTTCATTAAGATGCCAGTAGCATTGTCCTCTTTCACAAAAACTTTTTACACTGATCTTTGTAAACAATACCTTTCTTCTTCTTCATTTTAGTTCTCTTTACATTTTATGCTTTTGTAATAGTCAGTATTCTGATGATTAAACTAATCTCTCAGAAAAAAGAGAACTTGTTCTTGAAGGAGAAGGTTCAGCACCCTGGACAGCAGGTTTCCTATGCAACTGTAATAACAACCTTGCAGCTTTTCCTCTCAGGTTCTCTTATGGGAAAGCAAACAGCTTCTCTCTCATGCCTGTCTCAGGAGGGACAACCACTCCCAAAAAGTCCATCTATGTTTCTACTTAGTCCCTCCTTGCCCTCTTCCTTCGCCACATCCATGCCGCCACATCCACTACCCTTCCAACATCAAGATGTTCAGCTTTCTTGGCCCCAACCCAGGTCTAACCATTAGACATTATGACCCAAACTGCAAGAACAGGGAGATTGGTAATTGACATCATTTTTATTTTAAAAAAGCTGGAGAAAGAAGACTCTCAAAGTACCGCTGGGCAAAACTGTGAGACACTGATACAAAGTGATAACTGGCAGTCCAGGTTCTCATAGCTAATGGCTGCAAAAAGCAGCACATGCTGATTCAAAGTAACCCTGCAGGGTTGCATCAGCTGCAATAGAAACTTCACTTTGTTAGTCAAAGAAAACAGATGTGACTTGAATACACAAGAGGCAGAAGATTTGAATACAAACTAATGCGGGGGCCATGTGCTGTGCTGAATACCAACAGCAGTGCAGATATTAATAGGACGTTTCCTGGCTTGGCATAAAACAATTTTGTCAAAAATATGAACCAAGGACTAAGCAGGGTTGCTTGCTAAGAGCCAAAGAAATATGTTTTGTAAGTGGGTTACCTCAAAATGCAAGGAATTAAATTAATAGTTAATTGGATGCTGGCAACAAAATAATGCCACTTACGCCAGCCGCTGGTGGCATTCCACCCCTCCCCTCTAGCCCTGCTTTTGTGCATTTAACAGCAGCCTGACACACAGAAATTAAACAAGTGGAGATAAATGATTAGAAAAGCCTCTGCTTTTACATTTCTCTGAGAGACCACTGTTAAAAAGCACAGGAGCAAAGCTAGAGAAAAAGTGACAACCCTAACGAGCAACCACATTCTTCAGAGATAAATAGGTGTGGTTGCATTTCTCTGTGGAGGGGGAAAAGGAGCGACTGACAGTTAACATTAGTGCCTTTTCATGGCAAATGAAGTGCATTTCTGTGAGATATCTTAAAAATGTCATTGTGGCATGTACAATAAACACGTCAACCAGTTTCTAAAAATATTAGATTTTTAAAAAGTCATTGTATCACTTGTGAAACCACTCCTAGGGTTGGATATATTTTAATGCAACTACATGCAAAAAGACAAAATATAAGCTGCAATCTTTGCATCCAGTGTTCAAGGCTATTGATTTCCATCTTAGACTCATTGAATAAGTAAATATAAAGAATCCCCATTACCTATTCATAATTAATCAACATTCTAATTTAAAATTGCCTTTATCTCTTACATATTAGAGGCAAAATATCATCTGGGCACACACTTATCAGAGGATAGAATCTAATCCAGAACTGTAGCAACTAAAGAGCAAAGAAAAATATCTTAGCATTTTTGCCTTTGATGAATCCAAACTGCCTTCAAATATTTATTTAGATATAAAGAGACAAAAATCAAAGGCAAGTTCAGTGTAAGCAGGGCATAAAAGCTTTTTTTTTTAAAAAAAAAAAAGTATGAATAAAATTGAAGTAGAGAACATGAGTGATTGAATTAAACAACTCAAAGTGCAATTCTGCACAAGTAAACTCAGAAATAAGTCTATATCATTCTCCTAGATAGGTGTGCAGAGGACTCCAGTCTCACCCTCCTTTTTAATGAGTGAGAATACAGAAACATTCCACAAAGAGGAATTTTGTATTCTCAGTTTACCCAGTGGTTTCTCAGCTACTATACAATTCTCTATTGAATCTATTTTTATGGGTCATTGTTGTAATTCATTTTACCATATGTTTTGATACATTATTGTTACTATTTATAACATTGCTATTTCCATCTATAACAGCAATATTTCTTATATTGTTTATGAGTCCCACTGGCAATGTGTAACTTGTGTGGTGGGTATATCTGTGTACACTTTATTGTTAACCTCCTTAGTCTCTCATGAGAGAAAAGACAGAGTACATAATTAAGATTATCATCATTATTGAACAATAAATATTGCTTCAAAAACATGTAGTAGAAATTAAATGACATAATTTCAAAGAGAACAGCAGTAAGAAACTCTACAACCAGTCCATACAAACAATTCAAAGGCAACTAACATTGCAATTCTACACAAGCCTACTCAGAAGTAAGCCCCACAAAGTTCAATGGAACCTGTTCTCAGGTGAGAATGTATAGAATTACAGTCTTAAAAGATGTGAATCTAATATATATCTAGACATCAAAAGCATGAGTGGACAGGGTGGACTGTTTTGCCAGGAGTCAATTGGAGATTAAAGAAGGTGCCAGGAGTCCATATTAAGGAGACGGAGGATTTCCACAGCTTAGATGCAGTTACTGAAGAGGCCCTTTGCCAGGGAACACTCCTTCCCCCACCAAACTTCAAAGCTTGAGGGAACCGGAAGAGCCTGGTATGGAGGTTTCCTTGGAAGAAGGCTGCCCACATATAATGGGGTGGGGGACAAAGAACAGGTGTGAGGAACCCTGAGCTCTCCAGTTGTTGCTGAACTCCAATTCCCATCTGTCCCAACAAGCTTGGCCAATGGTTCAGCAATATCAGGAGTGCCAAAGTTTCCCCACAGCTGATGAAAAGAGGCGGCTGCTAAAGTTGACAATATGGACTCTTCATCGTTTCCTCAAACTTCCATGTGGAAATCTCTAAACAGAGGATATTAGACTGAGGATTCAGACAGAAACTACGACAATGAAATGTGCTGTTTCCTTTTAGAGAAACTGTAGGCACCTCACGGTGTTGGTATCAATGTGCCTATTTCTCACTGGTGCCATTAACATTAATGTTAATAGTATTCGCATGCATGTCAGGAAGAGAGAATTAACCACATAATGAACATTAATAAGCACTCATTTTCAGGTGACATTCATCACTATGAACAATTTTGGAGGCCAAAATACATCAGTGTGATTGCAGCATACAGCGGCCAAAGCAGATTTTAAAAGCTTATCAGACTCATTAAGGGCAGCCAAAGAGACTCACAGGTTTCCACAGGAGAAAGGAAAAACATTATTAGAACATTATAAAACACTAAAGGCTAATAGTTTCTGAGACATTTGGCTCAGCCAAATTCAAATATAGGCAACCAGGACGATTCAGTATTCCCTATAAACAACACTAGCAAGAATTTAAAATGCAAGGCAGCAGAAAACCCGCTTCTACCAGGCAAGCTAGGATTCTACTTTCTTGTTACCCACTACAGTAATACCTCAGGTTACATACGCTTGAGGTTACATACGCTTCAGGTTACACACTCCACTAACCCAGAAATAGTGCTTCAGGTTAAGAATTTTGCTTCAGGATAAGAACAGAAATCAGGCTCCGGCAGTGCAGCAGCAGCAGGAGGCCCCATTAGCTAAAGTGGTGCTTCAGGTTAAGAACAGTTTCAGGTTAAGAACAGACCTCCGGAACAAATTAAATACTTAACCCGAGGTACCACTGTATTGTTAACTATCATTGAACAGAAGAAGTCGGTAAGTAGGTTTGTTGCTTGCATTTAAAACCTACATTTCCTACAAGGACTCATTCTTCTCATTTTGCCAGTCTTAAGTTCAGTTCTCTTCATGTCCACATTGGTTTGAAATATTTTAGGGGGGAAGTGAATCACTGTCTCCCACACCCCTAGTCTCATGATCCCCACCCCATTTTATACCCCCAACAGTGTGATGTGGGTTATGCTGAGACCTAGTGATTAGCCCAGGACTCCCCAGACAGCTTCATGGCTGAGTGAATATTCAAACTTGGATCTCTCCTGTCCTAGTCTTACTTCTTTTAATTTTTATTGATTTGTCATAAGATATGTACAAACGTGTCATGAACCACTACACTGTCTCCCTTAAGGTTAATGTTACACCATACATTATGAACCTGTAAGTTCAATAGGACTTTTCCCTCCATACATGATTTCATTCCCTGTCACAGAAATTTTTCAGGTAGTACATGAACAGGACCCGAAACATTAACTACAGGCAACTCCCGTTTGTGCAGGGGTTGCATTCCTGGCCCCCACACAGGTCAGCGGACCGTGCAAAGTCCACCTCAACCCATTACACCCCCCACTCTGCCCCCTCTTGGGGGGGGGGGTTGCCAAGAAATGGGAAGGGATTGCAGTTTCACAGCAAAAGGTGATTATTATTTCCCCCTGGGAAAGTTCTGTCCCCCCTGCAAAATGCCACCTTTTGCTGTGAAAAATAAACTCAATGACAATTCTGCACAACCCTACATAAAAAGGACTGTAGTATTTCTAAGTACATAAGAGCATGTTGTGTCAGAGTCAGACCACTGATCCGTCTAACTCAATACTGCATACAGGGACTTGCAGCAGGTTTCTGGGGATTCAGATAGGAGTCATCGCAAGCTTGACCTGAACAGGGACAGAACCTGGAATCTTCTGCATGCAAAGCACCCATAGCACATCCTCATGGTTGCAATCATTATTCTCAGTAGGAACAGCTGTAACTAATTTGTTGTTGTTGTTTATAATAATGGAGGATACATTTATGAAAGACATGGGTAAACTGTAACATGTGTCTCTCCAATCTTTTCCTGCAACATCCAACTAAAACTCAAATTATTCATTGCCAAAAACAGTCTCAGTCATTGGGACGTTAAAAGCACCGAGCCATGGATTTAATGGGAGTGAAATGTTCTCATCTGAGGTCAGAGCTGGTCATAATAAATCAGCTCATTTATCTGCTGCAGTATTGAGCATAACCATAACACAGTTCAAAATGGGAGCTAACATGTAACTATGAATGAGAGTTGCATAATTTTAAAGAGGAAACACCATGGAACAGATGGCAGAAGACATAAACGAGAGAGGGGGGAAATGGCAGGGCTGAAAGTAATTGCAAATCTGCTATGATTACTTGAGCAGTGTTGCTATACAAGGACATCTGCGTCACGGCTTCTGTAAAAAGGAAGGGCATGCTAGCTTCTATTTCAACCGTCCCTTTAACAGTTTTGGCCCTCTGTGTAACAAGTATGGAAGGGACAATGGCTTGGTTATGACCAAATCTCCCTGGAGAATAGACTCGCCTCCATTAAATGAATTGCTCAAGCTTCTCATCTTAGAAGAATTTATTAGGGATCTGAACATGCTGGAAGTTCAAGGGTTAGCATTGCAAGGCTGCATTTGAACAATAATGCAACAAAAGGGGCTTTTAGGCAAAAAATAAGGTATGTCATCTGGTTCCTAAACTCTCAAGCCTGGCAAAAGTGCAAATAAATAAATGTATATCAACTCTGAGATTATGGTGTTAGGAACACAGGAAACTGTCTAACACTGAATCAGAGTCATGGGTCCATCTTGCCTGGAACTATCTACACTGACTGGCATGTTGCCTGCTCTATCTGGCGATGCTCTGCTACTGAGCTGCAGCACTAGTCAGTAGATTGCAGCACTAGTCAAAGTGTGTTGAAGCAACACTTAGACCCCAGTGCATTGAATGGGGCTGTAAAATCCTTTTACACCTTCCTTCCATTACTTCAAGCAAATGCTTTGATCACTGGGAGGCGAAAACAGCATGAGTGGTACCGGGGGGGGGGGGGGCACAGGGAGCAAGCACCCCCAAAGCAGTAGCTCTCCCCCCTCCCTTCCACAATTGCTGCGCTCTGTAAATAGCATATGCTGTTGTTGTTTTTCAGAGATCTTAACATGAGGAGCCCAACTTGTCTACCTAGAAATATATTTACCCCTTCTATGCCCCCTCTTTTTTCTGCTTCTGCCACTGGATAACGGCAAGTATGAGGAATCTCCAGGTTCATCACTTTCTGCTCTTCTGGAGCCCTCACCACCCGCATCCCTTCTGCACACAGAATGACAGTGCATGGCAGTACATATTTCAAAAGGGGGTGGGGTGGGGCTCCCTGAATAATGGAAATAAATAAGGTGGTGATAAATCCACACTAAGTGTTAGTCATTTGGAAAGTTTCTCACTGTCTCGCTCTGCTTCCTGGAAGTACCCTTTGTGAAGAAAAGGAGAGAGAGTGAACTGTGTTTTTTAATTGTTAGGAAAAACCAGAGTAAAATGGCAACCCATGTGAAAAGCAACTCTGTTTATTCCTCCCCCATAACACTGTGAATGGAGTACACTGCAGGGGAGGGCAGAATTCACTACAATCATTTAAAGTAAGATGTGTTCACCAATGCAAAACATCCCCCACCTATCTACCCACAAGCTCCTCCTCTGTGCCTTCTTTCCCCTCTTGCATGCTCTGGGTGTTTCCCTAGGCTCTTTTTCACCATGGGGCTGGCTGTATGCTTAGTCCTATGGAAAAACTAAAGGCTGGGCACTCCCTGACCCGCTTTAACACAACTTGTTAACACCATAATTGAACTCAGTGATGTGAAAACTATCGCAAATCACCCAGATTTGTGTTGCCATTCAGGGCACACACACAGCCATTGTACACCCCAAGTATCAGACATGGTGTGCAACTGGCCACATACACACAAAAATGTGTCCTCCACAGCAAGCTGCATATTTATATATATATATATTTACTTTCTGGTTTTCAATCATTGCACTAAACAAAGCCATTCCTAGCACAAAGACCTACAATATCAATAAGCGGGAAGTTGGGGGGGGGTTAATCATAAACAAGCAACAACAGCTACAGACACGACAAGATTTCTAACAGCCTATCTGGTGATGTTGGGCCACTCCTATCCTCAGTTACCACATTTTCCCATGCACAGCAACTGTAGGAAAGATATTAAACTTGTTTTATGTCAACTTCAGTACAAAAATTTGAAGTTACTGTTTTAAAGCTCTGGCAGAGAACTGGCATTATGTCAAGTTAATGTACCATACCTGTTTTCATGTATATTTATTACACACACAAAATCTAGTTATTCAGCTCTGCAGAAACTGTGCTGTAAATACCCATCACAAAGACTCGGTGTATAATAAGATAAAAGTACAATTCAGCATGCAAAGACATGCAAAAGCCTCCCCACCACCACCGCCACCACCTTCAAGGTTTATTCTGTGAAATAGCGGGGGGGGGAGGGGATCAGGCAGGATGTGGAATCTGATGTCACATTACCACATATTGGGTAAAGATGTGCGTAAATCCTGTTGCAAGTGAAAAAGAGCTCCCACTGATACATTCTTTTAAAACTATAGAATTACTATCCATGTCATGCACATTTAATGGATGCCAAGTTATTAGTATTTTAGGGCTAAACAATATAAAATTACAGCATGTCGAAAATGAACAAAAACAAAATTGCACCTTTCTCAAATTACTATTCATAATTCAACAAGACATTCAACTTTTCATTCCACCAACACATTCCTCTAAAGCAATCTCATAATCAAATCCTCTAATAAGCATAATTAAGCATGTAATTGTTTTCAACTACAAAAAAGGCCAGCAAAAGGGGGGGGGGGAGAGACTCTTTGCAAAATGGAAGATTTTACATTCCCATTCAGTTTTGCAGGACAGAACTTACTATTAAATCAAAGGAAGCTTCCTCCATTTTTTTTTTTTTAAGTCAAATGTCCCTAGGTCAAACCATAAAAGGAAGCAGAATGAGTGGAATTGCTGAAAGCATAATAAGCATTTTTGCCTTGTCTTTTCAGTCACACAGGGAGCACGCACTTGCAGATAATGAATGGCAAGAATCCTAGATGCAAGTCTCTAATCAGCTAGAAAGATACCATTTATTTCTGATCTGCACGCCTTCTCTAATGTTGTAGCAGATAATGATTACAATGAAAGGGAAAGGGGGGGGGAGCAGGGTGGATGTGGGCTGTAAATCAGCACTTGAGTGTTTTGTGATTGAGTGGGGGAGTTGTTTAAGAAATAAGTTATAAAACATATGCCTTTAGAATATTTGCTTAGGGAGATGGAAAATATTGGCAAACAACATAAAGGCAACGGTTTGGTGTTTAAAACAGGGGGAGAGGCAAAAACTAAACATATAGGATGTCCTAAGGCATTGCATGCAAAGAAAGGGTAATAACCTCTGGTTTCATTTCCAGTTTCATTTCCAAAATAGGATTGGCTTATACAAATACTGTTCATTTGAGACTTTTGAAGTTATTTAACAAGCAGAGATATTAATGAGCCTTTTGGTCATTCTGCTCCACCCTTCGCAATGGGAGATCAGGGAATCTTTCATTAACTTCCCATTTTGCCCTAAGCAGGAAAATGGTCAACGGGGAATCCTGGAACAAGCCGCCTTCAAACCATGGTTTAATATCCTGGTTCTAAAAGTGTTAACTTTCATTTCCTGGTTCAGAGGAATGGGAAACTATAATTAACAGATAACTTCTGTCCATTAAACTTCAATTAGTTTAATGTTAAGTAAACGTCCAGTGCGCTTCCAACGCCATAAATCTTATCTCAGCAGAGAATTTTGTGCAGCGGTTGAAGAAGGCAGGAGAGTCAGTACCTTTCAATGAAGAATCCTGGAGCAAGCACTTTGGAACTCAGGGAAAACTTTATTTACAAAAAAAAAAACCCTGGCGATAAAGCACACATGCTTTTATCTCCGGCATAAAGAAAACTTTACTCTAAACTTAACTCATATCAGCAAACACGCCCATGGCCACAAAGATGAGTCTGCGAGTCAGGTCAAAGGGGGGAAGGGAAAACACACGGGTGAACTGACTATTTATACAAACTAACTCACATTCCTGGATGCTTAATGACTTCCAGCTGCTCAGTGATTAGAGCGACTTGTTACCTCTTAACCCTTTAGTACCAACAACTTCCTAATTGGTTTGCTCCCACTATGAAGGGAGGAGCATGAGGGCTCTGGAAGAAACAACTGATGAGAGTAGAAATTTTGTTCCCATCTGAAGATGGAAAGCAGCATGGTAAGGGCCAGATAATGCATACTTTTTATCCCCAGACAGGGAAGGGAGAACCAGTGTGGTGTAGAGGCTAGAGTGATGGACCAGGAGACCAAAGTTAAAATCCCTGCTCAGCTAACAAAGCTCACTGAGTGACCTTTGGCCAGCCACAGTCTCTCAGCCTAACCTACCTCACAGGGTTGTTGTGAGGATAAAGCAGGGTGGGTGGGTGTGAATCATATATGCTACCATTAACAACTTGGAGGAAAGGTGAGATATAAATATAATCACTCATTCCCTTATGTTGTAGGACCACCTTTTTAAAGCTGGGCAATATGGTGATGATCTACAGTATGATATTATACACTGGATTTAAAATTATGATGTATCCCCCACCCCTTAATCTGCCATAGACTGAAATGTCCCCCCAGGATATTTACTAATGTTAATTCTCAACTGTACTTGATTTTTCCCACTAGGAATAAGGATTCCACATTGATTTCATTACATTTGACAGTTTGCCCATCACAGGAGGCTAGGTCAGCTGAAGCACAGTAGTGCCCTAAATATAAAGCAAAACACGAATCACAGCTCCCAAAATACAGGACAACGACCTAACCTGTGCCATAGTTAAAGGAACACATAATATATCTTTGGTCAGTTTAGACAATAAAGCAACATCTAAAATTAAGGCAGTCAAGTGCCTGAGAATACTTTTCATACTAAGCATACAAATGACAAACCCTGTGCTTCCAGAGTTCTTAAATTTCAAGGGGAGCCTTTGTGAGATACAGGAAAGCCAGCATGAGAAACATGCCAGCAGGCATAGGGTTAAAGGCACAGCCCCTTTCTGCTCATGTTGCCCCTTAATGGGTGTATACATATTTCCCCTTCTCCCTGTAAGTGTGACTCCCCTCCATATTCATCCTGGCTCAGGGGTGGAAAGCTCAGCTCTTTGGAGGAGATTTTGGGGGAGCACTATGGATTGCGGAAGGGGGTCAACAAAAAATGCCCTCCTCTTCTTCCATTAGCAGAGCTGTCCACTGGATCAAATGCCTTTTGGGGGAGCACAAGAGTCCCAATTGGATTCCACCATTTGCATCAACCTTTAGTCCTTTCCTGGACCAAAGGATGCCTTGACAGTGGATTGCTATACATGTTTATCCAGATGTCAGACCCATTGTGTACAATTGGGTTTACTCCATAACAAGTGTGCTCAAGACTGTCAGCTTGAATTCCCAGCTCTAAACACACTAGGGAGCAAGCTCCATTGAAAACAATGAGTCTCATTTCTGAGTAAAAATGAATAGGATTAGACTGCAAGTAGCAGTTAAATATAAATAAAGAGCAGTCTATTTGGCAAAATAATTTAATCTTCTACTTCCAGCAGGTGCTAATTAAATACCTGTGTCATATAATCAGCAGTCATGTAGGTTATGAAGCCTGATTTAACATATAAATAATGATGAGATAAAAGAGATCTTTTGAATGAAATCAAAGTAAGAAGCAATCATTATGTGTAATCATTATCACAATTTAATGGCATTATGTGCCAGAACAGGGCTATGAGGTAGAATGACGGTATCTAATATCCTCTTTCTGTTTTGTCATTTGCTAAAATGCTGCTTGTATCTTTCGCAGGTACAAGCTAAGTAAATGGATAACCTAGAACATTTAAGCCTGATAACACAAAGAAGTAGCCATGTCACAACTAACACATCCATTTAAAAAGTTTCCTTTCACCTAAACAAGAACACAAACAATCCTTGCTCAACTGTCAAACATTAACATGTGACCTTGCAACAGATTTACATAATATGAGATGGGGACAAACAGAATAACATTATTCCAATGGGATTCATAGGCCGGGTGTCACATCAACCTAATGCCGCCTGAATTCATGACAGGTACAGTTTTACTGTGAGATTAAAACCTTCACAGCAGCACCCACATGAAACCTCCTAAACAAGAGGGTTACCTGATGTGGAGCCCTTGAGAAGCTCTTGGACTACAACTCCCATCAATCCCTGCCAACATGGCCAATAGTCAGGGATGAAGGGAGTTTTAGTTTTAAGAATTTCTGAAGGGCACCACATTAGCTACCCTTGTCCTAGACCAAAGGCACTCCATGGACCTCATGAATCTGTAAGTTGCTGTTTCTCTGGTTTTCTATTTTTTACAGCTTTAAGTTCAGTTCTCCACATTTCTGCATCAGTTTGCGATTAAAAAACAAAAAGTTCTGCATGAAAATTCATCAGTACTTTAGTGCAAATTTCTCCTATGTACATATAGGAGTTTTCACCTAACATTTTATACGTCATTTCATTAATACATGTATTTTTGTGTACATCTTCTCCTACTAAATTAATTTTCATACTCATTATTTCATTGGAGAACTGCATCACAAAATTTGGAGAAGTGAAAATTTCTAAAAATAGGGATGTTTTGGAAAGTGCAAATTAGGTAGGTTCACATTAAAAACTGAGCTGAATTTCTACCTCACCCCTAGCCTATGGTAGTATCACTAGCACAGAGACAACAGCTGTTGATGTGGTGCCCTCCAGATGTTGCAGACCATAATTCATCTTTGATCACTGGCCATGGTGGCTGGGACTCACAGGAGTTGTCATCCACAATATCCAGAGGGCACTACATTGGTTGCTTTTTCATAAAAGCTCCAAGGCAGCAGGCTATTTCATGGGAGTGGTAGTTCCTGCCCCAATGCAAAGCACTCCCCCAAACATACAACAATGCTTTCTTGCTATAGTAGGCTCATTGTTGCTGCTTATGAGATATATGCAAACAACATAATAATGCTCACCAATACCCTTCCTAACTGGGATGTTGTGGTGTGGAAGGCATGATATGCATATCTGAGAGAGATTACATATGCACACTACTGAAGATGTTGCCATGTGGCTAAATACTGACAAGATGAATACTGAAGAAGCAGATACTAACAATCCTCTCAGGGTCTTTGTAAGAATTGAAATTCAGTAAAGGCATCATTCAAATGATGAGCATTAATCACAATTAGAACTATTCAGTAAACATTTTGCATTTAAAAACGAATAAGGGAATGATTTGTATCCAAATGTGTAACCCCATAATCTTTACTTTGAGAGATTCACTGCTCTAACCTCCAAGTGTGCAAGGTCTTGTGACTGCAAGCGCAAACACAACTCACGTAGGCCAACTCAGGTGGGACATCCAAGTTCAGTGTTTGAGTTGACATAATAAAAGTGCCTTAGCAAAAATGAGAACACACACACATCAACAATACCAAGATACACAACACCAGCAATACTATACCACACACATTTCTCTCTCTCTCTCTCTCTCTCTCTCTCTCTCTCTCACACACACACACACACACACACACGGCAAAGAAGTTATCTGCCTGGGAAAGGAGCACATACATTAAAGCCATTAAGAGAATGATCAAACACAAACGTGTTGAACTGCAGAAACTACAGTTTCTCATATTCAGAAGACGCAGGAAACTGTGGCCTGTTATAAGCCATACAAAACTTCCTCCCCTTACATGCAAAGACCCCCAAGGAGCATCTCATTCCCATCGCAACAAATAACAAACCCAGTTGTTGAACTTTGCTCTCAATGAGCCAGAGAAACATTCTAGCAAGTCTCACATACTTGCAGCAATTCTTCTTCCATTATCTGCTGGTCTGTGCTTTAAGATCTACAGAGGGGACCCTTCTCCTGAGCTCACTGATGATTGTAGCTCATGGGATAGTAATACAGGGAGGAGGAACTGTCAGCCCCTAGGGGCACAGTTGGCTCCTTCCTTACACAACTGCAGACATGGCCTGAAAACACACCTCTTTAAGCCAGAGTGATGCTGCTTGGTTGTTGTTGTTTTTGTTAGGATTTCTGTTGTTGTTTTGTTTTAGGATTTTGATTTTTTAATAGCAGGACTTGTTACTTTTTTATTTTTAGTTTAAATTTTACTATTTTATTGTGTAGCTTGTTGTTTTAACTGGAGAGATGTGTAAACTGAGGTCTTTTTTGATGAAGGGGAGTTAAAACATTGTAAACAAAAAAAAAACACAAAAAAAGTATAGAGAAAATCTATTTTCTCTTGATCCATGCAAGGTGTAGAGTAGACAACCCAGGAACACATTTCTAATTTTATCTTCCAGGACCAAAAGATAATAGAACTCCTTTAAATGCAAGGTGGGAGAGACAAAGGTTTAGTTTAGTTTTTCTATATTCCCTATTAACTATTTCCTAATGTTTCCTCCACTTGTATGTGAAATATTTAAGTGTTTTCACTTTGCTAATAAGTTCTTTGAAGGGACCTTGTAGGGTTTTCTTTTTAACTCTTCAGAAATGTACACAGAGAAATGAACTCACAGAGCCAAACTCATAGAGGAGAAAGCTGGCTTCCAAGCAGCTATCTTCATTCATATGTAGGCAAGGTGCAATTCTGTTGTGTGTACATATATACATATAATATTAGCACATGTGCAAATGAGATTGAGTTTATTCTAAAACAAAAGGTAGGCTGTGTTTTTTCACAAGCAGCCTCAAATAAAAACAAAGTGCTCAAATAAAAACACAAAAACAGTGCTCATCTTAACACATTTTGCTCCATTACACACACCAAAGCACCAGGGCTGGGACCAGTTTCTATTCTAAGATACAGATTACCCAAGCGTGCTTCTGTTTGCAAGCAGAATTTCTGCACCCTCATTTTGTCAGTCAAATGCAACTTGCAGTACATCTGCTTTGGGGTATAGTGGTTGATCATGTAGATCGCAAAGTCAATTAGCAGATCATGGAAGCATTTCAGTTTTGAACACCTTCAGCTCTACAGAATGGAGAAGGCCTGAAGTGTAATTTAGCACACAGCAAAGCATTTTATGCGCTCCTCAGACAATTAGTGGCCCTGCTCCTTAGTTTGCATGATTTTACCATCCTGTTTGACTGTCAAAAATACATTTCTCTTCTGCTTAAAGAATTTAAGGCGGTTATTTTAACTCTCACATTGAACTGTAGAAATAATTGATATGCAACATAAATGTGAAAATCATTAAACATTTTTTTTGTTTAATAGTGAGATGAGCATATGGTGGCCCCAATCCCCCAACAGTGCAGTGAACCTTTTCTGACACTGATGGGGAAAGCCCTTGTTTATCTGAACATACACGAGCGCTTACCTAGTACGTAAAAAGGTAAAGGTAAAGGGACCCCTGACCATTAGGTTCAGTCATGACCGACTCTGGGGTTGCGGCGCTCATCTCGCTTTATTGGCCGAGGGAGCTGGCGTACAGCTTTCGGGTCATGTGGCCAGCATGACTAAGCCGCTTCTGGCGAACCAGAGCAGCGCATGGAAACGCCGTTTACCTTCCCGCCGGAGTGGTACCTATTTATCTACTTGCACTTTGATGTGCTTTCAAACTGTTAGGTTGGCAGGAGCAGGGACCGAGCAACTGGAGCTCACCCCGTCACGGGGATTCGAACCACTAACCTTCTGATTGGCAAGTCCTAGGCTCTGTGGTTTAACCCACAGTGCCACCCACGTCCTTTAAATTGATAAAGGTACCTATACGTACCTTTATCAATTTAGATTTCTTGCCGCATATTACATCACTGCTTTTATCAATTTCATACCAGAATCTGGTTCTAAATCAGCAATGCATCACAGGAAATTACTCATTGGCCATACAGAATCTTACCATCCTTGAACTGTGATGTCAGTTTAAAAGCTTTTAAAACAGTACAGTGGTACCTTGGGTTAAGTACTTAATTCGTTCTGGAGGTCCGTACTTAACCTGAAACTGTTCTTAACCTGAAGCACCACTTTAGCTAATGGGGCCTCCTGCTGCTGCTGCTGCGCCGCCGGAGCACGATTTCTGTTCTCATCCTGAAGCAAAGTTCTTAACCTGAAGCACTATTTCTGGGTTAGCGGAGTGTGTAACCTGAAGCGTATGTAACCTGAAGCATATGTAACCTGAGGTACAACTGTATTTGTATGTCAAGAACACAAAGCATTTTCTTTTCATAACAATCGTAGGGGTGGGAGTTCATTTTCATCCAGGAACCTCAGCTGAATTCATACCCTCTTAATCTGATTATTTCTTTCCATTGTTAAATGCCATTATAGAGCTACAGAGAAGAATGTGTCTGAACAAAAATGGTGACACATGCTCAAAGAAGAAGGCAACCAATTTTTGGAAACCATAATTTAGAAGGTTGAGTTCAGGCGAATTTGTTCCAAAATGAAGCTCTCAAATGTAATTTTATCCATATAAGGAGGTGTGTACAGTGGTACCTCGGGTTAATTACTTAATTCATTCCGGAGGTCTGTTCTTAACCTGAAACTGCTCTTAACCTGAGGTACCACTTTAGCTAATGGGGCCTCCTGCTGCCGCCGCTGAGCGATTTCTGTTCTCCACCTGAAGCAAAGTTCTTAACCCAAGGTTCTATTTCTGGGTTAACGGAGTCTGTAACCTGAAGCATCTGTAACCTGAAGCATCTGTAACCCGAGTTACCGCTGTACCTACGGGACCGCCTCTCCTGGTATGTCCCACAGAGAAATTTACGGTCTGCAAATAAAAACATCCTAAAGATCCCAGGCCACAGAGAGGTTAGGCTGGCCTCAACTAGAGCCAGGGCTTTCTCGGCCGCGGCTCCAATCTGGTGGAATGCTCTGTCACAAGAGACCAGGGCCCTGCAGGACCTGACATCCTTCCGCAGGGCCTGCAAGACAGAGCTGTTCCACCAGGCCTTTGGTCCTCTGGCAATCTGCACAGAATTTTGCTTGATGGTTGCCATTAATTTGATTTTAATTTGATTTAATTAATTTTATAATGAATGTTTTTAGAATGTTGGACTATTTTGATTGTTGTTAGCCACCCTGAGCCCAGCTTCGGCTAGGGAGGGCGGGATATAAATAAAAATTTTTATTATTATTATTATTATTATTATTATTATTATTATTGACCACATTGGGGGGGTGTGAAATGGTGGCTTTGCAGGAACAGAATGCACTTTTGTTCAAGCAAAGTAGGGCATGCAACTGTTACCATCACTCCCTCCACCTCCTGCCAATGTACCACATCAATTACTGCTCAGGAGGATTCCCCCATCACTCATTCTGGCTATCAAATTGCTTCCAGGCACAATTTAAAGTGATTGCATTCTCCTTTGCAGCCCTAAACAATTATTTGAAGGAACGCCATCACCCTTTTTAATGTGCCTGAGCTTTAGGGCTGGTGTCAGACTCTCTGGTCTCTTATCCCCCAGGAAAGATCAGGTTGGCACTCAACATATATGGAACTCCCCCCTAGAGATTTTTCGCCGGACCTCTCATTCATTCCAAGCCTTCCCCAATTAATTTATCACATGTTTATATAGGGGTTTTTTCTGATGAATGTCCTATGTTGGCTTTGTACTGTTGATTATTTCTGGAGTTCGTAGCTTTATTTTTATAGCCCGTGTAGTTACCACATAGTTTTTCATTTGTCCTGGAAGCCACTGTTGTGCCACTTAAAAAGCAAGGATATTAAATAAAATTTATCAGGAATGCTTTGACTGTAACCAAGGGGTTGGTTTCAATGACCTGGGGAGGAGTCTGTTCCATCACTCTAAATCTATAAAGACCAAAACATCTTCTCCATTCTGCACTTTCCTTGTCAAACACCATATTGGCCTCCTCTAAAGTGTCATTGGCCAATTGTGGAAAAAGTAATTAGTTGCACTCCACTTCCTGCTAATTATTGAGTGTATAATCTGCCAAATGATGTACAGGCTCTTGTTGACTGTGGCCCACTGCCTCCCTTTGCTACCGCAGACAAACTCACAGGCAGGCAGCGAATGGCTTACCAGTGACAGCTGGCAAACCAGCCTCTGGGAATAAAACATTTTAGCACTTCATAAATTTCTAACAAGGTTTCAAATTGATGCAGTTTTCCTCCTCTCAGCTCTGCCAGCCTAGCAAAAGGGGTAAAAAAAACACGCTAATTAAATCTACAGAGGGGGAAGGGGAGACACATAGTGTATGACTGGTAAGATAGTTCATTATTTTTAATAAGTAGCAATGATGTTGCGACTCCAAAGGAAGTTGGGAGCTGTCCTCTCCTACCAAACAAACAAAATAGGAGTGAAAAAGCCAAAACAGATTCTTCTATCCCATTCGTGTTTATGTTCTTAAAAACTTTAATGGAAGCTGAAATACAGCACACTTTATATTGATCCTTAATTTCAAGGGTCAGACTAGACAGATTCAAAATTCCTCTAGTATAATATGTACTGTCATGTACACAATACCATTTTTACAGTTGATGACAGAATTTGATCTTGCTTGGATAACTGCCACGTATGATATTGGGGGGGTGGCATGCCAGGACCAGATTAAGACCTTCAGAGGCCCTAAGCACTTGAAAACATTTTGGTGCCACCATATATATCTAATTCAAAATATAAACAATAATAAACCATAAAATAAAATTTTATTTTTTCAAAATGAAACAAAACCTACAGTAAAATGGGAAATATTCTTTATTTTTGTATACTTCCACTTTATTTATATTTGGAAAAAATTCTCCTACTTTTTCTGACTGCAAAGTCTTTAATCAGATCCTCAGAACTAATATTAAGTAACACATCAGCTTCTATACTTGGTAGAGATAAGGCATTAATCCTGCCTTGTTGCATAGTTGTTTTGTTAATATACCTCAACTGAAAAAATGTGAACTCAGCTGAGCAATTTGTGACCATTAATGTTAAACATCCAGCAATGGAAATGCCCCCCTTTCCTTGATGCCCCAAGCGCGTGCTTATTTTGCTTAATGGTTAATCCGGCCCTGGGGTTTGCTACTGGTTTGTTTCCAAGACTGCTTATTCACATGACAGCCTATGTATGGGTCCAGAGATCTTAGGAAGACCCTCTGCTCTCCGTCTCACCAATATCAGATGCTCCGGTTCTTGCACTTTTAGTGGGTGGTATCAAACTATGGAACCCCTTTCCTGACTCCAAAGAAGGCCTGACTCACCACTTCCTGATGGCCTTCCACCAACAGGTAACAACTAGGACTTCAGCCTGTGATTTAATATAATCCAGTTAATAAATAAAACTTTGCAGTGGACACTGAGCCACTGCTAAAAATAGCAGCCATATATCACGTTCACTCTTCTCCTTCTGTAATGTGTTGTCAAACCCACCTGTGGCCTGACTTCATCAAGTTGTACATACGGCACCATCACAAAATGACACCAGCCGTGTTTATAGTAATGTCTAGTACAATCTCAGGATTGGCTCAAATGTCCTGACCTGCAATTGTATGCATGTGTAGTCAGAAGTAATCTCCACTGAGTTCTGCGAGTGCAGAACAGCAGCTTGAAGGCCACTGCCTGTACAATGGAGATCCTCTCTGCTATGTGAAAGTCCAGTCCTGTGCAGCATTAGCTAACTGCCACCATCACATCCCAGGGGGAAGCTGATGTATTAACCATGCATGTGATGCATTAATGTTGCACAAGGCAGAGGAGTTCAAATGTCATTTATTTGTTTGCTTTGTTTTATATATTTATAGACTGCCCTTTATAGTATTTACTTGCTGAGATTCCCATCATATCCAACATAGACAAGCATCTTGCAGAGACTCTGCTGATCAACAAGAATTGAGGGGGAGGGGCAGGTGAAAAAGAGGTCAGTTTATTATGTAGGGAATCTCAACAGGTATAGCTTTCTCATGCGTTGAAATCCCCTTTCCTATACAGTTATTGGAGATGCAAGAGCCCTATCCACCCTAAGCATGCAAAATAACTGATCAGGCATATTTACTTTTATTAAATCAGCTAGAAAGCAAAAGAAAGCAACTTTCCAGATTTTAAAAAGGTAGTTGTATAGCCAGGATGACAAGAGCATGTGTTGGCAATGGAGTCGAAACTGTGGGTATTATCTATGAAAGTGTCATTATGAAATCAACCCACAAAGGAGTAATGCCACATTAAAACCAAGTATTGTGGTGTGTGTGTGTGTGTAGATATGTGTAGCCACTAGTTATAACATAAAAGGGTAATGGTGTACACAGACTCAGAGGTACCCTCCACTGGCTTTCTTCTTCAGCTTTCCCAAGGTTGAGCTCTGACATCAAAAACAAGTTCTGGAATAAATAATTCCATCATTCCACCAGCATTCAGTAACAGCAGCTATACTTTTCCAATTGGGATACATCATTTTTTTAAAGGATACAGGAATGTGTAGAAATTGATGCCCTTGTGTGTTTGATTTACGATTAAGAAACAGATGATTAAGGAAGGGGGAAGTGTTTGGATGAACCACATAGTATTATCAGCCTCAGTGCTGCTTCTGCCAAATAGCAGTGACAAATGACAATGACCTACTTATGGCCCGACTTTCCCCATCTTTTAATTAACTTGCGCACCTAAAGGAAGCAAAGCTGATCTTTTGGCCTGCAGCATCCACTATCATGAAACAAGCCTCGAGCCTGCAATGTCAAGAGGGGACATCCAGAAGATGTATTCCCAAGCTCAAGTAGTCACATGATCCAGTTCTCCCCTACGACAAGCCCGACTTCTCAGATAGGCTGAGAGAAATCCATGATTTCAAATTGTGCCAAGGGTACAAAAACCTTGCATTTTTCAGCTCTGCAGGGGGTCCTTAAAAACAATTTACTGTACTAGTGGATCTCTTTGAAAGGCAGAGCACAACCACTCCCATGCCCAGCTAGAAAACCTTGCCACCATTTCCTTTCATCTCTTTTAGCTATATAAATATAATAATAATAATAATAATAATAATAATAATAATAATAATAATAATAATAATAATAATTTATTATTTATACCCCGCCCATCTGGCTGGGCCTCCCCAGCTACTCTGGGTGGCTTCCATAGAATAAAAGTTCTCCAGGTGGAGAAACCAGCCAGCCCCACCTGGAGAACTGCTCAGCTGCACTTAGAAGTTCAGAAAGATGATTGGGTGAGAGATAAGAGGGAATAAAAGGAACAGCTCAGCAAGGACTCTTCCAACTTCCTTGTCCAGGGCTGACTGAACTAGAGTCAGCTTTCAGGTGCGTGCTTTCATACAACACCTATACCAATGTCAAAATATTACTGGTGGGTTAAACAACTATCACGTGCTCCCAAATGCTATAAAGATTTTGTAAAGCCTTGAAATGCTTCCTTTGCCACTTGCTTAATTGGCTACTTATACCTTCATTTCTGAATGCCACTATCACTCTCTACCAGTTTCTTGAGTAATTCTCACTAGAGAATTGCAGTATTCAAAGTCAACTCAAACAGGGACTTGAACAACTCCGTCATTGGACAAGGTTACACACAAAAAAATCACCTGTATTAGTTTTTTGCTAATCCCCTAAAACATGAACATTTAATCCTTTAGTTTATTATATCCAGTAGTACACATACAGAGGCTTAAAAAAAAAACAGTATTATGTAATCAGAACTGTCCAGTTCTAATAACACTGTAAATAAGAATATATGCATTAAAGAGACATACAGCGTATTTCTCCTGTCAGGTAGGCATTCCCTTACAGTCTGATCCTTCAAGATGCTACCCAGAGGCACTTATAGAATTTGGGGGTTTTGAATCTATAGTCAGCATAAAATTAAAATGGGACTTATGTACCCACTCTGCTGGGCAGACCTGTAGAGCAGAATGCCAAATCTATGCAGACATTTCTGAAATTGGAGGACTGTTAAAGAATGTTCAATGTGGCTCTTTCTAATAGCCTTGCAAGGTATGATGCCTAGCCTCCTAGGCTGGTCCCATTTGCTAGGGGTGAGTTGCTGTGAATGTGGCTTCAAAAGAGCAACTAAAAGGAAACCCGCCGCCCTCCAAAAAAACCCACCCTTCCAGCACTTCTTATACCAACCCTTGATAAAACTGCTATTCCAACAACACAATGGAGGTTTTGCTTCTGGTCTGTTGTAGGGCAGGGGAAGTAATCGTTAATTAGTAATAGAAAGATGAAATGCTACAGAAAACAGGAAGGTGTTTCAGTCTCACAAGCAACAGATCTGTCAAATAGTAGTCTTATTAGGTAAAAAATATCATGCAAATATAGAACCTTTTAACAGTATTGTGTTTTCATAGGCTCCACTTTGCACATTTAAGCATTTGCTTAAAGCAATAAGTTCAAATGATGTGATAAGCATCAGTTGCACAATGGCCAAAATGGTTGCTAAAATGGTGATCACAAAGGGAGGCTTGATCAGCCATAGGCTTTATGATGATAAAGGGTTGAAAACTGTATTATAGGACAGCAGCTACCTTGGAGCCTTCCTATAGCACAAAACCAGTAACTGTTTGAGCCTTCCCCAAGTGTAGCAACTATAGCAACCTGCCCCCCCTCCCCAAATAAACCCACATAATTATGGCAAGCAGTTCCGAGCACAGCTAGTTGCTCCTCTGACTTTCAATTCACCATGCCACCACAAAGCACCTTGCCAGAAGGGGGTAGGTAGTAGTGAGTCACTAGACACACAGATGCATTTAAAGCCATCAACACATGGCTCCAAGTTTGTCAGAAATTAGTACTTGGAAAGCCTCAAAGGCATGAAAGTATCTACAAACGGCGATGTCAGAGGCTGTGCATATACACAGTGTTGGGATCTGCAGCTATCAGCAGCTATTCAGGCAGCTGTTTAAGCTGGGTGAATGTTTAGGGTAAAATTCAGCACCCTGAATCATTATGCACTGATGAACTATTTATGTAATCAAAATGTCATACAAGATACCGTGATGTAGATTGATTTTCTGCTCTATTTCCTAAGGTTAGACATTCATTCTTAAAGTAAAAAAAGGTGAGGCCTGGAACCAAATAATGTTGAAACTGCTATAATGGCATGGACAGGAATCTTTTAGACGAGCCATACATATATGCATAAAATGGATTCACTTCTGTACTATTTAATCCTTGAGAGGAATTAGTATTAGAAATGCAAAGGGGAAATGATTTTCCGTACTGAAATGCAGAGTACAATGGGTGCACAAACAAGAAGAACAAGTAGTTTTGCTAAATGTTTCCACCGGCATTTCTACAGCTTTGCTGGCAGAGCCTCCTCAGCAAATCAACTGGGAATTATTAAAAGGCACTAACTATAATCATTTCAAGTTATATTGTGTAAGCAACATGCAATCTCTTTCAATGTATAGGCTAAAGGAAAATCCTAACATACTATGGCGCATAACGTTCACCTATGAATGTAAGAGTTGAAATTATAGCCTGAGGGGCTCACTCCCCAAACAGAAGTCACCATAATTTTCTGAAATTCTGGATTTCATTGGGGGGAAGGTACAAATCATGAAAAGTTTGTGCATTTTTGCAACAAATAGTAAGAGGAAAATGAAAATGTTCTGTGGGATTGGCTTTAAGGATTGTTTATGAATGTTTGTAGGAAGCTGCCTTGAAAAACTGGGGTGAAAAATCTCTTCTATTATAAACAGCAACTAAAGAGAAAATACCGTGTATCCTCAGGTATCCATTGGGGTAGGGGATACTATCAAATGTGAACTGCTCCAAAGATATATAAACTCAAATTCCAACCTTGTGAAGGCAACAGCAAGTGGGGACAGGGTTAAGCACTCTCTCCCCCCAGCTACTTCTCTGGCCTTGCTCCTTTTTCTGGAAATGATTTCCCATTTCTTCATGTGCCTTTGGGTTTATGATATATGCATCTGTATGTGACTTTGCCCGCGTCCTCAAATCCATTTTTTAAAAAATATGACTTCTTGTTGAGTTTATATTTTTTTAAAGGCCTGTTGACACCCTCAATTCAACTAGTTGGCATATAATGTCAGGAGTCTGAGGGAGTATTAATGTTGTCAGGTGCTGCTGGCATTTTAGCACTTCAAGAAACAAAGTCTCCTTGTGCTAATGCAGACCAAGTTGCAATCAACTATGGAGGTAAAGCATGCTTGGCGGATTTTTGGTCGGAGGAGTACAGGAGAGTCCAAAGCGGCCTTGGTGACATTAAAAACTGAATGTGAGTCGAATGGGTGTTGCTGCTGAGATTCATTAGCTCTAAATGCCTATTGATGAAAATATATTATACACTTTCCTGAGCATTAAAATCACAGATTTACAAAGGAACAAAAAAAGCCCTTGCATTCAAAGGTGTGATTAAATCTTCTATATATAGTCATTTAATTTTGTTTTACATTTTTTACTGATTTTATTTGCATTTTCGCAGTAACTACTTTACGTGTATTTGGTTTTTTTAATTAACTGTTTTGTGGGTGCTGGCTGTGTTTTTAATCTTCTACTTTATTTGTGAATCACTCAGAAAGCTTTTTAAATGATTTATAATGTTTTCTAAATAAAAATTAATACATGTATACAGTAATCCACCTTCCCTGCAGGGCAGTGTTTATTCCTCGTCTTTATCTTTACAACAGCCCTGCATGATAAGATTTGATTGAGACTAACTGAAGACCAGCCTGGGAGATTCCAAGGAAAGCATGGATTTGAAAGCAGGTCTCGATCAAAATCCAGCAGCACTCTATCCACTACAGTGGTACCTTGGGTTACAGATGCTTCAGGTTACATACACTTCAGGTTACAGACTCCGCTAACCCAGAAATAGTACCTCATACCTTGCTTCAGGATGAGAACAGAAATCATGCGGCAGCACAGTGGCAGTGGGAGGCCCCATTAGCTAAAGTGGTACCTCAGATTAAGAACAGTTTCAGATTAAGAACGGATCTCCAGAACGACTGTACCACTGTACATGATATTCGTTCTCTTAAGGACATAGGAATACCTTGGACTAATGGCAGCCCTAGGTGAGCCATGGGATGGTTTGACTGTGGGAAGTTCAGAAGCTTATAAAGCTGATGTGTTTTAACTATTCAGTTAAGATTAACCACATTTTAAGACTGAAACAACACCCAAACTGTGGGTAATCTAGAATCCGTGGAAGCTTCCAATCTCCTTGTGGACATACACTGGACAAACAGAGCAGGAGAGAAGGATGCAAGAAAGGGTTCACTGTGGCTCATCCTTTTAACATAAAACTATGGTTTAGCATTATGTGCTAATCAGGCCATTCTTTGATCATCATGCAAAGACTTGTCCCACAGGTTACATTTACACATATTCCCACCATTCGGTAGGCATGCCAATAGCAATAAAGCAAAGTCCTTAAAATCTGCTTTCATCACACCCTTCAGCTTTATCAGTCAAAGTCTAATTTCTCCTCTGGATAACTTCAGAAGTGCACTTCTGAAGAACTACACAAAAATGTACTTTGTGCAAGACAGCATTTTCACAGCACTTGCTCACCACATGTTTCATGAGAAATGTAGCTTCATCTTTTCCAGCAGGGAGCGCATAAGGCGGGAAGCCACTTATCCCATCATTAAAGATAGATAGGCTACTAGGTCCACAGCGCAATGAAATCCTCACGTCGCAGCATAAGAGAAACTTGACAAAGTCCCCTGTACTTGAAACTAAAGTAGAGAGGAAAAGACCTTCTCTAAGCAGAATATTTCATCTCCAAACACAGCTTCATGTCCTGGGGCTGCCGAACAGAAGGAAACATATTCAGGCCTCCACTAGTGGTCAGCAGATGATGGGCCCTTGGAGACTGCCTCCCAGAAATAACATCATGGCAAGGCAAACACCAGTCTGGCCCCAATCACTGCTCAAGAAAATGAATAGTTGCAAGGAGTTTGCTTCCACCATCCCTGCCAGACTCTACTCCACCTGCCAGTTGCCCTGGGAAAGGAAGCTAAGGGGTATCTGACTAGTTTCAGTTTTTGTATATAGTTTTGCAGTAGCACACAGCTAAGTAAAGTTTGTTTCTTCTAATCCAGTCCTTGTCGCTCATTTTTTAAATCCACTTCTGGAAATGTAGCAGAACCGTAGTGCTCAGGTCCATGTTAGTTGTTTTCGGGGGGGGGGGTGTCCATTTGCAATACTGGAAACCCATAATATCATGGGAGTTTTGCTCACAGAACAAAATTCTAGATGGTATCTTGGCATAACGTGGGGTGAATCACGCGGGAACAGACTCACACAAGCCCAGAAAAGGATCCATTGACATCTATTGTTATGGGCACACAGGTACCGCTGAAATTTAGTGCAACATGGTGGCAAAGGCATCTCCCAATTTAGGAACATCCGAATGATGCACAATTGCACACTTGTGCTTGGCACCAAACTGTGGCCCCAAAACTTCATAAAGATGTGATAAAAGGGGTGGGGCAGAGTGGGCTTACACATGCTCCAACAACATGCGTGGGGATCCAGAATGGAACCCCCATGCAATCACAAAGCCACAGTTCCATAAACTCAACAGGTACTTCAGTATAAAATAAACGTTAGAAATTAGAACAGAAGCTCTAGCATTATAACTAGTAAAACTAGTGTAATTAAACCCCACATCTGAATGCAGCCCTGCAATTACTATGGGGGATAGGGGGAAATCTCCTTCATTGGAGGTCTTCAAACAGGGTTAGACAGTCTTCCATTGGCATGTCCTTGCTCTGAACTTCCTGCATTGAACAGGGGGCTAGACTAGATGGTCCATGAGGTCCCTTCCAATTGTATGATTAATGCGGAAGCTGTACCGATGTCCTGTATATAACATGAAGACACATGAAGCCAAAGCATTTCTGACAAATTGGGCTCCCTCCGTCAGACACTTATTAATTCATACATTTTGAAGTAACTCACTTACCCTATCAGAGGAAAGATAAGTGGATGTTCTCTCCTCTTCTCCTTTGGTAGTCATCATTATATTTTTAATATCATCCCTGCTGTAAAAAGACTTTTCGCACTTAAAAGTAATCTAAAGACTTTGCATCCATCCTGAAGCCTCTTTGCATATCAGGCTGAGTAGCAGTTTCTAATTGAAATGATTTTTCATGGAGTTAAACTATAAGAGGCGATGTAAGCGATGCAGTTAAATTATTTATTCAGCTCATTTAAAATTAATTAGATTTTACTCTGTACACAGCCAGGCTATACCAGAGTGCTTGATTTTTAAAACCTCTATCATCAGGCAACAATGGATGATGGCTTTTCCCTTGTCACTTTTGTTTTACTTTTCTCTGGAGACTTTGAGAATCCCAGATCAAATCACAGCTGAATGTAAGGCATTCCTTTGAATTAAGGCATGAAATAAGAAACAGGGTCCCAAAATTTGAAAAAACTAAACCAACCTCACACTTATCTTCAGAATATGCGGATATCCTATCCTGACACATGGCCATTGGAGAAGCTTAGGCACTCTCAATCCCAACAGAAAGAAAAAATAAAAAAGTTGCTAGAAGGATAGCCATTCTTGAACACACAGCTTGGGATGTGGTTGGTCTCAATTAGCTCCAAGACTGATACTAAAAAAGTGTTAAATAATGGGGAAATGGTTAACACTGGGGAGCAGGGAAAGGGCCAATCCAAAATAGGTTTGATCACTTCACCTACTCCAATTTATTTTTAAAAGAGGAAAAAAACTAGAGTGTTGGGTAACGCAATGGTTTCAAGAATAGCACACTTGGAAAATGGTGAACCAGATACAGTGGTACCTCTGGTTACATACTTAATTCGTTCCGGAGGTCCGTTCTTAACCTGAAACTGTTCTTAACCTGAAGCACCACTTTAGCTAATGGGACCTCCTGCTGCCACTGTGCCACTGGAGCACAATTTCTGTTCTCATCCTGAAGCAAAGTTCTTAACCCGAGGTACTATTTCTGGGTTAGCAGAGTCTGTAACCTGAAGCGTATGTGACCCAGGGTACCACTGTACAAGACTTCTATGGATGAAAAGCAAAACATAAAGCATTTTAACAATCAAAGAAGTCAACGCAAAATAAGAAGAGTTATAAAGCAAACCAGTCCTTTTTAGTGCAGCCTCTAAAGACTTCACCTTCTGTTTTCAGTGCAATATATTCTCCAATGCTGTAAATAATTGTATCTGCAAACTCACCCAATTCTGAAAAGAGTCAACTTGCTATCATTTTTTGAAATTCCCTGTAAAGCAAACAAGATTTTCTACACATTCTATAGAGTTTGGTTTGAATCAACTGGGGAAAGGCTGCTGCTCAGTAGGGAAACACATGTTTTACATGCAGATGGTCCCAGTTTCAAACCACAGCATCATCTTGTAGGTTGGGAAGGAACCCTGTCTCAAATACTGGAGAACCACACAGCCAATTGGTGTACCATAGACAATACTGATCTAGACGTATCAATGAACTGACTTGGTATGATGCAGCTTTGTATTTCCTAATATTCAAACACTTCCATTTTGAAGTAGCATGACCTAGTATCTCAGCTTCTCAAGATAGAACAAAACAAAAGTTCAATTAAATTACATCATGGTTTGAGCAACATACATGCTTGCAAATTTAAAAACATTATATATAATGTATGGAAATGATACACAATTTCATAGCTGATTTAAAATTTCTCAGAAAGTTATTTTCTAGATAAGACTGACCATATTTCCCGAAAATGCATAATGGATGTGACCTAAAGTCCTTTACAGAGAGATTTTCCTGCTCTTGATTAGGAAGAGAAATGCACCAACCAGGATTTCCCTGCATGCACTGGGGCAGCTCAATCATGACCAAAAAACTTTAGCATAAAAGAGTGGATGGAATTCAATGCAGCACTATGTTGAACATTCTCTTGCTGCAAATTATCAACCTGCCAAACAGAATGATTCCCCCTCTGCTGAATGCTGTTTGGGGGGTTCTCCCAAACCACACAGTACCAACTTTGGTGGGCAAAGGAGAAAGAGGAAGAAAATTGTGCAAGCAGAAGGTGAATTCCGCCCTTTGCTTTCTGGGTACTGTCTAGGTCAAACAGAATGAACACTTAGCTTAAGGCACCACCTTATAAATGTCATATAACCCTGAAAGAACACAGAATGCCTTCCATAAAAAAGACACCACACAAATATTTATCTGCAAACCAATAATGCAGTCTCTAAAGTGTAGTGTTGCTAGGTTACTGCCAAGAATCTTTTTAGCTTGAGACAGTGTCATAGCTCTCTAGCAGTTGGCGATTAAATGAACAGTAGAAGTCTAAAATAAAGCACAACAAAAAGAAAGGGCAACCTTGGTATGTGCAAAATCAGCTAGCCAAAGCCGAGTTGTTGTTTTTAAGATTAATACTCTGCAATACTAGTGAGAACAGGGATTTGCCCAGCCTCAGTCATACAGTTACATACACTTGGTTCCAAAATAGACTGGATTGCTCCACATATTAGTGTGTTCTGTGATCTTTAGAAAAGGGAACACACACATACATAAACCACCCCAATTTAATGATGCTCCTTGGTTCTTTCATCATATCACCAGGTCTCTTTCTCAGTCTTTCATAGATCACATAATTAACTTTTTGTTTATTGCTTCTGAATTCAGTTCAGTTAATAAAGCCCTTCTAGGTTGACCATATGAACATCCCCACAGAAGAGCAAATGCATTCATCAAAATAAAGTCCCCCCCCAAAAAAGGGGGTACCAACTTGCTTAAAGTTTCATGAAATTTATAAATCATTAGTACAGTTTAAGGAAAAATACATCTCCCTGGAGTTGGGAAGACTTATCAGGTAACGTGTGTGCCTGCTCAACCTGCTGTCCAGGTGCTAACAGTTGATGGGTAACAGAAAGGCCACCACTCTCTCTCTATTTTTAAAAATATTTTTTAACCTTGCTTGAGCCAACAACCTGTCAAACAGGTGACACTTCAAACAGAGGATAGTCCTCTGTAAAGTAGGACACAGAACACCCTAGGTCCTTTGTGGCTTCACTTCCACATATCTCAGAGAACACTGCCATTTTCTTCTCTGGTCCTGCTCCAAGTTCAACTCTGTTTAACACTGAGGATGCAGGTGATGAGGAGCAGGGCTTTTTCATCCAGTGCACAGTGGCTGTGAAATTAACTCTGCCATGAAAGCCACAATTCCCCTTCTTTACTTCCCTCTTAACTCTGCCATGAAAGCCACAATTCCCCTTCTTTAATTCCCCCGTCCAGAAGAGGAACAAGGCTTATCCCTCCCTCCTTGGCTCTGCCATGAAAGCCACAATTCCCCTTCTTTAATTCCCCCGTCCAGAAGAGGAACAAGGCTTATCCCTCCCTCCTTGGCCTTTGTTTCAGCTGGCAAGTTGTGTTTGTTCTCAATGGAAGTTCTTTTTGGTTTTGAGTTTATTTCATTGATGTTTTATTTATTTTTCCCTGTGCACCACCTTCAAGGGCTGGAAATGTGGCTATTAAATTAATTTAGTTTTTAGAAAGTCCCTTCAAAACATTAAAGCAACAGCGGGGGAACTTTTTTCAGCCCAAGGGCCACATTTCCCGGTCAGCAACCTTCTGGGGCCCGCATACCAGGGGTGAGCATAGCCAATGGGGAAGAGTAGGTGGGGCAATAGGTGTGATGCCTGTGTTTGTACAAGAGCCTATATTCAAGCCATGCACACACAGCTCTCTCCATATAGACAAGAAAGAGATATCGCCTCTCACTTCAAGGACACATTGCAGCCAGGCAAAAATTCTCTTGGAGGGAGTAGGGCAGGCCTGGTGAGGCTTAGGAAGGGGTGTGGCCTTGGAGGAGTTCCCAGACCAGGCGTAGGCAAATTTGGCCCACCAGATGTTTTGGGACTACAACTCCCACCATCCTTGACCACTGCTCCTGTTAGCTAGGGACGATGGGAGTTGTGGTCCCAAAACATCTGGAGGGCCAAGTTTGCCTATGCCTGTCCCAGAACCTAACAGAGGCCTAGGGGGAGTCACATTTGACCCATGGACCCAACAATCCCCACCCCTTTAACCATTTTAGAAACTGAAAATGTTTTCTGGCAAAAACAAATATGTACAAGTATAATCAAAATTTTGTATGCCACTGAAAAACTCGTCTAAGGAGAAAAATCACCCTCTCAACCACAAGTAAAAAAAAAGAAGTAAAAAGAGAGAAATTCTTTTTGTTAGTAACAGCGGGGGAAGCTGCAAAGGCAAAGGCAGACAATGCAAAATATGGAAACATTTCCAAGTGAGTAAACAACAAATGAAGGATTATCCTTATTTGCAAGAACTCCATTCCAGCAAGAAATTGATCCAGGGACCTCTGAATCCCAAACCATTAGGGCTCAAAAAGAATATTCTCCCTCCCATGTTTTTTTATTAGTATTAGCCTGCCTTATGAAACAAAAGCAAGGGCCTTGTGTGGGGAAAGAAATACAAAACCCTTTTCTTTTCAAGTTGTGATATTATCAAAATTTGTTAAGAGAAAACATTAGCATGCAGCTCTCACTCAACATGAGTTTATCACATATTCCACTGAAAATGCACATACATTTATGTAAGCCCTTGAAAGTGTCCCCAGCACTTTCCATACATTGTCTTGTAATCCCTGCAGCAGCTCCGTAAGGTTAGTCATTATTATTCCCCATATTGCAGGCTGGGGGTGGAGGAGAAGAGACTGAGATTTTAGAATTTGTTCAGGACCAAACTAGGTGTGACCATTTATACATCACCAGTGATAACACATCAGCTGAAAAAACAGTGAACAGCAGATGATGAGGGCCCCAATTTTCATCAGGATCACTGTGTATAGGGAGGAGATATTTAACCCTTTCTTCTTCCAGCAGAGCCCCAGTGAAAATCTCTCCCACCGCTCCCTCTGGTCTGCTTTTATCAGATCCACTGTCATCAGTTAGCAAGCCTGCTGTCATCAATGATAAGCTTTCCTCCCCAGGCTACCGGCAAGGAAAGAGGAGGACAGGTTTTTCAGCTTTATCTTAATTGTATAAAATCAAAACTTGTAAAATTAAGTCATTATTTTGCTGTCACCTTAGATGTGTGGAAAAATAACAAGCACAATGAAAATGCTCCTATTCCCAAACTAGTGGCTTGTTACATATTCAAGTACTTTTGCCTTTGACATCACCTAAAATCAGGTTAATGTGCCCTTTTCAAGGAAGGGACACTATTCAGTTGCTAAGAATGGCTGCAGAGAAATTTCTTAGAAACAGTATATGACATCATAAAAGAATGCTTTGCAGCAGCTTTCATTGTCTGCCCATTTATATTAGCCTCATCATCCATAACAAGTGTTTAAAAAGCTGAAAAGCAACCATGATGCATTAATATATTGTGTCATGATGCATAATAATTAGAACCCTTCCCCCAGCTCCACCGCAGAGTTTCTCCCAGTAAGCATTTCATTGTAAAGGCTTTGACAAACACACCATTTAGGGAGTTTCAAAGCTATAGCCATGCAATTTGTCAGCATTTATATTAACAGTAAGGAGGTTTAAAAACAAGGAAGAACAAAAGACCACACAATGCATTTCATGAATCTCCTTTTGACTAAAATAACCTATGTCTGGCAGTCAGAAAAAGTTATTAACCTGCCATTTCAGGTGGGAACAAGTCCATAAAAACAGTACAATAACAGGCATCCTGTACTGTGGATACCAGTCAGGGTTCTTTGCCTTTGGAATATTAATCAACAGAATTCCCCTTTGAATCATTTCATTTTCCCAAATTATAATTTAAAAAAATAGTATCCTTTATCTACAAAGTACAAACAGAGCCCATTTTCCAAATGTGTATCCTTACATGTGGAAATTATCAACAGACTTGGAGGATCCCCCCAGTTTTTTACAAGTACAGTCGTACCTTGGAAGTCAAACAGCTTAGCTCCTGAAATTTTGGCTCCTGAACGTTGCAAACCCGGAAGTGACTGTTCAAGTTTGCAAATTTGGAAGCCAAATGTATGACAGGGCTTCCACAGCTTCCGATTAGCTGCAGGAGCTTCCCGAAGCCAATCAGAAGCCGCACTTTGGTTTTCGAACGTTTTGGAAGTCGAACGGACTTCGAGAAAGGATTCCGTTTGACTTCCAAGGTACGACTGTACCATGTCTTTAGGGGGAAACCAGCGGGGGGGGGGGCAGTGATGACCAACCCTGGGCTCCAGTGCCAAGAAATGAGATTTCAGCTCATTAGGAAGAACTTCCTGATAATACAACAGCAGAATAACAGTGGCACAGACTGCCTTCAAATATGGTGGATCGGACTCTGCTTCACTGGAGGTCTTTAAGCAGATGCCGGATGGCCACCCATCAAGGATGCCTTGAGGCCGCCTACATTGGTAGGGGGAGGACTAGATGACTTCTGAGGTCCCTTCCAACTATGATTTTTAATAAATTGTCTCAAGCACCGGTGAACTGGAGGTCCTGTCCAGCTTTATGATTCTGTTATGCTAAGGCAGCAATTGTAATCCCACTTACCTGGGGGAAAGCCCCAGTTAATTCAATAGGACTTACTTCTGAGTAAACGTGGTTAATATTATGCCGCAAGTGCATTGTGGTTTACGCTATCAAACGGCGGGTTCCTGACAAAGCTGCCTGGTGCTCTTTAGCTCCAAATGTGTTGAGTCACTGCCACAGTCAGTTGGGTTTCTATGGAAATACTGCACAAATAATTGGCTGCTAAAGCAAGACCGTATCGCTCATGGCTGCACAAGAGCTCTTCTGCGGCTGCTACTACTCATGCAGCCAGGATTGTTAAATTCAGCTCTTGGCTCATACAAATATGTTTTCACGTTATGGCAAGCATGAGATGAACTGTTAAAAGGAAAGAGCAACATAAGGAGATCTCTGCGCACATTAACCACTTGAACAGGTCTGTGCAGTTGCAGGGGCAGGAGGGCCCCACCACCACTAACTTTGCCATGCAGGCCATGAAGCTCCCCAGCCCCACTCCCTGAAATGGAGTAGTGCTCTACATGTGTAGGCTCCATTGGCCACTGTGTCCTCACCCACAACTCCCACATCATGCAGAGTAGTCCACCAGTGTGGTGCAGTGGTAAGCGTGACTGGGCTGAGAGCTGGGAGACGGGGGTTCTACTTTCTCCCAGCCAAAAAGTTCACTGGGTGACTTTGGGCTAGTGACTGTCTCTCAGCCTAACCTACCTCACAGGGATGTTGTGAGGGTAAAACAGGGGAAGGAGAACCATGAATGTCACCTTGAGGTCCATGTGCACCGGCTTCCCCTTCTCAGTTGCCCATGCTCAATGTATGGTCAGTGGGAGCTGGGGCAGCTGTAGAACCATGTGGTCTCTGGGTGGAGTTAATGATGGTGCACCTTCAGTTGTGGGGAGTCACTTCCCATGATTGACAGAGGAAAGGGGAGACTGGAAATATCAGGGAACGCTCTCATTCAGTAAAATATGACAGTGGCAACATTGTGGCTAGGTAAGTAACCTTCCCAGCTCTTCCAAATATTGTTTCCTCTTGAGATACATATTCACAGATAAGCAAATTGCAACATCTTAAGTGACTTTGGGATAGCATCTACCAAAGACTATCCAGATAGAAAAGAAGCTTTAAAAAGTACCACTAAAAATTACATGTTTGGATGAACATTCTGCGGTTCTGAAACGTGGCGGGAAATATTCTGCAATTTGAACTCTTCTCCCCATTTCAAGGAAAAAATATTAGAAACTGCTTTATCAGCAGTCTCACATAGGCAATACAGATGAGTCAAATTCCAACCAAATTAAGATTCATAGTACAATGATAGGAGGCAAATTCTCCAGGTTTTCAAGAAACAAAAGCTTAAGGATGATGAGTAGAAGGCAGACCAGGGAACTCTCGGCTGATAGTTCATGCATACATATATTAACAGTTGAGGACTGCAGCAAAAATACTTGTTGAACACCACTTTGATTTTTGTTTTTTATGAAATTGCAGGATACGAGCATTTTTATAAATAAATACATGTGCAACAGCCACCACTTGTCAAGTAGCACCCCTAAAGCTTTCACATCATCACCTCAACCACAGTATGTTTCCATGGAAACAGTTCACCCATTCAGCTGCAAGCTGAGTAGAGAGACATTGGACCAGCACATCATCAAATGATAGCTGTTCACATGTGAATGAGCCACAGTTCAGCCACAAGTGATAACCTTATTTTAAAAAACATCAATGAGCTACAACCAGAAAGTGTATGTGTGTGTGTACTTGCACCACTCAAACTATCTTGCCTCTCCTCCCAACATGGAATTCTGCATTTTCATCTGGAGAGCCACAAATTCCCCATCCATTGAGATGGTGCTGGGCTCCATTTCCCATCAGCCCCAGCTAGCATGGCCCATACTCAGGGATGATGGGAGCTGTAGTCCGGCAGCGTCTGTAATCCAACCACATTTTATCTTCACCACTCTATGATTAAACAGAGTGCTGGGCACAGATGGGGAAGACACCAGTTCAAATCTCTACTCAGCCATGAAGTTTGCCAAGTAAGCTTCAGGAAGACATTTGCAGAGTAGTGAGGATAAAATGAAATAACCCTTTAAGTACTGTTTGGAATTTCTTGGAGGATGTTCAGGAACAAAGTGTGATCAATAAATAATTACTGCCATGCTAGCAAGGCTCTCCTTCTTGAGAAACTGCATCCCGAGTTCTTGTGTACTACAACAGCAGTGCATCAGGTGGGACAGAAGCGAATGAATCCCGTTTTGTATGCTGCTTCCGTTCTTCTTTTATAAGACTTGTAAAAATGGTTAAAACACCATTTAACACTGGAACCTGCTGTATGTACTTTGAAGGAGAACCCATAGAACAGTGACTATTTAAATCGAATTGCCTACAGGAGATGCAATTCCCTATTCTTATACAAGCTGAAAGCACCTCTCTCCAAAAATGAGAAGTTCAACGGACCACCTCGCTGGGTTGAACTTCTTGCGAGGACAACGAAAACTGCAACGGGCTTTGCACATTTAAAAGTGTTATGTAAATGATGACACAATAATTTTTCCCCAAAGAGAAAAGTGAGAATAGCAAAACAAAACGTCTACTTGGAGGGATCTGCCAGATCTACCAGCTGTTTGTTGTGATTTCAGAATACCACAGAAGTGACAAAAGGATTCTGGCTCTGATCCAGAACTCCTTTCAAAAATTACAGCCATCAATTCCAACACGGCTAATTTGCAAATGTATTTGATGGCATCGCTTTAGCATTCACCTCAGAAGGCCAAACATTTGCCATGTTATTTATGTGCAGAGACCTACAAGTGAAAGAGAAGGAAACCCAGAATTCAGAGGATAATGCTTTAAGTAAGCCATGCCCTCTGCAAACAAAACAGGATTCAAAAATCCATCTCTGCTATCTCATGGAAAGACTCAAGCTTAGGAATGGAAGATCTGCTGATTTTGGTTCCCTCAGTACCTTATTCTTCCAATCTTATATTCTTTTTTCCTGCAGCAATTATTTCTTTTTAAAAAAATTCTCATGAAAGTTAGTGAGCATTTTAGCGCAAATTTCTCCCAGCAGCCACCTTTTTGCCTAATGTACACATTTTGGCAAAGCAATTTCCCCTAATATAATGCAATTCTGCATGTTATTTTCATGAATAAATGCATTTTTGTGCACACTTTACCCCAGTTATATGCATTTTTGTACACATTACTTGGCTGGAGAACAGCACTGAGAAATTCGGACAAATACGGATCTTGAAGGATGACTATATTTTGGTTCCTGTATTGTTTCACAAAGTGCAAGTTCACTTTTAAATACAAACTAAATTAATTTTCTCCCCCATCTCTACTCAAGACAAAATAGGTCTGTGGCTCAAATAGGTTGCCATCATTTTCCAGGCAATGTATTCCTAATATGTTACACAGTTACTGTGCAGAGAAACAAAGACATATTTGGAAAAGCTTTAGTTCCCCACTCACCCCTGAAAATGAGGAAGTGAAGAAAGGAAGCAAGCTACATTTTCATTCCCTTAACCCAAAAGTCTGAGATAAAGATACAGAAAGTCTTCCAACAGCAAATCAGTAGGTTCAGAACTAAACTACGTTATATAATTAGAATTATCAGTTGCCACATACCTCTCACACTTCCCTACCCCACTGTTGCAGTTTGGAGTGTCATCCTCAAAGGGGAAATGAAAGGGCAGAGCAAAGTGGGCACAATACTGACAGTTTGCAACAAAGAGTGATAAACTGTGGTCTGGCCTCTTCAGTATGAAATGACCACACACCTACCAACATTCTCCAAACAGAACAGTTCTACTTTCTTATGTTTAATGAAGATGGGGTTTAAAGGTTTGATAGTAAAGCAACGAAAGCAATAGGTTTCAACTTCCACTACAACCTCCAGTACAACCAGCATTTTCTAGCACATTTCATCCTATCTAAAGCAGGGCAGGGCTACCTTTCCAGCCCCAAAGGCTATTTAATGAGCATTTGTTTTGATTTGTTCATGGGGAGCTTAGAAGATGTTGCATCAAAGGATATGTGATCCCACATTTTCAACTGCATTTCCCCATCCTGATGGGGGGGAAAAGTGTGATCTTTTGGGGAAACTACCATTGTGTGGCCTGTATTTTTTGGGATGAAACCTAGAAGCATTCCAAACAAATGACATTTGGTGGGGGGAGAGAGGAAGGGAAACATTAGTGTCCCTTTTCCCTTGCTCTAGCTTGCTGATGTTCGGGTGCAGGGAATCAAAAGCAAGCTTGTCTCTTTATTCAATCTGCTACTTGGTTTTTTCCTTCGGAGGCTCAAAACTCACAGAACAGTAGTTTACAAAGGGAAAGTGCAAAAAGCGACTATATGGAACTGGCAGAAATGACCGGCAGAATCCGAGACCAGGGAGAAGAGTCGGTGGAAGAAGATTGGAAGAAATTTAAAGACTATCTACAGAAATATTGTAAAATTAATGAATGTTAGAATGATGTTGGATAAGAAGTTAAGTGGTTTTTAGCTAAAATGCTATAAGGAATATGAAAAAAATGGATCATTAACAGGTAAAAATTTAATGTTACAATATTTTAAGATTAAAGACTAGGATAAACAAAGAGGGAAAGGATTTGCTGAACTAACAAATTGAATTGGAATACAAAAAAGGGAGGTGTGAGGAGGTCCGGGAAACAAGCAAATGAAAGATAAGTAATGGAAAGATGGAATTGTTTTTAACTATTTTTATTTTGTATTTTTATTTTATTTTTTTCATTTTGTAATACTTTGAAAATCTTAATAAATATCTTATTAAAAAAAAGTGCAAAAAGCAACACATCTATTTAAACCGTAAAGTATAGCAGAAACATCATCAACCTTAATAACCAACTAACACTTCAAGCAGCCTACAACTGTCCGATATCATACTAAGGGGCCAATGATCATTGTGAAACATTCCTGTAGTACAGCACTAACTTAAAAAGTTAAGCACCGGAACAGTCAGTCTTTAGTCTTGGCTATTTAAAACAAGAAATAGTAGTGTTAAAGTAAATCCTGAATTCCAAGTACATCATTGGCTTAATCCTCTAAGCCAGGGGTTGACAACTTTGTTTTCTTTCTTTATGGCTCTGCCCACTGCCAACTGATAGTTTGCCTCCCCCTAAAAAAAGAGGAGTTGTGGCTCGCATGGCAGAGCCATAACTACCAGTGTTCTGGGACAATTCGTCCATAACAAAGACTACACCATTTAAATGTTCACCATGGTCAGCTCAGATGAGAATTCCCTAAACCATGCAGGTCTACTTAGAAGTAAGCTCCACTCTGCATAACTATACACAGGATTATTATTTTTTTACATATAACAGACCCAGATGAAGTAATTTATTGATTAATGTTGTATGCACACATAAGGCTGTAAAAGCTTTAGGGTTGTATCGAGTGCTAGACATACTCAGAGTAGACCCACTGAAGTTCCAATGGGTTTGTTCCGATTTGAACTCAGTTGCATCCAACCCCTAGGCTGCACTCCTATGGGCACTTAGGTAAAGGTACCCCTGAAGTCCAGTCATGGATGACTCTGGAGTTGTGTGCTCATCTTGCTCTATAGGCCAAGGGATCCAGCGTTTGTTCGCAGACAGCTTCCGGGTCATGTGGCCAGCATGACTAAGCCGCTTTTGGCGAACCAGAGCAGCGAACGGAAATGGTGTTTACCTTCCTGCCAGAGCGGTACCTATTTATCTACTTGCACTTTGACGTGCTTTTGAACTGCTAGGTGGGCAGGAGCAGGGACCGAGCAATGGGAGCTCACCCCGTCGTGGGGATTCGAACCACCGACCTTCCGATCAGCAAGCCCTAGGCTCAGTGGTTTACACCACAGTGCCACCCGTGTCCCATTATGGGCACTTACATGGGAGTAAATTACATTCCACACAATCTGACACTTCTGTGTAAGACTAGCTCCACTGTTGGAGGCAGTATGCTTTTGAATGCCAATTGCTGGGAGTCGCAGGAGAGGAGAATTCTGCTGCACTCAGGTTCCTGCTTGCATACTTCCCATAGGCATTGGATTGGCCTCTGTGAGGACAGAGTGCTGAGCTAGGAGGGCCATTGGCTTGATCCACCAGCACAGCTGCAAATGTGAGTTGCAAATGTGTTGCTGCGGTTTGAAGAATGGCTGTCCTAGGCAAACAGTAAAACCCAAATTGAGAAGACAGCCATAAAACAAACAGACACATTTGGTGGCTCCAACCAATGATAGCTATTTCGCTATTAAGAAAATGTACCCATTCATAAAACAGAACATTTCCTAGTGATTTAAGAAAAATGCAGGCTGAGAAATATAGCAAGGAAATATAGCTAGTTTAGTTCTTCAGGATAGAATGAGCAGAGAACTGTGTAAAGGCATGAAGTATCCAGGACCCCTTTTAGCTAGGAGCTGGAAAGAAGAAGAAAAGAACAATCAAGGCAGAAACAAAAGGCCTACAAACATGTCATGAGAGAAGCTACGGTGCCTTTAACATAAAAAGCAATAACTAGAGGAAATGATGGGAGGGAGGGAGGGAGGGAGGGAGGGAGAAAGCCTTCTGCATCAGGCTGCAACAGGAGCTCTTAAATGCAAGGCATTCAAGCGATGGAAAATGCATTCATTCAGAGCATTTAGCGCATAGGATTAATCGAATTATAATTTAATCATCTGATCAAACACTAATTAGCATAATGACTTGAGGGGGAAAGCTGCTAGAGAAAAGGCAAAGGAACACCTTGGGGTACCCAGAATGTTAGTGCCACATGATCATCCACAGTTACTGCTTTATTTCCCTCTTTTCTCTCTCTAACCATATCCACACACACACACACCCGCTCCCTGTTTAAAAGAAAGGAGGGGGCAGAGTTCCGTAGTGGAGACTGGCTTCAACAGAAGTCTGTCATCAGCACCGCAAACTGTTCTTTAACAGTAGTGATGTTGCCTGATTAGCTATCGCTATTTTTATAATTAAGAGAACATTAACAATCTGCTTTCCATTAAGGAAGATTTAAGGAGCAGAATGCACAAGTTTGAGCTCTGCTATTCCCTGCAATATGCAACTATCCTCAGCAATAGTATTGGTGGTTTTAAACTCAATTGCTTATAAGAAGCCTCTCTTCTGCCATTTATGTGTACCTATAATTGTCCTTAATGCACAGCAACAAATGAGGCTGCCTGAGATAGATAGATGATAGATAGATAGATAGATAGACAGACAGACACATCGGCACATCTACCTCAACACTGTATTGTCTACAGCAGGCATGGCCAAACGTGGCCCTCCAGCTGTTTTGGGACTACAACTCCCATCATCCCTAGCTAACAGGACCAGTGGTCAGGGATGATGGGAATTGTAGTCCCAAAACAGCTGGAGGGCCAAGTTTGGCCATGCCTGGTCTACAGTGACCAGCAGTGGTTTTCCTCCAGACTCCTCAAACAGGAACCTTCCCCAGCTCTACCTGGAGATACTGGCGATGGAGCCTACAACTTTCTGCATGCAAAGTAGTTGCTCTGCCACTAATACATGTGGAAGAGAGGCATTCTGAGTGTCAATGTCTTTTAGGCATCAGGCATCCACCTGCAACCTTTTAAACCACTAACTTTAGCAGGGATGGAGAGAACTTCAATTTTGTTTTGCATTTCAGTGAGAAACCATCCATCTCCCACTTCTCAAACCAACATATGTACTGAAAGTCATCTACCCTTTGAAATTTACACTTCCCCAGATCTTGCAGTACAGTTCTCCAGCCAAATCAATGTGTACAAAGGTGCATTTATTAGAGGGAAGTGTGCACAGAAATGAACTTATTAGTGAAAATGATTCAATTCAATCATATGCAAAATGCATTCTATTACGGAAAGTCCATGCAAAAATGTGTTTGTTAGCCAAAAACAACATTCAAAAATGTGTTCATGTGGAGAAATTTGCACTAAAATGCTGAGGAATTTTCATGTGGGGTGTGTGTGTGTGTGTGTGTAAATACAAATTACTCAGTTGGAAAAAATCAAAAACTGAGAGGAAACCAAAACAGACAGATTGGTCTATTCACAGATTATTGCTTATTTATTGTATTTTATGGAAAATTGTAAACCACCCTGAAAAATGTTTAACCAAAGGCTGTGGGCCTTGGCAGGTGCCCAAGGATGCCAAACCTCAATGCCAGCACTTTGGCTATAATTAGATACTACTCACATTTAGCATTTCCTGATCATCAGGGATAAGACGGTCAGTAGGGATAATGTCCATTTAAATTAGCTAAGAATGTCATGCAATAATCCGACTGAAGTTTCAAAATAAACATTACATTTGAAATAAAAAGCAGGCAACATATCAAAACATATGCACTCTTACTCACAAGTAAGTATCACTGAACTGTGGAGATCTGCTCCTGAGGAAAAACCCACAGCACTTGGCTGAAAGCGAAACTAGCTTTATAATTTATTTATTGTCTACCATTTATAGGCAGCCAAATTTATTTATTGTCTACCATTTATAGGCAGCTGAGAATTAAAACAAATAACACTTCCAACAAAATGCAACCTATACATCACCATTGAAAAATGCAAGGTTTGGCATTAAACTCTGAACAAATGGCATTTTGAACACATAATTCCCACAAATAATTTCACCTTTGGATGTGTACAGCAGCAAGAGAACAGTCACATTGATTTAAAAACCAACAAGCCACTGCCATAAAAAAGAAAAGAAGTATACTGTATACTGTACTTTCTAGAGATTTGTAAAAGTTGCCAGCATTATCTGGAACAAGTGGGAAGAATTTTGGCAGCCAAAATTACTATCCAGCATTAAAAGAAAAACAGGGTTCTGGGGGAATCATATGGTGTGGCCCAAAAAGGGAATGCCTTCAAGTATATGCTGCCTGGTTTTGCTTGTATTTTTCCATTCTTGAAGAAAGGATTTCCTTTTAAAAATACTAAACAAATATGAATGTCACATTTTATTTTAGTGATATATTTCTATAGCTATACAACTGGGAGGCGTGGGGAGGGGCATGCATAAAGGCTGTGGGGAAATATCTAAAAATTATTATCCGAGTCCTTTTCCTGCAAGGTCAAACAGGATGCCTACACATACAAAAATGTACTCTATTTGCTCGCAAGTACATAGATGGTCTTGCAGTCTGATGTTATGCATCTTTACTCAGAGGTAAACTCTGACTTAATTCCAGGTAAACAGGTACAGTTTTACAACTTAAAGCTGTGATCCTAAACAAGCTCATTAGAGAGCAAGTCTTACTGAACTTGAGACTTACTTCAAAGTAAGCAGGCTGAGGATTGTGCAATCAGAGAAGAGTCTTCCTTGACAAGATCCAGCATTCACTTCTCAATTCCCTGGTGGGCGTTTTGACAAATGAGAGCTGTCACTTGTGTGGAAAACCCTTTGAAACAATACACAAAGTGCCATATTTGTTTTCCCAGTACCAATGAAGCCATTAAGTGAATAACCGACCTACACCCACACCATAACTTAACTTGCATTACTCAGGAGTAAAGATGGAAAAATCTGCCAATTTGGGTTCTCCAGTCTTAAATTTAGTTCTGCAGCAATTTGCATTTTTTTAATTTAAAAAATTGGCATTTTAGTGTAAACTTCTCATATTACAGACATTTGTATATGCAGTTTTGACTAAAACACACATTTCCATGAGCAATGTCCCCTAATATAATTCATTTGTACATTATTTGCACTAATATATGCATTTTTATGCATACTTTTTATGTGCTTTTTTGTACACATTACTTGGTCGGAGAATTGCACTGCAAAATTGTGAGCAGTATGGATTTCAAAGAATGGCTGTGTTTCAATGCACACACATTGTTTTGAAAAGTGTGTATTAGCTAGGTTAGCCTTTAAATGTGAACTGAATTGAATTTCTCCCCATCCCTATTCAGGAGACAAATGGCTGAATATTGTTTATTTATTTTGATCTACTTTATACGTTTATATGTTGCCCTCCAACCAAACAGCTTTGAGAGTGGTTCACAAAAACAAAACAATTAAAATTAGTAAAGTATAACATAATCTGTAGATTATTTTTAAAAAAAAACTTGTCTTCAAGACAAACAATTTGAATTTTGTTTTTTTTTCAAATCTTGACACTTAAAATCTTTTTTTAAACACACACACACACACACACACACACACACACACACAAGATTAAAAGCTATATTAAATTATTGGATTAAAATCTGTTATATACTGATTTTGAACAGCACTGAAAACAGTTTGCACGGTTTCTTCCAGCTCAGCATGATTTTTTTTTTCAGAAAATGGCAACTACAGTAATGAAGCATATATCTTTAGTATAGTCACAGAGTACACAGACCTTCCACAAACTGGGTTAATTTTTCAACAAATTTGTAGTCAGGTGTGCAAGACAAGATTTATCCCCAGTTTCCATTCTTGATCAATCACCAACTCAGCACTAACAAATACCAAAAAAGTGCCCTGAACTCACAGTAATTTCAGACTGTAATGAAGCTACAACAGAATAAACTGCTAACAAATAATATTGTTCCTATTTTACATAGCATTCACATTTTCCAGGAAGAGAGATTTGCTATTGTATTAAAACTTACTCCCACAATGGCTTCAGTAGCCCATTTCCAAGATCATGGCAATATTCTGTTAGTTTTAAAATATTTGCTTGATGGACCATCAATAAGAAACCATACCACATGAAAACTGTAGACATGCAAGCAGCAGCCTACACCCCAAAGCTGTGTAGTAAATAATATTACAGTTCGACAGAACTTAGAATTTGGACACTGGCGCCAGACAGGAACATCTTCCCTGTGCAATAAGTAGCCTTGAAAAGATCACATGCAGTGAAGGTAATTCTGTTGCTGCTTCTACTGTCAACATCATTAGATTAACAACCATGTGCTCAGTCTTCATTTTAGAATGATGCAGTACATGGTTCAGATGCCTGGAGTGGTATTTCATCAACCTAGCCTGATGCCCATTTGTTTTCATCTGGCTTTGTTTCTGAAATCTTAAAACAATGCATTGTGGGTATCACTAGCATTCAGCCCCAAAATATTCTGCTGCTAATCCGATTCCTAATTTAATCTCTTCTTCTCAAATTATAGACAAGCCCTAGGACAGCAGGCATTTAGTATGGAGGTGACTCTCCTCAAAGCCAGCGTATTTAAAAAGGACTTTCTATAAATAGGGCTGCTGGCTCAGTCTTCCTCACTGCCTTCTGAGTAAAAATAGCTTAAACAGAGAGACAGGCAAGACTCATTAATCTTTTTGGCCGTGATCCAAAGAGCCAAAAGCATAAGGGGGGGACACACTAGTGCAATTCGGTGCCTGAATGCATACACAGTCTTTACACAAGTTATGTGCACAATTAGCTTGCATGAAACTGTGTTCAGTTACAGAACACACTCTTTAGCTAGAATTTAATTTACTCCCACATATGCTACTCAGAAAAAGACGGTGACGATTTCAAAAGCTGTAATGTGCCTCTGCATGCAGTATAGGATCTATAGACCCAAGTCTTTGGTCATTCTGTCTGAGCACAACCTCAAGTTGTCTTATTTCAAGCGACTCATGTGACATTAACCAGTTCAGACAACAGAAGTCGTCCCATTGGAGGAATGAAGGTGGGTGGGGGACAACATGTTAACCCAGGGTTTGCTATGGCTCACCTGTGACATGCTCAACTACATGTTATCAGGATATTCACACAGACTCTTAGGGTGTGTTTATCTCCTTTGGGTGCAATTCTACACTCCAGATACCCCAAGCTGGATAAACAGAGGAAATGGCAGAAACACAATTCCTATAGACCTCTTCAAACCTAGGTACGTTGGCACGGCACAGCTTTGTGGATATGCCAATCCAATTCCCTGCCAGCATGTCTGGTATTTATTTATGATGGGAATTTCTGCCCTGTCCTTCCAACAGCTTCCCAAGGCAATGTCTTGCCAGCATACGTTTTTGTGACTCACTCCTAGGTCAATAACCAGTGGAGGTGAACTGTCAGGCCCAAAAGCCTAGTGGGCAGATAGTAACACAGGTTGTCAAAGGTCGGCTAAAAGTGGGAAGTGGGGACATGCAAGGGCCACACAGAAACCTATCCAGCCCTTGCTTCCTGCCATCACTGCCACACCAGTGAGCACACAACATACTTGCAAACTCTGGCAACGCTGGTAACTCAGGGTCTGAATACTACCGTCACTTTGATTCCCAGCAGAAGACAGGGCTTTGGCCACACTTCTTGCCTACTTGCATTTCTCTTGCCAGAGTTGGTGTTCCTTTTTGTTCTTGCTTTTCCTCCTTGAGCACACCTTTTGACCATGATTCACATTATTAATCATGTAGTCTTAAAACACGGATGGAGACCTGAACAGATAATTAGCATTACAGTGGTACCTCTGGTTACGTACTCCAGTGCCAACAATAGCACAACCAAAGTCTACAAAAATCTGCACGCCAAGTAAGTTTTTCTTTCCTTTCTTTTTTTAAAAAAGCAAGGTTTTCTGTAATTAGACCTGTTGTACAGGTTTCCCAAAAAAGCCTCTTTGTATTTGTTCATATGTTTAAACATTGTTCACATGGTTGTACAGTGGTACCTCGGGTTAAGTACTTAATTTGTTCCAGAGGTCCATTCTTAACCTGAAACTGTTCTTAACCTGAAGCACCACTTTAGCTAATGGGGCCTCCTGCTGGCGCCACGCCGCCGGAACACGATTTCTGTTCTCGTCCTGAAGCAAAGTTCTTAACCCGGGGTACTATTTCCGGGTTAGCGGAGTCTGTAACCTGAAGTGTATGTAACCTGAAGCATATGTAACCCGAGGTAACACTGTATATAGAACCTTTCCCAAGTGCTTTACATACTTACAGGACTAATTCCTACAATATTTGTAACCCGTATCAGTATTATACGCAGTATGGCCATGACTGAGCTGAAAGATGGAAGTGGAAACTTCTAAGTAGCTCATGTTCTTAACACTACACTAATAAGAAAAGATGATCAATAATTTGATGTCCTTCCAAAACATTTAGCTTCAGTTTTTTAATTAACTTCCTTCATCCGAATCCTAAATGCATTAAGGATGTGAGAGTCAGTGTGGTGTAGTGGTTCAAGTCAGAGATAAGGACCTGGGAGACTAGGGTTCTAGTCCCACTTGGCCATGAAGCTCATTGGGTCACCTTGAGCCAATCACAGTCTCTCAGCCCAACCTACCTCACAGGGTTGTTGCAAGGATAAAGGTGGGGGGGGGGACTATGTATGCCACCATGAGATCTTTAGAGTGAAGGTGGGGTATAAATGAAATAAATAAATAAAATTTACATAGAAGTCAAATTTAATCCAATGGAACATGTTACACTTAAGACTGTGTACACATTACTGTTTAATTCTGGCTCCAGTGTTCTCCCACTACAGGTGTCTGAAGCCATGCATACATGACAACAGCCACAATCCATATCTATCCAGTAGGTTCTTGAGAGAACCTGCTGCTTGATGTGTTTTCCCTCAAACTGGCTTACATCAGATTTGAAAACGTAAGCCACTTTCATTTCACAGTTAAACTGAGGTGTGTACATTTGAGACAGCCATCGTGCATGTGCAGATTAGGAGCGGAGCGCGGGGTTGAAAGCACAGAGAAACCAAACAAGTCACGTGCATCAAGTGAAGACATTCTGCCCCATCTCTGGTGTAGAGCAAAATGCAAATCCAAACTTGAAACGCACCAGAGGAAAAGCCCTTGTTGCAATTTAACACTAATGCACACAAAGCCTTATAAGGGATACCAGTGCAAGAATCCTTGCCTTCATTCACTAACTTTGCAGGTGGGCAACCCAAATATTGTAAATACAGTGAGGGATTTGTAATGGATTTTAGTCAAATACAATAAATGATTGATACCTACAAATACAGGCAGGCTTCCTGTGGGCCATAACACAGAACACGCAGAAGACTGTCAATGCCACTGAAACTGCTACACCAGTAACCACCATGAAGGATGCAGCACTGCTTCGTATAACTCCGTTCCTTTATTAGAGAAACAGTATGCTGTTATGACTGGCGTGCCAGAGACCAGTGTTCACATTCCCTAACTTGATGACTTATTATTTCAAGTCAGCCTTGCAGGGTAGTTGTGCGGATAAGACAAAAAGAGCCATGTGTAGCAACTAGACTAAGGAAAGGCAGGGTGTGTAAATGTAAAAAAATAAAATACTGGGTACTTCAGGAAAAGAAACAAGGTTCCTATAACATACATTGCTTCCAGTTTAGATTTATATCCAGTGTGATGAATGTTTCACCATATTGCCCAAAATTAAACCACACTGCCAAAAAGAATATATGTAATGTACCTTAAATAGAGTTGCATTGCTTGCCACCTCCCTTTCCTTAATGCTGCTTTGCCAGTTGCTGTTTCAGGCTGGTTATTTATATAGCATTTCATGGGTTGAAATCTCTGGATTCCATCCTTATCCTCCTCTCTAACACAGATATCATTAGTGCAACGCCCTGCTTCCAAGAGCCTGAAGGACAAGCCATGAAGGCGGCGGGGGGGGGGGGGGAATCTACGCTTCCCAAGCCTTCCCTCTCACCAGTTCCTCTGTCCTTCCCTTTGATTGGCCTTCACTGCGATTTAGAGCAATGCACATTTACATGTTTGACACAAAAGTCTTCTCTGTTGCCTTTCCCTTCCTCATTAAAAGCAGCATTCAAGCACCGACTGGGTGAAGGGAAGTGCAAAGAAAGCAGAACCATACGCTCTATTAAGCGACACACCAAATGGCAAAGTAGAGATGGGATGATTGTGTATTCCCCTCCACGGAGGAGGGCAAAGTAGAGAAAAGGTGATTGTGTATTCCCCTCCACGGAGGAGCTGCTCTCCATTCCGCCTGCTGCTCGGACGACGTGTTCCCAGTCCTGTGTGGTTTGCTGCCCACTAGTGTCCTACAGCACAGGCTCACAGGCAGCCTAATGGCACACTGCCTCATTATGTCTCTGGCGAAACCCATCAAAAAAGGTCTGGGGGCACATTAAAGTGCCTTGTGATTGGACCACCACTCAATACGCAGAAGAATAGTTTCTTTGAAATGCATCTGGCTTCCTAATTAATGGAAATGTCATGCCTGTCAGCTGTGGTCAGCCACTGCGAGGAAGGAATGTGTTTTTATTATGGCAGGTCAGTGTGGATCAGAGGAACTGGTTTCCCCACACTGATAGCACTGACCACATAATCCTCTTACTATCTACGCTTTATGAAGCGGCTACTCGTATCAGTATCTGTATATGTGTGCCAATTATTTCAATGATATTTGGAGAAGCTTGGGTATCTCAAAATGCCCCTTTTCTATTTGCTACTGCATGCCTAGAAACAACCTTGGCCACAGAACAGCTCTCACTGCAGGGGAACTCGGAGCACGTACAAGGCTTGGGTGGGGTGCTCCCCTCGATATTCAACAGCCAGGGCTGCCTGCGTGCAGCCTTTGCACAAAAAAGCTTGGCACAAATATCCAAGTGACGTCCACCAGTTGTTTGGGAAGAGGAGCAAGGGCTGGCTGAATTCAGGCTCTTCTCCCCACCCTCCTGCTTGTCCATCAAACAGCTGATCAGCAGAGGTCTTAATATTTTTTTGAATAAGCTCCATTCAGTCCCTGCAGCTCCATGGATGCTCCTTTGGATTGTGTCACTGGTGCCCTCATTTAATTTCTTGTGCCATCTTTTCCTCCTCTACTTTGGCTCCTCCCCCCTGATTGCAATATTCTAATATGGCAACATTTTTTTTGAACACAACCAGTCAGTAAAAGATAGACAGGTGCAGATACAGACTCATGCATTATAGATACCTAGTGGTCTATTTTCTTTTAACGGAAATCTATTTTTAGCAGTACCTCTACTTTACCGGTTACATCCTAGTTTTTTCCATTGATTTTTTATTTTAAAAAAACAAGCATCAATGGACCTTAGTCACATGCATGTGGCAAAAAAAAAAAGGCAGCAAGTTAGATTAGCATGCATTGTACAGAGAAATATTAGCAGGTTTTACCAATCATAAAAAGCTCTAGAGTTTCTAAAATTAAATTTCCAAATTTAAAAAATGCAAGTACCTCAACGTCAATTTTAAAATACGCATTTTTCATCCACAAAGGCTCAGCGTTAACTGCAACCCCCCCCCCCCATTTTCTTCACTTAATAAATAGTCATTTCTAGAACACCTTGGCATAACAGGCAAAAGTTGAAGTTGTAAAGGCTGCTTTGAAAAGGCTGTAGATGCATGACTCTTATTAGCATCATGGGGATTGACACAACTGCTCTGAAAATGTGCATCCAAGATTAACAGCACATTTTGTCTGTGTTTTAAAAAATCAAATTAAGAGCTGAACTAGAAATAATAAATAAGAAAGACTTCGCTCAAGAAGAACTATTCATTTCTCCATTGCAATGTAGCAATGTTAATTATGGAGCTTCCTTTTGAATGTACCCAATCCATCTACTATTTAATACAATGGACAGCAATTTTAGTATTGTAACATGGTAGGCCTAAGCCTATACATATATATTTTAGGGTAGCAAAATGCGGATTTGGGACCAGCAATTTTTTAAAAAATGTACAATTTTAGGTAAAATATAAATCATAACTAATACTGTCACTAGCCTTCCATGTCACACTTATTTTACTCTAGTGTGAACTGAAACATGGACACAAATTCTATAACCTTCAATGCCTGCAGCTGCTTTAAGGTTCATAGCATTATTGTTTCTGGGGAAGTTCTAAAAGAAGGAAATTATTAACAATGTGTTAAAAGTCAAATGAGTGACTTTTCATCACACAACCAGGAACACTGCCACAAAATAATCAATTCTGAGACAAGCCCATGCAAATTGGTTTTAAAAAATAAAATTCTTCTTTCAGTGACGTATATGATCATAGCAAGAATAAACTACCCAATTAATTTAAAACTTCAATCACAGTGAATAATCCAACATTTATTATCAGGGAAGTGTGAGGTCTCAATAATATTGCACTCTTTTTAGACACATTCCTAACAGCTCCCTCATAATACAAGTTTATTTCATGTACTGCTACATATTACCTTTAAAGAAGCTTTATAGAAATATATGTATTCTGATTACTAGTTTATGTATTCATTCCTGCATAGTCAGATGAAAAAAGCCATGAATTTCAATCAATGTTTAAAGAAAATTAACTTAAAGGTCTTAGACATTTCTACTACTTTAAGATACAGAATTGTGCATAAGGGATGTAATTTGTATTTTATGCACAGTTCTTGTTCCACTTATTTATATTTGTATGTGCACACATACTTTGGTATACTTATACATTGGTACAATTCATGCACCTCATAAATTAAGGAATTTTAAAAGGTAAATCTCCAATTTGTTTTCTTCTTTAGTTGCAGAGCAAAATTATGATACAATCTCTAATAATTATACAGGTGTATGGATTGAAAAGGACACTCATCCACTTTTACCCTCTAACCTTACCTCTACTATAACATTATTAATTTTTCTTTGTGGACTGCTATTACATTATCTACGAAAACATCTTTATTATGTGGCTATGGGTGCAATGCATTAAGACATTAACATATCTACCCCCAAAAAAACCTTGGTCATACAATGCAATTTAAATCCCATTGATGTGAGTTCTCTTACAATGCTATCGTAGGCTCACAGAATCTTGGTTAAAAATAGACTTTCCTTGTTATTTCCTTTCTAAATGAGTATTCTGAAAGGTCTCCTCCTATAAAAGTCACTAAAGCTAAAACTATTTTATATTTCTAAACAAGGGGAGGAGAGAAATCTTAATGACAGAACTTGTTGCAATCACCATTAATGCTAAGACAATTTCCAGAGTTTTGTCCTAATCATTTTATATTGCAAAGGCTGCCAAAATGTCAAAATATTTAGGACCAGTCCAGTCATCTCATTACTCGTATTTTATGTTGCATTCCTTCATGGCTTAATTTCAAGTTCAGTCTGCCTGTCCACATTCTAAAGAGGATGCCTTGCCTGCCAGTGTATTTTTCCATCCATGCTATAGCTGAAAAGACCTGAAGGCACTCTCATCCAACATTCAGTCCTCAGCCTCTGCTTGGAGCTTCAATTATTTGTATCTTCCAGGAAAATCTCTCACTTTCCCCCTCTACAATTCTCTCCCTCATTCATTCTCACCAGCGACATTTTTCTATTCTGTCTGCTTTGCCTATTTTGGAAATCGTGTGCTTAATCTTTCCATTTTAACTGTCAGCATATTAATGTGTTTTAAGAAGAGCTGTGCTCTCAAATTTGAAAAATGGGCATGCCATAGAACAGGAGCATCCAGCAGCAGCACTCTGCATGGCATTATTTCTATTTCACCTCCTTCAAAGCCTTAACGTCACTTAAGGTTTTTGGTATTGACTGTGATTCCCCCCCCCCCCTTAAAAGTAATGCGATAGTAGGATAAGGAAACCTGTGCATCCACAGAAGCACTTTGTCTAGGTTTTAAAAAAATGCATGACTTCTGATCAAACGCACAGGAAAAACATTATGAAGAAACAGCAGCTTTGCAGAAACATAAAGCTCATTCTTTTGCCTTTCCACTGTTACTTCACTTCTATAACTTTGAAATTGATTGAAAGACTCCCTAGCCTTTTTTTTAGGTGACGTAATGCTTATCAGTGCATATTTTTACATAAATGAGGGTGATGAGTGCACAGCAAACCCCATTCCCAACGTCTGATGAGGCAGCGGAACGTTGAAATACTAGTTCAAAAGGTATAATGGAGCACAGAAAGTGATGCGGCTTCTCAAAATTAACAGAAGAGAAGAGAAAAGCTTTCCCCACACTGAGCCTTCCAGAAGCTTGCGGTGCATGCCCTTCATACGGATAAATGCCCTGTAGGGTACAATCCTGCATCCGTTAACACGGCCGAAAGGGCGCAGTTTTCTTCGTTTCGTCAACCATGGCTCGATACTGAACGAGGCAGATATATAGCGCTCAGGATCACTTGCCTAGGTGAGCTCCTTGGCAGCCATTCGGGGGCGATGTGCTGCCCGCCGCGCCCCACCTGCTGCAGGATGCCGGGGCGAGGCACCCACTGCTGCTGCTGCTGCAGCCCCCCAGCCCTGCCTTCCTCCGGGCTCCCCCCGCCGCCCTTCCCGCGCCGCTCACCATTCAGGAGGCTCTGGAGCAAGACGGCGGCCAGCATCCACATGCCCCTGCTCCTCGCCAGCCTGGCCGCGACGGGCTCGCTCGCCTCTCTCTGGGCCGCCTCTCCCGCGGCCAGCGGGCCAAGCAGCAGCTCCGTCCAGCTCCGGGGGCCGCTCCCAGGAGGAAGGAGGGCGAGGGCGGCCAAGAGGCGCCGCCGCCGCCGCCGCTGCCCGCTGCTCTCCTTCAGCGCCTCGCCCCGCTGCTCCCACCGGCGGCCAGCTCAGGTGCGCCCGGCGCAGCCCCGCCACGCGCCCGCCGCCACCGCCGCAGCTTCGCCCCAGCAGGTCCACAGGTGGAAGAAGGAGCACGACGCAGCCCGGCAGCAGCAGCAGCAGCAGCGCAAGGACAGCAGCAGCCCACCCTGCCCGGTCATATCCGGCCCGGGCTCCGCAGGACGAAGGCAGGCAGGCAGGCAGGCTCCGACGCGCGCCCCGCTTCAGCCACCGCTGCCACAGCCAGGCAGCGAGCAGGCAGGCAGGCGCATCTTCGCTCTCCTCCCGCTGCAATCGCACTGATCCCTCGCCTAACCTTGGCTGCCTCCGAGCGGAGCGCACGAAAGGGTTAAGCCTCTCGCCAGCCAGCCAGCCGGCCGCCTCCCTCCGCCGCAGCCCTCGCTGGGCTGCTCTTAAAGCGGCGGCCCCAGGGCAGCCGAGACGCAGCCAGGGAGGGAGAAGGTGCTAGAACCGTCGATGGCCGCCGCTCTCGACTTTGCCCATGCCTCCCCCAACAGTACCTGCTTTCTTAAGCGCAACTAACGGATTGACAAGGGGGTGGCGGCTCTGCAAGCCCATACGACGTTTTTCACAAGGCAGATCGAGTTGTGTTTCTAACCCTTACATCTCAGTGAAATAAAAGAAAAGAAAAGCAATTTACTTCCAACTATGGGAGCTGCAGAGGTTTTGGCCCTGGTCTCTATTAATAAGCAGGGGAGGAGGAATGAAGACTCCTGTTTTCTGATGCAAAGGGCAGGCCCACTCTGAATTTAGATTGAAACATTAGTTTTATATTTCTGCGTAGTTTTTTTTTTTTTAGTTTTTTTTATCCTCCCAATGGCGTCTGCATGAATGAGATTCTACAAGGCTGGGGGGGGGGGGGGGAATGAAGAAGAAGGGAGAAAACCACACACGTGCCCAGAGTGACACACACGCACAAGTACAGACTCTCGGCTTCATTTTCAAGATGGCTACCATGACAACATCCAGACTGGCCTATTAAAGTGAAAACTGAAGGCAAGGGGATTTTACAGGCCTCTCCTCTGACCTCTACTGCGGTTCTTTGAAATATTAAAGGAAAACTTCGCACATAGGCTTCTGCAGTGCTTAGGTAGAGGCTGGAATGCCTCAACAAAAGTAGCAGCTCAGGACCGAGAATTAAAGAGTGGTTGAAGTCAGCATTTCAATCCAATCTTTGGGAACAAATGCTCAGGCCTTCATATCATATGCAGATCTTCAGACAATTAATCTGGCCAGCAGACAACCAAGACTAAAAACTGAGCCCCCTCTTTGCAACTTGTTTTGGGTTAATTTCAACTGACCAGAACAAAAGCACATTTTATACCGAGTACGCATTAACCAAAACCAACTAGTTTCTCCACTGTCAATTTGCTAAAGGTTTGAAAACTTCATACGTTTGCATGTGCTGACAGGCTAGCAGAAGTGTTAGCTTTTGTTTTCGGAAATCTAGCACCCTGCTCCTCTCCTTTATGAAGGAAAATGGCTGCTGTTTATTTATTTATTTTAAATATTTACAGACTGCACCTAAAAACACAGCAAGGAAGTATACAATGTAAAGGCAACATTACAGTTTTAATAAGCATCAGGACATATCGGTTGGTAAAAAGAAATTCATGTTTCAAAGCCCTGTCTGAACAACTTTTCAGGCAGGGATGATTCCTGCCAAACCTACTGGCAGGGGGTTCCACAGGGCAGGATCTGCCACACTATAGGCTAGGTCTCTAATAAAGGCCAACGGAACATTGGGGACATGGAGAACCACCAGAAGTGCCCCAGCAGAGCCTCAATGATTGAGATGGTGCATAAGAAATCAGACAGTCCTTAAGGTACTTTAGTCCCAAGTTGTGTAGGGCTTTGTGAATTGTACTACAGTCACCTAATGCCACAGTGACTCAGAGCATGCATAGAGTGTGTTTTCTCTTATATGGGAAGTAGCATGTTTAACTAAACCAGGGCTTACTGGGACAGTGCAAATGCTCACCCTCACTTTGCTCCTCTGCAGTCCTTTTAACACAGTGTAGCAACTAAGCCAAACTTTGGCATAGTGTGTTGTCCAAACCCAGGATAATGGTTAAGATGTCTCCTCCTTAACCATAACCTGTAACCATAGGACAGTATTCAGCTATAGATTGTGGTTGAAGGTTTGGATGACGTGCTAAGCCAAACGCTGGCTTAGCTGCCATGCTGTGCTAGGAGGAGTGCAGAGGAACAAAGCAGGTACAAGCTCCTCTCCAGGAGCCATTATGTTCACACAGCCCCAATAAGCCATAGTTCGGCTTCCTGTGACATGCAAACCAAGTCAAGGTGAGAGCCATCTTCAAACATTTGGCGGGCTGCACCACAGAGATGAAAGAGCTTTCTTTTCTGTTGGTCCAGAGAATAGCACCCAGACATTACAAGCTGTTTGGCAGGGGCACAAACTGCCCTCGGAAGGTGGAAGACTCTCCCTGAGTAGACATTTGTAATTAGAACCTAGATGTCCACATATCAGGCATGGTGTAATAGTGATTTTCCTGCATCAGGTTGGATTAGATTGACCATGAAGACAATTTCCAACTCTGTGGATTATATTCAGTGTTAGCTCTACTCAGAGTAGAACCATTGAAATTAATAGACATGGCTAATTTAATTTCATTAATTTTAATGGGTCTGCTCTCAATAAAGCCAGTAGGTTCCAACCCTATGAATCTAGAGTGATTTTTTAATCAACAGTCTCAGATATCAGACATTTGCAATTATTATCCCACCTGGGGAGAGGAACGGGTTTTAATTTCCTGGAACACAAGTCTCTTGTGGAAGGAATGAAGTTTATACCCATTCCTGAGATCCCCATAAGAATTTCTCACTGGAAAGGGTGCTACCGGTTTCCCTTCACTTGTTATTTTCCACAAGGCTTCACCAAACAGTGGCATTCATTCATTCATTCATTCATTCATTCATTCATTCATTCATTCATTTACTATATTATCCCTCAAGGTACTGCAAGCTACATACATGTATTATCTGTGGCTTTTGAAGGGCCAAGTGGTAAAGACTGATCACATGCAATGGATGGACAAATCCATTCCTACCTGGGAGGCCCCACACTAAAAGTATGACAGTTTTGCTAAAATGCTTAATAGTACTGGAAGTGGTGCCAGAACTATTTGATTAACAGCTTCAGTTAGATTGTCCCTTTATAACAATATTAAGCTGAATCATCCAGTTACTTTAGGCTGCTGTCCAGAACAGTTTGCATCTATAAGTTCTGTTGAAATCAGTGCAGACAAAGTTTGCATAAATGTATTTCATAATAGGTGGAGAAGACACCTTTGGACACATTGACTAGCATATCAGCAGAAGCATTCAGCCCTCCTCAATATCACTTCAGTGCAGAGGCGTACCTAAGCTACCTTGCGCCCTTGGCAAGAAACTGTACTGGTGCCCACCCACCCACTCCTACATTTTGGTAGATTAGCCACCTGCTAAAGGTGCAGGAAAACTTGGCAACTCTAGCGAAGAATGATTTATATAGAGATTCTCTAGTGAAGGGAACAGGGCATGGATGCTCTGTGTGATCACTACAGCTTCTGTTCCATAGTCACACCCGCAGCATACATGTAAAGCACATTTGTAGCAATATTAACCGTCATGGCTTCCACCAAAGAATACTGTAAACCATAGTTTATTCTTTAAAGAGCTATGATTCTCAGCACACTTAAACTACACTTCCCAGAAATATTTAGGGTACTTTACACATTTGCTTTAAATGTATGTTGTGGATGTGACCAGAGCCTCTGATAAAATTGGTGGATCTAGTTGCAGACACGCAGAATAAAATATACAATTAGAAACTTATTAAAGGAAAGCAAACCTTTGCAATATATATATCTCACGCACAACAATAGTGCGTGACTAGTGTGCTAAGCAATTAAGGAATTTTAGCTGGTTATTCATTTGCCCTTTTAACTAATTAATCACAATGAATAAATTTTAATATTACTAAAGTCTCTGATTAAGTGCCTGTTTAGATTCACTTTCTTCACAGAGATAACTCTTCCTTTTAAGATGAAAGTTACCACTCACTGTTGCGGTGGGGGGGAGCCATCTATGCAGTTCAGACCTATGGATAGTGACTTGGAAGATCCACTGTATTCACTGGGGTTTGCTGACTAGTAGGTGTGCTTGGGACTACAGTCTTATTAAAATAATAACAATAAACCCTATTACAGGGATGGGGGAGGGGGGCTTGTGCCCCTGCAGATCCAGCCAGGATTCCCAAAGCTCAAGTATGATGGGAGTTGTAGTCCAACAACAGCTGACATACCAGAACCAAAAACCCTTTAAAAAGATTTCAAAGCCTTATCTGTAACTTTCACCGCAGTTACTCAACTATAGCTTTGTTTAATAAACCAACTGATTATAACTGACAACCCTTCTCTAACTCCTCCTTCCCATGGATCATGGTGGGGTCAGATGAACTCCCAACTGTTCAAGGAACACAGGAGGGAGGACTTACAGGATTGCTTAAGCTAGCCCCACTCCTGGTCCCCCACAGCTAATGGCCACGACCCCCCCCCCCACACATACAACTGGCATTCAAGCTTCTGGTTCCGCTCTGCCTTAATGGAGCCAGCTCCCATGACAGCGGGAGATCATTGGTGAAGGAAAAACAAGGATGATTGAGGGTAATTATCATTGCAAATTCCCCCCAAGGACAGGGGAGAATCAATGTACACTATGTGAGAGAGAGAGAGATCCTGGCTCATTCAGGATCACTCCTCATATGGATCCCTATGTGAATGAAGGTGTGCACATGAAGAGCCTTTTCCCAGGCAGACTTGAGTGCATCACAGGCTGAAGATCCTTTCCTAGCTAGTCACTGCCAGCTCAGAATGGGCACGTTCTATTAATCTGAATGCATGTGACACGACACCATTATGGAGACGGCTCTTTTGGTATTTCTTTGTACATAAGCGAATCTCTGCAATCTCTTTGTACAGAAGTGAATCTCTTCAGCTACACAGTGAGCCCAGTTCCCTCCTAATTTTGCAACTGAAATGGCAGCCAGCCATCCCACTAAGTCAACCAGTCTTTTCCCTCCTTCAACATACACTACAGATGGACTATATACTCTCCATTGCTATGTTCTGGCACGTCTAGCTCTGGAGTATACAGCTGCCATCAGAGTCAGCCACAGAACTGACTCTGAAACCAGGAGCTCTATTAGAACCTTACTTCCTGAACCATTGCATCTTTTTAGAAAATTACAGAGCTCCCAAGTTGTTGTTTAGTCGTTTAGTCGTGTCCGACTCTTCGTGACCCCATGGACCAGAGCACGCCAGGCACTCCTGTCTTCCACTACCTCCCGCCGTTTGGTCAGATTCATGTTTGTGGCTTCAAGAACACTGTCCAACCATCTCGTCCTCTGTTGTCCCCTTCTCCTTGTGCCCTCAATCTTTCCCAACATCAGGGTCTTTTCCAGGGAGTCTTCTCTTCTCATGAGGTGGCCAAAGTATTGGAGCCTCAGCTTCACGATCTGTCCTTCCAATGAGCACTCAGGGCTGATTTCCTTAAGAATGGATGCGTTTGATCTTCTTGCAGTCCATGGGACTCTCAAGAGTCTTCTCCAGCACCATAATTCAAAAGCATCAATTCTTCGGCGATCAGCCTTCTTTATGGTCCAGCTCTCACTTCCATATATCACTACTGGGAAAACCATGGCTTTAACTATACGGACCTTTGTTGGCAAGGTGATGTCTCCCAAGTGCAAACAGGCAAAAATCCAGAAGTAGCTTAGTGCTGGGCAGCACAGTAGCAGGTTGTAGCAGTCAGGTCATCTTACCCACCTAGGTAGTAGTGTTGGGCTGGGTTTCAGCCTCAAGTATTTTGTTTAATAAGCCAAATATTTTTAACTAGTGGTTTTTAAAAATTTTCCTTTTGACTCCAAAGCCTGAGCTACCAGGGGCACTTGTCCATCTTTCCCTTGACTCACCAAGTTCCACCCCCAGCCTAAGAAACAAGAAGGCATATCAGGCTCCAGCCCCCTGGCCACTTGAATTCTTCCAGCCCTCCCCTGGCCATATAACATTGCATCTTTGTCCCAGGGTCCCAGGGATAGAGTACTTAGGACAGCATGCCTCCATGGGTTACAAATAGGCTGATAAACATTTTCCTTTTATTATGAACAACACAAAAACACAAACTCTCTCTTAGAAAAGCAGAGCAGCCCATGCAATATGCTACTTGCTCTAACATATACTAAGATAGATGGAAGAAACCAGACTAAACCACTCCAGTTAAGTACCACAGGGGGAAACGGGACTGAGCCATTACAGGCCACATAAACATACATTCAGTATACTAGGGTGGCCACACATCTGGAATTTCACAGACATTGTCAGGATTTGATAGTTGAAAGCAGTGCTTAAATTGGCGAATTTCCTTAAAAGTAGCTCAACAACTTTTGTGTCCGGATTGTCACTTTTAAAAAATATGACAGCCCTAAGTATACCAACCACCAGGTACCATATTTTTCGCCCTATAAGGCGCACTGGCCCATAGGACGCACCCCCCCCCCCCACAGACACGGCGCGCCAGTGCGCAAGGCTTGCAGATAGCTTCCTGAAGTGTGGAGAATGAGAGGGGTCGGTGCGTCCTATAGGGCGAAAAATATGGTAGTTTTGAAATCACAAGCCCTAGCACCTAAAGTGGGCAGTGACTTCTCAAACAAGGGTACGAGGGACTGAAGTAGTCTGGATGGCTTTTTAGAGAGGTTTTCCCTTTCCCTCAGCTTTATCGCACTTTATTGCCTTGAAGACTGGGTTTTCTATGCAAGAAGGTCTTCTGTCACATAGCTCCTCCTTTGTAGCAGCAGCAGGCTGTCAGGCAATTTTCTGTAGCTATCAGTGCAATCCTATACATGTCCATTCAAAAATAAGTCTCACAGAACTTACTCCAGGGTACTTAACCTACTACTGTGAGAAAAGGAGGTAACAACGCAGGAGAAAGCCAAGGCTGAGGTGAGGGTCCTATCTCTCTCTCTCTCTCTCTCTCTCTCTCTCTCTCTCACACACACACACACACACACACACACACACCAACAACAACAACAAATCCTGATAATTTTGAGTTTTTAATACAAAGATTCCACACTGACAGTGTTTCAAGATTGTTGTACTCTTGTAGCCTGGTTGCCCAAGCCTTCACCCAAATTGCCTTCTTTCCTTCTCACCTGATAGGGCTACATTTGCGGAATTTATCCCCACTTTTCTCTCTGGTATACCATTTTGTATCATTCTTGATCCAATTAGCTCAACAAAAAACCCCTATAACTGTAGGCCTTCAGATGCTTTGTCTCTCACATTGCTGTAGGAATCTTCCAGAATGCAACACCACTATGTGTAAACCATCAGGTGGCACCACTACTAGAAAAGCCATCTTGGTTTCTATACGGCTGCCATTTTGTCAACTTCAAATATGTATTCACATGCAGCATGTTTTCAAAACAGCAGGGGCACAGAAATGTTGTCCGTGGGAGGACATCACAGACAGGTCCCTATTATGTTGATTTAAATTTAAGAGCATCCATACACAGTACAAACCTGCCCACAAACACACGTCTTAGCCTTTATGCAGTACTCTGAAGTCTGAAGTCACAATTACAGATTACTTGCAGGAAGAGCATTTGTGAGGAAATGCAGGAGCATCTCTAGACCTGCTCCCAACATGGAGCCCCTAAGAGCTCACACTCCAACATCCGTGTGCTGAGTGCAGACATTTTCAATGGAGTCCCTATGCATGGGCCACAGCTTGTGTGTAGGGACTCTGTGAAATTGGAATAGCCAGTTGGCCAGCCATCCCAACTGTGCAGACTCACTACATGCAAAGCTGCTCAAAAGGGGGGTGGGGCCTTTGGAGGTGCTCTGGTAGAATTGGCTCATGGGTGCAATGCTGGAGGCAAGATCAGCCAAGTAGTCCTGCTCCATACTAATGCATGCTGCACATGACACAGACTGAAGACTATATGGATTTGGTTGGGTTGTGGGGAATAAAAGGCCCTTTCCCTCAGAAGCAAAGCTCATGATGTGGAGTTACCAAATATTTTACATCCCTGCCAGTGAGAAAAGAGAAACAAGCCTCTTTGTCTAGATGCACAACCTGTACATAACTCAGTGGGCACAACAACCATTGGTTGTGCTTTGTTTATAGGTGTGGGGAGAGAGGGAATTTGATTAACAGATGGCTTATTTTCACGTGAATGGCCCTAATAAACCTGAGCATCTCAACGCTACATCCCTTCACAAGGACTCCTCAAATCCATTCTGCATAAGCTATCTGTGGTCCCATCTGACAGACTAATTGCAGGAGAGAGATTTTTTCAGATGAATTCCCCATTCCAGATGCACAAAGTAAAAATATCAAGGGAAGGGACCGGCTGTCAGCAGCATCCGCCATTCAACAGTGAAGAAAGGGATATGATACCTAGTAACACATACACAAAAACATGTCTACCATTATGGCAAAAAACAAAACAAAAAACAGGAGACAGGGCCGTCTTACCCATAGGTGCTAGGGGTGCGGGGCACCCGGACGCCAGGCTCTCAGGAGTGCGAGGCCGAGAGTCCGGGGCCAGAGAGCCGAGTCTGGGGAAGAGCCCGCCTGTGGGTCGGAGCGCCATGGCGGACTCTTCTGCTACGGGCCGCTCTGCGCTGCAATTTCAGGGGCGAGCAAGCCAGCAAGATGCTGAGGCAGCTGGCCAGCTCCGCCCTCCTGCACGCCTGGGACTGGGCAACCTGGGGGAGGGGGCGCCAGACGGATCTTTGCACCCGGCGCCACATATGCTTAAGACAGTCCTGACAGGAAACAAGAGGTTAAATAGTGACATTGAGTGTGGATGTTGGTGGATTGGGGGACAGAGGGGCAATGGCACAGCCCTGTTTCCCCTTAATTCCCCAGCCTGCCTTACTGTAGAACATGGTTCACTGCTATGGTTCTCTACTTGCAAATTTCTCTAAGTGGATTTGTGGCCAACAAAGAAAGTTTGTAATCTTGCATATCTTGAAAGAGAAACACTATTATTATATACTTTTCTGGAATATTCAAGCCTCAACTCCTTATAAGATCAGGCAAAAAGGGTGGGAACCTCAGCAACCAGGACTTCATTAAGTACAACAAAATTATATGGGTGGGATAGAGGGGAGTGGATGAGACTGTGAACATTTTCACACATTATGCAGAGGTAAACCCAAGTTTGCCAGGGAATGCACATTCCACGGGGGTTGCAGACAACCACGGTTTCTTCCTATGTATGATTAGTTGCATTTACACTTTTGCATCAATGTTTAAAACATCCGAAGCACCTTATGTTTTAAAATGTTAGATTTGATGCAACGCAACAGATTTGTGAACAGAATTTGCCATATTTCGTTGTGGCTTGAAAAATAAAAGCACCTGCCATGTAGACAAATTATTTTAGATGCAGCACTGGAGGAGGGGATTGTTAACCTTTCCCTCTATGTTGCCTTCATGACTGCAACCCACCTGAAGACCGTAATTTGCCCCACGGGGACAACATTTACAGCATGTACAAGGGATGCATACAAGCCCTAAAATGTGCCTTGTATCCAGGCATTCTGGAAAAAAAACCCTATCATAGCTGTTTCTGAGTTCCTCTGTGAAGTTGTTGAGTGGTGTATATTCTTGATCGCATAATAATAATAATAATAATAATAATAATAATAATAATAATAGTAATAATAAATGCAGCTTTATGCCAGCCTCTTTCTGGTGATTGTTTGTGTCATCCAACAGTCCTTTACAGGCTTCCAAAGAACCTTACAATGGTAAGTCTTTCTAGAATACTTCTTGCAGAGTTCTGAAGAGCTCTGGGTTTGTTTTTAAATGAAGATTTTAATATTTTTAAAAACTCAACCACAACTGTGCTTTGGCAAAAGAACATCCAGAGCTCTTCAGCACTCCACAGGCAATATTTTAGACAGTCTCATTTCTTGGAAAGCCCGTGAATCTAGAAAAACAGATACTATACAGAAAAATATACAGGTATATATGGCACAGAAAAGCACCAAAACAAAGCATGAGGCTGTGTGGAGGACCTGATCCAACCTGGAAGTGTTACATCACACTTCCATTCAGGAGGGTGAAGCTCCAGATCAACCTGATTCAACTCCCTATTCAGTCTACATACAGAGCCATGAACACTTGTGGTATGATGCCTGGTTATGAGAGAAGATTTTAGTCATGTTACCCACCATGCCATTGGCTCCTTTAATTTTTTTAAGGAAAACAACAACACAGGGAGTTGCTATCCAAAGTAACACTAAGCAACTCTTCAATCAAGCGGGATTATTATTATTATTATTATTATTATTATTATTATTATTATTATTTTATTACCCCACCCATATGGCTGTGTTTTCCCAGCCACTCTGGGCGGTTTCCAACAAAATATTAAAAATATAAAACAAAACATCAAACCTTAAAAACGTCCCTGTACAGGGCTGCCTTCAGATGTCTTCTAGAAGTCAGATGGTTACTTATTTCCTTGACATCTGATGGGAGAGCGTTCCACAGGGTGTGATGACGCCCACTTACACATAGGAACCCCCTCTCCTCCTCCATGCACCCCTAAATCTGTTGTGGGGGTTCCACCAACCCTCTGGAGCACATTTTTCGGTGGTATGAGCATGTGGAGGTGGCAGAGGGTTCCATTGCACAAGCAGAAGTTGTTCCACTTGTGCAATTATTGTGCTTCCCAGTTAGGCACCCGAGGACCACTGGGGATCCGCGGAATGCAGGGAGTCCACCGTCCCATCCCATGCTTCCTCCCAACTGTATTTTTGTCATTTTTGCATGGTAATATCATGATGTTTAGCTGCTGATAGATCACAATGTTGAAAACCAGATATCGCTCAGCCCTAGTCTGTTTTTTTGGTATATCTAAAATCCTTTGCTTATTAAGGGCTACCCCACATTTTATTCCAAAAATTGCTTTGCAGAGATAACTATGATAGATTCAGGTAGGTAGCAGTGTTGGTCTGCCACAGCAGAAATATATTTTTAAAAAATTTTTAAAATTAAAAATATAATAATTCCTTATATATATATATATTTCAACTATGATAGAGTTATCAAAATTTTCAAAAGTAGGCGGTCCGTAGCTTGACTTTTGAAAAATAGGGGGTCCTCAGTAATTAGCTAATTGGGGACCACTGATTTAGTTGGAAACTGCCCAGGGTCTTCCATTGTCACACTGAGTTTGAACCTCAATGGCATATAAAGAAAAGATATTTAATGTAGATCAGCTTAGAGGGGGTGGTTTCGGGAAGTGAGCTTCCAACTGCTACTCCTGTCCCCAGAGAGGCTTGCCTGGCACCTTTCTTATGGTATATTTGGTGCCTGGTGAAGAGCTTTCAATTTTCCTAGGCATTTAAAATCTTATTTAAAATGTTAAAATCTGATTTTATTTATTCATTCCACTGATGACATGGACATTTTTAATGCTACAGTTGCTTGCATCGTATTTTTCATATTGTAGTTTAACTTTGTGAGGACCCAGGGAATTATTAGCAGGCAGCCAATATAAATAATGTGACACACACCTCAATCTTCAAGCAGTAAGAGCTCTTGGGGGTCTCAGTGGATATGTTGAGAATGGTTTCCTGGGAATGAAGGTCACTGGTGGCTTCTGGTGTCTTTGCAAGACATGAGCCTTACACTTTCCATGACAATGACTGTCTTGGAACAGACCCATACACAGACCCACACCTTGAGGATATCAGCTCCAGCAAGGAGAGGAGGGAAGGCCTGCCTTGCAGGGGCATAGGAAGAGGGGTGGTGGTGGGGGCGGTCCACCCCGGATGCCATCTCTGAGGGGAGTGACAAAAAGGCACAATGCTAGGGGCTCGCATCGCCGCCCCTGAGCTCGGCAGCGCAAGCCACCACCGTGTGCGGAGCATTGCCGCAGCCATGTGCGCAGGATCGCACTGCCACTACTGTGGCAGCTGCATGCACAGGATCACCCTACCACTGCCGCAGGCATGCGGAGAGGATTGCTCTGCCCCCCGCACGGCGGATCACCCCCCCCCCGGTGCATGACATTGTTAAGAATTCCTGCTCTGTGATTGCAGTCATGGGATTGTCTACCACATGACGGTGTATGTTTTCATTCCACAGGGTGTTTGTGTTACTGTGTTCCGTGAAGTGGGACTATTGTCCTTTGTTCTTTTCTCTCTTTTTGCTGTCTGATGAGAAAGAGGGAGGAGCCAAGTCAGAATGCTCCAAGTATATTATATGTAAATAAAGTAGATTAGCCAAAATGCTGTGCTATTGGTTCTGTTACGCAAACTGCGAATACTCTGCGGATCCCTAAGTGTGCTAATGCCTTTCAGCATCAGTCGCTGCGATGTTCGGGCAGAAGAATGCTTTTGAAGCTCCCAAACGATTGACCAGGAAGGAGAGAACATGTCAGCCGAGCATGTGTCTCTGCCAGGGTCCTACATGAGAGTAGGACGCTCATAACAGGCATGGCCGCCACTCTGGGCGCCCATGCAGCTAACTCCGCCACTGCTGCCTTGACCCAACCTGCCACTGCAATCAGGTCATATTCTTCACCTAGTAGTTTCTATGGAACACTTTGATCCAAGCTTAAAATAACAAAAGAGATACTTAACAGACATGGCTAGAGCTATTACTTTAAAACAAGCAGACTGGACTGAACACTGAAGTAGTTTGTTTTGGTTTTTTTACAGAAACATATCCCACAGATATAAAATCACAGGATTCAAAGGAAACCCACAGCTGGCATCTAAACCACTTCCCCCAAGTCTATAGCAACACAGAAATAATAAATACCACCATTATATTCAGGAGGCGAGAAAGTCTAATGAGCCAATGAACAGCACAAACAGGGATTTTTCTTCCACCAACAGCAGTGTCACACACAGGTAGGCCACCACTAGGAAGCTAGCATTCCCATAACAAGGACTATAGTTTGTTTTCCATTAGAACCTATGAAGCACAAAAAGCACTGTGATCTAGATGCAGGCTCAAATGTTTGATGAGCCTTGCAGCACAATCCTGTTCATGTCTACTCAGTAGTCCTCAGTTGGATTTACTTCCACATATGTATAGAGAGGCTGATGAGGCTTCCATTGGACTGAAAGATAAACTTACACATTTCAAAATTAAAATCAAATAATCCCCCATAATGTTGGTCTCTTTCTCTTTGCCTTATTTTAGAATTTCTTAACATATATATATATATATATATATTTCCCGCTTTTTCTCTTTCCATCCATAACCTTCACCATTCTCTCCTCCCTCTCTCTCTAAATAATAATTAAATTTATAATCAGAATCCTGATCAGAGGCTCGTTTTAGTCTTATGCGTAGCACTTAAAAGACATTATGCTTTATATTTGTTCAAGATCATTGTTGATATTGTATTTTATATTACTGGTAAAAAATTAATGTTTAGATACTGGTGGATATGGTACTTTATGTATTTCCCAAAAAAAATCAGGTGCTTGCAGGACTGACCTTCAGTTTATGGTTTGGTATACTCAAAACCACTCAGGGTTTTTTCTCAGCCCCAAGAGAACAATGTCAATGCTAAGAAGGAACTCAAATGATTAAGGTATGTGCCAAGGTGGCACAGTCCTCAAACATAAGAGTACCTTATTCAGTTTCCATGTAAGGAAAGGATATTCGAAAGAGCTCCCACATGACCAACTAGTCAACGTATAGAATCTGACATACTCTCTGAGGAGGTGAGCTGTGATGCAGGTTGTGGCATTCAGAAGAGGGCAGTCACGTGTGAGGAACATACTATCTTCAACATTTGAATTAGCCCTGACACACAAACAGGACCATTTATTCAGTACTGGTTCAGGCCACTATCTACAGCTTTCCCAGCACAAGCCTGATGTGTAATGGAACAGTTTTGTAGGGAAATAGGATTAAATATGTCAGAGTTGTCTACAGCCACCTGAAGTCTTGCTATTTCTTTGAATTAGCTTGTGCTACATTCACCCATTTTATGCAATGGAACTAAAATAAAGTATACAGAATGTGAGTAAATGGCTTTTAAAAAGTAACTCATCTGCCCCATTTTTTTGCATCAAGTAATACTTGTAAACTGTTTAAGAGTTTTTTCTCTTAAAACGTTAAGCAGTGTACAAATTACCTACATAAAATGAAAATGAAATTAAAGCCTGAATATTGACAGCTCACTTAGCATTAACTTCTCGGCACGCCTGTATGAACGTTTTTGAAAATGTGACCCAATAGTAATGCTTTAGATTTGAGGTATACCGGTATTTCTCTCTTTAGAGAAGAAAAAAAAAATCAAGCCAAGCCCCACCCCACTTCTAGATCTACATTTTACTATTTGAGCAGTCATCTCTTGTTGCTGCAGTAAATGGCACTATAACTCCACAGGACACGTGCAAACTTGTGACCGTGACCCAACAGAAATAAAACCCCAACGTTCATTGTCTTCTCTTCGGGAGAAACGCGGCGCAGAAATCAACGTCAGCTGTGTATTCCGAGCAGTTCCCTCGCCGTCAGAGAAACTGCAGCCGCTCCCCGCTTGCAAGTCGAGGGCTGTCCCTTGCCTAGGTGAGCTCCTTGGCAGCCATTCGGGGGCGATGTGCTGCCCGCCGCGCCCCACCTGCTGCAGGATGCTGGGGCGAGGCACCCACTGCTGCTGCTGCTGCTGCTGCAGCCCCCCAGCCCTGCCTTCCTCCGGGCTCCCCCCGCCGCCCTTCCCGCGCCGCTCACCATTCAGGACGCTCTGGAGCAAGACGGCGGCCAGCATCCACATGCCCCTGCTCCTCGCCAGCCTGGCCGCGACGGGCTCGCTCGCCTCTCTCTGGGCCGCCTCTCCCGCGGCCAGCGGGCCAAGCAGCAGCTCCGTCCAGCTCCGGGGGCCGCTCCCAGGAGGAAGGAGGGCGAGGGCGGCCAAGAGGCGCCGCCGCCGCTGCCCGCTGCTCTCCTTCAGCGCCTCGCCCCGCTGCTCCCACCGGCGGCCAGCTCAGGTGCGCCCGGCGCAGCCCCGCCACGCGCCCGCCGCCACCGCCGCAGCTTCGCCCCAGCAGGTCCACAGGTGGAAGAAGGAGCACGACGCAGACCGGCAGCAGCAGCAGCAGCGCAAGGACAGCAGCAGCCCACCCTGCCCGGTCATATCCGGCCCGGGCTCCGCAGGACGAAGGCAGGCAGGCAGGCAGGCTCCGACGCGCGCCCCGCTTCAGCCACCGCTGCCACAGCCAGGCAGCGAGCAGGCAGGCAGGCGCATCTTCGCTCTCCTCCCGCTGCAATCGCACTGATCCCTCGCCTAACCTTGGCTGCCTCCGAGCGGAGCGCACGAAAGGGTTAAGCCTCTCGCCAGCCAGCCAGCCAGCCGGCCGCCTCCCTCCGCCGCAGCCCTAGCTGGGCTGCTCTTAAAGCGGCGGCCCCAGGGCAGCCGAGACGCAGCCAAGGAGGGGGAACAGGAACGGCGAGAGAGCCACGGATCGCGTCCCTACTTTGGAAACCTGGGTTTCCTGGCGTTTGGGAAAGTAGCGGGATTTAAAGTAGAAATAGCAGCTCTTGGAGGTGCGAGTAAGAGAAGAAATGACGAGCGGATCGGGAAAAGGAACTATAATATGGTCCTATATGTGTCCTGATAGAACAAGGATAGAAATTTAAATGATAGGGAAATGCATGAGTATAGCCAGGACTTTTATGGGGGGGGGGGCAGGCTTTATATTACGGGGCGGGGAGGCAGAACCCAGTTATCTGTCACGCAATTGGCCAGTTAGTTAAGTATTTTTATTTATATACTTCTTCTGGGGGGGGGCAGCTGCACCTCTGCACACACACCCCCGGCTCCTCCCATGGGGGAATGTGGCATACCCAGGATTTGGAGTCCTCTTATCTCAGATATTTGGTATATGAGGAATATAAAGAGTTTGGATGCTTCACAAGAAATAGCACTGAACAGAAATGTGTGAATGAAATATTTTGTCGCAACACCCTTTTAATATGAGCACATGGCCAGGTCCAGACTACAAGAGAGTGCCTGTTCCTTTAAGAGTTAAATAGACTGGGAAATGGTTGCCTCATCACAGTGCAAAGGTCGGGTGGGAAGGGAAGGGGCAAAATCTTCATAGGCTATGGCAGGGACATCCAACTCCCAATAGACTGCATCTACTCACAGTATAAAAAACCTGGCAGTGATCTACCCAGTTGTTGAGCTTTTTTGGGAAAGCCAAAGTTTTTTGGGGGGAGCCAGAGTTGTTGAGCATTTTTTTTAGGAAGACAAAGTTGTTGAGCTTTCTTTTCTTTTTTTCAGGGGGGGGGAGGGGATCACTGAGGGGCCCAAGATCCACCAGGATCTACCAGAAACACCCTGTGATCTACCAGTAGATTGCGATCTACCTGTTGGACATGCCTGGGCGATGGGACTTCCAATCCTAATTGGATGCAACCCTGAGTGTGAATTGGTTTCGCTCAGCCAAAACAAAAATTTCCAGATCTTGGCAAAAGTCATTTCAGGTTTGGACATAAAAATTAACAAGTTTAAAACAAAAAACAACAACAAAAATAAGATCAAATTCTTTTCGTTCTTGCTTATTGAAGATTAGATGGCCATCTACCACCAAAGAATCAAACAGCCTTGATGTATTTTTCATTAAGAACATGAACCAACTGTCAGAGGATGTATGTAATTTAAGTTGCAGTTCTCTGCACATTTATCTGGAGATTACACCTGAGTAGGTTTCAGCCTGTAAGTACCCTCCCCAAAGGGGCTTTGCTTGATTTTCTTCAAGCCATGACTATCTAGATAGGGCCCAGAACATACTCAGCCAACCCAGGGGGACAGCAGGTTGACAGCAGAGGTGATGGACCCGTGTCCTTCCAGATGTTGTTGGACTCCCCACTCCCATCGGTCCCAGCCGGGATGGCCAATAGTCAGAGATGATGGGAGTTATGTTCCAGCTATATGTGGAGGACCATAGGTTCCCCATCCCTGGCTTGCAGGAGCATAGCTGTTTTAAACCATGACAGATAGTTTGACCATCATCATTTGCTCTGGCAGGCAATGGCACTCCAGCAGAACATGACAGACCTGCTGGATCAGGCCAGTGGCCCATCTAGTCTCTCATCTAATTCTCACAGTGACAGCCAGGGGCAAAGGAAGGGGGATGCGGTGGGTGCGGACCGCCCCAGGTGTCTTCACTGAGAGGGTGACATTTGGTGCACCGCCCATGACTCCCAAGCCTACCCCAAGCCGTCGGGGGAAGGGGGGAGCTGCGCCACTTTGTCGGCAGCATTCCCCCTTTCCCCCATCATTTTGACAGCTCGGGGGAGGCTTGGGAGTTGTGGGTGGGCAGCGTGCCTAATGTCCGCCATCGGCGGCTCGCTCCACCCCCAGCTGCAGGGTGCACACACTGCTCCATGCACCTGAGTGGCTATCCTGCAACTGGGAGGGCACCCTATGCCCCCCACCCCCCTTGGGAGCACGCCCACCCTGGGCAGCACAGGCATATGATCCACCACTAGTTCTGCCCCCCTAACAAATATCCTGTCTATGCCCATGCAGTTCTCCCCACCTTGCATACATAGAGCCAGTGTGGTGTAGTGGTTAAGAGCAGTAGACTCGTAATCTGGTGAACCGGGTTCGCGTCTCCACTCCTCCACATGCAGCTGCTGGGTGACCTTGGGCTAGTCACACTTCTCTGAAGTCTCTCAGCCCCTTCTTCTTCTTCTTCTTCTTCTTCTTCTTCTTCTTCCTCCTCCTCCTCCTCCTCCTCTGCATTCTCCACTTCGAAGAAGCAAGAGGAGCAAAATGTTCCAAAATATTAAGGACAGATTATCATGGGGAAACTAAGGATGTGGCTAGTTTCACCTTTTTTGCCCTAGTTCAGCTGGATGCCATTAAAGAACAGTTCAGTCAACATGCTTAGTGTGAACCAGTAGGCCAGTTCACACTATCAGCTCACCATCAGCATCTTGGGAGTGTTCAGGTGGAATTGCCACCACAGCAATTCCATGGAAATGCCGCTTCTGAGAACCATCATCTTTATGTGTGGACAATGGATACATCTGGTTACTAGAATGACTAGGCCATGCCTACATACATGAACGAAGCAGCATATTTTATTTCAGATGTGAATTACACTTGAAAAATCTTAGATGTTAGTAATTTATAAATTCACTTGCTCTGAAACCCCTTTATCAACCTCATGCCACTTCCTTGCTCCAAAAATGTCTAGGTAATTGAAAATGTCAGTCATCACACTTTTCTGCTCTCTGAGTGTTCATTGTTATGCTGATATTTTCAGAGAGTCGGGTTATCAAGGGTGTTGCAGAAGATTTCTAACTTTATTTCATTCTGTGTGGAAGACGGTGACAGGTACTCTGCTACCCTGCAGATGTATAAAATCATGGGAAATTTCTAAGCTGCTGAAATGTGTTATGCCATTTGTAGCTGGGAAATTCTTGCTTGCTTTAGATCTGCATGTCTTGGGGGAAGATTACACGATCATCTCCTCTCTCCTATATCTACATAGTGGTATATATATAGTTATGTGAGGTTCTTCTCCAGGTGAATGATGACAGGTCACTACTAGAGAGCAGGCCTGTTCAGTGGTGGTGCCCCCATTATGGGATGTCCTTCTCTGAGGGGCTCACCTGATAATCTACACTGCAGTCTCTTCAGCACCTACTAAAGACCTTTTTAATTTACCCAAGATTTTACATTTTTCCTCTTCAGTTTCCAGCACTGCCATGAGTTAACCATATTGATTTTACTCTATGTTGATAGTTTTAGGATGTCTTAGATTTTGTTGTTTGTTTTTGGGGTTGTGTTTTTGTTTTGTTTTGTTTTGTTTTTTGGTATATTTAATGGTTTCAAGTTTTTATTGTAAGTCTCCCAGGTAACTTTTTGTTACTGGGTAGCCTAAAAATGTAGTGAGGAAGTTCTGTTGAATATTGATGGGGGAAAGGAATTGTTCGGCCAAACTAGGTGTTCATGAGGCTGAGGAGCAGGAATAGGAAGCCTGTGGCCCTGCAGAGGATGTGGAACTCCACCTCCAATGGTCAGAGTTGGGAGATGGAGTTGGATCATATGGTGGATCATCCCTGTTGTTCAGCTTGCTAGAATTTCAGGGAATTGGTCGGTACAAACATCAATAATATTCGGGGAAGACCCTACTGTTGGGCAGAGGGAGATGGTTGCCTCAGGCAGTTGATGCTGAGGGTCATGAAAGGGCAGGAAATTGTTAGCTATTTAATTTATTATGATGTCACTTAAGTGTGATTCTTGTTACGCTGGCAGAACATTGTTGTGCAAGGGAAAACACCAAGAATTGTTGTGCAACTTGAGTAGGGGTATGCAGAGAGGGGTGTAATTTGCTTCTCTGCCTCAGGCAGCAAAATGTCGGGGACCAGCCTTGAGAATTTTCATGACTGTTCAAAATATAAAGGAAATGTTTGTGTTTGACTGGCATGCAGAATGCTGCTTAATAACCTCTGCTGCTGGGGATCCATGGCAGCAGGCAAAGTGTCTCCTTTGTTTATATTCTTTTGTTCAGTTTGCCTCCCTACCTTGTTCTGCAAACAGCAAAGGCAAGGTCTTAAAAAAAGAAAACTGGTCAGGTTACACATGTAAGTTACACATTTTGGTCTCTGATATGCTGCATCTGCAAGGCTCTGCTCCCCAGGTTCTCTCCGCACTCATAATTGCTCAGTAAAATTTGCTTCAGCAACAGAATTGAGAATTTAAATTATTTATCATTTCAAGAGTTTCCCCAAGTCTCCTGACTAGCTTAAAAAACCTGAGGATTAACTCTCAAGTTATTATTGATTTCATAATATTTCCAGTTGAGGCCTTACTCCAAGTAAGAAGATGTTACACAAGCCTCCACCTGTCTACTTAGGAGTAAGTCTCATTTACCGTAGCTCAAATGAACTGACTGACAGGTAAGTGTGTAGAAGATGGGAGCCTTAAAAATGTATTGGTTTATAAATCAAGGTCAGGTTTTATTATTAATAGTCCCTTTGAAACAGATTCTGCAAAATAGCAGAGTTAGTGGCTACTCTACTGGAGTCTTAATGGGTCATTAAGGAAAACCAGTCATTAACTGCTGGTGTAAGCTTCCACATAGATAGATTAAGGTAATCTAATGTCTTTTTTTTAAGTGCCTGGTTTTAATATTTTTAAAAATTAGCTTCAAAAAGCAAAAAAGATTGCATATCATATAACAACACAGATCATTCTATCTCTTTACTACAGATTTGAATTTGTCTTTTACGGTGCAATCCTATACATGTCTACTCAGCAGGAATTCAGTGGAATTTACCTCCAGATAAGTGGGTACAGGATTATGGCCTTCTTGTACTTCAAGTTTTTTCTTCTTCAGTGCAATTATTTCACTTTTGAATAAGCCGGGGTTACTTCTAGATGACTCCTTCTCCAACCTGTTTAATAAAGAATTTCAGCTTTTATTTTGTAAATCCCTTTTACAATTCATAAGACAAATTAAGATCGAGTAGCACCATTTTTCCTGTCCACTGATTTATATGCTAAGATATGACAGAGAAGGAAAAGGTATTGGGAAGGAGGAGGGGAAAAGCAAAAACCAGGTATTAATTCTTAGTTACGAAGAAGGTCTTATAAAGGCCATCTAGCACAGAAAGCCAAAAATTGCTCATCTTAAAGCAGAGCCAACTGAGTGACCCTGCTTCCCTTCACTCTCTTTGCTGCACTTTGATGGAATGACTGCCACTGCAAGGTAACATTTGATGGAGGAAGAAGCCTGGTGGAGTTGACATTTCAGCAGAGCTTATGGATTGCCCTGCTTCCCGATTCTCCCTTGCTGCAGCCTGATGGAATGGCTTTTGCAAGCTGAGGGACAGCCAATGGACCACCTGGTCTTTCAAATGTTATGAAATTTCTGCTTTCTTCCCCCTTATCTGGTGGTGGGAAGTGCCAGATGCATTCTGTTCAGGACAAATGTGGGTGAACAAGCCCAAACAGCACAACCATTGTTGGTTGCCCTGAGGTAGCTAGGGTTCTCCATAAGTCATTCTCCTTACACAGGTTTCCTAGACAGACACTGGCTGTATTCTAGGGACAAGCTAGGAATTGTCCTGGTATACTATTCCCCTAATTGCCCAGTGGATACCCTAAGTGAATTGTCAGAGCTGGTCTTGAGCCTGGTGCTGGAGTCCACTATGCTTTGTGTTGCTTAGAGACTTCACTATCTATACCAGTTCAGATGGCCTTCATCGTAATCAAGGGTAGGATTCTGATGATCTGGTTTGAATACTAAGCCAATGTCATGATCAGGTCATTTAGACATATGTGAACCATACTTTACCTCCCTGCCAAAGTGGGAGACCAGTATGGATAGTGTTATCCCTGGAGGTTAATGGATCTGCTTGGTTTGCAGAATAATTTTGTGGGTTTAGGAGGTAGCTATGATTACTCTGTTGCCATGTGCAATAATAAGTAGACCACACTGTCAGGCAACAAAGCATCCCCCCATCCCTGCAATTAGGAACATCAATTAGTTCAGTGACCTTTTCATAAACCAAATGTCCCCTTTTTAGAGCTCCATTGACTTCCAATGAGTGACTTACATAGTCTCTGTGTGCAGTTCAACATTGGATTAGATATTTGTGGTAGCCATTGATTTCTTAATGGTTTTTACTATAAAGTGCAACTAGTAGGATTCCTATATGTCGGATCTATCAGAGCACATCAGCATCTGAAAGTAACTAGACATGCAGAAGAAAATAGACCTTTTTTAAAAATAAAAAGTCATAAAATTGATAGCTCACACTGCCAGTCAATGTGCCTTATCCCAGACAAAGCTATTAAGCAACTGTGATTTACATGGCAGTAACAACATCTGCAAACTGGGGGAAAATTAATAAATCAGTGCTAAGTGCTTTAGATTACATCCTCTGTTGTGTAATGTGTGCACGAAATTAATGTTTTTAGGAATGTCATATAGTTGCAGGACAGTGAAATTTATGTTGCCTCTGTAAGACTACAGTTGAACTGTCCACCTCAATCCTAAATACATTTATTTGATTTTAATGGGACATACATCTTCCAAGTAAATTTGCTTTGGATGGCAGCCCAAGACTACTGAAGTGATAATATTGCTTGTATTCTAGCTATTTCAGGGCAAGGGGAAGCACATGTGAACATCATGTGCCTGATATTATTATAACAACTCAGTACATTCCATTTTTGAGAATCCCCATCTGTCAAATGTTATCATATGTTACATCTTTAGAGCTCTCCCAAACCATCTTGTACTCTAAAACTCTCCATAGCAATGAATCATGAAAAGGCTGTACTGTTTTTGTACCTTATTAATTAAAACATTTACAGCTTGAGCTGTATTTATTTTTGACTAGCAAATGCTCTGCAAACTGTTAGCTAACTCATCAGCTGTAAGATAAAGATGAGTCTTCAGGAGCAGAAAGCTGGGCTTTGGGCACAATCATGGGAGAAGTGTGCCAGACGATGCTCTACAACATGGATAGGTAAACTAAGGCCCGGGGACCGGATCCAGCCCAATCGCCTTCTCAATCTGGCCCATGGATGGTCCAGGAATCAGCATGTTTTTACATGAGTAGAATGTGTCCTTTTATTTAAAATGCATCTCTGGGTTATTTGTGGGGCATAGGAATTCATTCATTTTCCACCCCCATCCCCCCAAAATATAGTCCATCCTCCCACAAGGTCTGAGGGACAGTGGACCAGCTCCCTGCTGAAAAAGTTTGCTGACCCCTGCTCTACAGAGATGAGCCAGAGTGGAACAACAGGTCTCTCTCATTCAAGAACTGGGGACTGGGTATAAGTGATTTAGCAGAAAACAATAAAGACCTTTAAAAATCATAGATCCCATAGGTTCACTTGAATTCCTTAACTCTAAGAAAAAGCATTTTATGATCTTAAAGGAAAAAGAAAAATACTTCAATCTGACTCCCCATTTCAATATCAGACAGGGGTGCTTCCAAACATGGATTATTTAGCTATTCTGCTTTAAGCTTCAAATGGAACAGCAATTCTGCATGTGCTTCGAGCCCCAAAACCCATCCCGAATGGAAATAAAGACCCAGTGGAGACAGAATTTAGTTTAAATGTTAATGGGCAAATTTTGGCCACAACTTTATTAAAATACACTAATGTGGCCACAGCCAATCTGCCACAGCCAATCTGCCACATTGGAAAAAATTCCTATCTGGCCCCCATTCCAAAAACAGGCGACCAACCGAAGTCCAAAGCAAGGCCAAACATGACCTAATTAACGGGTGGGTGGGCGGGTGTTCGGCAGCGCAAAGCAAAAGGAGGTCCCTACGTCGTGCTGCCAAATAGATACCCCCCAACCCTGCCACACTGCTGATTGGCTAAAGGCCATTAGCATAACTGTGGCACCACCGGCTTGGAGTGGGGCAAGCCCCGCCCACAAGCCAGTTAGGGAAGAGTTTCAGGGCCGAGCACAACATGGACCCTCTGTTACGAGGATCCAACTTCCAGAGCTCCTGTATCTAAATAGAATTATATAGCTGCTTTCCTCTGCCCCAAATATGTTGGGACAGTGTTAATATCCACATGAATCAGTCATTGTGCCCCATCCACTTTTCACTGTATAAAAGCTTCAGTTCTTTATCTTAGGTCAGAATCATGAATAGCAACACTGCATGTGACTAACTCAGAGTTGGAGGTGAGGCACAGAGATGTAAAAGAAAAATGGGAGAAATGGAAACATCTCTATCCCTCTTAGTACAGACAGCTACATGAACTTCAGTGAACCTCATTTTATTGACCTTCTGCATGGGTACAAATAATAAATATAATAGATTAATGGGACGTGTTCAGAAAACTGACATCTAGTCACATTGTTGAACTGGCCAAAGCATTTTATTTTATGGCATTTAGTAATTATGTTTAATAACAGAGGAGCTTTCCATTCTCATCAAGTGGATTTATGCTCCAATCTGTTCATCTAGCCTTCACTGAGCACAAGGGGTGCTTGAAGATCCAGTTCGGGTTTATCTGTGGAACATCCGTTGATTAACTTCCAATTTATTTTCATACTTTTCCCACTGTTTCTTCTTTACTGCAGCTGAAATTAATTTCATAATGGCTGGAAGATAATGACCTTTCGCTATCCACTCATCAGTCCCTTCAAGTCAGATAAGGCATAGTGTGATACATGTGTTATTGGTGACAAACCTTGGCATTATTTTATGGCTTCCACTATTTCATTGTTATAGCTGACAATGCAATTATATATAGTTGATGATTTGCTTTGTGTTGCCTGGAAATATCTGCTTCAGATGGTATACATAACCTAACAGCAATAACGGCGAGCACTCTTCTTGGTTTTTGATGACACAATTCTTAATACAAGTGAAGCCTTTTTCATAGGATTTGACTAGCTAAATTTAAAAAATGCTATTGTTACTATTGTTGGTTATTTGAAATGTTTATACACCTACCTTCATTATCAAATTCCAGAGGCAGTTTACAAATTATATTAAAACACCAGTAAATCAAATCATCAATTCAGCAACCACAGCAGAATTTTTTTAAAAGCATATTACTATAAGGTCACTTGTCGAAAAAGATATTTAACAGTTTGTTCTTATTCATTTAGATTTAAGCCTACCTTATCCTAAAGTTTCAAGGAACATAGAGGTGCACCTCATTTGCACACTTGTTACATAGTTCACTTTACTGTTCACAATCACTGCTATTACGTATAGTGTAAGATTTTTCTAAATGAAAATAATTGGTGGATAAGGTCAAAGGCATCTTAAAATAAAATAAAAAGTCACAGCTGTTACTGAAAAATTAAATAAAATAGATTCATGGTATGTAAGTAAGTAAGTGAATAATATGTACCCCGCCCGTCTTGCTGGGTTTCCCCAGCCACTCTGAGCAGCTTTCAACAGAACATTAAAAACAGAATAAAACATCAAACATTAAGAACTTTCCTAAACAGGGCTGCCTTCAGATGTCTTCTAAAAGTCAGATAGTTGTTTATTTCCTTGACATCTGATGGGAGGGCATTCCAAGTAGGTATTTTTTTAAAAATAAAATAAAATAAAATCAGGAGTAGGGGAGTAAGCTTTTATCAGCCTGAAGGCCACATTCTCTCAGTCAAGGGAAAGCTCCCAGGGGGCAAATGTCAGTGGTGGGTGTGGCTGGATGGAAATGGGTGTGGTCAGAGGCAAAAGTGGGTAGAGCAATGGGTGTGATGCCTACCTTTGTACAACAGGCTACCTTCCAACCATGCAAAAGTTGGAAGTTTCAGCACACTCACACTCATCTCTCCACCCAAGCAAGCAAGTTATTATTACTGTTCAAGGACAGTAATTCCAGCCAGGCAGAAGCTCTTGAGGATATGGAGCAGGGTCAGTGATGGCTGCAGCCTGGGAGAGAGTCTCAAAAGCAGGATGGGAACACCTTGAGGGCCATCCTCAACCCTTGGACCCGAGGTTCCTCATCCTAGTTTTAGATCCTCTCTGTTGCCTCCTGGATTAGCTTGCATTGCTATACTAAACAGCTGCAACGTTAGTAAGAGATAAGGAAAGCAACTAAACCTGTGAGCTTAGCTTTCCTATAGAGGCTGGACAATAGCCAAGGGGCCGCAGCAAAACCATCCACAGTCAGCGGTGTGTCTGTCTCCTTGCCTGAAGGGACGTTAGCATTAAAGTTATTAACTAGAGCAGTCAGCCTGGCAGTTGGCTATGCGAAGCAATTTATACCATTGTAAATGGATTAGCGAAATGTAATTTCTGTTAACGTTTCAGTTTCAGTTATTTCAAATAGATGTTCAGTTAGAAATGCTAAGGAATTGTTTTGATGCTTTTTCTGGATGTAAACATTAAATATACACATATAGCCTTTTCCTGTGTTTGTGCATTCCCATGTGTGTGTTTTCTCTTGTGTGGCTATTCTGTTGCGTGGTGCTTTTTTGGGTGCTGCGGCCCATTCTTGACAGTGGGAAGTAGAGGGGGGCAGATGACGCCTTTGAAAGATGCAGCACATTATACTAATCAGGGGAACGTATAGATTTGAAATGTCTCTAGGAGCAGAGGAAAGCCTGTGGCTGTTCTTATCCTACATGCTCAGCTGGTGTATTTTGACATGAAGAGCCTGGGGGTGTGCATGAGATACCAGGAGCGTGACTTCACCACAGTCTGTGTACAGGGAAAGAGAGAAAATGTTGCCTCTTGGAAGAGGCTCTCTGGATTTTCTTCAAGGATGGTTAATTAGTCCATGTCGCAACCAGCTCAGAAGGCATTAAACTATCTTAAAGGGATTTCAACAACCTCACCTGATTTCCTTTTTTTAAAAAAAAAGCATGCTGCAATTAACCAATAAGGCATGACAAAGAATATGACCATCGGCACAGGATAATCACTTCCTTGGGGTAAAGCAGAAAATGAAGAACAGATGAGTACTTTGAATTCCCTAAGGGAGTGATTACCCCATGATAGCTGTAGCTACTGGAGAGGCCAGAGAGCTATTACAAATTGTTTTGCTTTCATGTAAAATATGTATTATTTAAGGGACTTAACTGTGTTCATTGCTAGCTGCCATTTTGCATTAGAACCAAAATGCAGCAGGGACCACTAAAACGCTTGAAAGTTCCCCATTAGGGCTGGGGGGGGGGGGGTTCAGTTCCACTTCTTATTTTACAGTCCTGCAACACTGGGTATGCAAACCTAAATGGGAGCAGGCAAGAGAAGTAAAGAAAGAGGAGAGGCCTCAAAATGGTGCTTTAAAAGCTGTATTTTATCAAATGATACAGTTCTTATCAAACACTGAAGAGCTGAACACATTTTGGTTGATGGTGGCCTTCTCTGGGAGCAATTCTGTTCCGCTGCTAAGGTATTGCAGTCATGGCAGTATCTCTCATCCTCTGGAAAAAAGGGGGTCTTCAAAACACATTGGACTTTTCAGAATTTGTTATGGACTGTATCATTTGAGAAGGGGTTTCTCAATGATGGTGGCCTGGCTAAGGGATTCCCTTCCCTCTTAGATCTGGCGGCAGTGGCTTGTTCACTCAGGCTTTTGATGACTATTTCCACATGAATTTACCCTATTTTTTGCTCTATAAGACTCACTTTTTCCCTCCTAAAAAGTAAGGGGAAATGTGTGTGCGTCTTATGGAGCGAATGCAGGCTGCGCAGCTATCCCAGAAGCCAGAACAGCAAGAAGGATTGCTGCTTTCACTGCACAGAGATCCCTCTTGCTGTTCTGGCTTCTGAGATTCAGAATATTTTTTTTCTTGTTTTCCTCCTCCAAAAACTAGGTGCGTCTTGTGGTCTGGTGCGTCTTATAGAGCGAAAAATACGGTAGTTCTTTATGGTATTACCTGTGTATTTCTTCTGCTTATTATGGTTGTAATATCTGTTGTTAAGTTTGAATTTTAACTGCAGCCTTCTCTGTGACTGCTTTTGCAAATAATAAGTAACAAATATTTAAATTAAAATATTTGATTTTTAAAAATCAGGACCATTTGGAGGCCTCACCTCTTTCTTTCCTTCTTCGAATATGCAAACTTAGCACTTCTCAACAATTCTATCCAAGACAGCATTTAAGGGGAGGAAGGGTGTTCAAGTAGCCCAGCAAGACATGCCAAAACACTGTCTCATTTGGAACTAGTTTACTTATCACTGATTCAAAGGGTGGTGTATGCGAACAATGAGATATGTTGTGTGGGAACTGAACAGAAGAAACCTACCAGGAGCAGGCAAACAAGAGCACAGACTAAAAACCAATCTGTTTTTCTTTTTATTCCTGGTGCTCTTAAGGGGGGGGGGAGTCAAAGTTATTTTCCCTGTTTTGGACATTTGCCTTCTATAATCATTCATATTTAAGAATGCTACCCATCTTCCAAAATCCATTTCAAATGTTTCAACTGACCATTGTTTTCTATAAAATTATTAGTGACTATATTTCCATTTGGAAAAGGATTGTTAAATTGATGTAAATTTGTATCTAAGCAATGGGAGGAAGGATTAGAAGTAGATACTGATGAGATGGCAGGAGGAGAACTAAGGGATCAGACTAGATTAGAGATGAGGAACCTGCAGCCAGCCATATGTTGTTTGACTACAATTCCCATCAGTGCCAGCCAGCTTAGCCAGTGATCAGGAATGATGGGAGATGTAGTCTGGCAACATCTGGAGAGCTACCATTTCCCCATCCCTGGACTTGCTGAACTGTCCACAACATTCTACATGCAGGACTCAGAAACCAAATCTGGGAAACAGCCCACCAGTCCCAATGAAAGCTGGTGGCGCGCTTTATTTTGGTTTTTGTTGTTGCTAATATTGGTTACTGTATGTTTGAATTTGGTACTATTTACATACATTACATCTGCACTACCAAGTTATAGCAGTGGAAGGAGGAGTACAGATAGGGAAGTTCTCTGCTGAAAATTGACCCCCTCTTGCAGGATAAAGTCTTGGGGAAGTACCATGGACAGCGCTGGAGACTGGCCATGGATGGAAATGCAAAAGCTGAACCAGCAAATGAGCTTGCTTTTGTTATACCATAATAGTTTGCATAAAAGGCTGGCTTACGCCACTTTTCTCTCTGAACCTGTGCTGCCTTTGGGTGAGGGGAGCAGGGGGGAGGCTCACCATTTCCTCCTCTCCAAGACAGGCTCATGCCTGTTTCTTAGGCATCCTCTTGAGATGCAATGCTCTTGCAAACATTAGGCTCCTGGTTCCCAGTGGAATCGAGCCAGTGCTTTGTAATGGAGCTATCATTTTGCTTTAAATCTATTCCTTTATTCTTCTAACCTTCTGCAAGCTGAAGACTTGGTGGGGTTGGTTTGTCTGGAGGCTGTTTATCTTTTTCTGCGCTAGTACTGACAAGCCTCTTTAAAGTTGATATCTTCTTACTAAAATAAAATTATTTCTGATGGAGCCTTATTTCACATAATGCTGGCAAGAAGCTAAAACAAGCGAAATCTACTAAAGCAGCATTCTGGATGCATGAGCTGCTGGTGGAGCCAGTTACAACTTCTTTTCCTGGTTTGAGTTCAAATCATCTTCTTTTCCTCCCTCCCCTTATTATAAAGCATACAGTATTTGTATTTCTTTTATATATATATATCACATTTTTGGAGCTCTGTGTTTCCTCTGCTTGAATTTTAGGGTTTGCAAGGAGGGAGTTCCTATGAACAGCAAAGCCTCTGACTTTCAGCTGAACATGCATAGACTGTGAAGCACAGTCATTTGTGTGATCGTGCTCCACACTCTTAGGTTTCTGAAAACAGGTTGTTTCCCACCAGGCCTAGGGGGCGGGGCCCACACTCACCAGCCCCACTGAAGAGGCTCCTCATGAGGCCAGAGGAACATCGCCCGGCTATTGTTTTATTGATTTAATATGCTGTACACCGCTTTGAGGTTTTTATTAAAAATATAAAGCGGTATAGAAATTAAATAAATAATGTGATGTTGAGAGGTCTTCATCTTGCCAATATCAGTTTCTTACTATTAATCTGTATCCCACCTTTTCCTGTTGCTGGGGACAGCACTTGCTAGGCTATCTTTTGTATATTATGTTTTCTCAAAATAAATACACTTTCTTTCTTTTTTAAAAAAATACAAATTTCTAGATCTCAAGGCTGTGAAAGTGTGTGAGCAATGCTGCTGAAGTCTCAGAGTTTTCAAGTGAGGTTTCCTGCTAGTTGCAGACAAAGCATCAGCGCTTGTATAGCTTTTTGCCTTGCTCCCAGCTATCAGACGTACAGTACATTATGCAAAATAAGCAAGTCTATGCCAATGTGCCTAATCTGCAACATTAGTACAGGTTACAGATTTCAGCTTTTGTCACACAGCTGAGGCTACCTTAGTGCTGTCTATTTATTTCTTGATTAGTACAGTAGCCCCATGAAAATTTTGCTTAAACATAAGGGTTATGAAAGAAAGAGAGAGAATGGTTCAGATTTTTCAAAATCTTTAATATGCATGGAGGGAAATTAGAGCAAGAATGACAACAGCAGGGAGATTGCATTTCTTGAAAACCCACCATTATTTATTCAGTAATGAAATTGCAAACATGATTCTTTGTTTTCTCAGTTATACGTTCTTTCATTTTAGAACACATGCAGTCACTGGGCATTGTTATTTTCCTTTGTGATGCTTAAGCATATACATATTCTTATTGATTTTTTTTTTAAGTATAGTTAAAAATGAGGGACACACCATTCTGGGATATACTGTGTCTAATTAATAGTGATTAGTGATGTGGGATGTCTAGATGACCTTTTGAGTTCAATCTTCAAAAGTATTTGATTATCTAAACCAATATCATTCATTATTCATTCAATACCATGCACTATTCATTCAATGTGTTACTGATCTGTTTCTAGTTCGATCATTTGAAAGGTTTGCAAAATGATTAGTTATTTCTGCATTTAATCCACCACACTGTATTCTTTTAATGCTTTCATAATGATGCTATTCCTCTAGGAAGTTCATTAATTTCATTTTCAGTGAGCTCTAGAAACAGCAGCTGACCATTAGTGCTCATGGTTCAGCAACTGAGTTTTAAAATAGGATCATGTGATGTACCACCATAACATGTCTCTTATTCCAAAAGCTTTTGCTATTCCCATCTGTCTGAGCCTCAAGAAGCCAGATGGCTTCTAACGTGGTCACATTCATTTTGGCAATAAGGTGGAGACTGGTAGGTACTGGGCCTCATTGGGTCTTCAAGTGATTAAAGCTATAATATTAATACACATACCCCACACACCTTGTTGGGAGTAAGCCCCATTGAATTTAGTAGGACTTACTTCTTAGTAGATGTGGTTAGGATTGTGCAGCCAGTTTTTAAGAAAACAGTGAATGACTGCCAACTAGTTATATGAGAGATAACTAGGTCAAGAACAAGAGGTCTCAGACTGTAGCTAGGGAAAGAGACTAATCCATCCAAGATTTGAGGCAGAATTTCTGTCACACACAGTGACTAGATCTGCCAACTAAAGCAGCAGGAGAAAAAAGAGAAAGTATTAAACTAGTTCAAAGAGGATTTAGGCAAATTGCATAAAGAGGGAGTACCAAGCCATCACTTGGTAGACTTTAAAGTTAGATACTAATTATATGCACTGATTTAATAAGAAACACATAGTCATAAGCAAAAGTGAGAAACCGGCCAAAGGTTAATGAGGCCAGGTTTCTGTGGGCATCTTTCATCCCTTTATGGGTCCTCTGTGCCCTTTGAATGGCCTTTCTAAACCAGGTGCCCTCTCAAGATGTTTTGGGCTCCAACCCCCACCATCCCAGACCATTTGCCATGCTGGCTGGGGCTGATGTGAGTTGGTCCAAAACATCTGGAAGTCATCAGGTTGGAGGAGGCTGTTCTAAATAAAAGAAACACTTTTGAAAATCAATCCTGGCACATCACTTTGAAGCATGATAGTTTAATCTCTAAATACACCTTGATAGTACATCATCTACTGGAATGTGAAGCATATTTAGACACTATCAACTTCCAGGACTCAAATCAGTTTCACTTTTAGCCTGGGCATGATACAAATTCATTGTCTGTGGGCTTTGGCCTCCATTACCACATAGAGCTCAGTAGTAGCAATTGGAGCATATTGATCCTCTTAGGCCTTTCTGCAGATTATAGGTACTGTATTAAGTAGTAAAAGTGTTGGGAGTTATATATTGTCATCAATGCATCAGAGAGCAGACACCAGTGAAATATACATTACATTTGTTAGTTGTTAAAGTGCCTCAAGACTTAGTGCTGCATAAGTAAGCACAATGCAAATCTAGTGTATTATTGACTCCTTAGAGGAAAGTAACTTTTCTATCCGTGTGACGATAGAATCATAGAATTGGAAAGGCCAACAAGGGTCATCTAGTCCAATCCCCTGCAATGCAGGAATCTTTTGCCCAACTTGGGGCTTGAACCTATGACCGTGAGATGAAGAGTCTCATGCTCTACCTATTGAGCTATCCTGAGTTCTAATGTGCATGCACACTACAGTACAGCCCTATACAGATCTGCACAGAAGCACCGTTGATTTTAATGAGAACTACTTCCATGTAAGTGTGCATAAGATTGCAGCCATAATCAACTTTTTAATCTTGGTTTGGAATGTGGCACAATATTATTTTTAGCTAGTTGCATCATCATCATCAATGGATACAAATTCTTCCAAGGCAGCTTATAAGTCAGGCATAGGCAAACTTGGCCTTCCATATGTTTTGGGACTACAACGCCCATCATCCCTAGCTAACAGGACCAGTGGTCAGGGATGATGGGAATTGTAGTCTCAAACCATCTGGAGGGCTGAGCCCTGGTGGTATAGCCCTGTGACGAGTGGGGACAGCTAGAGTTCTGCTAGAGCAGACTGTAAGAAAGTGGGTGGGGAACCGTTTTCAGCCCAAAGGGGATTTTTTTGGGGGGGGGGGTCACATGCCACATGGTGGAAGGAGCTAGAGGCAAAAGTGGGCAAAGCAATGAATGCAAACTCCACTTTTGTATGGTGGGCTGGCTCCTACACATACTCACACACCCATCTCTACCATTCATCCAGACAAGCGATTGTCACCATCAGAGTTCAAGGGCACATTCCAGCCAGGTACAAACACTCAAGGTGGCTGTGACACTTACGGAAAGTGGATGTTGCTAGGGAGAAAGACAGCATGTCTAAGGAAGAGTCCCAAGAGCCAGATAGAGAGGGCTGGTGGGCCACATTTGTCCCCTGGGTTTACAGTTCCCTCCCCCTGCTTTATGGACAAAATCAAGCAGACCAAAGCTATACGCATTGATCTGTGGACATAAGCTATCTTCTTCCAATAAGGTGGACAGATGCAAATTTGAGAGTTATTCCCATAATCCACTGCGTATGAAATCTACATGCTGTAGCCAAGCACGAACCAGCATCAAAGATGTTGCCTTCCGTTGTGCGTATGTGAGTGTTTTAATATGAAACAAAGTAAAGCCTAGCGAACTCAATATATTTCAACTTCGTTTCAGGAATGTTGAAGCATGCAATATTTATTTCTGCTGAGATCAAACAAAAGGCACGGTTTTAAATCAATATTTTGACATTAAATTATCATAATGTTTCAGAAATTAAGCCCCTTCAAAAAGGTTTCACGGAAATGAAAGAGTCTCGTATTTTGAACTGTTGCTTAAAAATGAAACGAAACATTGTGGTAAGAACTTTAGGTAGGGATTGTTGGTCCCCCCTCCCTTTCTGGAAAGAATAGGTGTTTTCTTCAGTCTTATTTTGATGAAATCTCTTTTTTTTTCCCCCAGGGAGGGACATTCTCTTTGGGAAAAGGTGCTCAAATCATCGGCAAAGGAGCTGAATAGCAATTGTAGCAAAAAAAAAAATTTAAAAAATCATCCTTTGGGCCACTGCATGGGGGGGGGGGGGACAGGTAGGATGGGGTACATAGATGGAAAGTGCACAACTTCCCAAGTCATGGTAAGTTGATGCTATAAGAACAGGTGCAGGTGGACCTCTTTCTGCAGGCCTTTGAGACAGATGAGATACATTGGGATGTTTGTGCTTTGCTGCTACCCTTTTAATTGTTATTTTGGATTTTGGTTGTTTATTCTCTTTCGATTTTTATGGTTTAAGTTTGATTTTGAAGTTTACGTACCTCTTCTCTGGGCAAATCATATTTTTTTAATAAATAAATTTAACAAATCTGTTATAAATCAAAGATGAAGAAGGATCACAGGTAAGCGCAAGAGATCGTGGTGGAGTTGAATCAAAGAGAACATAGCTCAGAGGTGATGGGCATGCTTTCTGGGTAGAAGGTTCAAGATTCCATCCATTGCCTCTCAGTTGCGTATGTCTGTGTTTTAAGGATATCAGGAGTTGCTAAAGACCTGTGCCTGAGACCATGATGAGCTCCTGCAACCTTCCCCAACCTCATGCCCTTGAAATGTATTGGACTACAGCTCCCATCATCTATGACCATTGGCCACGTGGCTTGAGGTTGATGGGCATTGTAGTCCAACAATATCTGGAGGGCGAAGGTTGGGGAATGGTGTTCTAGGGAGTTTCATTTGTTCATTTGGAAACTGAAAAGGTCCCAAAGAATGTAAAGAACCATACATTCAATATAAAGAAGGCAAATATGATAAGGGGACACACACAAAAACCTTCCGTTGAACATGACAGGGTAAACAACAAAGGGATGACAGAAGAGTGTGATGTAATGAGATTAGAGGCAAAGAGAATAAAATAGGAAACTGAATGAAGAAATAAAGGAGCGGCTTCAGGTGATAAGGACAGTATGAAGATGATAATTACAACAATCCTGCCATATACTTTGGTCTTGATGGAACTGGAGGAGATGGTCATTAGGACCGTCCCCTAGGAGGAATGCTGCTTCCTCCAAGTCAATCTCTTCCCCTGAATATGAGAAGGACTCCTCAGAATAAATGTTGCCAGTACACATCCACTATTGACCATTCTGCAATATGTATGAATGGAGGTATGAATAAACAAACCACTAAATGAAGGTATGAATGAATGCAGGTGTGAGTGAATGAAGGAATGCAAGTTTTAATAAGCAAACAAACAACTAAATGAAGTTCTGTATTGATATATGTATGTAGGATGGCATGAATGAATAAATGAATGCTTTGAATGGGTAGTCAGGGCCTTCTGAGTGATGACGGCCCTCAGTGCAGTTGATGGACTGGCCCACCTTGATGTACTCCTCCATTTAACTGGCAGCACCACCGTGCTCTCAAATGCACTGTATCAAATCTAAGTCAACAGAACAATATACTATACATCCTTTTGGTGTGTGTTCCTTCTCTAATTTAATTTTTTTGTGCTCTTGCTGCTCCTTCCATCTGTTCAGTAAAACTCCATATATTTAGAACAAAACTATAAACAAATTGTTGGTTCTACATCTATTATTTTTTGGTCTTTATTACCTTTAATGTAAATAATAAATCTAATCCATTTTCTCTGCTTTGATTGTAGCTGCAACTTCTATAGATCTCTTGAGATCAACAAATACAGTATAAAGTGTTATATTTTTAGTTCTAAAATGTGCAAGAATACACGCAACATATTATAATAATGTGCTATACCGGGTTACAGCAAGTTACATTGTATTTAAGCAACTACTTTATTCTACCATCTGGTCCATAATGAGCTCTTAGACGGATGTGAGGCTGAGCTCTGCCTAAAAGCTGTGCATAATCACCAAGGCTATCCTTTTTTAAGGGCCTTTTCACACTTACCATTTATAGTGGTATAGTTGCTGTTGATCCAATATTCTTTAGAGTGAATATGCCACCAATTGTATGCACCTTTGGTCACATGCAGCTGTTATTGGAGAGCAAGTGTGGGGTTTTCCTCTCCAGACTAATGTTCGGTTGTGTCCAATGGCTGTACTCGCTCCCCTTACCTATCAATGCAGTCTTCCAGCGAATAAACATTGATGTTGTGAACATGGAGCGGGGGGGGGGGGGTAGACCCTTTGCAGCTTTTTGTGTATGTGCTCAATGTCCAGTATTCCGGAATTCTAATCTTGCGGGAGTATAGGAAATTAAAAGAGGAAACGTGTCTGCCTGAGCTCTGGTGAACCTGGTTATTGTGATAACATTTTTCATGCAGCTAATGATTGTTGCTCTAGGAACTACTTTGACCCTCATCTCTATCTGCCATATCACTCCTCCAAACGCAGAGCTTGCACTGGTCAGAGGGAAGTCGCATGAAACAGGCATCACCAAAACCACACCTACCAGTCCTCAGCAAACTTGCCGAGCAAACGAAGGCACTGAGGATCTGACAAAAATGCCATTCCTTCCTTTCTCTTGCTCCAGTGTCCCATAAGCAGAGTTCTCATCATGAAAACTTTGGGTATATGACTGTGATATTTTCCATGAGTTGGACCCAGAGTCCGCTCTGGATTAACATTTCAGAAAAGTGACCCAAAAAGGCTGATTTTTCCCTCCTACCCTCCCCCAGAAAACCAGTCTTTCTTTTCACATTTTAATCTGTACAAATAGCCACTTGCCTCCTGAAAATTAAAGTGACAGAACATGAAAAATGACTGTCATTTAAAACGAAGAGTTGCTGAAATGCTAAGTTTATTTATGTGTTAAAAAGATTAAACGGATTAAACCGATTTTACTCCTTTGCGCATGGGAGAAGTTTCTCCAGAAGGATATTAAATATGCATTTTAGACACAGCTTGCTTAGAACTGTGTGAATGCCTGTGAATGCCTTTCCTGGAAATTTCACCTCTTCTGATTTGGGCTCTGGCCTTGTCAAAATCCATTTTCGGTGGACTTCAGCACACAGTCTCTACAGTGCTCTCTCATTTCCTATCCCTCTGAGGCAATTGCTGATCCTTCTCACCAAAGTTGTTCAAACCTGCTCTTATAAAGGTCAGTTCCTAGCTCCAGGCAGCCTCCTCACAGAGTAACAAAAGAACATCCATAAAAGATCTGCATTCTGCAGTGTCATAGGGACATGAGACAACGTGTGAAACCAATACCTTAGAAAGTGTCTTTCCATTTTGTTTTCAAGAAGAGCTTTTAAGATTTGTAGCACTAGGTAAAAACAGTGGCCAAGAGGGTGGTTCATCATGTGCACTCACATATGAATAAGTCTAACTGAACTCAGTGCAGATTACTTCCGAGTAAATTTTCCTCGGATTGGATTTTAAGAGCCAGGGGTGTGGTGGTGGGATAACGACAAGGAGAAAACTGGGACTTAGTGAGCTAGGAGAGTTGGTGGCAGAGAGAAGTCCAGAATCAAAGACAGAAGTTGAAGCATGTGAGTAGAAGAAGGAAGGCCAAGAGATGAGACAGCCTGATAAAGAGTCACAGGTGTCTCTTCCTCCTGCCGTGGTAAGCTCCCCTCCCCATTTGTCTCCCAGAACTAGGAGAGGGCTGAAACGGGTGGAGCAGTGGCAGGCTGCACGCAGTCACAGTCTCAAATTGCTTGGAGAGGAGGGGACTTAGAAGGTTGTGGTCTTTCAGTCTTGGCAAGCTTTCCATGGGGTAAGACCGACCGGGGGGTGGGGTGCTGCTGTACTCATTAGGCCTAACACTGAGCCAAGGCTGTGAAGGCTGTGATTTTCCAACTTTGAATGGTGTGATTTACTGCTGGCTTGTACTTTGATAGCAAAGGCCCTTTTAGCCACAGCCATTTTCTGGACACACAGCAGCAATGCTGGCCCCAGGAGCATCCCCAAACCACAAACCTGGCCCTGTAGAGGGAATGCAATCCCAACCAGAACAGGACATTCTTTTAGTCTCACTAAGCAAATTCATCTGATATATACCATGAGAGTTTCGACTATCATAGCTCACCCCAAAAAGATCCTGAGAATTGTCATTTGGTGAGGGGTACCAACAGCTCTCTGTTAGAAATCCTTGGCAAAACTACAATTCCCAGGGTTCTCTGGGGGGAAGAAAATGACTATTGAGGTAGTGCAGATTCATTGGGCAGAGTACTCTCTCCTGCATGACACAACCTCAAGCTGGTTTTATATATACACACGGAAAAAGAAGATTATTATTTCTTAGAGAAAAGAACATTAAAAGAAAAGCTTTCTGACACCACAGCTCAGTTAAGCCTGAAAGCATGCTGACAGAAGCAACCACGAACTGTGAAAGACTGCATGGTCAAGACAACAAGTTACTATAGCAACCCTGCTTGGGCAGAAGCAGGGGGAGGAAAGAGACTTAAGAGCGTGGTCAGTATTATATGGCAGGAAGGACTTAGCAAACAGCTAGTGTACAGCAGGATAGGGAGGCTCATATCTTAAGTCACTTGGAGCCTTATTACTCCTTACATATACATGCTCTGAAAGGCCTGTCCTGTGTGAATGGGAAGATGAGGGTGTGCATGGAAGGGAAACTTTAATGTACTATCACCATGGCAGAAATCAAAGTCATGTGTCTTACAGCATCCATGTGGGCATTTCTGTTCATATACATGCAGGTCCTGCTATCTGCATGCTCACTATTCAAAAATTCACTTATCCACACTTAAAGAATTATTCCCAAACTTCACTATAGCTCTGCAGATTCACTTATCTGAACAGCCATTTTACTTGTTTGGTTTGTGCTTTGCTGGTCAGCAGCAGCCATTTTTGAGCTGAAATCACAGGGGGGGAGGGAGAAATATGACTGGACGAATCAGAGAGCAGACAAATCTGAGAGCAGGTAAGCTAGAGGAAATCAGCTTTTTTCGTTTGGCAGCAGCCATTTCAGGAAGAAACCATGAAGGAGGGAGAGAGTGGTCAAATCCCACGTTAGAAATTTTCCCATAGGAAACAATGGAAATTGTGGACTCGTTATGTGAACACTCATCTAACAGAATGATTTCCAGGGAACACATTGTGTTTGTTAAGCGGGACCTGCATGTAGTCACTTCTGTCACCTGACTGCAAACTTCTGCCACTAACGGAGACCCAGACCCATGAGATGATGGCCTGGAGATAGAATGGGTAGAAGTCAAGCCAATCTATATTTAAAGGTAAGCCAACCTGATCGCGGGTGGCGCTGTGGGTAAAAGCCTCAGCGCCTAGGGCTTGCCGATTGAAAGGTCGGCGGTTCGAATCCCCGCGGCGGGGTGCGCTCCCGTTGCTCGGTCCCAGCGCCTGCCAACCTAGCAGTTCGAAAGCACCTCCGGGTGCAAGTAGATAAATAGGGACCGCTTACTAGCGGGAAGGTAAACGGCGTTTCCGTGTGCGGCTCTGGCTCGCCAGAGCAGCGATGTCACGCTGGCCACGTGACCCGGAAGTGTCTCCGGACAGCGCTGGCCCCCGGCCTCTTGAGTGAGATGGGCGCACAACCCTAGAGTCTGTCAAGACTGGCCCGTACGGGCAGGGGTACCTTTACCTTTAACCTGATTCACAATTCCAGAACAATATGCGGACCAAAACCCAGCTGTCCTTCAAAATTACTTCTCTGAATTTTGCAATGCAGTTCTCCAGCTGAGTAATGTGTACAAAAATGCATATGCCTGGGTGAAGCTTGCATTAAAATGCATGCATTAGTGAAAACAACCCACGAAATAGCATTCTGTTGAGCAAAATGGTGTAATTGAACAACACTAATTGACATCTAACCCTGATTGACGAAAGCTGGATGGTGCATTTTGGCAGGGGTGTGGCTGATGCTGAAAAATGCAGCCTCTAGTCGCATTCTCCTACTTCTAGGGGAGCATGATGATGTGAAGTCACACTGAGAGGTTCCCCACTCTTGTGTTACCAATCTATAATGCTGTGCAAAGTTGAGAAAGTGTGCTGCATCATATCTTATATTCTATATCACTAAACATTGTGGAGGAGCAGGAGAAGGTGACACGGGGCTGCTGTTCTCATTGGCAGCCGTGCATCTGACATAAGGTCTAGCTCCAGACAAAGCTTTCATGAGCATTACATATCGGGTCCCAGTGAGTGCAAATACCTTTTCATCAAGGAAACATTTACTTATTAGAGTGCTGTTGCCCAGAACAAACCTTTCCAACTACACATGATGCTAAAAACATTTCTAATTGGTATGGCGTTGGGCATGGGGTGGCGGAGGAGGACGACAATTATCAAAGTTTGCAGGACAACCTGTCTGTGAATGGCACTGATTGGCCAGTGACTGTGAAATTGCAACCCCAGCACAACCTCCTTTCCTGCATTCCTAGAGCTGTTCTTCACATTAAAAAAACCCTAAGTGTGCCTTTAAATATAAGGCAGTGAATGAACATTACATAGAATCAGCATATATGGACCTGTCTGAAGCACTAGAGGAAGGATAAGACTGATGACCTAATCAGTATTAGAATGTCTGGTAAGTATGCTTGCCTTTTGCAAAGCAAAAACAGGAGGCAGCTGAGCTCATTCCACAGAAGGAAAAATAGAGAAAGAAAGAAACTGCATTTTATGTACATTTGTACTTACCCTCAGTAACTCATCTAGGCCATTGTAGTAGGCAGGAACCATGTGACAGAGCTTCAGAAAGGTAATCACTGTCATCCTCTGGGGGGGAAACCAGGCTTTCATTTTCTAGGTAGCTGAAACAGAGACATTTGCTTTCAGCAGAACTGAAATGGTGAACTGCAAGGCTAGTGGCATAAATATGGGGGAAGGGACAAAGAAAGGCACACTCTATTTCTGTGGACTGTGCTGCAAAAACAAACTCTTGTTGGATCAGAGTAGCCTGTTTTATTATTATTATTTATATATTTATCTGCATTCCTTGCCTTCCCATGAGAAAAAGCTTCATACTCATGCTACATAGCAAGGAAGGAAATTTCCATTTTCAATTAGGGATCATCTGTGGGATAGCTCAGTCAATAGGGCATAAGACTCTTAATATCAAGTTCAAAGCCTATTTTGGACAAAAGAATTCCTACATTGCATGGGATTGGACTAGATGACCTTAGCAATCCCTTGCAACTCTACAATTCTATACACACCTATATCGTGAAGCATAATCTGTACTGTATAGGGGTAGTACAGACTCAAGTAGTGATTGGTTGAGCTGCTTATGTCATGGAATGTTCACTTATACTGTAAATACAGGCAACCCCTGTTTTAGGTGTGACCGATATGTGCACAATTGTGCCCATGCGAACAGTGCTGAACCTGGAAGATGTCACTAAAAGGGCGGAATTGAGGCTCAGCAGGGCAGGGTGAGGGTGGAACAGGGTGTTTCAATTGCACACAATTTCACAAAAGGGTGCAATGACCTACAACACAACCACACAAATCAGGGGTTGCCCGTACTGCAGAAATCATAGAATCACAGAGGTGGAATTATCAGGCTTCTGTGGAAGGAGCCAGTTTTACTGCTGTGAAGATCACCCAGAAAAACTCTTAGAAATATGGTAAGACATTCAAGATATGTACCTAGAGCCCTAAATCTGGCCCAGGAAGCTGTGAGTGGGCCTGTTGAATTTCATAAATGTATGTAAAGTTAATTAGTATTAGGGGTTACCTAGACATCAGTAGACTCCTTACATATGAGTAGACTAATGACTTTGTGTTCACAGATGGATAGTATGTTGCTCTTTGGTGCGGACCTGAAGCTTTTAGCACTGGGTTCAGAGGTCCCTATGGGGTTTCTGGTTTGTCCTCTGAGGTCTTTGTACTGGTACACAGTGGCATAGCGTGGGGGGTGCAGGGGGGGCCGGCCGCACCGGGCGCAACATCTGGGGTTAGGGCAAATCCACAGGTTAGGGGGCGCAAATCCACGGGTTAGGGGGCGCAAATCCACGGGTTAGGGGGCACAAATCCACGGGTTAGGGGGCACAAATTACTTGCCTTGCCCCGGGTGCTGACAACCCACACTACGCCACTGCTGGTACAAGTTCAGAGTTAGGCATGACACCAGTTGTTGTTAGACTCGAGGTCCCATTAGTCCATATCAGCATTGATGGAAGCTGTACTCCAGCCATATCTGGAGGGCCACAGGTTACTCAACACTGTTCTAAAACCAAATCTGCATGGTGTCACGTCATTGAAATTCAGCTAAACTTATGTTCCGGTGTGTCATGGAATACACACCACACTGTGTTACAAAGTTCTGTTCCTGCATCTTAATAATACAGAGCATGGTGTGAGATGAAGCCTTTTGGTGCTGATTTGAGGTGGGGGAATATTGTCGTCAAGATCTGAAGCCCCATCTCCACTGGTAAAAGAACAATTTAGCCTTTGAGGCAAATTCTACTGAACACCACAGGCTTCCAGTTAGGAAATCACTGGACTGTGATTCCCATTATATGAACACCTGCATCATATATGGGTGAAGCCACCAATTCACAGTGTCTTATACACTTTCTGCCAAAACAGAGACAAAAATATAATGGCCCAGAGAAGCGTCTGCTTCTTAGCTTCCCCCAGCCTCGCTTCTCTGTGACAAATGCTATTTCCATCAATGGCTCATTTCATTGCAAGGAAAGCCTGCTGTCCAGTTTCATGGATTTGTCATCAGGTATCAGAATTCTCTAAGGAGTGCATCTTATGCCCACTCAGCAAATCCCCCCCTTTCCCCCTCAGGGTAGCTGTTGTCTGGTATTCCATCATTATGACATGTTTTAGCCAAGATGAGGATGGAGCAAGCAGACAGGGGGGAAAGACCCAGGAGATGATTTTAGACTAGGATTTCAGAAAAGAACAGAAACAGATTTTTAAAAATGGCTTCCTTTTATGCTAAATGTAATCAGCCTGGTTCACCACCAGCTTGAAGCCAAATTGCAGCAAACTGACCACAAGACAGCGTGGTGCTTGCAGAAAATAGAACAGTTCACAGCAACCCTTTAAAAGCTGGCACAGTCAGCCATTGTTAGCACCTATGCTGGTATTATTATTTTCCTGCTATCTGTATGGAGCCTACACATACCGCTGCAGCTCTCTTCTGGGAGCTGAGGAGGAAGAGCGGTATGAGATTATACACATACGCATTACTAAGGCCTGGTCTACACCTCGGGCAGAATAAGGCGATCTGAGTCTTGAGGCAATAGAATGGGCTGTAGTAAATGAAACTGTGGATGAAAAATCACATTGTTGAATGTTGCTCAATTCAAGAGGGAGGGGAAAACCCTCCCTACCACAAGGAAACAAGTACACCACAGGAAAGGGTTTTAGCCAAGCCCTCTCCCTACCTGCTGTTTTTCTTTTTCTTTCATTTTTTTATTTTAAAAGGGGAAATTTTCAAACCTGTAGCCTGAAATAACTCATTCTTCTACCACCTCAGTACTCTAACAACCTCATTCATGTATAAGCCAAGCAATAGTCTAATGGCAAAACTTGAAGCTTGTTTAAATTGTCCTTTGGTATTAGCTTCTGACAAGTAAGCCCTTCAACAAAGTCCTGGCCAGATGAAGTGCTCCTGTTCAGGTGCCAGCCAGCCAGGATCTCTCCAGGATACTCCATTCCATCCCCACACCCCAAGTTTTCCATGCCCACCCACCACCAACACTCCATCAACATTCCATGGCCACTGAGCATGCTCAGCCCCTCGTGGTTCTGTTTGGTTTTTCTTTTTCCCTTTCTGTTCTCTTGAGTTTGGAGATACCTCCCTCTAATATATGATACTACTCCCAGTGCACTGGCCTAGCCTAGATTATTTCATGAATTTATTTCAGAATATTGTCTGGAGGATTTCTTCCGCAAACGGATACCTACCATGACTAAGGGGCTTTGATAGTCACAGGCTTCTTCGTTTCCAACTGGGGCGTTCAGGTTTTTGTGGCTATATTAAGGGCATTTTAAGGCACACTGGCTACCTTACCTACAAAATCCATTAAGCATGGGTTGTGTGAAGAACAATGTGCTGGAAATAATACCAACTCTCATCATTAATAGATTTGCAAAGCTACTTGGGGGGGGGGAATGATTGGTGAACATGTATCATGTACTGTCATTCTAAAACATCCCGATCTACAGAACTTCAAAGTGGGGGGAGAATCTATGAATAGCTTGACATCTAACCCAGATCCTTTAAACCTAGATTTGATTTTTATTAATATGAATACACATAGACTACATTCCTGAGGGTTCTTTGGAACTGGGTGGAAACATCACCAGTTTATACACCATGCAAGCTGCACATGACACATTTGAACTGAATGCTATTCTGTGGCCTTTCGCAGAATTCCAGTTGCTAGGGAAACCTTTGTCTTCTGCTGAAGCTCTTATTACTTCTCCACTTACATTAATATTGACTAGTTCTGGACTACTCCCACTCGTCCCTGGGCTGGAAAAGGTTACAGACATTACTTTCTGGTGCCTAAAGCAAGGTTATTACCGTGCAGCCAAGAAGCCTGATAGCTCTGAAAAAATGATTCAGCAGCAGCCATTCACAGATTTCACCTAAAAAACAAAGCAGCGGGTGAAATCCATTTTTAGTATAATCCCAATAAAATTGCATAAGGTTGATGCTAGATACAGCATCTGGACACAATTATGCTTTGGTGTTTACAAAAAAAGAATCGAACACCATTAATCTATTATCTGGATCCCTATAAGAAGGATCATCCCTCAATACAGGGCTTAACTCATAAACATTTTATTTCTCATTGACCTGTGCCTTTTATTTATTATTTAGATGGGTAGCCAACTCTGTTTCAATTTGCCCAGTCCCCTGAAAGGATCAAGTTCACCATCTGGAGGTGCTATTAGATCTTGACACCCGTGACATGAAGCACCTTTCGCCAGCCAAGGTTGTTGCATCATCTCCCATCCATCCAGGAGAGAGCTCCCAATAGTTCCTTTGAAGCCATATTGGTACCTGCCCCATACATGACATCACATATGGTGCCAAGTATGGGGCGGGCGGGCGTGGTTTGTCATGAGTAGGCCACTGGCAGGGCAAACAGGGACTTGTGGTGGGCCAAAGTTGGCCTGCGGGCCTGAGGTGTTCCTCCTCTCCTGGCATAGATGATGGCACAAATGTGCCTTTCTTTGCTCCAGAGGGCAAGACCCAAACCAATGAGTTTAAATTACAAGGAAAAAATATTTAGACTAAACTTTAGGAAGAGCTTCCTGATGGTACAATCTCCTCAAAAGCAGAAGAGATTGCCTCAGAAGGTGATGAACTTGATTCTCCTTCAATGGAAATCTTTAAGCAGCACCATGGCCACCTGTCAAAGGTATTGTGCTACTAGGTTTCTGCACTGGCAGGGGCTAGGCTTCCAAGTCTATGGTACTGTGAACTATTGACTATCAACTATATTCTTCAATTGAATCTGTCCCTCCTCAAGTTTGAGGTGGACAAATTGTGAAATGTAGCATAGCACCCCCCCCCCAATGCTTTGCATAAGAACATTGGATCAGGTCAATGTCCCTTCTACCCAAGCATCCTGTTCTCACAAGGAAGAATCAGATGCATGTGGGAAACTCACAAGCAAGATCTGAGCACAAGAGCACTCTCTCCTCTTATGGTTTCAAGGAACTGGCATTCTGAAGCATGCTTCTGTTGTGGCTGGTAGCCATGGGTAGGCTTATCCACCATAATTGCTATCCTTCTCCTTCATTCTTTGCATCTCACATAGAAATGAGTGTGTGTGTGTTTCTGCAGGGGGGGGAGGACTTGAAAAAATCTGATTGACAACAGAACTGGAACGTTTTAATTCTACATACACCACTCTGAAAAATACAGCTTTCTGTGGAATGGAAAGGGGGGAGGTAGAGAAGGCTTAGCCTGAGGAACAGCTTAAATTAAACTTGGTGAGCGTCTCCTAAAGCTTCCTAACTTCAATATCATTCCAAGCTTTCCATATCTTGAGCAGCTGATAGCAATTCACATGGATCAGACACACTAGTCTCATTGTCCTTAAGAGAGGGGAAAGGCTTGTTTTCCCCCACGTCAGTAGAAAACAGCAAAAGTTGCTGGAGGAATGAACTGATGTAATGTTTACCTAAAGGGACTTGGAGTCTTGAGCCTGAAGGAAATTTTTTGCAGTTTTTCTTTATGTATTTTTAATCAGTCCTAAGCTACTTACAAATATGTGCAATTACTTTCTGCACGTTGCTTTGTAATAAGATTTAATGATTGCTCTGTAATCCTCTTGGTGAGGACTGATAATCAAGCAGGACAATTTAAATTTTAGGTGGAAGCATAATTTTGCATGAATCAAGAAGCTCTCTCCTTAATTCCACCCCCTCTTATTTAAAGATGAGAATTTGTCTACTTTATGGGTCATAATAGCAAAACAGGACTTTAAAGAAAGCAGGCATGCAAACAGAGCATGCACCGTGCTTATTTTTTGAGACAGTGTGTTTAATGGATGGTGATGAATAAAATCCCATAGCCACCTGTTTTGGTCTAGTTACATAATTATGTATTGAAACGAATACTATGGCTATAAAATCTTTTACATATACCTCATGCTGCCTGTGAAATCTTAAAGGTAATTAGTTCATAGAAACATGCCAAGCTGCCTAATTCTGTGTAATATGCAGAATATTGGGGTCCTATTTTGTAACGCGAGCCATGTGCGTAGCACTTACCCTTGTAGGCATTCCTCCAGGTCCCAGTCTTGGTAAATGTCCTTACTAGGGCTGCATTCATGTGTCAGTTTACTCTGTTTCTCTTGCTGTTAATTCCTGTGTTATGTTTCAGCTTTCATGCAACGTAAAAGTCATTTCTGGACATCTAGCAGAATATAGTGGAAGTTTAGCACTCATTTCCATGTTAATTGGTTCCAGAAATAATCCATTTGCAACTTTGTTAACCCAGAAAATGGCAGGAATAAAGTGGTGAGATTTGGGGTGGTACACCAGCAGACAGTTCTCTCCTGTCATTTTCATGGGTGAGTCATTGGGGGGTAAAGCACACTTGTGCAGGAAAGGTGGAGAGCATTGTCCAATGACGCTCAATGTTGTGGTACACCACAGCCACTGGTGTGAATGAAATTTAAAATGAAAGACCAGTATATTGGTCTTTCCATTCCACAACAGGTACTGCAGTGAGAAAGGAACAATAGAAAACGAGACTGACATGCTAGCATTATAATCAGGAAAGCTAACTCAATATTCCTCATGCCAAATGCACATACTAGATAGGCCTGCCAAAGGCTTATTTAGATTATTTCTTAATAGATAAAGCACATGGTGTTGGTGGACTTAGGAAGGGGGCTGTGGGGCCTAGGCTGTTTTAGCTCAGATAGTTGTACTCCTGGTTCCTTGGGAAAGTATTGTTCTGCAATTTTCTTTCCTTTTTAAAATTGTAATTTGTGAGAGTACCAGGCAGCAATGCTTTGCTTTCAATTTGCTAAGCCCTATTTCTGACCAAATCTTTATCCACTTTATTTTCTCTGTGAACACTGCTGCTTGGTTTCATTCAACACAGGCAGAAATAGTAGCTCATGTGTACTCATATTGTAAAACAAGAAGTTTTCTGGTGACATCATAATATAATTTTTCAAGTATTCTAAATTTAATGAAACACATCACATGTAATGTTTATGGTAGATCCAATCTTTGATCCTAGGAAAGATTCCAGAATATCCCAGCTGCAGGATGTTTAATTTTAGCTACATTTCCATATGCATCCACATTCAATAAAATTGCCCATTTCTGTTTAAACTACATCTTTGACCATTGGCCATGCTAGCTGGGACTGTTGGGATCCAGAAACATATTGACAAATATAGGTTCCCCACCCCTGGTTTAAAACTCCAAGCCTTGATTTATATTGTTTGTGGTTGTCCCAGTGCATACCTGCCAAGTGTCCTGGGAAAAACAGGGACATCCTGTTTTTCCCCATGAGATCGCGGCAGCCATTTTGGGTGCCATGCTCTTGCACACTCTCATGTTGAAAAAAGCACTTTATCCAGGGCCGTGATCTTGTGTGGCGCCCCAACAAGTGCATTTTTGTGTGCTGCACAAGATCACGCCCTAAAGTAAGCACTTTTTGGGGGTGAGATTGCAGCACAGGTCACATAACTGGCCCAGGAACACTTCCTGGAAGACACGTGACCCAGTTTTTTTATCTGAAAATGTTGGACGGTATTCCCAGTGCACTGAGATATATGAAGCTTGCTTTCTGGCCCTCCCCCATTATAAAGCTCCTGATCTGAGCTTTATGAATTCTAGATCTGTGCTAAGGTTGCTATATGACCTAGTAATCTGGGTTTCCCCAAATTCTAATCATGCCAACTAGTGCCCATTGGCCCATTAGCTGGTCTGGATTCCCAGCTTTTGTTGAATATAAAGCAAGTCACTGTCCCTTGTTGATCTTGAGACATACAAGGCAAAATGTGCAGATCGTAACTCCTGCAACTCCTCCACATTGCAAAGCCAGACACTGGATACAGCTCAAAGTGTTTTGGATGTGTTATAAGTGCTTTTCATTTGAAACAATGTGGATGTATATTTGCAAATGTTCCCCATTCATTCTACTTTATATTGTTTTGCCTCTGGTTCATAAATCAAACAGTCAGGATGACTTCACCTGATAATATATAGTAGCTAAAATGGAATCAACCTGCTAGGTTTTGGAAGATGTGCTAATGAATTTTTAGCATATTATTATATGCTTTCCCCCAGTTGTTTGGTTGCATTGATTTTGTGAATGGAAGAAACTTTAGCTCGGCTATTCCTAAACCACACGCTCCATAATTAGATTGGAATTGCTTCAATTTTTAGATGTTCAGAAACAGTGTATTTTCACACTGGCTCAGTATCTTTGTAGAAAACAACGTATGCATTTATGAATCACCTTAGGGCTAGTACAAAAAATGGTATATACTAGGCGAAAGTCTGCAGAAAATGCCTGTATTACTGAAAAAAACATCCATAGATGCATTATACTAAGGACATTTGCTACTGTATTCGTCAAAACTGCATTTAAATGTGATTATTAGGAAAAATTTGCACTAAAATACTGGTGGCCCCTCAACCGCCAATATAAATTGAGTACAGGATTGCTCTGTATCTGGATTAACATTAGCGTGCATACATTAAAAGCTTCTAAACTCTAGAAAATATGGCTAGATGAATAGTGAAGTGACAAGAGGAAGAATCTTTTAAATGTCCTTTCCCTTCCTGAACATCAAGTGTCTCACTAATGTGAAAGCAGAATATTGATTAATATTAAGGGTGTATACCAAAAGATGACATTTAAATATCATTATGTAAATGTCATCATGATAAATAAACAGTTGCAAATAACTTTGCTCTTCCCACCCACACCCATGCCAAAGGAAAACCCTCATGTGTTTATGTGCAGGGAGAGGGGCTGTTTCCCATCCAGTCTCAGCTTCATGTGCTGTTTCAAATGTTGCTCAATAGGTTGACATGGGAGTGGCCAGCGCGGTGAGGCAGGTCCACAGAGCCACTCTTCAACAGTTGCATCATTGCCACTTACTTGGACACACAGGAAGGCTGCCACATGCACCAACAGAGCCAAACTGGGGCTTCTGCTGGTGCACCTGCACAACCCAACCTCATGGCCACCCTGACCTGCAACACAGGATGGCAGCTCCACAGCACTGGCCAACACCCACCACATCACTGTTCCTGACCTTCAGGAGAGGATTTTTTTGTGGTGAATAGGTGCTGTTATTGCTGCTGCTGCTGCTATGATCTGCAGTAGGGTGGAAACCCATAGGAGCGAGGTCAGCTATAATTGATTTGAACCCATTCCAGGCCAGTTCAGACTCCGGATCTGACTTGAGATTCAGAAATCTGATTCTTCAGCACTCCCATTCACTTGCATTGAGAATCCAACGTGGCCTTAACCTTTTCATTTTTTTACATAGCTGCATGGAACGTGGAGACATGGCAGACCCTCAAGAGGAAATTCTTCCTGCAGAGGCAGGCAGGCAGCAAAACCAGGCAGCTCAATGGCCAGGGTTGCAGACAGGGGTTTTTCTAGATGAAGTTAGCACATGGGATGCAAAGCAGGAACTCTGCCAAGGAGGTACAGCAATGCAAAGGAGACAATAGAGGAATGGGTGGGAAGCATAGGAGCCAGCTCCTAGGGGTCGAGGTCCCTTCACCCTTGCCCAGTAAAATATTTGAGGGGGCTGCTTCCCCAAAGTTGATGTGCATTGACATTCAAATGGTGTGCCTGCACCATGTCTTGTGATCAATTACGTGGGTGGGGCTTAACTCCCCCCTCCCCCCCCCGGTAATATTTTATTCAAGTTGTCACTCCTGGTGGAAAAAATGTGAGAGAAGATACAATAACAAGAGGCAGATGTGGACAGATGCAGATACTAAACCTTCATCATGGCTGGAGAGTAGGTTGAGCCAAAAGCTTTACGGAAGAAAGAGCAACTTCAGCATAAGCTGAAAAGCCCACACTGTTTATACAATTGCCTTTGGTACTAAGCAGCCACAAGCAACGCATTGTCATTCTGCAAACCCTTTGGCTATATTTGTAACCCATTTATTACTGCCGACATTATCTCGATGCTTATATCATAAAACAATATGAACATGGTTTTTATTTTCCTTTATACCAAGTCATAGCTTTTAGAGTGACCTTTTCTGTTTTCCCTGGGGGGGAAATGCCCTAGGTTTGCCAGGTAAGCAGCTTGGAATGAAAAAGAAAAGAAAAGAAGACCATAAACATGACCTTCATTGCAATCTAGGCTACTTACCTTGTAAATGTAAATTCTATGAGGTCACATGCATTGCTTCAGTGCAGCCACCTTTCCCAGGCTCTATTCAGTTCCATTCAGCATAGCCTCTGTTCATTTAAAAGCCCTACTGTACTGAATGGGGTTTTAGGTGATGGGTAGTACCTCTGGTGGGGGGGACATGTTGTGTTCCTTCTGGGGTAGTCCCCACCCTGAACACAGCTCTCACCTGTGGCTCCTGGAAGCTGTCAGCATGCAGACCCCAGGAATGGCTTTGACCGGCCAGCTAAACAAGGTGAAGGTAGCCAACAGGTCTCTCTTTTTTTATATAAATTTTTATTAGGGTTTTTAGAATATTACAAAATGAAAAAGAAAAAAGAAAAAATACAAAATAAAAATAGTTAAAAACAAATTAACCTTTTCATCACTTATTTTTCATTTCCTTGTTTCCCGGACCTCCTCATACCTCCCTTTTTTGTATTCCAGTTCAATTTATTAGTTCAGCAGTTTCTTTCCCTCTTAATTTTATCCTGATCTTTAATCTTAAATTATTATGACATTAAATTTTTACTTATAAAAAACCATTTTTTCATATTCTTTTATACCATTACAGCTAGAAACCACTTAATTTCAATCCAACATCATTCTAACATTCATTAATTTTGCAATATTTCTGTAGGTAGTCTTTAAATTTCTTCCAGTCTTCTTCCACCGACTCTTCTCCCTGGTCTCAGATTCTGCCAGTCATTTCCGCCAATTCCATGTAGTCCATCACCTTCATCTGCCATTCTTCCAGAGTGGGTATGTCTTGTGTCTTCCAATACTTTGCAATAAGTATTCTTGCTGCTGTTGTAGCGTACATAAAGAAAGTTCTATCCTTCTTGAAGGTAGCCAACAGGACTCAAACCTTTGGTTAGGTAGGGACTTTCCCTGCATGAAAAGACCGGCTCTGGAGGATTGAGTGGACGAGACCAACAGCGGGTCCAGCAGTCAGAAAAGCAGTATCTGTGCATGCTGCAGAGGGGCAGATGTTACATGAAAACAATGCCTCAAAACATTGGTGAGCGATAGAGTGCAACTGGTCAGTCTTTACATTGGAGGTGTTTATTGTGGTCCAGTGTGTTGTGGCACCTATAATGGTATGTTGTTGTTTTAGAAAATTAAACACTCACATTTTACTTCTGGGGAGTAAATAATAGGACCGAATGTTGGTCCCAGTAGCATCTTCCTGATCAGAATACATACCCTACCTGCCACACTTTTCCCCAATAAACGCTGTGAAAATGATAGTGAAACAGATTAGATGGCTCAGTGCTGCCACCTTTCTGTCTCTGAAATATTATTATGTTGTTTTCCAATTAAACATGATGTGCTCTTTCAGCATGATATAAGGCATTGCAGGGTACAGAAAGGGGTATCTGCAACTGCAGTTCAGCCTCCTCTGCAGCAGCACTGTGTGTCAGGCTGTAAGAAAGCATGCCTTCCATGTGAATCTTTAGGCTGACAGAATGAGAGATGGGCCTGTGATTATTACAAGGGAGGCAGGCTGCATCCCAATGTTTTTCCACAGTAAATGATCAAACGCTCATGACAGTTTTTGCTCATAGGTATTCTGTCTAGTGCTGGCCTTCTTCTTTTTTTCATATGCAGCTGTTTCATTATTAGAAATAAAAATACTACACCATCTTATAAAGATTAAAGCAGAAAGGGTTTAAAGTTGAAAATGTGTGTGCAATGAAAATGAAGGTGGATTTCTGCTCTTCCCCTCCTGACGTTCTCCACCTTCTTCATTGGGGAGATGAAGGAGGGAGGAATTTGAGCTGTCACTTTTGGCAGACTGTACACATACACACATTTTCCCCGTTATTTTTGAGTCACAGAGTGCCTTTTCGTGATGACAAGATCAGGTCTCTATGATAAATAATTATCAAACTGATTTCTTCTCTTCCCCTACCCAATATTTCACAAAGAAGCTTGTGGCGGTTAATTAATTAATTAAATGTTGGTTGGCACAAATAAAGGTTGGTGGGGAATTGAAGCAGCTTCCGCAGGAGCACAAAAGGGATTTTGACATCTCCCTTTCTTCCACAGTTCTTCTTGACTCTCACCTCCAAGAAACTCCAGAAGCCACTTATGGATCAGGCCAAGAGCCCACCTAGACCAGCATCCTGTTCTCACAGTGGCCAACGAGATGCCTACGCAAAGCTGCAAGCAGGGCCTGAGCATAACAGCACTCTCCCCTCTTGGGAAAGAGTGAAAGATGGAATGAAAGACTGACATTTTTTATTTTATTTTTTGATTGCAGATTCTGCATTTGTATATCCTATCCTGCATATTTATAATATAATAGGATTAGAAAGAAAGAAAGATAATCTGCAAATACTGAAGGATGTCTATAAAAAGTCCTGGCACAGCAAACAATGCCGAATCATAAGGGATTTGCTTGCTGGGATCTGTAGTATGTGAAATATGTGATCTGACATGGATCAATATGAATTTGTTATCTCAAGCACTAATGCAAAGGCACAAGAGCAAGTACGGAGACACAGAGTTTAAGTATGGGAGAATTTAGCCTTTGTAAGCAGAGACTTATTGGGTTCATAGTGCCTCCTTTAGAATGGGTAGTAATTTTGCTCTCCAAATTCATTTATATGACATTAAGCATGGGAATATATGGTTGTGTCCAATTACGTCACTGTGTAAGCAGAACAACTTTCGCACATACAGTAGCATAGTTCAGCATGTCCAGAAAGAAACTAATTCTGGTTCATGTCTGTCCACTTATAAAACAATATAAATCATTTCATGTTTAATTCAAAGTTCAATTCAAAAGTTCATCCAGATGACCCTCAGCAGTAGTAGTTGTCGTAATAATAATAATAATAATAATAATAATAATAATAATAATTCATAACACTGCAAGCTGCAGTACTGAAGTATAAAATATACTTAAGAAAACTTAGAAAAGATCAAAACACACACACACAAACACACAGTGGAACGTGAAACTATTTATTTCCCTCAACTATTATGCACATGCTTGCTTGCTCTCTTTCTCCCGCACACACAGCAGCTATCCCTGTCCTCCACAAAAGAGGGCAGCTGGCCCCTGCAAAAGTTATTTCCTGCAAGGTGGGGAGCAAATTGGCATTTTGAAGCACAGTGGACCAACACCAGTTGATGACATGGCTCCCCAAATCTCTTTTCTGATGAGAGCAGCTTTTGCATCTCATTTGGAAACCAAGGACCCAGAGTCTGGAGGAAGAATGGGGAGGCATTCAATGCCAGATGCTTGAAGTCCAGTGTGAAGTTTCCACAGTCTGTGTTGATTTGGGGAGCCATATTATCAGCTGGTGTTGGTCCACTGTGCTTCATTAAGTCCAGGGTCAATGCAGCCATCTAACAGGAGATTTTGGAGCACTTCATGCTTCCTTTCGTAGACAAGCTTTATGGGGATGCTGACTACATTTTCCAGCAGGACTTTGGCACCTGCCCACACTGCCAAAAGTACCAACACCTGGTTCAGTGCCCATGGGATTACTGTGCTTGATTGGCCAGCAAATTTGCCTGACCTGAACCCCATAGAGAATCTATGGGGTATTGCCAAGAGAAAGATGAGAGACATGAGACCGAGCAATGCAGAAGAGCTGAAGGCTGCTATTGTAGCTTCCTGGTCTTCCATAATACCTCAGCATTGCCACAGGCTGATAGCATCCATGCCACGCCGCACTGAGGCAGTAATTGATGCAAAAGGGGCCCAAACCAAGTACTGAGTACATATGCATGCTTCTACTTCTCAGAGGTCCAATATTGCTCTATTTGCAGTCCTTGTTTTGCTGATTTCATTTAATATTCTAATTTTCTGAGATTGTTAATTTGGGGGTTTTCATCAGCTGTACACCATGATCATCACAATTATAACAAATAAAGCCTTGACATATCTCGCTTTGCATGTCATGAGTCTATCTCATATATTAGTTTCACCTTTTAAGTTGAATTACTGAAATAAATGAACTTTTCCATGATATTCTAATTTTCCGAGTTTCACCTGTAGCAGTGGATTCTGTGGCTGATGCAGATGCAGTACGGTATGAACAATGTATTGCATCAATTTTCATCAAAACCATACATCTCAGAATATTGTCTATACAAGAATGTGTTGTTTGGAATCAGAGTAGTTCGTAACATCTAATGTGAGTGTTGAAGGGGGGGGATGCTATGATGTCCTTACTGAGAAAATGTTTATGAAACAACTAGTTTTCTTCTAATCACTAGGTAAGAAATCACCATTCCCACCCCCCATAAACCATTAAATTATGGAAAACCTTTGATCATCTTTAAGTCATTTCATTCCTTGCAGTCTGCTAAATAATTCAGCTGTGCATCAGGTTTAGTGCAATTGTGGAGATAAGGGGGATTTTTATAAATCTCTATCATTTATTATTCATTCAAATCCTAACACTTTAAATTCTGCAACATTTTCTTTTCAGTCAAATTGCATTTCATAATGGTGGCTGTAGTTTTCAAGGCTCTAGTTACCTATTCATTCTCATTTTCAGTTGCTGCTTAATTTAGATATGCATTGGGGGTGGGGTGGGGGTGAGAATGAAAACCTAGGAAAAATCAATATCTTCCCTCAAACCCATTTTTTGATTATAGCAGAAATGGCCTGTTAAGGCTTATGAATTGACTTTGCCATTGCTCCGACTCTCCCACTAATCTCTGAGATTAGTGATGATCAGAAAGTATTTTTCCCTGAGATCTATCCAAACATAAAGGTGTCGATTTAGACCTGCCTGATATCTAGAAACTGCACCATTTATTTCTTTCTTTACCCTATTGGAAACTCTACCATGTCAATACCTTCCCGGGTTGTGCAGATTTTCTTCTCCCCACCCCCACTGCAAATTCAGGGCCATGAAGGAGAGTTCTATTTATTTGTAATTATAATTTATGTCCTATCCTTCCTCTTAGAGAAGCCCGGGGCAGCAAACACACACACACACACAACAATACAATCAAAAATAAATACATATTTTATACATTTTAAAAAATCACATGCTCTCACAGCTAATAACGGCAAGGTTTCCATGAGCATTATCTTTCAGTCACCAATTGCCTAGGTAAACAGGAATGCTTTTAAATTCCATTGAACATTAATAAAGACGGTGACCAATAAGATCACTAGGGAGCAGGGGTTCCCAGGTAAGCCCCGCCCCATGTAATCAATCATATGATGTGGCACATGCAGACCATTTGAATAGCAATAACTTTGGGGGGCCCTGCCCCCTCAAATATTTTATTCGGCCCCTAGGAGTTGTCTCCTATGCCAGAGAGGACATTCCACAAATGACTTGTCACCAGTGCTTTTTTTCTGGGAGTACGCAGGGGTGCGCATACCCCTAAACATTTTGTGAATCTTTGTACTTTTGTCCATTTACTGTATTTATTTTTCCTGATTTGAACTATAAAATGGTGATTTTCTTGAGTCAAAATGAAAGTATCCCTAAACACTGTTTTTTTGGGGGGGGGAGCACTGACTGTCACCAAGATACATCCACCCCCTCCAATAAACCATTGGGCCCAAGATGGCTGACAGGAAATGCACCATCAATCACACCTACAATGACAAGCTTTCATACCTCATGGGATGAGAAGGATCTAAGCCTAAAGGCTAGATCTGGGAGAACTACAGACTCATGCTACAACTAAAGTGATTTTTTCACTGCTTCTCCCTTGACAATCCCTTGAGATGCACACAGAGCATAAATTTTCGGCACTTGTGGCTTTAGAATGAGAAGCTCTTGAATTTGTACACTGAAGGCCCTGTGTCGTTCCATCAGAGTTGTAAAAAGTTCCAGAATGAGACTGCCCACCATGGGAGCTCGTGGGTTCCCCCTGGGCTAGAAAGGCAATAAAGATTTCCAAGTCAGGCTCGGGTTTGGGCTGAGCAATAGGTCTACCTACAGAGTTTAGTCCATGAATCTCCCTCAATCGCCTTCAAATATGCATTATTTTCATGTTAATGTACCCCCTGCTAACACATTTAAAAGCAGGCCTCCTTTTTTTCTAGGCCAAAAGATGCTTCCCCATAAGTACAGGAATATTTCTTTGTACAAATAAATAAGCTCTGCAGAGTGAAATGGCAGGAACTGTTTTAGGATTATGGGTGGTCACAATATTTCTGAATAAAATAGTTCAGTCTTTTGCTGGCTTTTTGAGATTCACTGAAGAACTAGAATATCCTAAGGAAGTTTTAAGATTGGGGTAATACTTCATGTTTGGCCTAGATTGTTAGCAGGGTTTAATAAGGGAACTAATTTGCTTCAAAAATTATAATTTGTATTGGCTTCACCACCCGCAACATGATGGATACTGTCAGATTAGAGCATTTGGATAGGACAAGTGGTTATTAAATTACCAATGCTAATATTTTACCTGTATATTTTTAGCATTTTTATACTCCATTCTTTGCCACATATGCAGCAGCCATAGATGATACAGCATGGTGTCCCAACTCTCACACACCAATTAAATAAATTGAAAGCACCAATTCTATTTCTAGAAACCCATTAAAGCTTCAGCTGTAATAGGCATTCTGAATATGAGTAGAAAGATAATTTTAGGAACAATCACCCTCAGCCAGCTACAAACGCATTTCTTTTTTGCCAGTCAGCTGCACACTGTCAGCAAGGTCGCCAAATATGCTTTCAGTGGGAGCACATTACAAAATGAAGATGCCACCACCAAGAAGGTGCAAATCGTTATCCTCACCATTCTCAATTTTTGTGAAAGCAGGGTCACAGAGCAGGACAACAGGCAGGTGGAAAAGGAGGAAGAAGGATGTAGTTGGGATGTAGCTGAGACTAGGACACACCGAGGCAAGCTGAGGATGGGGAAGGGGAGGTTGGTGTAGGAAGTACTCACAGGGTGACAGAGGATGACGAGGGAATGGGGGTCAGCACACAGGAACCAGAGTAGCAGGACCCATTACCAGAGCCAGAGGGGCTCCTGTCCCCACAAACATAGTGGGCTTTGAGGCATAGGAAGTGATTCTGCTTTCAATGTAAGTGGAATGGTTCTGCTTTCAATGTATAGTGCAGATAGGGCCTGAGATAAGTAGGTGGTCTTAGGGGCTGGGATGGATGGGAAGCTTATGGACACCAAGCAACATCAAAGATGACTTGTGGGGTGCCTCAGGGTTCCGTCCTCTCCCCCATGCTTTTTAACATCTATATGAAGCCACTGGGAGAGCTCATCAGGGGGTTTGGACTGGGTGTCCATCAATATGCATGATACCCAGCTCTACCTCTCTTTCAAATCAGAACCAGTGAAGGCGGTGAAGGTCCTGTGTGAGTGCCTGGAGGCGGTTGGAGGATGGATGGCGGCTAATGGATTGAGGTTGAATCCTGACAAGACAGAAGTACTGTTTTGGGGGGACAGGGGGTGGGCTGATGTGGAGGACTCCCTGGTCCTGAATGGGGTAACTGTGCCCCTGAAGGACCAGGTGCGCAGCCTGGGAGTCATTTTGGACTCACAGCTGTCCATGGAGGCGCAGGTCAATTCTGTATCCAGGGCAGCTGTCTACCAACTCCACCTGGTACGCAGGCTGAGACCCTACCTGCCCATGGACTGTCTCGCCAGAGTGGTGCATGCATACTCTAGTTATCTCCCGCTTGGACTACTGCAATGCGCTCTACGTGGGGCTACCTTTGAAGGTGACCCAGAAACTACAACTAATCCAGAATGCGGCAGCTAGACTGGTGACTGGGGGCGGCCGCCGAGACCACATAACACCGGTCTTGAAAGACCTGCATTGGCTCCCAGTACGTTTCCGAGCACAATTCAAAGTGTTGGTGTTGACCTTTAAAGCCCTAAATGGCCTCGGCCCAGTATACCTGAAGGAGCATCTCCACCCCCATCGTTCTGCCCGGATGCTGAGGTCCAGCGCCAAGGGCCTTCTGGTGGTTCCCTCATTGCGAGAAGCAAAACTACAGGGAACCAGGCAGAGGGCCTTCTCGGTAGTGGCGCCCGCCCTGAGGAATGCCCTCCCATCAGATGTCAAAGCGATAAACAACTACCTGACATTCAGAAGACATCTTAAGGCAGCCCTGTTCAGGGAAGTTTTTAATGTGTGACGTTTTAGTGTATTTTTGGTCTCTGTGGAAGCCGCCCAGAGTGGCTGGGGAAACCCAGCCAGATGGGTGGGCTACAAATAATAAATTATTATAATTATTATAAACACTCAAAGATGCATCACTGGTTGAGACATGATGCTTTTATACATGGAGCAGTTCTATGTGTGTACTGCATGTGGGTAGATCTCCTTCTGACATAGTTTGAGTGCATAGGTGTCTGGAGAATGGTGACAGAGAGCAGGGCTTGCCTGAGTAGCCTCTCAATCCCATCAACGCCTCCTTTTATGGGGAGAAGATCATGTGAACCTCACGGCTGAGGAATGCTTGAGGGACCCTCAGAGTTTCCCAGCACCCACAATATCATACTGCTAGAAAAATGTGATGCTGATTCCACACACACCAACCATTTGTGACACAAACCCATCTTATCATCTCTCAGAATTTATCCTGAATACAATAATGTTTCATATGTGAACAGCCCTAGGAACAAGTTATTGATTCTTCCTCATGTTCAACCTTTTACGTCACTAAATTAAAGAAAGTTTCCACGAGGAAGCATCCTTGAAATATTAATTGGTAGCTGGAAAAGTTTTGCTGCCTGCATTTCTTGGAATAAAAGAAACATTTATATTGTAATAGAAGATCTAAAAATAGTCTGTGCTATGATTTGAGCATATCTGCATAATGAAAGCATGTTCTACATAAAAGCTATTTATTCATTTATTCTCTCCATTAGAGAAGGCAACAATAAAAGCCAATTAAAGAGACGAATTGGAAATTATGTACTGCAGTTGTTTATTTCAGGGAGACTTTATGTTCACATCTGGCTGGAAGGAAATTAAGGAAGACAAGTGCACTACAATTTTTATTTTATTTTACCAGACATTGCTTTGTATAACACTCATACTGGAGCAAATGGTTGGATATTATTTTATTTTTAGAGGAATGATGTTTACCGGCTTTTCTTTTGAAATCATCTGGCTATAATATTCTGTTGAAGTTATAGTGGTATTAGAGCTGGCCCAGCCATTAGCCAAAGTGAGACGAACACCTTGGGGCTGGGGAGTGGGGGGAGCTCCCCAACCAGTCTTCCCAAGTCCTCCAACCACTCACCTCTCTTCGATGACAGAGCTGTGTGTGTGTGCATGCCACGCAGCCTGTCCTTTGCCCCTATGCTATGCTGCTGTCCTCAACTGAGGTGGGGAATGCTATCCCAACACCATGGTGGACAACTGCCAGTCCATTCCCATTTCTATGTGGAACTGGAGGACAGGCTATCTTGTCAGCAAAACATCTTGGGGCAGCCCTGACAGACACCGAAACCTGATGGAAAAGAACAAAACCTGCTTTATAGTTCTGTACTTCTTAAGATAAACAGTTGGCAACATAAGACCCAGTGCTCAGCCATTTTGCTCAGCTTATTTTACCCTAACAGAAAATGTATGTTGAAGGATATGACATCAAGAAAGTGGCATGTGTGTAGTGTTTTAAGATATTTGTCTTTACAAAAAAGTACTGAAGGAACATAGCATTATTGTGCCTGGCCATACCTTTGGAAAACCTTATTTCACATAAGGTAAAGGTAAAGGACCCCTGACAGTTAAGTCCAGTCGTGAAAGACTCTGGGGTTGCAGCGCTCATTTCGCTTTACTGGCCGAGGGAGCCGACGTTTGTCTGCAGACAGTTTTTCCAGGTCATGTGGCCAGCATGACTAAGCCGCTTCTGGTGAAACTAGAGCAGCACACGGGAACGCCGTTTACCTTCCCGCCGGAGAAGTAGACCTATTTATCTACTTGCACTTTGACATGCTTTCGAACTGCTAGGTGGGCAGGAGCAGGGACCGAGCAATGGGAGCTCACCCCGTCGCGGGGATTCGAACCGCCGACCTTCCAATCGGCAAACCCAAGGCTCAGGGGTTTAGACCACAGCGCCACCCGCGGCTCAAAAACCTGCACATTTGGAATCATTACGATACACCTCTGTCAGGACTGTTCCATTTCAGGCTGCAAATGACATGGCAGCCATGAAGGTCTGAGCTGCCTCAGACAAGGCAGCTCCAGAATGGCTATTTAGGTCCTTGCAAACCACTAGTCTGGGGATTCTCCTCAATAGCAAATCCGAGAACACCTTTGACAGCCCAGGTAGAGTGGCTGCTAGGCAACGGGGTGGCTGGTACACTAGCAAAATCCCTAACCTGTCCTGACTGCCTATTTGCATTTTGTTCTTTTCTCTCTTCCCCACCTTTTTGGCAAGTATTCCCCCCCCATACTGAACAGGTACTCACAGGTAAGCATGTTTAGGACTGTGCTCTCGCTTTTATTATTTCCTAAGCAAGAGGATGAGGTTCTTAGAAGGAGTGGTTCTGTTTTTGTAGATGGGCGCTGGCTGCATGGTATGTCCCAAAGGAGGCTGAAAAGGATTAAGCATGCAACCACAGTGGTGTATTGAAAGCCACACGGTGATTCTATTCATCTTGCAGTACAACACATCACTCTTGTATTCTGATGGTGGCATAGTACCAGGAAAGGAGGGGGGAATCCAATTTAAACTGAAGCAGTTTCCAGAGAGTTTACTGACTGTGGAAAGCTGGAATATCATTACAGAAAATTCACAGCAGATTGTTAACATTCTGTTATGCACTATAATGTTCACCACTGTGAAAAAATAAATCAGAGCTAATCATACAATGAAATTTATTCCCCACAGCATTTTAATAGAAAGTCAAGTTGTATTGTAGATTTAACAAATCCTTCTGAGGTTTCCCCCCTCCCCAGTTAAAGTGTGTTAGCAACGAAGAGGTCAGGAGACACATTGGGGTTCCTTTGGTTTTGTTGTTATTTGAGAGTGTAATTTTCAGTATCGTGTTCCTTACCGAATCTATGGAAAGCCACTGCCTGTCAATGTAGGCAGTTTTAAGCTAGATGGCCAGTGTGGTTTAACAGTCAATCCCTCTTCTCATGGAACTCTGGCCATTGTAACTCCACCAGTGTGGTGTAGTGGTTAGAGTGTTGGACTAGGACCTGGGAGAGCAGAGTTCAAATCCCCACTTGGGCATGAAGCTCAGTAAGCCAATGCCTGCCTCTCTCAGACAATCCTGGGCCAATGACTGCTTCTCTCAGCCTAACCTACCTCATAGGGTTGTTGTGAGGACTAAATGAGAAGGTGGGAACCATGTGCATCCCACCTTGAGTTCCTTGGAGAAGAAGGTGCCGTCTGTCAACAAACAAATAAAAATCTGTGAGTGGAATGGTGGCCCCTTAACATCTCCCAGCACCCTTAACAAACTGTAGTTCCCAGGGTTCTTTGGGGGAAGCACAACTGTTTAAAGTGGTGTTATACTGCTTCACATGTATAGTGCAGATGGGGCGTAAGTGAGTCAATGCCTATACTGTATACCAGATAAACATGAGATGTCTAAGTTCTACATTTGGCAGGAGTATACTGTATATAAAGCGGATCTGCAATGAAAATACCCGTCTATTATTATTATTATTATTATTATTATTATTATTATTATTATAGCTTAACAACATACTGGTAATGAAAGGGAAACAAATTCTTGTATGGGGGGGCAGAGTTCCTAATATGTGAAGCTTTTTTGAATATGGATGCAGTTTTTTCGCAATTAAAGCCCTTTCAATATGTGTTGACTGACTCGCTGTAGCTTGGTAAGTGGTGCACCTAATTCTTCTGAGAGGTCAAAAAAAGTCAGAAAACCCATTTTAGAGGTGGGGGGAGAAACCAGCCTTCCATCAGAACAGGAACATACATCTGCTCAAAGGATAAATCCATTAACAGGCACCAAAATATTATGTTCTTTTGAATCACTCCTCCCTGTATATGGAGCTGTGCAACCTGAGAGATGTTTCACAAATGCAATCCAAACTTAAAGTCCTATGAAGAGTAAGTTAAACATAATACTAGTGCATATTTTAGTCAAGTTGGCACCCCTGTCCAATGGAATCAAGGTAACAAAGATGAAAAAAGAGCAAGTATTCCAAACAGATGTTACTAAGCCAACATAACTGCCTTGAGGTAGACACCGCAGGGTATTTTAGCTCAGCTGGTAAGAGCACAGTGCAGATAATACCAATGCCATGGGTTTGATCCCCATATAGGTGCATATTCTTAGATTGCAGGGGCATTGAGCCTACAGCTCTATTATTCTACTAAACTGCAGGAATTGGTGGAAATCAAAGAGACAATGGAAGATTACCTATGTTAGATATGGAAAACCATTTATGCTTTTTTAACCAAGCATAGTACGGTGCATTGAAAAAGCAAACTTCAGGAGCAGCGGAGTATTTTGCTTTCAAAATTACAGTACTGTTTAAGAATTGTTGACATTGTATATACTACATACTCAGAATTGCTATGATTTAAAATATAGATAAGGAGATATGAGCAGGGATCCATTAAGATGCCACAATAACTTTGAACCACCAGGTTTAGAGCAAAATTGACCCTTCTAGGAGCCTAAGACAGAGTCCAATTCAGATGGACTTTTACCACGAGGTCTAGAAAGTCATTTGTACCATTAAACCTGTGATTCTCTGTATTTTAAGAAGTACGTAGGAACTGACATTATTACGCTTTTAAGGGCAAATGCTGACCTGAATCATAAGGAAGGTAGAGACTGGAAGATGTAGTTATATCAAGGGGAGGCTATAAAGAAGACCCCCTCTATATTTTGCCCAGATCTGTTAAACACATCTAACCAGGAGGAGGAGGTGTCTAACAGAACATTTCAGGCTCTGAGATACTGACTAAAAGGCATGCATTAGAGAAGGAAGGAAAAGGACAATTTAAATGAAGGGGGAAAGAGCCCTTTGGCCTGGTGAGATTTAGAAAGTTACAAACTGCCTGTAGTCTTCCAGACTTCAACATGAGCTTTATGGATATTTTACTGATCTCTAACTAACGAACAGAAGGGGTCAGATATACAATGTGCCTCAATGAGATTTCTCTGGTGTGTTGTTTTATTTTTAAGTGGAAGCATGTGTTGGAAGATTAAGCAGCATCCCTTTAATCTCCGATTGTCCAGCTCCCCCTACTGTAATTACAGATTGTCAGACAGAAATGGCAACAGATGTTCAGTGTCTAAGCTAAGAATTATATACTTAGTCAATATCCCAGTGATTCAACACACTGATTGGGAGAGCAGAAGTTTACATTTATGTTGGATGGCAAAATGAAAGCATTTGTGAGCTGGAGCTGAATATGAGTGTAATCTTAATTGCTAACCGTTAATGAACAGAGAATGGCACAGTCTGTATGGTAATTGCACTGTGCTTAAATAAGATAATTTGCCTGCTTATTTTTTCCCAAAAAAACTCCTTTTCAGAGTAGTTTACCTTTCTGAGTGGTCTTTTAAATATCTTTTCAAATTGCATCTTTTCATGTTTCGTTGCACACCCTTTGGCCTGGCTAATTAGAGGGGGGGGGGGGGGAAATGAACGGATAACACTCAGCCCTATCCCGACAGATGATGTTTCTTGGCTTGGTCAGAAGATTGCTGTTTCTTAAGGGATTTTCTTTTCCTCACTATGATTCTGTTCCTTCTCTTGGTCTTAAAGACAGGGATATTTAGATTAGAGATAAAGCTCAGCCTAAAAAAGTGGGTCAGTGCCAGATCATTTTTAAAAAACCAACAACAACAACCCAATGTCATCTGTATTAGTCTAGGTCATCCCTAGTTATAGAGAACTAGGTCCAATACGCTTTCTGCTGCATCAAAAACTCAAACTCCAAAACATTCTTATTAGACCAACCAACATGACTTCTCATCCCATATGTGTTGCAGAGATTGATCGGTAGGTTGGTACTATACAGGTGTTGCACCCAGAGAAAATGAGAACATTCTGGCAGTGCTGGAAGTGTGTGTGTTTGTGCCAGGCAAAGGAGAAAGCACAGAGAGAAATTCGGGAAGAGTTAGAACCTAACCTAGTGGTGGAAAACCTTAAAGAAACCCAGCCACAGCTGGTATGGCCAGTGATCAGGGATGGTGGGAGTTGTAGTCCGAGAACACGAGGAGGACCATAGGTTCCCCACTGCTGGCCAAAGCACTCTTGGGAGAGACAATAGAGTTGAGGGGAGAGTATCAGGGTACTCCAACATGGAACCATGTTTTGGAAACTGACTAGGCTGAACTCTGAAAGAAGGAGGAGGAGGAGGAGGAGGAGGAAGAGGAAGAAGAGGAAGAGGAAGAAGAAGAAGAAGAAGAAGAAGAAGAAGAAGAAGAAGAAGAAGAAGAAGAGTAGTAGTAGTAGTAGTAGTAGTAGTAGTTTGGATTTGATATCGCACTTTATCACTACCCTAAGGAGTCTCAAAGTGGCTCACAATCTCCTTTCCCTTCCTCCCCCACAACAAACACTCTGTGAGGTGAGTGGGGCTGAGAGACTTCAGAGAAGTGTGACTAGGCCAAGGTCACCCAGCAGCTGCATGTGGAGGAGCGGAGATGCAAACCCGGTTCCCCAGATTACGAGTCTACAGCTCCTAACCACTACACCACACTGGCTCTGGGGAAAGGCGGGTACTCAGTAGGTTTAGTGAGTTAATATCATATATAAGCATAACAAGATGGGCCTGCTGGATCAGACCAGATGCCCATCTAGATCAGCATCCTGTTCTCGTAGTGACCAACCAGATGTCTATTGAAAGGAGGCCCTGAGTCCAGCTGCGCTCTCCCTGCTTGTGTTTCCCAGGTCAGGCTTGGCGAGAAATTCAGTTCAATTCACATTTGAAGCCAAACTTACCTGACTCACCCTTTCTTAAACAATAATGTATGAACCAAAACACAAACACAAATTCAAAACAAAACCAATTTTGCAGTGCAGTTCTCCAGTCACATAGTGTACAAAAATGCATATATCAGGGTAAAGTATGCATATGAATGTACATATTAATGACAATAAAATACAAAGATGCACTATATTAGGAAAAATTGCTTTGCAAAAATATGTGTATTAAGAGAAAATGCTGAATAATTTTCATGAGGACTTTTTTGAAAATAATAATAATGAAGTAATGTGGAAATGTGGAAAACTGAACTGAAGACTGGAAAAACAATCCCATGTTTATTCTCCCCTTTTCCCTTTTCCCTTTCCCTTTTCTTCGCAACTAGTATTCCAAATTTAGAGATATATTGCTAAATGGTATGTGGAAGTGCTCATCCAGTTCTAGAAACAAGTCACAACAGGCGCAGAAGGAAGCCATCTTAGCTTAAAGTTAAGTGCCCATGAGTTTCCTTGTGGTGCCATCAAGCTGGCTTTGCATATCAGGGGCATTAACCCAGAGCTCTTCCAGTATTTGGGAACTTTCCCATTAAATATTATAAGGAACTTCTTAAATAAGCATTTTGCTATGTGGGCTTTTAACTTTTATTGTGCCATTACGAATGTGAAAGCAGAAAAGAATTGCTTCTTGCCAGATGTTATGTTAAAGGCTTTGCAGAGAGCTGCGTTTGGCAAGGGAGCGTTGATGATACATTTTAAAGTAACCACACAGCTGCAAGTGGAACTGCTTCATAGCATTACTCTTCTATATGGAGCTGTTGGTGTACAGTATTTACTTACAGCTTTATAAAAAATAGTAAATGCAATGTTACTTTGGGGAGAGAGTTGGCTTAAAGTAGGCCTGTATGCACAATTCACTGTGGGCTTCTTCTCCTTGTACACACACCATCATAGCATTTCCTCAGTGCCATGTGTTGCTTTACCTGCTTTGGGTCTGTGGTGATAGTGCTTGCATGTAATTTTCCTCCTTGCAATTATATGTCCCCTGCAGCCAAGCAGAGTGGTTTGGTTACTGGGCAAATATTATCCTGACATGGAAGCACATGCTGAGGAGAGCCCATTGTCTCAATCATCCACAACTCAGCATGCCTAGAAAGCTCCAAAGCACAAGCCCAGGTAGGATTCAAGATCCCTGTTGCAGAAGAGCCTGTATTTACACATTTTGTTTGAGTTTCTCTCTGTGTATGTACTACTACTACTACTACTACTACTACTACTACTACTAATATCTTCCATTTTCCTTGCGTGGAAAAGGCCTGCTTATATGAGCAGAGTGATATGTGAGCCAGGAGTTCAGGCAATACTACTGCGATAATTCCTCCTCTCCCTCCCCCCCCTCTCAAAAAAAATGCCCCTCCCTGGTCCAGGATCTTGCTGCAGATATACAAAGCCTCACATGTCAGAGTACTCAAATAAAGGCTTAAGCATGATGTTGCTTAGCAGGGAAAGGCTGTAGTTCAGTAGTAGAACATCTGCTTTGCAAACAGAAGGCCCCAGGTTCAATCCTTGCCATCTCCAGGAAGGGCTGGGGAAGATTCCTTGCTGCCTGAACTCTGGAGAGCCACTGCCAGTCATTGAAGAAATACTGAGCTAGATTCAGTATAAGGCAGTGGCCTCCTGTCTTTCCGTGCTTCCTATGAGGGAAAACATGAAAGAAATCAACACAGGACAGATCACATATGAGCAGCAGCAGAATCCTGCTATACATAGAAGTTGGCCAGCTAGAGTGTGCCATGTCAGTGCCAAGAGAGGCAGGCAGGATGGTAGGTAGGCCAAGCATGATATCCAGCCTAGGAGCCTGGCATTCTGTCTGTCTCCACACCAGAACAGTGCCTGCTGTGTTTGGGGCTTCTGTTCCTTCACTTTCCCTCTTCTCCTTCCAGCTTCTTCACAGCCTCCAAGACTACATTCTAGGAAATAGGTGGGCAACTTCAGGACTAGGGGGTTGAATGTGGCCCTGCAAGTCTTTCTATCTGGCCCTTGGACCTGTCTCCAGGCTACAATCCCCCACCGGCCCTTCTTCATGCCCTAAATGTTTTTTCTTGGATAGAATGTGTCTCTGAATTCTGATGACATCCCTTTCTTGCCTGGATGGAGGATAGTGTTTATGTATAGAAAGTAATCTACTGCACAAAGGCAACGTTTACATTCTTTGCTCCTCCCACACTTGACCCTGGCCTTGCTTACCACTATCATGTAGTGGTGCATCCAAGAGTACTAAAGGAGCTTACAGGTGTGATTCCAGAGCCTTTGTCTATTTTCTTTTAGAATTCTTGGAGAACAGGTGAGGTCCCTACAGACTGGAGGTGGGCAAATGTTGTCCCCATCTTCAGAAAGGGGGGAAAGGAAGACTCAGGTAACTACCGACCGGTGAGCTTGACATCGATACCAGGAAAGGTCCTAGAACAGATAATTCAACAGTTGGTCTGTGAGCACTTAGAAAAGGATGTTGTGATTACTAAGACCCAGTATGGATTTCTCAAAAATAAGTCATGCCAGACCAATTTGATTTCTTTTTTTGATGGAATTACAAACTTGGTGGATGAGGGAAATGCTGTGGACATAGTATATCTTGATTTCAGTAAGGTTTTTGGCAAAGTCCCCCAAGATATTATCTCAAGAAAGCTGGTAAAATGTGGGTTGAACGAGGTAACTGTTAGGTGGATTTCTGGCTGGTTGACTGACTGAACCCAAGTACTCATTAATGGTTCCTCATTAACCCGGAAAAAAGAGGCAAGTGGGGTGCCACAGGGTTCTGTCCTGGGCCCATTGTTGTTTAACCTCTTTGTAAATGACTTGGATGAAGGAATTGAAGGGATGCTCATCAAATTTCCAGATGACACCAAACTGGAAGGGGTAGCTAATGTCACAGAAGACAGAATCAGAATTCAAAATGACCTTATCAGATTGGAGAACTGGATGCAAGCTAACAAAATGTAAGGTTTGGCACTTAGACAGGAAGATCCAGATGCACAAATATAGGATGGGAGACATCTGGCTTACTAGCAGTACATGTGAAAAGGATCTAGAGGTCTTGGTGGACCACAAGCTTAACATGAGTCAATAGTGTGATGCAGCAGCAAAAAAAAGCTAACACTATTCTAGGCTGCATCAACAGAAGTATAGTGTCCAGATCAAGAGAAGTAATAGTACCACTGTATTCTGCCTTAGTCAGACCACAGTTGGAATACTGTGTCCAATTCTGGGCACCACAGTTTAAGAAGGATGTTGACAAGCTGGAACGTTTGCAGAGGAGGGCAACCAAGATGATCAAGGGTCTGGAAACTAAGCCTTATGAGGAGTGCTTGAAGGAGCTGGGTATGTTTAGCCTGGAAAAGAGGAGACTGAGAGGAGATATGATAGCCATCTTCAAATATCTTAAGGGCTGTAACATAGAGGAAGAAACATGCTTGTTTTCTCCTGCTCTAGAGGGTAGGACTCGAACCAATGGCTTCAAGTTGCAAGAAAGGAGATTCCAACTAAACATTTGGACAAACTTTCTGACAGAGCTCTTCAGCAGTGGAACAGACTCCCACGAGAGGTGGTGGACTCTCCTTCCTTGGAGGTTTTTAAGGAGAGGTTGGATGGCCATCTGTCATGGATGCTTTAGCTGAGATTCCTTCATTGCAGGGGGTTGGACTAGATGACCCTTGGAGTCCCTTCCAACTCTAATATTCCATGACTCTATGTGATTTAGAAGGGAAGGCAGCTGCCAGGCTGAAAATGATTCCCCCACCTTACGCCAGTGGAGTCCTCACAAGTGGTGTCTCATCTAGCAGATGCAAGGAGACTAATGAAGAGAGCTCAGGGGCTTAGATGCAGTAGCTGCTGGAAAATTATCTTTTCAGTCGCAATGACTGCCTCACCCCCGTCTACATAAAGAACTGAAAAAGCCTCTTTAGCCAATTCGTCATTAAATGAAAAGTGTGTCTGCATGGAGATCTCAGCCCTTATGCAAAGCAATGCACAGCATGTACTGCCGAAAATGTATTCAGCATCACAAATTCTCCCACTGGATCTGAATGCTGAAGTAATTATTTTGCAGTTTGGTCTGCCAAAAGATTTACTTCTCCTGGAAAAGTGTTTAGCAAATGTTGTGAGGATCAAAGGAGCAAACATTTTCATGACAAAAGGGAATTTATACTCCAGACTACACTAGACAGTGATTAGTGAGTCACACACAAGAAGTGTCTTGTTTTCATCTTTCAGGCCTTGTCGCATTTAACTAAATGCTAATTCCTCAACTAGTAGCTTCACATCCTTCACTGTGACTGCCTGAACTGCTCACCTTTTATCTGCTAATAACCATTCTGTTGTGCTGAAGGGTTGTTGTTGTTATTATCAAGGTGTGTGTGTGTGTGTGTGTGTGTGTGTGTGTGTGTGTGTGTGTGTTGTTAGCCGCCTAAGTGACTCTGTCAAGTACATGTTGAGTGTGCATGAGTGTGTGGCTGTCTGCTGAGGATTTTTTAAAAAGTTTATAATGTGGTCAAGTTCTGATGAGGGTCTGATGTGGGGAAAGCAGAAGCAACTTGGCTCAGGAATAGTGTGTCAAAAGCAGATGAAGTGGTGAGGCTCAGTAACAAAGAAATGGGTGGTATGGAGGATCATGACAATCCTGCATTCTCAGAGTTCAGGTGCATAAAATCCTTGTTGTTGTTTTTTGCACGAATAACTCAGAACAAATGAGTAGGGAAGTAGGTGTAAGAAAGCTGCTAATGTTCAAGAGACTGAGCTATCCTCCAAAAAGAGGTGTTCAGCATTACAGAAGGCATCAGGAAAAGATCATAGCTCAGTGGTAGAGCACATACTTTATACTATGTAGAAAGTGTCGAGTTTCGGTTCTGGTGTCTCCAGTTAAAAGGATTGTTAAAAGAGTCAGGTGATAGGAAGGGCCTCTGCCTCAGGCCTTGGAGAGCTGGGATAGCAGAGGACTAGATGAACCAATGGTTTGGCCTGGTATAAAGTAGCTTCCTGTGTTGGCAAAGCAACATGTAGTGGGCTTGCCATTTCTTCCTGCAAAACCTAAACCGATGCATGGCCTGTCCTGTAACAATATTCTAGTCCGACCTGCACTAAGTCAGTTTCACAGCCCAGATATGATTCTAGGGCGACACCCAGGCAGTTCAGGACAGCTGGATGAAGCTGGTGAAAAACTACTGACCAAATGAGGGTTGATGTGTATTTGTGAGATTTGGATTAGCTTGAAGAGGAAAGCTTTGTAATGTTGGATATTTCTTGTGTGGGTTGGGTGTGGTTAATGTCCTGGTCCATGCCAATGCCCATCACAAAAAGAAGGCAATGGTCCAAGCAAGGTTCATATCAGTAGTTTTGGGGTTCTGGGACAGATGGCAAGGCAAATCAGGACCTTGGATAAGGACCAAGCTGCTGTTTCAGGACCATGGTTAGTGGTTCTGCAGCTGAAGCAGAAAATGCAAGCAGTGCCTTGGAACCACCTGCAGAACCGGGCTAAGTAGTCAAGATAATCTTAGAAATGCCTGTGGCATATAAATGCCTTAAATAAGGAAGAAAATAAGATGGAAGACCCACCTCCTGAATGATGTGTCTGGCCTTTCTCTGCAGGCATTTGCTTTCATTAGGCAGTGGGACTTCAAGCTATGTAGGATGCTATGGAGAAAGCTCCTCAAGGCTCTCCCAATTCTTCAAGGAGTCTGTGGTTCAGTTATCAGGATCCAGTGGCAGAGGTGTCTCCTCAGCATTCAAGGGATGAGATGCAGGCTCCAGTGCTGCTGGATTCACATGGGAAGGACTAGGGACTGAGTCCATCTTCTTCTGAGGGCTCCTGTTGTACAAGGACCCACCACCTGAAAACTCTTGGTCTGGTGCCATGACAGATGTGTATTTATGCAAGTGAAGACTATGGATAGGGCTTGTGGAATGAGATACTGCATATCACTTATTTAGGAGGGCAAAGCGGTAAGTGATGAATTCAACTCCCTTTGACAATGAAAGTATAATACTGCCTAATTCTCCTTCCCACTCTTCCATCTGCCACCTCCAGTAATTTAAATCCTTCCAAAGGAGACTAAAGCCGTACTGGTAGGGGAAAGCCGCATTAACTAGAGAACCTGTGAAACAAGCAAATGGCAACTTAACTGTCAAACCTTAACAACATGATGGGATTTGTGCAGTGCTTCAAAGTCCAAAACATAGTACATGGCGCTCTGAAGCTTTGTATGTTTCTACTGTGCAACACAGAGCTCCTCTAGCCTGCTTTGAATTCATCTGATCTTTTTTTTTATGGTTGGCTTTTTTTTTAATTGCATCAACACACAAGATAAGAAAGCCAGTGGTTTAATCATGCTGCAACTGACACATCTGCAGGATGTGGGACACACATCTTTGTTATCAGACACTGTGTGGGTGAACATAAATACCATCCAGGCCATACACACACACACACACACACACACACACACACACACACAATTACTACAGAGCCTCGTTGCTCTGGCCAACGGAGTTCAGTGCTTGAGAAAGCATTGTAGTCATTGCAGCCAGTTGGGTGGGATGTCAATCAAAGAATTGTTCAGTGCATTCGACATTGACAAGTGTTATCCCTGCACAAGTCAGTTGAGAAAACGTCATGGAGGAAGACTACAAAATGGTAATGAAAAAGGTTATAGAGACTGGATCTTGGTGCAATGGATGCTTTCTGTTGAGCATGGAAGGCCATGGCAAAAAGGCAGGATACAACATTCCTATCATCATCAATCATTATCATTAAATTTATATACCGTCTTTCCTCCCAAAGGAGCCCAGGGTGGAAAATAAAAACATATTTTAAATTATTCCAAGACAGATCCAAACTGGGAAGCATAGCTAATGCCACAGAAGACAGAATCAGGATTCAAGGTTACTTTAACAAATTGGAGTACCAGGCCAAAACTAGCAACCTGAATTTCAGTAGGAACAAATGTCAGGTTCTACACTTAGGCAGGAAGAACCAGCTGCACAAATATAAGATGGGGACACCTGGCTTGCCAGTAGTATATTTGAAATGGATCTGGGGGTCTTAATAAACCCCAAGATTAATACATATAAGTAAACAGTCTGATACAGCAGCAAAAAAGTGAATGTTTTTCTAGGCTGCATCAACAAAAGTATAGTGTCCCGATTCTGAATTTTTTCAAAATTTGCATAGAGGTTATATGACATTGCCTGGTGCTGCTGTTATCCCAGCTTCACCACTGCAGTTGCCCATCAGTTTTCTTACCACAAAATGAACAGATTTTGTTTAGTTTTTGGAAGAGAATTGGTTGCACAAGAGCACCAAATCTACATTCATCACACAGCTTACATTTTGCTGGTATATATGATTGAATCATTTCCACAAGACAGTGACAATCTGGAAGCAGCCCTAGAAATAATTTTCTTCATTTTATGACATACAACAGAAAGCAAGATACAGACCTATTGAGAGATGTGCATTAAAACAACAGAAAGCAAGTTACCAATGAACTAAAACCAGCATTCTGCTGAGTGCTACCTAAATCATGTCCTTTTATACCCTACTTCCTCCAGAACTTTTAATACTGCCTCATTATGTGCTCAGCTACAAATGTTAAGCTTAAAGACAGATGAACAAAGTAACTTTAATGTGCTTAAACTTAATGCATGGCAGAAGTGGCTTCATGGATGATGGTGTAAGCTTCTAACATTTCTTGAACAGTAGACCAACGCATTAAAATGTGGTAATCAGACTTGGCAAAACACCTGTGTCCCATGATGCACTCTGTTGTGTCAGGCAATTTGTGTGTGCATTTGGTTGTCTGCAATGCTGGGTTCACCACCAGGAGAGTAATGTAAAGGATACACAGAATCTGTCTCTAACACCAAAGTGCCACAGGAAAATACACAGTGTTTTTATTTACTTCTTTATTTTAGACCATAAAAATCCAGCTTTTCCACTCCAGAGAAATCATTCAAAGTGGCTAACAAAGTATAAAAACAGAGACAGAAATAACAGCAATAATCGCAGCATTAAAACAATTACCAAAACCAAACGAAATAAAAGCAGCCTGGGGGGTGGGGATTGAGTCTAGGGAACCAGGGATAGTAGTACATAAATTAAAGAGGAATGAATAAACAACAGCAGAAGGGAGAGAACACTTACCTGCAGCCCCTTCTACCCTCTGAAAATCTGCTCTGCAGAGTTGGGGACCCTCTGGATTAAAATGAGAGGCAGTGCAAGAGGCTACAGGTGAAGGGCAATTTGGGGGGGCCCTTTACGATGGCTGAATCCTCCACTAAATCTTGCTCTTGCCTGTGAATGGAAGGAGTGCTTCCATTTGCTAGCACCTAGGTATTGTCAACAGAAGATTTCAGAAGCTGATGCCTATGTTATCACCTCCAGCATGAATAGGTTGTGTGTGTGTGTGTACGCGCGTGCATGCAAATGTATATGGAAGCACACATAGGATGAAAAAGTGTTGGGAAACTATTGTTGGACTACAACTCCCATCATGGCTCAGTTGGTTAGAACATGGTGCTGATAACAACAAGGTCACTGATTCAATCCCCCTAGGGGACAGCTGCATGTTCCTGCATTGCAGGGAGCTGGACTAGATGATCTTCAGGGTCACTTCCAACTGTGAATTGGAATAATTCTGTGAATTATTTCTATGAATTATTCCTACCCCTGAGAATTGGTCACGCTGGCTGAGAATGATGGGAGTTGAACAAGTCCAGTGACATCAGGAAAACCAAAGGGTTCCCATCACTAATTTAAACCTACTGAAACTGGTTTAGTTTGAAAGTGTAGACATGCACTTAAGCCTTACATCTAGGCTAAAACTGGTTTCATGATCAATATTAGTTATGATAAGAGTTATCTGTGAGGCCGCCTTTTTACTGCACCTACTTCTGAAAGACGTTATGACATGCTCTGAGCTTTAGCAAGAGCCTATGTTGCTAGGTGGGATGCGGGTGGCGCTGTGGGTTAAACCACAGAGCCTAGGGCTTGCCGATCAGAAGGTCGGCGGTTCGAATCCCTGCGACAGGGTGAGCTCCCGTTGCTCAGTCCCTGCTCCTGCCAACCTAGCAGTTTGAAAGCACGTCAAAGTGCAAGCAGAGTGTTTCTGTGCACTGCTCTGGTTTCGCCAGAAGCGGCTGAGTCATACTGGCCACATGACCTGGAAGCTGTACGCCGGCTCCCTTGGCTGATAAAGCGAGATGAGCGCCACAACCCTAGAGTCGGCCACGACTGGACCTAATGGTCAGGGGTCCCTTTACCTTTACCTATGTTGCTAGGTATTACATATTGCTTAGTATTATATAAAGCTTCCTGGTCAACCAGTTCAGAACATCAGTATTCTGGTCTAAGGAATATTTTGCTGGCACTCATTCTCAATATAGCTTGTGCTTAGGGCATGAACTCTGTCCATTGCTATACCAAAGCGACTTTTGTGGTAATTCTGCTGTGAATGTTCACTTCAAACTGGTGAATCCTATATACACAATCATAAATAGCAGAGAGAAAATGACTTCTTTTGTATTATATGGGGTATTGACTTTGGTGTACATCTTAAGTAATGACCACCTGCAAACACACACACAAACACACACACAGACACACACACATACAATACCAGCCAACCAGATTTTACATGGAAAGGCAAAACATATACAGCCTAATTATATTACATGCCAAATAGGTTGCACTGTACATAAAATCCAATTGATTTGTGCAGGGTTGTGTTCCAGGGATAGCGCATATATGCAAAAACATGTATAGTTAAGCCACTCCCTTGGCACTGCCCCCGTGCAACCATCCTTACCTTCTGCAGCTCGAATGCCCCCAAGAAAGGCAGAGGGCTTTTAAGGTCCCCACCTTCCTTACTGGGATCTGGGGTGTTCGTTCTCTCACAGGTTCTGGGAGTCTCCCGCAAGATTTCACAAGGCAGAGAGCTATTTTTGCACATGGTTTTCCTGAAAATGTATATACAGTATTAGAGAAAATGAATATGGACATGTGTATTAATTTTTGAGTGAACTGTTTTCTTTTCAAATGGCAAACTTGTGCAGAATTGGGATGAACTGAATTTGAGGCTGGAAAATGAAAGAAGCAGAAATTGACTGGTTTGCTCATCTCCAACAGGGCCATTCCTGTCGTGCAGCAGTTAAGCAACTTGCTTCCTGGGCCACCATGAAAGAGGGAATATGTGAAGGCTGGAATTGGTGTCTGAGTGGTACTGCAAGATTTTGGAATTATTTTTAGCTGATCATTCGCCATTGTGGCTGGAGCTGCTGGGAGTTAGAAACCAACAACATCTGGAGTGTCACAAGCATTATTTGGGCATCTGAGTTCTGCTTCAGGTAGCAAAACAGCCTGCCCTAATGCTGACTATATGAAGAAGAAGAAGAGGAGGAGTTTGGATTTGATATCCCGCCTTTCACTCCCTTTAAGGAGTCTCAAAGCACCTAACAATCTCCTTTCCCCTTCCTCCCCCACAACAAACACTCTGTGAGGTGAGTGGGGCCGAGAGACTTCAAAGAAGTGTGACTGGCCCAAGGTCACCCAGCAGCTGCAGGTGGAGGAGCGGAGACGCGAACCCAGTTCCCCAGATTACGAGACTACCGCTCTTAACCACTACACCACACTGGCTGTTTCTGTGGTATTTAAAAATGAGAAGTATTCTGTCAATTAATCTGTGTTTGGCCTGAAATATCAATAGATACCAAGTGTTAAGCACCGTGGTTTTATCGCTGTTGCTTTAGCAGTTGTTTGGCTGTTATTGCGGTTATTTAAGGAGATGAAAGGCTTTCTGCCTGTGTCAGCAAATGCACCTTGGCTTCTTTAATAATAAATAAATAACCTGACAGAAAATATTGGCTGGAGAAATCCAATCCTCCCTAACCTACGTGAGGGGTGAGTTGCGGGGGTGGGGCGTGGAAAAGAAGGGGGGGAGATCACCATATTTCCCTTTTCCTTCTGACATAAACATGCTGCACCACGGAAGAAGAAGAAAAAAACCCACTTACAAAGCAAGTATATTTATTTATTTATTTGCTTTTATATACAGCATATATACCTAACACGATAGCTCTCTGGAGAATGACAAGCAGCCTTCCATTAGCCAATTTGTGGCTCAGTTTCAAGATGCAAGGCTGTAGCACAGCGGGGCAAACTCAGCGTGAATGAAGTCAAAAGAATTACACCAGAGAGAAATCTCACCCCGTCATTCGTACTGTTTCTTCAGTGTTTTCTGTTCATTTCCTCATTTTTTATTATAAAGTGCCCTGGGAATAAATAATTGCATTTGGATATGATGGCATATTACTTTCAAAAAATAAGCAGAAACACAAGCATAGGGTGTATTTCTTACCTTTGTCGTGGGAATTCAGTGAAATAACAGAAATAGAAATGGTGAGAAATCTTTGTATGATACCCCCTGGCAGAGCTAGGAACCCTGCCCACTGCCTACTCATAGTGGCCCTATTTGTCATGGCCAGGCCATAAAACTGAGTGCCCTGTTTGCATACCCATATTCTTATAAGATCAACCTATTTCCAATCTGTCTAACTTTCACATGGCCGTTCTAAAGGCTGTTTCATTCAGTTTCTGCATTAAAAAAAAATCTTAAAAAATTATAAGATCATGCAAATTTGCCTCATTAATCATTAATCCATTCAGCTCAGTACTGCCCACACTGGCTTGCAGTAGCTCTTCAGTGTTTCAGGCAGGGTCCTATCCCAGCCATACTTCGAGATGCAGGGGACGGAACCTAGCACTTTCTGTATGAAAAGCAGGTGCTGTTCCACTGAGCTAAGACTCTTCTCCAATTCATTATTTTTCAATACAGTGCTACCTTGGCTCTCAAACTTAATCCGTTCCGGAAGTCCATTCCAAAACCAAAGCGTTCCAAAACCAAGTTGTGCTTTCCCATAGAAAGTACAGTGGTACCTCTGGTTATGAACTTAATTCCTTCCGGAGGTCAGTTCTTAAGCTGAAACCGTTCTTATCCTAAGCGTGCTTCCGCTAATGGGGCCTCCTTCTGGTGCGCGATTTCCATTCGCACCCTGGGGCAAAGTTCGCAACCAGGAGCAGCTGCTTCCAGGTTAGCGGAGTTCGTAACCCGAAGCGTTCATAACCAGAGGTACCACTGTAATGCAAAATGGATCAATCCGTTCCAGACTTTAAAAACAACAACCCTAAAACAGCAATTTAACAAGAATTTTACTATCTAACGAGACCATTGATCCATAAAATGAAAGCAATATCAATGTACTGTAGTATAAAATAAATAAGACAGTATTGTGGAAGATAAAAATTAAAATTATTTTTTTTCTTACCTGCACTGATGATAGTCATTGTTTGGATGGGGAGCTTTTATCCATTTCCGCAGTCACATAATCAATCAATCAGTAGCTGAACTGGGTTCCCCACAGTCACAAAAACAAATTAAGCAAAAAAGCCTCAAAAACACAAACACAAAATAAATAGGAAGAACAAAAGCACCAAACTTAATCCATTCCGGAAGTCCATTTGACTTCCAAAATGTTTGAAAACCAAGGCACAGCTTCTGATTGGTGCAGGTGCCCCAGAAACAATAGCCGGCAACCACATTGGACGTTCAGCTTTGAAAACTGGAACACTTACTTCCGGGTTTTCGGTGTTTGGGAACCAAGGCATTTGAGAACCAAGGTACCACTGTACATAACTTATAATATTTTGAAGGGGCCCTGTCTTTTTTTCCAGGTAGTACCATAGCTGTTATCAGCATCTAGGAGGCCTGGATTTCACTGCAATCACCATGGACATATTCGAAATGAGTTCACAAATGCCCCTGAGAGCAAAGGGACAAGATGATGCGTAATCCCTTCTGGGGACGTGACACATACATTGTCCCTGAGATTTATCTTGAATTTGTTTATGTCTTCTGCAGCATCAGCTACTCCTCTCAGCATTCCCCTCTCAGTACGAGGGGAAATCAAGAGAAATGGATAGAGAGCAAGGTATTTAAAAGCCACATGCCAAGAAAGAAAGACACACACACACACACACACACACACACACACACACACACACAAGCACTGTGTGATTAATTTTTGAGATCAAATTCTTCACTTGGTTCAGTGGAGTTATGTAAAAAGTATGTGGCCATGCAATTTTCCTTCACCTTAAGAGTGAAAAGTAATAGCATTTAAATGCAATCCTAGTTTGTGAGCATTTCTCAGGAGACACTCACTTTCTGTTTAGAATTATATTATACTGACATCTGGTGGACATGGGAATAATTGATTGAAAGGTTTGTGGGTTTAAAAACAACAAGAAGAGACATTCAGTGCATTCACTGAAGTTGTTCTACCGTAAATGCAGTGGGGTGTTTTTAGGGGAAAGAATGGTGCTAGTACTCACCATGAAGTTGTTACAGTACGTGCCACACATGGTGGAGGGAGGGGGAGGGAAAGGTGTCAGTACTGCAGACCCTTGAGTACATACCCCCAGAATTATATGAATAATTGCATTCATATAACATGTTCTCTAGTCTCTAAGAAGAAGAGTGTGGCATAGAATATATGCAAGGAAAACCATTACCAAGCTGTAGTAATGGTAATGACCACCATGATGAAGCACACTTGAAAGGCTTTATGTATTGAAAGATAACTGCTGCGGCATTTGTCCTCTGCGGCTGGAACCACATGAAAGCAGCTGCACCATGGCCCCCCTTCAGGTGTTTTCCTCCATGCAATCATAATCATGCGGAGGAAGAGAGTGGGGCAGCCCTGCATCCACTGAACAACACCAGCTACATTCTGGGGAGCAGGCCCTAGTGCAAAAAACAATGCCTGATCTGATCTGTATTTGTAGGCTTCCTCCATGATGTAGAACCCCTGAACATGCAAGCTCCCCTCTGAGATCATGCCCCCATCATGTGGATGGCAGAGATGCGATGGGGCATGCTGGGGTCAATGGGTGGTGCCCCATTCTCTTCCTCCATGTGATTTTGACTGTGTGGAAAACAACTCCTGAATAGATCTAATGAGTTATAATAACTACATTTGATATACAACAATGCGGGTGAACAAATGGCACACTTGGATAATCAAGATAATCAAAGAAACTTTGGGAAACCATAATTACGGAGAGCTTATAAAAATCGGTGCAAGTTCTGAAATTGTTTGGTGAGCTTCCCTAAGGAGACACAGGAGGGCAGACAGCAATGCTTCTAGGCAGTTGTCCATCACACTTTTGTTAACACAGGAGGACACACTCTCCTATGCCTGTCAGAAGAAAGTCTCACTTCAATTCACTTATTCCCACATAAGTGTGCAGAGTAACCCTCTTTCCCTAATTCCCTCTCTTCCCTAGTTCTACATCTAACTTTGCTCGTTTGTGTGGTTATTTTAAAAAATTGGCTAAACCATACATTTTTTAAAAAAGTGTGTCTAGGATTGCAACCTAAGAAAGTGTTTATTCAGAAGTGAGATCCACTGAGTTTAATGTAGCTTACTCTCCAGTAAGTGTGCATAGGATTGTAGACTAAGTTTAATGTTTAGTAGCTGGGGGCCATAATTATGGAGTCTTAAAACAGGTTTTCTTTCCCAATGGGCATTTACATGGTTATGAAGCTACATGGGAATGAAGAAGGAGGGTGTGGGGAGAAGACTGAGTGTACTACAAACAATGTCAGGTCTCTAGTACAGTCTCCAAGTTTCTGAAAAGCCATCCTTTGTGCTCAGCTTTCGAAACCGTATGCCTTTCCTGAAAAATTCCAGTATCTCCGCATCCTGACTGTTAAAATGGAAATGAAAATATTTAACCAATATGTAATATTTTGGGGCTTGATTAATGTTTGTATGATCCAGCCAAGAGAATGACTTAACTTTTGGGTATCTCATTAAGCATAGTACCCAATTTGGCTTTTATTGAGTTTGCAACCTAAAATTAATCTTTGGCTTTACTTGCGTGTTATTTTGCTTCACACCGTACTCTGTGTTTCTATCAGTGCTGGAGACAGCTGAGTTTTGCATCTAGCAAATACTAATCTCATAAAGTCAGCCTAGCAACTCCTGCACTTCCCCTTAAAAACTGCTACAAGTGGCAGACTTTGGGGCTTCACCTTCATGCTGAGTACTTCTTCTTTCTAACATCAAGCCTGAAGAGTTCCAGAGAGGTCAAAGCCTTGCTCATTACTTTGTCACATTTGAATTGATCCTAATGAAAGTTATGACCCTACCGCTGCTTTTGGATCCTGCCCCCACAATAGGCCAGAAAAGCATTCATGGCTGTTAAAGGAAAACTGCTGTTCTCTATTCTCTGTGGGAGAAGTGCTGTGTTTACTAAACCATTTAGCTCTGACCTAGTTAGACATAAATTAAGAAGGTAATTGCCTAGGTGTGCACACTATTAAGGTATTTCTAGAAATATGTGCATATTATGGAATGGAACATTTTTTCATTTTGTCTAGCACAGGGATAATACTGTGGCACCGACTGGGCTTGCTAGCTATTGTGTTTCAAGAGCTTCACTCTTCAGATCACTAAAACAGTCTGACATTTCCTTTTGCGCTACCTTAGAGATGCAAAGACAAATGTCCCAGGGGCTAGCGAAGGTGTAAGATTTCACATCTTTTAAAAAGGCTGAATTATTCTAGTACAAAAAGAGTTTTGGAACTGATCCAGAAATTTGGTCGGGTGGCGGGTTTCAAGTTGAACAAACAAAAAACTAAGGTGCTAGGGAAAAATTTGACAGCTACTGAAACAGAAGGGTTTCAGAAGGAAACAGAACTAAATATTGTTAAAAAAGTGAAATACCTGGGGGTCAATCTCTCTTCCAAGAACTTGAATTTATTTAAAGATAATTATGAGAAATGTTGGTCAGAAGTTAAAAAAGACTTAGAAATTTGGTCAAGACTGAAGCTATCCTTGTTAGGCCGAATCGCAGCTATAAAAATGAACGTTTTGCCAAAGATGTTGTTTTTGTTTCAGGCCTTGCAGATTGTGGACAGAGTGGAATGTTTTGGAAAGTGGCAGAAGGATATCTCTAAATTTGTCTGGCAGGGCAAAAAGCCCCGAATAAAGTTTAAAATACTAACTGATGCAAAGGAGAGAGGGGGGTTTGCCCTGCCGGACTTAAGGTTATATTATGAAGCTGCAGCCTTCTGCTGGATGAAAGATTGGATTTTGTTAGAAAACACTGATGTCCTAGATCTGGAAGGCTTTAATAACTCGTTAGGTTGGCATGCGTATCTGTGGTATGACAAGGCAAAAACACATGGAATGTTTAAAAACCATATTGTCAGAAAAGCAATATTTATGGTCTGGAAAAAATACAAAGACTTATTAGAAAGCAAAACTCCGAGGTGGGTATCACCAATAGAGGCCAAGGCTCGGAAAAAACCCAATATGGAGGCCGGCTGGCCGAAATATTGGGAAATAATAGAAAAAATTGGAGACAACTGGAGGTTGCAGAGCTTTGAAAGGTTAAAGGGCAAAGTGCAAGATTGGCTTCACTATGCCCAAATTAATGAGGTTTTTAAGTTAGACAAAAAAATAGGATTCCAGGTGGAAAAATCGAAACTTGAGACAGAATTGTTAGAACCAAAGACCAAGCTATTATCGAGAATGTACAACTTGCTGCTTAAATGGAACACTCAGGATGAGACAGTTAAATCAGCCATGATAAAATGGGCTCAGGACATTGGTTATAACATCACGTCTGAGGACTGGGAAAGGTTATGTACCACCGGTATGAAGTTTACGGCATGTAATGCCTTGAAAGAAAACATTATGAAAATGGTATACAGGTGGTACATGACCCCAGTCAAGCTTGCTAAGATTTACCATTTGTCCGATAATAAATGCTGGAAATGTAAGGAGGCTGAAGGGACATTCTTTCACCTCTGGTGGACCTGCCCAAGAGTGAAGGCCTTCTGGGAAATGATATATAATGAGTTAAAAAAGGTGTTTAAATACACTTTCCCTAAAAAACCGGAGGCATTTCTCCTGGGCATTGTCGGTCAGAAGGTGTTAAAGAAGGATAGAACTTTTTTTATGTATGCCACTACTGCAGCAAGGATTCTTATCGCTAAGCATTGGAAGACTCAAGATTTGCCCACACTGGAGGACTGGCAGACGCAACTGATGAACTACATGGAACTAGCTGAGATGACTGCCAGGATCCGAGATCTGGGAGAAGAAGCAATGGAAGAGGACTGGAAAAAATTTAAGGACTATTTGCAAAAGTATTATAAGTTATATGAACTTTGAGATGTCGTATGACTTGGAATGTTAGCTCCAGCAAGGGGAGTGGATTATATAAGATACTGGATAATATTTATGAAAGAACCAAAGTTTAAACGTGCAAAAATAATAATATGCTATATTTCTAGTGTAAATGGAGAATAAGGGATTTAAACTTAAATTGCAATTGAAAGTACAAAGAAACACACGAAACAAGGGTACAACTTGCTGATAAATTTTATTGCTAAGAATGCATTAGGCGGGAGATGTGGGGAAGTCCGATAGAAATTTGAAAAAAGTTGTTGAAATGGTCGGGTCTTTTTTTTTTTTTTTTTTTTTTCTTCTTTTCTTCTTTCTATGTTCTTTCTGTTTTCTGCTGTATGTGTAACTGGAAAATGTAATAAAAATTATTATAAAAAAAAAAAAAAAAAAAAGGCTGAATTATAATAAGATCATTTCTATCGAGAATACCTTTTTAAAGCATGTTATTTGTCAGAATGTTTTACTGGGTTAATACTTTATTCTCTTATTCCTAGAGTCCAGCAGCAAAAAAGGAGATGGCTCCTATGCTCTACGTCATATGCAGAAACTGTCTTCTTGACTGTTGAACCCACTGTTGGTCTCATCCACTCAGTCCACCAAAGCCTGTCTTCGCATGCAGGGCATGTTCCTGCCCTGAGATCCTCACCTGTTTAACCAGCCAGGTGAAGCCATTCCAGGAGTGTGGCCGCTGCCACATGTTGACAGCTTCTAGGAGCCACAGTGAGAGCCAGTGTGGTGTAGTGGTTAAGAGCGGTAGACTCCTAATCTGGGGAACCGGGTTCGCGTCTCCGCTCCTCTACATGCAGCTGCTGGGTGACCTTGGGCCAGTCACACTTCTTTGAAGTCTCTCAGCCCCACTCACCTCACAGAGTGTTTGTTGTGGGGGAGGAAGGGAAAGGAGAATGTTAGCCGCTTTGAGACTCCTTAAAGGGAGTGAAAAGTGGGATATCAAATCCAAACTCTTCTTCTTCTTCTTCACAGGTGAGAGCTGAGTGCAGGGGTGGACCAATGGTGAATGAACTATCCAGAAGGAAAAAGTAGTGTCCCCCCACCTGATATGCCAGGAGATACTGCCCCTCCTGGCATAGAATTGATTCCCAAACTCTTCCATTTTGTTCATCTTCGGGGTGAGGAACCCATGGCCCTTCAGCATTGTTGGACTCCAGGTCCCACCAGCTCCAGCTACCATGGCCAGAGATTATGAGAGTTTTAGTCCAATAACAACTGGAGGGTCAGTTTCCCATTCCTGATATCTGTACAGATCACAGCTTTATCATTCAACAAACTTGCAGCTTATACCAGACAAAACATTTCTACCACATATTCCCTTTCCTGACCTCTAAATAAAATAATGGCTATTTTGATTTAGAAATGGCAATCCTAATGCACTAGGAATTCTCTACAATAAGTGCTTTGGAGCTGACAGCCTCTGGTCAGTTAGGCTTCACAATATGTTACATTTCCTAAGTAAACAGAAAGGGAAGCATTCACTATATTCATGGCAGTGTCTGGTTGTACTCATTTGATCTGCCCCCTCTAATTAACAGGATGGGTGGCCTTAGCTATTCATAAAAACTGCATTAAGTGAAGTGTTTTCAGGACTGCCTGTTTGGTGAGGTGAACACTCTACGGAAATGGAGGTATACAGGGATGGATTTTAATGTGCAGTAGGAAGAAGTGATTATCATGCCTGACTCTTGTGCAATGAAAAACAAATGGTAAATTATATGCAGGCACACAACCTCAATCATTTGGTGTTGTGAAACAAGCCTTTCTCTCCCCCCCCCCCCTTTCATGCATCCAATAGTTCAGAAGGCAAAGCGGCTTGACTTCTCCTGGAGGTGGAACAAACATGAACAAAACTGCTTCTACGGAGGTAAAGAGCATATCCCAGTCCTCCATGTTTCCTGCATTTTGTGTTCCACATGGAGATACTTTACCTCCTGCAAAAAATACAGCATATATGAAACTTATACATATGGCAGTGATTGTAGATTCCAGAATTGAGAACTGTGGGTAGGCAAAGCTGGCACTTAATGTTAGAAAAAGATGTGTTGGAGTTCTAGTTTGTCTGGAAATACTGTCTTATAATTAACCAATAATCCCTTCCCAATTCTCACTAATCCCCTATTTGTGGTGGTGACTAGCAGTACAGTGGTACCTTGGGTTACAGACGCTTCAGGTTACAGATGCTTCAGGTTACAGACTCTGCTAAGCCAGAAATAGTATCTCGGGTTAAGAACTTTGCTTCAGGATGAGAACAGAAATTGCGCAGCGGCAGCGGGAGGCCCCATTAGCTAAAGTGGTGCTTCAGGTTAAGAACAGTTTCAGGTTAAGAACAAACCTCCAGAATGAGTTAAGTTCTTAACCCGGGGTACCACTGTAGTTACTCCAGGAGTGGAGAATCTGTGGCCCTTCAGATGTTGTTGGACTCCAACTCCCATCAGCCCCAGCTAGCACAGCTAGAATTATGGGAGTTGGAGTCTACGGACATCTGGAGGGCCTCTCCATTCCTGGGTTAATCCGTATCTTCGCCCTCCCTGGTTGTGATCAGAGCGACCTCCACCCTTCCCTAAACGAAGGTGCAAACTAAGCTCTGAGAAAGATGAAGGAGGGTTCCTGGAGCCACTTGTCTTCACGGAGGAGGAGTAAATGTCTGAAGAAAAACACCACAACTGCGGTGTTTCCAGCAGTTTATGAGAAATCCTGTGCGTAACTGGAAGCCTTAAATACGCTTACGCAAACCTTGGTTCAATAACAAAGCATTTTACCACCCGGGGTGGAGCAGCAAATTGCCAAGCCCAGTCTAATTTTGGGCCTGGAGACAGAAACCTCCCACAAGCGCCTCTTCGCTGCCCTGGCAAGAGAATTGCAACCACTTTGTTAATTATTTAATTGTTCACCTGCTGCCCGTTCCTGACACCCAAAGTGAGCGGGCCGAGGCGACCCACTCACTCTAGTTAATGGTCGAGCCGGCCCTGCTGAAGAAAGGCAGCCTGCCCACCCCACGCCCCGAAAGATGTTCTGGTCTCTCCCTCTCCTCTCCTCCCCTCCCCACTTGAATCAACGGGAGACCCGCGTTTCCCTCTGCAACGCGTTGATTGGCCGCGTGGAGGAGGCGCGGACTGAGCAGCCCCGTCGGCGGGGAGGGTTGTTTGCGGAGCTGGCCGCCCTTCGGGGGACTTTTCCTGCGAGCAATTTCCAATCCCGTCACATCCGCTGCTCGGCGAGGTTTGGGAAGTTACTTGGCAATTGTTTGCAGGATAGAAAAAAAAGAAAAGAAAAAGAGGAGGAGGGAGGAGGAGGAGGCGCGCCGCGGCGGCTGGAGACTTTCTGAAGCGCCGCCTTGGCCAGAAGAAACTTTCCTGACGAGCCCGGGGGTTGTCGAGGTTCGTCGAGGCAGGCAGGCATGCGAGGAAGGAGCCAAGCCGACCCCGGGAGGGCGAGATGACGCCGGGGCGTCGAGGCACCGCCGTCCCCTCGCCTCTTCGCGGTCGCAGCCAGGAGCCGCGGGCGCGCGGCCGGCCGCTCTCTCCCCCTTAGACGTAGCCGGGCGCCGGGATGGGCAGGGCGCTGGCAGCCGGGTGTCTCCTGCTCCTGGTGGCCGCGGCCGCCGGGCGAGGCCGGGCTGCCTTCAGCCTCCCGCTGCGCGTGTCTCCGCCGAGCGCCCCCGACGGCTCGCTCGTCCCGGTGCCTGTGGCGCTGAAGCCGCGGGGCGGCAACGGGACCGGCGGCAGCGCGGAGCGGGAGCAAGAGGCAGAGGGCTTGGCCTTGGCTTCCGACCCCAGCGGCGCCGTCAACTTTATGGCCATGGTGGACAACCTGCAGGGGGACTCGGGACGCGGCTACTACCTCGAGCTGCTGCTCGGCACCCCGCCCCAGAAGGTACGGGGGGACGCGGGTGCCCGCAGGGGGGGGGGCGCGGGCGGGTAGAAGGCGGAGGCCGCGGGGGCGCCACCCGGTTGGGGGGGCAGGTATGTCGGGCGCCCCTCGAGAAAGTAGCAGGTACGGATTGAATGCCCGTCAAGGAGCTCGCTGCATCATCTAGGAGCGGGATTCCCTCTCCCCTCCTCTTGTCTCTGTCGGGGATTCCGATTCCCAAAGTAGCTGGCGTCGTTTTCGTCTGGATACCTTACGACGAATTGCGCAACAATACCATAGGCTGTTGTGAGGAGCTTTGGGAGCTGCAGAAGAACATTAAAAGAGCTTCTTTGGATTAGACCAAAGTCCCCCCTCCCTTAGTCCAGGGATCTGCCCTCCAGATATTTTTGAATTGCAGCGCCCATACCTGAACATTGGCTATGCTAGCTAAGGCGGGTGGGAGTTGGAGGATGAACTTGAAGAATGAACTTCTTTCTGTTCCACCACCATTCCCTTACATTGGCTGACCCCGTTCTCCTGCTATGGAAGAAGAGAGGGATTTTTGTACAGGTTATGCATAACTTCAGTAAACTTCTATCAAGCGATGCCTCCTCCCCCCCCCCCCATGTCCTTTTTCTTTCCCCCAACAAACAAATCTTAGATGCTTTCATCTTTGCTTGCAGGAAAAGAAGGTGCTTTGTACTCCTCGATATGTTGCTTTCCTTTTCCACCTGCAACTTTTCCTGCTCTCACAAATTGTGCTTGAGATTTGGTTATTGGAACGGAGCGCCATCCTCCAAATGCAACAGCACCATAGATTTATGAATGGAGAACCTGTGGATGTTCTTGGACTGCAACTCCCACCATCCCTGACTATTGGCCACGCTGGTTGGAGCTGATGGGAACTGGAGTCCAACAGTGTCTGGGGGACCACACATTCCTTATTCTTGATATAAAGGCATTTCAATACTGTGCAAATAAATGCAGACCTTTTTCTTAGTTTTCAGGGTATCCCATTTGCCTAAGCCCTTCCATTCACCCGAAGCATGACTTGAAAGCCATATGTATTTTCTCGTGTTATGAGGGTTGCAGGGAAGTGTTAAAATATCTGGACTGTATACCTTAACTGTAGTTTGGAAGAAAAATTGAATCGAAACGTCTAAATTTCTCTTTTGGAAAACCATGCTTCAATTAGCATTCATAACTAACAAGTACCTGACTTTTATGAATGGCATAAAGCCAAGAAAAACCTGTATGTAGATAAGTGACAGAGTAAGATTGTTCTATAACTAAAACCAGGACTAAGCTGACTCACCCCTGCCTCAAGGACTATTTTTAAGAGTCCCCTTTAAGCTGCATTTGTATAAGCAATTACACTCAGCGTTAATAACACTTTTGGGCTTTGGAAAACATTTGGAGAGCTAAGAAATTGTGAGTACCACAAAATGCCCATTTCACAGAAGAAGCAGAAACTGATGAAGCACAGAACCCAGCCCTCCCTCCAAAAACAGGCAAACAAATCAAACACAGGCCAGAAAAGTAGCCCAAACCCACAACAAAACAACCCCCCAAAGTGTAAAGAACATTCAACTAAAAGAATGAAATGGTAAAGATTGTCTTGATTGGTGCCAAGAAGGGTGCCTCAGGGTTCTGTGTTGTCCATGTTGTCCATACTGTGTTGTTAGTATGTTGGGGACCCCATTGGTATGTTTTACCCTTTATTTTTCCTTCAATATACTTTGTATCCCTCCATTCATGAGTGTCTGCTTTGAGAGTTGGCTTTTTGGTTTGGGAAGAACTCTTGAGTATTTCAGAATAAGCCCAGCAGAAGAACTGAGTGTTCCTTTGTGTAATTTTACCCAAGTGCTACTCAGAGTAGACACATTAAAATTAGTGAGCCTATGTCGGTCATGTCCTTTAACCTCAACTCTGAGCGAGTAGGACTTGCGTTGAATGCCATCCCGTGTTGTGAAAGGAGACTTGGCTGTTAATGTAATAAAACTGTATCGTATGCTGTTGCCTAAATGTTGATAAAAAGTATCTTTCTGTAGCTTATTACTGTGGCCAGACGGCTTTTTATATTATGTTCTCTTAGTTACCTCCATTGGAGGGGAAAGCTAGAATTTTATGACTTGGACTCTGGAAGTATGAGGAGGGCCTCCCCTGTTGACAGTGTGTGTTTGTTTGTCCCTGACATTCTTTCTCTCTCCTCCCCACCCCCTAAACATTTTACACATCTGAATCCTGTCTGTAGGCAGAATATGGCCAACTCACATCCCATGCCGGTAGGCTGACTTGGAAGGGTTTTTTGAGGCCCATTTCAGTGAGTAGAACTCTGCACGGATTTGAAGGCTCTTAACAAAATCCTTGTGCCTTGAGTCTAGGCCAATAGGGCAAAATCCTCACTTTACATGATGGTGGTAACAATATTACTGACATAATATATGTGCGCCGCCATATAAACACTGAGTATTGTTGCATTTTGCAGGGCATTTTATTCCATGCAGTGCTTTCCTTGCCACCTTATTTCCATTTATCGACCTAGACTCATTCTGAGCACAAGGGGCACAAAGCATTTCTCCCATATGGGCAAGGGCAGTTAAACCTTTCTTTCTTGACTTTGAGAAGCTTGCCATGCCTAGAGTCCAGGAATCCTTGGTGTAGGACGCATGGAGTAAGATATCCGTGGCATCTAATGCAAAATGTCTCTTAACATCTTTACCCCTTTCCCCAAACCCCACAAACCTGTGTGACACATCAATGTAATATACTAGGTTCAGTGCATGTTCTGCTTTGACACTGTATAAGCACAAGTGGGAGAAGCAACAAAATACTGCAGTGTGAAGTTCAGGATGCCAGCCAGCCATGCCCTGTTTCAGGATATTCTGTTCCATTTCAGCACTCCCTCTTTCCCATCCTGCCCCAACAGTCAGCATTCTGTAACCACTGAGCTGTTTTGTGGTTTCCCCCTTTAGGGTTTTTCCTAAATGATTTTTGTTTGCATGTGTTTGTGCCCAAGCCTGCTGATTTAACCTTCCCATTGTGTGTGGATACTGCATAATCCTTATGTAATTCAAGGATCCATATTTGGAGAATGTGTTCACTATTTACTATATAGGATTAATATATAATGTGGAAGCATCAGTCGAAGCAGATTCTCAAAGTAGCTGTTGGAACACGATGCCATTTTAAAATGGTTTCCCTGATCACTGAAGCATTGTTTTGTTGCAATCATCTATATGCCAAAGGGTTAATGGTGTGAAAGGTGGCGAGACTTGGAATAGGTTGTGTGGCCACAGTCAGAAGAAACCTGGTTTGCTGCCTACCTATGAAAACAGATCGGAAATAGTAAGGAACTGACAGCTTTGAGCCGAAATGTGTGTTTGACAACAACAGTTAAGTTATAATTCATCCAAATGTGAGAATGGGCTTGTGAGAATCTTGCCCAGACAGGAAGGACTCCTCTGAGCAGGCCATATGTTGCTTTTCTCTATGCCTTCTGGTGCCACTCATATCACTGTATGAGGAGCTGACATGACTGCAAGGGGTGGGGGGAAGAGGCATACACAGTTTGAACATGAACAAACATTGTGCCTTCAGCACTTAAAATGCCACAATTGCAGGAAATTTGGCAGAATTGTCACATTCCTTGGGGAACACCACCATGGTTTCCCACCAACAAAACCTGATGGATCTCAGCCTAATCCATTGTCCTATTAAGGGTGGAAAAAGATCTCCTAATATTTTAAAATAGCCTAATGAGCCCTTATATTGGATTGGGGCAGCAGCATTAATGGGTGATGTTTTTAACCTTTTCTGTGTACCATTTTCCTGATAAAATTGACCCCTCCTAAAACAGCTATTGTTCCCAGTAGCAGGAAAGTACATATATGATACCACTACCTGTAGTCTCCATCCTTTTGGTGCTAATAGCAGCTGGAGGGGGTGCAATTGGGGAAGGGTTAAATCACCCCTTACAGTGTGCTGCTCTGATAAAGCCTAACTACCCATTTCTCCCCCTGCCCCCCCCCGGCTTTAAAGGGAAGAAATCTGGGGAACCAATAGCAGATTTATTGTGCCACATCAAAAATAACATTGGGGGGGGGTTGACGTCGCAGTTTAGGCTTCAACTTGAAACTGCTGTTTGGAAATGCATAAGTCCCATATTCTGCAGCTCTCTGGTATTCTAGTTTTCATGTCTACACCAGAAAGTAAAACTGGCAGGAAATTTTTGCTTGTTCTCTGATATTTTTTATTTCAAAGAGCCTGGGAAGTTCTAGGAAGATTGTGAGTATTGATTCTTAGAGCTCTTTTGTACTTTCTTTCTTTTCTTTTTTTACAGAATTACAGTTGCTAGACAACTATTTATTTATTTATTTATTTATTTATTTATTTATGTACACACACACACACACACACACACACTGCCCTATACCAGAGGTCTCAGGGCGGTTCACAGAATAAAATCAAAATATAACTCCACAAAATGCATAATAAAAAAAAAACCCAATAACACCCCCACCAAAAAAACCACCACATTTTAAAAGGGCATAGGATGTCAATCAAATCAACCAAAGTTAAAAAGGAACGCTTTTGCCTGGCACCTAAAGGTGTACATTCTTTGAACTGGTTTCAATTTGCATGCCTTTTACATTCAGATCTAGCTGTTCTACCTAAGTATTCAAGGTTGGGGAAAATGCTGCAACCAAATTCAGGCCTGAGAACTGTAACTTAATTCCATCCTGTGGTGAACTAACTTACACTTCCTTGTGTGAAGTCATATTTCTTTTTGCAAATACGTTGCTGCCGTATCAGGGTGTGTGCTGATACCGTGTAAATGTAGGACTAACAAAAAAACAGTTTAGAAAGGGAACAAAGTTCACTTTCCACATTACTGCTTTCATTTCCTGCAGATTTTGCTATTCTGGCAAAAGGCAGGCAAAGAAGAAAATAAGCGAGAACGTGTATTAACTCTTGCTTTACTGTTATGCATGGTGAGACCAATGCATTATTTTAAAATTATTCCTTGTTTATAGGTCCAGGCAATATTTTTAGATAGAAAAAAAGCACAGCAGAATGGCATGAAACTGAAATGTATTACAGTACATATGAAGAGTGCTGTTGCATCAGACCAAAGGCCTGTCTAGTCCTGCAGTTGTTTCCAGCAGTGGCCAACCAGAGATGCTTCTGGGAATCCCACAAGCAGAGCATGCTGTGGTTCTCCACAACCTGGAATATAGAGGCTTGCGGTCTCTGATCCTGGAGGTATCAGGATTGTCCTCTATGCATTTGTTGTGACTTCCCTTAACACTGCCAAGTACTTGTACAGTGGTACCTTGGGTTAAGAACTTATTTCGTTCTGGAGGTCTGTTCTTAAACTGAAACTTCTCTTAACCTGAAGCACCACTTTAGCTGATGGGGCCTCCCACTGCTGCCGCGTGATTTCTGGTCTCATCCTGAAGCAAAGTTCTTAACCTGAGGTACTATTTCTGGGTAACGGAGTCTGTAACCTGAAGCGTCTGTAACCCAAGGTACCACCGTATATGGCTTTCACTTCTTTTTCCCTAGAGGACATTCATAAGACGTATAATTTATTTAGTGCTTCCTAAGTGTTCGAAATGTTTCACATTGTTTCAGTAATCCTTACAACAACACTGTAAAGTAGATCGGCACCAATATGCTCATACTGCAGATGTGAAGCTGAGGCTAAAAGACAGGACTTGAATAAAGCTTCCTAGATACACACTTGGCTGGGGATAATCTCTAATGTGGTTAACTTCTGAGTAGCTATTTGGACTATAACCTATAAAATAAAGCTCTGATCTTTACTTGTATACCTCTAAAAATATTGTTTTCGCTGGCTGGTAAGAGACGGGGCAACTTGCCTCCTTTCTCAAATGCACCCACCTTTCTTGGTGGGTTAAATACTTGATCATCATTCCACATAAAGGGAAGTTTTATCAAAAATGTAACTTGATGTTAAACACAATCTAAGCTTCAAATATCAATCCTTTAAAGCAGTGAGTTTTCTCTGCAAGTGCACATGAGTTCATTGCTGAGAAAAGTTTTCAACAGTATCATGGGATCTCATGTGATTAAGGGATGCATTATTGGGCAGGATGACTAGTCAGATGATAAGGCTAAACTGTGTAATCCCGAATGTCCTCCAGGATTCTGAAGCCTGTTGGAATAAATGGGAGTTTGTACTGAAGAAGCCTTTTGTGGAATGGAGCTTTTTATTTTTTCTTGAAAGCCTTTTATTTTACAAAGAACTGTAATAGTCCCTTGCAATATGCAGTTCCTAACTGTAGGACAGTACCTATATAAACTGCAGGAGGGGGGGTGACCAGTGAGGAGGATAAAGAAGCTCCACTTGTCTGTTGTTTAGTTGTGTCCTACTCTTCGTGACCCCATGGACCAGAGCACGCCAGGCACTCCTGTCTTCCACTGCCTCCCGCAGTTTGGTCAGACTCAGGTTTGTAGCCTCGAGAACACTGTCCAGCCATCTCGTCCTCTATCGTCCCCTTCTCCTTGTGCCCTCAATCTTTCCCAGCATCAGGGTCTTTTCCAAGGAGTCTTCTCTTCTCATGAGGTAGCCAAAGTATTGGAGCTTCAGCTTCAGGATCTGTCCTTTCAGTGAGTACTCAGGGCTGATTTGCTTCAGAATGGATACGTTTGATCTTCTTGTAGTCCATGGGACTCTCAAGAGTTTGTTTTTCTTACCCTTAATGTACATTCCTTATTAATTATTGTTACAGCACCACAGTCCTCCAGTATTGACAACAAAATATTTGCATTCATGGGAAATAGGATTAACATTGCTTAGCACTGATGGTACTGAATTGATGCTTAAAGGTAAAGGGACCGCTGACCGTTAGGTCCAGTCGGGGACGACTCTGGGGTTGTGGCACTCATCTCGCTTTATTGGCCGAGGGAGCAGGCGTACAGCTTCCGGGTCGTGTGGCCAGTATGAGTAAGCCCTTTCTGGCAAACCAGAGCAGCGCACAGAAACGCTGTTTACCTTCCTGCTGGAGTGGTACCTATTTATCTACTTGCATTTTGACATGCTTTCGAACTGCTAGGTTGGCAGGAGCAGGGACCGAGTAATAGGAGTTCACCCCGCTGCAGAGATTCGAACCGCTGACCTTCTGATTGGTAAGCCCTAGGCTCTGTGGTTTAACCCACAGCACCACCCGCGTCCCTCAAATTGATGCTTAGGGCTACTGTTATTTCAGTCTGCAATCTGTGCACCTTTTTTGCAAGCTGCCTCCATGTGATTCCCCCTCCCCAATCCTTTCTTCCAGAGCAGCACCCTGCCCCTATTTTCAGACTTTATTTAAGGGAGATGCTTTGTGGGTAGAGAGGGAAGGGTATTCTCCTTCCTGTTTCTCCCATAGTTTAGTATTCTGAAGCCATGCGCTGAATCTTATGGTATGTTAAAAGACTGAGGTGGTGATCTACTTTGAATGCTTCCAAATAGTTAGAGAATCTGCCCAGCAGTCATAATGCCTATAACATGCTTCCCACATCAATCTTCTTCATGCATTCAGAGCACAAATGTGGGCATGAAATAATAGCAGATTTTATTCTTTCTTCCATTCCAGGAACTTTCACTTGAGCGTAAACTTGAACACTGGCTTTGGCTCTTTAATGTTGGAAAATAAAATAGAAAGAACTGGTCCATGTGTTCCCAACACACCCCTTTTTTCTTATCCTCCATCAACCTCTACCCTGCTGAACTCGCTCACAAATTCTACCCATAGTACTAAGATATTCCCACATGTTAGCCTTTTTTTTAAAAAAAAAAAGATGAAATTTCAATTATTCACTATGCTACTGTCAAACAAAATAAGAGTGAAATAATCAAAAGATCCTTGTATTAAAATGGCTTTGTCAAGATGATGGTTTAAAAATAATGGGTTATCTTTGTGATTTCAAACATTTGGTTTCCCTTGGGATGCGGGGTGGCATTTAAATTCAGTAAAGAAAGATCAGCATTTCAAAGAATTATATCTTGGCCTTTTGTTTGTTCACAAAGACTTTGACAAGTGAAATAGCTTGTTGGCGATACACAGCAAAATTATATAGCAGCAGCAGAAACTAAAAATGTGCTATATATAAAACAAGTATTGAATATTGCCAAAAGGGGGTGTGCTTTTAGAATTACATTGAGCATACTTCTTACATAGCATATAAAGTGCATCAAATATAATGTGTAGTTTTGAATTTATGATGTTTTGGTTTCATTAGTATACTTTATTCTACCGTCATATTGAATCAGTGCTATAGTTAGTTGTAGTAGTTCAGGGATGGAATAAATATTACCGGTAGCTTTGGCCATAGTGGTGTGTCCGCATTTGCCAAGTGATTACAAGCATGGCATGATGCAAGCATCCTTTTATGCAAAACTTTTCACATGGTTGTATTTAACTTACATTTGACACATACTCCTTGTTTACTAATGTAGATTGGTTACGCTTTGATACTGTTTTCCTGCCCCTTTTTTATAAGGTTTAGAGTGTTAACAGGTTACAAGAGCGCATTTTCAGCTCTTTGAACGATCACTTACTGGTGAACATCTTTGTTCTGATTTGTGGTAGGCTGCTGTTCATCATTCTGACATAATAGAAGGAATAGAAGTTTGACTCTTTAACACCAGCTGTAAAGAGTCTGTTGTACTTCAGATTCTGATGTGCCAAACAAATGCAAAGGACTGCTTTGTTAAACCTGTTCTACAAGGTAACTTGAATCCATCAGGATCTACTGTGCTTGAAAGGCCAACTTTTTAACAGTCTGTAATACTGCTGGAGTCTGTTGGGTGGCCTTGGCACAGAAGGAAGTGGCTTGAAAGTGGCTTGATTCATAGCATGGATTTCATTCATCTTGAAAGAAGCTGAGATTTTCACTAATGTGCGTATCTAATATATGCATTTTTGTGTGTGGTGCTTGGCTGGTGAACTACATTGCACAACACAGAAAAGTGTGAATGTCAAAGGATGATAATGTTTTGGTTCACGTATATTGTTTAGGAATGTATGAATTTGGTAGGTTTCTCTTTAAATGAGAACTGAATGAAATCCCGCCCCCTTCCTACTTGTCACCTATGGCGGTGAAGTGTAAAGTTTTGTTTCAGATCCCATTTATGTTTTTCTTCCTTAAATAAAATGTTTACATTGCAAATATAACAGGAAAAGCATCTACTTGCATTATTATTAGCTGCCCATATGTCAAAGTTGGTAGCCACAGGGGCGTGTTAATTATAAGATTCAGGTGTGGAAAGGGCAATAAGGTGAGTAATGGATGGTGGATATTTGTGTAACCTAACATTGTACAAGTGTAACTGGTACAATCTGCCCCCACCATCTGTGCCTGTCTTATCAAATTTTGCTTGCAGTTTCAGCACTGTTTTGAACAATTTGTGTGATATTAAATAAACATTCTGCATGCATGACTCCACTTTCCTAGTCATTAGTTAATGTGTGCTTTAAAAAGCAGCAGTTGGTTCCAGCGCCCGAACCTCCAGGGGAACCTGCCCCCTCGGACCCTAAAGGACCAGAGAATAAGATACCACCCCAGCAAGAATAACCAGATTTATCCAGGATGGCTCTGCAGCTTTTGAGCTGGAACATAAATGGCTGCAACAGCCCGGAAAAAAGGGTGAAAATTTTTCATATTTTAAAAAAGGAACAATTGGACATTATATGCTTACAAGAAACACATGTGATTAGGCTCCACAGAAAAGTGTTAATAAATAAAAGACTCGGTCAAGAATTTATATCTTCGGACACAGTTAAAAAGAGAGGCGTAGTGATCTATGCAAAAGAGAGCCTTTCACCAAAATTTCTTTTTAAAGATGAAAATGGAAGAATCTTGGCAATAGAAATACAGTACCAAGGAGAAAAAATTTTGATATTGGGAATCTATGCCCCAAATGAAGGAAAATCGGATTTCTACAAGAAGTTGCATGAGACTATGCTGGATTATCTGGACTACAACAACATCATCATGATGGGAGATATGAATGGGGTCGTATCAACAAATATGGATAAGTCACAGAATCAAAACATTACTAAAGAAGGAAGACTACCTAAGACTTTCTTTGAAATGACTGACAATATGGATTGGATTGATATTTGGAGAGTGAGAAACCCCTTGGGAAGAGAAGGAACATTCTTTTCTGAAGCCCAACTGACCTGGACACGAATCGACCAAATATGGATAACTAGAAGTCTGGCACCCAAGATCAGAAAGGTGGAAATCTGCCCAAAGACATGCTCCGACCATAACGCATTGAGAATGGATATGACACTGACCCCAATTGGCTCCTATAGATGGAAGATGAATGATGGCCTGTTTAGAGATCAAAAACTTGTAGAGAAGGCCCAAAAAACCTTAAAGGACTATTTTGAGGTTAATATGGGCACCACGGTGGAAAAAAGAACCATCTGGGATGCAAGCAAGGCCGTGATGAGAGGGTTCTTGATACAACAAAATTCGATAAAGAAAAGATTACAAAATGAAAAGAAGGACAAGATTCTGGAAAGAATTAAAGAGTTAGAAAAGAAGTTAAGATCTAACCCGAAGTCCCAACCGATTCTGCGAGAAATCAAACTTTACCAGGCACAATATTCTAAACTGATAAATCAGGAAATAGAATGGAAGATCAGAACAATGAAACAAAAAACTTTTGAATTGGCTAATAAATGCGGAAAACTGCTAGCTTGGCAGTTGAAAAAGAGACAAAGACTAAATACGGTAACAAATTTAGAGATTGAAGGAAGGAATATCCAGAACCCTGGAGAGATTAGAAAGTGCTTCCAGAGATACTTCAAAAAGCTATACACCCAAGGGCCACAAAACGAAATAGAGATTAAACAATTTTTAGAGAAAAATGGATTAGCAAAGCTGTCAGAAGAAAACAGAACAATTTTGAATGGTGAAATAACACGACAAGAGATCGAGCAGGCCATCCAGAGTTTGAAACAGGGCAAATCGCCAGGGCCAGATGGACTGACCTCCAACTATTATAAGACACTGAAAGATTACCTGATACAGCCATTGTTGGAGGTCAGTAATGAAATAATGGAGGGGAAGAAGGCGCCAGAATCGTGGAAAGAAGCATTTATCACATTGATACCAAAGTCGGAAACTGAAAAGACACAACTCAAGAACTACCGTCCCATTTCTCTTTTAAATGTGGATTACAAAATATTTGCAGACGTTTTGGCACGTAGATTCAAGAAAGTTTTAAGTGAGATAATCCATAAAGACCAGGCAGGCTTTCTCCCGGGTAGATATATGTTTGCTAATACAAGGAACATTATAGACATATTGGAACTTTTGCAAACAAACATAAACACTAAAGCAGCTTTAATTTTTATAGACGCGGAGAAAGCCTTTGACAACATATCCTGGAAATTTATGAAGGGGAACTTAAAAGAAATGGGAGTGGGACGTGGGTTTGAGAATGGGATTGAGGCTATATATTCAGAACAAAAGGCTAAACTGATAGTCAACAATGTGGTTACAGAAGAGTTCAAAATAGAAAAAGGTACACGACAAGGCTGCCCGATTTCCCCATTACTGTTTATTTCGGTTCTGGAAGTGCTGTTGAATATGATCAGGGGGGACCGGTTGGTGGAAGGGATCCAGGTCGGAGCGAAACAATATAAACTTAAGGCATTTGCAGATGACCTAGTTTTGACATTACAGGAGCCGGAATCTAGTACGAAAAGAGTATTACAACTGATTCAAAACTTTGGTCGAGTGGCGGGATTTAAATTAAATAAGCAAAAAACTAAGGTTTTGGGGAAAAATTTGACAGATACTGAGTTGGAACGGTTTCAGAAAGAGACAGAATTAACTGTGGTTAAAAAAGTCAAATACCTAGGGGTGAACATAACAGCAAAAAATCTGAGTTTATTTAAAGATAATTATGAAAAATGTTGGTCAGAAATTAAGAGAGACTTGGATAGTTGGTCAAGATTAAAACTTTCCTTGTTAGGCCGGATAGCTGCCATCAAAATGAATGTATTGCCAAAAATGTTATTTTTGTTTCAGACACTACAGATTGTAGACAAGACAGAATGTTTTCGGAAGTGGCAGAAAGATATTTCAAAATTTGTCTGGCAGGGCAAAAAGCCCAGAATTAAATTTAAAATATTAACAGATGCGAAAGAAAGAGGGGGCTTTGCCCTGCCAGACTTAAAGTTGTACTATGAAGCTGCAGCTTTCTGCTGGTTGAAAGATTGGATACTCCTTGAAGATACGGATGTATTGGATTTGGAAGGTTTTAATAATGCATTTGGATGGCATGCATATTTATGGTATGATAAGGTTAAGATAAACAAGGCTTTTAAGAACCATATTGTCAGAAAATCAGTCTTTAATGTCTGGACAAAATATAAAGACTTATTGGAGAATAAAACTCCGAGGTGGTTGTCACCCCTAGAGGCTAAGGCCCGAAAAAGAGCCAATATGGAGGCCAATTGGCCAAAATATTGGGAGATATTAGAAAGAGATGGTGACAATTGGAAATTGCAGAGTTTAGAGAAAATGAGAGATAAAGCGCGAGACTGGTTACACTATGCTCAGATTAAAGAAGTGTTTAAAAATGTTAAAAAGCTAGGATTCCAGGTGGAGAAGTCAAAGTTGGAAACTGAACTGTTAGAACCTAAGACTAAAGTACTTTCAAAGATGTATAATTTGCTGCTGAAATGGAACACACAAGACGAAATGGTTAAATCGGCAATGATAAAATGGGCTCAGGATATTGGGCATAATATTATGTTTGAAGATTGGGAAAGGTTGTGGACCTCTGGGCTGAACTTCACTGCATGTAATGCTTTGAAGGAAAATGTAATGAAAATGATATACAGATGGTACATGACCCCAGTCAAATTGGCTAAAATATACCATTCGTCGGATAATAAATGTTGGAAATGTAAGGAAAATGAAGGAACATTTTTTCACCTCTGGTGGTCTTGTCCTAGAGTGAAGGCCTTCTGGGAGATGATATATAATGAGTTAAAAAAGGTGTTTAAGTACACCTTTACTAAGCAACCAGAGGCCTTCCTCTTGGGCATTGTCGGCCAGAGTGTGTTAAAAAAAGACAGAACATTTTTTATGTACGCAACAGCGGCAGCAAGGATACTGATTGCTAAGAATTGGAAGACTCAAAATCTACCCACTCTGGAAGAATGGCAGATGCAGCTGATGGACTATATGCAACTAGCTGAGATGACCGGCAGAATTCGAGACCTGGGAGAAGAAAGGACGGAAGAAGACTGGAAGAAATTTAAGATTTATTTACAAAAGTATTGTAATTTGGCTGAATGTTGACCGGGATGTCAGAATAGAAATGATTGTCTACCACTAAATTAGATTTAAGATTAAATTATATGTCAATGAACAAAATTAAGATTATGGATAAAATGATAATTTGTTTGGAAACAATTGTATAATGATGTAAGTGTCTGCGGGAGGCGTGGGGGAGTCCAAAGCAATAATGGAAAGATGCTAAACAATCAATGTTGTTTTTGTAATATGCTTTTGTATTGAAAAAACTTTAATAAATATATATTTAAAAAATAAAAAATAAAAAGCAGCAGTTGGTCAGTTCAGACCCAGGAGGATTTCTAGTTCCTGTCCCTTTAATGTTGACACTTAAAAAGCTGTATCAGGTTTCCTGTCTTTTAGCAAGTTGTTGATACATGGATATTCTCTCTTGTAGCTTTTTCAATAAATATTTGGAGTGTGTCTTTGTAAAATGTTCCAAATACAGGTTGGGTTGCCTCTCGTGGGATCCCTTTCTTCTGGTTTGTTTTTGTCAAACAAAAAACAAAAAAACCGCCGTTAGATTAATTAGCAGTTTCTGCTAATGAATAGAAGCAGGAAATTGGTTTGGAAAGTCTACTTTTATGAATCCATCATGGGTATTTCATGCTATTGGATTTGCTTTCCTGAGCCACAGTGGAGCAGTAGGCACTGAAGAAACATATGAATATGATTCGCAATTAAATCTCCCAACCAAGTCTCCATAATTTATGCTCACTTTGGTGAAAATGCCACAACCCTCTGGTGAAAGTGGATCATCCCAGACTTTAACTCTTGAACTGGAGATGAGGCAGGGATCATGCCTGAAGTTGTGTGGCAATCCCCACCACCTCCCCAGTTCCAGTTGGGGACTGGTTTGGCCACTGCATTGCCAACTATGCTATATACCAGGGGTCAACAAGGCTTACCGGGCATGGGCCGGATCACTCCCACGGAGATCCTCTGTGGGCCGGACCGGTACAGCACAACGCCGGAAATCACATCTGCACATGTCCACGGTGCCAGAAAACACTTCTGTGCATGCCCAGAAGCGATTTCCAGAGCAACGGAAGAGAGTCCCCGCGCCGTGCTGCACCGGTTTAGAACAGCACATGGGGACTCGCCGAGCGGGCGGTTCGTGGACTGATTAAACAGCCTCCATAGGCTGTTTCTGGCCCATGGGCCTTAGGTTGCCAACCCTAACCCAACACTGCCTCAACAGCATGGAACCAAACTTGTAAGCCCCTGCCACCCTCTCCAGTTCAGAGCTGGGGAAGGGAGCGAAGGCCCATGGGCCTTAGTTTGCCAACCCTAACCCAACACTGCCTCAACAGCATGGAACCAAACTTGTAAGCCCCTGCCACCCTCTCCAGTTCAGAGCTGGGGAAGGGAGCCAAGGCACTGTTTTGAATTTCCATGGAGACATACAGCACAAGGTTAGGGACAAAGAAAAGGACAGGGTTCTGGTGATTGTGGGTTGTTTTTTTACTACCAAGACCCTCTGTGGACCTCTACTCCCAGTATTCTCCCTTTTACTTAAAAGCAGCTGATCCACATTAGATCAGATCAGTGGCACTAGGAGAGGGTGGGGGGTCGTAGCCTTCTGCCCTAATGGTTCATTGTTCTAAATCCCCCCACCCTGTGCCATTAACCCTGTAGCAGAAAACAATATGGGCACACTTCTGGAGGACTAATAGCTTTGGGGTTGCAATTTAGAGGTGGGAAGTAGCATGAGGTGATTGAACACCCTCTTCCAGCCTTGCAGCTCTGATTAGTTTCACAGTGGCCCTCAGCTGCTTTTTGGTTAAAGTGAACTCATCAGGAGATTCAATCACAGATTGCCTGCATCTTATTGGTTAGGCCTTGGGACTCCAGTCCTAAACTTACTTTCCTGGAAATAAGTCCATTGGAAACCAGTGATGATTACTTAGAGGTAAACATTGTTAGGTAAATGTCAGTCCAATTAGGAAATAACCTATTATTAACTCCTGTCTCTTTCAAAATCAGATGAGTAATGCAGTTTGTTAAATGCAGCTCTTAAAAGTAATGTAAGTATTCCTTGCAAGTAAATGTGGGTAGAAATTTCAGAGCACAAGAAATCATTGTGAGATGAGCCAGCCTTACTCCACAGTCAGACTCTCATCTGGTCCTTTAAGTGGAAAAACAATCATGTTGTTATGTTCCTTCAATGCCTACTGATCCATTGCGGCTCTGAGAAGAACCTCTAATGGATTGAAGTGCCCATGATGGTTTCGTAAAGGTTAACTGAACAAATTCTTGTACTTGGAAATATCTCTGGGTGCATTAGAGGGAGAGGGAAGCAGCTAGCAGGTAAAGCCATAATGTGCCCAATCAAGACAGCATTAGTAGAGATTTCTTGGTACCTGGATTTCGCTTTTGCTTCTTCTTGAATCAGGGTGCATAAATGTGTTTTGCTGCTTAATGGGATATCTGAAGTGCAGTGAAACAACTTTGCAGATAAAGCTGAGGCTGGGACTATGTCCCATTTCAGTTGATGGGACTTGCTTCTGAGAGAACATGTCTAGGCTCGCACTCTAAAATTCTTTAAAATAAAGCACAGGGCAGTCTACCAGAAATGTTCTGACTTTCTGCCACCCACTCCCATGTAGCTGGCAGGAAAGGTGCAAGTTAATTTACTACCTGCCATTTTGAGTACAAAAAGACAATGTGTTCAGAATAAAAGTCACCAGAACGAACAGGTGTAGAGCAGCATGGGTAAGCTCCAGTAGCTGCTGGTACATTTTAAGGGACAGTAGAAGGTGCTGGTGAATTACCTGTTCCACCTGTGTGCAGTATACCCCAGGATACACATTTCTCCCCTGAAATACTCCACTTATTGAAATGTGATGGATACATTCCTGATACGGATTCCCTTTATGAGTGGAAATGACCAGTTTAAGAATAGTGGCTTGATTGTGGCCTGCTTTGTTTAAAGAAGCCTGCTGGAGCCTGAGAGCCAGAATGCACCAGGAATTCCATTACAGTGGTACCTCGGGTTAAGTACTTAATTCATTCCGGAGGTCCGTTCTTAACCTGAAACTGTGCTTAACCTGAAGCACCACTTTAGCTAATGGGGCTTCCTGCTGCTGCCGCGCTGCTGGAGCCCGATTTCTGTTCTTATCCTGAAGCAAAGTTCTTAACCTGAAGCACCATTTCTTGGTTAGCAGAGTGTGTAACCTGAAGCGTATGTAACCTGAAGCGTATGTAACCACTGTACCACTGTACTGATAGATTTATTTATTTTTTAATAAATTCACCGGGGGGAGCTAATTTGACTGGGAAGCAATATAGGATGTGGCACCTTTCCCCATGCCATTTTACTGATATATATCCCCAAACATAGAGCAAACAACAAATTCGGCGACGTTTCAGTCAGGACAGTGATGTGGGAGTAAAGAGTTAAATGTGCCTAACCCCCACACCACTTCTCTGCTCAAGTTAGCAGCCCTGCCTCAGTGGCTGCATTTAAAAGAAGAAAATGGACTCTGGCTCTGACATTACTCTGAATATTTTTTTAAAAATTCATTTTTATGTAATCAGGCTACTCAGATCTTGATATCTTTTACTGAGGGCATTCTTCCCACCACCATCAGAGATAAAGGGGTGACCAGAGAAAGAGCTTTTGCAAAAAATTACAACTGCACCATGCAGATAGCATAATAATTGGACCAGGTTTAATTATTTGATTTTGTGGGCTTCCTTGTAAAGGGTTGGTGGAATATTAATCATACCAACAAATACTCTCCTTGTGTGCAATTTTTCATTTAGCCCACACTGGACTTTCAAGAACAGGTTCTTCCCACACTTTAGTTAACTTGAAAGAAACTGGAAGATCAAAAGCTATATTCTGATTTCATTAAAACGAGGCTGCCAGTGCTTCTTATACTCTGATCTCACATAATAAACAAAATTATTATGCTCACTAATTCTGTGTTTCCCCGAAAGCCAATATGATTACTATGAAGTGAAAGACTCGCATCTATGAACTCTATGCCAGTAATAACATGCAGTAACTTTGGGGAAACGAGACACATTATAGCAGTTAGAGTGCTTTAGCAGTCCTCTGTTATGGTTGCAAGCAGTTCTTCCAGATGGGTTGATAATGTAATTAGAGAATGTTGTGTTAAATGAGCCAGTGTTTTTAAATTGGCTGCTAATTTTCCCACCTATTAACCAGCTTTTTTCCCTTTGCAGAAATCACTGCATTAGAATGACTTCTGGTGGCTGCTCATTAACTACAGAATCTTAAGAACCCTCTGCTCTATCACCAGAAAATAAGCATTCAGGAAGACATACTGTGTGTCAGTCTGGCTGACATTTCCTTATGTTAGAGAGACAAAAGTACCTTTTACTGCTTAGTTAATTTATGGAATTCTTCACCAGAAAATGGGTGATGACCACTGGCTTAGATCTTTAGAAGGAGGTTGAGGAAGAGAGGCCTAAATGACAGCTATTACTCATATGACATCCATTGGCTAAGACCTCTTGTGTTGAGGTCTGCTGAATGCAATAGCCTACAGCTTGTTATGGAATGAGCTTTCATAAGCCAAGGTCTTATCAGATGCACCAAGTGTTATCCTGACACACAAGGTTTGGACAGAGGAGGGATTGTAAAAAGCTGGAATGGAAAATGGAATGATGTTTCCAGAACTTGGGTAAGACTGCAGCCCTAACCCCACGTACTTGGGAGCATATCTCATTGAATTCAGTAGGATTTATATCTGAGTAGACATGGTTAGGATTTCATCCTTGAGTCATCTTGGGTTGATGACATCTTGGGTTGACTAAGGGTGCAGTAGTGATTAGATGTACCAGGAAGTCCTGGGAACGTAAGCAGAAAAGGTATGATTCATTACCTTCTACCTTAAACAAAAATTAACACTTGCATATTGTAGATAGAAAATTAACCATACAATCGTAGAACTGTAGAGCTGAAAGGGACCTCAAGGGTCATCTAGTACTGTGTCCAGTTCTGGGCACCACAGTTCAAGAAGGACACTGACAAACTGGAACGTGTCCAGAGGAGGGCAACCAAAATGGTCAAAGGCCTGGAAATGATGCCTTATGAGGAACGGCTAAGGGAGCTGGGCATGTTTATCCTGGAGAAGAGGAGGTTAAGGGGTGATATGATAGCCATGTTCAAATATATAAAAGGATGTCACATAGAGGAGGGAGAAAGGTTGTTTTCTGCTGCTCCAGAGAAGCGGACACGGAGCAATGGATCCAAACTACAAGAAAGAAGATTCCACCTAAACATTAGGAAGAACTTCCTGACAGTAAGAGCTGTTCGACAGTGGAATTTGCTGCCAAGGAGTGTGGTGGAGTCTCCTTCTTTGGAGGTCTTTAAGCAGAGGCTTGACAACCATATGTCAGGAGTGCTCTGATGGTGTTTCCTGCTTGGCAGGGGGTTGGACTCGATGGCCCTTGTGGTCTCTTCCAACTCTATGATTCTATGATTCTATGATTCTATGATTCTAACTGCCTGCAATACAGGATGAGTAACCTGTTTTCTGGAATTCTTGGTGCACCAGTAAAGAATTCTTGATTGCCCCAACTTTCAGTGCAATCCCATGTATGTTTACTCAAAATTAATCCTACTATGCTCAGTGAGACCTAACTTACAGGTAAGTGAGCAACTTTTGGATGAAACCATTTAATTGTAGGACTTTAAGTAGAGGCAAGACTGGATTTCCAGCTTAGGGTTTCCTGTATCAAAACAGGGGGTGTTGATGGGATTGCCTACAAGGCCACCTCCAGCTCTTTGTTTCTAGGACTGTGGCCTTGGGCTGTGCAAACATTACTGTTTGCTCTGCTTCCAGTGGTGTATGAAGTTGTGTGGACATCAGACAGAGCTGCCCTATAGTTTCTTCAGAAATACAGTCATACCTCATGTTACGTTTGCTTCATGTTTACGTTTTTTCAGGTTGCATCCCACGGCAACCCGGAAGTACTGGAAAGGTTTACTTCCGGGTTTTGCTGCTCGTGCATGCGCACAAGGGCCAAATCGTGCTGCGCACCTGTGCAGATACGGCACTTCAGGTTGCAGGCTTTTCATGTTGTGAACGGGCCTCCGGAACGGATCCTGTTCACAACCAGTGGTACCACTGTACTGCTGTTTGATGTGCTTCCTCTCAAACCAACTCCCAATCCAAAAGGAAAAACTTAGCCACATTCACTTTGTAAACTGTCATGTGGAGACGACACATGAATAGAAATGTGTTGGGGGGAGGCACAATTGTGGGGGGGGGGATCAAAAGGGTCATGTGTATCAGGTGAGGACATCCCTGCCCTGTCTCTGGTGTGTACAACACTGTGGAAATGTGACTTGAAATACAGTGAGGGAATCAACTTTGCTGCATTTTAAACCGCTAATGGGTATGTAGCCTTAGTCACACAACTGCTGTTTCCAGGCTGAGGGGGTTCTCCTTTTACTGCTGAAAATGCACCTGGACTCTATGTTGTAAGACAGTCCTTCAGTTCCTGTCACCACATCTCCCTTCGTGGCAAGGCTAACAATGGGACTGTAAAATCTGACCTTGCGGAAGAGATAGTTCTTCTATAAATCTGTAACAATGGGATTTGGTTTTTGTTTTGTTTTTCTTGTCATAGATAGCGAAGGAATTTGTATGGCTGTATTTTATGAATTCTGTTTTAAGGTAAAAGTGTGCATTTTAAGTGATTTTCTTTTAATGCACAATTTAAAAAATGCTTTTTCTCTCTGGGTGAAAGCGTGTATGGTCATGTGTTATTTTCTTGTTTCTGTCTTTAATAAGACTAATACAAACCCTAATGATAAGGGATAGATATTCCAAATTTATTTTATTGTATTTAAATCAGAAGTTGAACATGTTATCTGGCACCTTGAGGTGACTATGGAAAAGTACAATTTAGTGAGGCATTGCTGGAGGAAGCTGGCTAATGGTTTCACGCGGTAAGGATGGTTATTATCCTTGGTTAAATGAGGCATTGACTAATTGACAATGCTTCTTGATAACAACTTTTTGTTTGGGTGGATATCTACCCACTCTTTAAGAAAATATCATTATGCAAAGATAACCCAGCCAGCCTTAGACCAATACTCGGCTTTCCCTTTTTATGGAAGGTGTGTGTTAGCCCAGCATTAACTTATTGTATTTGACTAAGATGGGTGCATGGAAAAATCAGATATTAATCTACCTCACTTAGTTTGAAATTTTAAGAAGTATATGTTAAAACCACTGCATTTATTTTAATGTGTTGAATTATCAGTTTCTACTATTAAAGTACAGCTGGATTCTTCTGGGTTGTATTGAAATGTCATTACTGCTTGTTAGATTTTATATTTATAAAACTTTAACAGCAAGTTTGAAGAATACAGTTCTTACCTTTTCTTAGTGTAAGTGCTATTTGGGCATTCAAAAACAAGAGAGGGGTGCGTGACCATGCTCATTTAGCCTGTTATCGTGCTCTGTGCCAATCCCTATCCAAGGCTGTCTACAAACTGAGTCATTTCAACATCAAGGAAGCCTGCTTGAATGCACATACAATGTTCCCATGAACTGGTGGGATGGTGGGAGCAGGAATGTGTGTGCTTGCCCTGCACTGTCGCCCACCTCTTCCCCCGGCAATTATTGTTGTAAAGTTTTGACTGCCTAAATTTGGTTCTGATGTACTAGCAACAGTGAATTTGGACTCTGGACTGTTCATTTATTCATTTTATTTCTATGCTGCTTTTACACACACACACACACACACACACACACACACACACACACACACAATGCTCAAAGTGGCTTACAACAAAGAAGCAGGGATGCATTTCAAACAAACAATACAGAAACAATTTCATAGTAACACAGCAAAACAATAGCAAATATAACAACATACAAAAACCCACATTCCAGTACTATAAATATAACAGTATTACTTAAACAACATGCAAAACAGGAAAAATAAAAAGGGAGCGTCACAATTTCATCTTCATCCTAGAAAAACCCCTCCCATGATGTTGCTACAACACAGTTGACATCTTGAAGGCTGGTGGAAAGAACTTGTAGCATCACTTATCCAAAGCAGGCCAGAATTGTGCCTCCCAACGCCATGTAAATATATTTTTTTTCTTTGCCACCTCTGCAAAATGTATACAATATCTAGAGTGTTGATCTCTGTATTTTTATATAACATTCATGCAATGTTTGGCTTCTTGAAAGGTTATAAATTCAGTCTCACACTTAGACACACACACACACATACACCCATTGCAATTATTGCCCCAGATCCTAAGTAATCAAGGCTGGTAGGCAATGTTAGTAATATATCCTCTTTAAAAGAAAAAAGCAAAAGTGACAAACCTTTCTCTGCAAACCAGGAAGAATTGCCATAGGCCATAAGCTTAACTAGCGTCATTGTATGGACTACAATAAGTCAGTGTTTGCCTCAGCTGCCTAGAACTAGTTATCCCAGATTCTTAAAGATATGGAATGTTAGAATGAATGGCAATTAGTCATGTGAATTTTAGTCATACTAGAGTGGGCTGCATCTTTAATATTCTACAGTATGATGTTTGTGTTATGTGGAGAACATTCTTTGGAAAAGTAGACACGATTAATACTGTACTGCACACTAAGATGGGCAGTCAAATTCTCTTTAAAAGAAGTATCTTTGAATTCTGTAGGGTGGTAGTTCAAAAACATTCTTTACAGTTCTGGTAATTTACTAACCCTAGTTTTTGTAGAACTGTTTGTAGTTAGGAAGTGAGAATCCCTGTAGCTTTCATTTTGTTTCTTATAATGCGTCTGTCTCTCTCAAAGGTTGGGGGTACTCCGTAATAGCCAAGTATTTTCTCTGTGATAGTGTTTTATTAGCCTTAACACTAGTAAAATACATTCTTCCTAGTTTCATTGAGTTCTTGGTTCCATTCCTATACCCATAATCAGTGGCGTAGCGTGGGTTGTCAGCACCCGGGGCAAGGCAAGTAATTTGCGCTCCCTAACCCGTGGATTTGCGCCCCCTAACCTGTGGATTTGCCCTAACCCCAGATGTTGCGCCTGGTGCGGCCGGCCCCCCCTGCACCCCCCACGCTACGCCACTGCCCATAACTTGTTTTGATTACTGACAGTTCAAGCTGGAATGGGGGAAACTGGTCCTCCTGATGTTGTTGTATTCCAGGTCCCTTCAGCCCCAGCCAACCTGGCTAGTGGTCAGGGATGATGGGAGCTGCAACATCTGGAGGGCCACAGATTCATCATCCCTGAACTAAAGGGGATGAATTAAAATTAAAGGTGGCTTCTACAGTGAAATATGAAGAACAATGATCAAAGTTAGAAAGCATAATCACTTACATTAGGCCTGGAGGTGTGTCCCGTGGGTAATGGAAACTGGAATCCAACAACATCTGCAGGGTTTCAGGTTCTTCACTCCTGAGCTGCATCATGCTCTTTGGTCCAAAAATGGTCCTGCAGGTATCATTCTAACAATGAAAGGAAAGGCGATACACTGTACATGTCTTTTTCAGGTACCTGCTCATTGAAAAGCTAGCAGGATGACTCTTTGAAAAGTTGCCAGCAAAGGTCTTGAAAACAGCAGCAAGCTATTGGCAAAGATTAGGATCCTCTTAAAAAATATTTCTAATTTTCAGATTAAATGAAAATCATTGCTCCACTTCTCCTGCTTCCTTCAACTTCCTGCTTATTTCCCTACACTTTCTTTCTCTAACCTGTACTTCTGCCTCAAATCTCTCATGTTGCTACTTCAGAAAAGATTAGTTTTCTCAATACCAGCTCATAGCTACTTCATTCCTGTTTTTCTAAATAAACTGCAAATGGATATATGTATAAAACAAAAATAGATACGTGAGAAAAGTTGTGTCATGGTGGGATCCTAGGCATCTGTTTATAGATCTGAGGGGACTGACATTACAGAATCATACTTTAAAAGTCTTATCACTATCAATTTTTAAAGATCTGAGAATACTTTCACCACACACAAAAAGTTCTCGAAACAAAATGTTTAAAAAATAATAATCATGGTTTTGATTTACATAATTAGAGCTTGAGTAAGGAAAAGGCTAAAATTATGTCCAGGTTTTTCTATATATTGTAATTGACATGAATAATTATTTTTCTTTTATGCAGCTAAATATTTTGGTTGACACTGGAAGTAGCAATTTTGCTGTTGCAGGAACACCAAATGCAGATCTGACCTCCTACTTCAACACAAAAGAGTAAGTGTATTGATCTCCATCTTGACAATATTTCTATTGACAAAAAAGTACTCCAAAAATAACGCTGGAAAAAACCATAGTTTTGAATTACATGATTAGTTCTCAGGTAGGAACACAGACAAAATGTATGCCTTGTTTTACCATCGTTAATGTGGAAGGCTGCATCTCCATATTTGCAGAGCTGTATCCTTGTGTGGTTTCACACACACACACACACACACACACACCCTAGCGATGTATTATGTGTGTCAGAACCTCATAAGTGTCTCACATGTCCAACATTGCCCTCCCTTTTGGCAGAAAGATATTTGCATCTAAAGGAACTATGTCACTGACTGAGCAACAAGTGTGTCCGTGCTGCCAAATGTTATTGGAATATCACAATATACTTCTGCTGTAATGTATTGATCAGCCTTTTGAAATCAGATGATAAGAGTGCAATGGAGTTCATGTCAGTTTTATCACTGAGCTGCTTAGTGCCATAACTGCGCTGCATTGAGCCAGTCGGGTTTCCATTAAGCAGGGTCTGTTGATGTGGCAGAATTAAAGACCTGGAGTTGTATTCAACATAGCACTAAGGAGACTGTTCTGTCAGTGCAAACGTTTCTGCTCGTCCAATGGAACAATCTCCCACGCTCCCCCATGCACTCTTCTGAAGGTTCTCCTGACCCTCAAGAGCCCATTTGGAGTAGATGGGGGTGAATAATTACACGGGGTGAATAATTACACAGGCTTCTGCTAGTGCAATGATTTTGTTGAATACAGCCATGTACTGTATTTTTATTTTTCACACACACGTACATATAGATATAAAATAATTGTGTGCCAATAGTTGCTCTGTAGTTTATACATACTATTTACTAGGCACATGTATGTATTTAAAAAGCTTAAAGAAAGATACAGACAGGTTGTAAAATTGCAGTATGAAATTGCTATTACAACAATGAATGAATATTTCAATGGATTATAACTGGTTGAAAAGTCCCAGAGCAACTGTTATTTTTGCATTGATTTTCAAAGCTCAAGGGAGCTATTGGTGGTATAATTGAAATTATAGTAAATAATGCCTAGACAAAGGTCTAATTTTTGTCAAAGGAAATCCTGAAATACATTAGAGCAAAAATACATTAATGCAAAACATGTTAAAATTGCAGTGCCGCCATGTTCTGCACTAATGCAAGTAGTATTGAGAAAAAAATTATCCCATAGATGGAGTGTTGGCTGCCTTCTTCTGTTTTTAGACTAGCGTCTAATAGACTTCTCAGACCATCTAGCAGCTGGGCACCCTTATATTGTTAAAGTATATCTAATACACATTTGATTCCATAATCATATGTAGGAAATGGAGGCCATATATGACATTTTCTGCAAAGAGATATTTTAGAAGAAAATGAATATAGTTTACATCTGAAATAAGTGTTTCATTTTGTCATAAGCTCATACTTGAAATCAAGCATTAGTCTCTTTTGTCTTTTTAGTAGATCAAAATATTACTCATTCATTCATTCAATTTATAAACCGCCCTTCATCTGAAGATCACAGGGTGGTTTTATACTGTAAACACAAAAACGTACACTACATTTAAGTGGAAAGTTGAAATGGGGAGGAATTGCTCTGGTTGATGTGACATTTTGGAATATGTGGAGGGAAAGGTGCAATTTTTTTGAGTTTTCATGATTTGTACATCATTCACTTTTTCCTGTTGCAGAATTTGGATGAAGCCCATGGTTTCTCTTCAAATCATATAAATATTTCACGTAAGATGATAATTTGTAGCATGTAGCACAATACAACATTGCTTTGTAAGTTTTCAGTGCCCCTTTCTTCCTTTCTTAGATCAAGCACATATAAGTTACTGGGCACTGTGGTCTCTGTTAAATATACCCAAGGAAGCTGGATAGGGACTCTCGGCACAGATGTTGTTACCATCCCTAAAGGAATCAACGGCACTTTTACCATCAACATTGTAACCATCTCTGAGTCAGAGAATTTCTTTTTGAAAGGTGTTCAATGGCATGGGATCCTTGGACTTGCCTATGATGCCTTGGCTAAGGTAATTTGAGTGCTTACCTACCAACTCGTACATTAAGAGCATATGGTGATCCTGCTAGGCTACCATCCCATTCTCACAATGGCCAGCCAGGTACCTGGGGGAAGCCTGGAAGCAGGGTGTGGTTGCAGCAGCAGCACTGCCCACCTATGAATCCCAGCAACTGCCTCTGGACACTGGAGGGAGTACATAACCATCAGGGCAAGCAGCCTTGTCCTCTATGAATTTATCTAATCTTGTTTTAAAGACATCCAAGTTGCTGGAAGACAAATGAAACCCCCCAAAGTTCCTTATAATAGTCACCGCATATATAGTGGTACCTCGGAAATTGAATGGAATCCATTCTGGAAGTCCATTCGACTTCTGAAACATTCAGAAACCAAGGCACAGCTTCCGATTGGCTGCAGGAAGCTCCTGCAGCCAATCGGAAGCCACAGAAGTCACATTGGACGTTCGAGTTCCAAAGAACATTTGCAAACTGGAATACTCACTTCCAGGTTTGCAGTGTTCGGGAGCCAAAATGTTCGACTCGCAAGGTGTTTGGGATCCAAGGTATGGCTGTATACTAGAATAATTCTGTCCAAGACGATGTGAAGGAGACTGAAGCCAGTCTCATTCTTATACCCAACCATATGCTCTTACTTGCAATGTGGTAATACTGGTTCAGAATACATGGGCAATTTCTAGATTTTAGCTGGAAAATTTAACATGTAAAATAAGCATACATGCATTGGAATATATATAAGAGAAACACTGTCCTGGTGGTGTTGGAGGTGAGGCAGGCATGTTTGTTAAGTGAGGAGGTGTAAGGCACACTCTTAATCCCATCGCATGTAGAGAGATTTAGATCTGATGTAACTTCTGACAGACATCTACAGATGGATCATTAGATTAAACATTGGTTTATTATAATATCTCTGTCAGCATGATTAATTTACATGTAAACGAGTTAACCATTTTATCCAGCAAAATGATTCACATGGGTTCTATATGGAAGGCATTGGAGAAAAAAATGCTTTCTGATGGGGGGTATACTTGTGAACAGACACCTGATTTATACACAGTTAACACTTGGTTTTGTTTTTGCTGCAGCCCTCAAGTTCTGTGGAGACATTTTTTGATTCCCTTGTGAATCAAGCAAAGATCCCCAATATATTTTCCTTACAGATGTGTGGAGCTGGATTGCCAGTTACTGGAACTGGTACCAATGGAGGTAGTCTTGTGAGTATCTGCCAGCCTGAAACAGAAAATATTGGTGACTTTTTACCACTTTTGTAATGCGGTGAATTTAAACCTGTTTACTTGGAATTCAGCCCTTTTCATTGCATTATGCTTTTAATTACCATATCCATTAGAAGGCAAAACAAACAGATTTAGAGTGGCTTACTCAGTTTTCCATTCAGACTATTAAATTAGAGAAGCATGCATAAATTTCTCATACTTATCCACATTAAGTTTCTTTTACTGATTTTTCCAATAGTGAATAAAAAAAATCTGTCTGTGGGGATTTGAAGATCTGCTCTATTGTGCTAACAGTATGATAAGTAAAATCAGCATCCAGAACTTGGGATGGTGCAGCCTTATTCAGATGTTATAGGGAGGAGAAAGGCTATGCCCCCTGACCATGCACTCTAGCCCCAGTCCTTACCTTCTCACATTGAGTGGGAATGTCTGGAGGGGGCTTCTAAGTGTGGGGGATTCCAAGCAGTGTACTTGCTTGGAATCCCCCACACAAACCTTCTAAGAACATTCACTTGAATGTGTAGTAATAGACCTTCCCATTCAACCCAGAATGATCAGAGCACCACAGAAAAGACTGTGTGCACCTTTACACCTTTCACTCATGTTGGGAGTTTCCTATTTCTGTATTATGTGTGAACATAGATTTTAAGATCCAAGCAACATGTAAGCAAAGTTCTGTGGGTTTCATTGTAACTTCCATGTCAATGGATATACATTTCTGGTGTCACATAAATATATATATTCTGTGTATCCTAAAAGAAACTGTGTCCCCCGCCCTCTTTCTTTTAGCTAAAGTGGATTAAGAAGTGCTTGTTTGTCTTTGCATGCTCTATTTTTGTCCATTCCTGCCCCTCACAGTTGACATTCAGCATTCTATATAGAATTTGTTTTGTAAAAGAAGCACAAAAAGTGCCATTCTATACATGCTTACCCAGATGGGTCCTGTTGCATTCAGTGGGGCCCACCCCCAAGTAAGTGTACATTGGATAGCTCCATAAGAAAACGTGACCCACAGCCATTAAAATCAGTGAGGCCTCCCCCCCCCCATATATTTTGTGATATCTCAGCTGTTCATGGTTTTTCTTCCCATAAAGTTCAAGTTTAACAAGCAGTCTCTGCTCTGCTCAGAGTTACTTGGGCCACTAGTTTTCCTAAATGAAAATGCCTAGTGTATGGATATACTGTTTGGGTCAATATTTTAAACCATGGGGCAAAACCATTTGAGAGGGGAGGTCACATGCTAATCTGTATTTGGTCTATGCCCGTGCCCAGCCTCCTCCCCCATAATTGCTGCCTGACCTTAACAAGGGGGAGATGTAATAAAACTGCATCATAGTTGCCCTAACTCTTGCATTGTGTTTCTCCTCCTGTCTTATTTTTTTTTAATTTCCCGTTGCCAGCCTTTATTCCAAATAGCTTAACAATGAAATATTGTTAAAAGCTTAGTCAATGTACAAAGATGAGAACTTTTCTGAAGTGTTCATGCACACGAAAGCTTATACCCAGAACAAACTTATTTGGTCTCTAAGGTGCTACTAGGCAATTTTTTTATTTCAACTTTTCCCTGTTATTTAAAAACTGTCTGTGACTTGCTCTTTAGAAAGAGAGAGAGAGGTAAACAAACATAAAGCATCTCAGTCATTTTAATAGCATTTGTGACATAGAGAATGTCTGACCTCCCTGGGTTTATTACTCATAACTGGTAATACCTGATATTATACCTTCTTTAATTCTGTTCTCCCATGTATCTTAAGACACAGTCTTAAGTCTGAGCAGAAGACTAGCGATGTTCTGATTAAAATATTTTTTAAAACTGCTTTAATTTAGTTTCACTAAAAAAAACCTGACTGGGTCTGCAATGCATATGTTAAATGCATATGTTAAACAAGTGGGTTTAAAATGCGTGTAAATACAACTTAAGTCCCCTGAGCACCATCTGACAGGGGGACATGCATGCTCTATATCTTTACTGTTGTGTGTTTGATTGTGCGGCAACCACTGTTTCCTTTTCAGGTCCTGGGTGGAATTGAACCAAGCCTATACAAGGGGGAAATCTGGTACACACCTGTTGAGAAAGAGTGGTATTATCAGGTTGAAATACTCAAATTGGAAGTTGGAGGCGAGAACCTTAACTTGGACTGTAAAGAGGTATTTATAGCAAGGAAGCACAATTTAATCTTTCTGCATTCAGGGGTGGCCAATATGGTGTTAGTAGAAGCACTGGGTTGGTGGGTGCAAAAGCCCTTGAAATGGTCTTAGACTCCAACTCCCACCAATCGCAACCATCATGGCCAATAGTTAGGGAGGGTGGGAGTTGTGGTCCATTAATGTATAGAGGGTGACCACCTCTGCATTCCAAAAATCTAGTGTAAAATGCTAATTGGTAAATGTGGAGAACAATTGGATTAGTGTAGAATCCTAAATATACTTCAGTTGTGTTGAAAAGGAATTTATTTCAGAGTATACAAATTTAAGTTAGAGTGTGTAGATGGGAGGAAAAACACTGTTGCAGATGCCAGCCTTTTTTTCATTTGCATGCATCTGCTAGCCTCAGTTTCTCTTCCCCAGATCTCTTTTCTACTGGACTTTTCCCATGATCCTTTCATGAGTTGTCATGTACTCTGGCATCCCTAGTGTTGCCTGTGAAATGTTGGAGGGTGTGCAGGTTCGTCTGCTACAAGCAGTTCTCCCTCAAACTGACCAGTCTGGCCAATTTTTATTGCTAACTAAAGGTAGAAAAGTAAAGATTTACCCCCTTTCCCTCAGATTATCTTTAAAGAACCCTAATTTTTTTTTTTTGCAAAATAATCTTTGTGCTCCTAGATGATGAGACTCAGCTTCTCAGTAACTGTGGTTGCTTTTTAATGTCTAAGGTTGAAATCATTTTCTATCATATTTCTATCATGTTTTATATTGCTCTAACCTGACCATTTGAAGAGTGGGTACTAAAACCAATCATAACAACAATAGCAACATGGATTAGAAATATAATTAATCATATATACATAGATACTGGGGGGAAAGCCCCACCGAAGTTGATTAAGACTTGTTTCTGAGTAAACCGGCATAAGACTGGGCTGTTGGTCTTACTGTCTTACAAATGTGACATGCAGAGCCGTCTTTCCCATTGGGTTTACTGGCGCGTTGCGCCAGGGTGCCGGCCTCTCAGGGGCGCCCCAGCAAGTGGGGAGCTGTGTGGCTTTGTCAGCAGCCTCCTCTTTCCCTCCTGCATGCCCAACAGCTGCGCCCCGTCAACCATATGGCTGGTGGGCATGCAGCTTCCTTCCCAAGCCTCTGTGGGAGGAGAGCGATCCCCGCAGAAGCTTGGGAAAAGGTCGACAATGTTGGGAAACAGGGTGGGGTGGGGCGCCAGAGGGATCTTTGCACCATGGCTCCGGATATGCTTAGGACGGCCCTGGTGACATGTTTTATTATATATGTGGGGTCACAAAGAGTCGGACACAACTAAACGACTCAACAACAACAACAATTTTTTTCTGCCATGGATTCAGTGACTGGCTCTTGTGCTAACTGCTTGTCTTTCTGCCTCTGCGTCCCTCTGACTAAGTCCTTGTGCAGTTCTTCTCCCATTTTTAGAATTTAGTGCTACAACCCCTAATGTATCGTAATTCAGATATGTATGGAAATCATCCAACAGGCTACACACCCACACCTACGCCCACACCCCAGAGCTATTTTTTTGCCCAGTTCCAGTGTTGGAACTTGGGGTTCCAAGGCAGGTAAGCTCCTGTAACTTTGAAATCTGTCCACACCTGCTACAGACAAAGTTATCCAGTTTAGACATGGAAATAGTTCCCTCTTGTTCAAATTCAGGTTGTCAGCTGAGACTCTTCTGTGAAGTATGATGTTTGTAATCCTGTCCAACAGACAATACATCTCACAGGACCAATTGAGCCTGGGGTCAGAGCTGGCTTTCCCATTAAACTTCTGCTTAGGCTATGCTGGGGGAATCCTGCTTGGGCTCAATGCAGCTGAGAAATGTCACTGCCTCTGTAATGGGGATTTGGAGGAGGTGTTCAGAGAGGAGCTGACATCACAGAGGGCCCTATGCTCTGCCATCGCACCACCAGAAGGAGCGGTTTTTATTGACTTTCCATTGCAGTTTGCTGCTACAGCATGTTGATGTCTTTGTTTCCCTTTCCCCTATTTAGTACAACTCGGATAAAGCCATTGTAGACAGTGGCACCACACTCCTGCGCCTGCCAGAAAAAGTCTTCAGTGCTGTTGTGGGAGCAATTATACAGAAATCCTTGGTAAGTTCCAGCTCATGAGACACATTGTTCCTTAAAGGAACTGTTTTAAACAGCTGTCTTAGGACAGCAGTTTCTCAGTGGGGGGTGCCACTAAGCCACTTCTTTCCATCACAGGTGGAGGAGACTTCTTAGGTGAGGAAGTGTAACTAATTTTTAATCACCATTTTAAAAATGGCATGATTTTGTTTGACTCTAATGTATTTACAGAGTAGAAGAATTCTGTCCTTCTCCAAACTTTGAGGCGTTTGGGCTAAAACCTAATGGCTTTGTTGGCAGCCATTCCCAAAATAAGTGCTCTTTTGCCTTGCAACACAGGCTATTGTTCTCTTAAAAAGAGACACTGTGACAGTGAACAATCTTGTTTGCTCTAATGGGTTTTTATCTATGTGTGGCTTAAGGCCCAGTGTGTGGATTGTATTTAGCAAAAAACGTGTGTGTGTTTGTTATATTGGTGTATTTGTCAGAATCCAAAATTTATGACCAAGGTTCTGGCTCCAAACTTCTACTACAAGGGAAGTTCACTCGTATGTGAGGCCCCCCTCTCTCCACCCCCCTGATTGATACACACGGTGCACATTGTGCTACGACAGAAGCTAAGTAGTTTGTCAAAATATAGTGTGTATTCTGTTCTACAGAGGTGTGGAAGCTGAGGTCATCCAGATGTTGTTAGACTCCATCTTGCATCAGCCACAGCCAACATGGCCAACAGTTGGGACTTATGGGAGTTGTATTCCAACAACATCTAAAGAGCCATAGGTTTCTCATTCCCTGTTATATATTAGAAAGGAATTAAACTGCACATTAAATAAATAGAGGGGAGGAAGGTGGAAACATATTTTCTCCTTCTCCTCTCTAATCAATAGCAGGAAGGTAAACCAGAATCAGGACGGATAAACTACAGGTTTCATATTCTATCGATCAGAGCTTCTTTTCTTCTGAAAAGCATGAAGCAGGGAAATGTCCAGTAGCTGTGAAGGCAGAGAGATAAGTGATGGGAGGGAGGAGACATTGTCACTGGGAAGGGCTGCCCTCTGCTCTTGAATGTCATCTTGGCACTGAATGCATGGGGCAATATCTTTTAGTCCTACACGGAAAAGGAGCTGTAGCACGTGCACTAGGAAGTGAAAATCTGGCTGCCTCCCTTGAGACTAGACTCCCCCACTGGCTGTTTTCTTAAATGAAAAGAAAGAGAAGAGAGGAACTGAGCCCAGAAATAATGAATGGAGGCTGTGCTTTGATCTTATGTCAGAAGAGCCTATCTAAATTCTTCTAATCTCTGACAGAACATTTCAGCACCACTTGTAGGTTGAATTGCTCAGTGTGAAACTAACTGTATGATTCCAGGTAAACCTATTCACCAATTTGGCTTTTTCTCACTTAACAAATAACGAAAGTAGGAAACTGGCAGATTTTTACATGATTTTTGTGCATCTGCAGTAAGGATGGCTAGATCTGGATCCAGTGATGGATATGGATAATAATATTTGCAAAATTGCACCACTAGTGATATATTATCAAAGGGGGGGGGGGGTGTTCTAATGCAATTTGGGGAAAATGTAGCAGGAACTAGGGGTAACACTATACGATGACTTAGGACTGCTATTTCAATTTGTTAATCATCATATCCTGTCACTTCTAGGTGTTAAATAATATGATATGAAATCATCAAATGTAATAATAAAACAAATAAACATAAGAACCAAGCATCACTTTACAGGGCACAGGATTTTTTTAAAGTGTTAAACCTTTTGTGTGTGGTATTGAGTGTTAGTCATACCCAAGCTTGTTGATTTCAGTGGATCTACTGTAATCATTACTGTAAATATGACCAATGTTGGCTATTACACTACTTTTTTTAAAAAAAAGTCCTTTTAAAAGCCTGGGAGAAAAGGAAAGTCTTGGTCTATTCCTGAAATGACATTAATATTGGCTCCAGGTTATTTAGGGAGACTTCATTTCAGGGGCAGTTGCTTCTCTCTCCTGTTTTTTCTTTTTGAAATATGTATGTTCTTCTGTCCCTGTTTACCAGAGAGAGTCCTCATTTCCAGATATGTTTCTCTAGTCAATCACTGTCCCTGCTGCTGCCTTTTCAGCATCAGTTGCTGGAGTTGTCATTCTCCTGTGCTATGTCTTGCCTTCCCCAGGGTGTCTAGAATTTAAATATTTGGGAGTTGTCCTGTCGGCATATAAATTCATGAACACTAACCTGTCATATAGTACACATCCTGACATGCCATGTGCTGGTGAGGCTCACTTTATTGTTTACAAAATGTTGAGCTCTCTCTTGTTTTTGCATATCTTTAACACACCCACTCACATGTACACACACACACACACACCCCAGAGACACACACACCCACTCACATGTACACACACACACACACCCCACACTTTGGAGATTGTGCATTACAGTCTGTTGCAGAGTCAATGAATAGAGTTGAAGCAGCTGATGGTAGCAGCTTAGCAAAGGTGTTTTGGGAAGGGAGCAGCTGAAGACATCCCTTGTATGAGAATAGGGTGGTGGTTTTGTGCCAGCATATCCTTTTTTTGTCTGAAATGTCTGACAGTTTGTTAATAAAGTGCTCAGTATCAATGTACACGCTCAACAATAGGACTGTGGAGTTGACCTTTTCTTCTTCACTCAAACCATATTTGTTTTGGTGGGATTGTTTGCTAATGACAAGGTGATAAGAGCTTCAGCTGCCTCAGAAAGCAAACACTGAGCACAAAGGACTCAGCTTAAGGCAGTGTATTTGCCCTATCCTGTATTTGTATATTTGCATTGGTGTATTATGTGCCTCTCAAAAACTGTAAATGTGGGAAAGAAAGTTAGTCTGACTTACATGGGTTGTTATATAGATTTATGTTCTTACATATTTATTTTCTTGAATATGTTCTTATTGCACTTGAAATAAATGGTTCATGCTAACACATGTCTACTCAGTTCTTATGAAAGCTTTCTCCCAGGTAAGTGTGTAAGGAACTCCAAAGTTCAATCTGATGCTAATTCAGTAGAGGTGAAATGAAAGAAAGGGCTGACAGGGTTAATTATCAATCCAATAAAATAAGTGGACAGATGTATTTTTTATTTTTTTTAGCAGTAAAGCATTTTGATCTTCAAAGGCTTGGGACTTTAATCAGCAAGGTAGTGAACAGAATCAAGGCTAGTTATTGTTCAGGGGTCATAATACGATGGACTCTTCCTAGTTATTGTATCACTTGCATACTTTTCCCACTTCCAACGTGATTTGCCACTGCCCTTTGAAACCAGGATCACATGCTCCCAGCTGCTTCTTTTCCAGGAATTTTGCTAATGCTTCTCCTCAAGACTGTGCCTGTTCATAGGTGACAAAAAACAGGATCTCATTAATTCAGCCTAACATCCCTACCCCCTCCATTTTCTGTATAGATTCAAGAATTCTCACCTGGATTTTGGAATGGTGTACAGCTTGCTTGCTGGGCTAAAACTGAACAGCCTTGGACCTTCTTTCCAGAGATATCTATCTATCTGAGAGATGAAAATTCCAGCAGATCATTCAGGATCACTGTCTTTCCACAGGTCTGAACAAGCCCTTTATTGTAGTGTTTGTCAAGAGAAGCAATAATTTCATTGATCGTACAGCACTTAATGAGTACTTCATTGAAGATTTTGGCATTTGTATATACTGCCTTTTTAAAAACAGGATTTATAGTGCTGCTATTCTTTCCCACGCTAACTCAGAAGGTTGGCTGCCCATTGGTGGAATCTTGCTGGTCTCCTCATCACTAATAGTTCAGTACTTGCTTATCATTCTGTAGAGATCTTTTCAGCAGCAACACAATAACTCTGTTCACATGACATAGTTATTACTCACTAAAATAGTAAGCTAGCATATCCAGCCAGTTGGAATGGGAGGACAGGATTATGTCAGTATGGCACGCTCCCAATCCATATGCAGTCATTTCAACGTCGACATGGAAAACCAGAGTTTGCAATCGGCCAGATATGGTCCTACAAGGGTACAGTTCAAGGAAGCATAAATTCCATACAGATATTGTACTGAATATGCACAACCCCCTCCCATTCTGTACATTTGCTGACTCTGCCATGGAGTCCATAACATAGAAGACTAAAGGAGCATGCGAGTCCTTTAATCAGCTATGACAATATAGTGAACCATGCACATCCATTTCATATCAAAATGTTTTAAATCCAAGAATGGGGACCTTTTGTTAATCTGGATTGTAATCAATAGCCTATTCCTATTTTGTGATTCTGCATTTTCAGAAAAATGGTGGCTGGTTCACACATGATAATTCTTTAGAAATGTGCAAGTCTCTTGCCAGACTCGCTGCCAGTAGACTTTCGTGGACAGTCTTTTTGCACCATGCTAGTGTTATAGACCATTGTAGAAGTCTTTTCAGTCATTGCTCAGGTGGAGCACCCCTGAATAAATTCAGTCTGGCTAGGATCCTGACAGCAGACACTTATACTCCTGGAGTGTCTACACGGGGGTGGGGGTGGGTCATGATGTTTGAACTAGCCCCTTGGTTTGTGGGAATGACACAATGCAGTCCAACTAGTCTTAGCCAATTTATAAGAAAATCTGCTTTTAGACTAACTAGTTAATTCTTTTCACGGGGGGAGGAAGTACTAAAATTCCTTCTCTCCCTCCCCCCACAAGAGCATTAATGAAGTGATATTTTATGAAGCTATTATGATCTTTATCATCTGAGTATGCAAAGATTGTGAAGCCGATTGACGAGGGTCCAGAAATTATTCATGTAAATCTGATTATCTTGAAATATTTCTGTAAGCTTAAGTGTTTCCTTGCCCGTACTTTCAAGCAGCTTTAATGAAGCAAATGTGACTTTGAAATGGCCTTCAGTTGTAATTCCAGGCTTAAACTTTTAATGAGCAGCCAAGTAACATAGGGACCTGGTTTTGCCTTGATGGCATTGTGCATTCTGAAGTCTAACTTATTTCCCTATATTGTTAACACTGTTTTAGGAAAACACATGCACATTGATAGGTAGAGTCCGGATCAGTTTTAATTTGGAGTATATCCTACACAAAATTGTAGTTGTTTTTCTTATTTCAGTAACTTTGTTGCTGTTGATTTGTGTAATGCAAGCTTGTCACACAGAACCCTGTTCTCCTGGCTCCACCATTCCTCTAAGCCAGGTTGTCATGTATATCCCAAATGCAAAAGGGTGCTTAGAATGCCTACAGTGGTGCCTCGCAAGACGAAATTAATCCGTTCCGCGAGTCTCTTCATCTTGCGGTTTTTTCGTCTTGCGAAGCACGGCTATTATCGTCTTAGCGGCTATTAGCGGCTTAGCGGCTATTAGCGGCTTAGCGGCTTTAAGAAAAAGGAAACGAACTCGCAAGAACTTGCAAGCCCATAGGGAAATTTGTCTTGCGGAACGACTCAAAAAACGGAAAACCCTTTCGTCTAGCGAGTTTTTCGTCTTGCGAGGCATTCGTCTTGCGGGGCACCACTGTACCTGGGACATATGACATACTTCAGAAAAATTGACTCTGGCTCTCATTGATCAGAAGGTCACTCCCTCCAAGGTGAGGGGACAGATCTTTTAAAAGTTGAGCTGCTCTTGGCACTTTGGTCCCTCTAACTGTCAGGGATCCAGGCCAGATCTTCCACACCACCAGGAAGTTGACCACCCTTCCTGTCCACTTGTAGGTAGACTGAGATAATTGTGCTGTTAGTAATTAGGACTGACGTAGTCTGCTTTTGGAGTTATTGGACTCTTTTTTGCTTTTAATATTACTGTTGAACCTTATTGCCCTCTTCCTTATATATTTTTAACAAAGTTTCACAATTTGGACTAGTGGAGTCAAGTGTGTGATGGCCACCCTCAGAATTTGGGAATCTCCACTTGCCTAGATCCCTTTGGATTTCACACTATTGGAAGTCTTAAGACCAGATTTGGTAAAGCCAGGAACGTGCCCTACTCTGAGGGAGAAGCAGAGGACTGGGGGGAGCTGGCTTTACACTCTGAGCAAATTTGCAAGGAATTGGCTGGAGAAGTGCGTTGTGCTGGTCCAGGATTTAACCATTAATTTGATATCTCCAGTTTTCACTCCTGTTTGTGGGGCTGTAGGTTACCAAAAGATGGTGGTAGTGGTGGTGGCAACGGCAGCCACTGAATAGTAATACCTAACTGGCAATACTGCAGGGCTATTGTGTAGCAGTTGCAGAAGGAAGGAGGGCACAAGAGGCTGTCATGAGCACGCACACACACACACACACCAGCTGAAGTCAATTGTGGAATGGTGAGGAATGGTGGAAAGAAGTATACAAATTTCTGTGTGAAAAGTAAGTAGGGTTTATTCATTTTGAGTTCTTGACAAGCTGCAACTTAAAACCCAGCATTTCTATAGTTAATGGAGTCATTATCCCATCCTTTGTAATTTGGCTGCTGTTGTGTGTTCAGATCTTATCTGCTAATCTTCTAAATTTAGGTACTGTATATTGCTGCTCCTTAATTGTATTTTTTTTCTTTCCAAATAACAGCTTTATATTCAGCCTGCTTTTGAGACTAGTCAGAATTTACGCTGTTATCGTTTTGGCATCTCCTCTTCTCCCAATGCCCTGGTCATTGGCGCGACAGTGATGGAAGGATTCTATGTCATCTTTGATAGAGCTCAAAAGAGAGTGGGCTTTGCATTAAGTACTTGTGCTGGTAAGAGACCACTTCTGAATAGCATATACTTAACAATTTAAGGTAGCACCTGACATTTTTTTTTCATTATTTTTTTTTTCATTTATTGGATTTGTGTACCACCCTTCCTCAAAAGATCTCAGGGTGGTTCACAATATAAGCTTAACAATCTGCTTTTAAAAAATCACATAAAAGAACCTTGTCCGAATACTTCAAACGTTGTTTGCAAATCTGCAAATTATTTTTTAGCGCTGTTGTGTGGGTTGCAGTTTTAATCTTCACAACAATCTTGTAAAGTAGGATAGGCATTCAGATTATTTGCCAAAAGCCACCAAGGAGCTTCAGAAGTGAGCTGGGCTGGTATCCGAAAACCACGCAACTAGTTCCATGTGCCCAAGGGAACTATGGACTCGCATTTCTTCAATTCCTATTCCCTGTTACAAATTGCTTTGGAAACTGAGGGAATTGTCAAATGCAATTCAGCATTGTGCAGGGAGCTTTCTTGTTCAGAAGGGGGTGGGAATCCTGTTGGGCTTCAGCCCCAAAATAATTATTTGAATTCCAGCTTAGGCCTCTTGGTTATACCTGAACCTGAATCACACACACGTGCTTGATGGTCTCAGATTAGTGCAGGCTTGTTCTGGAAAGGAATATTAATTTTTGACATACAGTCTGAGAAGCAATTTTGCTGTTACATTTCTGAAAAAAGCAAATATGCTGTTACATTTCTCAGTAAAGCAAATATGAATCAATGTGATTGCCCTTTTGAAATAAGATGCTTTTTGGAAATGAAAAGCCCAAATGTATGTTGGAAGTACTTGAATATAGAGTTTTATTAATACTCTTATTGCAGCTCTAATAAGATTACTTGATAGTCTTAAACTGTCTGTAATATCTTCCCATTTCAGATAAATTACTAGGCAGGGGAGAGGTTGGGTGAGTAGGAAACCAATAAATAGAATATAAACCTTGTGATGTACAAGAACAGGAGAGTTAACAGGGACCTGAAATCATTCATTTTGCTAGAAGGAGAACAGAATGTTCACTTTGACTTTATTTTAAGATGAAATTTTGTATTCCGTGTGACTTTCATGTGAGAGTAGTATGACCAAATGGGACATGAAAAGCTTAATTTAATGTGTAGCTGGATTTTGTTTATATATTTATCTGGTTGTTCTTCAATATGCACACTTCCTTTAGCTTGGATTTAATGGAGAACTTTAAGTGTTATCACCATATGTAGTCCTAAACCTACCCACTCATGGGGCTTTGTGGGGCAGCAGAAGAGTCCACAGATTATTGCCTGCTCATAACAGCAGCTGTGGAAGATCGGGGGAGGGGACGTAATTGGGTGGGTCTGATCCCTTCATCAGCTCCAGGCTGGCACAGTGATCTGGTTCAGTTCAGAATGGCACAGCGATTGGGTCCAGCGGATCCCAGGTTGGCTTTTTCCCACACCTTGCCCATCCTTGGAATGTCCCACCGTGGGGCTTTCTGCTGATAGGAGTACCATCAACAGGCCTCCCACTTGTGGGTGGTTGCTGGGAGGCTGGCTCAACTGGGTGAGCTAAGTAGAGGAACACCTCTGGTCAATTAAAAACAAGCCTACAGCCCAGTACAAGGGCAGGTTTGGATTGCTCTCTCCATATTAAACCATGGTTTAGTGTTACGAAGATCAGCTGCAGATAGTGTTGGGGTTATGCATTCCTGCCTCCAACTGCCTCTGGCACAACCACAAGGAGATCAGAAGCTTCGAATTCCACTTTAGATTAACTAAATTCTAGCATTGCATTTGAACATTAAACTGTGTTTAATCTTACCTATGGTTTGTTGAAAGAAGCCAAACTGGAAACTGTGATTGTCTCAAAACAGCAATAGCTTGGCATAATAAAATGAGATGTGAACGAGCTTCATGCACCTATACTCAGCTACATCCCATGATCCAGAAAACAACCCATGAAGTCTGAATTGTGGTTTCCTGAACTGGGAAATGATGGTTTTTGGTTTATCCCAAACCATCCAGGATCTTAAATGGTTTTAAATTGGCTTAATATTGATACATATGAACCAAGAAACTAACAGAAAAACAATAGCAAACTGAGACTTCATGGCTGCACCTCACAAAGGAAGGGGTGAGTGGCTGCTTGTAGAGTAACACAGCTTTTTCACATCTTTGCTTATTAAGCAGAGAGATGATCATCGAAGCATAGCCATGGTTTGAAGTTAGCTTATTTCAATGAACAGAAAATACAGCAAGCTGTGTTTAATCTAAAATGGAAGTGAATGCTTCAGAACTTGCAAGTCTGAGAATTGTCTAGACTCACTCTTGCAGTTCCAAACTATGGTTTAGTGTACCCAGCCCTAAATATTTACATGCATATAACAGTTTAAAGCTGTAAACCTTTTAAACATTTGTGTCTCTCTCATTCCTTTGTTCTCGTTTAGAAATTGGAGGTTCTCCAGTATCTGGGATTGAAGGTCCTTTTGAAACTACGGATGTAGCAAGCACCTGTGTGTCCACAATACCCTTCCATGAACCGTTGTTGTGGATTGTGTCCTATGCACTGATGAGCTTCTGCGGACTTGTCCTTCTGGTGCTCATTGTCTTACTGCTCCTGCCTGCTCGCTGTCGTCGTCATTATTCTGACAATGACATTGTAAATGATGAATCGTCCTTAGTACGGCATCGATGGAAATGAAGAATTCAGTCCAAGCTCAAGGAATACTTGCACTTTGCTTAGCAGTACTATGGACAGGCTGTTCCAACCAAAGGTAGAAGTCCAGGCTTCACTCCTTGCAAACTTAAGCACATGTTTCACCAGAAGATGTTCTCCAATTCTGCTGCCTCATAATTTCTAAGCTTTTTTTCTAACAATTTTTTGAACCAAATACATATACTGTATAATCACTCCAAGTGCTACTCTGCTTTTCTAGTTGACAATCATGCAGCTCAGCCAATAAGTACATTTTTAAAAATGCTAAATACTTATTCCATAGTTTGAAAAAGATTGGCTTCTCTATTCCCATCCCCACCCCACTCTAAGAAAAAAACAAAAAATGTTTGCATGTGTTTGGTAAGCCATTATTCAAACTTTGGATACCAAATCATAATGATGAACCCAAAGCTTTATTTATGTCTGTTTTTCTTATTATCCCCATTCTATTATTTTTTAAAAAAATCAGTAGGTTGATTGTGAAGCTTCATCAGTGGACAGTGGAAAATGAGGTTAGCAATACAGACTAAATATAATCCCCTCACCCCTTCAGACCAAGGAGAGTATCTTGCACTTTCAATGGATCTCTCTTTGTAACTCTCAGGAGAAATGAAGTAGGGAAAAACATTGAAACCAAAACCTATTGTGCAGCCTTAGTATAAAACAAGACTACCTCCGAATATACAAGGATGCCATTCAGAAGTGTGATGCAAGTTCTTGACATAGAAAAAGATTCATTCCACGGGAATACAACACAACTACTCAATTTCCTTTCAGCTGTCCTTTCAAGATTTTTTCCACTTAATGGCATTTGAAAATATTTGACTTTGCCACCCACATTAGCATCCTGTGTTCTGAATCCATGCATAGCTAATTTTTGAATGGGTTCTTCAAGCCTTTGTACATGCATCCTGCAAAGCAGATGGGCTGTAGGGGCAAGTGCCTCTCTTTACACCTTTTGGGTATGTCTCTAATGCCTAGCAATTGAAATGAAAACAATGCAATGTAAGGTGAATCTTCAGTTGAAAAGTGGCTCATTTGGCTGTGGCCTCAGCTGTGAAAGGCAAAGGGGTGTTTTTTTTCATGAATGGACAGTGAGCTAGGAGGTGGGCCAGATGATGAATATGAACATTTTAATATCTCTGTGGCAAGAGTAAGGCTCTAGGACCTGTGCAGAAATATCTACGGCCATGCCAACTTATGCCCATGTACATATCTTTGTACTTGCAAGCTTAAGGACAGCTTGTGTTGAAATCAGTATGTGGCAGCAGCATTCCTACAACCCATTTAGGCCAGTCTTCCCCCTCCCCAAAGGCTTCTGCAGGCTGAAATACTTATATGAATAGGCTGTGTCCATACTCAAGTCTTTTGACTTGTAGAGAGAGGGAGGAATCTGTCCAAAAGCAGTGAAAACAAAACTCATAAGTTTTGCATAGGTTTCCAGTTGAGAGTCAAACTTGAGATTTATTAAATTAGTAAAGTGTTTCTACTATTTGATTTTCAATTTCCTCTATACTTAATGATCCAGTACTACAGAAGCTAGGAAACGCTTTAATTCTGATAAAGACAGCACAATCTCTTCCCCCTCATCCCAGTGATTACCATTCTCTTATTAAAATCTTCCATGTGCTTGGTTGATCACTCACATGGGATTTTTGATGTCCAAGCAAGGATGTGGAAAATAGCAGCTTTTGTTATATAGACTGGTGGCCTGTATGCTTTCCTCTTCACATTTTACTCTTCTGGTTCCATTGCACATCACATTTCGATCCCCTCATGGATGCTTTTTGTACAAGCTTACAGTGCTTTTAGTGCACAGGTACTAAATCTGTTCCACCAGTGATGCCAAGTCAGTAACTCTGCTTTGCAAAGGTTTCCATTTCATGTCCATACTGTTCCCTAAATACATTTGGACAAGACTCTTTACCTTCCATAGTTTTTCCTATGATGGATCTGGATATCATGTGCAATGGGAGTTTTCTACAAAGTGGGGAAAATTATGTCTCAAAATGTTGGTCACACACAGCTGTTAAGCCATTCTGAAACCCAATCCATCGAACAGTTTTGCCTTTTATTCTTAAACCAGAAAGGCACATGTCAGAGAAAACTTGTTTTCTGTTTAGAGGGAAGTACCGTATTTTTTGCACCATAACACTCACTTTTTTCCTCCTAGAAAGTAAGGGGAAATGTCTGTGCGTGTTATGGAGGGAATGCCTACAGGTGGCGGGGGGGGGATCTGCTGCAGTCGTGAGCAGAGGATCCATGGTTCCCCTTCCTTCCCTCCTCCGTGGCTTGCTTTGAAACAGCAAAGCAGGAGAAGAGCCGCTGAGTGGGGAGGAGAGAGGGACAGAGAGCCTGCTTGCTTTAAAGGAGCAAAGTGGGAGAGGAGCCGCTTACATGAGTGTAAGCGGCTCCTGTCTGGTTGGTTCCTTTAAAGCAAGCAGGCTCTCTGTCCCTCTCTCATCCCCACTCAGCTCGCTAAATAGCAGCAAAGTTTTTCAGCTCGCTAAGCCGGGGATGAGCGGGAAGGAGGGAGAAAAGCAGAGCCTGCTTGTTTTAAAGGAGCAAAGTGGGAGAGGAGAGGAGCCTTCTCCCCTTATACCCCTCTTCTTCATTATTAGCAGCATCCTTCTCCACCCACCCCATGCATGCTTCTTCTCCCCTTAAACCCCTCTTCTGCATTATTAGCAGCATCCTTCTCCTTGTCCCTTGAGTGCTTTTCCTTCCCTCCCCACTTAAAACGTGGTTACAAAGCACTGATCCACATGGATCCTCAGGATTTTTGCATTGGGCTACTCCAAACTCACTGTCAGATCACATGTCTGTGGCCACAGCATGAACCACAAAAATCATACATCCACTGTTTCATTTATAATATTTTTTTTCTTGTTTTCCTCCTCTAAAAACTATGTGCGTGTTATGGTCGGGTGCGTGTTATAGAGCGAAAAATACGGTAAATTATTCTGCTCCCCTGCTTCCGATTTGATTTTTCTGGTTCATAAGTAACATTCAAAAGCAAGCCCTTTTTTATTTAAAGTCACACTCTCACACACACACTGGTTGTGTGTGCGCACATGTGTATAGAATCTTTTCATCACATGGTAAGCTGTCAGCTATTGTCTATGTGAAGAATATCTAAAACCCTTGAAGCATGTATATAAGCCCTTTGCTGATACTGAAGCAGGGGAACATGCTGGCAGATTATCTGAGCATCATTATAAGTTTTCCTTTTAATGGCAAATTTATCTGGAGATTTTCACTCGGCAGTATTTCACTTCAGTGCCTATTAAATAATGATTTCATTTTGAATTGGTGGTTTGGACACTGTAAATATAAATACTTGAAAAAAGCATAAGCAATAATAAAATATAAGAAACAAACTCATGATATATAGTGGGATCCCTTGCCACAAAAATATGGCTAACGAAGACGGTGCTGTCTGACATTTGCTTATAGCACAACTTTCATCCATCTTTCTAAACTGAGATGTCCAGTGGCAGATATTATAGTAGTTTATTGTTCTGTTGCTCAGGCAACCATGGCAGCACTGAAAAGGTTCAATTTTTAACCTGAAACACATTAAGAAAATGCACTGTGAAATACATTGCACCTCTCAGCTTTGCATGCGCCCCACCCTTACATTTTTCTGTTGTGAACATTCTTTAAAGAAACTTGTAACTAAATTGAAAACTTTTAAAATAAGATGAATGATTGGGACGGGGGGGTGGGGAGAAATTGCCCAGTTATACATTGTTTTAAAAATGGAAACGTGCTTTTCACCAGAAACTGCTGTTCTTGACCTTCAGCTGCTACATCCTACTGTAAACATTACTCCCAATTTGCCGTGAAATTTAATTTTGTTCCCTGACTTTTAAAATAAAGATATATTAGTGGAAATACAGGATTCAGACTGAAGCACAAGGTTGTATCTGTTCTCTGAGACAGTGTGCATGATCAGCATACTCACGTGAAATATCTGCAGCTGGCCAGTATCTCTAAGAGGCAGCAAAAATATGTGCTCATGTGGTTTGGTTTGGTTTGGTTTGGTTTGGTTTGGTTTGGTTTGGTTTGGTTTGGTTGCTTAAAAAAACACTTATTACAGTTTCAACATTAGCATATTAGGCAAGATTAGAACCTACTTCCGGGCAAGTGCATTGTAAAAAATAAATAAAAATGCAAGTGTTTTGCTGTGGGGAGCGTTCAGATATCAGTTTTCTGCCACCTCCATTCTGAAATGTTTTTGTTCAGCAACAGCTGTATCTTGTGAGACTGCTGAGAATGCTATTGGAAGAAACTCTCTGTTTGACTTCTTGGATCACCTTAATGGCTTTACTGGCAAAGAGAATAGATAGAATGCAGTAAAAATAAGCATGTGCTTTCTATAATATACAGTGCTCAGTGAACTGAACCTCAGTGCAAAACATTTTGTTACTATACTTCTGCAATAGGTGTTAATAGCAGTTAATAGGGATTGCTTTTTAAAAAGAAAAGAAAAGAAGAATAACATTCTTGCCATTTGGCCTTCTGAGGACTAATCGATCACCACAAAAATATTCCAATTCCTGTGTCTTTCTCTTTTACAATAAAAAATAAAGAATAAAATGCTAACTTGGACAGCAGTTCATCTGTCTTGGTTGAAGTAACCCTGTTGCATCTCAAGATGGTGTCTCTTACTAGAATGAAGGCATATACTGCATGTATTGTTAGCTAGATCATTTTTCTGCTGCTCTATTAATTGCCCATGTACATTGTTTGGATTGTTCCCATATTCAAGGTTTGACAAGGCATTATCTTGAAAGATCTTCCAACGGACCCACTTCTGTGATGTTAGAATTTTGCGTGTTGGATTCTGGTAGTATTAGAATGGGAAACTTGTGCCAAAGTAGAAGAGGTGGAAGTAAAATATATGTAATATATGTCAGAGTTGGCTCTGGGCAACTGACAGCACTCTTGAGATTATTTGGGAGCCAAGAATCAAGAGCCATGAGAGGGACCAGTTGTCAGAACTGATAAGCAAGGCAGGATTGAGGGACAAGCTAGGTGTAGCAACTGATGAACAAGTTGGGGCCAGAGGACAAGCACACACCATGGCTTAGAAATGTCTTGTAGTGCAAGGAAGGGCCCACCTTTTATATTCTGGATCCACTGACCAGCCTTGGTGGGTGGAGTCAGTCCAGAAGCCTCTTCACTGAGAAGGTTGCTAGCTGCAGTTCAGTGATTTACCACATGAGATTCCAGCAGTTCCTGACAGCCAAGAGGTTTAACCTCCCTGTTTAATGTGGTAACTGTACTCTAGAAAGAGGTTGCGATGTTGGTAATTTTAGATAATGTAAAGCATCTATGATATTCTGCTGTGTTGAGCTATACCCAGAGGCTTAATCGTATTTTTACATATTTATTTATTTTTAAAAAGTTTGTTCCTTGATGTCTGTCAAGACTGCCTAAAATGTTATCTAGAGTCTCCTACCTCTCTGGGACCTACTTGAAATTCAACTTGGGCTGGTTCTGTTCCACAACCTTTTTTCCTGATAGGCTTTCCCCCCTTCTTCATATTTAGGAATGGGTGGATTAATTCCATCTTCTGAAGGGGATGTTTTACATTTCACAGAAACCATTGTACACAACTACAACATAGAATGCTCTTGGTTACTTTGAAAAGTGAATTTTAACAAGTCTGACTATGTTTTTCCTCGAAATCACAGTGTTAGCACATTGTCAGGGTATGTGTAAAGCATTTGCATTTATTTTCAGCCATACTCTTGATGCCTATAAGAATTCTCCAAATTTGAAAATAAAGGTGAAGTGTGTTGTTTTCTGTGGCGAGGTATTATTATGAATGTGCATCCACATGGTCAGACTTAAATTAAACTGAAGTCTGGGAAATGCAACCAACCTCATTGACACAGTGGTTTAATATAAATATACAAATACTAATTAATAAATTTGGCTATGCAGAGAAGAAGGCATCTCAATACATAATACTAAGGAGGAAGGATCCCCATGTAGAAATTTCCCCCATCTAAATTGCCATGGATTGTACCCGACACTGTCAGTGCAAGAGTGATTTTCACACGTGCAACAGAACCTCACTTTGGAAGTGTACAGGAAGGGAGGAAGGGAAGGGGAAGTTCCATTGGGCAAGCAGAATTCCACTAACTCAACACTGGATTCCACCCATGTAAGATTACAGAAGTTAATCTGCCTACTAAAATTGGGATGGAATATAGAATATGTGCATAATGATTCTAAAATTGAAATCAGCCTTCCCTAATCTGGAGCACTCTGTATGTTTTTGACTGCAGCTCTCATCCACTCCAACCAGCATGGCCAGTGGGTCAAAGACATTTGGGGTTGTAGTCCAAAACATTTGGTGGTTGGGGAAGGCTGCTCTAAATGACTTGATTTGTTTATGTTTTATTGTATATATATCTATATATAGATATATATATATTGTGTGTGTACGTACACACACACACACAAGACAAAATATTAACTTCTTGTTACTACCAACTTTAAATGTTTAGATACTTATTCTTGTTAAGGATTATTATCTCAGTTTCTATTATGCCACATTGTATTTGAGTCTCATGGAGCCATTCAGGAGCCATGCTGTTGTACTAAAGCTTCCCAATGAAAAAATAGTATCTTCAAAATGGAGAATCATCACAGCTTTCAAATATTCTTTTAAGTGCTTATTGCATTCATCTTTAGTAAAATATGTTATTAATGGATTGTTGTATTGAAGTACATCTTCCCTATAGAAGAATGAAATTGGAACCATAGAATTTGCAATTCTATTAACTGATTTAAACTTGTCTAAATATTGTACTGTTATCGCGTTCTTATGATTACATACAATTTGAAGTACGTTTCAGAGAAGCAAGCCTCACTCACTGCGTTAGACCCTCAGATAGGCACACTACAGGTGTTCATAACCTAGTAAGCAGCCTTAATATCTTTTGCCAATAAGAAAATGTTGGGCCTGAGTAGTGTGTTATAGGGGAAGTGCTTTAAGCAATTGGGTACTATTTCTGTCTTCCATGGACTCCTATCCATGGGCAAATCTTCCTTGCAAGCTGAGTATTTTGCATTAATATCAATCTTTTGCTAACAATGCAGGGTGGGGGTGTTGAATGATTGAAATTAAAAAGAAAACTAATCCTGACACGCTGGACTTTTGTGTGTTTGTGCAGCCCCCTGAGCATAAAAATGTAGCACGTCAGGACAAGAGTCCTAACATAGTCTGCCACGGCTTGAGAGTAAGGAGGTGTCTGATTTGTTTTGATACTAGGGTGTCCTTGTGTCCTTCTTTATAGAGGACAGTCCTCTATGTGAAGGGCTGTTTAGTTTTGAAGATGATTAACAATAAGGGAGAGAAGGGGCCTTGGAGTTGACAGCACCTGGACAGTATCAGACTGAGCAGCCAGGAACACAGAACACTTGGGACAGAGTCTTCCCCACAGTGGTGAAATGTGTTTTATTTCTATTACATTATTTCTAAATATGCATCTGTACATATGTTAGCATGTGCAAATTTTATTCAAATCTCTTGCCTTTTTATTTTGGGAGGTGCATTTCCTCATTTTTGGCAAAGTGGCCATCAGATTAGCTAGAAGAGAGCTCAACCGAAATAGGTGTGTCATGTCAGCCTGATGGCCATATAGCCTACGTCTATAGAGGCTTTCTGCTGAGCCACAAATTATTCCACTAAACTTTTGGTCAGTTTGGGTTAATGGGGGGAAATGCAGGATTTTTTTTTATTTTTTTTTTTAATTCTTTTTTATTGATTATTCCATAAAAAGAAAAACAAAGATAACACACATATAACAAAGACAACAACACAAAAAAGAAAGAACATACAGAAAAAAACAAAAGAAACAAGTAAAAGGTACACATAATTATTGTTTTTACAATCTCCTATAACATAGCTGTTTCTTTCAGGACTTCCTTCAGCTTGGCCGCAAGTCGTTCGAAGCAATAAATAAAGTTACACGTTTCATCTTCTATATTGTTATTGTCATTGTCTCCAATTTTGTTCTCTCTTTTCCTTACCCAATAACCCGTAGTCTATCACAGTGCATCTTTAAATCCCTTTAGCGTTATTTGTCCATCACTAATACCTTCCAGATAATCTGCGTACTTTCCCCAATCCTTAATGAACACTTGGTCTTTTATATATCTAATTTTCCCCGTTAATTTATCGAGTTCTGCATACTCCGATAGTTTAGATCTCCACTCCTCCGTTGTTGGGATTTCCTGCTGTTTCCACCTCTGAGCTATTAAAACCCTTGCTGCTGTTACCGCATAGTATACCAATCTGCGATCCTCCTTTTTTATTTCTTGTCTTAGCATCCCTAATAAGAAAATTTCTGGTTTCTTTACAAACGTGTACTTTAGTATCTTTTTTAATTCGGTATAAACCTTCTCCCAAAACAGCTTTACCCTTCCACACTCCCACCACATGTGGTAAAAGGAGCCCACTGCATCTTTACACCTCCAGCACTTATTATCCACCTTATACATCTTTGAAAGTTTCATGGGTGTCAGGTGCCACCTGTAAACCATCTTCATGACATTTTCCTTTATCACAGTACACGCCGTAAAATTCAACCCGTCTCTCCATAATCTTTCCCAGTCCTCGAATTGTATACTATGCCCTATATCTTTTGCCCAGCGGATCATCACTGATTTAACTTCCTCGTCTGCTAAATTCCAGTCTAGCAGCATCCTATACAACTTGGATATGTTTTTCACTTTATTATTTATTATTTCCGTCTGAAATTTCGAGTCATTGTCCGCATAGCCTCTTTCCTTGATGTCTCTGCTAAGCATCTGGTTAATCTGTTGGTGATGAAGCCAATCGTAAACATACTCTTTTATCTGTTCATAAGGTTTTGTTCTCCATTTCCCATCCACTTTGATAACTAACTGGTTATATGTTGCCCAGTTGCTTCTCATATTGATCGTTTTTATGCTTGTTATTTCAAGGGGTGATAACCAGTGTGGTGTTTTCGGTTCTAACACATTTTTATATCTTTCCCACACTTCGATTAGCGGTCCTCTAAATATATGATTACCAAACCCCTTATGTGCTTTCATTTTGTTCTTCCATAAATAGGCATGCCATCCAAAGTAGTTATCGAAGCCCTCCAGATCGAGGAGCTCCGTATTTTCCAATTTAACCCAATCTTTTAACCAACTTAGGCAAGATGCCTCATAGTATAATTTCAGGTCTGGCAGGGCAAAGCCCCCCCTTTCCTTTACATCTGTTAGTAATTTAAATTGAATCCTGGGTTTTTTGCCCTGCCATATAAACCTCGAAATTGTCCTTTGCCATTCTTTGAAAATCCTGCACCCTTTTATTATAGGGATAGACTGGAATAGGAACATTAGTCTTGATAAAACATTCATCTTGATCATATTCATCCTTCCCCACATTGACAATTTTAACCGTCCCCATTTTTCTAAGTCTCTCTTTACTTCCCTCCACATCGGCTCGTAGTTATTTTTATATAGGTCTATATTTTTAGGTGTTAGCCAGATGCCGAGGTACTTGACCTTTTTGACCGTCTCTATCTGTGATTGCTGTTGGATTGCCTCTATTGTCCTTGAATCTACGTTTTTATATATCATTTTTGTTTTTTTCTTATTTAGTTTAAACCCAGCCACTTCTCCGAATGATTCTATTTCCTTCAAGATTTCTTCTACTGAGGTTATAGGGTCTTCTGTCATCACTATCAAATCATCGGCAAAGGCCTTAGTTTTATACACATTCTTTCCTAACGTTACTCCTTTTATATTTCCATTTTGTCTTATCGAGTTTAAGAGTACTTCTAACACTGTTATAAATAGTAACGGGGAGAGCGGACAGCCCTGTCTTGTGCCCTTCCTTATTTTTATCTCTTCCGTAACCGTACCATTTACAATCAGTTTGGCCTTTTGTTCAGTATATATTGCCCTTACCCCGTTGAAGAAGTTGTTACCTACATCCATATATTCTAGATTTCTCAACATAAAGTTCCATATCACATTATCAAACGCCTTTTCGGCGTCAATAAACATCATTGTGACTTGCTTATCAATCCTAACAGACAAAAATTCTAACATATCAATAATATGTCTTGTATTATCCCTCATCTGCCGACCTGGCAGGAATCCTGCCTGGTCCGTATGGATAATATCTACTAACACATTTTTTAACCTTTTTGCCAGGATTCCTGCGAATATCTTATAATCCGTGTTCAGCAGTGAGATTGGTCTATAGTTTTTAACCTGGGTTAAATCCGCGTCTTGTTTGGGGAGGAACGTGATGTATGCTTCCTTCCAGGTCTCTGGGATTTCTCCTTCCTTTAAGATGATGTTCATAGTCTTTTTCAAAGGTCCCACCAAAATAGATTTCATTTCTTTGTAATATCCTGCAGTAAATCCGTCAGGGCCTGGTGCTTTGCCCCTCTTTAGGTCTCTAATTACCTCCTCTATTTCCTCATTTTCAATTGGGGTATTCAGTCTTTGTTTCCCTTCTGCTGGAATTTTTTGTCCCCCTTTTTCCTTTAAGAATCTTTCTATCTTCCTTGGGGCAACTCTCTCTTGATCTTTATACAAATTTCTATAATAATTAAGAAACTCACTCCTTATTCCTCTGGGATCAGTTCTTTCTTCCCCGTCTGTTATTATTTTATTGATTGTCCCTTGCTCTTTCCTTTTTTTGATTTGCCAGGCAAGCCATTTCCCTGGTTTGTTCGCAAATTCAAAGTTTCTTTGTCTAAATCTTTTAATGTTCCACTCTACCTCTCTGTTTATTATTGTGGCAAACTGGGTTTGCAGTATTTTTATTTTTTCTTTTGTCTTTGGGCAGTTAGGCTTCTGGACTAACTTTTGTTCATTTGCCATTATCTGTCTGAGGATCTCTTCTTTATTTTTCTCTCTATTTCTATTTTTAATTGCATTCTGTTGTATGAAGTACCCTCTTATTACTGCCTTACTTGCATCCCAGATTACGCTCTCTTTTGTTCCTTTATCACAGTTATCCTTAAAGTACTCTGTCAATTTTTCCTTTGCCGTTTCCACCACTTTCTGATCATCTAACAAATAGTCCTTTAATCTCCATCTAAAGGGTCTCTTCTCTAAGCTTTCTAGTTCTATCTCTAATGGATTGTGATCTGATATTACTTTCGGTCTTATTTCTATAAGTTTAACTCTTGGACATAGATCTTTTGAGATCCAAATCTGGTCTATTCGTGAGAGTGATTGGTTAGGTTCTGAATAGAAAGTGAATTGTTTCTCGAGTGGGTGTCTGAGGCGCCAGATGTCCACTAAACTGCAGTTTTCCGCTAAGGCGAAAAAAGATTTTGGTAGTTTCCCCTCTCTGTTTGTTCCGTCTCTAAGTCTATCCATATCAGGCGAGACGACTGCATTCATATCCCCCATTAGGATTATTTTTTGATCGACATACTCCATTAGTTTTTCTTCTAATCTTTTAAAAAATTCATTTTTACTACCATTCGGGGCATAGATCCCTACTACCAGCATCTTTTCTCCTTGCCAGTTGATATTGACCCCTATCATCCTCCCTTCCTCATCTTTGAACATTGTTTTAGCTTCTATTTTACTACTAATATACAGTACCACACCTCTTTTCTTTACCCTATCCAGGGTTTCAAACTCATTTCCTAGCCGTTTATTAATCAACACCTTTCTATGCTTTCTGGCCACATGCGTCTCCTGAAGACAGATAATGTCCAAATTTTTCCTTTTCAAACATTGTTCAATTTTATTTCTCTTTTTTTTGTCGTTCATCCCATTTATGTTCCAATTCCAAATTTTTAATCCCATAATGCTTAGCTTTTCCTTTCGTTACTCTTTAGAATCTTCCTATCAGTTATATATTCTCAGAATCTTCCACTTCCTCTTCTTCTTCCTCTCCCGACCCACTCCCCTCCTCTTCTCCCTCCTCTAGCACTCTTGGTTCTCCTGATGGGGCCCTCTCTCCTCTCCCTAATTCTTGCTCCTCCGTTTTTAGCTCCTTGTATTTCCTAAGGAATTTCCCAGTTTCTTCTTGGTTTATAAGCTTATGTCTTTTACCTCTGTATGTAAATGATATCCCTTCCGGGAATTCCCACCTGAACTCAATCTTATTTTTCCTCAATGTCTGCACCAGGGGTTTATAAGAGTCTCTCTTTTTAAGTAATCTAATTGGGATATCTTTAAACAAAATTATGTAATTCCCGTCTATATTCAATCTCTTTTCTCTGTTCCTTTGAAGGATCCTGTCTCTCATTTCTTTATTTTTGAAAGTAATCAAACAGTCACCTGTGAATCTCTTTGCTTTTGTTGCATTGACCCGCATTCTAAATGCGTTCAGTACACTATTGGCCATTTCTTCCACTGATATACCCATCCATTCCGCTAGCTCCTTCGTCAATCTTTCTTTAACATTTTCATTCTGTGTCTCTGAGACCGCTCTCAGCCTCAGGTTCACCCCCCTCTGCCTTAGTTCATTCATCGCTATAATATCTTTTATCTCTTCCTGTGTCCTACTTAACTCCATTACATCTGATTTGATCTTTTCCTTATCCCTCTTAATATCTCTTATCTCCCCCTTTGTCCTTTTTAATCCTTCTTCTGTGAGCTGCGTCCTCCTAGATATTTCTTTTACTTGGCCCTTTAGTTCATTCACAGTTTCCTCCATTTTTTTATCTAATATCCCAATTCTTTTGTCCACCAATTCTAACTTATGCTCTACGTTAGCTTGGCTTTGCTTAATTTCTGCAAACATTTTCAGAATATCCGACTTAAAATCCACCTCCTGTTTCGAGCCCCTCCTCTCTCCTGGGGTTCCCCCATTCGTTCCTTTCTTCCCTGTATGAGACATCTTACCCCTTTATACCTTTATACCCCTCCCTCTCTCCCACCCTCTCTTAGTACCTCCCACTGTTTCTTTATTTTCACTTTTCACTTTCCTTCCTTGCTGGGATTTACATTTACTATCTCTATGTACTCCCCACAAAAAAACACAAATCCATAATCAGTAAAACCATATGCAAAAATCAGGGGCAGAACAGTTGATCCGTAATAGTACGTCGTGTGTCTTCACTATCTCAATCGTAATCTCACTTATCGGCCAGTACTTGGTTCCTGTTGTGAGGATATTTCCTTTAAGTATGTGATGGTCCCAAAAACACACGCTTCTTCTCCTCTCCCGACCCAACTAGTCCTCTATTAGTTAATCCAAGAGCTAGGAAGGCTTCAAAAAGCTCAATAGCAAGGAGGCATTTAAACCTAAAGAAATGAGTGCTGGGTGGTCAGGTAGGGGGGAGGGAGAGAGGGAGGGAGAATGAGTGGGGGGGGGATTAGTCACGACTCACACCATCTCCTCCATCTTATTTTCAAAAGTTCGTCAAGTCAGCACACGATCTCGCTGGTTCTTAAAGTAACCTTAGTCTCTTAAAAATTTAGCGTTTTCTAACCTCAAACCTCCGTCTTCAGATTTAACAGAGGGAATGTGGCTCTACCCAAGCAGTTCCCGATGCAAGCTAGCAAATATCAAAGAACACTGTCCTCTTTTTTCCCTCTTCCCACAAACTTCTCTCTCAGGTTCCAAATGGCGTCTGGTGCTTCTCTTCCAAGATTTCCACTCACATATATAGCATTAAAGCACAAAAGAAGAGAGCGTCCTTTTTCCTACTTTTAACCTCCTGTTCATCAGGGACGCCAGCCCTCTCTTTTCCTGGACCCTTTCCGAGCTCCTCCACTCCTCCACGGTTGTAAATCTTCCTTTGTGTTTTAACGTTTGTTTCTCCGGAGGGGGAGAGAGGGCTTAAAAGGGAACCACGTTACCGCCCGGGCAGATTACTCACTCTCTTTAGCACTGGTTTCTCGCCGCGTTTAAATTGACTTCGGCTATCGACTGAACTCCGTTTTCCTCTCTCTGTTCCCCAAGACTTCCTTGTTGCTGCTCTTAGCTACAAAGTTGCAGGTATCGGGTTTCTTTTTCTTTGAGAGCAAGCCGCTCTCCCTGCAAGCGCAGGGCTTCGCTATTTGAAGGCTAGAAAATGGCTCCTCTAGACCCGCTGGATCTCTCCGCTACACTCTTCGCCTTTCTCGGGTACCTGGTAGCCGGTTTGATCCTTCTTTCGGTCGTACCGAGGACTAGACTCCTTGAACACCCTTCAAAGGAGTTTTGGGGGTCTCCGCGCCCTGGAGACACCCCTATCCCTCAAAATAGCTCGGGTTCTCACCTCACGGTGTAAAACCCTGCTTGCGCTGGGATCGCAGCTGACCGGAATATCAATCTTTTGCTAACAATGCAGGGTGGGGGTGTTGAATGATTGAAATTAAAAAGAAAACTAATCCTGACACGCTGGACTTTTGTGTGTTTGTGCAGCCCCCTGAGCATAAAAATGTAGCACGTCAGGACAAGAGTCCTAACATAGTCTGCCACGGCTTGAGAGTAAGGAGGTGTCTGATTTGTTTTGATACTAGGGTGTCCTTGTGTCCTTCTTTATAGAGGACAGTCCTCTATGTGAAGGGCTGTTTAGTTTTGAAGATGATTAACAATAAGGGAGAGAAGGGGCCTTGGAGTTGACAGCACCTGGACAGTATCAGACTGAGCAGCCAGGAACACAGAACACTTGGGACAGAGTCTTCCCCACAGTGGTGAAATGTGTTTTATTTCTATTACATTATTTCTAAATATGCATCTGTACATATGTTAGCATGTGCAAATTTTATTCAAATCTCTTGCCTTTTTATTTTGGGAGGTGCATTTCCTCATTTTTGGCAAAGTGGCCATCAGATTAGCTAGAAGAGAGCTCAACCGAAATAGGTGTGTCATGTCAGCCTGATGGCCATATAGCCTACGTCTATAGAGGCTTTCTGCTGAGCCACAAATTATTCCACTAAACTTTTGGTCAGTTTGGGTTAATGGGGGGAAATGCAGGATTGTGTTAAACTGGAACACTTAAAGATATGAGATCAGGGAAAGGAGCCATCTTGTTAATAATCTGATAACCCCCAAGTAGTAATTGTTGAAACCACAACAATCCTGCAATGTGTTGGTTTGCTGGTGAGAACTGCACTGTATGTTTTGCCTTTTTTGTTGTTGTTAATGGAGGGTTAAACTGATGGATTTGTAGTAATAATCTTCCTTAAGTATTGCAGAGGAAGGCGACCCCACTGAAAGGCACCAAGCAAATCATTAAGAGGTTAGGAAAGAGGATTAGCCAACAATGTGTGAACTGTATATTTTGGTAATACAAGCTGAGCTTCTAAAACTCTGTAAGTTGGTACAGTTGCTTAGCTTACTGAATACTGTGGTACCTCAGTTTACAAACTTAATCCGTTCCTGAAGTCCGTTCTTAAACCGAATCCGTTCTTAAACCGAGGTGCACTTTCCCTAATGAGGCCTCCCACCGCTGGTGCCCTTCCACTGTTCGGTTTCCGTTTGTAGACCAAGGTAAAGTTCATAAACCGGAACACGACTTCTGGTTTTGTGGAGTTCGAAAACTGAATCGTTTGTAAACAGGACTGTTCTGAAACTGAGGTATCACTGTATCTTTTTTAAAAAAATCCTGATACACCTCTAACTTTCAGACCAATTAAAATCTGTTGCTCTGGGGATGCATAGTTGAAGGAAAGCACAATCTGGCCTCTGCTGTCCACCAGGAGACTAGCTAAGGGCTACTGGGTTGTGCATGCATGCCAAATACAGGGAACCCCACCTGTCCAGATCAGATGGTCCTGCTGAGATGATGTCATTTTAACAACTGCTGCTTGAAACTTGCTGGCTTCCCCATTCCCTCCTCCGTTCCTTTTGTATCATGTCTATTAGATTGTGAGCCTGAAGGCAGGAGTTGTCTCGTCTTTCCATCTCTTAAAACAGTGCACTGTAGCTTGATAATAAACTACAGCGGGCCAAAACCTTGCATTACTAACACTTTTTTAATATGAGATGCTAGAAAACTTGTCAGTCACTACTAGATTTTTTTACCTGTTCATAATTTTTGTACTTCCAAGCTTTTCTGTTCACACATGTACCGTATGTGGAAATATTTCCTGCTGATTTAAATTAATAAACTAATTTAACCTCGTGTGTGTGTGTGTGTGTGTGTGTGTGTGTGTGTGTACGCTTAATGCTCTTGATGTTTCTGCCATGTCATCAGTGTTCATAATGCCATTACATAGGCAGCATAGGCAGGTGACAGCATAGTGAGGAAACGGAGGGAAGAACATGGAAATAGGCAGTGTCTTTGGGATGAGAAGCTCTTCCTTCACACAGGGTGATAGGCGTTGGAGGAGCACAGGTCACAGGCAGTGATGCAAAGAGAACAATGAGTGAAAGAATTCTGAAACTCCTGGAACTGGTACCAATTTGAAAACAAATTGTAGTTATAAAGTAAGCATAGAATAGGTCACTGGGTGAAACCCTAGCCTTGCTGAAGTCTATGACACTTAATTTAATTCCTTTCTACAGCACTTTTTAAAGTATAAATGAAGGCAAATTTGACCCAAGGGCAAAATATAAATAAATATATAGCTCAAGAATACAGCAAGCTGGACTGAAAAATGCAGCAAGAAACACTAGCTGTAATTTGATTTCACAAACGGGGGAAGAAAAGAATGGGGGAATGTTATGCATCATAAACATGGATGTTATTACCTATCTTTTGTACAATTAAAAATCAAAAGGGGAATAAACTCATTTCTGCTGTTTAAACTCATTCTGCCAGCTACTGATGTAAGCAACAGATACTTATCAAACTGCAGGAAAATTTACTCTAGTCATGCAGTAAGACTCAGATGCTTCATAAGGCAATAAAGGACCAATATGATGTGATATCCATCTAGATATGTGCCTGAAAGACCAAGGAAAAGCGTAGGTACATAAGAAAGTTATAAGAAAGCATAATTTACAAAAGCTTTGTGGTGCATGAACAAATTCAAGAGAGCCTTAATTCTGGTCTTAAGCAGCATTTTAAAAATATATATATAATAATTGGATGTTTATGTTATACAGAAGTATTGCAGTGACTTACAGCATATTTTAAAGCATACATTATATTTTAAAACATATAATAAAATATTCATACAAAACCATTCAATTCATTAGCTATATGGAACACCCACACATATAACAGCTGCAGTTTGGGTAGCACACTAGTTGCTAAATTTAAAAATGTTTGTATTAGTTCAGTTGATCTAAAAGTAAAATGCACTGTATCATTCACAAGGTGGCACTCTTATACAATCTTCCAAATGAATTGGAAGTCCCCATTGCAAGCTTAAGCTGCCTAAAATGACACACTCAATAAGCACACGAGACGTAACCGGCTGTGTTCTTAGATAAATAAGGTGTACTATTCATGTATCAAATCATAAATTTCAACGGAAGTAACTCATAAAGTTCAGCTCATAAAGCAGAAGACCCAGTGGATCAGATCAGTTCATGCATGAAAGGTTGTTACAGTTCCACAGAATCCTTTCACAGAGTCTGTTAAGCAAGCTCTGTTTTAGAAGCTGACAACTGTATACTCATCAGGACTCTGGCAGCTGCATTTTGAACCAGTTTCCAGGCTGTCTGTAGAGACATGTAGGGTACCTCACTGAAGACTCGTCTGGACACAACCAGATCATGGCTTACTGTGGCTAGGTGTGCCCTTTTGTGGACCTGAGCCTGCTCCATCACATACAGAAAGTGTATTATGGGAAGTGTGTGCCCCCCGCAATTCATAACTTTGGTTTGTTTATTTAGGGGTGGGGGTTAATATATTTTATAGCACCTCTCTTGATATGAACCTATCCTTAGACCTTCACCTCTTCCTGCTGCCCCTGAAGGCCCCTGTGAGGCACCCGAAGGATGTTATTTCTTCTCTCAGCCATTTGATGGGTGGTGACAATTTTGCTGCCTGTTGGTGGTATGCTATATCCTTGCTGCTGCTTATTATATGTCATGTGGATTTCCGTTTAAATATTTTATTTATTTAATATTTTGTACTTTTACTAACTTTGCTTATGCTGCGTACAGGGCCAGATTTAGGTCTGATGAGGCCCTAAGCTACTGAAGGTAATGGGGCCCAGCTGTCCTTTGTCAACAACAAATTGTCGCTGTTTTTTGTGCGGAATATATGTTATATGGTAACCTAACAGGTGCCTAAAGCCATTTGCACATAACAAATAGGAGCCTAAGGTAAAGGTAAAGGGACCCCTGACCATTAGGTCCAGTCGTGGCCGACTCTGGGGTTGCGGCGCTCATCTCGCTTTATTGGCCGAGGGAACCGGCGTACAGCTTCCGGGTCATGTGGCCAGCATGACTTAAGCCGCTTCTGGCAAACCAGAGCAGCGCACGGAAACGCCGTTTACCTTCCTGCCAGAGCGGTACCTATTTATCTACTTGCACTTTGAGGTGCTTTCGAACTGCTAGGTTGGCAGGAGCAGGGACTGAACAACGGGAGCTCACCGCGTCGCGGGGATTCGAACCGCCAACCTTCTGATCGGCAAGTCCTAGGCTCTGTGGTTTAACCCACAGCGCCCCCCGCGTCCCTACACAACACAAAACACTGTTGCTGTATGTAGGTTTTATTTTATTTGTTTTTTATCTTATATTTTGGAAATGTACATCCAGTCCCCCACCCCCACCCCTTTAAATATTTTGGCCCGCCTATGCTCTCTGCATTTTGCAAGCCGCTGGGCGAAGCCTTCTGCGTCAAGCTCCTCAAAACACCCTTCGCGGCGGAGGGAGCAAATTCCAACCCAACTCGCCCGAGTAGACGAGCCTGGGCTGGACTCTCCTGCGCGGCAATGGGAGCCCGCCGAGCACAGCGGAACTCCTTTGCCCGTGACGCGCTCGCGAAGTTTATTCCAAAAGCCCGTTTTGCAGGCGAGGGTAGAGGCGGCGGCGGCGCAACCGTCAGCCGCTTGAGGAGCCCGCAGTCGGCTGGTGGCACCGGCTTCCGACGGCTCCTTCCCCGCGAGAGAAGCCTCCCGGCTTTGCCCCCTGGCGGAGGAGGGCGGCGGCGGCTGCGAGCGGGCTGGCTGGCTGGGGCGTGAACCGGGAAGCGCCCGGCGCTGAGGGCAAGAGGGCGAGGAGCGCCGTGGATTTCCTCGTCCGCCACCTGGGACAGCAAGAGTCCCAGCAAGACGGGGAGATGATGGTGCGGGCGGCCTGCAACAGTGAGTAGCCCCCCACCTCCACCCCCCCCGACCTTTTCTGGCCTTTTCGTTATTTCTAATCGACCTGTTTCCTTGTCAGAGGCTGCGCAAACTTCCGCGGTTGCTGCGGCGCTTTCCTGATGTCGAGACTCGACCCATCTGCTCCCGGGAGCCCAAACTTATTTGCAGCGCTAGGGTGTTTAAAAAGCGCGCCTCTGAGCACGCACAGAGTGCTTTCTCCTCGCTGTTGAGCGGTCGCGGCTCATCAGGGACTGGGCAAGGCGGGATATGAGGGGGAAGAAGCTCTGTCCCCGTCACGTTTAGAAATTAACCTCCATAACACAGAAGGATTCCCCCCCCCCCCCCAGTCTGCAACTGGGTGCCAGGAACCTGACAGCTATAATGTGGGAGGCCCCACCTACTCCTCATGGGCTCTATTTGAATTTGCATGATATCCCTTAGGTTAAAATAGAGGTTTATTCAAGCAGAGGCTTAATGTGCTAAAAGGTTGGAGACTGAACTGTTAGAATCCAGTACTAAAAATCTGTCAAAAATGTATAACTTGCTGTTGAAATGGAATACACAAGATGAAACAGTTAAATCAGCAATGATTAAGTGGGCTCAGGATATTGGTCATAACATTATGTTTGCTGACTGGGAAAAGTTGTGGACCACCGGGATGAAATTTACGGCATGTAATGCCCTAAGAGAAAATATTATGAAAATGATTTATAGGTGGTACATGACCCCAGTCAAGCTTGCAAAAAATTATCACCTGCCTGATAACAAATGTTGGAAATGCAAAGAAAATGAAGGTACATTCTTTCACCTTTGGTGGACGTGCCCAAAGATTAAGGCGTTCTGGGAAATGATCTATAATGAATTGAAAAAGGTATTTAAATATACCTTCCTGAAGAAACCAGAGGCCTTTCTCTTGGGTATTGTTGGCCAAGGGGTGTTAAAGAAGGACAGAACATTTTTCATGTATGCTACAACAGCAGCAAGAATACTCATCGCAAAGTATTGGAAGACACAAGATTTACCCACCCTGGAAGAATGGCAGATGAAGGTGATAGACTATATGGGCCTGGCAGAGATGACGAGCAGAATCCGAAACCAGGGAAGAGAAACAGCGGAAGAAGATTGAAAAAAATTTAAGGACTATTTAAAGAAATATTGCAAAATCAATGATTGTTAAAATGACGCTGGATTTGAAAACATGTGGTTATTAGCGGTAATGGATAAGTTAAAGAGAAAAAGTAAGATTAAAATTAAGTCAAAATTAAGGGAAGGATTTGCTGAACAATTAATTAGAAATTGGAATACAGAAAGGGGAGGTATGAGGAAGTCGAGAAAGTAAGATATAAGAAATTAAGGGTTGAAATTATACGTGTTTTTATGTTTGTTTTGTTTATTGTATAGTTTTGTTTTGTTTTTGTTGTGATAAAAAACTTTTGAAACTTTTAATAAAAAATTATTAAAAAAAAAAATTAATGTGCTAAAAGGTTGAGAACCTCTGTTTTAACTTAAGGGACATTGTGCATCAGGGGTGCCAACTTGAATAAGATATTGTGGGGCCCAGTTAAGCCTCACCCCAGATAATCAATCACAAGATGTGGCAGACACTATTTGAATGGCAATGCCCATCAACTTGGAGGGGCGGCCTGTGTTGCAATTTGTGAGCCAAATGTCTAGCTAATGATTCTGTAGCAATTCCCTTCAATGTTGCAGAACAAAGATTGTATGGGTGCATTATATTGCTCTATTTCCTGAATTATTCTTGACAACATTTTGTGTGCAACTTGGGAGTTGTCAGCTCTCCTAAATCCTTCAGCTATCCACGCACTACAGAACAAAACGTCCTGTAAGCAATAATATTTATTATTTCCTTCATGGGGTGTGCCCAAGCTGCAATATTGTTTCTGAGCACTTTTAAATAATAATTTTGTCGTTGTTGTTGCTGAGTAATTGAGTGCTCTCTGCTTCAGTCTGTCTCCTGAACCTTTCTATATACAGTGGTACCTTGGGTTACATACACTTCAGATTACATACGCTTCAGGTTACAGACTCCGCTAACCCAGAAATAGTACCTCGGGTTAAGAACTTTGCTTCAGGATGAGAACAGAAATTGCGCAGTGGCGGCAGCGCGGCAGCAGCAGCAGGAGGCCCCATTAGCTAAAGTGGTGCTTCAGGTTAAGAACAGTTTCAAGTTAAGTCCGGACCTCCGGAACGAATTAAGTACATAACCAGAGGTGCTAGTGTATAACTAAGCTTTGTGTTCCCCTGCCTTCAAAGTGGATAGAATTTGAAGGCACAGGAGCTTCTCTGGGAGCTATTAAGCTTGCAATATCGCAGACAAATAGGCCCAGGAGCTTTTGTGGGGATATTAAAGGAATTCACTTTATTCATAATCCCTTATGAGGGCAGGAGCAGGCCTTGACTCTAGTTCTTTCGTATCTTAAGAAATGGTATATTTGGGTTTCTAAAGGGGTATTGGGTCTGAAAAGGTTTAAGACACCTGATCAAGAACCCTATCTGAAGAGTTCTGGGTTGTTGTTTTCAGAGGCTGAGCTGGCCTGAAATCTGCTGGATCATGAGCCAGTCTAAGCTGTTGTGTGTTGACATTGAGCCAGATCGTCCTGCCCACCCTCTCCCACTGCTGTTTCTGGGAGCATCCGTTCTGTGGATGTGGCCATACTGCTCCATAAAGCCCCACTAGTGGTTGGTGGATGTTTGATTATGCCCTATGTAGCAAACAAATCACTGTCTTTGTATATATGAATCAGGATGGATGAACGATATTGTGCGCTATATCCTGCATTGGCATTTCTATAATTCATCTAGGGATAGATTCCTCTCTTCATTTCAGAACGCCCTAGAAGGGCAATGATATGTTTTCAGAACTAGATGGTTGCTGGCCATTGTAGAAAAGTTGGCCACCATAAGGTAGCTTTATGTGCTCTAGCAGTGAGAAAGTTATGGGCTACTTTTTTAAAACCCAAAACCGTATTGACTGCCAAGAAGGTTTTATTTAATGTAAGTGACTTGAAGAACTTCTACAGTTTCAAATTTTGATAACTTGCACTTCTGAAAATGTATACGTTTACATTACTCTTGGATTGACTTGTTTATATTTGTAAGTTACATTGCAAAGGCATATTGCTGCAAAGGGGGGGCAGAATCTGGCTGGCTAGCTTTTTGGTAGTGCCTTGAGGGTCTCATAGTTGTGTACATTACAAGGCAGAAGAAAGTGATGAGTGAGCTCTTTGTAACCCTCCATAATGAGTAAATGCCTAGCATGTACAGTGGTACCTCGGGTTACAGACTCTTCAGGTTACAGACTCCACTAACCCAGAAATAGTACCTCGGGTTAAGAACTTTGCTTCAGGATGAGAACAGAAATCGTGCTCCGGCGGCACAGAGGCAGCGACAGGCCCCATTAGCTAAAGTGGTACCTCAGGTTAAGAACAGTTTCAGGTTAAGAACGGACCTCCAGAACGAATTAAGTTCTTAACCGGAGGTACCACTGTAATTAGGTTTGTGGAGAGCTAACATTTACTCTGTAGAAGCTGGAGTGTTAAGCTGACAGTGATAGTGATAGCGTGTGTGCTCCAAAGAAGAGAATATGAAGAAAAGTTATGCTGGCAAATATATTTGCTGGCAAGGCTTAAACTCCTTGTGTAACTTCGTGAGTAGCATGTTGTACAATCAATTTAAGAAAATGTGTGGAATGCTTGAAGGCTGTAGATATGCAATAAATATTTCCATAATGATTTGTGGCTGGAGTTTGATATCTATATAAATTCATAATGCCTAAATTCATAATGACTATGTACTATGTCCTATAGCAAGGGTGGAGGACCTTTTTTAGCCCGAGGGCCACATTACTTTCTGGGCCCTCTTCCAGGAGGAATCCACATGCCAGTGGTGGGTAGGGCCAGAGCAAAACTGGTCAGGGCAGTGAATATATGGTACATTTTACCTTTGTATAATAGGCTGGTTTCTACATATACCCCCACAATGCCCTCTATCCTCTATTTAGGCAAGCTAGGCACATGATTAGAATTCAAAGACCCATTTGAGAAAGGCAAGTACACTTGAGCAGAGTGCAAAGCATGACTGTGGAAAGGGTGTGTGACCTGGGGAGGAGGGCCAGACAAAAGAGGCCTAGATTGGCATCTGAGGTTCCCATCCCTATCCTAGGAAATCAAGGTAATGAAGAAGAAAAAAGAGCAAGTATTCCAAACAGCTGGACCATAAAGAAGGCTGATCCCCGAAGAATTTATGCTTTTGAATTACGTTGCTGGAGGAGACTCTTGAGAGTTCCATGGACTGCAAGAAGATGAAACCTATCCATTCTGAAGGAAATCAGCCCTGAGTGCTCACTGGAAGGACAGATCCTGAAGCTGAGGCTCCGATACTTTGGCCACCTCATGAGAAGAGAAGACTCCCTGGAAAAGACCCTGATGTTGGGAAAGATGGAGGGCACAAGGAGAAGGGGACGACAGAGGACGAGATGGTTGGATAGTGTTCTCGAAGCTACCAGCATGAGTTTGACCAAACTGTGGGAGGCAGTGGAAGACAGGAGCGCCTGGCGTGCTCTGGTCCATGGGGTCACGAAGAGTCGGACACAACTAAGCAACTAAACAACAACAAATTCCAAACAGACATTGTTCAACCAACATAACTGCCTTTAGGTGGACACCACACGGTATTTTAGCTCAGCTGGTAAGAGCACAGTGCTGATAATACCAATGCCATGGGTTTGATCCCCATATAGGTGCATATTTTGGCATTGCAGGGTGTTGGACTAGATGATCCTTCAGGTCCCTTCTAACACTTCAGGTTTTTTATTCTATGCAGTATATAGGACTTCCTGGTTCACTGGGTGAAAAGTTTTGTCTCTTACATTTCAGGGTAAAATCATGACTGTTTATGGGTTTATGGGATTAGAGTAGAGGCAATTGTATTTCATCCAGCAGAGCTTTACTGCTACCGAAGGCAAATGAGCATAATGGTCACAAATCCAATACAGTGGTGCCTCGCAAGACGAAATTAATCCGTTCCGCGAGTCTCTTCGTCTTGCGGTTTTTTCGTCTTACGAAGCACGGCTATTAGCGGCTTAGCGGCTATTAAAGGCTTAGTGGCTTTAAGAAAAAGGAAACAAACTCGCAAGAACTCGCAAGACGTTTCGTCTTGCGAAGCAAGCCCATAGGGAAATTCGTCTTGCGGAACGACTCAAAAAACGGAAAACCCTTTCGTCTAGCGAGTTTTTCGTCTTGCGAGGCATTCGTCTTGCAGGGCACCACTGTACATTCAGGATTGGCACTGTCCATAAGAAATCCAGTTGCAGCAGAACTAACTTAAACTTGCAATAACTTATAATAAGTCTAAACCTTAACACTAAGCATATTATGTACAGAACACCACACCAGAAGGAAAAGAGATAGAAAGAGAAACCCAGGCTCCTTCTGGCCTTACTTTTATAGTCAGCATGACCTTGACAGAAAGAGATAAGAGAACCAGTTTAAGCCAACTGTACTCAGCTTCTCTGAAGGAATAACACAAACATCATGAACCTTCTGCTTGCTTCTTTCACGCAGAGAAGCTTCCAGAACCCTCTTGAATTAAGTGGAATAGGAAAGTTCTCTACACATCAGATCAATACTTTCTGCACTAAGAAATGTAAACAGAAGAACTGTTTTGGGTAGCAGAAGGTTTGCTATAAAGGAACAGGAAGGCCAGAGGATTATCCCAATGTGACAGTTTTGCTAGACATGTTTCAGACACTTGCATCTTCTCTGTTTCGGAATCACTTGCAGCAACCATCATCAACATAGCTGGGGCTATGGGAGAAACAGTACCTTTTGGGGGCGTTAATGATGTGAACTCAGGTTTTATATTTGTGTGAATAAACCATATGTCACAGCCTCCGCTGTGCCTCATTTCCAAAGGAAGCACAAACTCTGGTGAACTGCATGGAACTCATGGAATCTCGCACTGCCTGGCGATTGGGGTGGCGTGCAACAATATTTTGTGGCTCAGTGAGCTTGGCAGTTGCCACTTTTCCTTCTGAATGTATATAGATTGTCTCGACTGTCATGAAAATGTTTGTTAATTTTTTCAGATTTTATGAAGTTAGGAGGGTTTATCTTTGCAACTGTCTGTGCCTGGTACTTTGGATCGCTATTGGCATCTATTATACCTGAAGACTCCTTAGCATCAGCTTTTGATGACCTTCAGAACATTGCTGAGAAACCAAAACTTAAAGGTATGTGATCACATTCTCCTGGATGTATTTTAATATTCTAAGGCACATGGTTATTTAAGTAGAAGTTTTGTAAAAAAAAAAAAATGATGACTTCTGTTTCATGTGCTACCCAAGTAAAAATGGTCTGATTATTTAGTAGAGTAAATCCCACCCCTTCAGACTGTAAGAATAGTTCTTTGCCTCTACCTGAAATATGCAATCATTGCTGCACCACATCTGCTCTCTACATCTCCTTGATTATTAAAGGAAGCACCCGACCTTAACATTTACCTCAGTCTTTCCTCACCCATGTTCCAGTTCACTGACTGCAAAACATTGAGGGTGATCAGATAAAATATCTGGGTTGGCAGCAGCCATAGGTTTGAGGAAACTATATTGTTTGACATCAGCACTGGTTAAGATGACTTGTCACATGAAGAAGAAAAACCTGCTATACTTAACAGTTATAATTTACAACATGACAAAATAAATGTTGGCTGCAATCCAAAGTGGAGTTAAACATGGTCAGACCAAACAAAAAAAATTCCTTCCAGTAGCACCTTAAAGACCAACTAAGTGAGTTCTTGGTATGAGCTTTCGTGTGCATGCACACTTCTTCAGATACACACGCGTGTATCTGAAGAAGTGTGCATGCACACGAAAGCTCATACCAAGAACTAACTTAGTTGGTCTTTAAGGTGCTACTGGAAGGAATTTTTTTTGTTTTGACTATGACAGACCAACACGGCTACCTATCTGTAAATGGTCAGACCAATTACCGATAATTTTAGTGGACATTAGTATGCTTAGTTGTATGTTGGGCTTCAACTATGAATGATGGTTGCCCAGTGTTCAAAGGCCTTCCTATCTAATGTACTTTTCAGCACCACTCCCGAAAAGACTGAAATGTGACCACTGGTCTCCATGTTCGCCTGGGAGCTATGCTTATCGCATACTCAGTGGTGGTGGTCAGAAGTCCATCGCCAAGATCTGTTTTGAAGATCAGCTGTGAGTACTGAACAACACTTAAGGCCAGCTTTGCCATTTATTTATAACAGAGTCCATTGGACCTCCAGTGGTAGTTGTAGGGGTATGAGAAGGTAGGAAGTTTTAACACTATTAAAACTAGGGAGGGGCCATAGACAATCACTCCAACTGCTGCATGCCTTTCCTCTCCATCTGTAGGTGTTTCACTGTACAAGTATAGACACAGTATATTTTTAATTCAAGACATTCCTCCCTTAAATTTCATGCATTCCTTTTGGGGGGAAAGAGGGCCCTTTTGGGGGAACTGTACCAAACTCCCCAACCACCTTGACTTGGGCCTTTGGGGAATTAATATATAGACAGTCATGGACAAAAGTGGGTTGTTGTTTTCCATTAGTGCATTGATGCTACAATCCTAAACATGCTTAAGGTAGGAGTAAGTTCTATTGAAAAAGGTGAGACTTGCTTCTAAATAGACTACCCACCCTACACCTGATGTGAAACGTGGCAGAAGGTGAGGGCAGTAATTTCAAGGAAACCACTGGGAGCTTAAAGTGAGCTTTTTAATGATTCCTTTGCACACCCAATTTCCATCATGGGTATTGCAAGTACTGTATACCTTGTTTCAGCAGGGGAAAGCAGTTTCCATTGAAACCACTGTTAAAATGAGGGGGGGTAGGGTATCCATTTTAGCAGTGTTTCAACAGAAGTTTCAAAGAGCAGCATGGAACTGTTAGAAAGCCTTATTGCAAACAAAGGACAGTGAGTGGGCTGATTTAAAGAGCAGTGCGGGGCTGTTTGCAAAAGGGCTTTCGAAAAGCCCCACACTGTACTTCAAAGTCCTGACAGAGTGGGGACAGAGTTTAACATCACCCTCTACTGTTATCTCATTATTAAATACCACAGGAAAGCACCTCCTGTCTGCCATATTTCCCAGATAAACACTTTGTGTTTCCATTTCAGACTTATGAGCAAAGAAAGTAAAAATGTTGGAAGAGGAATAAATGTTGCCATTGTGGACTGTGAGTAAAAAGACACAATCCTGTATGTGCTTTTTTTAATAAAAAAAAATGCTATGTCAAAGTGGCTATGAGACTGAACCAAGAAAGCAACACTGGGAATCTCGTCTCTGCCATTAACTCACTCTGGTGGCCTTGCCTTGGCCTGTCTGCCATGATTGCCATAAGGATTCCTGAGCTACTGTCTTGAAAGTGTTTGAGCACTCATTAAAAGTGCTCTTTAAAGGCTTTAGTGGCCATTATAAAATGTATAATTTACAACAGTAATACCTCACCTGCTTTGTCTCATTTATAGTGCTTATCATAGATTTTCCTGAGTGCTCTTCCTTTTGCACACAACACAACTTGTAATTCAGTGAGTTTTGTAAGGAGCCATGGATTCACAGAATCATAGAATTGTAGAGTTGGAGTGGACCACGGGGATCATCTCGTGTCCAACCCCCTGCGATGCAGGAATCTTTCCTCCAACATCGGCCTCGAACCCACTACCCTGAGATAAAGAGTCTCATGCTTTATCAACTGGACTTTAACTTTTTGTTTGGATCTTAGGATTTATATCATTATAGATTAGGTGATTCCTTAGATAGAAACTTAGCAGTGTAACTGAAATTTGTTTATTTTTGGTATCTTCCCTGCCAACTTTTGCAGTGGTCTATACCAGGAGTGGGACGCAGGTGGCGCTGTGGGTTAAACCACAGAACCTAGAACTTGCCGATCAGAAGGTTGGCGGTTCGAATCCCTGCGACGGGGTGAGCTCCTGTTGCTCGGTCCCTGCTCCTGCCAACCTAGCAGTTCGAAAGCACGTCAAAGTGCAAGGAGATAAATAGGTACCGCTCCGGCGGGAAGGTAAATGGCATTTCCGTGCGCTGCTCTGGTTCGCCAGAAGCAGCTTAGTCATGCTGGCCACATGACCCAGAAGCTGTACGCCGGCTCCCTCGACCAATAAAGTGAGATGAGCGCCGCAACCCCAGAGTCAGTCACGACTGGACCTAATGGTCGGGGGTCCTTTACCTATACCAGGAGCAGGGATTTATTTATTTTTGGCTCTGGGATCTTTATCTGGCCTCACCCCACCGACCAACTTTAGCAGGTGGGTGGGACAATCCATTTGTCAGTCTCATGTCACTTAGATGTCACATGATTGTCAGGTGGATTGTCCCCCCCCACACACACACACACCTGTCAAAATCGCTTGTATTCTCCATGATCCTGTTTCAGCATGGGAGAGCAGGGACTGAGCACTCTTTGCAGCACTTTCTTCCACCCTTTTAAATATCACAGCTGGAACAATCTCTCTCTCTCTCTCTCCCAAGATCACAATGTGTAAGATAGCAGTGTCTCACACAAAATGTAACTGACCTGTAGAAAAGACTCTATGAACTGAAAACAAAGACGCTGTGTGTACCTTTCTTATCTGTGGAAATCTTTCAATAAAAACATTAAGCGGGAGGGACGGGGACAGACGACTGCTGCAAAGGGTGTGTGCTTTAAGTCAGTCCCCGCTATATCACACCTGTGCACTGGAGAATGGAGCTGAGCCACAACACAAGTGCCTGTTTCCTCACTGCTGGGTGACAGAGCAGTTTTTGTCAGAGCTGGTGTCTAAAGTAGACATAAGCTCCAGCATCAGGGACAGTGCTGTCTTGCAGCAGTGAAGAGAACAAAACACCAATAAAAGCAAACAGACCGATTTGTTTTGTAAAGCCTTCCCCATGCTTATCCTTTGGGGAGGTTGGAGGGATCAACGCAGGGTGGACTTTCCAAAAAGGTCTCACACATCAGCTGAACATCATCAGTGGCACCATCTGATTGGTTTGGGGAGAAAGGCCTCATGGGCCAAATTGGACCCACTGGTGAGCCTGGATTGACTAAAGGCCAGAGGTGCCCACCCTGCCTACACATAGATGCACAGACCAGCATACATGGTGCATGATGTGTGCTTATTGCCCTCTTCATTCTAAACTAAATATTTTTGTTTGGGAGATGTTGGAAACATTTTTTTCTGTCTTGTTTTCTTTCATTTTTTGTAATGCATTCTCTTTCTTACAGATAACACTGGGAAGCTTGTTGATGCAAAATCTTTTGACATGTGGCAAGGAGGTAAGAGGCATGTCTATGTTCAATATTGTTATAAAAGTGTCTGCCAAAAACCCTCATGCAGTTATGACACTTATGCAATATCAGAGAGTAGAGCATGTCTACAGCAGATTGTTTGGATCATGGACATACGACTCAGCCTTTACTGAGGCTCCCATCCCAAGCACTTTCTCTATATTGCTCCTTTTCCTTCAGTGGAAGAGAGACATTGAGTTGGAAGGCAGAGTTTTGGGGGAAAGGGATGTCAGGGGAAGGGAGAAGTTTGTTGGATCTGAGACCACCCTGTTCTAGCCATGAGTGAAACTTTACTCAAAGTTTTCTTGGGTCCCGCCTTGTCCAAAAAGAGCAAGAATACAATGTTTGAGGGGGAAATAGCACATTTATGTAGGTTTCTCTCCCCACTGCCATTAACAGCATTCTCCAGACCACTGGCTGATTTTGTCCAAAAAGCACCCCAGAAATCTCTGCTCCTGATGGTGACCTATGATGATGGAAGCTCAAGGTAAGCAAACAGATTTATCGCCCTGTTTTTAACATAGCTAGTGCTTTCACTTTTCAGACTTTGAGAAATAAGATAGCAAAATATGTGGTGATATGATAAATTTTACCTCCCATCTTACCAAATACACTTGAATTTTCCTATACAGTATACATACATGGACCCCTTGGAGGCCACAGTCTGGTGTTCATGTCATATTTTGAGGAATGTGTTAAATATTGGCTTCAAAACTCATTTCCTCAAACAGTGGTTTAAAATTCTAAATTTATTTTTTAATATTTATTTTTCTTTTATTTTTAATTATATAGCACCACAACAAACAACAGGTTATAAAATACACTGAGACAGAGGGTATCTTGGGGCATTGTAATGTAAGAACTCTAAGATTTCTGTATGATCCGGATACAGTCTTACCTCAGAAATCAAACAGAATCCGTTTTGGAAGTCCGTTCAACTTCTGAAACGTTCGACTTCCAAAGTGTGGCTTCTGATTGTCTACAGGAAGCTCCTGCAGCCAATTGGGAACTATGGAAGCCCCGTCAGACATTTGGCTTCCAAAAGAACATTAGAAAACCAGAACAATCACTTCCGATTTTCGATCGTTTGGGAGCCGGAACGTTTGACTCCCACAGCGTTTGGGAGCCGAAGTATGACTGTAATTAACTTGTAAACTTTACTTAGACTTCTAGAGCATCACCTGGTAGCATCATGACTGATGTGAATGAATTAAATATTCAAATATATATATATATTGGGGGGGGGGGTGGAGCAGGAACATAGGGGAACTGAGTTCCTTTATCATTTTTTGAATTAAATAATTAATTTTTTTGTCCGGGGGTTGGGGCTGGAATGATATACACTCAATGCCTGAGCCAAAAATCCACCTATATCTCTAACCACTAAAGTTGTGGCCATTTGTAATCCAGATTGTAATCCAGTCTGCTTGAGTTTATTAATCACATCTTACATTTAGCCACTGCCTGGTGTGTGTGAGTGTGGCAGTGCAATTGGGCCCTAAATAAACAAACAAACTTACTTCGTGTTGAGTACCCCCTCCTTTCCCCCCAGAAAAAAAAAGCACTGGATATATTTGTGCAATCATTAGTTTTGTCCGTTTGCATAATTTTAAAGCAGGAACACAATAGTTCTCTGATGCAGAAACTTGATAACTGATGTTGGCTTTTTTGGATCCTTTGTTCCTAAGGGATTGCCAACAACTTGTTCATGTTATTATGTATTTTAAGAGTGGCTTTAACAGAATAAATAAGACTGATAGTGTTGCAAGCAAGTGATAAGGTGATGCATATATACTTGGAAATGAATCCATTGGATTCAGTGGGATCTTTTTCTGAGTAGACATGCTTAGGATTGTGCTATTAATGCTCTTTATTTCTATGTGCTAAAGGAAAGCATTTTAGGAAGAAATGAAATCTGAATAAGAATATTGGAAGAAATCTATCCTATCCTATTCAGACTTTAGCATTTAGCAAACATGAGTTGTCAAAGGTACAAAATTCTTTCTCTCTCACATAGGTTAATGGAGGATGCGAAAAAGGCAATAGCAGATCTAGGAAGTAAAGAAATAAGGAATTTGAAATTCAGGTCAAGCTGGGCCTTTATAGCAGCAAAAGGTTTTGAACTGCCAGCCGACACACAAAGGGAAATGGTAAGACTTGTTTAAATTAAGAGACTCAAAAATGTATATGGATGTAGATAACGCTTGCTAGAACTGCAGAACTTTAAATACTGATGTGTTTCATATAGTCTAGCTACGTTCTACGCTGGACATCCAAACAAATGAAATAAAAGCTGTCCACATTGGCTAACTTACAGTAATGGAACCATAGAATTATAAAGTTGATCTAGTACAACCCCCTCCAATGCGGTAATCTCAACCAAAGCATCCCTGAAAGATGGCCCCTCCAACCTCTGCTTAAAAATCTCCAATGAAGGAGAGTCCACCAGCTTTTGAGGGATTCTGTTCTCCTGTCAAACAGCTTTTACTGTCAGAAAGTTCTTCCTGGTGTTTAGCTGGTATCTCCTTTCTTGTAACTTGAATACATTGGTCCGAGTCGTCCTCTCTGGAGCAGGAGAAAACAACCTTGCTTCATCTTCCATGTGACAGCCCTTAAGGTATTTGAAAATAGCTTACCATATCCCCTCTCAGTCTCTTCTTTTTATCAGGCTAAACAGGCCCAACTCCCTCAACCGTTCCTCAGAAGTCTTGGTTTCTAGACACTTTATCATAGGGTCACCCTCCTCTGCACACAGTAACTTAACTAATATTATGAGATTAAGTGAAGGAAGGCGACGGAATGATTTATTTATCACTAATCTTTTAGTTTATTTGTTCTTGATTTTGCAGTAATGTGGGTTGAAAATACTTCCAGTGCTTTATTTTCCTGTGGAAATCTTTCTGCCTCGTAAGTTCTTTACTAAGAATGAGTGCAAATAATAATTAGGCAAGCTTGGCAGTAACAAAGCTTTTTGCTTTATTTATCAAATATAAATAAAATAAGAATGCAAAATTGGATTACTCTCTAGTGCATCAGAAACTTTTCCAGGGCAAACTGAAAATTACCAATTCAGGTTTTTTCCCCAGAAAACCCACTTCACTGTGTATTCATGTAAATATAGTTCAAGATATTACTCTCGATCGTTATATTATTTTGGACACTTTAAATACTTCGAATAAGACTGCATTGCTTCAATATTAGATAACCTGATACTTGGATATACCATGTCTTCATACTTTCTTGTCCTTTACAGTAGAACCTCTACTTACGTCCCGCTCTACTTAGGCCCGTTCCAAGTCACGACCGCAGCAAATCCGGAAGTAAATGCCGGGTTTGCCGTGATTTGCGTATGCGCAGAAGCGGCTGCCGCCAAATGCGCCTGCGCACAAGGGCACTTCTACCAGCAACCCGTTTCGCCATAAGGACGGGCCTCCAGAACAGATTGTGGTCATGGGTAGAAGTTCCACTGTATATCTTAAATTGAAAGCACTTCCCTTTTTTTTTTTTTTTTTGTTCTTTTTAAATCAAGTACTTTTGTTGTAAAAATGAGAAACTGTTCTGTGAATATATTTGTGCATGTTCCTCCCTACTCTGTGGCATCCTGACCCTGTGGTGCTGATGAGAGTGAGCCAGGTCATTGGAGCAAAGAACCATTTGTGCTATTGCTGAAGCCTATTCTCATTAAATTGGAGTTAAATTAATTCAGCTAAATGGACATCCAGCCTCTTTCATACAATATATTATCATCCACTTTTGTAACAGTTTGCTTTAAAATCAGAACAGGGCCTTATTAGTTTCGCATCTTTACCATATACCACTTAATTGTCTGATTTCTTTCTGCTACTTAGTATGTCTAGCTGCAGAAACAAAATAGAATTAAGATGTTGCAAAAAAAGAAAGAAAGAAAGAAACCTACCAAAACATTAACTCTTAAAGTCCAAGATTAAGCTCCATATTCCCTTATTAGGAGGTGGTCCTTTGAATTAATAGGCAATTACAGTCAATATTTGCTTTAGTTTTTTTAAAAAACAAAAACACCCTGAGAAAGTTTATCAATTCACTTTCTAAATTCGTTTCGGTTGCTTCACTATCTCCATCCTGCATGTCCTTAAAAAACTCTGGCTAGGTATCATGGCCTATACACCCCCCAAATGTATCACATGATCAAAAGAGTTTACTCTCGTGTCAGCTCCTCTCTGCTCTACTCCAGAGGCTCCTCAATTTTAAAGGGAGAGGAAGCTGGAAGTGTTTTCAGTCCTGGCTCCTGTCAAACAGACGCTTATATCAAAGATGCCACAATATATGGCATACCCCTTAGCAGGAGTGCTCCTGTTTAGATATTTGCCCCAGGATAATATAAGGTAGCTAGGAGGATCCAGCCTGCCAATTGACTTTTCTTTCCTTCCTGGTCTCTCTCCATTTTTTGAACGTACAGTCGTACCTTGGCTCCTGAACACCTTGGGAGTCGAACGTTCCGGCTCCTGATCAAAAACCGGAAGTGAGTGTTCTGGTCTTTTTTTTGGAAGCCGAATGTCCAGCATGGCTTCCGCTATTGTTTCCGGCACGTCTGTGCAATCGGAAACCAATCGGAAACTTTGCCTTGGTTTCCGAACATTTCGGAAGTTGAACGGACTTCCGGAACGGACTCCGTTCGACTTCCAAGGTACAACTGTAATGTCAAAATACAGATACATTGTAGTAGACATTATAGAGGAATGCTATGAACTGGACATGGGGCTGTCCTTTCTGACGATACCCAAACATATAATACCTAGTTTTTTGCCTGAATATTCTCGGTCAGAAGTGGAAAGTGGTTGTTGTCAAACATGATCTCAATTGTGGGTCCCCAGTTTGGCAAATACCTTTGCCAAAGCTATCCCACTTAGCAGCACACTCCCAAGCCCTTTTGTTGGAGCCAAAAACTATGTCGTTCACATGAACTGACCTAGATAAATCAGCTTTAGCGTTTTCTTTTCTCCATAAGCTTAGTGATAAAAGGGGTGGGTTGCTTCCATTGTGTACTTTGGAACATAGGAAGCTGTCCTATGCTGACTCAGATCATTGGTCCATCTAGCTCAGTATTGTCCACACTGACTGGTAGTTGCTGTTTATGGTTCCAGACAAGAGTTATTCCCAGCCTTACCTGGAGATGCCAGGAATTGAATCTGGGACCTTCTGCATGCAAGGGACATGAGCTGCAGCTCTTCCCCATTCCAAAGTGCCCCCCCCCACTTGTGGCTGATTGGAAGCCACACTATTTTCTCTTGTTATGGCAATAATAGATAGATTTTCACAATTAAATTATTTTGAAGCCATAAACTGAATTGCTATTTATATGTCTCTTTTAAACAGATCAACCACTCTGATGCGAAAAAGAATCGATATAATGGCTGGCCAGCTGAAGTCCAGATAGAAGGCTGTATTCCAAAAAACTAACGGTCTGGATTCTCCAGTTAAGATGTATCAACAAAGGAGTGCACTGCATTTTCACCACATGATCTCAGAATGATTTGTTTGCCATGCTTAGGAATGTCTTTGGCCATGAAATTGCCCATACTTTTTCGCAATACTATGAGCTGAGTACAAATGCAAGGGGATTGTGGCTGCTTAGTTCATTCCCCGGCTCTCCTGTTCTCCTGCTGTGAGTTAAGCACATCACACAAACCCGGGCTCATGGTTTGTCAGAGATATAAACCCAAGAAAAACCTTGGATAGAACGTGGTTTGTCTGGAGCAGGACAAACCGTGAGGCCAGGTGTGGGCAACACACTGACTTTGCAAAGCACTGCAGCAGAGCAGGAGCACTATCTTCTCTCTGGGAGCTCAGCTCACACATTCACACTTTGGGTATGTTCACATTAGTGGCTCAAAATGCAGTGCGCTAGCCGCCGGGGAGGTGGGCTCAGGCTGGGCCTGGGTTTAGCCGCATGTTTCCTCGCGGCCTCCGTCTGCCCTCCTACCTCTCCTCCTTTCCCTTGGCGGCGGCAGCGCAATGGCGGGGCAGCAGGGTCAGGGCTTCTCCTTTCCCCCTCCGTGCTCACTCCTGGGTCCCTCCAGCCCAGGAGCTCCAGATGCGGGTGCCCCCGGCACCCACACGACAGCGGTGGTGGTGGCGGTGGTCCCAGCGACTTGGAAGCCGGCCAGGCAGCACAAGCAACACTGGCCGCCCTCAGGAGCTCCGCGGCGCCATGCGCCATGCTGCCTCCTTTTGATTCTTCACCAGACACACTTGATCTTTTATGTTTCTCTACTGCTGGAACTGCCACCTCCACGCCAACCACCTATTCATTAAGCTGTCATCTTTGCATGTGCGGTGATTATCTCAATTGTTCACATTATCACCACATTACTTTCATTGAAACATCTTAAAGCCAAATCTAGTCATCATGACGCTGGTAGTTTCATGGCTTCACGGTTTTATACTTGAATGTATATGCATCTATTACTCTGGAATAAATAAAAGGATTTAATTTTTAAAATCAGCGGTGTAGTATTTTATATATAAAATGTGACAGAAACATCATGAATTCAGTAAATTGCTTGGGATGGAATTTATAGTGTGTTTCATGTTTTGTAGACCACCCTTAACAGAGACATGAAAGGCGAAATCATACCTCAGAGAGCTTGTTGAATTATCAGAGGCATTAACGAAGTCTGAAGTTAAATATGATCAAAACTAGCTTTACTCGCCCAAATAAAATCACTTCCTCTGTCAGCAAAATGGAATGCTTGTGTCCATTTATATCTTAGAATCCCAAAATGGGGTCAATGTGTGTGACAGAAGAGGTCTCATTCTATAGCAACACCTAGATGATTATATGTGCATTTAATAACCTGAAGGTTGGGAAGTGAGGAAAACTGCTGTGGGATTTGGAGTGGGCAAATGGTGTCTAGGAAAAGGTTTAAGATCCACCTACCTACTGCGACTCCTTTGTTGCCTCTCCTCACCCACCCTAGAAGTAACCTTTTCTGAGCTAAATGGGCTGCCACTAGATGGCCACTTCTGTCTTTTTTGGCCCCACTCTTGTAACTTCTGTGAAGAGGAACTATGTGGATTTAAATTATCTGTGTCTTTTCCTTTGCCACTGAATATAGCTCAGTCGGTAGAGCATGAGATGCTTAATTTCAGGGTTGTGGGTTTGATCCCCACATTGCAGGGGATTGGACTAGATGACTCTTGTGGTCTATGGACGTCTAATGGCCAAATACTTCATGTCGCAAGTGTAACAAAGCCTTCATAAAGTCCCTCAGAGAGGCATGATTTGCATTATAAAGGACAAACTCTTATTCTGCCCATGGCTTCCCCTGTTACCCACTCACCCCTACCACTAATTTTATATCACCAGTGTGCTGGACCCCTGTTACTTTGGAATCTGCAACATTGTTGAAAGGATCACTGAGGTAATGCACTATGAAAACTCTCAATAAAGTCAGAATCCTGTTGTTAGCATTTTATTTATACTGCAACTTGTTTCCTAGATTTCAGCTGTTGGTGTTAATTTTGTTTTGTTTTTAATGGGAGCGGACTATTGGGAAATCAGAACAAAGAGCTAAACAAATGTGTAATCATTACAGCACTAGTGCCTTATAAAATGCAAAAGAAGAAGATGGCTGCTCATTCTGGTGTGATGCTGATCTGTTTCAGATGCAACCAGTTCAAGGAAGTGAATGAAGTTTCGTTTCCTCCTGATGAGACAGCATCATTTTCTGTTTCCTTTCTGTGTTCTGCAGCGAGGGAAACTGACACACTGTTGGGACCCTTGAGATATTGCTTTTGGTGTGGGATAATGCCATTGGTTAGATGCCTTTTTAAGTTTCGATTTCCCTGAACAGGAAAGGCAGAGCTGATGCTGACACAATAGAAACAAGAGCATCAGGAAAGCAGCATTTGCTCCCAGAGCAAGAGGTCAGAATCCTTCCACAGGACAGTCATACCTCGGGTTGCAGACGCTTCAGGTTGCGTTTTTTCAGGTTACGGACCTGCCGAAATCCGGAAGAACTGAAACGGGTTACTTCCGGGTTTTGGGGTTCACACATGCACAGAATCGCTACCCGCGCGTGCACAGACGTGCCGCTGTGGGTTGCCAACGTGCATCCCGCATGGATCATGTTCGCAACCGGAGCGTCCACAGTATAATCAGCCTGCAGGGTGGATTTCCATTTGGGGAGCGGGAAGGGAGAGCCTGGAAAGTAATGACTGGATTAAATGTCTGCAAGCAGAGGAGTCTCCCTGGGTTGTAGGGGGAAGAGGGAATGTTGTTCACTGCCCCATTCAAGGGTAGCTAACGTGGTGTCCTCCAGAAGTTGTTGGATTACAGTTTCCATCATCCATAACCATTGTCCATGCTGGTTAGGAGTGGGATTGATGGGAGTTGTAGTCCAGCAACAACTGGAAGTCACCATGCTGGCTATTCTTGCAGAAGACCTACAGAAAGGACCAAACAGGGAAGAGCTGGTTTGTAGCATCCTGGCTGATACCTGGTCTGCTCTCCCAGCCAGCAAGTGTGTTTGTGTCTGTACAGATGTTTTTTGCCTGCATCACATTGTCTTGTGAGGTATCCGCCTGCTGGTATGAGAGTGTTCATGCTGATTGCAGTGTGGGCTATTATCTGATCACTGGCTGAGTGGACATGCCACACACACACACACCCCGGGTCGTGGGCTTGAACACCACATTGGGCAAAAGATTTGTGCATTGCAGGGGATTGGACTAGATGACTCTTGTGGTCCCTTACAACTCTACGATTCCATCTCCTGTCAGGAGTGGAAAGATGAGAGCATAGTCATCTTATTATTTGCAGACTCTACTGACTCCAATTTGCTTCTGAACCCAGTTCAAAATGCTGGCATCAAAACCCTGAACGGGTTGGAATTAAGCATATTTTAGGGACTGCGTCTATACATATGAATCCAATTATCCTTTAAAATTATCAAGAGATGGCTTGACAATAGATTTGGACCTGTTGCAGTACATACAGGGCTTTTTCCGTATTTGCTCCAAATATAGAACATGCTGTCTGCTCAAGGTTCCACATACCCTGAGCTTGCAAGCAATTAGATGTCAGTGAACGGCTTTTCTGGTTCTAGTGAGCTTTTAAGTATACTTCTTATTGAGAGGGAGAGTAGCACAGTAACTGAGTTGTTTCCAAGGCAGTTCTTGGTTCAATCTTGCCTGTGCCATTATCTGTGGACGTCTAATGGCGAAATACTTCATGTCACAAGTGTAACAAAGCCCTGTCCCTTCATAAAGTCCCTCAGAGAGGCATGATTTGCATTATAAATGAAAAACTCTTATCCTGACCATGGGGCTTCCCCTGTTACCCACTTGCCCCTACCACTAATTTTAAGTCACCAGTGTGACATAAATTGAAATCTGCAACATTGTTGAAAGGATCACTGAGGTAATGCACTATGCAAACTCTCAATAAAGTCAGAATCCTGTTGTTAGCATTTTATTTATACTGCAACTTGTTTCCTAGATTTCAGCTGTTGGTGTTAATTTTGTTTTGTTTTTAATGGGAGCGGACTATTGGGAAATCAGAACAAAGAGCTAAACAAATGTGTAATCATTACAACACTAGTGCCTTATAAAATGCAAAAGGAGCAGGTGGCTGCTCAGTCTAGTGTGATGCTGATCTGTTTCAGATGCAACCAGTTCAAGGACCTGAATTAAGTTTCGTTTCCTCCTGATGAGACAGCATCATTTTCAGTTTCCTTTCTGTGTTCTGCAGCGAGGAAAACTGACACACTGTTGGCACCCTTGCGATATTGCTTTTGGTGTGGGATAATGCCATTGGTTAGATGCCTTTTTAAGTTTCGATTTCCCTGAACAGGAAAGGCAGAGCTGATGCTGACACAATAGAAACAAGAGCATCAGGAAAGCAGCATTTTCTCTCAGAGCAAGAGGTAAGAATCCTTCCACAGTATAATCAGCCTGCAGGCAGGATTTCCATTTTGGGAGCGGGAGGGGAGAGCCTGGAAAGTAATGAACCCCTAAGGTGGATTAAATGTCTGCAAGCAGAGGAGTCTCCCAGGGTTGTAGGGGGAAGAGGGAATGTTGTTCACTGCCCCATTCAAGGGTAGCTAACGTGGGGTCCTCCAAAAGTTGTTGCGTTACAATTTCCATGCCAAATTGAATTCAATGGTTTGGGAAACTTGTCTTTGGCATGTCAAAGCTAAATGCATTCTTAATTTACAAATAAGAGATTCTTATGTGGCATTCAATTATATATTGCTAAATATTTGGGGGGGGTCAGTATGGACGATACCCAGGGATCTCTTCGAAAGCTGCAGTCCAGTTTATGAGAAGGTAACATCTATAAGGGGATGTGGGTGGCGCTGTGGGTTAAACCACAGAGCCTAGGACTTGGCGATCAGAAGGTCGGCAGTTTGAATCCCTGCGATAGGGTTAGCTCCCGTTGCTCGGTCCCAGCTCATGCCAACCTAGCAGTCCAAAAGCACGTCAAAGTGCAAGTAGATAAATAGGTATCGCTCTGGCAGGAAGGTAAACGGCATTTCCGTGCACTGCTCTCATTCACCAGAAGCAGCTAAGTCAGTCTGGCCACATGACCTGGAAGCTGTACACCAGCTTCCTCGGCCAATAAAGCGTGATGAGCGCCGCAACCCCAGAGTCGGCCACAACTGGACCTAATGGTCAGGGGTCCCTTTAGCTTTACCTTTAACATCTATAAGAGGAAACTTGCTGAACCAGTCAAACTACTTCCTTTGTCAAGGTAATTTCCCTAGCCAAATACGGTACCCATCATCTGCATCTTAAAGAGTGAGCACTGTTGCCATAGAGACGAATGGGTGAGCTTTCCCCCACCTCATCCTAGGAAGGGGAACAGTCAGCCAGAGGGTGCAGGGGGGCTGTATGTGAGTGACCTTGAAGCTGGAGGTGCTGTCTTGCTCTATGCCAGTGTTTCCCAACCTTTTTTGGGCAAAGGCACACAGAGGTAGGCTGGTGTGCCGTGGGAGGGAGGCGGGCGACCCGGGCGGCGAGAGGCGGGGCGGCGGCGGCGAGCACACGCGGGGCGGCAAGCGAGCCCCCCCCAATCCCATCACCGCTCGCTCCAGTAGGCCGGCCGAAGCGAGCGGCGATGGGATGCGGGAGGGAGCCCGCCCGCCGCCCCGCGCGCGCCCGCCGCCGCCGCCCCGCCCCCCGCCGCCCGAGTCGCCCGCCTCCCTCCCACGGAACACAAGGCAACGTTCCGCGGTACACTAATGTGCCGTGGAACACCGGTTGGGAAACACTGCTCTATGCTGACCTCAGCATTGTGGCTTGAGGCTTCGCTGGAAACCTAATGGGGAAGCAAGAACTTGTTGAGGGCTAATGCTGCTCCAGTCCATTTTTAGGTTGTGTGTAGAAAACCATCTTAGGTTGTAAAGAAAACCATATGGACTAATGACAGCACAGGCTCTATAGAACTTTATTCTAAGGAAGCCAAACCGTGGGATACTGCAGGTACACATGGACTCTCTTGCTGCTCAGGTATTGGGGTGCATGCAATAGTATGGTATTTTGGTTTTCAGGAATGGTGTAGCCCAATTCTGACTGGGTAGATCAGGGAGGTATGGCTAATGCTAGGGGACTTGGATGGGGGGGATAGGGATTGACACCAATGTAGAATCAATGGCTAGGGATTTGCTTTGCAAATACATAGGGCATCATGCAGTTCAGTGGCACCCTTTAACTTTTTTGTATGGATTGCTGAACTCACTGTAAAGTGTCTGGCTCATTATCTTGAATGGGAGGCCAGTAAACTTACTACCAGTCTTCATAGTTCTTTAAAATATATCCCCCCCAAACCCCAAGAGATATGTAACAAGCTTATATATATTCTGTTTTAACTTTGCTATCATGAATCGTTTTCCAATGGAAAATACAAACCACTGACTCTGGTGTGGGAGAAGGGGTGGCTCAGGCTTTAATAGTTCAAGAGCAATTTACTTCCACCAAAGATACCGGCCTTAGAATTTCTCTCAGAAGCAGCCTGCACATCAGAATAAAATCAAAATATTTTTTCTTACTATGACCAGGCAAACTGATTTTCCAGTCCACAAAAATATTTTAATTCCGAGGGAACAACATGTCGGTCAAGTGTGGAAAGAAAAATGGCTCCAGTCCACTGAAGAGTAAACTTATAGAGGTACTATCAGAAACGCACAGCTATGAATCAACATCTGTAAGGGCAAATTATTTTTTAATTTCATGGGATACCTCTTAAATACCATGATGCAGACCTAGATACCCCAGTAAGGATTCTGGGTGCAAGGAAACCATTCATATTTAAGGTTTGAATCATCCCTCTTATAATGCTAGAGCCTGGGGCATGGGGTGGGAAGGTTATCCAATAAAGCTGAATTTTGGAAGATTTAGGGCAGACCAAAGGTAGTATTTTTTCAAACAACACTTACGGTAGTTAATCTTTGGAGTTCACTTCCACAAGATGTGGTGATAGGTCACCAACTTGGATGGATTTGAAAGAGGATTAGACAAAATTTTGGAGGAACAGGCTATCTTGATGGCTAAGTTCTATCTCCACTGTCAGACGCAGTATGTCTCTGTATTCCAGATTCTGGGAATCGCAAGCAGAGAGAGCACAGTTGCCCTCAAGTTATGCTTGCGAGTTTCCTATAGGCAACTGCTTGGCCACTATGAGAACAAGATGCTGGACTAGCTGAGCCTTTGGCTTGCTCCCCCTTGCCTCTTCTTATAGTGATGCCTGTGATAAGGATGTGTAGGAAGTACCCATATATTATTGCAGGTATGTGCAAATATGAGCAGGTGGAAGGGACCTGGGAAGCTTACACTTAAGAAAACAGTTGCTGCTCCACATCACTAATATTTATTGGTGAAAATGGTTTCTGGACTTGATAACTAATTCTAGTTCTGGTCACAGGTGCCCTTTTGTTTTGTTTTTCTTTCAGAGTACAAGTGTCCTGAGCACCCAGTATGAAGAGAAAGTCCGTCCATGTATTGACCTTATTGATTCTCTGAGAGCCCTTGGAGTGGAGAAGGACTTGGCATTGCCAGCAATTGCTGTGATTGGAGATCAAAGCTCAGGGAAAAGCTCAGTTCTGGAAGCTCTTTCTGGAGTTGCTCTTCCAAGGGGCAGTGGTGAGAATTCCTGCCCCCCGCTTTCCCTCTTTTTAAATGCCCAGCATCTCCATGAGTCAATGTGATGCAATCATCGACCTCTATATTAAGACTGTCTTCAGAGTCTCTCCCACCATCTGGTGTAAAGGGAGGTGGTTCTAAACGCAACCTGAAAAAAGAGACAATGCATGTATTTTTGTAAACTTAAGAAATATTTTTAAAAAATATTTATTTTTTTAAAGAGAGGGCTTTCTTGGTGGTAGCACCCAGTTTATGACATGCTTTTCCTTGGGGAGATTTGCCTGGCAACTCTTTTGCTACTTTGGGAGGACTTTTTATTTTTTCTGAGCCCTTTAAGTAACTTTCATTCCCCATGAAATTGGTTTAATACTTTTTATTAGTCTTTTTCATCGGTTAATAGTTTTATATTGCTTGGTATCTCTCCTCCCCTTTTGGTTGCTATCTGTTATAGGTGTCTTGGGAAATATTTTGTAATGCACGGGATATTACTCTCCCTATGACTAAACAGCTTTCTTTCTTTACCTTCCTTCCTTCCTTCCTTCCTTCCTTCCTTCCTTCCTTCCTTCCTTCTGCCTGCCGTTTGAAGGATGCAAAGACCCAACTATACTGATCATGGCACTTTCTTTGTGTCTAAAGACTTCAGTAGTGTTGTAATGTTATGGGCCATGTCTGCTGTCGGAGGCAGTATGCCTCTGAATAGCAGTTACTGAGAATCACAAGTAGGGAGAGGGCTGTTACACGCAGGTTCTGCTTACAGTCTTCCCATGGGCATCTGGTAGGCAACTGTGAGCACTGGATACTGGATTAGATGGGCCTTTGGCCTGATCTGACAGGGCTCTTGCGTTCTAAGTGTTCTACCTGCTGATACGACCAAGGCTTTCCTTGGCCCACCCATGTTTTGGTGACATTCAAGATAGAGTAGGGCTCCCTTTGCCCTTCCCTGTCATCTTCCATTCCTTCATGCTTGCTTTTTCACTTTACAGGTATTGTTACAAGATGCCCCTTAGAGCTCAAGCTGAAGAAAACACACAACACAAAGGAATGGAAAGGGAAAATTTCATATCTGAACACAGTGGAAGAAATGAATAGCTCGAGACAAGTGGAAGAACAAATCATTAGAGGTAACTGTCGCTGACAGTGCAATCCTATAGATGTTAACACAGAAGCACGTCTCACTGTTCAGGAGAGCTAGTTTGCACATCGATGCACATAGAATTGCTATCTAAATTACTTTTTTGTATAGCCTCTAGTGGGCAGCCAAACAGATATTAAATTGTTACTAGGGTTGGGCTATACATAAAGAGTTTTTTCTGTGATGGTTTTTAGTGTCTTCCTTTGCACCAAGCAGAAATTCCAAATGCTTATCTTTGTAATTAGTTTCCTTTTCTGCCTAGTCTATTATAGAAGAACACATTTCTGCTGAAGTGTTCACTTTTTGGTCTGTAGGAAGAGATTTTCCCACAATATTCCTGTACTGTTACAGTGGTACCTTGGGTTAAGAATTTAATTCGTTCTGGAGGTCCGTTCTTAACCTGAAACTGTTCTTAACCTGAGGTACCACTTTAGCTAATGGGGTCTGTCGCTGCTGCCGCGCGATTTCTGTTCTCATCCTGAAGCAAAGTTCTTAACCCGAGGTACTACTTCCGGGTTAGTGGAGTCTGTAACCTGAAGCATCTGTAACCTGAAGTGTCTGTAACCTGAGGTACCACTGTACTTTGTTTTTCCTCCTATAATACAGCCCAGAATGCAATGGCTGGCTCAGGATCAGGCATTAGCTCAGAATTAATTAGCCTGGAAATCAGCTCCTCAGATGTTCCGGACCTGACTCTGATTGACCTGCCAGGAATTGCAAGAGTGGCTGTGGGTGATCAGCCAAAAGACATTGGACAGCAGGTAAAAAGAAGATTGCTTTCAGAACTGGTAGGATCCTGAAAATGAATTGGGTGGATACAGCAAGGTATGGGAGTGCCCACATGCTAAAGGTATGATGCCTTTTGCTAAGTGCCACCCATTGGAGGTAAGGCTTGCATCTACAAGGGAGAAGGGATTTTATTGGTGGTGCTCCAGTTACGGAATCCTAGGGGCAGAAGTGGGTGGCATGGTGGAGCACTGGTGCTCCTCTCACCTCCTGAGAGCTGCTTACAGGAAAGAGAGAGGTGAGGTGGTGGGGAGGTCAGGAAGGTTGAAACACACAAGCAAAACCAATCTGGCACTTCTGCTGCTGCACTTGCACCACACCTCTCCATCCAGGTAAGCATCAGTGACACAGTTGTCAGGAGCTTGGGTGAACACAGGCTGGAAGGTATGCCTCGTACCACCATTGATATATTTTTAAACATTTTCTACCACATTAAAAAAAATACTAGCAGTTTTTTATTTGCTGCTTGCTTTGTTTGCTTTATCTGTTGTTTTAATTTTTGTAATTGTTTGTAAATTGCATTGAAATCCTTGGTAGACATTGGAATATAAATAACACTGTAACACAGCAGTAGGAAACCTGATGTTGCTGGACTCAGACTCCCACCATCCCATGCTGGTTGGGGCTGATGGGTGTTAAAGTACAACAATGCTGATCACCTCCAATTCCTTGATTAGTTCAATACAGCAGTTATGTTAATAAATCCACTGCTTTGGCACAACAGATTCTTGTATTGTTCCAGGTTTGTACAAAATTTTAGTTGGCTGTATTTACTCATTTTATAAGGTGCCATATAACACAGCTCTTATTGTCTGAATTTTGTTACAGATAATAAAGTTAATTAAGAAGTATATTAACAAACAAGAAACCATCAATTTGGTAGTGGTGCCAAGTAATGTAGACATTGCAACAACGGAGGCACTGAAAATGGCTCAAGAAGTAGATCCCACGGGGGAGAGAACACTTGGTAAGTTAAATAAACACTTTAAAAAGTGATGGTGGTGTTTTTAACTATGGGGAGGACAAGTTATCACTGCAGGAATCCTACCACCCTGTTTGATTTGTGTCATTCAGAATTTTATTTAGAGGTCTTCCCGTAGCCTATTCACTTCTTAACATTTTGCCAAGCATCATTTTGCCAAGCATCTAATCAGTTTTTACCATGATTTTGTGTTAGCCCTCAAATCAACCCTCTTTCTGCTGTATTTACTGAAATGGTTACTTAACAGCTGTATATTCTGTGAATATTCTAGACCTGCACACTTCACATAGCAGGCTGAATTCTTCTGGCTGATTCTGTTGCGGCTCTTTGCTGTTGTGAACTGCACATCTGTACAGAGAAATAGAAGAATATTGGGGGAAGGATGGACTCAGCAGCAAGCAGTGTGGTCCAGAATCTGTGTGGGTCAAGGGCAGCAATAGTGGGTCCAAAGGAGCAGAGGCTGGTAACGTGGTCCAAGACCATAGGTCAGGCTCCAGACAGCAGGCATGGTGAGGCAACAGAAATCTGCATATCAGACAGTGACAGATTGCTCACACTGGGGAGCCAAACCCAATATAGTACTTGTATTGGGCCAGCTGGCTTCCTATTGGTTCCACAGCTCATCTGATACAGCTGGTCTGGCAAGCTGCAGTCTCTTTCAGCTGCTATCAGATAGCCGGCCATTTCTTCCAACTGCAAGCTGTTCCAGTGGCACAAAAGAAAATACTTCCAGGCACTGGCAGAGGAAGAGGAGTGCAGGGGGAGTGCACCGCCCCTGGCAGCGCAATCCCAGTAGGGTGCCATCGCGGCTGTCCCCACGCCCGTGCTGGGTGCCACGCCCCTGCCCCCAGGACCCACCGGAGAATGAAGATCTGCCACTGCTTCCAGGCCCTGCTGCTGCTGGATTCCCCAGGCTGAGTCCTGGCTGTCTTTTTCCTCCCCACTGCACCCTTATGCAATACTTTACTTCCAAATGGAGAACAGATCCTCACTGTACATTTAAATCCTGGAAACTGTAGTTTAAGAGTGCTGGGAATTGTAGCTCTGTGAAGGGAAAACTGCAGTTTCCCAGATTATTTCGGGGAACCCCTGTGCTTTACATGTATGGTGTAGATCTGCATGTTTCCCATAGTCATGTGGTTGGGCTACCATGAGGACTGGATGCTAGACTAGGTAGACCATTGGCCTGATCCAGTAGGCTTTTCTGTTCATAAGAACATCTCATATTTCCCATCATAGATATATTCTCTGAAACAGCTTTTGCCAACCTGGTGTCTTCCAGATGTACTGGACTACAACATTCATTGGCCTCCAGTCAAGGTTGCCCAATAGTCAGAGATGGTCTGTCCTCTTAAGTCATCTTTGGTAGGCAGGCCTCAAACGCACATGCTCTCACTTTGAAGTCCTCTGTTTCCTAATCCCAAAAATGTGGACAGTCACCATAATTTCACAGTGGTAAGGAAGTTCAGAGACACACTTTTCCCATACAGGTCCCATGGGTTCAAAGGTGACTTGATTCAGAATATGTACTACCTTTTCTCAAAATAAACCACCTAAAATAAGATACTTTTCTTCCTATGCATCTATTATTTCACAGGCATCCTGACCAAGCCTGACTTGGTCGACAAGGGAACAGAGGCAGAAGTGGTGGACATAATCCGGAATCAAAGAGTCCCCCTGAGAAAAGGATATATGATCGTTAAATGTCGTGGGCAAAGTGACATCAACGACAAAGTGACTTTGAGAGATGCAATTGAGAAAGAGAGAGAATTTTTCGAAGAACACGATTTTTTCAGGTAGGCTTATTTTTAAAAAGAAAGAAAGAAATCCGTTCATTGTGGTCTTTGTTGGTTGAAATATAATGCCAAATTAAGTGAAAGTATGCAACCAATGCAAGCATCTGTTTGACACTTCAGCCTGCAGTACTCCACACACTGGGTCTGATCACTCCAAAGATTGTTTAAACGAGCCCCATTTGATTGACTATTGGGAACTGCCTGCCTGCCTGCCTGTTTATCTGGATTATACTTGTGTCATACTTTTAAATTTAATTACTCACTCTTGTTTCCTGCTAGATCTCTTTTGGAGGAAGGCAGAGCTACCATCCCACTTTTGGCAGAAAGGCTTACACAGGAGCTGATAGAGCACATTAGCGTAAGAGAATGCTGATTCATTTGAATAACTAAATTTGTTAGTGCTTTGAAATAATTGTATTCACCTTGTCTTTGCTGGGAAGCATTTCCTCTGTATCTTTTTTTAATGTCCACAAAAAACTTACATGTTTAGGAAAGCCTATCCAAACATGTAAGTTAATATGTATTTTAATCTGTAATTTTAGTACATAATGTATATTTTTAATGATTGATTTTATTTATATTTCAATTTTTTTTTTTAAAAAAAAGAAAAATTGTTTTCAATCTTTGACTTCTATTGACAATTTTTTGCTTTAAAAAAAGAGTGGGGAAATGGCTGGAGGGGAAAGAGTTAAATAGCACCTTCTGCTTTCAAGATTTATACTGTAAAAAAAATACCAGCAGAGAAAAACTACATGTCGTTGGACATGTGACATGTCATTTTTAGTCCCGGGGCATAACTATATGTTGTATGCAAATGCATGTATCAGCAGTCCAATAATCTTCATTTCTCTAAAGAAAAACTATATGTGTATTACACACACACACACACACACACACACACACGTCTTGGTTGTCTAAATACATTCTGATTATAGGGTTGTGAATAAGACCTTCTGGCATGCTTTGGTGTGTTCCAAATAAAAAGAAGTTGGTGGCTTCTATGTTTCCCCACCAGTGTTAAGCAGCTGCAATAGCATTTATCTCAGTCAAGTGTCAGATTCTGTGAATGATTCTGTGAATTCACTCTGAAGAGGTGTTGAAACATTCTGAGACTGAATACTTTCCTTCTTGGTGCATGTCTGTCTTTCAGAAAACATTGCCAACTTTGCAAAAACAAATTAAGGAAAAGCTAGCGGTAACAAATGCAGAGCTGCAAAAATGTGGTCAAGATGTGCCTGGAAACACAGAAGAGAAGATGTCTTTCCTCATACAGGTAAATAAATGTGGGGTTTCCAATTTTATTTCTGGAATGCCTGAAAATTTTAATATGTGTGTTTCTCAGGAAACTGAAAACGAAGTACCTAAATATCAGTATGTAATTTTGGTAGAAGAGGTTTAGGCCTTGATCTCTAGCAGACATTTCTGAGCTTCAATGCAATAATGTACGTTTAAAAAGAATGTTGATAATGAAAGACCAAATAAACAACAACCATCCGGTGAAAAACAGAGGGTGGGGAGCATGTCCCTCTCCAGATGTTGCTGGACTCCTGACTAATGGTCAAGGGTGATGGGAGGTGGTTTTGCATTAAAAGATTGGACAGCCATATGCTTCAATTGGACCAAAAGCATTGGTACAATACTAAGTTCCAAGGGCCATTATTATTATTATTATTATTATTATTATTATTATTATTATCATCATCATCATCATCATCGTCACAGTGGTACCTCAGGTTACAAATGCTTCAGGTTACAAACACTTCAGGTTACTCTGCTAACCCGGAGGTAGTACCTCGGGTTGCAAACTTTGCCCCAGGATGAGAACGGAAATCATGTGCTGGCAGCGCAGCAGCAGTGGGAGGCCCCATTAGCTAAAGTGGTGCTTCAGGTTAAGAACGGACCTCCGGATCGAATTAAGTTCGTAACCCGAGGTACCACTATATAATGAATAAATTGATTGATTAATTAATTAATTTTCTATACCGCCCTATACCCGAAGGTCCCATCGTCATCAGCTATCCTTTCCCATCTCTTTTATTACCTTGTGCATAGTGAATCTAAGTCTAGGCAGACAGTAGTTAGGAGAGTTGAAAGTTATGTACATTGCAAAACAGATAGAAAGTCATGCTTGCACAGCATGTAATGACTCTGCTGTGGCTCCTCTTTAAATATTATGTCTCCTTCACCCTATATCATCTATTTGAAGGATATACTTTACTTAAGATGAGGATTGGCTACTTGTTGAAAAGTAACATCAGGGAACCACTTTAAGATTGTAAAGCTTATTTGTATGTGATTTGGGGAGCATTCTCTTTGTGCTGGTTTAGGAATGGTACTATGGAATATGAATGGTGGTGCCTATCCTGAACATGATCCACTTCTCTTTTATTATTGTACTCTGCTCATTTGTATAAGCCATAAAGCTTAAGCCATCAAGTTCAAAGCCTAACGGGTTGACTGTCTGTGTCATCTGCTGTCCCTTCATCCCCCACCCCGATCCTTTGAATGGCTTGACATGCCTCCAGCATTTTGGTTTCTTCATTCTTTCCACTATTCTCATTTCAGAAAGAAATTATCCTCACCTCATTTCCTATCCTATGTAAAACTTCATTTGCACGTAATGTTTGGTGGCGAATCTTGATGCTTTCTGGATAATCAGTTCTTTTTCAAAAGATGTACATTGTAGCTGGACAGACTGAATTTATATATAAATATTATATATATATATATATATTCTTTTTACAGAAAATCAAGCTTTTTAATCAAGACATCTTAAATAAAGTGCAAGGAGAGGATTTAACGGATTTGAAAGAAACAAGATTGTTCACAAAAGTGCGAAATATCTTTAATCAATGGCAAGAGGAGATCAACCGCAATGCACTAAATGGTATACTGTTTCAAATTTCTTATTTTTTTTCCTGCAAGTGAACACCCAGTTTTAACCTGAATTCTCATGCAGGCTGTGTACTCATCAGAGTGATAGCGTGCATGTAGTTTGCACAGACCCATTTTTCCCATATGCACTTTTGTGCATGTTTGTTCACACATGAGCATTTTCAGTTGAACTCTGATCTCAGTATTTCCTAGCCACACTTGTGGGTGGGTGTGGTACTTGATGGGATATATGCACATTATGTGCTGTTGTCCCTATCATCTCTGAATTCCAGAAATCTATGGTTCATTTTGGGCATTGTCACAGATATTTGTTTACCTGTGCATGCAGCCCATTTTTATTTTGCTTTGGAGATAGGCGTCTTCCAATATCAGACTTGCAGAAAAGAGCAGGTTAAAAAAATGTGTGTTCTATAATTCATGGAGTAGCCATGATTATTAACTTCCTCAGTACTGGAGCCTTGAAAGCTGAGGGTGATTACTTAATGCAATTTTTTCAATGTTGCAGTAAGAGATACTATGAAAGATGAAGTTCACAGCTATGAAAATAAATATCGTGGTAAAGAACTCCCAGGGTTTATTAATTACAAGACCTTTGAGACCATTGTCAGACGGCAAATTATGATGCTGAAATCGCCAGCTGTTGAAATGTTGGCGGATGTAGCAGGTACGTTTTACAGTAGCGACATGGTTTATGTAAAGGGTTTCATGCGTGATTTTAGGAATATAATTTAGTCTGGAATATATCATTTCTGAATGTTGTTGATGTACTGTTAATATAGAAATAGCAGTTTTAAAACAGAATAGTTTTTTATTTATTTTAATACACATAAGTATTGTGAATATTTTGATTGACAAATGTAGGGTAATCAAAACACTTTAAATGTCACATGCAGAAAAACAAATTATTCTCTGTTAAGAGCACTACCTTCTATAGTGCAATTTTATACATGTCCACTCAAAAGTAAATGTCACTGAGTTTTATACCATTTAATTAGGTATAGAATCGCAGCCTAAATGTTTTATTGGCTTTGTGAAAGTCAGTAACAGCTCATAATTTATTTGCATACACAATTTAACCCAATGATCTTCATGACTTGTGTCCTTTTTTATATCTGCATAGTGCTTAGCATATATTGGCCTTGAAAGGAAAGTATATATATATATAGAGAGAGAGAGAGAATATATATAGAATATAGAGAGAGAGAGACAGAGAGAGAGAGAGAGATTGAGCACAGTAATAATTGATTATTATGCCACAATCTTACATGTCTTCTGTCAGTTGATCATTCTGATCCTAATCCTAACAAAATACTTCCTAGGAAGCAATTCCCATTAATATTGTTTACTTGATTTTCCCAGCCTCTCTGTCTTTCGCAGCATATTGTACACACACAAACACTCTAATCTGCATGCATGCCTCTGAGTAGAAGGTTGGGTTAACACAGGGGTCTGCAACCCGCGGCTCCGGAGCCACATGTGCCTCTTTTACATCTTTGCCGTGGCTCCGGGGCGGATACTAGCGAGGGGAGGAGGCACATTGTGTGCCCCGACACTCCCCACTGTGGCGGGCGCTGTACTGGCTGCGACGTCGCATGGGGGCGGTGCGTGCGTTAGTCACGCACCGTCCCAATGTCACTTTCCCGCCCGCCCGTTACATTGTAAGGGGCATGTACACTGGTCACTGCATTGAAAGGGGGCATGTACACTGGTCACTGTTTTTAAGGGGAGTGAAGAACACACACGCAAAAAAAGGTAACTTGTTAATTTAACGTTTATTTCTATGAGGAGGAGTAATTCTGAGGGGTCAAACAAAGAAATAATTAAAAAAAAGTGACAAAAAAGTTATTTTTATAATGACGAGTTTTGCGGCTCCCAGTTTTTTTCCTTTCGGAAACGGGTCCAAGTGGCTCTTTTTGTCTTAAAGGTTGCAGACCCCTGGGTTAACGGTAGCCAGGAAAGACACATTAGCAAGAGTGGTCATTCTTTTCTGACATATTGCACAATTTAACTGATGTGAACACATGTGTGTGCAGGGGCGCCGACTTGCTCCCCACATGCGGGGTGGGGACCAGCAGGCCAGTCTTGCCCAGCAGTGGTGGGGGATGGTGGCCCCCTCACTATTGGGGGGGCTCAGCCTCCTGCCCAGAAATAGTGTTGGCACCCCTGTGTGTGTGTGTGTGTTGGTAGAGGTGAAGGTGTGTAAAGACACAAGCCCAGGGCCCCAGTTTTTTCCAACAATACACAGGACAGTATATTATTTACTTCGGCCAGTTGCTTAGGAATTTTAGCCACAATTTTTCTCTTAAGACTTTGTGCCTTTAAATGGTTCTCCCTGTTTTCTAGAACTTGTGCGGGAAAATTTTATTCAAACTGCCTACCGACACTTTGGTGCTTTCTACAATCTTCTGAGAGCTGCTCAGGTAAGAAGTGAAGTATTTAGTGATGTGTTAGACAAAAGGCAGACGTGGAACCCTGTAATGAATACATGAAACCAGGATGGCTCTAGTGTGCTTGCTGACAATCAGGGCTTTAAAGCACAGCTTCACCTGATATCACTATGAAGTCAGGTGATTGACAGGTGGGCAGCTAGGGGTGGGAAAATTTAGACCTGGCCCATCAGTCTGAAAAGGTCTCCCCCTGATGAGTGTTTTATGTGAGCTCTGCCCCCAAGTATGATCCTAGATTTAAAAAATAAATAAATAGTTTGACTTAATTTTAACTACTTCCTTGTCCCACCTAATATATATGAAGGAGATGATATGATGCAGGGATGGGGCTACTCTGCTGAAGAGAGCCCATGCATCATGGACTGGTTGCTCAGAGGCCAGGGTGGTGGGACAAGGATGAGCCGTCAGAGGGAGAAGACTGAGGTGTCAGAAACTGAAGAGGGAACAGGGCATAGTGAGCTTGGAGAGTCTGTGGCAGAGGGAAGTCCAGAATCAGAGGCAGACGCTGAAGCAGGGGAGGAGGCCAAGAGGCAGAGATGAGTCTGGCTGGAGAAGGTGTCTCTCCTTCCTGCTGTGACAAACTCCCTTTCCTGCTTGTCTCCCAGAACCAGAAGAAGTATGAAAAGAGCCAAGGAGGAGGAGGGCGGCCGAGGGGGAGGAGGGATGCAGGGATGCGGGGCCGGCGGCAGCGAGGGAAGGAGCCGCCTGCGCAAGCCCGACCAGCGCTTATATAAGGCGCGCGGCCGCGCCGTCGGGGGAGCCGCGCGTGGCCCTCGCCCGCCTTGCGGGGACCCTCGGAGGGGGCCGGGCGGGGGTCCCGGGGCAGGAGCGCGGCTGGCAACGGGCAGGCCGTCGGGGCGAGGAGCCCTGGGGGGCAACCTCGGATGGATCAGCCCCAGTCCAGCAGCCTTTTCCCACGGGGGCCTTTCGGGAAGCAGCTCTCCCCTCGCGGCGGGGCTTCCGAAGGGGGAGCCGAGGCAACGTGGCTCCTAGCCTTCGCCGGCCCCCTCCCCCTGGCAGGGGCGCCAACCTGAATCAAACATGGTGGGGGCGCCCTGCATAACCAATCACAAGATGTGGCGCGTGCACACCATTTTAATGGCAATGCCCATCAACTTTGGGGGGCTCAGCCCCCTCAGATATTTTATTGGGGGGTGAAGGGATCTCGCCCCCTAGGAGACGGCTCCTGTACCTCCAAGATGGCCTTCTCTGTTCAGTTTCTGTTAATTGGTTCTCGTGGGAAACTTGCAGATTCTAGCTTCGCACAATTAACTCAGGCTGGTGTCAATTTACTCTTGGCAGAAAGCCCAGGTCTGCTTGACCTAGAAACTACTTACTCTGATTGGTTAACGACCAGCACTCGACTCTGTTATCAAGGGTTTGCTAGCTCAGTTTGAAGTGAGGTGTTGTTAGGAGTAGAAGTGCTGTGTATGGTTTTGAGAGAGAGAAAGAGAGGGTTTATTTTACTTTTACTTGTATGCAGAAACTCTGCTGTTTTATTTTTCCTTTTAATAAATCCTGTAAATAGTTATTCTGAGTCTAGCTGACTTGTCATTACTGCCGCAACTAGCTTCTTCGCTGTGCAGGAAAACTCTGCTACGTTTGGGCTAAAGCCAGTAGGGCTATGCCTGACACTCCAAAGTTCCATGAGGTTATGGGCATTGTGCTGCCAGCCTGAGTTGCGGTGGTGTCAGCATCAACGGCGTTGGTTCCAGTAGTTCCAGAAGTTGTTGTTCCTGTTGGTGCAGCAGATGGACTCTGGCTGGTTCCTGACCGTGGTGAGCTGGTGACGCAGCGGACACAAGGACAACAGCTGCAGCGTGTGAGTGCTGGGTGCTGTGGTTCCTGTTTTCTCTCTCGGTGGTCGTGAGTAGCTGGTTCCGGGTTCCAGGGACATCGCTCCCAAGATGGCCTCACAACCAGTTCAGATGGCTTTTGAGCGTCTGAATGACTCCAATTACTTGCTGTGGTCGGAACGCATGCAGGCAGTGCTGCAGAGGGATCGTCTCTGGCAAGTGGTGAGTAAGTTTCCTGCGAAGCCTGATGATGAAGACCTCGATAAAGACCAAAGAGCAAGGGCCACAATTGTCTTGGGGCTGGAAGATTCCCAGTTGCCGTATGTGAGGGGAATCAAGACAGCTAGAGGTGTGTGGCAAGCACTTAAAGAACTCCATGTGCGTGAGACAGCGGTTTCCAAGCTGTTCATTCGCAAGGCATTGTACAAGGCAATGTTACAGCCTGGGGTTACAATGCAGGAACACCTACACAGTTTACAGTTAAAGTTTGCAGCGCTACAGGAAAGAGACTGTGCGTTAGACCAGCAGGAGAAGGTGGCTATTATTTTGAGTTCTCTCCCGGAAAGCTGGGATAATTTAGTTTTGTCTCTAGAAGGCATGCAGGAGCATGATTTATCAGTCAGTTACGTTACTGGGCGTTTGATTGAAGAATGGCAGAAGAGGCAAGAAAGGTCGTTGGCTGCAGAGGCTTCTACAGGTGGGCGGTTTGAAAGGAGTTCTCATGCCGTGCCAGAGGTGAAGCAAAAGCAGTGTACCGGCGAGGAGTCAGCGTTTGCTGTTAGGCGTTGTTTCCGATGTGGGTCTTCAGCGCATCTAAAACGACAATGTCCAGAGTTGGTCAAGTCTCAGTTGCCGGTGCAAGAGCAGAGACGAGATCAGCAGCAGCAGCAGCGTAAAAAGAAATTCTTCAAACAAAAACAGTCGGCTCAGCTGGTGACCGGCGAGGTCAAGATTGCTGATGAGAAACAAGCGGTCTGGGTGGTCGATTCGGGAGCATCTCGCCACATCGTGAATTCAGATGAATTGTTTGTTTCCAAGAACTCAGCACAGCGCAGCCAGGTGGCTCTAGCAGACGGAAGTACTTCCGAAGTGATTTCGGGGGGTGCAGTTTTTGTTCCTTGTCTTCGTGAATGCCTGCAAAATGTACTTTGTGTGCCTTCATTAAGGAGCAATCTGATGTCTGTAGATTGTTTGCTAAAAGCTGGGTTTAAAGTGCATTTTGAAGGAGACAGTTGCATTATTAAGAAGGCTGGTGAGATTTTAGGCACTGCTAGGTCAGAGGGAGGCTTGTTTTGGCTTAAAGCAGGATCTCAAGTTGCAGCAGTAGTCAGTAAATCTCAGCCTGCAGTGAATAACAAAGCTATACATGACAACTGTGTGCACTTATTGCATAGGAAAATGGGGCATGCTTGCTGGAAAAGTGTACTAAAAATGTCTGAATTGGCTGATGGGGGTAATTTAAAGAGTTGTAACAAGTACCTTGATTGTAATGTTTGTAAAAAGGTTAAAACCCACAGAGTCTCTTACCCCAGAAGTGACAGAGTTAGTGAGTCACCGCTACAGCTGGTTCACATGGACGTAATTGGTCCATTTGCTGTAAGCAGGGGTGGATCGCGCTTTTCACTAACAATTGTGGATGACGCCACACGTTATTCTTGGGTTTTTCCCATGAAGAATAAGGGTGACGTGTTCACTAAGTTTAAAGGCTGGGTGGCATCTGTGGAAAGATTTCTGTCCATTAAACTCAAAAGGATTCAGACGGACAGAGGTGGCGAATTTATGTCAAATGCCTTTAAAGATTGGTTACAAAAGCGTGGCATTGGGCATAGAAAAACGAACGTTTTTTCCCCAGAGGAGAATGGCGTTGCAGAGCGAAAAAACAGATCTTTACAAGATATGATGTTTGCCATGCTTGATGATGCTGATTTGCCCATGTCTTATTGGGGGGAGAGCATGCTCACCGCGTGTTATCTCCAAAACAGGCTCTTTCATCAAACAATAGGTACAACCCCGTACTTTAAATTGTTTCAGAAAAAACCCAAAATTGACCATTTGCATGTGTTTGGATCAAAAGCCTGGGTATTAATTCCGAAACAAATGAGGAAGAAGGGAGATCCTAAGACCAAACAGTTAGTGTTTGTGGGTTACCAGGAGCTGGGAAAAGGTTTCCGCTTTGCTGAAGGGACAAATGGCATTGTGATCTCCAGGAATGCCAGTTTTTGTGAACATAGTGGCTGGGAGAGACTACATGCCAATACTGAGGTTTGTTTTGAACCTTCCCAGGAGCTTCATGACTCTGAAGGTAAACATAGAGAATCAGAGTCTGAGGGGGAGGAAAGTTCAGATAAGAGCTCTCAAGAAAGTGGTGTTAGCCAAAGACCAGTTGCTAAGCAACAAAAGAGAGGTCGTAGTTCTGAGGAGGAAAGTCGGTCAGAAGAAAAATTTTCTCCCAGAAGATCTAAAAGACAAAACAAAGGAGTGCCTCCGGTGCGTTTTTCTCCTGATACTGCAAATGTGTTTAGTGTGATTGCAGAACCCAAGAGTTTTCAGGAAGTGTTAAAGTTACCAAAAGAGGAGGCAGAGCTCTGGAAACAGGCAATGGAGGAAGAGATGTCCTCTTTGAATGAGCACAAGGTTTTTACACCAGTAGCAGCGCCTGAGGGGGCAAAGATTGTAGGCTGCAGGTGGGTGTACAAACTTAAACCTCTGGTGACAGGAGAGTACAAGTACAAAGCTCGTTTAGTGGCTCAAGGATATTCTCAGAGGCCTGGAAAAGATTATGACGAGACTTTTTCCCCTACTGCTAAGGGAGACAGTGTAAGGCTGATTTTAACGCTTGGAGCAAAGAGAAAACTCCTGTTAAACCATTTTGATATTCAGACTGCATATTTACATGCATCAATATCAGAAGACCTGTATCTAGCCGAACCGCCTGGTTATGAGACAGGTTCCAATAGAGTGTTAAAATTAAACAAAGCTCTATATGGTCTCAAACAGGCTGCAAGATCTTGGAACAAATGTTTCCATGAGGCCTTAGTGTCATTTGGTTTCAAGCAGAGTACAGCTGACAATTGTGTTTATGTACGTGGTACAGGTAGTGATCAAGAGTTTTGTCTGATTTATGTAGATGATGTTTTGTATGCTTGCAAAACAGATAAACAAACTAAAAGATTTGCCAAGCAATTGTCCAGTAAGTTCAAAGTGAAAGACTTAGGCCCGGTTAGGACATATCTAGGGTTGGAAGTGTGCTGGGCCCAAGATGGCAGCTGCTTAATTAGTCAGCAGAACAAAGTTAAACAACTACTGACTACATACAGGATGCAGGATTGCAAAGGGGCAGTGGTGCCTATGGATCCAGGTTTCATAAAAACACTTCATGTAGATGAGAGTCCTGAATTTGAACATCCTGATGTATATCACTCTGTAATTGGAAGTTTATTGTATCTAGCACAGTGGTCCAGACCTGATATTAGTTATGCAGTAGGCATATTAAGTAGATTGGTCTCAAAACCCACACTAAATGCCTGGAAAGGGGTAAAACAAGTTCTGAGATATCTCAAACAGACAATTGGCTATATGTTACAATTAAATTCTTCAGAGGATGAAATGTTGAGTTGCTACTGTGATAGTGACTGGGGAAATTTGCCGGATAGAAAATCTGTCACAGGACTATTCATAATGGTCGGTGGAGCTTTAATCAGCTGGCAGTCATGCAAGCAAGACGTTGTAAGTGTGTCTTCAACGGAATCAGAGTACGCCGCATTGAGTGAATTGTGCAACGAGGTGATTTATTTCAAGCATTTGTTAGCAGATTTAAATGTAAATTGTGGAGAACCAGTACAAGTTTACATTGATAATCAAGCTTGTATAACATTAAGTAAAACAGAGGGTTTCAAATCGCGTTCCAAACATATCTCTGTAAAATACCAAAATGTACGTTGCTGTGTACAAGACAATATAATCACCTGTACTTATGTATCAAGTGAAGAAAATGTAGCAGATGTGTTAACTAAACCATTGGCAAAGATAAAGAACAAGCGAATGTGCAAGGGTTTAGGTTTGCTGGAAAAATGATCTTCTACATAGGTGTATTTGATGTTAATTGTTCAGCAGAATCTGTGAGGGGGTGTTCAGTTTCTGTTAATTGGTTCTCGTGGGAAACTTGCAGATTCTAGCTTCGCACAATTAACTCAGGCTGGTGTCAATTTACTCTTGGCAGAAAGCCCAGGTCTGCTTGACCTAGAAACTACTTACTCTGATTGGTTAACGACCAGCACTCAACTCTGTTATCAAGGGATTGCTAGCTCAGTTTGATGTGAGGTGTTGTTAGGAGTAGAAGTGCTGTGTATGGTTTTGAGAGAGAGAAAGAGAGGGTTTATTTTACTTTTACTTGTATGCAGAAACTCTGCTGTTTTATTTTTCCTTTTAATAAATCCTGTAAATAGTTATTCTGAGTCTAGCTGACTTGTCATTACTGCCGCAACTAGCTTCTTCGCTGTGCAGGAAAACTCTGCTACGTTTGGGCTAAAGCCAGTAGGGCTATGCCTGACACTCCAAAGTTCCATGATTCTCCACCCCCACAGCTTGGCCAAAGCGTCCTTTGGAAGCCCATCACTCTGTGCTGAGAAGCCCTTCCGCCTGCCCAGTTTGATGCTTCCAACAGGGGAGGTGGCAGCGGCTGCAGTTGGGGGGTGACCCACACCTCCTCCAAGGCCAGGGGCGTACCTAGGGGCTGGCTCCCACTGAGGGTGCAGGCCCAGGGGGAAGGATGCTTCCCAAAAATCTCAGAGTAAGATGGAGAGAGCCAGAGCCTGAGAGAGCTCCTGGACAAAGACGGGGCCTGGAATGGGTCAGTTTCTGCCCTCAGCCCAACCCAGAGAGCGGGGAGTTCATTTCGTTTATTTCAGAGACTTCTGCCTTTCTAAACACAGTTTTCTCAAGGCTTCTCACAACAAGTGTAAAGCATTTTTTGAATAGGAAACATCAAGATCTAAAATATTAACAACAAATATAAAACAAATTTTAAGTAGCAAACACCAGTATCTAAAATATTAAAAAATAACAGAAGAGCATAAAACAGGCCAGCACAGCAAGACAGGAATGGCAGATTCATAGTTTTTAAAAAACAACCACCAACAAAACACAATTTAAAACAAAAAGGATCATTAATTGAAAATCCAGTCCATCTTCTCTCTTAACTCTCTAAATATGTTTTTTTATCACTCATTGCTTCCTTATCTTTAATTACATCCAGGGTTTTTTTTCCAGCTAGAACTCACCAGAACTCAGTTCTGACCCCTCAGGTGGGCGCCATTGTCATTATAAGAGGCCTTCATGGTGAGTTCCGGCACCTCTTTCCCCAGAAAATTAGCCCTGGTTAAAAAAAAAAAAGAAAAAAGAGAGAAAAGAGCCAAGGAGAGATTACTGAGGTGTAGATGCAGTCTCTTGCTTGGAAAAAAAACTCTGGAGAAGGGGGGACTTAGGCAGGTGTGGGGAGGCAGGGACCTTCAGTCTCAGCAACTGCTTTATGGGGGCAAGACCTACCAGAGATGAGTTGTGTTCCTTAGGCCCGACGCTCCTTTGCAGATAGTGTGTTTGCTGCTAAAGACTTAACTCCAACTTGCACAATGTGATTTACTGCTAGCTCGCTCTTGACACAATGGTAGCTTTATATTTTTAAAGTGGAAATATTATCCACTGATATTTCTGTGCAAGATGTTATTCTGTGGTTCTCTCAAAATGTAACTGTTCTTCTACCATCAGTTGTGGAGTTCATGCATTTCTAATATTTCTACCTACCCCAGCTCCAATGGAAGTGCTTTGTAACACCTTACCATATTTATCTACACAACGCTACCCATCAAGGCTTGTGGAAGGGTCCAGTTTTTAAAAATCTCTGATAACACCTTTGCCTGAGACACTGGAACTTTCATTCAGGGTGGTGGGTGAAATGGACTAATGACCTATATTGGTAAAGCAGTTTTAGGTGTTAATTTTTGAGCCTTACTGATTATACTTGGGAACACTGAATGTAGGGGTTCTCATAATGAATTACTGTGGAACAACAACAACGAAAGACAATATCTCTTGTCATGCAGATCAATATTGAAGATATGAAACTGAAGCAAGAAGCGGCTGCGGTATCCATGATCAATACTCAGTTTAAAATGGAACAAATAGTGTACTCCCAGGACAGTATTTATAGTGAAGATTTAAGTGGTATTAGAACGAAAGCTGTTGGAAATGCATTTACAAAATCAGTTCTAGTTCCTGCAAAGCTATGCTCCATGGAGGAAATGACTTACCACTTGAACGCTTACTTCAAAGTGAGTTTCAACCTCTTTTTTTAACACCTCAATCTCCCATTACAACATGGAACAATTCTAGTAGTAAAATAAAGAAACAGAGTATCCAAAACTTTGATCTGAATAGTTTTTCTCCTGGGCTGATATAGCCTTCCACCACCTTCCCGCTCCTCTCTTAGGATAGCTGAACTCTGTTTTAAGTTTTTAAGCTATTGCTTTGGAGCAGCTTGCTCTTAACAGAAATGTCACATATTAACCTAAATAAAGAAGTACTTACACATGCACATACATCAGGTTATTTCTTAGAGTTCTCATGGTGGAAAAAAAAAAAGGTGGGTGGGGCATGAATATGATGAGAGAAATTATTTGCTCTATTGTTTGGGCCCAGAAACAAGAGAACCAAACCAATTTGTGAAATAAATAAGGCCCCATTATCCCTCCTCTTTGGATTGATTGTTAGTGGGAGTGATTTAAGCCTTCTTCCAGTGACCTATGTTTAAGTGGATGACCTGTTGTAATGATAGTCTTTTGATAATGCTACCTTCCTGGTTTTGTCTGTCCGTTAATCAGTCTAAAAACCCAAACTCTTATTCTGTTTGCAGAGCGCAGGAACCCGTCTTGGCACCCAAATTCCCATGATTATTCGGACATATGTTCTCCAGGATTATGCTGACAAATTACAAAATGCAATGCTGCAACTCTTGCAAAACAAAGATCAGTTTGACATTCTCCTTCAGGAGAGGTATGATACTTCCAATGTGAGGAACACTCTGAAGGAGAAGATCAAGCGTCTCACCAAAGCACGACAGCATTTAGCAAAATTCCCCATGTAATCAAGAGGTGTCTCTGGGTTAATTCCCTCTTCCAGTTGCAGAAGGAAGGGATCCTATTCATTGCTTGTGTATACAGTGGTACCTTGGTTCTCAAACGCTTTGGTACTCAAACAACTTGGAACCCAAATGCTGCAAACCCGGAAGTAAGTGTTCTGGTTTGCGAACTTTCTTCGGAAGCCAAACATGCTCCATTTTGAGTGTTAGGCTGACTATTTGAGTGCTACACTTCCGTTTTGAGTGTTACACTTCCGATTTGAGTGCCAATGTGGCCTTTGCTCATTCCTTGTGATTTTGTTTGTACAGGGGGGTGGAAATGGTTAATGTAGATTGACCAATGAGAAAGCTCAGAAGCGGAGCCTCTACCTGGCTTTGAGGCTCAGCCCAGGGGTTTTACCATTGGGAGATAGAGGAGTCAGAGTCAGACAAAGCCAGTAAAAGACGAACACAGCAGTTGTGACAGCTAGAGTGAGAGACAGGGATAGAACTGAGAGAGAAGAGTGTGACAGTGTGAGATAGTGCCACATCTAGTTAAGGGTGCGCGTTTCAAAAACCGTTCTGAATATATTTAAAACTTGTTCTTCAATAAACTTTAATCTTCGTTGTTGACTTTACAACCTGACTGAGACTCAGTATTTCACCAGAAGAAACCTGCTTAGTGGCAGCGGAAGAATAAAGCACTGGTGTACAGGTCAATACAGGGGTACCTCAGGTTAAGAACTTAATTCATCCTGGAGGTCCGTTCTTAACCTGAAACTGTTTTTAACCTGAAGCACCACTTTAGCTAATGGGGCCTCCTGCTGCCGCAGCAAAGTTCTTACTATTTGTGGATTAGCAGAGTCTGTAACCTGAAACATTTGTAACCTGAAGCGTATGTAACCCAAGGTACCACTGTAGTCCGTGAAACGACCGGGGGCTCTGTACAAACGCCACAACCACACTGCTGTTTTGAGTGTTACACTGATGAATTGAGTGCCACACTTCCATTTTAAGTGTTACGCTGAGGTCTGTCTGTTTCTGCTATTTATTTTGCATTTTTGTGGCTCTTTTGTGTGTGTGACTGTGGAACCCAGTTCAGCTACTGACTGATTGATTGATTGACTGCAGTACATTGTTTATTGCTTTCATTTTAGGGATCAATGGTCTCATTAAATAGTAAAATTCATGTTAAATTGCTGTTTTAGGGGTTGTTTTTAAAAGTCTAAAACGGATTAATCCATTTTGCATTATTTTCTATGGGAAAGCACACCTTGCTTTTGGAACGCTTTAGTTTTGGAACGGACTTCCGGAACAGATTACGTTTGAAAACCAAGGTACCACTGTATAAACAACTTAAGCTTTCATACCACCACCACCCTAGTAATAACTGATTTTAAAAATGCTAAATTCTAGACTTATGGTGGAAAACCTTGTTCTCCTTTTAAAATAAAGTATTTGTTGCTGAACTGGTCTCAAATTATTGCTTTCCCTCATATTCTTTGTTTGAGATTTTAATGCTGTTTTTTTCTCCAGGTGAATTATTACTGGTTATTTGGAGTGATTTCATGGTCTACACAATCCTTGCAATTAAAACATGGCTGAATACTTTCCACCTTGAAAATGAGAGTCCACCTAAACCTAGGAATGTGCAATCAGATCAGGAGCATGCATTGTCTAGATCAGTGGATCCCAACCTTTTTTTTGGCCATTACGCACCTAAGCATCTCTAAAATCCTGGTGCCCCCCCCCCCCATGACATACAATTCTTATCATTCAAAAAGTGAACTCCTTTTCACGTGGAGGAAGCCTAAAAGGCCATTAACTGTTAATAATTCATTCTCAAATTGCCCCCCTGTGGGTCGTGTGCCCCACATTGGGAACCACGGTCTAGATGTATCATGGACAATGGGAACTTGCAATGGAATTTCTGACTTTGCGGCTTCAACACTATGCCAGCATTTTCTCTCACACTCTATTTTTCTTGATAACTGATAAAGGCTGTAATCTTATACACACCAATTTAGGAGTAAACCCAATTAAGTCAATGGGACTTATTTCTGCGTAGATCAGGGGTCGGCAAACTAAGGCCTGGGGGCCGGGTACAGCCCGCCGGGCGTGTTAATGCGGCCTGCGAACCTTGCTGACCCTGCCACCCCATGCTAAACTGATGCGGCACAGAGGCCTCACCACATGGGGACTAACTTCCGCAACACTGATGCGGCTTCAGATTGGCTGCAGGAAGCTCCTGCAGCCAATCCGAAGCCGCGGACACCTCTGGGCAACGCCCCTTCCTTCCCGCTGAGGCAGCCGCGTATGGTCAAAAGCCAAGCAGGAGGAAACAGTGGTGGCGGGGAGGCTGCCTCCGCAGCCCAGGCCGTTGGAATGGGCTCTGCACCCCGCGGCCCCCTGGTCGAGGCAGAGGACGTTACCACCGCAGAAGACGTGGCATCAGTGGCTGTGGCGGGGGGGGGGGCTCCTTTCAGGAGAGAGGGTGCATTTGGCAGAGGGTGGGTCCGGCCCCCAAGGTCTGAGGGACAGTGGACCAGCCCCCTCCTGAAAAAGTTTGCTGACCCCTGGCATAGACATTGCACTAGAAGAGTTCTGAAGAACATGAAATCTTATTCATTGGTTTGTTGCTAGATGGGCTAGTTCTAAATACATAGCCCACAGCTGTCTCTATTTACTCTCCTGCAAAACCCATCAGTGATTGGTTTGGAGCTATGGAGTTCCCCAGAGAATTTATTAGCTGGTTCTAATTAAGCTATTATACAACTTAGTTTTGTACTGAGTTTTCATCTCTCAACTGAACCAGCACAGGCTACTTGCTACCTGTTTTCTGAGCTTGTCTCTGGCTAAGTCGAAAACCAGCTTTGCCTGTTCTGCTAGGGAGTGGCTGTGGTCAACCAGAGACAACAGGATTCACACAGAAAACGGATAGCTTGTGGTCTGCCAATTTGCCTTCCCACCCCCACCCCCCAAAATGGCCCAAAATACCCCTCACCCTACCTTGAGATAACTGCAGGCTGCATTGTTTTAAATGTTGCTGGCTATTAGATATGAGAGGTAATAGTTTCAGTTGGTTTAATTTAGCCCTTGCTTGGCTCCTTGGCTGAAATGGAATGATTTATATACATTAAGACTCCTCAGAACCTTTTAAAAAGTATAATAATAATCCAAAAAACAACATTCAAGGACAATGTGGTGGTTAACAGTAGGAAGTGGAGCAAAGACCGAATGGAACAGTCAAAAGTACAGCCCTGTGTGGGGCTGAGAAAGTGGTATATGAAGTGTGTGTAAGAGTGAGAGGCAGAGAAACAGACTATTAAGGGATGTCGCAAGAGAGTGAACAATGACGTAGGGGTGTGTGAAATCGACTTCCCTAAATCAGTGGAGATCTGATTTCGCAAGCTTGATGTTAGCTTAGTGACTTTTTTATAGTGACTTACCATTGAAACTCTTTAACTGGAATGTCTGTAAATGTTTTAAGATGTGAAGAAGCCATAAGATCCAGGGCAGCACACAGATACAACATTTAAAAGCAAAAACACAGTAAAAACGTTTTAAAACTAAACAGCCTAAGAATACCGGTAATTACAATTAAAAACATCTGAAAGCAGTTAAGAGTTATAAAAATGGTCTTCCATTCAATGATGGGGTTGGCAGGCACAGTATTCTCCAGCCACCTAATGCCTGGCTGAACAGGAATGTTTTCAACTTCCTCCTGACAGTTAATAATGACAGAGACAAAGATACCATAACAAGCAGGTGGGTTCGGCCCAGTCAGCCAGCACAACCCCAACCATACCTACTCAACCTATTGGCTTCTTCCCAGCTGTGTGGTGTTAGGATTGCAGTCTTAAGGAAACTGCATTTAGGTACCATTGGAATCAATGGGAAACCTTGTCATGTCTTAAATCCCATGGATTTCTGTGGGAATGAAGTACAGTGAAGCTGAGCCTACAGCCACCTCCATGCATCGAACCCCCACTGCATCTCTGTAACTGATTTATTTAAAAATGTGGATTTGTTAAATATGAACTATATGATGCTTGGAGTGCACCGTATCACTATTTAGCTGGCTATCCGAGGCTGCCCCTGCTCTTATAGTCGGCCCCACTCGGGTGGGGTGAGGAAGCATCTCTGCAGTGTTTCTGGGGTTTTTTTCCACCTGATGCTCAAGCGCGCAAGATAGTTCCTGATCCAGAACCTATTGCACCTACGTTAGGCGGGACCAGCTTTCCTGCACCCCAAACCTACAAAGAATGCGGGGGGGGGGGTAAAAAGGTAAAGGTGCAGGGATCAGGCATAAGGCCCGCTTCGCCCGGCATCCGGCCCCTAGGTGCCTTCTGGGAAGCCCGCCAGCAGGATCCGACCACAGCTGCGCTCTCCCCGCTGGCGATCCAGGGAACTTAGTTGCTACGCCGGGCACCATCCTCTCCGCTCCCCGCCCCTTCCCGCTTTCCTTTCTGCCCAGATTTCACTTTTAAGTTTCATTTCCCCAGATTTTGTCCCGGGGAAGAGGCGGGGCGAGGGATGAAGCTAAATTGCCGGCCAGGAGATCCAGAGGAGACTGGTTCGGAGTCGCTTCGGTGGACGCAACAGCCAGAGATCCGGCAGCGGGACAGATCGCCACCCAAGATCTCCGCTCCGTAAAGGTGACGTTTCCCCTCGACCCTTCCCACGCCTTGCTGTTAACCGAGTGATAGGCACACAACCTTCCAGGAGAGATTTCATTTTAGGCCGCAAGAGGGCGAGCGACGCTGGTTGCGGCTCCGCCTTCCCTCCTGGAAGAGCCGAAAGGTCTCGCTCGGTCCTTGGAGGCGCTTCAGCCTTTCCATTTAATGGGGCAAATAAAGGCTTCGTGGGGCGGAAGGGAGAGAGAGAGGGGCCATGTTCTCGGGCCCCTGGCTTGGGGAGGAAGGGCGGCGTTGATTGGCCCCATTGCGCTCTGCCTTCGCGCCCCAGGACGCAGCAGGTGGGAAGCGTCCCGCCCGAAGTCCTGTTGGATACGGGGGTGGGAGGGTCACTCTCGGGGAAGTGAAGTTGGGATTAAGAAAGGGGGCGTGGGATTTTGGTTAGGGGGCGCAGAACCTCAGATTCGTATTGCTTTTTATTGATGGGGGGGACTGCCCCCTTGGCCACGCCAAGGAAGGGGGCTCAGTTCCCTCAGGCAGGCACGCGGAGCTCCACAAAATAGCCTGAGGGACGCGGTCGGGTTGTCGTTCTTTCACGGTCCTGTAGCACCAGCCCAGAAGTGATGCTCCGCTCCGGGCTAGTCAGGCTGTCCGGTTCAGAGAGGCGGTGTTTTCTGAAGGAAGACTGCTGGAGCCCCTTGTGGCAGAATCGAATAGCGCTGAAGCCCCGTTGATATGAACGCTCACTGTAGTTTTGGGCGTTGGCTCGTTCTTGTTTGGAGCCGCGCTAAAAGGTTCCAGGCAGATGCAGACAGAGCTTGATGCCCCCTTGGTGTGGGGAAGAGCTAAGGATGGAAGTGTCAGGTGTGAGTGAACGCTCCAGAATATATTATTATTATCATTTCTGCTGTTATTCATTTCTATTGTTAGGTTTATATACCACCCTTCATCAAAAGATCTCAGCGGGGTTCGCTTTCAGGTGGCCTCCAGGCTTTTAAAGGTTCTCTAACCATGTTTTAAGAGAAAGTAATAATCTGAGCAATCCTGCTCATAGTTGTGTATAGGACCACAAACTAAATATAAAGCAGGAGATTTGCGATCAGGACCTCCCATGTTTGTTTGCCCCAACAGTTGCTGTAATGAAAGCAATCAGATTAAAAACTGCAGCTTTAGGAAGGGGGTAAGATATACTTTCCCACAGTTCTCTCCGTTAAAATCCCCCCTCCAGCAAAGTTGCCGTGTTTACCCCTGTAGGGCAGACAGCAGCCGTGTATGTAAAATTGGAGAAAGGGGCAGGGGGAAGGGGAATTAAAGCCCCTCCACCAGTGTCATGATCTTGATCTGATTTCCCTCTCCCTCCTACACACATGACTGGTTTTCTATCTAAACATTTGTTTTCTAAAACGTGGGAGAACTTCCTTAGTGTAAGAATGGCACAAGGAAACATGGGAGCATTGCCATTTTATCAGATTTGGCTTACTGTAAATGGGAGAATGCATTACAGACAACAGATAAATGGGGTAAAAATAAAATTTTATGCAATGTCCAGGAACTACAAAATATATTACACTATTCAGCTGCTTATCTTATGTTACTACAGTTATGTCATTTGTGTAATGGATAATCATGCTATGTTTTTGTTTTGTTTTTTCAACTTTGAATTAAATGTTGCAGAAATCAGACCATAAGATAATCATTTGAAACACATGCCAGGACATCTTTCATTTTTCTGATACGTATGTCAGGAGAGTCAGCTTGCACCTTTGTGTCATAGACATTATGAACATGATACAAAGTGCAAAATATTTATACAGTATACAGTAGCTGACATTTATACAGTAGCTGACAAAAAAAAACCCCAGGCGCATGAGTTTATTCCTCAAACACACTGGAAAATTACAAAAGTTGGAAGAGGATTTTGGCAAGTTACTAAAATAGGGTTGCCTTTTAAATATCAGCTTGTCTAGCAGCTTTCTTTGCTTTACATGGAAGTCTGCCATTACACATATGAGAACATTTTTGTACAACTCTCTTCTTGTGGTTAGAGCAGAATATGAATCAAACACCTCCGTCCTTTGTTTCACACACAGTCAGCTGTCAATCTAGAAGTCTAGGCCTCATTGATTTCTTTAACATATTTTTTAAAGTGTGGGAGAACATCATCTTGAGAGAACTGGCTAGGAAACAGAGTGAAAATGATGTATTGAGAAACAACAGGGAAGAAGGTAGGAACCTGCCACCTAGTGGACAAAGACTGAATTATTGACATTGCCTTTAAAATCGTACACAAAATCTACAGTAGGACAATACAGTACAGTGGTACCTTAGTTCTCGAACGGCATAGTGGGCGAACAAATCGGCTCCCAAACGCCGCAAACCTGAAACTAAGTGTTCCGGTTTGCGAATGTTTTTTGGAAGCTGAACATCCATTTCAGCTGTCGCCATTGCTTCTTGGGCCAATCAGCCAATCAGAAGCTGCTTGGTTTTCGAACATTTTGCAAGTTGAGCGGACTTCCAAAATGGATTGAATTCGAGAACCATGGTACCACTGTACCTTTACTAAGCCTACCAGGTATTGGATATTCCCCTAAAGTGGATTTAGGATTTCTTTTCTTATGGGCCAGCATGTTTACTTTTGCTTTTTCAAATGCCAGGAGCTCTATACACAAGTGAGTTCCCTGCCTTTTCTGCAGGGCACACAATGTGTGTGGTTTGTACAAAGAGGGTTCTAGAAGGTTTCTTCTCGTTGTGATCGAAGGTTTATTTCTATGTGAAAGAAACAGGAAGAAGATTTTGGATGTTTGGGTTATTTCTCTGGGAAGCTGAGTACAGCTGGTTTCAACTGGTTTTGTTGTTCGTTCTGTCAAGGTCATACTGACTAATATAGTAAGGCCAGGAGGAGCCTGGGTCTCCCTCACTTTCACTTCTGTCTTTGTTCTAGTGTTCTGTTTCTTTACGCTGTAGTGTTAAGATTTAGTCTTACTAAGTTTGTAAGTTTTATTGTAAGTGCTGCAACTGGATTTTTTATGGACTGTGTCAATCCTAATTGTTTTGGATTTGTGACCATTTATGCTCATTTGCCTTCAGTACCAGTAAAGCTCTGCTGGATGAAGTACAATCGCCTCTGGTCTGTTTTTTGGAAACTCTCCAGTGCTAATGCGACAGTGACCACCTGGTTGATACCCTCAGCCTTGGAGCAGGTGTTTCATCACAGTCTGAAATCCTGTGGCCGCTGGCCAGCTGGCAAGAGTAGCAGGGAGTGAAGACAGGAGTTCTTTGCTATCTTCTGCTACTTCAGAACAGTGGTAGTGGTGGTAGTGAACACAGCTGACTTTGAATTTCCGTTTGTATTTATACTTTATGCTTATGGGTTAAGAGCCGAAACCTGGAAATCCTTCATTTGCATCTCTACTCCTTTCTTCTTCTTCTGATGCCTTAAAGACTTAATACATTTATTGTGGCATAAGCTTTCAAGCTGATACTGCAGTCCTCTGTATCAGATACACAAAGTGCTGTCTTGACTAGGAGGACGGATAGCACTTCACACACCTGCTGTTGACTGCAGTCTGTGAAGCTTATGCCATAATACATTTATTTATTTGTATTTATGGTGCAACAGGAACTCTTGTTTTTGCTGCAAAACACTTAACATGCCTAGCCCTCAAGAAAAGGGAAAATACATTATTGCAGACAGGCACATGGTGAGGAAAAAAATACACATGGTGACATTTTCTTTAAAAATCCAATTTATTTAAATGAAAGGATATGCAAACTTGCAAAAGCAGAACTAGTTTGCACAGGACACTTCCTTTTGAACTTTCCCCTTTGTTTGGATCTGAGAGAGCTAGAGTTTTTTAATTCAGCTTGTATAGCATTCTGACCTTACCTGGAAGTAAACCCTATGGTATACAGTGGGACTTGCTTCCAAGTAAACCACATAGGATTGCACTGGAAGTGTATTAAATATTGAACCATTGTTGGATAAAGATATTGTGCAGATTGACAGCTATCTTGCATTAAGATGGAATGTAAAATGCTGTGCAGGTGTTATCCTTTCCTTCTGCTTATTTAAATAGTTAAGTTGAGAATAGTGGAGACAAGCATTCTAATGTATCTCCTGCTTCCAGATCTCCGTAAACATGTGCCTGCTCCATTTTCACCCACCCACATCCACAGTTCCAATCCAGCCCCCATCACTGCTTTGAGCTTTTCTTATTCTTGGCAAAATGTCTAATATCATTTCAGGAATCAATAAAGGAAAGTCCCAGATAACTAAATGTTGAAGTCCTCTTCCTGGCGTGAGTCTCCATCTGACCGGCGCACTCGGAAACTTAGGAACAGACGCTCTTCAGATGAGGAGATGGATAACGGGTGGAATCCGCAACGAAATGGGACTATAGGCACCATCCCATCACTGTTCCCAGAAGAAGCTAAATCTATACAATATTTTGCTACACCAAATGTATTTGCTCCATCAAAAATGGAAGGCTTTGTGTTCAGTCCCATAAAACAAGAGGATGTGGATCAACTGGGAAAACAAAACCAACCTCATAAAGTAAGTCTTTTGAGTTAATATGCACCTCGTTAGCACTGAAATCCTGCAATTTAGAGCCAGCTTTTTAGTCAAGGTTGTGCATTATTGACACTAAACAAATCTAGGATTGTATGCCTCAGAAATCCAGATTTCTGGCCAAGAAAATTTGAAATTATGTGGGTCTGCATAATTACTCTTATTTTCTGAAATTTATCCTGCTGCTTCTCCCTTGAGCCCTGCTTGTAACTAAAGTCATACCTTGGAAGCCAAACGCCTTGCAAGTCGAGCGTTTTAGCTCCCGAATGCTGCAAACCCGGTGAGTGTTCCGGTTTGCGAACGTTCTTTGGAACCCAATCATCCAGTGCGGCCTCCGATTAGCTGCAGGAGCTGCCTTGGTTTCCGCATGTTTTGGAAGTCGAATGGACTTCCGGAACGGATTCCGTTCGACTTCCGAGGTACGACTGTACTGGATATCTTACTCAGCCACCCCTCTGGTTTTGGAGAGTTTAACAGGTGTTGTCCACACACTTTCAAGAGTATAGGCTCCTAGCCATAAGAGCCTGTGTGAGGGTTCAGGGAGCAGATGTTGGAACAAGACCCATTACAAGACTAGTAGGGGAAGGAAGGATGGATGGAGAGGGGAAACCACAAGGGAGGCCACTGTCTGCCTCTCTAGACAGCCAGTTGTCTTGAGTGAGAGGGAATCTTTCGCATGGGAACTAACCTGCCTGGTGTGTTGTCTCTTTCTGGAGGGAGACTGGTTAAGAATCAACTATGTTAGTGACGTTTGAGAATGATAAGGAACGCAAATTCTGGTCATGGTCCTGTTGGAATATTCTAGTTGCTAGGCAATGGAAAATTTCTCCAGCAACAGGTGTCCTTATCCATGGCATGTGATCAAGGAAGTCTGGGTCAGTGTAAATGACTACAGTCATACCTCAGAAGTCGAAAGGAATCCGTTCTGGAAGTCTGTTTGACTTCGAAAATGTTCTGAAACCAAAGTGTGGCTTCTAATTGGCTGCAGAAAACTCCTGCAGCCAATCAGAAGCTGCGGAAACCCTGTCGGACGTTCGACTTCCAAAAATAGTTCGCAAACCAGAATACTCACTTCCAAGTTTGTGGCGTTCGGGAGCAAAAACATCCAAGAACTAAGCTGTTCAAAAACCAATGTGCAATTGTATGTGAATGAGTCAGCATTAGGTATCTGGCCAGATGGCTAAAAAGAGAAAAAGATTATGTTGCTTTATTTGCTTTGTTCATTAATGACCAGTGTAAAGTTTCATAAATAACATATACTCTGAGAAACAGGACCAAATGATGTTTATTCTTGTAATGGGAATTTCACTAAGAGATAGCTGGAATGCTGCTGATGCCATAAAGAAGTAAAAAATGCAGAAAAACCTTTCTGTAAAAACGAACTCTTCTGCAGAAAGAAATGAAAACCCAAGAGTAAGATGCTCATGCACTAAAATGAAGTGCCTAGCCTGGTCTAGAACCAATGCTACTTTTTGTGCGTGTTCAGTGATCTTTTTGATCCAAGCTGCTCCTATGAGTGTCACTCAGTGTTTGAAATACAATTCTGGCTTAGCTTTACATCTGACCCAAGGGCGGTTCTTTTGTTTCTTCATCGTAATTTGTTCGAATGAAACAAGCCCCCACTTTAGACATAACTTCAGAGATTGTGTTTTGTGGTCCCATTTGCGCAAAGCAGGAGTTTTCTCCCTATTTAAAGCAAACCATTAACCACGGCTCAGATGATGTATGAATAGAGCCATATACTAAAATGGAAGTGAACTGTGTATGTGTGTGTTTTTAACCAGAAACCAGAAAACACCTTATTCAACCAATACGAAGAGAAGATCCGTCCTTGTATTGACCTCATTGATACTCTGAGAGCCCTCGGAGTGGAGAAGGACTTGGCATTGCCAGCAATTGCAGTGATTGGCGATCAGAGCTCAGGGAAAAGCTCAGTTCTGGAAGCTCTTTCTGGAGTCGCTCTTCCACGGGGCAGTGGTGAGAATTCCCGCCGGCTTTTCCTTCTGGGAAGCTTTGAGGATGTGCAAGTTCAGAGATTTTTTAACTTCAGTGTTCCTACTTTATAAGAGGCATCTTTATTTTCTAAAGTTGCCTTCTCTTTGGTGTCTTGGCCTGCATTATTTTAATATCTCGGAGGGTTGGATATACTTCAAAGAAAGCAATGTTACCAGTTAGAAGCCTCTCATTTCTGAGAAACTAAATTGATTTTTAAAAAGCTTGGTGTAATATTATCGGGGGTGGGGGTGGGTGGCACTGTTCACCTATAAGGTTAAGTGCAAAGATTTTAAGATAGCTGCCTACATCTACAGTATAGCTCAGATTATTTATGGGGGTCCATTTTAGGAGCTGATTTTGCCCTAGAACTAGGTGTCGTTTCATCATAATCCATGGGATTCTGCCTGTTTTAAGCAATCTTTAGGAAGTTTCTGTGAATCTGAATAACCTATACTTTTAATGAATTGGATTCTCTTCATGGACAGGCATTGTCACCAGATGTCCCTTAGAACTCAGGCTGAAAAAGCTGCAGCCTGGTGAAAAATGGAATGGGAAAATCAGCTACCTGGGAAAATATATGGAACTTGCAAATCCTTCAATGGTAGAAATAGAAATAAGAAAAGGTGAGTGTTGTGGTTTCCATTGTATTCAATAACAGATCGTTATTTTCTTTCTTAATTTCCTTATGTTATAAATGAGAATACTTCTTCAACTATATTCTATGTATAGTCCCAAACCCAGTGATGAGGTTTACCAGAAAATTTAGGGTAATTTTGCACTGGATTTTTTTTTTTAATTAAAATAAGGTTTCTTAGAAAATCTTATCCAATTTAGTGTATTTATTTTACTTGTATTTAGCAAACAAAGCTTAACACTTGAGAACAATGAAGCTTCTCACGTTGTATTTGACATTGATTGTCACAAATGAACTTACGAACTTATAGAAAGCGCACTGGATTTTTTTCCATTCCACATTGCTGGCCAAATATCTTCCCCAGCTTTCCCAATTGCTGTCCTTCAGCAGGTTTTTTTCTTAGGTGGGGGGGGGGGAAGAGTCTTGTGGGCATTGTGGTGTCACAGATGCCCCATGAAGGGGTCCCAGGTCCGCAATGATTGGCAGCTGCTGTTTAGAAGATTCAGGCAGAGATGTTTTCCCCAGCTCTTCTCTCCCTGGAGATGGTTCAGAGATTGAACCATGGGTCCTTCTGTATGCAAAAAACAACAGCCCTTAAAAATAAAACTGCACAATTGGAAACCAGAATTAACTTTTACATGAAAATTTATAACAGTTCCGTTAACACTTTGATAAACATAGCCATATTAACCTTTCCAGTCTCAGAATTATAAGAAGATACAGTCATACCTCGGGTTGAAATCGCTTCAGGTTGAGCACTTTCGGGTTGCGCTCTGCAGCAACCCGGAAGTAACATAACACGTTACTTCTGGGTTTCGCCGCTCGCGAGTGCGCAGACAGTCAAAATGATGTCACACGCATGCGCAGAAGCGGCGAATCGCGGCACGCACAGCTGCGGGTTGCATTCGGTTCAGGATGCAAACGGGGCTCCGGAACGGATCCCGTTCGCATCCTGAGGCACCACTGTACTGATTTTCTAAAGAGTTTTCCTTCCTGCCAAGTTTGGCACCTGTGTTGTATAACAAATGGTAGCCAGAAGAGGCTGCCAGTCCTATGACATGAGTATCTGAAATGTTGATGTTAAAGTTTTTCTTGCTTTCTTCATTCCAGCTCAGAACATAATAGCCGGTGATGGAGTGGCCATTAGTGATAAACTAATTACCCTTGAAATTAGATCTCCTGAAGTTCCAGACTTGACTCTGATTGATCTGCCAGGGATTGCAAGAGTGGCTGTGGGTAATCAGCCAGTAAATATTGGAGATCAGGTAAAACACTAAATATCTTGCCCAAGAGAGCTTTCTCCATAAGTGTACTGCATTCCTTACTAGGTTTCTGCTCCTTTCCTGCTGCCTCTTGCAAGCTCCCAGTCCTGGTGCTTTCTGCCTACCCCCCTAAACTGGCAATCCCAGTCCTCTTTCAGCCTTGCATCTTGCCCAGTATATTATCCTGCCTTGACTCCTGTACTGGCTTCAACTTGGCCTAGGCAACTTTCTATCAAACAGTGAAATAACTATACAGTAGCTCTAACAGCAGTTCTGTTTGTCTTCATTGCAGATCAAAAAGCTGATTAAAACATTTATTGATAAACAAGAGACAATAAATTTAGTGGTGGTTCCAAGTAATGTTGATATTGCCACAACAGAGGCACTGAAAATGGCCCAGGAGGTGGATCCAAATGGAGAGAGAACGCTTGGTAAGGAGGCAAAATAATTCTCCTTAACTTTGATAATCTTGCACTGTTGAAATGAGAACGCGCTTTTCAGATCCCGGAATGTCGGTATTTGTAGGTTGTTGTTGCTTTAAATGGTTCATGGTCACTATTTGTTTAGTTCCTTAAGTATTCTTTATTTATCTCACTAACCCACATGAAAACATGTGTTTCCTTTTTTCCTCATCATGAAGACAAGCCAAAGGTCCCCAGTTCTATATAGGGAGTTTTGCTGGAGTGGCAGCTGGACTTTATTCAGCACTGGCAATGGGACAACATACTTCATCGTACCTGAAAGTTAGCTTAGGGAATTCAGGGGAAGTGGTGGTTTCTCCATAATGTTTCAGTTGGCCCTGGTTCAAAGACATAATATTTTGCTTAATTCTACTGCAAGAAAGTAGAACTCTTTGGCCTGCATGATGGTTTTTGAGCCCTTGATTTTGCCAATGCAGACAAGATGATTTCTATACAAGTGTGAACAGTCCTTCAATTGTGCGTCACCTTTGCTATTTTGTATTATGTTGGTTTTTTTCCTAATGTCTTTCCGTATTTCATCCCAAGGGATCGTGACAAAGCCTGACCTGATGGACAGAGGAACTGAGGGGACAGTTGTGAACATCGTGAGGAACCAAGTCATTCCCTTAAAAAAGGGATATATGATTGTGAAATGTCGTGGGCAGCAAGATATCCAGTCCAACATGACCTTGGCCTCTGCACTCAAGGAAGAGAGAGCATTTTTCGAGAAACATAAATGCTTTAGGTACTCATAGACTAGAGAGTGATTTTTAAGATAATAGTATAATTACAGTTACTTAAACGGCCTCGGTCCTATATACAGTACCTGAAGGAGCATCTCCACCTCCATCGTTCAGCGCTGAGGGCCTTCTGGCGGTTCCCTTATTGCGAGAAGTGAGGTTACAGGGAACCAGACAAAGGGCCATCTCAGTGGTGGCGTCTGCTCTGTGGAACGCCCTCCCACCAGATGTCAAGGAAATAAGCAACTATCCTATTTTTAAAAGACATCTGAAGGCAGCCCTGTTTAGGGAAGCTTTTAATATTTAATGCTGTATTGTTTTTAATACTCGATTGGGAGCCACCCAGAGTGGCTGGAGAAACTCAGCCAGATGAGCAGGGTATAAATTATTATCATTGTTATTATTGTTATTATTTTTAAATATTTACAAACCACACTTTTCACAAGAAGCAAAGTAATATTGTGTAAAACGTAATGCAACACTAAAAACATCAGTGAGTTTAACTGCAATTGTTAGCATCAGATTTTCTAGTAAACATTTTCTTTGTTCCCATACAGTATCCTTCTACAGGAAAAAAAAGCCACAGTCCCCTTACTAGCCGAGAAACTGACAAGCGAGCTTGTGGAACACATTTCCGTAAGTTAGCAAAGTGACACTTTAAAAACAACAACAATGAAACATCAACCCCAAAGTTTGTTTCTTTACTCATTACAAGTTTTCCCCCCAGCACCATATACATCTTTTCTTTTTTCTTTTTAGAAATCTTTGCCCACTTTAGAAGAGCAAATAAGATTTCAACTCCAAAAGACAGATACTGAAATGCAGAGATACGGCAAAGCCGTGCCAAAAACCGATGGCGAGAAACAATATTTTTTAGCAGAGGTAAGTACACTGATGAGGACTCGTGCTAAACTTTTCTAGTCTTAATAGTGTTATGCAGACAACATATGTCAGTGTAAGAGTATGTGAGCCTTGGAGGCATCCAGAACCAGCAGCCAACGTAAGATAAGTCATGAACCTGTCTTTGCTGTAAATCGAAGGTGCTTTTTGTCATTTGAGTTTCTGACCTACCTCACTCGGTGTACAACCCATTCAGCTACTTTTCTGTTCTGCCTACTGGGAAGCTATGTATTGAGTTCATAAGGCGGAGAAAACTTAGTATAGTTATACACCAACAAAAACTGAAGTTAGTTTGTAACTCTATTCCCACTTACCTGGGAAGAAGCCTGATTGAACTCACTGGTACTTCCTTCATAATGGATACCCATTTGAATTCTTACATACTTTGTCTCTTACATATTCTCAATTATTTTCTGGGATGAATACTTCCAGTGATTACGTTCAACTAATCTTAGGCCTCCTGTTTATTAAATAGTCATCCTGATTTGCTTGCACAAAGCTTACATGGTGGTTAGATATTGTCTAGTCTTCGCTGAGCAGTCATTCAGATTTATTGGTGGTTTATCCCACACTTTGGGGGCATTTTCCCATCACTATCCAAAGTGGATTGTGCCAGAGTGCTTTAATTCACTTTCATTGCACAAACCTAAATTTCCAGTATTCTGTTTACTCTCTCCCACAAAATACTGACAATCTGGAGTCAACTATGACATATGCATTCTTTCTAATGTGAGCCATTCAGTTCCAAAATGATTACATTGCTCATAGCTTTATGGAGGCAAGTTCTGGAACAAATTTTGGGTGTTTTTTAAAAAAAAATATTGGATGAATGTGTGTTTGTCTGCTTGGACACATTGCCTGTCAATTTGCTTGATCATTTTAACATTATGGACTTGCTGTCTGAGTTGAATTGATGTCTGCAACATAATTATTTATGTATTTCAGAAAATTTATATACTGCTTGATTGTAGGGGGGAAACTCAAATTGGTTTACAAAAAGATAAAAACAAATCTCTTTTAAAAAGTACACCATAATTAAAAACATACAAAAAAATTAAAGCCACAATGGAATAGACTTAAATAAATTAAAACTCATCAGAGCAGGACTTTCTAAATATTGCTAACATTGCAACAAAAATAACCACTCATTATCATTGCTTTGTTCAGATTTGAAACATGCACAAATCAAATTGTCTTTAAAATCAACAAACCTCACTGCATCTCTTTAAATTGTTTGCTTTCACAGAAAATCGAGCACTTTATTGCAGATGTTGGAAGCACAGTACAAGGAGAAGAAAGTGTGTCTGAAAATGAAGCCAGACTGTTTACCAAAGTTCGTAAAGAATTTCAGAAATGGGGCGAAGGAGTTGCTAGTAGTGGCTTCAAAAGTAAGTACAGACTACTCTGTGTCTAGAGCAGCTCCTGTTTTAATAGCATCACATGTCCCTTCTAAACTGAGTCTCCAGGATTAGAAATGGCTACCTTAAAATAAAAAGGTGTGTGCATTTAAAAGAAATGCTGTACAAAGAACTTTGTTTTGAGGTAAGATGTTAAGTCCAGCTTATCCTTGCCTGGAGATTTTATCAACCTTAAATAGAAGGGACAATGGAGTAACAGACATGATTAGGTTTAAGCAGGATGCATCCTAAGATTTTGTGTTATCAGGCACCTGGGAAAAGCAGTGGAGGATCTTTGGTTGCTTTTAAACCAACTGCAAGGCTCCTAGTTCTATTAGAAACACATAGAATAGGAAGAAACATTTCAACCTCCATTTGGAACACCTTAATAAAATACGCTACTGATGCTGAATTTTGTTGCTGGATCACAAATCCCTTCACCTCTGACTATTGACCATGCTAGCTGAAAATTAACAGTGGAGAGCACTGTGTTAGATAGGGACCCCTGACAGTTAAGTCCAGTCACAAACAACTCTGGGGTTAGGGTCATGTGGCCATCATGGCTAAGCCACTTCTGGCAAAACCAGAGCAGCGCACGGAAATGCCATTTACCTTCCCGCTGGAGAGATACCTATTTATCTACTTGCACTTTGACATGCTTTCGAACTGCTAGGTTGGCAGGAGCAGGGACCCCTGTGCTAATTTGGGGACTTCTGTAATGAAAAATGATGGTGTAAATTAAACAAACCTAAACCTATCCTGATTTCAACTAACTGGTTCCCAGGGTGATTTACTGAGCTTTCGTAAATCCGTGACAGGTTTTAAAAAAATGTTCTTCTTCCTGCAGTTCAAGAATCCCTACTCCCTGAGAAGTGGAAATTTGAAAATCAGTATCGTGGCAGAGAGCTTCCTGGATTTCTCAATTACAATACGTTTGAGATGATTATAAGGAAATATATCACCAATCTAGAAATGCCAGCTGTTGATATTCTAACTAGAGTTACAGGTAAGTCCATTTATTAATTTCAGTTTTCTGGCTACTGGGACTGTGTAAGTTGTTTTAAATCATTTTAAATGTTGCAGTTGTACCCGCCATAGGACCTTAGGGTGAAAGGTGGGTAATAAAGGGGATTGATTATACATCACATAAAAATATGAAAGGGGTTTTCAAATACTATCTATATATAATAAAAGCACATGCAATGTAAGTGATTTTGCTTGAGCTGTGAAACCTCCAACATTTATATTTTCGTAAAAGGGCTGTAGGAAAAAATGAATGGAATTGTTAATGGTTTGGGTGTATGCAACATTTTTACCAAAATACATGTGAGAATACAAGAAATTATTTTTCTACACAGATTCTGATCATTTGGTGTATTCTCTCCCCCCCCCTTTCAGAAATAGTACGTCAAGGTTTTGTGGCGATTGCTAAAAGCCATTTTGAAGGATTTCATAATCTTCATTCGGAAGCCAAGGTAAGAACAACATGATGCAGATTCAAACTCTCTTGGATGTGTGGAGCTGCTGGCAGGGAGAGGTTGCTTCCTGAGCTCCCCCATTCATAATCTAAACATGATCATCAGAGAGGAGTGTCCCTGCCTGAAACCATCCTACTATCTGCTGTTAGCCACCCATGATTACATGTAACGATGGGCTAAACTATGGTTTTATTTTGGGGGAAATTCTCGGAATTTGTCCCTTTTCTAAAGAAAAAGCAGCTGTGGGGCCCACACCTGAAACATGCACACTGGGACTCTTCACCAGTTTCCTGCTGAAAATTAGTCCCCTCCTTAGCAGTAAACAGTATAGAGGATAGAGTGCATCCCTCACCCAGTGGAAGAGTAGTTCTGGGTTGCTCACCCATGATTGCTTATTTTTCTTCAAAATAAACATGAGCAGCTTTTAAAAACTTACGATAATGTAACATTCAGTTGGCCCCAGGTACTGTCATAGTGGGACAATCCCCATTTGTTTTGTTTCTGTTATTTGTTGCAGTTAGTTTCTTTTTCCCCCTTTTTTGTCGGATCACATCTATTGTATTCCAGCATCATGCTAAACTACAGTTCAGTGAGACATGAATGATCCTCACTACCTCCAAGGTTGGTGGGCTCCCCCTCTTTCCCTCTGCTCCTTTTGAGCAGCTGGGAGGATGAGTTCATAGTATTTCATTTTTCAGCCATCGCTACTTTCCCTGTGATAATAACTTGCTTTACCCATTATTGATACCAGCTAGTGCCCAGTAATGCTTTGTTGGGTATGAGCCCTAATTTCTGTGTAACTTGTTATCAGCTTGCTGCTTCTTGTGATCTGTTGAACCATTGTTCAGAGGTTAGAATAAGTCTGCTATTTTCTGACTTGTTTATTTCATCTCATTTATCTCACTCTATCTTGGATTGTGCCATCTAACATGTGCCATCTTCTGGGCCTCTGGGCTTGTGCCATTCAACTCACCGGGTCGGGATGGGACCAGCTTCTCCCCTACCCACCCACCTCTCTCTCCCCTGATCATGAATTGCTTGCTGCTGTAATGAAAAAAGTTGTGCCCTAATTATTATCCACACACTGGTCTAGTCTGTGTCGCTCCTTTGGTCCTTGGTGTGTGTCAAAATTGTGCATATACCACGTTTGCATTTCTTCTTCTGCATCGTTTTCCTTTTAATCTAGCTCTGCTGTTTGTAGAAACTGGATGGGCAGTGCTGAAAAAAATTCACAAGCTGGAGGAGGGGTGGAAGTTTAGTTTTTCGCAAGCAGCTATCAAAGCAACAGAACTTGTATGCAGTGAAGCAGAGTATTTCAGAGTATGAAATAAATTCAGTTCACAGAACCGGGTTTCTCTTGGTGCCCTACTCCCCCTGAAATGTTCACATGTTAGGCACATAGACACTTCCATTCGTTAACACTTAATTCGTTCTGGAGGACTGTTCTTAACCTGAGGTACCACTTTAGCTAATGGGGCCTCCCGCTGCTGCGCTTCTGTTCTCATCCTGAAATAAAGTTCTTAACCCGAGGTACTATTTCTGGGTTAGCGGAGTCTGTACCCTGAAGCATCTGTAACCTGAAGCGTCTGTAACTCGAGGTACCACTGTAGTCTTTTACACTGGAGGAGAGCTTACAGAATAAGTGGATTTAGGGAGCTTGAGTGCAATGTGTGGTAAAGGAAGGCAGTTTGAGATTAAAGGTCATGGGGAGTACGTGTGGGAGTGTTATGTCCAGTATCTGTATATGGAATAGTCAGATGTGATTCCTTCTATGCTACATCACTGGGAATGTCTGTTATTTTTGCCTTTCACAGAATAGAATTGAAAGCATTATAGAGAAGCAAGCAAAAGAAGCTGAAGCTATAGTCAGGATCCAGTTTGCAATGGAGAAGACCTTATTCTGTCAGGACAACCACTACCAGTCATGCTTAAGAGCTGTAAAGGAAGCTGCAAGAGGGGGGGAAACCACAGCGATAGCTGAAGAAGGCACTGCAATCGCTGAAACAGCTTTTCATTTGGAGGCATACTTCAAGGTGAGTTACATGGCATTACTGAACATATTTACTCAGAAGTAAGTCCTGTTGAATTTGATGGGGCTTACTCCCAGGATGGCAGCCTCAAGTCACCAGTATCATTTGTCCCCGTTTGACTTTGATTATAATTGCTAACAATATTGCATAGCAAATCAGATTGAACTGAGAGTTCATGATCCCATTCATTCCAAGATACTCCTGGTTTATCATGAGCCTCATTTATAAGTATGCTATTAAGTCAAAGGCCCCCACAAGGTGTGGGGACCACATGACATCTTCAGTGCTGTGAGGTTATAATGCTAGCCTTCCTTGGCTGGCCCCCATGAGGCTCAGATGCCATTGTGGCCACCCAATGTTTTACCTCCAGCAGTGGGTATATTTTGCTCAGTCGCAATTTTTCTCCGCTGCCATTATTCCACACTTATTTCCCCCCTCAAGCAAGACAGTGCTGGGTGACTGCCCAAGTCTATCATTCTTTACCACTTCTCATTCAGAAACAGAATTACCCATATGTGGAAGTTACTAATTGCAGTGCATGCGTCTTTTTTCATTTCAGACTGTAATCAAACGCCTCTCCTCCCAAATTCCCCTCATTATCCAGTACTTCATCCTCAATAAATATGAATACAGGCTGAAGAATGAAATGATGCTGCTCCTGAGTCAAAGGGAGAATTTGAGCCTTCTGGTCCAGGAGCGCACAGATGCTGCTGAACAGAGGCAGTTCTTGTCTGACCGCATTGATCGTCTGGTTCAAGCTCGGGACCACTTAGCAAGATTACTTGGCTAAAAACGTGTGCTTCTGCTGCTGCTTCCGGAAGGCTAGTGCGCTAGACAGCTTTTTGGTAGATTATATCTCTGTTACTAAAAGATGTGGTTCATCACTTGCAGTTCATGAATCTGGAAGAACTTTGCTTACTCGCAAACAACCCTTAGTGCCGTGCTGTGCCTTATGCATTAAACTTCTCAAGGACAAACTGCCTCACAGTCACTTTGACTTAGATTCCATCAGTTTGAATTGTTCAGGATAATGGAAAGGGGGAGCAATATATGCAGTATTTTTTATTTTTTTTTAAAGCAGTGTGGGTACTCATAACTTGATAAAAGCGGCAGCACAAAATGGTTGTAATGGGCAGCAAAAAACAGTGCTGTGTGGCTGAGTACTGTCACCCAAAAAAGTGTTTATGCTTTTAAGCTCCATCAGAGGCAGATTTAGATCAGCTCAACCAGTTCCCCATGCTGGGACCAAAGCGGTGCCTTCCCAAAGCCACTAAGTGAGGCGGCGTGAGGCTGACAGGGTTGTGGAGTCCTCCTGCCTCCTTCCCAGAAGCCTTTGGGAAGGGGGGGCAAGTCACATTTTAATCTATTATTTTTACAATATGCTCTTCGTGCAAAGAATAGCGACTACTTATCACATATCTGCTCTTTTTGTGTGTTGGAGATGGGTGCATTAATTTCTGAATAGGGGATATCATGCAGTTTTATTGAAATCTGTTGTGGCCAAAGTACTTGGAATGGGATGCAGCATTGAAGCTGCTTGTTCATCTGCTAATTATGTGTTCTTTTTTTGCTTTTTTACTGTTCAGGTGCAGGTGTTTTTGTCCTTCTCATGAGTATTTTATGGGGACTGCATCTTGTTTATTTCTAAATGTGCCTTGGGGGCCAAAAAATATGGGGCAGGGAAGTTTACTTCGGATTCACTAGGTTTCTGTGGCTTCTGCATATAAAGTACTGGAAGTGGGTGATGCTTGTGGGTTGCAGTTTGTTCTCCGTGCGGTGTCTGTATGAAGCCATGTAGGAATTTGGGTGACATCGAACTCTTGCACACACCAGTTGGTCAGCTCCTAAGTCAGAAGATCAGTAATGATCCTTTGTGACCCACTCTTGCCTTTCTGGCAGCAGGCACACACTTATTTTACCAGTGCTTCTTAAATGGTAGCGGAATTTGGTGTTCATGTGTAGGGCAGTAGTGTCTCTCGTTGGTTCTGTTGTATTTTTTATTGTACAATAAAAGGGGGAGAAACTATATTTCATGCATCTTGTCTGGTTCTGTCATAATTCTCAAGCACCACCGTCAGGAACTCTTCGGGTTTTTTTTCACAGGCTTCAAAATAAGTGCCATGTTTAAAATGCTTTTTTAAAAAAGCATTTTAATCTTTCCTTCCGCTACAGGCTCCTTTATAGTGGTGGTCACTGTTCAACCTCCTAAGATATCTTCTGCTGTATTTCCACCCTGCTTGCGCTGATGATGGAGGTTCCTGTTTTAAGCTTGTGTTTTAAAAATAATGATGCAGGAAAGGTTTTTACCATTCTACCCTGTTAGGCAGCCTCTGCCCCTCCAGATGTTTACAACTACTGCTCCTATAATCGCCATTAGCCATGCTCTGTGGCTGATGGGAAATATGTTAAGGGGGTCACAGATTGCTTGGCCAGAATGTACCATCCTAATTCATGTCATGCTAAAGATCCAAAACAAGATTCCAAATATGAATACAGTCATACCTTGGATCCCAAACAAATCAGCTCCCAAAAGTGAGTGTTTCAGTTTTCGAAAGCCGAAAGGGAAGCTCCTGCAGCCAATCTGAAGCCGTGCTTTGGTTTCCAAACGTTTTGGAAGTCAAATGGAGCTCCAGAACGGATTCCGTTCGACTTCCAAGGTACGACTGTAGTATCTTTAATAGACAACATTTTTGAGTAATGGAAACATTGTTACTGTTGTGGGGTAAAGTCTGTTCTGCAGTTAATCTTCCTTAATTTACATTTTCAGGGAAAGTGGCCATACAAATGCTGTCTCATCCAGCAAGGACAGTGTGAAGCCCAAATATTCTCCAGTTGTAGGTGCCCATTTTTGCTAATGGTCCTACTATCACAAGAAACACAAGAAATATCAATTAGCCAAAAGGTTAAGAGAGTAAAAAAATTATTTATTTGTACATAAGATACATGTATTTCAATTTTGAAGTAAAGAAATATTTGCTACTTAAAATAGTGGCACAACTATTTAACAATTCAGCAAGATTTATATTCATAGTATTATCAGTGTGTCTCCTTTAAATAATGATTTGAGTGGCTCATTACTACCCAACTTTATCGGCAAACCCTGAAATGAAAGTTGCTGCGGTAACAGGCACATTTTTTAAAAAAAAAATGTAATTCAAATAGCAGCAGTTTAGTAATTTCAGTCCATGAGAATAAGAAATCCCCAGTTTGCCAGATTTTATTGCTTTTACATATTCCATAAGTTTATTTCTGAATTCATTATTAAAATTGTAAATCTTAGTTGTAAAAAATCCCTGCTTAATAGATAAATGTTGCCGCTCTCTTACAAAATGAGGTAGCTGTAAGATTAAGTGGTTACTTTTCCAGTAGCATGTGGGTTAACAACAGCCAACCGCATGTAATAAATATTCACAAGAGCGTGTTTAGGCTTTGCTCAGGAAAGAGATTGGGGGAAACTGTTGAATTGTTCCCTAGCTACTTTCTGCAGGCTCTAAACATGAGTAAGCACATAAGTAAATAACATATCTAGTTGGTTGTTTACTGAGGCTCAATAGTAGTTTTATCCTTTCTGAATCAGATACGACCTGGGAATATTCTAACAAAATAAAATTCAAGGTTTTCCCATTTTCTGAACCAAACTCTAATTTTGATATCGGAAGGAGGGGAGGAATTCAGTATAAACCTGATCATAGACTTGATTTCAGAATCAATATAATACCTAGACAGAGCACAAGGAAGTAAAGGTACCTGACAAGGAGATAATGGAAAAGTATTATTCATCTCTCAGTGGTACTGGAGTATTGGAGAAGGTCTCTTCATATGTTACAGTAAGACATTTACCCTCAGTCTTGAAAAACTGGGCTAGCCAGCAGCCCAGATATTCACAGATAATAATATATTAAAAGTTAAAATAAAACCAAGAAAATAAACAAGATGCTGCGCTATTCCAAAGACAGCAGTAACAGCAATTTATAAATATGATTTATAATGAAGCTTTAAAAAAAACTGGCTGGGAATCCTCCAAAATGAAGAAAAGTTTAGCAACTTGATAAGGGAGTGATAGTGACCAGGGGCACCTACACTGAAGGAAAGATAATCTTGTTCAACCTACACTGCTCGATATTAAGACATTCACAGTACAAATGGCCCCAAATACTTTGCAAGCATTCCGAATTATCAAGTGTTTAGGTCCTAAGAGTCACTTAGTACAGGAATGATGAAGACCAAGAAAGCCATTGGAAGCAATCAGATACATCAGGGGCACCATTCATTCCATGGAGGGCAGGGGTGTATGGCTGAATATCATCATCTGTTCGCCTGTTAGGAAAAACACAAGTTTCAGCAACCTCAATCCAAAGTATTGAATTTATTAATGTTTACGTGAACTTTTAACGCAATCAGTTGTTCAAGCTAAGAAACAAGTGGTGTCACTGAATTCTTGACTGCCCCCTTGCTCCCACAAGATCAGGGATCTTGACTCACATTCTCTTCATCCCTGCATGCAAGATCATGAGTAAACCATAGCAGGGCTGGCAAGTCTTTCTATGGAACTATAAATTTTCAGGACGTGGCAACCTGCAAATGACCGAAGGTGGCAGCCAAAGGGTGTGCCTGAACACACCTTGTAATTCCTACCGCAGAGACAAAAGACAGTTGCAGGAGAACTGTATCTGTGTCTTGACTGACTAAACATCCCCCTATCCCCCAAAAAAGTTTCCTTGATGGGAGATAACACATTTGGAACCATATTGTGCCTCGAGAGCCAAGTGCAACAGAAGTAGCCAAATGGCTTTCCAGAGTGGACAAGCCAGTCTGCTCTCTCCTGCCTTCCCCTTTGGTCCCTGTGCCACTGCTGTCTCCACCATCAATTATTTCTCTCACAAAAACTAAGGAGGGATACATTTCAGCCCTCCAGATGCTATTAGTTATGCAATTTCTTACATGAGGTCCTGGGAAAGATTACAACAATTTAAAATCATATCAGTTAAAACAATTTGCACGCAGAAGAATAGGGTGGCTCCTAAAAATAGCTTTCCAGTATGAAAAGCCAGGAGTGAGCTACATCTTCAGCATATGGAAAACTGTAATGAAGGTACCATATATGCCTCTAGAGGGAGTAAATTCCACAGCTTAGGGGCTGCCACAGAATGCCCTCTTTGGGGCTGCTACACCTGAAGTTTGGTAGGGAGGAGCTCTCTTAATAACAGAGGGTTTAAGGAATGGGCAGCTCCCACCATCCCAGATTAAAAGCCATGTTTACTGTGCCTGATGGAAGTTAATAGTCAGCAGAGCAACAGGTTTTCAACCCCTGTTTTAGACTGGATCTAGACACATCAAAAACACTTTCTCTAATGTAGGGTTTCCCAAACTTGGGTAACTAGCTAGTTTTGGAGTACAATTCCCATCATCCATGACCATTGGGTCCTGCTAGCTAGGGATGATGGGAGCTGTAGTCTAAAAACAGCTGTAGACTCAAGTTTGGGAAGCCCTGCCTAATGTATAGATAGATAAGATAAATAGCAGGGGCAAGGTTGGAGCTACTGGGTAAAAACCAGGCGACTCTGCAGAGCACATGGAGTCACCTAGCTTTCCCCAATCATATTGAGTGGAGCAGGCTAGAGATAATTGTTTGGAGCAAAAGTTATGTCATTCCAGCCCCACATGATGTGAAGGAGGACCAAGTTTTCATTTCCCTTTTAAGAAAATGTTTAAACAAATTTGTCTATATAGAGCCAGTTCCCTGACTTCCATCTCTTGGCCGTGCTCCAGCATGATTGAAGCAAACTTGATACACACACACCGAACACCTTTGTCACCTTTGTCAACACAGAGAATTCTCTGCCCTTACAAATGAGCCAGGCCCCTGTCCGCTTGTGGCAACCTAGACCTGCAATCCCTGATTTGCTCCTGGCTACCAAGCAGCAGCTTGGCTGGCAGAAAAGGGCACTCCCCACCCCATCCTCTTGTCTATCAGCCCAGTGGCCATTTCATCATTACTGCACTGTATCAGACGACGACTAAAACCCACCTCGGAAAGTGCTATCAAAATATTTCAGAGAAAGTTACCTGCATATTTCTGTAAATCCAGTCTGCAAACACTGTCATGTTACCATAAACTCCAGGTCTGAATCTACTAGCACAGCCCGTTCCCCAGCTTGTGTCACCCACTAACCACCACAAAGCATTCTTCCGAGTTACCAATGGACCACCACTGTCACCCTAAAACAAGAGAGGAAACACATTCTACAGTTATACCCTATAAGTCACATGCAGAGTTTTCTATAGGAAAATGGTAATCATTTTCATTGCAACCCACAGTAAAGTTACTGCTGCTTTTAAAGCCTTTGTTCAACTGCTGCAGAATGAAACTTCTTGCCTACTAATGAAGAGATCCATTGTGACTATATTAGATGGGTTTTACAGCATTTGCATTGGCAACGTGCCATATATGAGCTACTTGTTTTGACCTGAAAAGGCTCTGACTGTCTAGACCCTGTATACCTAATTTATCTCCTTGTGTTTGCTGAAACACTAGAAGCCAGGTGAGGAGCCCTGCTTAAAATTCCATTCATTTTACATAACTCCACTTGAGGAAGTCACTGGGACAAACTCCTTTCTGGCTTCGTTTCTCCTACAACTTTCTCAATTGCCCATTACGTAGCTAAGAAATTCTGGTACCTGAATTTACTTCTACTTAACCCTTTCTCCTTCCTATCCCTCTTCCATTTCATATTTTGTTTTTGAGCTTGTAAGCCTAAGGGCAGGACCTGTGCAATTTTCTTAACCGCTGTATGCTACCTAGAATCATCATCTGCTATAATAGTCTCCTCAGTGGTGGCACCAATGTTGTCTGGCAGGGAGCCCTACGCCTACAACATCTGGCTAATACTAACTTTGCTGAAAGTAAGCAGCCCTTTAATAGTTATTGAATGGTTTTCAGAAGTTCTGTTTAGCTTTTAGATAGGGGAAACATGTAGGAATAGGAAAATTGGAGGGGGTTGAGAGGAGCCCCTCTGTCTGTAAAGGAAGTTCACCAAGGAAATGCTTTTAAATCAGTCAAACCTGTTTTTCCAATGAACTAATCACCATTATTTATTTGTATTGACATTTCTATGGTCACTTATCAATAAACACAATGGAAGACAGAAAAACTACCTCATTTCCATAAACTCAGCCAATATTATTAGTATTATTAAAATGTGTAAATCGCCCTATACCCACAAGTCTCAGGGTGGTCTTACAGGCCAGATGTAAAACACTTTAAAAGCCTGGGTAAAGCACTGGGAAGACACTAATGAAAGTTCCATGGTGAGTCTCTCTGTGCCAAGACGTGACAACCAAAAGGCCCTGGTAGACACCCACCTCACTTCACTTGTTGAAGGCAGCCAAAGCAGAACCTGTGAAGGTGCTCTAAAGGTGTGGTGAGGTGTATGTGAGAAAAGGCAATCTCTCAGGTAACCTGCTCCTAAGCCATTTAGGGCTTCATATGGCTAAACTAGCACTGTGTCTTATTGACCACAAGAGCTCATGCTAGAATCTAAGCGCTGCTTTCTCACTTTAAATAGACATTACCTGACAAGAATCCACCTTTCCTTCTATGTATCCAGCACAGAACATGGTAGGCAAAATGAGTCCATTATAGATATACCTATCATTACATATAGCTGAGTCTATCAGAGGTACCATTGCTGCATTCAGTTCTTTTGAAGTGTTACCTAAGGTTGAAAAATAGGTGCAAAAACAACATATTAAGAGCCACTCAAATACAAGCTACTAAAACTTTCAGCTGCAGAATGTTGACATAAAGGCAATGGACTCTGCAGTAAAAATGCAGTTCAATGGATTGACAAAGCACTGCAACTTGTCTCCAAATGTCTTTTTAAAAGCTGAATTAAACAAGACACTTCATATACATAAAACAAACTATTATCTGTTCCCCACATTCCTGAGCAGCGAGAAACCCCAGGGGAAGTGCATAACTGCATTTTACTTCCTTTGGGGGGAGAACTCACTGGAGACTTGTGCAGCATTATAGTATTTAGATTTACAAATACAGTCGTACCTTGGAAGCTGAACAGAATCCGTTCCGGAAGTCCGTTCCACTTCCAAAACATTTGATAACCAAGGCACGGCTTCCGATTGGCTGCAGGAGCTTCCTGCACACAATCAGAAGCCACGTCAGATTTTGGCTTCTAAAAAACATTCGCAAACCGGAACATTAACTTCTGGGTTTGCGGCTTCGACTCACAAGGCATTCGGCTTCCAAGGTTTGACTGTAGCAGCAGCACTGCTGAAAACAGATCCTGACACAAACTCTTCAGCATCTTGCAAGGCCTTCCAGTTTTCAGCTCACTCTGACTCTCCTTCTGAGTCTCAGACTGCAGCCTTTGTTGCTTTCCCTCAAATTTGGCACCTGAGATGTTGCTGAAGTGTAACTCTCACCTTCTCCTGCCATAATGGCCAAGAGTCAGTGAGGATGTAGGTTATATGTAGTGCAGCAACAACTGTGTGTCACTTTCCTCAAAACATCTGGTGGCTTTTTCCATTTACAACAAAACATAGGCAAATTGCTTCAGTAATGGCTCAGGGTAACAAAAAGATTCATAGCAACAACAAACATGTATAGGACATATATAAGGTGATATTGAGCTAACAATCTAGTTCCAACATAAAGAGTGACTTTTAACTGGGTCACTTTAGTTCATTTGTTGCAACCAAGCCAGTTATTTTAATATTTTTATAGCAGCAATTCCAAAGTGCCACAACATATAATTAAAGGAAATCCCAGACTTTGATAGAAACCGATTTTACCTCTCTGGAATTTCGCTCCCCATCCAGATATCCAACATTGTTGGTCAGGCTGAAACATCATTCCAGGGTTGGGCAAACAAACTGGACTTATAAACTCTATGAGGCAAGAACATATTGCTAATCAGTAACTGTGCAGAAATGAGAATTTGATAGAGAGTTGCCAGAACAGCACTCTCAGCCCTTCTAACATGGAAGGTTGGGGGCTTTCATAGTACCTGATTTCTACTAGCACTCTAATTTCCTTGAGGAAATGAGCATTTTTGTTGATAAAAGTCACTGTATGGGAGCTACCAAGGCAAGAAACCTTTGCCCACCAGAAACACACTTTTGGCAGAAGTCTAGATGTGACTAAAGTTGGAGACAAGTTAAGATTAATAAAAGCAGCAACTCGCCTTACTTAATACTACATTTTTCAATAGATGAATAAATGATTAAGTTTAGTTAATTGGATTATGCTGAAAATATAAAAAATAAATGTAAGGAACCACAGAAAGGGGGGGAGTTGAGTTTCGAAATGTTAACATGATTGCAAAATTACTGAAATGTATAAAATTGAAAATAATTTTAAAAAACAAACAAACTATATTTTCCCCACCATCCCACAAACATGGAGGTTTGGGGGTGGAAGAGAGAAAGGAAATAAAAACTGACACTGCAGGTGTTTATATTATTTGGGGCACTGTGGATTTTCAACAGTATTTTGCATAGAATGCGGGGGGGGGGGGTCATCACAGGCACAGGATGTGCTTTACCTGGTGTAAAGATTTGCACTCTGACATATGGCGGACAATGGGGCCACTGGCGCCATGGGGGGGGGGAGCTGGGTGTATGGGCACCCACAAAATTTCTATTGTGGGTGCCCGGCAGTCATGTTGCACACGTGTGCGCTCACATCTTTCATTTTAATCATTTTCAATGGCAGATCCTGGGGTCTTAAATTTTAGCAGCGCCCTGTGCAAACACCAAAATTTAGCACTCCCTGCCTCCCATTCTACATAATAGTTGCGGCACCCCTGAGGCTCTGCATCCAGTGCAACTGAACTGGTCGTGCTTCCCTAAATCAGCCTCTGTTGTTTTGCACTGATCTGGTTCAATTAGTTTGATGCAATGTTGATTTTGTTGATTTTTTTAGCTGCACTGAGCAGGTAATAGAAAGATAAAATATACATTTTATACACAGGTAAATAGATAGGTACCATCTAAAGGTAGATGAGACTGTAACTTCATAAGGGCAACATCATTATTTTTAGTAGTTGAATCATAGTTTGGATGAGAAATTATTTTGGATATTCTGTAGCCCTTATGAGGACGCATTTCTTGCTGTGTCATGATCCCAGGATAAACTGTCCAGTCAAATGGATGAGAATATGCCCTAGGAAACAAAATGAAGGCTAACAATTATGATTTATTCTCAAGCATGATTCATGTTGCTGCAGCATCAACACCTAATGCTAAGGTCTACTGTCAAGAAGGTAACATTCCTGGTTACAACCCTATATAGATAAGCAAAAAGCCATGTGTAGATACCATGGATTAAGCCTTTTCTGTCAGTGTGTCTGCATTTGTTAGGACGTAGCAAAGAGGAGGAGAAAGGAGCAAAAACCCCTCAAATACCCTCAAGAACATTTGACCAAAAGGAGAAGAGTTCTCCGTAGCACACCAAACAGACACAATGCAATCTAGGCGTTCCTTGAAAATTATTTCAAAAGGGCTAAAAATAAGTGCCAGATCCTACATCTATTCTGTTTAAAAATTGAAGGACAAAAATGGTTCCTAATAGTAAAAGTTTTAGTAACCAGAGCAATTATACATACAAAAAACAAAATCCCAAGGGACACATAATTTGGGAGAAATTGTTTGAGACTTACCCATCTACACAGTGAGCTGCAGTTACTATCCATTCAGGAGTGATAATGGACCCTCCACATAGATGAATCTTCTGTATATGAAGGCTGACTTGCCATGGCCACTCACCAGGGGAGGCGGCAGTTCCGCCCACAATTCTGCTTCGAGGATTCCATTCTTTACTGGAAGTGCCACACTCTTTGTAAAAAATAGAGGAAACAGAAGTAAAACATTCATAAGTAAACTATTCATAACATAAGTCACAGGATGTTTCCTGCCACCATTTATGACTCTCTCATGACAACAATATATGTATCCTGCCCTTTCTTTTAGGAGTTACCATAGCCATGTTGCCTACAGTCAGATTTACAGTCACTTAATATCAGTTCCTTAGAAATCAGGATCTCTATTTTATATTAATTCTTATTCATGATAATGGTGGCTTTATAAGAATAGAGCCCAGAATCTCCAAATGAAATAAGGTAAATGTATTTGGCCAATTTAATCATACCCCAGCCATATCAACATAAATTCATTTACTTACTTACTAGGATTCTTACAAGTCAGGCACAAGACAGAAAAGTTTAATTCAAATAAAAACAGAAAAAGTTAACTAAAAACTAAACAGCATTGCAACACTTACCTATACATCTTAGAGACACCATCTGTAGCGATGGACACTGATCGCTGTAACACAAATAGTATATATGTATTTGTACTATGTATGAAGAAGGAGGCTTCAACTTCACATGAACCTATACTCTACAACAGTGTGGGGGTAATCCTGCCACCAGATCTGCACACATTTTCTCATGTAAATCAGGAGCCTCCCTTCTGGCAGGGTACCAACTGGGCAGGAAGAATCTAGACAATCAGCTCCACACGTACACCACATGTTCAAAACATATTGAAGTGGCTTCTACCCTAATAGACTCCACAAGGGTAAAAGAGGGTATCAATCGTTAATTTACACAAATGTATGGTCCTCCTACTCGGGCATTGTAGGGTGCTCCTCACAGCTCACCCCCCCCCCATATCCCCCCCATTCACAGCAGAATAACCATTGCTGAAAGTAATTACCCAGCTCTTAATGGTGGAATTCCAAGGCATATTCTCACACTGAAGGAGAGAGACTGGTACAACAATTGCTGCAAGCCACTGGGTACTGAGCACAGCTTTAAAATTTTGCAGTGGAGGGGAGAAAATTTCCAGGTTGGCATATTAAAGATCTGCTTCATTACATGTCCCACAATTTAAAGCAGCCTCCACATTTCAACTGCTAATCTGGACATGAATAGAAGTCAGTTGAGTACAACTCAAGGGCGGTATTGTTGAACTACAAACATTTGTCTTCTATATGCACAGAACAGGACTTGGTAAAATATGTTTGATGAGTTCAAATTCTATTAAATATGCTTAATGTCTTCAATTTCTATTAAGTAGAAGCTAGAGAAAGGGAAACTTAACAGGGGCTTAAAACATAATAATTGTTTATGCCAACAATCATTAAGTTCACCCCTACGACAACAGTTGTGCATTATAATGGCTCTGGGAGTCAAACACTTAAAAGTAGGCAAAAATTATAAAAGTATCACCTGTTATACAGTTTTTTATGCAAGTCTGTGCCCACAGCACTTTTATTCAACCTCATAAAGCTCCTAGAGTCAGTGATGAGTGGTAATGGATCGCTCCTGAAATATGTGTTCCTGTCAAAGATAGGAGTGAACATTCAAACATGTGCGCTTAACTATTTCAGCATGCATACACACAACACAATCAGCTTAAGCATTAATTATTATTTTTAATGACACTAGATATGAACTCCCTCTTCACCAGCTTTGAGCACTAACCAACAGTATCTGTTGCATTAGAGAGTTTTGCATTATGATGATTTTGGGAGCCATATCTATTTTCCCAGCACTTACATGAAATATTGTAAAGCTTGTTGAAAGATCTGGCACAGTGTGGAATTCAAATTTTGTTCCTCCTATCACCATTACTACACTCACTGCTATAATAAAAGTATTACTGCAAATATCAGTAATCAAGATACATGCAGCAGTGTTAGAAACGGAGAAGTGAAAGCTAGAAGCTAAATGGCACCTTAAACCTAAGTTATAGGCGAAACACCAGAATGTTTAGGCACACTTTTTAATAACAATAAAAAGCTGAAAAGGAATGAACTGCAGCTAAAATATTATGTTCATTTTTCACATGGTCTAGTCCTTCCCCTCATTATATGGAAATTATTGCAGTCAAATTATTTCAGTCTATATTTGCTATAATTAAAATATCACTATACTTACGAGTTATATCCCAAATCCTCACAGGCAGTCTTTCCATGTTCATTATTCCAATCATCATAGCAAACACGGTACCATCTTTTGCTTTTAGATGAATAAACTTCCAGGAGAAATTCTGGCCCATAAAGCCTAACTAAAACAAAAATAATTTTTCTGATGACATAAAAGTCTCAGAACCATCAAATGTCAATAAGGAGATTACCTGGCTGACACATATATAGCAGTTGCTGCAACTCTGATGTCCCCTTTCTGCAAAAAGAAGCCAGGTGTTGCTAAAGGGTAGGTGGGAATGGCTGATAAGATTACAAACACTGGGAGGGGCCTCTGTGTGGATGTCTGTAGTAATTATCCAAACATGTAGAAGAGGGAGGGTTTTAATCAAAGAAAATATTTAATATATATATTTAAAGAACAGGGATGGGGAAGCTGTGGTCCTTCAGATGTTATTGAACTCCCAAGTTCTTGCAGTATCAGCCACTATGGTCAATGGTCAGGGACAGTGGGAAATGGGAATCCAAGAACAGTGGGCAGCCACAGGCTCCCCATCCCCAAGGCAGAGGTTATTTCCAACTTGTGGCTGATTACTTTACTTGGGAGACGACAAAATAAGTTTGTTGTTCTAGGATCACAAGCCACAGGCCAGCCATGGCCCTAATATTTCCCTTACTGTACTTCTGTGCTTACTGTGCCAGGAGAATTTCAGCACAGGAGAAACCTCACCATAATTGAAGCAATGACTGCAGGTCAATGGCCAGTGTCCTGTGCGAGAAATCTTGAATGTCTCCAACAACTGCTACATAGAATCTAGCCGTAGATAATATTGGCTACCATTGACTATAGGCTGCCTAAAGAGGAGGAGCTTTCAATTATTTATTTATTTTAAAAAATAATTCGCTGAATGCACTTACCACAACGATTTTCATCTTCACCATTAGGGCAATCGTTTACTCCATTGCACCACTGAGATGGTGACACACAAACTCCCAGAGTGCCACACCGTATCTTGGAGCCATAACAACTGTCTGTCACTGTAAAGAAACAAATCAGGTTTAGGAATCTACTTCACTGGCAACAAAAAGAGCACCATGCTTCATGAGCAAAAGCATTTCAAATATGGGTGGGGAGAAAAGGAAGCAGGATGGACTAATGCTATCAGACGTTTGTGGCCATGACCATACATGTATGGTCCATAATTTAATAATTATGTGGTTGTTAAGAGAGCCAATGTGGGGAAGTGGTTAAGAATGTGTGTGGGACTAGGATCTGGGAGACCTGGGCTCAAATCCCCACTCAGTCATGATGCTCATTGTGTGACCTTGGGCCAGTCACAGTCTCTCAGCCTACCTAACCTACTTCACAGGCAAACATGTTGCAAGATATTTTAAGCTTCTATAAACAGAAACAGATCCTTACCGAAAAACCAGATGAGAACACATGCTATTGCAGCTCCTATTAGCAGTATTGCAATGGCTAGAATGAGTAACAATATTTTCCTGAGTCCTGAAAATATATAGAGAGAAAACTATCATGAGTTGTAAGACTAGACAGTCTATTCCTAACCTACAGGTACATACCAGTTTAAAGAAAAGCAGCCCACCCACCCCCAAAAAAATCCCTAACATCATTAATTCAATGAACTGCCCACCATTCTATTCTCCCTGCTACCCTCACCCCCCCGCAATTTACAACAATGGAAGTACAGTGGTACCTCGAGTCACATATGCTTCAGGTTACATACGCTTCAGGTTACAGACTCCACTAACCCAGACATAGTACCTCGGGTTAAGAACTTTGCTTCAGGATGAGAACAGAAATCGAGCAGCAGCGGCATAGTGGCAGCAGGAGGTTCCATTAGCTAAAGTGGTGCTTCAGGTTAAGAACAGTTTCAGGTTAAGAATGGACCTCCGGAACAAATTAAGTACTTAACCCGAGGTACCACTGTACAACCATGTGAACAATATTTAAACATATGAACAAATACAAAGATGCTTTTTTGGAAACCTATACAACAGGTCTAATTACAGAAAATCTTGCTTTTTAAAAAAAAATAAAAATAAAGCAAAGCTTACTTGGCGTGCAGATTTTTGTAGACTTTGGTTGTGCTATTGTTGGCACTGGAGTTGACTCATGAGTTGAAATTCTGGGGACGTAATGTGGCACTGATGGAGGATAATACGGAGGTGGGTATTGTGGATACATGTTATAGCCACCGAAGTATCTATGAGAAGCTGCATTTTCTGGCTGATAGGCAAAATTTTCATAATACGGAGGTGGCCTCTAAAAATCAGAAATAATCAGGTGCAACAAAATCAGCACATGAATAAACAAATATTGTCTAGAAAGCACTGGAATACCAACGTCTCTCACTTTGTAATAGTTCACTTAAGTGTCTATTTATTTGTTGCAATAGCTGTTGTCATTTGTCATCAGATTAATTTATCGCTGGTCCTTCTCCCTAACATCCCAAGGCAGGTTGCACCAATTTAAAACACAACATTAAAAACAGTTCTTAAAACCCAAGAAAGTCTTTAATTATTTTTTTTAAAAAAACAGTTTAAAACAACTTAATTTCATATCATTTATTATATTTCTAAAATATTTTTTTTAAAAAAAGGTTAAAATAACTTATTTAATTTCATTATCATTTATTATATTTCTATGCTGCTTTTCACTCACATGAATCACAAAGTGGCTCACAAACAATGAAAAACAACAATATAATAGAACATCACAAATAAAACAAAAACCATACAGAATAATTAACAAAGCATCAGTAAAACAATCACAAATCATCAGTAAATTTCATATATCTATAAACCAAGACCTTGCATTTTAGATAACTTAAAATGGCAGACAGCCACTATGTATGAAAGCTGAGCTTGGCTGCTGCCACCTGTTCACCCATGGAGCATGTCTGAAGGCCTGCTGGAATATGCTGAGGGGTGCTGCCTGCTGCTAAATCAGTGATAGCAGCAGAGAAAACATGTGATGGTCCTCATGACTGCCACAAGCAGCGCTGGGTCTGCCCTGGCTACTATGTTCACTGTCAATTGTCCAACCCAATGTTGATGATTTCAGCAGCATTTCCCCCCGCACCCAAGGGCTGCCTTATGTAGTGGCTACCCAGAAATGATGTTTTCTACTGTGCTGCATTGATAAGGTTCCAATGCTTATAGCATTCTATAAGCATTTTGACACTATAGCAGAACAAAGTCTGTTACAAATCCAGCCCACTTCTTAGGCTTCCACTAGGTTCACCATGGGATGTGTGCTGTTGCTATCTGGCAAGCGTGAAAGCACAGCTAGGGCAGGGGTGGGACAGGGTGGAGCAGGCTGGAGCTATCATGTCAACAGCTGCATAATGTTACCCACCATATTCCCAGGTCCTAGTTGGGGGAGGAAGGGTGGAGGTCCACAATGTCCCAACAAGGGTTCTGACAGGCTTTTCACAGGCAGGCTCATGGGTCGCTGCTCTGCTGAGCTAAACGAGGCCCCATCAAACACAGTTTTTTATTTGGCTAGCAAAACCAGGCCAAAATTATGGACCTGTCCCCACTTGCTAGAAGAATTGAGATGAACTTTAGATGAGCAAGCACCAGCAACTGTTTGCACCATTAAAGTTCAAAATGCTTTTTGGCAGATTTACACGCAATACTTTCCTGTTGGTTTTCCAACTAATAATATCGTTTAAAAAAAGATCAGATCCTAGATTTAAGACAAAAGTGTGATGTGGAGACGTTATTTTCAATAAGCATAAATTAAGGTTCATTTATAATAAGATTTGCCATCTCTTTTTTTCTGAAAACACTTTTACAAATCACCACAAATGGCATGCTATCTTTGAAAGATATTCACTTACTGAATCAGACTCCATCTTGATTTTCAGCAATTCGTCTTTTGCAAGTATCAGACAAACCTATAAACAGAGAATATTACTTTCTCAATTATAAGATGCACTAAAGTTTTGAAGCAAGTAACTGTGGTTACAATCCAGACACAGACACGCACACACACACACTCACTCTGCCTGGGAGTAAATCCTACTGAACTCAATAAGGCTTACATCTCAGTAGACATTACAGGATGGTACTGCAATGCCTTACAATTCACTCCTGCAGAGGACACTCACACTTTACCCATCAATCCAACTTTGTTATACTGTAATAATAAAGTATTGAGGCAGCCTCTTTCAAATGTCCATTAATTGTCCATTATTATGTTTTTATATTTGCTGGAAGCCACCTAAAGTGGTTGGGTGGGGTATGAATTATTAATTATTAATTATATTTGTTGTTGTTGCTGCTGTTGTTGTTGTGATCATTATTATTATTTCTGCCAGCAACCTGCTTCTAGCTTCCAGCTCTTACACACCTCAACTCTGGCTTTTGTCTGTCTAACAACCAGTTATAGCAGGCCCCTACCCATCTGCTCTCTGGCACAGAGCCACTTCCTCTGTTACCTTAACAACTCATAACAACTCATATTTAGGTGGCCATTACCAAGAAGGTGGTCTGGCTAGTTCAACAACTGAATCCTTGCTGATTCAGGAATTATAAATTATACAGCCTAAAAGGCAAAACTCATGCCATTCCTTTTGTTAAATGGGCGAAATTCCAACACCTTGAACAAATAACACTTTACATAAATTGTTTAAGAACATAGCCATAATTTATTTGCCCTGAACACCAGTTGGTTAGTCATCTATGTATGTGTTCCTGCTCTTTCACTATGCTTGTGGGTTTTTTTGACAGCCATTCAAATGTAACAACAAATTCACTCTTACCTTGAGCATGCATGATATACTACGACAGGACAGACTATAGCCCAAAGGAAGCAAACACCTCCCCTCCAAAATTTGCCCCAAGTGCAGCCCTGGTTTAAGTATGCTCCTGGACTGACCCCTTTTAACCTACCTGCCCATGTGCATGATACCGAGAAGCACACATACCTTTTTTGGGGGGGGGGGGGAGTCTACAATTCAAAGATATCTGTGTTTCCAGCCTTAATTATTTTTATTAAATTGCAAGGAGGATCTGTCATAAAATGCTGTGCTGTGAAGTTCTTCTGTTCAGGTTCCCTAACCAATCATGCCATTTTCCAGAATCCTCTATCCCATCTTTTCCCCAGCAGTTTTTAATTTCTCTTCCTTCCACTGCAGCCAGTCTACCATCAGCTCTAGCCTCCAGCTGATCCCCCCCCCCCCCATATATAGAAAAAAGATTCCCCACCACTAGTGTATAGAATCACAGCATATCAATCAAAATTTTAGTCCCACTGATTTTAGGCTTAAATCCTTGCTAGTTTGAATTTAACCCCATGTATTCTTCCCATGTCAACTATGTTGCACTAAAGGAGAGAAAAAGTAATACAATGCAAACTTTCTGTTTCCTACAAAAACCAGTAAACAAGCTGGGAAAGCTTCTCAACTTACAGTGTACACAAGCTTATTATTTATCACGGATACATTCATCACCAAGTTTGTTTGTTGAGATCTTTCTAGATACTTCCCTTTTGAGTCAGCAACATGTATTCAGGTCAGTAATTTATAGTTCTAACTATATAGCTTCAATTTACAAAAGAACATACAAGGAAGTATAAATTAAAGCCAAACCAGTGAAATGATTACGTGGCACAAGATTACATGCCTGGAAGTAAAAATCAAAGTAACACTAGTACCACCTTTAAATTACTCAGTAATGATCCTTTTCCAGTCATGCAGCTTTTAAATTCATATAGTGAACACACCAGGGAAATTCCAATACTGTGCTACAACTATTCCACCAAAGACTTGGACTACATACAATTCTCAAAGTCACCATAGAGCCTTTTCAAGCTGCAGCAAGATTGTTCCAGATTAACAGAGGAGAGCCAAAATGGTTCATGTACCGTAAAAAAGGGTTGCAGATACAGTGGCGTAGCGTGGGTTGTCAGCACCCGGGGCAAGGCAAGTAATTTGCGCCCCCTAACCTGTGGATTTGCGCCCCCTAACCCATGGATTTGCCCTAACCCCAGATGTTGCGCCCGGTGTGGCCGGCCCCCCCTGCACCCCCCACGCTACGCCACTGTGCAGATATAATCCCTGGTAAACCCATGTAAGTCTGGGAAAGGCTCCTATCCTGCCTGAAACCTTGGAGAGCTGCTACCAAATGGTCTCTTATGGCTTCTGGGAGAAAGAAGGCATACATAGAGCAACGAAGAGCAGGCACTCTTGGCAGACAATAGCTTTGTTAGTCTAGAGTTAAATAAAGTACCTGTCCTTGTGGAAGTTAAAAGGGGCAGGAAAAGCATTGGAAGAGGAGTTTGCTGAAGCAAATGAAACAGCAGGTGGGTGTCCATCACTAGAATTACTATAGTATTTATTGTTATATATTCCTTTTATTACATGTCCTTCGCCATCAGGTCCCAAAATGAGTTACGATAATTTAAAACTCAATATTAAAAACAGGAATATATGCAAAGCTGATGCTGGTAACTTCCAATAACTTAAAAAAAAAAATCACATCCCAAGCTTGTTCTCAAACAGCACACAGCTGGATTTCCTGCAACTCTGATGAAGAACCTAACTATTCTCAGCACACAATATCAAGAAATCCACACTATACCATCATGTACTCTCATTACTAGGTAGCAAGACAAAGGTAAAATATTCTGTATTTGTTTAACCAAAAAGACAGTTCTATTTGCTGGCAATTGTACATTTCTGGCTCATCTGACCAAGTGGTATCAGTTACGTTGAAATCAAATACCCAAAAGATGTCTCAGTTCAAGGCTAGGTTACCCTGGACCAGAAATGTTATGAACTCAGTGCTCACTTAGCGTATCATGCCTCCCCAGTTGGTGCATCAACCATTTTTAGTAGCAGGTAACATGGTGTGGCAGGTCATATGGTCTGAACTTATTTCAATCAGAAGAAAACCACTTTCTTTAGCACCCTTCTCAGAAGAACTAGATTTTTCCCATCAAGTGCTTACAGCTAGACAGAGCATGTATCCCAACAGTTTTTACATCATTTTCAAGGGGGGGGGGGGGAGAGAGCTCATTGAATCAGATAGCCATTAACCTGCTGTAGTTAATTGCACAGAGATCTCTTTTTTTTCATTTAAGGTATTGTTTAGCATGCTCACCTTCATGCTTTCCAAAAGTGCTTTTTGAAGCAATATTCTATTTAGATATGAGGCTGTGTGGCTATAACATGCCATTCAGGCAGGGCCAGGGCTTTAAACATCACGTACCAGCACAGGGATGTGGAAGTGTTCCAAATAATGCTAACTTATAAAAGGACTTTTAAGGCAGTTTTCTGGTGGCCAGTAGAAGGCTCAGGAATTAAATTAAAGGGAACTCTTCATGGAAGAAAAGGAAAGCTTTCATGCAGAATAGAAACAGCATCTATCACCTGATTTGTTCTTCGTAGATATACACCACAGTATGCAAGGTGTGCATACGAAGAATGTACTGCTTGCTTATTTTGCACTGAAAAAGTTCAACACTGAGTGTCATTAGTAAAAAGTCAGGACAAATATTTAGCACAACTACATCTTCAATTCATATATGAAAATTAGCAACTTTATTAGGTTGCTGCAAAGAGGGAACGTTTCAAAATTATACATTATCTTGAGTATGACTGAATCCATTTGTTTAAAGTTCTATGGTGAAATTTACATGGACTGATGTAATATGGAAATTCATTTGTACCTTTGAAACCCAAAGACCTGCAATTTTATGTTTGTTTGCATGAGAAGTTTTAACATCACAACCAGTTGCACCTGAATGCTTGGAAAATTCATAACACAATAGATGCAATGTTACATTTAATTTACTGTGAGTTGCACTACATATGATAATTTAACAGAATGTCAAACTTATTTTGAATGCATAATTGGAACATTAAGGAAAAACTAGTCTAACATTTGGAATATCAGTAGTTAATAAATGTCTGGGGTTGAAAAAAATAGCTAATATTAACAGAATCTGAGGAACCTTTCATTATTACATGAATATTTTATTTTAAAGTGTTTATAAACCACTTAATAATTTTAAAATCTCTTAAGCATTGAATGAATGACATGTTCCTATATTGGACAGATAATTAAAATTAGAATCCTTTATTTTTTGCTGTTGACACATTATGCTACAAATAGAGATGATACATGTATAAGCTACTTAGGTTTATTTTAACGAAGCAAAGAAAAAGCTTTTTTCAACCTCTCTTTTTTGGCTTGAGAGAAAAGTCATTTCCCCTCTATAGAATTTCCACTATGCAGTCTAACCATGTTTATTCACCACAGTCTCCAAGTTCAATGGAGCTTACTCCCAGGTAAGCATGCATGGCACTGCAGTCTCAATTGTAACTGTACTGTCTCTCCACCTTAATTAATAATATCTGGGACACCCGTTTCCCTTGAAGCATAATTTATAAAGCACCAGATGTCACACAGTAGCAGGAAGACAATAAAATAAAATATTTTGTTACATGTGCTACTGGTAGATAGGATATCATAAAGTCTGCTCCATAGTTTCCATCTGCTTCTTAGTACTGGAAAACTGGAGATTTAGGTTCTCTTACACATATCACACTTCAGAAGGATACAAAACCATGAGGACAGCATATCTGTGTTATGTGTACATTAACTGCACACATAACTTGGTTTTCCTGCCCTTGTTGTTATTATACAGTATACCCAGTATACCCAGGGGATACTTTTAAACTTCTCTGATGTCACTTTGTGTCAACAATGCTGACACCCCACTCAACTGTCATTTTCAAAGCACATAGCAAAATATTTTTGAACTTGCATTGTATCAGCTACTGAAGATCACTCAGTTAACACCAATTCAGCATATGATTGTTCCTAATACAGGCAACTTTAGTGACGGAGTGCTATTAACAAACAAGGATTATAAGCAAGTATTCAAAGTGTTTCGTATGCCTTATGGTCAATAGGCATTTGCTGTAAACCTGCCCTCCTGGTAGGTCAGTCTCATCCTAACACAGACCCACTGCAGATGAGGAGCTGAGCTGGAGTCTGCACAGAGCTTTAATAAGGTAATTTAGTGCAATCCTAACCATGTCTACTCAAAAGTAAGTCCGACTGAATTCAATGGGCAAAACAAAAAAATATTCCTTCCAGTAGCACCTTAAAGACCAACTAAGTTAGTTCTTGGTATGAGCTTTCGTGTGCATGCACACTTCTTCAGATACCAATTCAATGGGGCTTACTCTGCAGGTAAGTGGGGTTAGGATTGTAGCCCTAGTGCATTTGTGAATGGCAATTCCCCAACTCTTCATCTTTAGCCTATAGCACTATAGTGGGTCAACTGCAGAAGCAAGAAAGATAAATGGAACGTATTCTACAGAGAAAGAGAAACCGTTTCAATAATAAAGTTCCTGGAACAGGACCGTAGAATACAAAGTTAGTATTAAGGCTTCTGTGTCTTTAAATGCTGCTATGGTGAGCAGATGTTTAAAGGCTGAAATTCTTCCCAGGCTGAAAATTCAGATAGGGAAAAAGTTCCACCTGAAGCAATTTTGCTTATCACATAGTTGCTGGTAGGAAAACAACCCTGCCAGACAAAGCTGGTAACCCTATCAGGCAGAAGGAACTGGTTATTCATAAAGTGCTTTCAGCCTTTGAAGGCAGAGGAAAACCCCATCTCACCCAAGAAATTTGCTTCCAGGGAAACCTACAGTACAGCCTTTCCCTTTATCACGTCCTTTTCCCCTTAGTATTTAAAACAAAGGAACAATCCCATTTCCCTTAGAAACAGCACAATATGAGAAAACAAAAAAGGACCAATAAGACAATTCTGCACATGAATTTCTATTCCTGCTCAAATAGCTGAAGTACATCGTTCAAAGCCTCAGCGAAAATGGCCTTTAAAAACTCTTGAGCTCCCCACCACCACCTCCCCCCACAATAGAATGGACAGCCCAATCCTCAAACAATTTAGGATGATGCTTCAAACCACTTTAGACATGCAGAACCCTGAACTCAAGTGTAACTACTGCAGCTTAGTTTCTCAATCTGCCTGTGACAGTGCAGTATAAGTCAAGAACATAATTTTCATTTTATTTCCTTCACTGCCAGCAGAACAGTTTAAAGATAGCATTTTAAGCTGAGGACAGTAACCTTTGTTCCACTAAGGTCAGTGTAACTCAACCCATTTAGATGCAAATATGTGCTGGTTTGGGTAGTTTGCAGAAATGTAACCTGAATCCCTTACTGGAAATGAGGCCCATAAAAACTGACCAAATGTGATCTCTAATCTACAAGGAAGGAGCACACAAATTATAGATTTGGACCATGTGATAGTTTTGCGTAGCCAGTAACTACCAAACAGATACTTTAAAAAGCAGCAATTAAGAGAACTCAGATTAATGGGCATTTCATTTCACATACCCAGCTACCTTGAAGTAATGACACACACCTTCAGTTTGTAAGCTTTCCTCCTCAAATCAGCACAAAGTCTCATATGTAGATATGGTTGCACAATGTTGTTTTTCAAAATCACTGCTTCCACAGAACAAGCGAACTTCTCTCATATTTACCACCACTTTGAAGACACTACAGCTGCTGGGTTACTCCATATTTAGTGCCTAATGTGTGCAAGGTGCTACTGCACAAAAAAGGAAGTTTCATGGATCTACCCAGGGCCCATTAATCAAGCTCAAATCAGCTGCTACATCCCACTTAAGAGCCATCTAGGAACCACATGTATAAGCAGTTCTGATTTTTTCACTGGAAGATTGAGCTAAAAATGTAATGTTGTAATCAAGTATGTGAGACTGGGGCCAGGGAGCCCCAAACTCCCACTTAGCCTTTAAGCTGTCTGGGTGACCTTGGGCAGTCACTATCTCTCAGCCTAACCTAACTTACCGTAGGTGGATGTTGTGAGGGTAAAATGGATAGAGTGTTAACCAAATATGGTGGCCTGGGCTCCTTGAGGAAAGGATCTAATAAAAAGGGAATTATCAACAACAAAAATAGCTCAGATGAAATTCTGTTGTATAATAAGTTTCCAGACTCTATGGAAAAGTGCTGGACAGAAGATGGAGCAGGATCTGCTCCAGGCAGCTTGGAGGATTTGGTGAGGATTTCATACTTCCTGTTTAACAAAGGCACCAGCAAAGTTACCCCCCACAATTCTTCTGCTAAAATAAAGTATGGGTGTGTGGAATAAATGTAACATCTTTGTGTGGAATAAATGAACTCAGATCTACTCCTGGGCCTCGGAATTCTTTAACTTGTACACTTTTCGTACCTGGATTCTAGGTAGTGGATCCCAGGCGGATCCTGCAAGTATTGAGGCCACCCATGCCTGCTTAGAAAGAGATCCTATCGATGCACATCTTTAACAGCCTCTGCAGATCACTTTTATCCATCCTATGATGGGAAACGTCCCGGTAAGGCTGGATACAACGTAAGTCATTTTTAGAATATAGAATATCATCCACACGACCGAAATCTCTGTAGTCCAAACCGACGTCTTAACAATAAGGAAACAGCAGGTGTTTCGGCAGAGGTTTGGTGCCAAGGTCATTCAGATCAAACACCACCACCACGTCCTGACTTTTACAATAAGCTGGTGATATGGCCAAGCTTGCATGCCTATGTCTCCTATCCCGCTTCCCCCTCCACTCCATTACCCTTTTTTAAGCCCCCCTGCCCCGATTTTGGTTGGAAAAGAATCCGGATTTGTGCATAAAGGGAACGACCGCCTCTCCCAGTGGGGTTTCTGTTCGTTTTCTCGCCACAGAAACGGCAACGAATGGAAGCCAACGAAACACTCTGCCAATTCACAGCTTATAGTTTAATAAGCATCTGCTTCTATAAAAGAGGGGGGCACTTCCGCGTACTAAAAACAAAAAACAGGCGGGCTCGGCCGCTATTGCCAGGGCGCCGTCCTCGCGAATCGATCCCTCCGCCTCGACGCCTCCACCCAACCCGCGTCTCCCTCGCCCAGGGAATGAAAACTCTCGCGCTCACCTGAGGCGACGGGCTGCGCCTTCTCCGGGCTCCCCGATGCTCAGCTTCAGCCCGGGCGGAGCAGGGCGGCTTTTTCCTTCGCCCAGGGACACGCTATTCCGCCTTCCTCCCTTTCTCCGCGCCACTCCCGCGAGGTGAAAGAACAGCAAAAGTCCGGGCGCGGAGAGGGAGAGCTGCGCGGACTTGGCGAGGGAGACCTTCGTTCCACCGCTAAGGGAGAGCGGCCTGGCGGCGAGGGGAAGAGCCGTCCGTTTCCTGTGGGCTCGCTGCTCTCTCGCTTTATCACTTCATCCTCAGAGGCGGGATTGACGGGCTATTATTCACCTGCAGGCGCGGAGGGAGGGAGGGAGCGGGGCGGGCAGTGGGGCGACGAGCGCCGCCGCCGGAGGTGTCACTCTCTGTGGCAATGCCTGCCTTGCCGGAGGGGGGTGGGGCTTAGGCGGCAACCCTCTGCCCCGTCGCCCGAGAGGAAACCCCCGAAGACGGCGGCTCCTTCCCGCATACCTGGGAGGCTCGTCAGCCGCGAAATCTCGATCCACACGCCAAGAAGCGAGCCCCACTCAACTCCGGGAGGCTTACTTCCGAGTAAGCGTGGTTGCCCGAGGCGTCTCCGGGGAGGGAGAATTCCAGCGGCTTTGCCAGCTGCGTGACAGCAGGCAGACAATCAACAGGTTCAAGCATACTGGCTCCTTTAAAAGAAGATGTTTGCAAAGAAAAAAAAGAATTATTGGTTTTTAGTTCTCGAGTTGGCAGTGAATTAATGAACCAATGTTGATAGTCTTGCAGGGCTGGCCCTACCAATAGGCAGGTGAGGCAATGTCCTTGGGTGGCAGATGGTAGAGGGCAGCAGCAGCCCTCCCCAGTGGCATAGCGTGGGTTGTCAGCACCCGGGGCAAGGTAAGTAATTTGTGCCCCCTAACCCGTGGATTTGCGCCCCCTAACCTGTGGATTTGCGCCCCCTAACCCATGGATTTGCCCTAACCCCAGATGTTGCGCCCAGTGCGGCCGGCCCCCCCTGCACCCCCCACGCTACGCCACTGGCCCTCCCCATTCTTCACAAGCTGCCCTGCCATTTCTCTCTCTTGCCCATTACACCTATGTGTGCCACAGTTCTGCCAGGTACAGAAGTGCCAATGCCCTGGGTGCCTGAGCACCCACAAAATTCTCCATGAAGGGGCCAGAAACCCACATATTTCAGTGCCAGGGCCATGCATGCTGCATGGCACCAATGGCCCCGGCACCCACGGTCATGGGGCCAAGCTGGCAATCCTGACCCAATACTCCCTAAACTAGCCTGTTGGCCTCAGGGGCACTCAAGGACCCTATCCTATTGTATGGTTACCAGATTTTTTTCAGTGAATCCAGGGAAACTTTAAAAAAAAAAAAGCTGAGTAGCAACAAGGAGTCAGTAGTGTGGCAAAACACCCTGGGCCCAAGCACACATGCATATTGTATAAAGGTGCAAAGCCCTTCTTTCACACCCTATGAAACATAAATGCACAGAGTTTTTTAAAAACTGGGCGACTCCCGAGCCACCCCTGATCAGTCAAAACAAAGGGGGAAGGGGGCAGGAGATTGCACAACATATGGGGACTTCCGGTGACAAAAAATGGCAGGTGCCACAGCAGCGAGCAACTCCTGAAGTCAACCAGAGCCAACTATGCTACCAGGCTGGCTCCGGGCTGCTGAGGCTGCCGCTGCAACATTTCCCAGGGACAGATTTGCAAATCTGGGGACAGAATTTGTCCAGGGATAGATTTGCAAATCTGGGGACTGTCCCCGGGAACCGGGGATGTCTGGTAACCCTATCCTACTGCCATTATTTAAGTAAGATCCAACTGTTCAGCCGGCTTGTCTGCACGTAATGGGGGTGGGAGTGCCACTGTATCCTTTGCCACAGGCAGCAAAATGTCTTGGGTTGGCCCTGTAGTCTAATATCATTGTCAACATCATCATATTTTCCGAATTATATTAGTGCTTACATCAGAGATGGAGCCTGTGGGTTTCCAAATGTTGTTGTGCTCCATCTCACATTGGCCCCAGCCAACATGGTCAATGGTCAGGGATGATCGAAGGTGGAGTCTAGCAACATCTGGATGGCATACATATATATGCATGCATAATTACAATACTATTTAAAAATATTTTTTAAAAACTGGTAGATGTATATATAGGTATTATTTGTCATAGACACTTTCCACAAAGGGCTCACACTGTGTTTCATGGATTCTATGAATGTTTCCTTGGGAGTAAAGCTGCAATCCGAACCTCACTTACCTGGGAGCAGCAAGCTCCACTGAATTCAACAAGACTTACTTTTGAGTAAATATTGTTGAGCTTGCAAAGTTTGTCCCATTTGACTCAGTAGGACTGGGCTGCTTCATGCCTAGAATAAATAGGTTGGGAGTTATGGGCACAATGAATAATAAGGATTATTTCTAGTCCATTAAAGAGTAAGAAGATAGCAACATCCCCAAATCCTTTTTACTTTCTGCAGGCCTCTTCTTGTGTTGTTCAACAGCTATGCGTTGGCAGTGGCTGGAAAGATGTAAATCACATTGGGGACATCAAAGTGACATAGTTTAAACTAGGAGCAAACTTATATTTCCTCTCACATGGCTGGGTGTGGTATGTAAGAGTATGATAGCCTCATGTTCTTATTTCCAAACAGGAATGGGAGGAAATAATGAGATCACCTTAAAAAATACAAGTAAGTCAAGCAAAAACATGCAGAGAGGAAACTTGCCTTTGGTGTCATTCACAAAACACTCATGACTATGTAGGTGCAATGAAGTAAACATGGAAACTAACACCCCAGATCTATTCATCTTTTATCCATAGGGTGCCCATTCGTTTCAGTGGAACTTAGTTTTGGGTGGGGGTGGGGAAGGTTATGCCAGAGGAGAGCAGTTTTTAGACCTTTTGGATCACTCTTGATTTTTACTAGAACCTCAAAACCTACCAACTAGGACAGGGCGCAAAAGGCATACATTAGAATTAAAGATTCAGGTAGGTAGCCGTGTTGGTCTGACGCAGTCGAAATAAATAAATAAAAATTAAAAAATTGTCCAGTAGCACCTTAGAGACCAACCAAATTTGTTCTGGGTATAAGCTTTCATGTGCATGCACACGAAAGCTTAAAGGGTCTGGTGACTTCTGTTTCAGTGTATCTGTAGAAGTGTGCAGTTTGTTCTGGGTATAAGCTTTCGTGTGCATGCCCACTTCTACAAATAAACTGAAACAGAAGTCCCCAGACCCTTAAGGTTCTGAAGAAGTGTGCATGGACACGAAAGCTTATATCCAGAACAAACTTAGTTGGTCTCTAAGGTGCCACTGAACATTCATTCATTCATTCATTCATTCATTTTGTTAGAATTAAAGTACAGGTTGCCCCTGAGCCTAGGGATTTGTTTTCAGTACCAGAACTGATGTGAACTTACATCATGGCCCACCTGTCACATTTGGACCACTGGGTGAGAGGGAGATTCCAGATGCCCACCACTGACCTACAGTGAATCCTAAACTTGTTGATTCAAAAATAGGGCTAGCCCTACTGTTGGGCAGAGTGCTTTGGCTACATCAGCCAGCTAATGTCAAATGTCATAACAAGGCAGCCCATGGTTAGTAATTATTGCTGTATTTGTATTGTCTGGGAGGAGGAGGTGCACTTGGAAGGTTTTCTGTTACAGATGCCATCATAAGTTGGCGAGACTTAGATAATGGGCATTTTGACTTGGGGTGTGGGGAGGGGATACCATCTACTAAGATAGCAAAATGCTTTCGACCTGCCTTGATTAGAAGCAAGTCCTGCCTTGTTCACTGTACTGAACTAAAAACTCTCAAATGTTTTAGATTTTTTTTCTCAGGGAAGTAACAAGTTGGAAGCCAGCCTTGATTAATACCAACAATTATTGGTATATATTAAAATGACCATAAATATTTGAGCTTAACCTGAGCCAGCAACCTACATTGAAATTGGTCAATATATCATATCAATTTTGATCCTTGAATAATGTGAGGCTTTAAAATGGAATAGCTGCTAGCTGCTCTAAATATTTCTTCTATGTTTCAGTTAGGCTGCAATCCCCTAAACACACAATGGTGCAATCCATAAATTAATCCTAATGAATTCAGTGGTAAGTAAGGTAAGTAAGGTTAGAACTGCAACATTAAATAGGAAGTGAATACCATCAAATACAGCTAGAAGTACTGTACTGTAAAGATACGTATTCCCACTCAGGACTGCAGTCTTAAACCCGCTTTTATTCAAAAGACTTTAAGGGAACATCTTCTGATGTTCCATCCACAGACATATAAATACCTGTTTAAAAACACAGGATTAATCCTAGAGGTAAAAAGCAATTAACGGTCCAATGAATGTTTTAATATTCTTTCCCTCAGGTTACTTTTTCCCCACACCCTTAAGAGCTCTTGCTCTCATTGTTTGGGCTTGCCCCATATGCTTAACCCAGCAGATTAGAATAGTGAACAGGTGTTCTAGCATATTCACTTACCTTACTGAACTCAGTGAGGCTTACCTCTGAGTTGACAAATATAGGAATGTCCTGGAAATATGAGTCTGCACAGTAGTCATCCTTAAACACAGTAGTTTATATGGATGATCATATATTGACTGTAAAAGACAGGTCACTATGGCAGTGGGCAAATACATGTAACATACAGGAAAGCAAAGCTAGCAGCACCTAGTTTTAGGTGTACATTCAGTCTGGTTTTTAAAACTTGAGCATCTCATTTCTTTTCTTTTTTAAAATCACCACCACCACCAATCACTACCTACTACCCATTGTAAGTTATTCATATAGCACTTTTGACCAGCAAAATGGTATGTCACATGATAAACCACAATATTCTTACCATTTTACAGACAGAGAACCAAGGCCACTGGGAGTGCCAAGTATATGGCTTCTTTACTTAAGAGTTTCATAGGAAGGTGAATATTACATATGCTGTGGCATTTTTCATGGCTTGTTCATGGCTTCTAGGATCACCCAGCCTGAGAGAGCTCTTGCCCTTTAAAAGTTTCACTGTATTTGTGTGAAGATGAAGGAAATAAAGAGCACCCTGGTGATCAAAAGCACCACAGTGGTTATAGGCAGTGCTAGAAAATGCTTAGTATGCAATATAATTTTAATTAAATGAAAATATGATGTTTATGTTTTAACCAGTTGAGACATGGTTTCTATTTACATTATATAGCATATACATATGCTAATACGGCAGCAGTCGCACAATTAATGTCACCTGCTGTTTGGCTCTAATTAAATAGCCAATAAGGGACTTGTTTTAGCAGGCATGAAAATCTCTGCAGAGTTTCCAGGATGCTGCTTCTCCTGGGACCTAGCAGGGCTCATTCCCGTCATGTTCACAATTTCAATTACAGCATTGTTGAAGTCCTGCATTGCTTTTTTAATTAGTAACCTTTTGCTCAAGCTCTACCTATTCTGCTGCCTTAATAACGTTTCCTGTTGGATGTTTTACTGCTATCTCAAACAATATTATAATGAGTTTCAGAGAAAAGAATTCTTTATTTATCAACCGTGGCCTCTCTTCCCCACCCCCACCCCAGCACTTTCACTTCATTGAAGATATCCTGTGCAATATCCAAAGTTACAGGAGGCCTCTCAAGTTTTGGACTGCAGAATGAAATAATCCCATTTTGCCATTAATGAAAGCTCTGTTACAGGAAGCATCACTGTGATATTTATAGTTCCTTTCCTTGTGCCTTTCATATTCAAATGCTTAACAATGCTTTGCTTAGTTACAGTGCATCACTTACACAGTCTTTATTTGCTTTAGAAACTTATCCATCTCAAGTAAATCCCTTTCACTCAAAAGCAAGTCTATTTCTGATTAATGATCTCACCAACAAAACAAAACAAACAGTACCAACTACTGATGGTAAGACAAAAACAGTGTTGTACAAAGGTAGCCCAAGAGCATATAAATTCTCACCTAACCCCCAGTTTCATTGGAATTTTTTCACAGATATGGTCTACCCAGTTTGTTTCACATTGAGTACAATGAGCTGTAAATCCAGTTCAACTGGTCATTTAATGGCATTTGTACCCACAGCAGCAGCTTTTGATAAATAACAGAATGTTTGCTGTTGGCTATTTGCCTTATACAAACATTTAAATCTGTCTACAGCTTGAGTTACTGGAAAGGAAAGCCTTTAGGTTAGCTCAGTGGCACAACATCTGCTTTGCATGCAGTTCTCTGGTTGAAGCTGTCTACTTGAAGGGCTGCCAGTCCATTTCCAGTTAAAAGATAAACAAGGGAGCGCAAGGCCTTAAAGCTGCCCATCAGCAGTTAGTACCTGATCATATGGTCATAGCCTTCCCCGTTATGGTGAGATGCATTATATTTAAATTCTGGTAATTATTTCTAAATTAGGAAATGCAACTTTTGCCCTCTTTTGGGGAAGGATGCATTTACTCTCCCCACCCCATGCATAAGTGGGCATCGTAGGAGAGGGTTAATGGAGACTGAAGTCCTGTTGCAGATTGCCTCAAGTATCCTGGCAAAGGTGTCAAGTTTCTCTTTTGTTAGAGAAATTGCAGGCAAATGGCCCACAATATTCCTCTGCAGTAAGGGAAAGCCTTCTTATTGTCTTTTCACTTACAAATCCTGTCTTAAGGCCACATTTGTGTATGAATAGGGTGAGCCTGTGACCTGGATTCAGGAACTAAAGTATTGTTGTTTAGTCCTTTAATCCTGTCTCACTCTTCATGACCCCATGGACCAGAGCACGCCAGGCACTCCTGTCTTCCACTGCCTCCCGCAGTTTGGTCAAACTCATGCTGGTAGCTTTGAGAACACTGTCCAACCATCTCGTCCTCTGTCGTCCCCTTCTCCTTGTGCCCTTCATCTTTCCCAACATCAGGGTCTTTTCCAGGGAGTCTTCTCTTCTCATGAGGTGGCCAAAGTATCGGAGCCTCAGCTTCATGATCTGTCCTTCCAGTGAGCACTCAGGGCTGATTTCGTTCAGAATGGAAAGGTTTGATCTTCTTGCAGTCCATGGGACTCTCAAGAGTCTCCTCCAGCACCATAAGCATCCATTCTTCGGCGATCAGCCTTCTTTATGGTCCAGCTCTCACTTCCATATATCACTACTGGGAAAACCATAGCTTTAACTATACGGCCCGTTGTCGGCATAGTGATGTCTCTGCTTTTTAAGATGCTGTCTAGGTTTGTCATTGCTTTTCTCCCAAGAAGCAGGCGTCTTTTAATTTCGTGACTGCTGTCACCATCTGCAGTGATCATGGAGCCTCACTTTCTGCCATCAAGGTTGTGTCATCTGCATATCTGAGGTTGTTATTTCTTCCGGCAATCTTAATTCCAGCTTGGAGTATTAACCATCACAAAAGAATAGCCAGGCTGCCCAGGTAATGCAATCAGTGACCATTATCAGGTATCCTGGGAGACAGGATTTCTGCTGTAGATGTATGATGATTTTGGGGTGTTCTTTGGCTAAGGGGGTTGGACAATGTCAAAAGTCTTTAAAAGTTCCGGCACTATTTTGTTCAAGGTCTCTCCCTCCTTGGAAGGAGGGGAGGGAACTCTGATGCAACAGAAAAAAATCTGCCTTGCTTTCCACTGGATCCAGTCTCCATCCATTTTTTCTCTGACCGATCATGGACTTTGGGGACTCAGAGCCCCGTGGGGAGCTGGGCAGCAAAAGCCAAACCCCAATTTTTACATCAAAACACAGAGAGGACAGAGTTTGTAAGTTACAGAATTGGCATAGCTGTCAACTTTCCCCTTTTCTTGTGAGGAATCCTATTCGGAATAAGGGAATTTCACTTTAAAAAAGGGAAACGTTGACAGCTATGAGAATTGGGGTTGGAGCAGCTGCTTCTCTGGAGATCTGATATAGAAGCACTGGCCTCTGGTTATCTCTTGAAGTGTCCAAAACTGTAAACCTGCACCTATGTTCAGCTTGTATATTTGTAAATAAACTCAAATATAATAAAAGACTGTGTGCATCCAGTTACCTCCTTTCAGTGGGACCCACCCCAGGCAAGTTATGCATTACTTGAACAAAGTTGAGTTAGCATAACATCTTTTTCTAGGGACAAGTTCACTGATAGTAGGGATGTTACAGTGGCATGGGAAACAACATGACCCGCCTTCCTCCTCAAAAAATCATCAAGTTTGAGAGATTGATGTAATCAAGTGAGTGTGCCGACTGTGAATTAGGAGAACTAGATTATTATTACAGCTCACCCCATGGCATCATACTGTTGCTCATGATTAAAAACACACACACCTTTAAATGGGGATAATAATGACCTGCAACTCTAACCTGTCCATGTTTACTTAGAAGTAAGTGCCATTGTGTTCAAAGGGCTTTACTCCCAAGTAAGCATGCACTCTGTGCACTGCTCTGGTTCGCCAGAAGTGGCTTAGTCATGCTGGCCACATGACCCGGAAGCTGTACACCAGCTCCCTCAGCCAGTAAAGCGAGATGAGCGCTGCAACCCCAGAGTCGTCCACAACTGGACCTAATGGTCAGATATCCCTTTACCTTTAAGCATGCATAGCACTGTAGCCTATGCTATGCTGTTGTGGATTTGGGGACTCTTAGATAAGATAGCCTCAGCTGACCCTGTTAACAGGGAAGAAACAAGCTCTGCAAACCCAAAATGTGCTCATGTAATCTATAAGGGGTTTTTTTGGTTGCTCAATGAAAACAAATAATGATTGTACTTTGGGTGCAGCGGGTCCTTGGGTATCCAACAAATGCCTCAGCTTGCCATTCCCTGAAGGCAACTCTGTATATTGCTTCTCCTACAGTTGCTGGAACAAACCACTATGAAAATCATCAGGCAATAATATCAACACAAAATTTGTATATGCCCCCATATTCAGAAAGGTCCAGAAAAGTCTAGGCTGCTCCTATACCACATCTGCATCTTCCCCCAGTTTAGATCCCCCAATTCAGACGCCAGTTTCAGAGGAGCAATGTTCTGAGGACCACAACAGGAAAAAAGAGGGTTAACACTCCCCCCCCCACTGCAACCCTGACAATTATCAGCTCCCTCCCCAGAGGCTGCTATTTGAATTTTTGGCGCCACCCACTTTTGCCTCTGCCCCCACCCTCTGCAGATAAGTGGTCCCTTGAAGGTTACCCAAAAGGTTTGGAAAATGTTCCTTTACCCAAATAAAGATAAATGAAAAGAGAGAGTGTTGAGAGTACACGCCACAATGGCTATCACTACTAGAGGCCTTTTCAGTTAAAAAACTAAATATGACAGGAAATTGGGGAACATATAGTCAATTATTAAGGGAGGACTAGGGACAACCAAAGTTGAAAACCATTTGTGGAAATAAAGTATTATATCACAGACTGGCTCCAATATCATCAATTAAGCAACATCTTTTACTTGGATAAAAAACGAGGATTTGGAAAAGAAGATTTGTTATTACAAAAAATTTTATTAGGAAGTAATAAAAATTATTATCAAAAGTTTATGATTTATTATTGGAATGGAGTTTAAAGGATGAACAAGTAAAAGAAGTACAGATTAAATGGGCACAGGACACTGGGTATGTAGTACAACTGGAGCAGTGGGAAAGGCGGTTAAAGAATGATATAAAATTTACTGCATGCTATACTACAAAAGCAAACATAATGAAAATGTTTTACAGATGGTATATGACCCCAGTAAAACTTGCCAAAATATACAAATCAAACTCCAATTTATGCTGGAAATCTGAGGAGGCAGAGGGCACATTGATACATCTATGGTGGGGCTGTGGAAAAGTAAAAAAAAAGGGGGGGTATAATACATGAGGAAATAAAAAAAGATGCTCAGATTTACTTTAGTGAAAAAACCAGAGGTATATCTACTGAGTATAATAGGTAAAGAAATACCTCAAGATAGGAACCCATTATTTTTATATGTGACTGCCGCAGCAAGGTTACTTCTCACGAAAAATTGGAAAGGAAAATATTTACCGGTACCCACAAAGGAGGAATGGATACACAAATTAGCTAAGTTTATAGAATTGGTAAAACTAACTGCAATAATAAGGTACCAATCAAATCAGAAATTAAGACTACAGTGGAAATGGTTTGAAGATTATATGTCCAAACACTGCTCAAAAAATAATATGCTGATATGTTTGGATTAATGCTTGTAAAGCCGAGTAAGAATAAATAATAGTAAGTTAAGAAAGTTAAGAAATAAAGATATAAATTGCAATGTGAAATACAATAATACTGTACAAAAGAAGGCAAATGTTGGTGGAGGGAAGTCACAAGGGTGTTTTAATGTATGTAATTGGTGTTAGTAGTGTTATAAGAATTTTAAGGTCTTATATATATATATATATAATAGATGTTCATAAATGTATCAAGCAAACACATACAATATGTAAACCACATGTCTGAAACCCACAGAAAAGTCCTGAAACCATTTTCTCTCTCCCAAAATGACCTCAAATATTTCTCTGCAAGGTCCAAGGAAATGGGAAATCTCCCCATTGTCTCTTTCACAAATCCTGTCTTAAGGGCACATTCAAGATATGAATAGGGTGTGAGCCTGTGACCTGGATTCAGGAATCGAGTAATAAAAGAGTGGCCAGGATGCCCAGGTAATCCAATCAAGCAACCTAGCAGACAAGAGAAAAAAACAATGCACTCATATTTCTGTTGTAGCCCGTCCCTTCTGTGATGTATGTATGATGTTTCTGGGGGTGGTCTAGAGTTTGAGGGTGGGCAATTTAAAACGTCTATATAAGGGTGGGCACACCTTTGTTCTTGGTCCCCCCCCTCCTGGGGGGGGGAGCACCCTGTTGCAAGAGTTTAATAAAGATCATGCTTACTAGCTGCTTTGCTTCTCAATATTCCCTGGTTGGTATCTGTTATTTTCTCCTACTGATAGAGAACCTACAAAAGGACTCTATATGGGCTCTTGGGTACCCCATAAGGGAAAAGGAGCAGTTTTTTCTCATAACAGTAGCGTATGTGAAATATTTGTGTTTACTTGTTTGTTTGTAAATTTAAAAAAGGGGGGAAGAGCGTGAACAAAAGTGCAGCCCGATATATCCTTGGATGGGAATAAGTACCATTGAACTCAGTTGTGGTTGTGTTTCCTCCTTAGTAGATGTGTTTGGATTTGCACTGCAACTGAAACAATTTAAAAGAAAATGTTGGTCTAGTGTGGTCTCTTTGTTTTTCTCCCATTACCTCTGCTTGTTTATTCAGTCCTGCAGTTGGGTAATATTAGACTCTGGACTTGTCCTTAGGGGTGTTTTTCCTCTTTAGGTGGAAAAATCTATTACGTCACTCACTCCAAAATGTGGTAAGCCAGCCCTGGTGCTTTGGGGGCCCTCGTGGTCCTACAGCTAAGTGGAACCCTGGATGTCTGCCCCCATGTCCTGCCCTGAAGACACAGCACTGCATTTTATTTATTGTGCTTTAGGCTTGTTCATGTTTTACTTTTTTTAAAAAAATGCGATATCTTGTTCCTGTAATAACTAATACTTTCTCAGATAAATAACAACTTCCTTCAGTCACTCCTAGTCCCCAGTCACCAACATAGAGGGATTTTGTTTTCCCTGATCACTTGCATTCCATTATCATGATAGTAATCTTATACCATCCACCTTGAGGCAATAGTACAACTTCTATAGGGGTAAAACCTCTCATTGATGTCTGCCCCTGCCTAGAAAAAAAAACTATTCTAAAAAAAATAGGTGAATCATTTGCAAATCAATGCTGCAGGTGGGGCAGAGCACCCACTGGGACCATCTGGCTATGAGCTTGATTTTCGCCCATGCAACTTCCAGGACTGCTGCTTCCTATTTTGCCAACATATATTGTTGATGATTCTTTTCCTGTTTGACTGCTACGGTCATCTTGGCTTACGTGTTTGGTTGTCTATTACCCACAATCATTCTTTTCTCTCCAGGCTCATTATGTCAACAGCAACTTTGTATGGCTCAATTACAGTATCCTAGGAGATGTACAGTATATGCTTTAGCCAGTACTTGCCTACAGTTCCTTTTCTTCCCCCACACCCAGTAGATAGGTCAGAATCCTGGAGTCAGCCAAAAGGTTGGAGAGCACCCAAGAGGAAAGTGCATGTGCAGAGGATTTGTTGATCTAGGCCAGGAAAAATAGACCAAAGCAGTGCTTGCACTAGGAAATGTCAAGCGACAAGCATAGCTGCATGTGGAGAGCAAAGAACTAGGCACACATCAATTTCAGCGCTTTGTCTCGCTGTTCTGGCTTCTGGGGCAGCCCGTGAAGCCTCCGCAGGGTAGCGGGATGAAGGCACCCCACTGCCCTGCGGAGGCTTTGCACAGCAAAGCCCGAAGCCAGAACAGTGAGACGGAGCCCTGCGCAGCACTCCCTCTCCCTGTTCTGGCTTCTGGCTTAGCCACGCAGCCTGCATTCGCTCCATAAGACGCACACACATTTCCCCTTACTTTTTAGGAGGGGAAAAGTACGTCTTATAGAGTGAAAAATACGGTAAATAGCTTTTTCTCTACCAGTCTAGCTGAGTCCTCTGTCCTTTAATTTCAATCTGCATACTGGACTTCTCCACTGATTTCAGTTTTAGAGAAGGGGACCAGTGGCCTGCCAGTTGTTGTCAAACTACAACTCCCATAATCCCTGATCATTATTGTCAAAACTATTTACAAAAACAATATAAACTTGTACAGTGCAATATAAAATTGTATGTATAAAACCAATTATAAAACAAAACAGAAAACCCAGTAACACACACACATATATCAGCATCATTTTTGTAGATGAGGAGAAAATATGTGAAACATGCCTTTCCCATTTACTGCCTACAGATGTATCTAAATCTTTCAGTTTAACAGTGCTTCACAGCAGGCATATGTTCCACAAAGAGTGTTTTCCTGAACTTAGCACAGATTCGTCGGTACACTTCTGTAACATCTGCAGTGCTAAACACAGAGGTCCAGGCAGTGCTATCTTGGAGATGAAAAAATAATAATCTTTGGCATGTTGAGAGCTTATATTTTTTTATGTGTGACTGCTTTAATGTGGCTCAGTGAAGCAGTGCTTCATTGTCATTATGCTACACACTGTGTGCATATGTGTGTGTAACTTTGGCTGTGGGTGTAGTTAGAAGAAAAAGAAGTTCTTTGGGGGGGACACAATGAATGGTTGATGTTCCTTTATGGCTCAAGCATACTGCCCAACACGTTAGGCACTAATATCTACCAGGTATGCCTGAAACATGAGTGTCATTTTGGAGAAAGTGACACACCCTTTCAGTTGGTTGAACATGAGACTCTTAATCTCAGGGACTAGATGACCCTCGTGGTCCATCCCAGTTCTACAATTGTATGATTCTCTCCTCCCCAACAAAAATCTTAGGATAGGCCTTGAAATCTATAACAGAAGAAGCGGGTTTCAGAATGACACAGAAAAACTGCAGTTTGCAACAGGCTGGAAGAGAATCAAAGAGAGCTTTGAACGAAAAGGCTGAAGGTATGGGGTATGAGAAGAGAAGCCTTTCTCTAGAGATCTGGTGTGGGATTTGCTGCTCGTGGATGTGCCTAGACGTCCGTCTCTACCTATGCTTAAACCCAAATATCACAAAGAACACCACAAGTCTCTAGTGATTTAGAGGAAGCCAAGCCCAGGTGAGCACTGCCTCCCCAACTTCACACCACTTGAGGAAGTAGGGAGGATGTAACCGCATCTAAGCCTGCAACCATGTCACAATTGCTTTGTGTGTATTTCAAGGCATACCTTTCAAGCTAGAGCTGCTAGAAGCTAGTAACACGCTCTTACTGGTGTTGTTTACAGTGCCAACACAGCTAACAAGATAGCATTCCCTTCACTCGAGGCCCTGTAGAGATAAATCAAAGGATTCATGTGAGAAAAAAGAGTCAGTTATGCTAAAAAACAATTGAGCAAGACCAGAGCTGAAAGGGAAGTAGAGTGGCGGGGAATGCTGCATACCCAGGCGTCTTACGGAGAACCTGATTCACGAGGTTGCCATGGATCACCACAAGGGATTCACGTTTCATGCCTGTATGAGCCACGGGCAAGCTGTGGCACTTCCTGTCTTAATTTATGGCCTGCCAGAGGTTTGCTCTCAACCCAGTTGCCCAGTATACGGTTTCAAAGCTGCACAGCATGGACAGACTTGCTAGCGGGTGACTCTTTTGAAGAGGTCAAGCCATTCACTCTCCTTCTCTGGCTACCTTGAGGGTTTTTCACATAATGTGTGGAAAGGAGAGTACAATGGCACAACACTGTCTCCTCCCTGCTGAACTACAGAACCCTGACATTTGGGGTCCCTTCCAAACTGGGGCCAAGGTTTAGCAGTTATTTTGCTGCATTTTGCAGTGCTCCCCACAAAACCGAGTAATTTATACATCATCAGGGTTTGTTTAGGATTGCTGCCTGCAAACCTTTAAATTCCACACTGAATTGAGTGAGGAGATGAGTTTTCTTGCCTGTATTTCTCCCCCACCTGCAGTGTGGCACACCTGGTGTCCTGCTCACTATAGCAGAGGAAGGAGGCACAGAGCAGGCAAGAGAAACTGCAGCTGCCTCATCTCTGGATTCAGTAGGGATTTGAAAGTCATCCTGCACAATTTGTGACCCACTGAGTTGAATGCATCATACCAACCATCTATGGCTGTCCATATAGAAGGTTGTGATGCTATGTAATGTTGTTGTCTGCCTGGGACTGCCAAACCTGGGGGCAGAGAAGTTATCAAGTACCAGGCAGGTCACAGTCTTAGGATTCGGTTTTAAAGATGCATTACATGTTCCTTAAATCAACATGAACCCATGCTACTGAAATGTGCTCCACTCTAATAGTCTATTCACTCCAGAAAGCTGAGGCCACTTCTACACTGTGATACCGCTTTAACAGAGCTACAATTTAAGGAGTGGTTTAACAATTAGGGGATTCTCACAACTCCCACCACCCTCAACAGACTACAGTTTCGGAGATTATTTGGGGGAAAGCCATGTCTGTTAAAGTGGTATCATAATGTACTTTTAAATGCACAGCTTTGAATGTGAGGAGGGAAGACCCCTCCTCAACCCATGAAATTAATGACTGACAGAATCTAGATAATATTGGGATCTTGAAGAGAAAATACAAGTTGCAGAGGAATTCCTCCATTAGCCTACACTAACCAGATGGCTAGCTAAGCGCAGAGCCATTACGGAACAATGGAGTACCATTAAGGGCCACTGGCAATGCAAAAGAACTGTCCTCTCCACACACACCCCACCAGTGGACAGAGACAGAAGAATTGACAGGTTGCCAAGGCGATGGTGGGAGTGTGGTGTCTGAGGGACTTTCCCCCCTTTTAAAAATCTAAGGGTGTGCTGGGAGGAAGAAGGAGAGCAAAGGCCAGACCTCCATGAGTTGCTGGGTGGGACAGAACTCCATGTGGCTGGAGGAGGCTGCAGGTTAAAAAAAAGGTAAAGGAGCCCTGGACGATTAAGTTCAGTCAAAGGCGGCTATGGGGCATGATGCTCATCTCGCTTTCAGGCCAAGAGCCCACATTTGTCCATAGTCAGCTTTCTGGGTCATGTGGCCAGCATGACTAAACCGCTTCTGGCACAATGGAACACCGTGACAGAAACCAGAGCGCACAGAAATGCTGTTTACCTTCTCGCTGCAATGGTACTTATTTATCTACTTGCACTGACGTGCTTTCAAACTGCTAGGTTGGCAGGAGCTGGGACAGAGCAACGGGAGCTCACCCCGTTGCGGGGATTTGAACCACTGACCTTCCAATTGGCAAGGCTCAGTGGTTTAGACCAGGAGCCATGACTGACTACTGCTACTTTGGCCCCAAGCTTGCAGAAGAAGAAGAAGAAGAAGAAGAAGAAGAAGAAGAAGAAGAAGAAGAAGAAGAAGAAGAAGAAGAAGACGAGTTTGCAGAAGAAGAAGAAGAAGAAGAAGAAGAAGAAGAAGAAGAAGAAGAAGAAGAAGAGTTTGCTGAAGAAGAAGAAGAAGAAGAAGAAGAAGAAGAAGAAGAAGAAGAAGAAGAAGAAGAAGAAATGGAGGCAGTGAGAGATTTTACTTTCTTGGGTTCCCTAATCATTGCAGATGGTGACAGCAGTCACGAAATTAAAAGACACCTCCTTGGGAGAAAAGCAATGACAAACCTGGACAGCATCTTAAAAAGCAGAGACATCACCTTGCTGACCAAGGTCCATATAGTTAAAGCTATGGTTTTCCCAGTAGTGATGTATGGAAGTGAGAGCTGGACTATAAAGATGGCTGATCGCCAAACAATTGATGCTTTTGAATTATGGTGCTGGAGGAGACTCTTGAGAGTCCCATGGACTGCATGAAGATCAAAGCTATCCATTCTGAAGGAAATCAGCCCTGAGTGCTCACTGGAAGGACAGATCGTGAAGCTGAGGCTCCAATACTTTGGCCACCTCATGAGAAGAGAAGACTCCCTGGAAAAGACTCTGATGTTCGGAAAGATTGAGGGCACAGGGAGAAGGGGACGACAGAGGACGAGATGGTTGGACAGTGTTCTCGAAGCTAAGAACATGTGTTTGACCAAGCTGCAGGAAGCAGTGGAAGACAGGAGTGCCTGGCGTGCTCTGGTCCATGGGGTCACGAAGAGTCCAACATGACTAAATGGCTAAACAACAACAAAAAAACCCCATATTTCTTAAACCTCTGCTGTGCCTCAATACTGCCAATGGAAACACAACCACTTGCCTGAAACCCCTGGAATCTTGCACCACTCATGGGGTAGCTTGTAACTGCACAGTGCGGATGTGGCCTAAAAGACTCCCTATTTCTCTACTAAAACTTTACACAGCTATAAAAGGCTGGCTGCGGTGTGTGTGTGGAAGAGCTGGGAAGGGGAGAATTGGCAGGCACAGAACGAATTAAGCACTTCTCACTTCCTTGTACCACCTTTCCCCAACTCCCCTGCCTGCTATTTTGGCAGAGAACCAAGGGCAAAGATCACACGCTGTTCCACCTTGAGAAATGCGTTGCAAAGGGGAATAGAAAATTTGTGCCACACACAGATCTTCTGCAAGCAGACTTCATTCTATTCTGACTTATAGCTGATTTAAAGGGATTTAGTTTCACAGTGGCATGTAAACAAGGAAGCTTTCTTGGTTACTTCAAGGAATGGTGAAAACCATATTTGATTAAAGTTTACAGAGACTAGATTTTTGATCTTATGTGAAAATGGAAGGTTGACCTTCTTGACTGAACTTGAAAGGAGAAAGGAAGCCAAACTCTGAGTAATATTATTTCCTTTTGGTCATACGACTGCTAGCCCGCTGCATATTTTAACTTTTAATATCCTGCAGTGACTACTCACCTAACAAGTAAACCTTAACAGTAAGCGACAGGTCACATGCTTATGTTAAGCAACATGTTAACCTTTACGGAAGAAGTAAGATTGCACAGTCACAGTATTACATCCATATTGGCCACACTGGCTGGAGCTGATGGGGTCCAAAACATCCCAGGACGGCAAAGTCTGGAGTAATTAGGAAAACAAACAACTCCTTCCTTCCTTGTCTTTTCCCCCAGACTAAAAATGTTGCTCCAAATGTTGTTGCAGATCCACTCACAGTGCCTCTCACACTGGGCAAAGGCAAAGGCACAATAGGTGCAAACAAACAAGACAAGGCATTATGGGATTTAAAATGGGGAGGCTTTGGCTCAGGCACTGCATGTATACCCATGATCAGGGGCATACGAAGGAGGGACGGGGGGTGGTCTGCCCTGGGTGCCACCCTGGGGGGTGACAAGATAGCCTGCTGCCTCCCTCCCCCAGCTGTAGAGCGGCCGAGGGTACGGACTGCCAGTCAAGCGCCATCCGTATGGGTGCCACGCATGCACAGTCCATACGGGTGCTGCTGGGCAGTGCGCCCCGCCCCTCGGTGCCCTGCCCCAGGTGCCAGAAAGGCTTTCTCCGCCGCTGGCCATGATCAGCCAAGGACTGAAGCTTAAGCAGGGTCATACCTGGGACTGAGGCCTCCTCCAGACAAGGACCTACTGAGGTGGCTGCTATTAGAAGCTCTACAGCCTCTCTGCCCCAAGTTTGGCTTCTGGACAGAGACTTCCACTGAGACCCTTCCAATGAGATCCCTTCTGCTTGATGCTGGGGGGTGATGCACTACTTCACCCCAACCTAAGGATTCTACCTAATGCCTTATCCACCAAAAGTTGTGACTTTTGCTATGAGGAAGGCAAAACCTCTAAATGTGTCTGCAGGCATATTCCTTCCAGGATCCAAATATGGCAGCTATTGTTAAGCCATAGCACAATTTACACTGGGCTCAAGGAAGCAAACAACGTTAGCAAACAAGTTAAACAACAGCATACATGAAACGTAGGTGGGCTGCTCTTCAGCGGACAGTGGTACTGTGCTCAGATGCAGCCTTTTATTTCCAGGTGGTGGACCAGAGTGAAAACTTCCCCACTTTGGTCTGACCACTGCCCAGGCTCCACCTCCCAACTTGTTCCTGATAGTGCAATTCCAATTTGTGGATTGTGGCCTATCTTGCTGCCCATAGCAGCAGGCCATGGGATGAACCAATGCAAACTGACTTTAACACTGAAAGGTGTTATGTTAAAGTGTTGTGTAATCTGAGGCTCACAGCCTTTCAAAAAGAACAAAACACAATTAACCACAAAATGAAATCACTGTGTCCGTTGACTGACAGCAGAGCAATAGGAAAAGTATTGACGTTCTATCATTGTGTCACTTAGCAGCAGCAAGTTAACTATTATGCCTTTAGGTTATCTTCCATACTTGGCGAGTTGTGTGGCTATTATGACCTTGGAAAGATCTGGGGCATCTATTAGAAATACACAGGCTGGATCTAAACACAGCAAAAAAAATGTATGGTAAACTGAAACAGGGAAAACAGGTAGAGAGTCCACAGTGCCATCTGGTGGCACAATGTCATATTGCATATGCAACACATATAAGTCTTTTTTTCTTTACCAATCTAGCTGAGTCCACAGTGAGGGTGAGTAAGGATAATCAATATGAGAGAAGCTATCTGAGGTTCTGAGTATCATTTTCCACTATTATATACTTACAATGGCTGCGTACTCACCATCCATTTAAAGCACATGGCCTCCCTCAAATAATCCTGGGAACTGTAGTTTATCTCCCATAAAACTACAGTTCCCAGCACCCATAACAAAGTACAGTTCCTAGGATTCTTTAGAGGAAATTATGTGCTTTAAAAGGATGGTGTGTGCATAGCTTGACTGTTTATAAATTCTTGTCTTTATTGTATGCAGTCCTAGAATCCATTGGATGAATGGTGGTCTAGGAATAAATAAATTTGCAGAGATTATACTTGCTAATAATCTGTAAACTGCCTTGTGTCCCATCAGGGATGATGATGATGATGATGATGATGATGATGATGATGATAATTGCAGCATAATCCACTGTGTCCATTAATAAGTGAATCCACATGACCAGGCATAGACAAATTCCGGCCCTTCGGATGTTTTGAGACTACAATTCCCATCATCCCTGACCACTGGTCCTGTTAGCTAGGGATGATGGGAACTGTAGTTCCAAAACATCTGGTGGGCCAGAGTTTGCCTATGCCTGCACATGATGTTCTAAGGGACTTACTCCCAAGTAAATGGTATTAGAATTGCAAACTCAAATGCATTAACTATTGCATGTCCATCACTACTGATAGATCAAGTCCAGTCTATGACTACTACTACTACTACTACTACTACTACTACTACTACTTTATATATGCCTCATCTTATACTTAAAAGTCTGAAGGTGACTTACACAGGAAGTGACACTTCCTTACAGGAACAGGAAGAGGCATTCCCCTTTTGCAGATTACGGGATAATGATTGGCAGATGTGGAGATGGCAGTATAGCTGAGGCGTGGTGCCCAGAGAATGACTTGCTCAAAGCAGCGAGCTCTGATATTATACAAGCCTAGTGGAGAGACAGGCAACTCAAGGGTCCCAAAACATATTGAGTGACTGGGCTGGGTATTTCACGGAATGCAAACAATTTCAGTGCAAACAATCTCAGTGCATTCCTACAGCTATTTGGAAAAGGCGTTACTGAGCAGCTTATGGATGCTATTCAATAAACAAACGTTTCTTATTTTGATATTTGTGGTCTGCAGAATTTTGATCCGTTCTAATGCTGTTCAACAGCCATTTGGAAAGCAGATGCTCACATGGCTGTATTTTGAAGCTTCCAGGGCTGAATACAGAATGACAATCTATTCCGATGCTTTTCAGTACTCAAAACATTAGTATACTACAAGCTAGGGATTACCAGTCCACTCAGCTATCATCCACCTTAATAGCGACATTTCCATTCAGAATCCTACAATTTCATGGGAACCTCACTAGGTTCCCTAATTCCTAACACCAGTGCTTTTTTCTTTTCTTAAAAAAATGTTTAGGGGTACTCTCATTTTCCTTCTCATATTGAAATACTGCCCCTCAACAAAGCCAAACTTAGATTCACAAAATGTTTAGGGGTATGCATACCCCTGTGTTCCCCCAGAAAAAAGCACTTCCTAACACCCATATTAGCATTTTCACATGTACACTAGAGGGCACCTGAAGCTAAACAATCTAATGTTGCCAGACTTTGCTTTGGTCGATAGAATTATTGCATTAATGCTTTTTAATTCAAATTTTGTTCCCCTTTTGTTTGTTCTCAGCTGCGATCCTCATCTTAATACTGTCGCTTCACGAATGCAGAAAACAACAAACGTATCATAAAGCAGGTGTCAGACTAAAGTATGATATTCAGAAGAGAATCCAGAGTGTGCCTTAATCTTTAAAGGATCCTGCTGGCCCCAAAGGCTTGTTTCGATTGCATGTAATGAATTCAAGGCTGTGCACAAGTCAGGATAGATACAAGACAGATATGGACTGCAGCACTGGGAGTGCCCTGGATCCATAATAATAATAATAAATAATAATAATAATAATAATAATAATAATAATAATAATAATAATAATAATTTATTATGGGCTTCCCCAGCCACTCTGGGCAGCTTCCAACAAAATATTAAAATACAGTACTCCATCAAACATTAAAAGCTTCCCTAAACAGGAGTATGTACACAGCCCAAGTCTTAACATGGAGACTTTATTACCCACATTAGAAAATAGTGTTCAAATCATTTATCTAATTGGATTTTGTTTTTAATCCATGAAGAACCTTGTTGAAAACATGGGGATCTCCATTACTTAGGAGTGCTGTGTTGCCAAGTTAAAATAGATAAGTGGAACCTGCAACAGTATTTTTAAGTGGGGAGAGCTCCTGTTCAGTGTTCTAGCCAGCCAGCCACATCTTCTTCCAGGGGGCTCCATTCTCTCCCCTCTTCATTTTTCCATGCCTTTCTCCCAGACAGACTTCTCAGCCACTGAACAAGTTCAGTCCTAACTGGGCTGTTTTGGTTTCCTCTCCCCATCTCCCCCTCCCCTACTTCTGTAAACCTTGGAAACTAAGAACCCAGAACATGGGAAGCTGCCTTATTCTGAGTTAGCTAATGGGGCCTCCCGCTGCCACCGCGCCACCGGAGCACAATTTCTGTTCTCATCCTGAAGCAAAGTTCTTAACCTGAAGCACTATTTCTGGGTTAGCTGAGTGTGTAACCTGAAGCATATGTAACCTGAAGCATATGTAACCCGAGGTACCACTGTAGTGTACAGTGGTACCTCTGGTTACGTACTTAATTCGTTCCAGAGGTCTGTTCTTGACCTGAAACTGTTCTTAACCTGAAGCACCACTTTAGCTAATGGGGCCTCCCGCTGCTGCCGCGCCACCACTGCACGATTTCTTATCTCACCCTGAAGCAAAGTTCTTAACCCGAGGTAATATTTCTGGGTTAGCGGAGTTTGTAACCTGAATTGTATGTAACCCAAGGTACACAGTACACAATATTTATACAAATGAAAGTTTTGTATTAAAAGATCAGTATAACAGACTGTGGAGGGCAAGTGAGAATCCATAATCTGGAAGGATTATGGCAGGGAAACAGATAGACAAAAGAAACCATTTGGACAAGAAGCATAATCTAGTAAGAGTACAAAGTCCTGATGAGAGTTGCCTTTCTCCATAATGTCCCTGAGCAGGTTACAATATAAAAACAGAAGGTTAAAATCAGTTCAAACCATTTGCAGTGAAATTAAGAGTATGGGTCCTAAGAACATATCTCTCATGTGCCAAGGTAAACAGGTGCATCTGCAGCATATGATGAAAGCCGTATGACACACCTCACCCCACTCTTACAAGATGTATATTTACATAACAACATGGATAAGGCAGTGTTAGGCACACAGGAGGGAAGGGTGCTGTCTGGCGGTGCAAGGCCTGGGTGAGTCAGAGGCAATCTGAGCGCCCATCTTACTCCTGCATCAAATAAGAGCCACAGAAATTTATTCCTGGTGCCTGCCACACACAATGCTACTTACTATCTGGGTCCCTGAGCAGAGGCTTGAGGCGATGGCATGCTACTCATGGATGTCTTAATCCAGAATGCGTCATTTGTCACTGAATCTGTACTTGCTATCATGCACTCTCATACAGTATTGCAAACAACAAAAGAGGGTTTTGGGAATGAAATGAAACGGAAGCACCAGGAACAAAGAACAGGGGAGTAGTGCTAGGCAGCAGGTCAGGAGGTGGGTGCTAGTTCTTAGCAGCTTAACTGAGCATCCTTTTTCTCTCAACCTATGTTCCCTGTCGGGTCTATCTTTGCAGTGCATCACTTCTCCTTATGAAATCATACTTTCCACTAAGTTTAAGATACTGTATATACTTTTAAATGATATCTGCTCTGGTCTTGGCTGTGGGTTTTCCCATTTTTCACAGACTGTGAAACATATGAGCAAAGCTGCGATTCACATTATTCATTCATTCATTCCTAGATGTATATATGAAGATGTACAAGGCATCTTATAGCCACAGAATCATATATCAACTGGATTAAAAATGTAATTGCTGTTCACAACAGGCACACAGTTTAGATATGTGGAGCACCTTCAAATTATTTCAGATTAGTGCTTATATCATTAACCACCACCACCTACATTCTGAAAATGATGTGTTACTGATGGGAAAACAAACTTGAGTTTTTCAGAATGAGGGCCTTTCACACTTCTGTTTGTCTCACATTTTCTTAGATTTTGCATCAGATCAGTAGCACTGGTCTGAAAGCTTTTCATTTATATCACAATGCAGAAACATGAAAAACTGCTTTTTGCTGCTGTAGCAGAACAAGCAAAAAAACCCAAATTGAAATTTGTTCCCCTTTTGAGCCAATCCTTTTTTGGGCTCCTGAATGGGAAAAAGAACAAACACTTTCCTTATGGCACAATGAATGGATGCTCCTCTTTCACCTCCACTCCTTCTGTCCCTACCCATGCATGGAGTAAAATTTGCCAGTGGTCTTCAGAGTCCATTTTTGTTGTTGTTGTTTATCTATTACAGGCATCCCCAAACTCGGCCCTCCAGATGTTTTAGGACTACAGCTCCCATCATCCCTACTAACAGGACCAGTGGTCAGGGATGATGGGAATTGTAGTCCCAAAACATCTGGAGGACCGAGTTTGGGGGTGCCTGACCTATTAGATTATCTGTGGTAAGGGTCAATCTAGATTAACCGGGGGGGGGGGGGCAGGGAATACATGCTGGTATTTTAACACAAGTTACAGCATGTGGATATTGCAAAAAGCTTGCATGCCAGAGAAGAGCCCAATTCCATGGTCTATGCTCATCTGGAAACACACACCCCCATCCATTTTACATTCAACAAAATGAGTTTGCGTCAACATATTCATGCGAGTGACATGCAGCGCATCGTCTTCTCTTATACCCAGCTACTATAGTCATGGTCATATCGGTGGTGGTAGTATTGTGTGTCAGTGTTAAGACTTAAAAATTATTATTAAAGAGAAAACCAGTTTATTAACAGTAACTCTAAAAACTGGAAGCAAAAAACAACAACAGATTGTCTCTAAGGGCAAAGGCAGCCAATGTTGGAAAAGCCAATGTAGCAAATGGCCAGGGATGATGGGAACTGTAGTTCAACAGCACCCAGAGGACCCCTCGTTGTCTACCCCTGGTAAAGCAAACCTATTTGTTGAATTATAATTGCACAATTGCAAACAAGCTACCCTTAAAAAAAAATCAGGAAATCAACAATGGTCAAAATGAATGGAAAACTGCATGAAATGTGATTATGGTTCAATTGTGGAACTTTACTCCATGGGACTAACACACCACTAGGTGTCCTCTGTTAACCGTTCTTGTCCCACAGAGTTGTCTTGTCATAGCAAAATGTGCTGCTGCTGCTGGTCTGGTTTCAGACAGGGTGTTGCTTTGGACTGACTGGTTTGGGGTTAAGGCAGGATTACAGTTAAAGTCAATCATGGCAGCCAACAACAAGCTATACCGTCATATTTCCCTAGTGTGAAATGCAAGCCTCTAGGATACAAAGGGAATGATGAGCCTGAACAATGCAAATCTCTTAATGTCTGATACCTCCAACAATATTGTATAATATAACAACCATATCCAACTTGTAAATCTACCTCATCTGATAACATACACCTCACATATGAGTTTAATGCAATGGACAAGAGCAGGGAGGCACTCATCCTGCCTTGAATTCAGCCTCTTCCTTTTAATGGCAATTTACCCTTACATTCCGGATCCTTCCTTCAGGAAGCACCTTTACTAGGGCTTCTCAAGCCCCAGGTCACCTACTTTCTTTTGGGAAAGGGGGGGGGGGAATACACTCCCCAAATCAGTTGCAGTTGAAGAAATTTGTTGTGATTTAAACCAGTCATTTATTAAGATCAGGACTGGCCCAAGACATTTGGCACCTGAGGCAAACCACAAAATGGCGCCGTCGCTCCCCGCCAAGGAAGAAGGGGTGATTGAAGATCTACATCAGGAACAAGGGTGGAATAAAGATCTACATTGGGAATGGGGTGGGGTGGGGGTCAAATCAACCTTACCCAACAGTTGAAGTGGCAATCAAAGGCCATGGGTAGAAAGGGGCCCACTTTTAATCATGCCAGGTGGGAACAGAGCCCAGGAGACCCCAAAGGGCAGCTGCCATCATTTTCTCCCTAGGGGGTAAGAGGAGGCCAGCAGCACCTCTTATTCACAGAGAGGCTGCTGTAGAGGCAGCATGGGGTGGGACTACCAAAGAGGCAACAGATCCAGTCTTCAAGGAGTGTGGCACAGCTATCGCTGCCACTGAGCCAGCAGCAGCAGTGGGCAACACATTCCTTGGAGGCTGGATCTGCTGCTCCTGTGGATCTTGCCACCCAAGGCTGTTGCCTCACCTTGCCTCATGCGTGGGCTGGCCCTGACTCAGATGCCATTTTCCCAAACCTTAGATGGCCCAACATATTGACTTCACAGTGACTTCAAACCAAAGTGCAGCTATTCTTCAAAATTCACACTTCTTGGAATTTTTGTAATGCAATTCTGCTACAAAAACCTCTAAAATTGTTAATGTTGGGGAGAAATGTGCATAAAATAGCATATATTCATGAAAATACACAAATGCATCATATTATTCTACTATGTTAAATGGCTTGTAAAAATATGCAAAATTGGTAAAATCACATGCAAATACACACATTAAAACACTGACAACTTTTTGGGTGAGGATTCTTTTTTATCACACACACACACAACCATTCACAACCTCATGCAGAAATGTGGCAAACTGAACTTCATTTGGGAAAAAATACAAACTGAGTGAAAATGAAATTGACAGATTTGTCGATTTCTTCTTCATAGGATTTTACAGCCTCTCTGGGACAGAAACTCAGCGACCTCTGCCTCATATTTTTTTGCAAACCCACAATTCTATAGAATCATAGCATGAAGTATGGTCTCTTAATTAACAACATTTTCACATACAGTGGTACCTCGGGTTACAGACACTTCAGGTTACAGACTCCGCTAACCCAGAAATAGTACCTTGGGTTAAGGTACTTTGCTTCAGGATGAGAACAGAAATCGTGCTGTAGCAGCGGGAGGCCCCATTAGCTAAAGTGGTCTCTCAGGTTAAGAACAGTTTCAGGTTAAGAACGGACCTCCAGAACTAATTAAGTTCTTAACCCGAGGTACCACTGTATTAAACAAAAGTGGGATATGGAAAGAGTTCTGAAGGACATCAGCCTGAATGTTTGCATTGAAGTTGCTCCAGGTTTTACACAGTGAGGAAAATGGGCTAGAAATTTCCCTTGAACTCTAGTGACATTTCATTGGAACTGTGACTCAGCCATGCAGTTGCAAATAAAATGTTTTAAGTGCAATATACAATGTGACATTAGATGGCGAGGGTAAGCCTTATGGAAAATTCAATGTTGGGTTTTTTTAAATGCTTTTTAACAAAAGCATTTTCAGAATATTTTTTTATATGTCTGTAGATTCCACCTAGTAGGGACGCGGGTGGCGCTGTGGGTTAAACCACAGAGCCTAGGACTTGCCAATCGCATGGTCGGCGGTTCGAACCCCCGCGGCGGGGTGCGCTCCCATTGTTCGGTCCCAGCGCCTGCCAACCTAGCAGTTCGAAAGCACCCCCGGGTGCAAGTAGATAAATAGGGACTGCTTACTAGTGGGAAGGTAAACGGCGTTTCCGTGTGCGGCTCTGGCTCACCAGAGCAGCGATGTCACGCTGGCCACGTGACCCGGAAGTGTCTGCGGACAGCGCTGGCTCCCGGCCTCTAGAGTGAGATGAGCGCACAACCCTAGAGTCTGTCAAGACTGGCCCGTACGGGCAGGGGTACCTTTACCTTTTTAGATTCCACCTATAATAAGTTCAGTAAAAATAGGGGAGGAAATGTTTGCTACAAACTCAGAAGTTTTGCTTTTATTCTATAAAAGTCTATCCCTGTTCAAGATTATGTTTATATGCATTTTATATAAAGACATATCAATCTGGATTTTTGGAAGGATATTTGTGGTTTAGGCAGCAATTTTGACCCCCACTTACCTGCAATTTACTTCTGATGTTATGTTTGCAGTACTAGTTAGAGTACTAGCTGGTTCACTTTTGGAAGCAACCAAGCCTTCAGTCGTTTATCCACATATTTTCCAAATGATACAGATCCCCTAGATCTGCAAATCAGAGCTGGAATCCTTGTAAGGTAGGCTTCTTATCAAGATACATGTGGTGAATCCTGCTTCTGGTGCGGATGAATATCTTCCATTCCTCCACCCTTTAGAGATACAGGCAACTGAAAGAACAACAAAATCCCCAAGTTAGCAAAACAGACCTTAGGGGAAAAAATCTCAATGCAGCTTTCTTTCTAGTTTGGGGAGAAATACTGCTCAGGTTGGCACTTGTTTTAGCTAAAGGGGTTCATTTCTTCTATTTGTTGTGGTGTCAATTCATAATGATAGTATCATAGTGAATTCAAGCTTTCGCATATCCCCCACCCAACTCTGGATGGTGAGATCTGCAAGCCCATCCCACAATGAGAGGTTATACATCTGAGTGTGAGAAAGAAGTAGAAGCTCTGCCTTGGACACTATGGAGACAAGGAATGTGAAGCACTTCTGTTCCTTGTTCCCTCTGCATCTCCACCAGGCCTACACCCAATTGGGTAAGTTCACTCATCAGGGTTGCTTATTATGGGGAAGCGGCCATGAATACGTGATAGAGATTGGCCCCAGTTCCAATCTCTGCTATCTCCTGGTATGTCTGAGGGGGCCCTTCTGCTCCCGAGAGCACTCATTATTGAACTGGATGGAACAATGGGCTGACTAAGAAGTTGGGGTGACATTTAGATACCAACACCAGTTGCCACCAGAAATGGAGAAGAACGTGCAGCAGTACATGTCATATTGACCACATGAAGAGCAAAAATGAAAAGAAAAAAGAGTCAAGCCCCAAAACTGTCCTGAAAAATGTCGGGAACTCAGTGAATTGCCCACCACATTTTGGGGAAAACCTTTCTCAGAGGCACAGAAAGTCAACTTGTTGGATCATTCCAGTAGAGTATGTAACTATTTTGTTGAAGTTCCACACATTTTTTTCAGGACTATACTGAAGCTTGCCTCTTTCTCTTTTTCCTCATTCTGACGTTTTTGCTGCTGCCCTCTTTCCTTTCACAGGCAAGAAGAAACCATTCTGCAGAAAGAACTTCTCGCTTCCTCCATGTGATCAAGGTACAGAATAGGCCCAACAAGACTGCAGAACCAAAGACAAGATCAGAGGTGACTGCATCAGGGACAACCTCAAATGTAAAGCAACTCCAGGCAATAAATAAATAAAGTCTTCTTACCAGAATAAAGGATGTACATTTAGAAAATCTGCATATGTTTTCTAATTTTGGATAACCTGCCAACCTGCCAACATGAACAAAAAATGAACAGGGACTAGGGACACATAGTGACAAGACCTAGAGAATAGGAGTCACAGGAACAGAATGACAATGCTACAGTCTATTTTATTTTATTTAATAAAATCTATACTGCTTTTTACCCAAGGGCCCAGGGTGGTTTACAGTATAAAAACTCACTTCTGATCAGATACATCCAGGATTGTACTGTGAGCTATGTAAGTCAATGAAGACTTGACCTTTGGCAATTCTGCAGATTCCCTTTGAACTCTGAGATCTTTTACTAGGAGAGCAATCCACATGTTTTCTGTCTTTCTATGCAGTTATGAGAGCCCTTTATTGCTTTTTATCGCAAAGTGAAATCCAAGGTCCACCGGATGTTGGTAATAGATTATGTAACTGCACAGCAGTCTCTAGGCATAATAGTTGCATAGGTGTTGAAAAGCTGCCAACTCTCAATTTTCAAAATACTGGAAAGTATGTTGGACTTCCTTATATCAAATTAATTCAAAGGGAGTTGTGTATTTTTGATCATTGGAATTTATGTTGTATTTATGCATTGCTGTTAGTCTTCTGGCTGCTTAGTTACAAAAAGAAAATACATTTAAAGAAATAAAAACACAAACTGCACGTTTCAAAGGATAAACCCTGTATTTATTAACAAAGCACATTTAATAGGTTTCCATTAGGATGATGTGCACTTGCTTTGGGGGGTGGGCGTGGCAGTAAATACCCGTGTCCCAATCTAGGAAAGAAGATTGTTGCACAGAAGCAAGCAGGGAGCCCCCTCTAAGACCAGTTGCTGTAGCACATGTGACATGGTGTACAAAAGAGCACCTGGAAACTGACTGAAGTTTCCCTCCACTTTCAGATCTGTATATACTGAGTCGGAAAAGGGATCCATCTGTGGCCATTCTCACATTATTAGCCTACAAGGATGTGTTTGCAAAGCTGTGATGTAAGAAGCATTCCTCAGTCCCATTCTGTTAGGCAGCCCTTTGTTCTTTCCTCCATCCACCCACGGCCTTCCTTGTTTAATGAGTGTCAAAATGAGCACTCCCACTGCTTTAAGCAACTATTTACATATAATTCCACCCAACCTCAAACAAACCTTACTGTACCTTGATGCAAGATTCAGAATTTGTTTTTTCCTTATACAGACATGATCAGGTTTAACATCTAATTCAGAAGCTCTCAAAATGCGGACTATGTGTGGGAAAAGGGGAGCCCTTTGAAATCTGGAATATCTGTTCAGAAAATCAATAAAGATATTGGTGATGGAAGGGTGGCTGTTCTTGTTATCCTAAACATGCTGCAATCGTGTCTGTGGACTGTTGTGTTTTGCCAGAGGGAGAGTTGGACCCCTTTCCTTTTGACTTCCAGGAAGAGGTCCTCTAAACTTCTCCCTTGCTTTGCATAACCACTGAAGAGTTCTGCAGCCATTGGATGTGCAATATGCAAACCACACTTGCTGAGATAGCCCATCCTAGTTAGTCTTCCTTTATTTGCTCCTGTTAAGAACACAGCAGCCCTCTCTGCATCCATGATGATTTGTGCTCATGATGGCATCAGGCTGTTTATATGCTGTCCCTCTTTCATACTCCTTGCGCTTCAAAAACGTTCAGCAGAGATATACTGCTTCATTTCCAGTCAGTCCATTACCTGTAGTTTCTGAAACTTTTCATACTACAAATGTTGTTTTTTGGAGGGAGGTAGCCCTACTTTTGTTATGCTATAATGCAAGAGTGCCCCCCAACATACTAATGTTGGGGGGGGGGGCATTGTGGAGCAGAAAGCAGAAAGCTATGTCAACTGTCCTGTATAAATGCAGCATTAATGCACTATTATTGTGTCAATGACATGTTTGCAAGAAACCACCAGGTTGGAGAAGAGCCCAGCCCAAGGAAATCAAAGGTCCAGGACAAGTTTCAGTTGGAGGAAGAGAAGAAATGGAAACCCGGTGTGGAAATGGAAACTCATGCCTTCAATGAAGAAATAGATAGGATTTGTGAAGAAAGTGATTTTGACAGGCGGGTGGGACAACACACCTGTCAACCATGTGACAGGTCAGGTGTAATATCATGTGACAGATGGGTGGACCCATCTGCCAGTCAACTTTGGCCTGTAAGGTCGGATCCTGATATGGGTCTGCCCTGTGGAGTCAACAAGGTTCCCCACTTGTGATTGACATCAAAACCTTCAGTCCTGCCTTTCCTCTTGACAGAGCCTGGAGGGCCATGCCATGGGTGCAATGGTGGTTTTATGCAACCATCCATGTCTTGGGCGTCCACAAACTTAAATGGGATGGAAAAGCAATTCTACCCATGATTCCCTGCACAGCGGGCATGAGCTGGGGACAGGAACCCTTTGCCCAATTGTCACAAACAAACCATACAAATAATCAAACCTGCACATGACCACTCATGAGAAAGCTGGTTTTCCTGCCCTTCCCATTGCATTCCTGTTCCTCCAATTAGCTACGTAAGTACTGCGGACCCCCTGTTTTTTGAAAGCCAACCCATGGTCCCCTACTTTTGAATATATTGGTATCTCTATGGTACTTTTTGCTATGAGAATGGTGCCACAGACCCCCTAGGTGAATTACATGGATCCCCTAATTGGGGCCATCTATTAGGAACCACTGCTCTAGGGAGTAGCCACCTACTGATTTAAAATACTGAGAAAGTATTCATGTTTGAAGGCTGGTAAAATTATCTACAGGTAGTGTGTGATTTCATATTGACCTTTTACCCAAGAAACTGGTTTGATCAAGATGTTACTGTGTGCAGTGGAACGTAGGAGCACTGTCTACACTGCCTGACAGTGGCTCCTCAAGGTTTTAGTCCCTTCCAGCCCTACCTGTTTCATGCATGTCAACCTAGGCATGCTAAAATTACCTTTTATTGCATGCATAATGCTTTGACAGGCCATTTACCTATTATTACCATTACCACTTTAGAGATGTGAGTGCTTTCTTTGCCACGGTAGACTCCTGCATTGCTTCTTAAATATGTGGAAATAGCCTTTGGGGCACTGTGTAATGGGGCATCAACTATGATCAGCTTATTTTTGCCAATATGAACTGAGTGAAAGCAGCCATTGCTTGATAGTCATTACAGCTATCTGTCAAAAACTCCATTCCTGACAAGTCCACTCAAAGCCTGTTTAGCGTCCCTGAGAGAACTAAATATCTCCCAGTCTAGACCTTGGATTTGAGAGCTTTAGTTATGCCTATGCATAAATCTGCCATCTAGCTGTGCACCTTCCAACTCCCTAGAAAACAATGCCTGCCTTGATCCTTGTTCACCATTACCTGATTGGTTTCCCAATGTCTGTGACCCTGCCCACTCCTATTCAATAAAGTCATCATCTGCACATGCAGTCATATGCACATGTGCAATGAATGTCCAAATGTACACACCTCAGCTTAACCGTGGCTTACATTTTTTAATTGACTGAAAGCTGGTTTGAGGGAAAGTGCATCAATCAGTGGTATTTCTCAAGAAACTACAACAGGCATAGGCAAACTCAGCCCTCCAGATGTTTTGGGACTACAACTCCCATTATCCCTGACCACTGTTCCTGTTAGCTAGGGATGATGGGAGTTGTAGTCCCAAAACATCTGGAGGGCCGCGATTCCTATGCCTGAACTACAGGATACATATAGATTGTGTCTAAAATAGCATGGCCTCAGCTTGAAACACCCACGGAGCAGATGTATACAACCCAAGTGACTACTGTATGATTATCAAGAATGAATTGTTTATTTATTGTTTAAGGTCTTCATTGTAAAGTAATTTGATAAATATCACAATCAGTGTTCTTATTTATGGATTCACATTTACTGCAGTGATCCATTTTTAGTGAGACAATAATGAGCCACAATCAACCTCAGCGCTGCTCCAGACTGCTGTTTTATTGCAGTGGTATTTTGCAACATGTTCCCAATGCAAAAATGATGCATTAGTGGTGCATTTATTCTGTTTTAGTTTATTCTGTGAATCTTCCCCATTGCCACCACATTACTGCTTTCTGGAAGGGGATAAAGGTAAAGGTAAAGGCACCCCTGCCCGTACGGGCCAGTCTTGACAGACTCTAGAGTTGTGCGCCCATCTCACTTAAGAGGCCGGGGGCCAGCGCTGTCCGCAGACACTTCTGGGTCACGTGGCCAGCGTGACAAGCTGCATCTGGCGAGCCAGCGCAGCACACGGAAACGCCGTTTACCTTCCCGCCAGTAAGTGGTCCCTATTTATCTACTTGCACCTGGGGGTGCTTTCGAACTGCTAGGTTGGCAGGCGCTGGGATTGAGCAACGGGAGCGCACCCCGCCGCGGGGATTTGAACCGCCGACCTTTCGATCGGCAAGTCCTAGGCACTGAGGCTTTTACCCACAGCGCCACCCGCGTCCCCTGGAAGGGGATACAGCACAGCAAAAATGTGTCAGAAATAAAACATAATATTTGTGGTATAAAGAGTTATTGGATTTCAGCAGGATATGCGCTGAGTGGAAAGGAAGCAGAATGACTGCCTCCAAAACTGTTGCAGAGGCAAACAGCATTTAAGGCATGTAACTGTCCCAATAGAATCATGAGCACAAATAATCATAAATGCACAATAAGAATGACATATGAAGGGGCCCTCAGACTCCTCTGTTATCTGCAAGGAGAACTATGAAAGTGTTCCTTCCGTTTTTCCTTAGCCACAGCTTGTTACTTGAACGGATGAACTGGTCTGGTTTGCATGGAATGGTAAGCAAAAAGCTACCTGGCATTCTAAGCCAAGGTTTGGCTTAGTGTGCCATCCAAACCAGGCCACTATCATTAATGCTAACCATGGTTTGTATGAAACAAGCCAACTACAAGAGCCAGTGTGGTGTAGTGGTTAAGAGTGGTAGACTCATAATCTGGTGAACCGGGTTCGCATCTCCACTCCTCCACATGCAGCTGCTGGGTGACCTTGGGCTAGTCACACTTCTCTGAAGTCTCTCAGCCTCACTCACCTCACAGAGTGTTTGTTGTGGGGGAGGAAGGGAAAGGAGAATGTTAGCCGCTTTGAGACTCCTTCGGGTAATGATAAAGCGGGCTATCAAAAAAAATTATAAAAAACAAAAAACTATGGTTTTAAAAGAAACTCATAATTTGCAGTTGTAATTTCCTCCTACTCAGCCCTGTTAAGGCAAACTGTTAAGGCAACAGTAAAAGAAATAGGAATAATAAATAGAGTGTTAACATTATGATTTATTTATTTATATCCCACCTTTTCCACAGAACCGGGACTCAAGGCGGCTTACAAAACTTAAACACAGATAAAACACAGATAGCTAAAAACATATAAAACAGCTTAAAAGTAGTTAAACTATAATAGAATTAAAATGATGAAAAAGAGAAAGATAATACCCTTGTTACCTGTTTCATCAATATGTGGCAGGGGCCAATGCAAATTAAACAGTGAGACAACTCCTTAAAAACACACACACACAGCCTAGTGTATAATACAGACGGAGACAGATTTTTAAAGTCATTACTCAGCTCTTATTCAGACAGAATTCCCTTTGACTTTAATGGAAGCTCTTTCTTGTGTAAAACCTTGACTAAAGCTTTCCGAGGTGTGATGCAATAATATTGTTTTATCAGGCTTTGTGTCGGATAATTGTTTGTGACTGTAAATGTGAGTCGGGCCCAGTACTTTGCTGAGTAACGATAATGTCATATGTGAACCTTCCTCACAGAGCTCCAGTGTAATTACATCTAATGGAATATGTTTTAAATAAATTCCCTGAAATATTAACAGCTGGGGTGCTGAAGTCAGACTGTTTTTATTACAACCTCAGATTCAAGAAAGTTGTGGATTCCCTGGAAGCCTTGGGGGCAAGTCTCTACCTTCATTGGCAAAACAAGGGGTCAGCAGTGAAGCAATCAGTTAGCACATGGCAATTATACATCAGTACACAGCAGAGGGATGTTTGGGCTCGCCTTGTTCACACACCATGCTAAATCAAACCATGGCTTAGCATGAATGAGAAAATGCCTGGTTCCCAGAGAGAAGGTGGTGGCTGTAGTGATCTTCCCCTGCACTATCCAGGTTGGCTAAGCCATGGTTTGTAAACAATGTTTGGTTTGGAGAACTGTATCACACAATTCAGCCAAGTGTGAATTTTGAAGAATGGCTGCGTTTTAGTTCTCATACTATTTCAGAAAGTGTGAATTTGACGTATTTGGCTTTAAATGCAAATTAAATCAAAATCAGCCACCATCCCTACCTGTAACACAGGTGTAACTGTTGGACTGAGACAAGGTGGGTGTAGTTTGAAATCTCCACTCAGTCACAAAGCTTATCAAGTGACTTTGGCTAGACACTAACCTACCTCATAGAATTGCAGGCACACCAGTGCTCTTGATATTTGTTTGAAGGGGCCCCAGTGTGTGCATGGCATCACACACACAACACACTCAATCAGCACATGCTGCCATTTTTGTGAGCACAGAGCCTATGGATTTATGTGGGCTCAACATGCTGCACGGGAATGGAAATATCCACTTGAAGTTTAGAGAAGGTTAGACTTTCTGTTCCTCCAACACCGCTGCTCTGATCCAAATCAGAATCAAAATACACTGGTCAAAATAATTTTGCGTCACTGTAGAGCAGAACACCACACATTTAAACAAAAGGTGCTTCCAGACAGGTGACTTTCAGACTGGTGGCTCCTATCCGCTGTTGAGCTACCAGTGGAATTGCAATTGTATAGACTGCAATTTTCTATTCATAGCAGTGGGCACGACATAGCTGCTGCGGGAAGGGAAATTTCTTATTTCTCTCTCTCTCTCTCTCTCTCTCTCTCTCTCTCTCTGTGTGTGTGTGTGTGTGTGTGTGTGTGTGTGTGTGTGTGTAGATATATATCAGCTTTTCTGGTCACTGTCATGTAAGCAAGGTGGTCAATGACAATGACTGGCAAGGTTCCTTAATATTTTTTTTAAATAGCATTATAACATTATAGTGTTATGGTATGCAGCTAACATTTTAATATTAAATAAATGATGGCTAGAAAAGTGTTTTAGTGCTAATTAAAGACTGGGTTTTAAAAAAATAGAAAAAAAAATGGGCTCATAAATTTAAGCCTATTGCAATAGGTTCACCTGCCTAAGACATCACTGCCCACATCAAAATCCTGCCCTTTTAGAAACCCAGAGGACTAGTGCTAGTCCTACATTCTTCTGGGTGTTTATGGTGGAAACCAGTCTTCCTGGAAAGAAGGAAAGGAAAGAACAAGAAGGAAAATACAGAGTGGCAATGACTGTGCCATGTGGATGCCTTGTGAAAAGTGAGTGAACGAAGCATGGCAATTCCACACTAAACTTCTAGTGTGGAAGCAGCTTAGAAATAGGGTCAGCTCCAGGTTTGGCAGGCTGTTGGCAAAACACCATCTAGTGTGGACCTCCATATCAGCAAGCTTGGCTGTGGGCAGCAGCCAGTGCTGCTATCTTAGTGTTCAGTGGCTCCACAGTGCTCCTCCACAGTGTCACATAGGGCACTGTGGGAAAATTAAAATGGCATGCAGCTTCTCAGAGCCAGCCAGATAAGTCTGCTGCTTGAGAAGCAAGCAGGTGGGAGGTACAAACAGGCATCCGGCAGAGCTGGGCCTTGTAGGAGTGCTTGGGCCCTCACAGCTGTCCAAGGCTGCTGGGTGATGATGCTCACTCCACATAGAAGCTGTGCCTTTAGCATTGATCACTGACGCTTTTGCTTTGATGAAGAGAGCGAGACACGCAGATCAACAGAAAAGCAGGCACCTCAGCATTTTGAAATCAAGGTGTCGATCTGGGGTGGGGAACATTTTTCTGCCTGAGGGCCCCATTCCTTTGGGGGTGCATCCCAGTAGTGGGCAGGACAATGGATGCTTTGGAAGATTTTACACCAACCCACACATCTCCATCCTCCACCTAGACAAGCATGCGACATGAACACTGTTCAATAATAATAATAATAATAAATTTTATTTATACCCCGCCCTCCCCAGCCAAGACCGGGCTCAGGGCGGCTAACACCAAGTATAAAAACAATTGATTTAAATACAACTTAAAAACAAGATTAAAATACAAGGACACCTTCCAGTCAGCAAAAGTACTCAAGGAGGGTTTGAAGTAGGCTTACTAGGGGCATAATGTGGGGAGGTTTCTGAGGGCCTGACAGGGAGCTCTGAAGGGCCACACATGGTCCCTTGTCCTGGGAACCCCTGTTCTGTCACTTTTCACCAGGTGTTAGAGACCAAAGAGCTTTGGTAAGCTTCCCTTTGAACACCAGTGTTGTTGCTGTATGTTCCCAGGATTATAGACTTATAGCACATAAACCAGCTAGTTATTTGCCTACCTTTTGGAATAACAATAAGTCTCCAGTAATATTTGCATATTTATGTCAGGCTCTTATTGGGAAATTTCAGTCTCGGAAAAGCTGCCTATTAGTTGAAATGCAGTTATTAAAAAGGTATATGTGGAAGAAGTTCAGTGTCTCGTCACTCCACCCAACCTGGCATCTGATATCGTTCTTAAGAATGCATCATGGCATGATGAACATTAATATAATACCAAACATTACAAAACCACAATTACATCACCCCACACTCATTCAAAATTCACCATATCAAGCACATGAGCCTACTTGATCAAAGGACTACAGGAGAGCAAAGGTAAACTGACTGCCATCTCACTGTCTGTTGTCGAGATGGAGCAATATGATAAGTTTTATGGGATACACCAGGATTAAAAACCTACCAGGTTGTGATCTAATTAGCTGTAATTTATCTTAGTTTAGTTGAAACATAGTTCACTAGCCTTATAATGCAACAAGTGCTTAATGGACATTTTTTTGTAAGAAGACTCAGATCTCTGCCATAGAGGGGAAAGTTTCCAATGTTTCACCTTTTCTGTGTCTACACCTACCAAACCAAGCCTCACATAGCATTAAGAACTTAAGAGCACTGCTGGATCAGGCCCAAGGCCCATCTAGCTCAGCATTTTGTTCTTCCTGTGGTCAACCAGATGCCTATGGGGAACCCACATATGAAGAACCTGAGCAAAACAGCAGTCTCCCCTCCTGTGGTTTCCAGCTGGCAGTAAACCGCTGGGTTTACTGTGTGTTTGCAGCTGTTTGCATTTCCATTTAATTCACATACAGTAGTCCACATGACGTTACTCTTAAAAAACAACACACTTTCCACTTGTAAATTCTGATTTACCCGATATAGGGATAATCAAATAAATTGGGGTGGGGTGGGCTCTGAAACACTCCACTTGAAGTCACAGGCTATTTCTTTGGATGTTTTTGAGTGGGTAGATCAGTTCTCACTGTCAGCTACTTCCCCTTTTATACTTACTAGGTGTGCACCTGAACAGTATGTGTGTTTATTGATAGACAGACAGACAGACCGACCCCCTCAGATTTGCACAAAACCAGAAAAATGCACAAGCAAACCACATAAAAAATATCCACACCAGATGCTGAATCTGAAAAGTGTGCATTTGAAATTTACAATTTTTTTCATTTATTTGCTGTGCTCTGCAATGGAAGAGCTTAGCATTATATACATATTTCCCTTTTGATCCCTCAGATTTGCACAAAACCAGAAAACTGCACAAGCTGCACAAGCTAACAGCATTAAAACATTGTGTGCCGAAAATTTACAATTGCCTGACTTGGCGCTTTTGCACACTTCCTGGATGGTATGTAGGTATGTATGTACATTTTAAAAGTGCACATGCAGCCCTCTGCATGCATGCCCTGTCACTAGTTAATCAGCATAAACAGAACCAGCAAATTAGAAGGCAGGGCAAACGCAAATGGGAAGACCTACTTGTATGAATGGGGAAGATCAAAATCGCTGCACTTATAAAATGCAAACATTTGCGGATGTGGACTACTGTGGCTTAATTCAAATGGGTAAAACCTGGATTAATAGCTAAATAATGCTTAGATGTGGACAAGCCCTCAGAATATTACCATCAGGGCCAGTAGTCATTTATAGCCTTATCCTTCATGATATTGTCTAATCTTCTTTTAATGTAATCCAGGTTGGTGGCCATCACAACATCTTGTGGGAGCTAACTCCATAGGTTCATTATTAGGCACTATCACTGTTTTTTATACAGTTTTGTTCTCTCTTCCCACCTTTAAATATGTTTATGCGGAAGCTAATTCCACTCAGTTCAATGTAACTTTCATAAATGTGTTCAGGTCTAAGCCCTCTAAGCAGGGACTAGTGTCTGAACAGCAGACACTATAGCTCATCCGGGTTTAAAAAAAGGAGGGGGGGTTAATTTATTCTGAATTGCAAATGCGGATCTCCTGTATCAATAACATCTTTGGCTGGCACATGCATAAGGTGTTTTGTGTGTCTTGGATTAGTATAACTCTCTGTATTGCACCCATAACATGTGTAACATTCACTTAAAGCACCTTGCAACAGCAAAACATCCTCCATAAACATCTGCCAGTTCCCAACTTCTGTGCCAAGTCACAAGAAGAGATTTCAAAATATCAGCCCACAGAAATGAAAAACTGAGAACATATTACATATCATATATCACAAATATTGTGCCTTCACAACCTACATCAGGTTTTCGTTTCCTTTATTTTTAAAATTAAAGCACAGAGAGTGATTTTCACTGTTACCACAGCATGTGGGCAGGAAGGCTCCAGCCACAATCCCTGTAACAATCTCTCCTTTTCCACCATTCTTCTGAGTGGTGATGACGACAATTGCCTACTGACACCTTGTACATATTACATTTTTTTAAAAAATACCCCGATATAACTTTCAACAATGCATTTAGTGTCATGTCGACTTTGACCATGTTCTAGGTAAGAATGTAAAGGACCCCTGGACAGTTAAGTCCAGTCAAAAGCAACTATGGGGTGCGGCACTCATCTCACTTTCAGGCCAAGAGAGCCAGCATTTCGTCCACAGACAGCTTTCCAAGTCATGTGGCCAGCATGACTAAACAGCTTCTGGTGCAACGGGACACCATGACTATTACCAGAGGGACGGGAAAGCTGGAGCCTTCCAGGTATTGTTGTACTACAACTCCCATCATCCTTGACCACTGGCTGTACTGGCTTGGACTTATGGGTGTTGGAGTCCAACAGCAACAGCAGGACCCCGCCTTCCCCAGCCCTGTGTCACCAGGTGTTGGTGGTTCCTACTTTGGGAATGTAACACATCCAACAGTTCCTGCTCTGGCACCTATTTTATTTCCCTAGTGTTATAAGAATTCCAAGGTCTCAAATGTAATTTAAATGTTCATAAATGTACAAGGCAAACACATACATAAGTATATAAACCACATGTCTGAAATAGTACAGGAGAGCAATCTTGAAGCCATTTTGACTCTCCCAATGACCTCAAATATTCCTCTGCTGTAAGGGAGGAAAATGGGGAAAGCCTTCCCATTGTCTTTTGCTTGCAAATCCTGTCTTTAAGGGTGCATTTGTGTATGAATAGGGTGAGCCTGTGACCTGGATTCAGGAACTAAAGTATTTACCATCACAAAAGAATGGCCAGGATGCCCAGGTAAAAGCAATCAGTGACCATTAACAGGTATCTTGGCAGACAGGATTTCTGCTTCAGGTAGGATTTCTGCTGTAGACCACCTCCTTCTGTGATGTATGCATGAAGTTTTGGAGGGTGGGTCTTGGGCTACAGGGTGGGCAATTTCAAAAGTCTATATAAGGGCTTGCACACCATTGTTCAGGGTTCTTTCCTCCCTCAATGTATGTGGTGAGTGAGGACCCTGTTGCAACAGTTTAATAAAGATCAGGCTTACTAGCTGCTTTGCTTCTCAATATACTCTGGTTGGCCTCTGTTATTTTCTCCTACCAATAGTGAACCCACTTAAGGACTCTATACGTGCTCTTGGATACCCCATAAGGGAAAAGGAGCAGGTTTTTTTTCTTATAGTACCTAGCATACATTTTCCCCCCACCGCCCCGGCTTTTTCCTTTTCGCTGAACTCTCAGTTGCATTATATCCCTTGCACATGCCAATTGGAATTATAACATTTGTCTATGGCAACTAGCCCACATCCAGCTATGCAGGTTTTCTTAATCGCAAAGAAGGCAATTAAATGCCTTTGCATCACAAGAGACATTCCTTTCTTTCAAATGGTTACTGATTTTTATTTTATTTTAAATCCTTTAACAAGGCAAGAGATGAGCTGAGATACTGAGGAGCTGAATTAGGATATTCTAAGAGGTTACGATAAGATAGGGAGTGGAGGAGACAGACTGTCTTCCAAAAGGGTTTGCTTAATTTAATATTTAAAAATGCTTAATGTAATATGTTGAAATATGCAGTCATTTTTCACTGGCAAGATTTTTTAAAAAACAACAACTTGCCACTGCAGATTTCAACATATTGTATAAAGTGCCCTTTAAAAAGAAGTTAAAGTTACTTTCATTTTAAAAGAGCTGCTTTTCCTTTCAACTGCACTTGAAACAAATGCTAATTTAAAATTATGTCCCTGTTAAGCAATCTCCATTTCAAGTAAGTGAAGGGCTACTTGCTCAGCTATGAGGGGAATATAGAATATGTAGAATATAGAAAATGTATTTATTTTAGTATTAAACATTTTCTAGAGCACCTTTAAACTGCAGAGCCCTGAACCATCTTTCTTTCACTCATCCAGAGAACCAGGTGAGGTTAGATTGCTTCTGTTTTACAAAGAGTGTATTGAAGTGTGAGGCTTAGTGACCCTGAGCAAGGTAGACTTTGAACTGAACACAGACAAATATACACCCACACAGATGGCTTAAAACGCCAAATCTTACCTTCCACTATTTATAGTAGCACCTAGACTGTTGCTGCTGTGAAAGAGAAAGTGGAGAAGACAACGTTGAGAACTGGCTGGCAAAAGCAGGCTTCACATTCGCATGACAAGCCCAGGTAAAAGAAAGGACCAGTGTGAAAATGTGCCTCAGCTTCTGGAGAGTGTAAGTCCTACACCAGCCTTCAGGTGCCCTCTAGATCACAACCTTCCAAACTTTTCATGTTGGTGACACACTTTTTAGACATGCATCATTTCATGACACAGTAATTCAGTTTTGCTAGCAAACCAGAGGTTAAACTAACCCCTTTCTAGCCTCGGGAGGAGCGTGGGGAGTATTTGTGCGACTCACCTACATGCTGAAGTCAACACACTAATGTGTCCTGACACACAGTTGGGAAAGCTCTGCTCTAGATGCTTTGGACTACAAATTCCATAAAGCCATGCTGGCTGGGCCTGATAGGACTTATAGCCCAGAAAATCTGGAGGGCACTGGTTGGAGAAGCCTATCCTACATTCTGGTTGAGTGGCATCACCAACCTTTGGAGACCCATTGGCTCACACAGCATAGGCCACAAACTCTTCTACTGGCTACAAGAGAACGCTTTTTTCAAGCCTGATTACGGCAGGGGAAGGGATCCTGCAAGCTCCAGAGAAGGCCTCTGCTGCCACACATGTGCTTACAGGCACCAGCTCGCCTCTGAACTCCCTCTGAGCATCAGTGGTCAGCATAGTTGGGCACCTGCCAGGCAGGTCACAGAGAGGCAAGGAACCCAGGCGACCGCTGCCTGGAGAATGCTGCTGCAGCTCCTTCAGCCCACCCATATCTTCTCTGCAGCAGCGCTTTTGCCATCAAACTTCTCTCATTCTGCGCCATCCCCATCATAGGCTAGCAAGGGGTGGAGGGATAATGAGGGAACTGCTATAAACCTAAGCTGGCTGAACCAAAGTAGCCAGTGGCAGCAGTTTCCCATGCAGGCAAGGAAGAAGAGCAGTAGCAACAGGTGCCACCTCTGCTAGGCCCTCTGAACTAATGCCTGAAGAAGGCTACTTGTTGACTTATGATTTGTTGTGTAAGGAATAGTTCTGTTCTGCATTACTCTGTTCTTATGAGACAAGGTCATATGTGTTGGCTGGGACTGGAAGCAGAGATCAATAAACCTGCTAGTTGTGTAAGCACTGGTTGCACCTCCTCTCGTTCTCGTACATTGACCCTTTGGTCTCCAGGAAGCCAGCTTGGAACTTCTAATGCCTTTGTACTCCTCACTGGGCTTTCCATTAAACTGCGCAAGTAATTCGTTAAAATTTACAGCAAGAGAAGAAATGGGAAAAGAATCTGTAGGCTGGGAAATGGCTGAGCCTGTAGAGTGTAGTAATTCTACATGTGACCCCAAGTGTGGCTTTTAATTATGTTCAGTCTGCAAAGTGATAGTAGTGGGGTGTGTTGGGGTAATATACTTTGAGGCTGAAAAGGGTTCAGGTCAGTGCCTATCGCATCTCCAGCCACTGCTTTGGCGTTCTGTCCAACATCCATTCGACTACATAATCCATTGTGCTTGCTTTTACCCAGTGGCGTAGCGTAGGGGGTGCAGGGGGGGCCAGCCGCACCGGGCGCAACATCTGAGGGGGGGCGCACTAATCTAGTGGAAGAGACTCGAGTGCTAAAATCCACGGGTTAGGGGGCGCAAATTACTTGCCTTGCCCCGGGTGCTGACAACCCACGCTACGCCACTGCTTTTACCTGAACCTGTCTGCAGGAGCCATCTGTGGTTTCTAAACTTAATAGAGCAAGCTTTAAAAATTTTCACTAGCTCTTCTTTACACATTGAAGGCCCAGAAAGCAGTAGTAATAAGACCAAAGGCCCCAACCCAGCTAAAACTGGGACTTGCTTTTGAGCAACCTAAATAGGTCTAGGCTTCAGGCCCTCAGTAACAGTAGCTGGATTGAGGCAATGCCTATTTTATCACTTGTTGAGTGGTCAGAGTCTGTTTTTTAATATTCAGGATTAAGATTTCCAAAAGAAGAATGTCATCACATACAAATACATCCATCATCTGTGGCTTTGCACCATTGTATTTGTGTGTGAGTTAGATTAGATTAACAGAGTTCATGCTGGGTTAATGCAAGTTAACCCTATAGCTTATGGTCGGTCATCAGTCAGACCCTTAGTGCTAAAGAGTTCACCTGATCCATTGCAGAATAGCATTGTATGGAATCCTACCTGTCCAAGTCAAGTTGGGTGAAATTAATGAGTCCACTCAAAGCAATTTCAAAAAAGCTCACTGTGTGTGCATATATGCTAGCCTTCCTCAATCTGGTAGCTTCTATATATGTTGGGCTACATATAATTTCTTTTTTTAGCTTTTAAGCGTCGCAAGGCTATAATTGACTATATTGATTTGGGGCTATCTGTTTAGCCCATTTTAGTGTTGGCTAAGTTTTAAAATATTCCTGGATGTTTTAACTGTGTATTGACAAATGTACTTTTTTCTGACTGACGGTCGAATAAAAGGTTGATGATGATGATGTTGGGCTACATCTCCTACCAGCCCCAGCTGGCACAGGGAGTTGTAATCCAACATATCTGAAGGGCATCAAGATGGTGGAGGCTGGCATATGTGAAATGGACAAAGGATATATTGAAGAGATTTCCACACTGTCTTTTGGGGCCAAGTCTTTGCAAAGCAGCTTCCAATATCTAAAACACAAAACATCATTAAAATAAGAACCAATTAAAATACTGTAAGACATCCAAAACACCATAGAAGAGTAGTCAAGCAACAGTACAATGATCAATAACAAAAAAACCAGCACAATAACTTAAAAAAAAAAGTTCAAACTATTTCTAGCCAATGTAGAACCAGTTTAAAACAGCATCACCTGATACCTAAGGGAAAGTGACTCGAAACAATGTGATTCATATCATAAACCAGCATATCTACTAAACCATTAAGATATGTGGTATGGTGTGTGGGAGGGAATCTCTGTGCAGACTCCTGCCCGCCAGAGTCAGGTCCGTGGGTGGAGCTCTTGCCCCTCTGACTTACACCCATCTCTCCTCATCTGATGTCTTTTGCTCAGGCAAGCAGGAGGGCATCAGGAAAAATGCCCAGTGCTGGGAAGGTAGCTCTTGGTTTTGTCTCTGCAAAAATAGGCTGCTTAGAGAGACGCCATAGCAGGACTGAGGGAATATTTGGCAATATAAAAAAACTGCTGTGGCCACCACTCTAATTTGTTTTAACTGGTTTTAATATTGTATTTTTAAATTTGTGTAATTGTTTTTCTGTCAAATGGGATAATAATACAATGGATCCTTGGTTGTCGAATGTAATCGGTTCCAGAATACTGTTCAACTTCCGAAACATTCGAAAACCAAGAAGCAATTGCTGGTTGGCAAAATCCATTGAAAAAATGGAGAAAGGCACCTCAGAAGCCATTCAACTTTCAAGGAGTGTTTGTAAACTCAAGCATTCACTTCCAGGTTGTCGGCATTTGAAAGCCAAAACGTTCCACTTCTGAAGCATTCGACAACCAAGGTTTCACTGTAATAATAATAATAATAATAATAATAATAATAATAATAATCCCATTTGACAGGGAAAACAATTCAGGCAGAACAGCTACACAAACACCCCAAAACAAATAAAACCCAGACAAAAAAGGCACTTCCACCTAAAAATCAACTAAAGCCAAAAAACTAAAAAACCCAACTGGGATGGGCAAGTGGCCTTTGCAGGTACCAAGAAGTTGATGGAGGTTCCAGCACTAGACTCTTTTCATGAATTTATGAGGATAGGGAACCACCATCTCTGCATAAAGTTCACACAGAGACTGACAATATAGTTTAAACTGCTAGTTAGTTACTGCAATTGGCATGCCACTGTGTGACAGGGGTGTTGGTAGATACTTAAAGGACCTGAACCACAGGTCCGTGGAACCAATTTGCATAAAATCATGACACGCTCATTTATATGCTTAGACGCCCCTTGGGAAATTAAGATGGTGGGTGGCACGAGTCTCACCAGCAGTGAACCCAGCCACCCTGTAAGTAACAATTTATTTTAAAGGAGAGAGGAAGGAAATCTAATACCCAGTGCAAAATACAGAATGCCTAAACCCCAACAATACCCAGTACTGTTTAAGCTGTGAGGTCACATACAAACTGGGTGTATGCATGACTCAAACCCAACAGTTGTGTTTCATGCCCTTCCATGTAGAAACTCACATTGAAACAATCCTTGTGCAGAGTGTGAGGACTGCCCATATGGGTTTTGGTTTATTACATGGGCACTAGCTGCACACCTGCAACCAATTATAACTGCCCAGTGCAATTGTTATGTATTTCATTGAACTGTAGAGTTGGAGGGGACGCCAACGGTCTAGTCCAACCCCCTTAATGCAGGAATCACAACTAAAGAATCCCCAACAGATGGCAACAATGCACATGATGATTGTAACGTTCATTTATTTAAAAAAAAACAGCATTTCACACATGAATGCTGTATTCCATTGAGCAGACCTCGCTTGTGCTTGGCCAAGGGTATGGAGATCCCAAGTGGCTGGCAGCAGTAACTGGAACAGCACACATTCTATCAAATGTGCTCATTTTATCAAACGTGCTGGTATTAAATTGCTTTGGGCCTTGGACACTAGATATTCATTATGAAGTCACTGTTATCACACCCTCCAAGTCAACATGCAGGGGTGCTACCAATAACTGGGGTTTAGCCCACCTCAGACCTCTGGCATATGGACATCAACACATAAAGCCATTCCTGCCAGGGACACATTCTCCTCTGTCTCCATTTCTCTAAATAAATAACACAAATAAAAAACATACTCATCCACACTGCAAAGCACACAGGTTACATATGTGCTTGGTTACATATGCTTGAGGTTACATACACTTCAGGTTACAAACTCTGCTAACCCAGAAATAGTACCTTGGGTTAAGAACTTTGCTTCAGGATGAGAACAGAAATCGCACAGCAGCAGCGCAACGGCAGCGGGAGACCCCATTAGCTAAAGTGGTGCTTCAGGTTAAGAACAGTTTCAGGTTAAGAACTGACCTCCGGAACGAATTAAGTACGTAACCAGAGGTACCACTGTACAGGCCCCCACTCTCTCAACCAATATAGGAAAAATATGTTGACAAGGAAGGAAGGAAAGTCGGTTCCACAGCATCATTCTGACCAGGTTTAAGCTGAAGCTAGTGTCCAAAGCAATGTTAAATTCTTTAACTTCAGAGCACTGCTAAGCACCAGAGAATCTTCTTATTTCTCAGATCAAGCCAATTTGATGGCATTAGTTTTCTTCTGCCTTTCCTCTTGGAGTGCTTCCAAACAGAAAGGGTTTGCAAAACCCAGATAGCTCAGCTGATTAGAGTAACACATCCTTAATCCACAAGGAGACTGTGACAATTGGCGCATTGCTGACGCCAGGCCAAAGAGCAGGATCAGTGTAGATGAACCAAAGTGATTACACAAGCACTGACAGCACCAAACTCCCTTGCACTAGATGGAGCCTCTTGCTAGAGGTACTTTTAGAAACGCACTGCATTTCTTGTTTAGAGCTGCAAGCGCTGGAGAAGCAGCTGCTGGGAGAAGGGGTGAAAACCCTGATCTTGCTGGCAGGCCAGATCCTACCTCTTGTGGGCCAAATTTGACAGGTGGGCAGGGCTGTCCACCTGTCAATCACCCAACATCACAATGGCACCAAGTGACAATCATTGGGACTTCAAAGTACCAAGCAGGGCTTTGAAGAGTCACTAATGAGCCTATCAGCTGTTGGGTGGTGGCCTGTTTTCTGTAGGGATTGGCTGAGCAATGGTTCAGAGTTATCCACTTCTAAGCTTTACAGTAAAGTTGTTTAAATTCTTGATGCAAGACCTATCTGGGCAGTCTGCAACATCGCCTCTTTTACAAAAAGTAAGAACAACCAATTATGTGCCTGTCTTCACAGCTTTTGTGGACATAAATCATGTTGTTTTCAGCAAGAGCAACTTTCGCTCCATGTCCTCAACCCAGCTTTAGTCACACATAAGGAGGAGTGGCACGTGACTGGCAGCAATGAGGGTGTGTATAGGTACAGGTTCCTCCAACAATTATTTATTTGCTGGATTTTTATACTGCTTTTCCTCCAAGGAACTCAAGGTGGCACAGATGATTCTCTCTTTTTGCATTTTATCCCCACACAACCACCCTGTGAGGTAGCTTAGACGGAGAAATAGCGACAGACCCAAGAGCACCTAGCTAGCTTTACCAATGAGTGGGAATTCGAACCCCATTCCCAGTTCATTTCCAGGGATACTCTACCAACTGCACAGCACATACGTACAAGGGGATTTAATGGTGTTGTGCATCCAAATCTCATCCAGAGGTGTGTACATGTGGATGCATTATCAATGTGTTTCTGCATTTGCATTCAATCTGTGCATGCATGGAAGGTTACATTGTATGCAGATGTCCCTTGCTAAACTGGGGCAAATGTGTTTAAGAACCTACCATCAGTCAAAAAGGGACATCTCTAGAAAGCAAGTGTTGAGGGCAGCTCTATTATGCAGATAGCTTGTGGCAGCACCTACCTTGCGGTTAGCATTGTTCCCCATTGCAGAGAAGAAAACATCAGTTCCTCCCTTAAGGAACACAACAGGGCGATATGGAAAGGTGGAAGGAAAGGGCAACAACTTTTTGCAAGACATCAGCGCTCATCAGCTGTGCGGCATGCCCTGACTTGCCTCACAAAACAAGCCGAGTAACTTTGCTGTACGATGCTCAAATACATCAAAGAGCACAGCACACTCATGAAGAGTCAGGAAACCAATTTTGTGATAAAAAGCTTAGATATACTTTAAGCCTACCACCACCTGCTGTTTCTAGATGTGTGCCTGCATCACACAGATTGGGTTGTATGAAAGGGTTACTGCTGAAGAGACAGCCTAGGAAGCCATTGTTCCCTGGCACATGCACAGGCACAAGCCAAGACTTGCCCTGTGTGCTGGACTGGGAGCGGAGATGGCTGGTCGGGCACTCCCTATGCCAAGGCTTGCCTCAAACACCCAGCACGTGGCATGAACACAGAGCTGCACCCAGCACTGCCTGCAGCTGGTCTTTAGGGACTGGCAGGTGATCTTGTGCCATGGATCCAGTTAGGTGATAAGTACATTATCCAGGCGTTGGGTGTGAATGAATATTAGAAGGTTAGGATGCTCAGTTATTATGATAGGAGTTCACGTGTCTTGAGACTGACAAGGAATAAGGTGTGCATTCCATGCACTTGGGACACCAGTACCTCCAGCAGACCATGCATGGTGCTGTTCATACCCCACTGATCATCTGTCTTCCCCCAACAGACAACATTAGAGATAGGGTGGTGGTAGATACAGGATCATCTGGAAAGACTGATAGCTCTGCAGTCCAAAGGAACTTAGAGACTCTTCAGAGGTTTCCCAGAAGCAGCTTTCAGAATTACCGTATACGCAAAATTGCTCCACTGAGGTCAATGACTGTTGGTCAGAATTTTTCTTCAACCCAAAGCCAATGATTTCTTCAACCCAAAGCCTCTGGCACTTGGGTCAGATTTTACAGAAATCTGAATGGTTACTAATGCATACACGTGTTCATGTGGACAGAGCATTCGTCCAAGTCTGCCAGCATTGCACCACCGTAGGACAATAGGGAAGCAGTCTCAGTGGCGACAGCTTAAGCTGAGGAGTTTCCTTCTCCTTGTGATGCTCCAAAGCATGCTGAGCTGGAATGCCTTCCAGTAATGCTGGGATATATTTTAATATGATATGATCATTTAGATTGGCTTTTGGTAGACACAAATATATTTATGTATGCTACCACAGCCGCGAGGATGCTTTTAGTCCAGAAATGGAAGCAGCAGGAACTTCCAACACTGGAAGAATGGCAAACTAAAATGATGGAATATGCAGAACTGGCAAAGCTGACGGGGAAGATCCGAAACCAGCACAACAAGCTGTTTGAAAAGGACTGGAGTAAATTTATACAATATATGAGAGAACATTGTAAACATTTGAAAACGTTTGCAGGTTTGAGTTAAAATATTTTGTCATGTTAATTCTTGGAACTACTTTACAAACATTAAGGTAAATTTTATAAGTAAAGAAAGAAGGTAAATAGGTTGATATAGAAATGCTAAGTTGTAAGTGAAAATTTATGAAAGCCAGGGAGTGGGAGGGGGGAAGTCAAGACTCAGGTTGGACAAAGCTTTAAGCAGTCACATTGCTTAAAAAATATGGGTCTAGTAGACCCAAATTGAGTTGCACAACTCAAATTGATTTTTTTGTTTGGAGTATATTTTGAGAATCCCAAAGTTTGAGAGCACAGATATTGTGAAAGTAGAGTGTTGTAGTAAGTTGGCTGTTCGGCTGTAGCTAATGCAACACCCACCCCCAGCCCTTTTATCAGAAGTCAAGACCCTAGAGGACTAACAATGAGTTCAAAAATATACTTAAGTGGATACCAAAAACACAAATTCATGGACAAACTGTGCTGGTCTGTCATGGAACAACCCCATTGAAGAAGATGACAGTAGTTACCCAGAACTCGTTGCTGGTTGTGAGGGGGGCCCTATCACAGTTCAAGCTTCAGGGCCCCCAATGTCTCTGGCTCTGGTGATGGGTCCTGCTCTTTTGGCTCCTGTGCCCTGACCTCCATTCCCTTGTCATCCTCCTGCACCCTGTGAGTACTTCATTCCCCACCCCCTGCTTGGCCTAGTATATCCTAGCCTTGGCTACACCCCTTGCCGGGACCCTCTTCCTCCTCTCTGTTGTCCTGCCAGTTCATGACACCAAAAATGTAGGCCCACCATTGACTGTACCCATGTCTAGGTGCTATACTTTAAGAAATATTGTTGTATTATTTATTTAGCATCACATTTAGATCCCACCTTTCCTCAATGAAGCTCAAGGTGGCTCTCCCCAGGTGGGTTAGGCTGAGAGGCAATGACTGTTCCAAACTCATCTAATGAGTTTCATGACTGAGTGGGGATTTTAATCCCAGGTCCTAGCTCAGCACTCTGCCCACTCTACCACACACTGGGCAAATCTGCGCTATATATTTAATCCCAGGGTAGTTTAATAATCAATCCCTTTTCCTACAAAACTCAGGGAATTGTATTTCTGTGAGGGGAAAAGGGAATCTCCTAACAGCTCTCAGCATCCTCAACAAACTACAGTAGCCAGGATTCTTTGGGGAAAGCTGTGATGGTTAAAGTGGTCTCATAGTGCTTTAAATACATAGTATGGATGTGGCCTTAGAAAAATTAGACCAGGTGCAGAGAAAGGCAGCAAAAATGGTCTGAGGTATGGAAGACCCATATTCTGAGGAAATAAATTGGTATTTTTAGTCAGGAGAAAACCAGAGGCACAGTAGCACTCTTCAAATACCCTGGAAGGCTTTCACAAAGTAGAAGGCAGAAGACTTGTTCTTTGCTATCTCTGAGGCAGGACTGGATCTAATGGGCTTCAGTAAAGATGGTAAAATCATAGAATTGTAGAGTTGGAAGGGACCACGAGGGTCATCTAGTCCAATTCTTTTGCCCAATGTGGAGCTCAAACCCACAACCCTAAGATTACCAGTCTCATATTCTACCATCTGAGTTATCCACAGGGCTTAGAGTTTAGACATTTCTTAATGGTGAGAGCAGTTTGACAATGGAACCAGTTACACAGGGGCAAGGGGCCAACTTGTATAAAATATGGGGGGGGCAGGTAAGCCCCTCCCCACATAATTGATCACAAGATGAAGTTCACTCACACCATTTGAATGGCAATGCCCATTAACCTTGGGAATGCCCAGACCCATCAAATATTTTATTGGGAGGGCTGAGGGACCTCAGTCTCTAGGAGTTGGCTAGGGATCCATAGGCAAATAGTAGGCTCTCCCTCACAGAGGTCTTCAGGCAGACTGTTGAGGATATTTTAGCTCTAGATTTCCTGCATCAAGCAGAGGATTGGACTACATAGCCTACAAGACCCCTTAAAACCCTGTGATTCTGTAAAACAAATACAGTGGTACCTCGGGTTACATACGCTTCAGGTTACGTATGCTTCAGATTACAGACTCCACTAACCCAGAAATAGTGCTTCAGGTTAAGAACTCTGCTTCAGGATGAGAACAGAAATCGTGCTCCGGCAGCACGGCGGCAGCAGGAGGGCACATTAGCTAAAGTGGTGCTTCAGGTTAAGAACAGTTTCAGGTTAAGAACAGACCTCCGGAACGAATTAAGTACTTAACCCGAGTTACCACTGTATATGGTTTGACTCCAGCATTGAAGATACATACACAAAACCATTTCCGCACATGGATTCCCTTGCTAGTTGTGTGCCCCCACAGTGTGCATGAGAACGTGCATTTGAACATAAAGCAGCCCGTGCAGCTGTGTTTGCATTACCCAACAAGCATGGTCATCCAAATTTCAACAGAGATGGAGATGTACATCTACAACGACACTCCTGGGCTGAGAAAGCTGTGATGCACATGACTATATCTGGAACAGAGCCATGGTTCCATTCTCTGAACCTTTGGGATAGTGTTGGCTATGCATCCTAAAGAAATGTTAAACCAACACACATCCCTGGCATGAATTGTGTCACCAGGTTATAGCAGGTGGCCTGGGATCATTGTAGCTAAGTGATTATCCTACTTGTGCACATGCAGCCCATTGTTGCACCTACGGATCTGTGGATTGGTGCATGTGTGGTTACACAAAAGTAGATAATAACCAATTAATCAGAGGGCATTCCTGAGAATATATTAATTAAAAATGCAAGATTTCCATACAGGAACCTGTAGTTAGCCACAAGAGTCTAGAGACATCAACAATTACTCACCCACCCTGGATAAACAAGTTAAGGGAAAGCCCAAACAAGATATTCAAGAAATAAGAAAACAGATCAATATTCAAAATCCTACACATCTTTACTCACAAATAAGTCGCAGCCGGTTCACATTACTTACTCTCAAAGCAAATGAGCATAGGTGGGCAAGGCTAACTATTACAAATGACTCCTACAAGGAACATTTGAAAAACTGTGTGTATGAATTAAATAGTTCTATTTATTGATTTATTTATTATTTTACATCTTAAAAAGTTATGGCATCTGTGTTATATATCAAAGCTGGAGAAAGAAAGTCGGTAGATAACTAGTAAAAGACAAGGGTTCTTCCTCGGAGAATGCTATGAGATAATTTGAAAGAGGCTCACGTGGAAGCGAGCAATGGCACACACACGCCAACAGGCAGTTCTGCTGAACAAAGAGGGTGAAGCAAGGATGCTTTCGCAACCAGCTCAAGGAAAGGGTTCCAGGCCAGTAGTGTGTCTGCCCAAGAGATAATGCTTACCCATGCTTAGACTGAAGGTCACAAAACAGTCACAGCAAGGATAAATGGTAGCTAAGCAAATAACTGGCTTATTCCCAATCATGGTGGAGTTTTTTTTTTTTTTGTTAAGAATTAAAATATTTGCACCCCATAAAATATATCCAAGGAGGCTGACGACAACAACAACAACAACAACAACACAAAAATACAACAGCCAAAAGAACTGTAAGAAAAAATAAAAGTCCAACAAAGTCCAACTGCTTTTAACCTATAAAGCCCTTTACAGTTCAGGATCCCAGTATCTTTCAGAGTTCCGCCCTACCTGGGTACTTTGAACTTCCATCGTAGGCCCTTCTCCTGTTGCAACCTCTAAGTGAGGTTCAGAGGTTGGCAAGAAGGGAGAGGGCCTTTTCTGTTGTGGCTCCCTGTCTGTGAAATGTTCCCCCAAGTGAGGGTCTCCTCATGGACATCTTTCCGCTGAGAGACTAAAACTTATCTCCCCCCCCCCCAGTTGTTCTTTTGGTGGGTTTATTTAGGAGTTATTGAAGTGGTTTTAGTAGAATACACTATTTTGCTTTCATGTTGTGCCTTTTTGACTCTTGTAATACACTTAGATGCTTCTCTGAAGTAAGGAAAATAATAAAAGAATGATGCTAATCATACCATCTTACATTATACCCTAAAATGACATTACCAAAAGAGATGACACCCATCGTACCATCTGTGCTATTCCATGCACACTTGCCTAGAATTAAGTTCCACTGAAGACCATGGGGCTTACTTCTAAGTAAACATGCCTAGGACTGTGTTATTAGAACAAATGGAGCTAGAGCGGCTGCCTCTGCTTTCACACAAGGCCCACATTCTGGTATCCTCACCTGAGCAAGGGCAAATCTCTTGCATTGGAAGGCAAATGCATCTCTAGGCACAGATAGAATTCTGAGTGGGTGCCTGATTGGTTTGCAGATGGGCTAGCATGTGATTCTCATGTTTTGTTCTCCATCGTGGGCATAGCTTGTGGAGTCACTCCAACATTGCACGCTGTTCTTTTTCTCCTCCACAAAAGGATGGGTGGCGAGTGACTTGTTCTGGCTTTTCAAGGAGGCAAGCCTCCTTATCTTTCCCACTCCTTTACTGAGAAAACCATCTCATTAAAGGGTCGGCAGATGACTGAACAGCACACAGGTTGTCTGATTAAGCCTGACATCTCTTCTTAGCTAGGGGAGGAAAGAAAGCTAATGGCAGGTGACAGTGGAGACACAGGCAGCAGCAGCGGCATAAACAACCTCCCAATGTCAACTTGAAATGCCACAGGAACGGAAGAAAATCTAAAATGCTGACCCTACTCTTTTGAAAAGGGAGGCTTGTTGCCTCTTACTCAGAATCATGTCAGGACAGGCTGAGTGGATTACCGGCATTAGCTTGCCACCCAAAGTCAAAGAGTTTGCAAGAAGAGAGATGCAAAGTGAGTCACTGCGCTTCATTCATGAAAGGAAGAATGGCTTTGTGGTGAACGCTCAGGATCCATATGGCTCTGAACTTGCCTTGGCTACAGCAGCTTGTTGCCTGTGATCTGTCTTGGGCATGTTGCATCCAGTACAGCCACAGCTTTATTCTGTTGTGGCTCAGAAGCCTGAAAAAGAATGTCTGTGCCTTTACGATGTTGTTGCTTTTAAATCACTTTCTCATTCTCAAGACAGATGGGTCAAAAAAGTATTCTTTTGTTGGGTTCTGCCAGATACAATGCTGAAGTTTGTTGCTTGTTTGTACACACACACACACACACACACACCCCATTTGCACATAAGTTTGAAACACAGCTCCACTGGGAAACTTAACAAATAATTAAAATGAATATGCCCCTGAACCTCAAGGTAAGTTTTGGGCTACCCACCATGACTGGTGAACCAACCACTTTTAAGTTCTGCAATAATTTTTGCCAATCAAAATAGTTGTGTTGCAAATACACGATGGCCTCAGGTGTCAATAACAAAATATGAAGTCTGTATGCTTTAGGCCATTCCAAATCGTACATCAAAACCTTCAGAAGAGTGTCCTCTAGGAGATGGCTTTGAATTGCATCTGGCTCAAAGCTTCCTTGGGGTGCGGGACAATGTCAAAGATGGCGTCCCCATGCCAATATGTAGCAATGAATAAGGATTTGGCAACCAGCAAGCAACGTCAGTATTATCAGCCAAATTCCTTTGGGAAGCTTGCAAGTGCAATAGAGAAAGCAATCCCCTTTGTGTTAATCAAGGCTAAATCTCCACAACCTTAGCTTGCCACCTCCCTGCTTTGCTGCAGAGGTTCTGTTTGACTTTCAGTAAGAGACAAAAGAGTAGGATCCATTATTCTGAATGCTCATTGCAATGCAGGTGCACAGCTGGATGCAGGTACTTCACCTGTAAGCTGGAAGCAGAAGTGGGCAGACTGTTGTGAGGAGGACAGAAAACTAGGAAGAAGGAGCATGGAATGGAGTGACTGGATTCCTGGACAGAAGCACTACATACTGCAATGTTTTGTTGTGGGTCCTACCTGAAATATTAAAAAACTCCAGCAGCCTAAGAAGAGATATTCAGAGTAACATAACAGGTTTCTGCCACCTTGCAAAGCTTCACTCATTTATAAATATATGGACAAGACTGCTTGCCTGCTTGTTTTCCAGAGGATAAGGGCAGAGAATGTTATATTGTAGTCTCAGGGATCAAGTGTGCTCCAGCAGTGCTGCTGGCTACGCCACAAGGTAAACAATATACATGGAGAACACTAGCATATTCCACCATTGTTTGCTTCAACTACAAAATTGCCCTTTCTTTCCTCTGGCAACATTAACAATAGCTTACGGCCAGCTTTGGCTGTGTACACATTACCGGCTTAAAAACACAGCTAGGTCATTCTGTTTCACAATTCAGATGGAAGTTGGTTCAGAGGCAAACACATCAAAATGCAGCATTTCATAAGAAAAGACAGGATGGATATGGACTGTGGCAAACACCAGTTGAACACACTGCTCCACAAACTAGCAGTGGGAGCACACTGGATGCAGAGTAAATGAGAGTGTGTACACAGGCTTTGCCACATCTTTTTAAAAACAAAAAACTAGGGAGTGCTACATTTCTTGACTTTGGGGCCCTTTTTATTTACCACAAAGAAGTAGATACATAGACCTGCCCAAAGTGAGTTTTCTAGACTCTTCTCTTGTGTCCTGATGGATATACAGTGGTACCTCGGTCTAAGAACAGTCCTGTTAATGAATGAATCGGGCAACACACTCCACAAAATCAGAAGTAGGTGTTCCAGCTAGCGAACTTTGCCCCGGAAGACGAACAGTGGAAGGGCACTGGCAGCGGGATTCCTCATTAGGGAAAGTGCGCTTCAGTTTAAGAATGCTTTTGGTGTAAGAACGGACTTCCAGAATGAATTAAGTTCGTAAATGGAGGTACCACTGTATACACCATGCTGGGAAGAAAAGCATAGTATACATTTCTAAACTGAACAAAAAGAATTATAATGCAGTGTTAAGACCGTGACTGTGTAATATAAAGCACAAGACTTCCCTAAAAAAATTATGGGAACTGTAGTTTGCTAAGGGTTCTGGAATGATTGCTCTGAGGGGTAATTTAAATTTCCCAGGCTTCTTTGGGGGAAGTAATCTGCTTTAAATATATGGTGTATACACAACCCATAATAAAAGGATGCCTGCATGAATTGGAGGCTTTGGCTCATGGCTGGGATTTTGCTGAACTTTATGAGCTATTTCTGTTAAAATCTACAATTTAATACAATGAATAGTATCCCTTATTTTTTCAAACGTACAGCCAGTTACGTCATGTGTTTATTGACTAGGTTTCACACAACCAGTGGTTTGGTGTTGTTTTGGGATTGAAATGGTGCGTGCATGGGACTTTAAAAGAGGGATTTATTTAAGGCAAAGGACACAGCATACTAGAAAAGCAGTGTCTCATGTGATCCAGCAACACTTAAGAGCAAGTGGACAGCATTAAAGGGATAAGTAGGAGCTGGCAGAACCGTGCCTCTAATTGACATGAACACCACCCCAGTCCAGCAATGAAATGTCAACGTGTCCCTGCCTTCTAAACAATGCTTCGACGTTTGTCTTCCAAGGTGTGGCTCCTTTGGTGAGGCCTTCTGGGAAGAACACCAAATTAACTCCCTGCCACTGAAGAAGGCTCCTGGGTTGGCGCACTTTGGGTGCTCCTGCATTGTGCCTCTTGCACACTATAATTTGGGTATGACTCGAGTGCAGTACAGCCCAGTGCAAATATGTACAGGAGTTGGTTTGTAGAGTTTCTGCTGCCCATCTGCCTGTTTTTAAAACTGCTGCCCGACTGTAAGCAGGGCATCTGTTCAGGCAGTGTGTTCCCCACAGCCAAAAAAAGAAGAAGAAAAGAAAACTTAAAAAGCAATGCCCAGCCTGCATTACTTCAGCTGACCTTTTGCTTAGGCCAGTGGTTTTGCAAGGTCCTCATAGAACAAAGAAATGGCAGTCTTTGTTACATGGACAAAACCGCATCTACTGAAAAGTGCATTTAAAGCATGCAGTTTCCCCCATGGAATCTTGGGAATTGTAGTTTGTTAAGTGTTGGGGAAAGCCATTACTCTTAAAGTGGTATAAATATGCTTTAAATGCATGATGTGGATGTGGAAGAGTGTGGGTGGAAGTGTTAAAGATAGTAGTAGTAGTAATGATAATTTTATCATTTGTACCTCACCCATCTGACTAGGTTGTAGATAGGAAGTGTAGATACAGGACTTGGGCACAGGCTTCACTGTTAAAGGAATGGAGCTTGGAGAAGTGATCTGGAGGAGGGAGGAGGAGGAGGAGGAGGAGGAGGGCAGCTTGATAAAAAGAGTAGACAGAGCCCTACCTCAGACAGCAGCACCCTCCCGAGCCTCAACTCATAAGTTTGCAACATGCGTGCTGCGTGGATTGCTCTTCACCCTCTAAGCTAGTCCATTGGCCTCACAGAGAAAAATATCTCATCACCTTTGCTGAAGTAAGATTCAGTTGTCTCTCCAGTCAACTTCTGAGCATGGAATGTTGGGTGCCATCTTGTCCTTTTCCTCAGGTAGCAAAACGTATTGGGTCAGCCTACAGAAAGCAGTAGGACGCGAGTGGCGCTGTGGTCTAAACCACAGAGCCTAGGGCTTGCCGATTGGAAGGTTTGAATCCCAGTGATGGGGTGAGCTCCCTTTGTTCGGTCCCAGCTCCTGCCCACCTAGCAGTTCGAAAGCATGTCAAGTGCAAGTAGATAAATAGGTACCGCTCTGGCGGGAAGGTAAACGGCATTTCCGTGCGCTGCTCTGGTTCGCCAGAAGCGGCTTAGTTATGCTGACCACATGACCCGGAAGCTGTCTGTGGACAAATGCCGGCTCCCTCGGCCTATAGAGCAAGATGAGCGCGCAACTCCAGAGTTGTCTGCGATAGGACCTAATGGTCAGGGGTACCTTTACCTTTACTGAAAGCAGAGGAGCTTTTCCTAAACATAGGGAACAGCATGACAGAGAGCACAAGTATGGGTGGAGAGCTAATGGGCAATAAACAGGAGAGGAGAGCTTTTAGAGTCAGGACACATTCTTACACAAACATCCTTACACAAACCAGTGTTATGTAAGGGTCAGAATGTTTGTCATCAATGTGTGAAACCCCATTTCAAAGCCATTCTTGGGCACAGAGCAGTCAATTTATAGCCTGCTTATTCTTAAAACATCTCAGAGAAGATTTTAGTATGGAGTTAAAGGGTATGTTCACATTAGCACTTAACTCTGCATCCTGTGCTCTCCCACTGCTTGTTTAGAAGCTGCATTCATACGACGTTAGCCACACTCCATATCAATCCTGTAGTTTCTGGACAAATATTTCTGTTTGATGTGTTTTTTTCTCAAACCAGCTTCAATCTGACTTGAAAACTGGATGTGGAGTAACAGTAATGTGCACATTTGAGGAGGCTGTTGCCCATACACAGATGACAGCTTTATTAATAGGAGTCCTGGTGTGTGTGTGTGTGGTTTTGCAGTGGGAGAAACCAAAAAAGCCATGAGTCTTGGGTGAAAGCATACCCACCCCCCAGAGCTCGCTCTGCTATTAGGCAAACTGAGGCAGCAGCCTCAGGCACCAGAAGCTCCCATGGTAGCATCTCCCCAGACGACCCTCAGTGCTTCACTGCCTCCACCACTGGCACAGAAGCAGTGCTTGTATCGGGGCTGATTTAGGCCGAAACCATGTCCAGAATCATGCAAGATCTCTTGTGATTTCAGTGAAATCTCACTGGAAATCCCAGAAGCAGCAGGGTGGGCGGAAAAGTAGCAGTGGCAGTTATGGTAGTGGCAGCAGGACAGGGAAAGGTGGCGCTTCCTGTTTCACATGACTTGAAGCACTGCTTGGAGAGGGAGAATGATCTCGCTGTATTTGCAGATGCAAATGTGAACACCCCCAAAACCTCCAGAAACTAAACAAAGTGTCAAGCACTCTATAACATACAGTGGTACCTCGGGTTACATACGCTTCAGGTTACATACGCTTTAGGTTACAGACTCCGCTAACCCAGAAATAGTGCTTTAGGTTAAGAACTTTGCTTCAGGATGAGAACAGAAATCGTGCTCCGGTGGCGCGGCAGCAGCAGGAGGCCCCATTAGCTAAAGTGGTGCTTCAGGTTAAGAACAGTTTCAGGTTAAGAACAGACCTCCGGAATGAATTAAGTACTTAACCTGAGGTACCACTGTATTCTGGAGTGGGGAGCACATGGCCTTCTATGCAACCTTCTGGGGGCCATATGCCAGCAGAGGGCAGGGCCAGAGACAGAAAGGGGCAAAGCAGGTGAACTTTGTACAGTAGGCTAGTTTCTATATACACCCATGTACCTCTGTCTCCTCCATCGAGGCAAGCAGGAGTCATTATCAGAGCTCAAGGACACATTCCAGCCAGACAAAAACACTCAAGGGTGAGCAATGCTGTGAGAGGTGTGCCCTGCTGAGAAATGGTGTGGCCAGGGAGAGTCCCAGTAGCCAACTAGAGAGGACTGAAGAGCTGCGGTTGGTCTTTGGGCCTAGGGATCCCCACTGCATTACCTATGCAAACAATATACAAAGCTAGCAAATTGAACAAAACAAAATGAATACTCAGACTATAAAATATTTAAAAAATAACAGTCTGAAAATGGGTAGATAACCCAAGTTGTACAAGGCCTTGTATGTCAGCAACTAGACCATGTATGTGGCTCGGTAGCTAATAGGCAGCTGGTACATGCTCCTCTCTCTGCGCTTCATGTAAAAAACTATATGAATGTGGCAATCTAGATGCTAGGCACTTTGGATGGGATGGGATCTGCTCAGACTCGAGGGGTGTCAAAGTACCATATCCGTCAAGCCTTTATAGCTGAAGCGTAAGGGAGGGGAACATGGCACTAATCGGAACCAAGTGGAAATATACTTCTCCATAACAAAAGACTTTCCCAACTGCTTAGGGAAGTTGATGGCCAGGTTATATCATCCAGGAAACTTCTTTTTACTTTTAGATTTTAATTTTCCTGCGATTGCGTGCAATGACTTTGCAGATAAGATTGAAATGATGTTGTTTTTTTAAAAAACTGTAGTACAAGGAGATTTCTGGAAGCAGTTTCCTTTGAATGTGTGTCTCAGTCAGATAAGTCCACTAATTTGTCACATTTGACACTTTTAGTGTATGTGTTAAACCAAGGTTTCCCAAACTTTTGAGTTCATTGACCCTTTGACAATCTTATAAAGTTGTCATTGGCCATTCTTAGGAATGTACATGAAATAAAGTCAATAAAAAATGCTGCTTTGCAGAATCATCTTATTAAATCCAGATCTTCCTCATTGGCAAGGTACTCTTCCCCTTTATTTATCAGGCTCAGCGTTCCCAATTATTTTGTGTGTGCTGCACCTTGTTTCCTTCTTTTCCATGCCTAGGCTCTTTCAATCCCCTGGGTCTATATTCACCTGCTACACAGTCCCATCCACCCTAGCGGCGTCAGTATCAACTACTTTGGAAAACTCCGCACTAAACTTTGTGAGTATTACACTGTCCTCCAAAAAAAAAGCCTCCCTAGAAGTTGCCAGGACAACAAATGGTGTACAATCCAATACTTCTGCTTCTGCAATGGAAGCACAGAATAGCAGTGCCCCATTTTTCCTCTGCCTTCCCCAATTCTGCCCAGCAACATGCCAGTTATTTCAAGCTTTAGCTTCACTTAGTCAGAGGCAACAAATTATGCCACATAGTTGAATTGCTGCCATGAAACAGCAAGTCTGGAACTGTTCTGTGTTCCATTATCTGCCCAAGCAGCTTTCTATGTTATTATAGGCTTATTATTATATTAGTGGTGTGTGTCTTTCCCTCAGTTCTGCATAGTTACATTAAAGCTTAAGTCCACAAAGCTAGGACAGTTGATAAACGAATGAGGACACTTCATATACCCAGAGCAATGTAGTAGTTACTACTGGTTGCTTTGTTCTCTGAAAAATGGGGCTACACAGATCACTGCCCTCCATGTATGCGGAGATCCTAATTCAAAACACAAACAGGATTGTAGTATCTGCTTCATAAGATCTCTTTTCTTTGTTTTCTGGGTCAGCCTGAAGTTAACTAATTGGAAATCTAAAACAATGGGCTGTGCGTATTATTTATTTATTACATTGAAAGTCCCACCTTTTTCACACTTGTGGTTTTGGATATAATGGAGATGTAAAAGATTTGGATTATTGTAAAAGATGCAGGAGGAAATGGTTAACAAAAGGACCCACAAAGGGGAGGAGGGAAGTTCAGGAGATTCTTTGGAATCCTGTTTTGATGTTGGTTGTCGGATAATTGATTGTAAAACTTCAAACTGAAAAACTAAATAATTTTTTTGAAAAGAAAAAGAATGTCCCACCTTTTCCCCCCAAAGTGCTCAAGGCTACATACATAGTTCCTGCTTGTGAGAATGTAAAAAGAACTCTGCTGGATGCCTATGTAGTCTGGAGTACAGTGGTACCTCGGGTTACAGATGCTTCAGGTTACAGACTCCGCTAATCCAGAAATAGTACCTCGGGTTAAGAACTTTGCTTCAGGATGAGAACAGAAATCGTGTGACGGCAGCGGGAGGCCCCATTAGCTAACGTGGTACCTCAGGTTAAGAACAGTTTCAGGTTAAGAACGGACCTCCAGAACAAATTAAGTTCTTAACCCGAGGTACCACTGTACTACTTTCCCACAGAGAAGTACAAGCAGGGCATGAGCACAATAGCACCTTCCCAACTCTGATAACCAGAAACTGATACTCATAGGCATAAAACCATTGTGATTAGAAGCAGTGTTTTGTTTCTCGGAGGGTACTCGAGGGTATGTGGTGCTGGCACGTCCTTTTTCTTGTTAAAAAGTGTGGCAATTACTGTAACAACTTCATGATGAGTACCAGCATCTATTTCTCTGGGGGGGGGGGGGAGCACTGATTAGACGCCATTAGATTTGTCCTCCATGAATTTATCTGATCCGCTTTTAAAGCTGTCCAAGTTTTATGTTGTTAGGGCATTTTATTTCAGAATTTTTAACTGCTTTACGTTCAGCTGAGCAGTGATGGCAGCCATCATTATATCTTCCATTAGTGACTATTAACTAAACTCTTAGCAGTAATTTAACTATGAGCTCTTTTCTAAACGCCGCTTTTTATTCTCATGCAACCCACTGGACAGCAGTCCAATAATGGAAGTTAGATCCTTTCAGTACCCAAAATCCCCTCCAAAATTTGTTGGAAATATCAAACTGAAGATTGGTTATAATCAATAGGCAAGAGTGTATAGGGTTTTTGTAAGATTCTAGTGAAATAGAGAGGCAGTATTTTTGTGCCTTAAAACTGACTTAGGGCCAAACTTCTTGTACTATTTTATACTTAAGTGCAAGAGTGGGACTATAGAACTGGGGAGATGTTAACCTCCCCACTCCCATTTCTCCCATTAAAAGTAATCTCCCAAAACTATTTTTGCCCCATGCTTATCTGTAGGTTTTCTTCATGGAGCAAACTGCATGAAAATTGCAAGAAGGTTAACCCCTATCCATGCTGCAATCCTGATCCAATTTCCCTCTCATCTTCTGTAACTTTGCTTCCTCCAAATAAAAACATGGGAGATCCTAAGCTTGCATCATTTCTAGTATATTGCAACAAAAGCAATTAATCCTGTAGCACCTTAAATGCTAGCACATTTATTGAGGCATAGGCTTGAACTCTAGTCCATAGAAATTTATTCCATACTATATTTGTTCAGTTTATAGGACTCTTTGTTGGTTCTCCAACTCCTTTAATAAGCTCAGGCTTGGCATACTAGCTATACGTCTGTCCTAGAGAACAGTTTTTTTAAAAAATTAAGAGCTTGCCAGTTCTTGTTTTTTAAAGAAAGCTTCATTTTTTAGGCTAAAAACATTTTTGGAATGTAAAATCCAGGGATCCGATTAACTTTTTATTTGGGTTTACCAATATGCAACATTCTAGCTTAGCAGGTTGATATTTTAAGAGGCCAGTTTGGACCAAGAAACATGTTCTGGTGGTGAACCATGAACAAGAAACATATCCACAAGTTTTCCCAATTCCTGTTTGAAACTAGGATCCAACTGGGTGTGGCTTCGGTATGGACTCTCGTATAGCTCAGGTTAAGACTAAACTGATGCATATTATAAAAATGCATTGTCCTAAGTTCAGGAAGGCTCCTTCCCCTCTATAATATTATGGGTCTTAATGGATGACTCTTTCCACATTAAGTATGGAGGGCAGGCACAGCCAAATTTAAATTGTCTGGCTTTTGAGATGAATAAAACTGAGTGCTCCTGCACCCCTTTTGGGATATCTTTTATTCAGGGATGGGGGAACCAGCAGCCCCATCCTCAATGTTGTTAGGCTACAGCTCCCATCATCCCTGAACACTGGCTGATAAGAGCTGGGAGTCCAACGTCATCTCAAGGGCCACCCCGGGATAATGGAGCCAAGGAGGAACGTGATGGGGCAGGGGCAGCAAGCACAAGCCTGCCTGCCTTCTCACGTGATGGTAATCATGTGAGTGCCTAGGACATATGAACATTCTGAGAAACCCAGTGTAGACTCAGATCTGTAGCAGGAAGGGTTAACTGCCTGGCCAAGCACAAATTAAGGGGAAAGGGGTCCCAAGCTGATCACCAGCTCCCAGGAAAAGGTGCGTTCCCACGACCCTGCACCTTCTGCAAGAGGACACTTGCCTTAAGGTAACAAGTGGGTCCTTGGTATATTATTAGCCTTCACAACACTCTTCTCAACTGACAGCTTTATTAAAATGCCGTGCTAATGGACGGATCTTAAGCTTTGTCCCTACAGGCCCCACAATGCATGAACAGACCTGCCATTTGAACATGCTCAGGATTCTCTGTGGCAACAGGAAAGAATGCTGTTTTATTGCTAACAACCCTGCAGGCAAGTCTCAGCCCTTTCATTCATAATTCCTCAGTTACACAATCCTGACTTCTTCGTAGGACAGGCTTACCGGAAAAACAAGATACACGCAGGCTTGTTTTAAAAACCAGGATACCCTTATTGTGCTGTCTGTGGTTTCCCCCCACAACAAGAGAGAGCAAAGAGACAACCTGTGCTGAATGGGGGCTGCTTGCTAGGGACCTGGGTGTTTCCAAGACTATCTTCTCCCATCCAGGGAAGGCCAGACGGAAAGCTGTTCTCTTTAAACTGGCCCATCACTTCCGTGAACACCCAACTCCCTAACAAAATTCAGCATTTTCTTCCAAGGTACTTTATGAAGCATATATCCATTCATCCTCCCCTAATTCTCAGTCCTGTATACCTGAAGGAGCGTCTCCACCCCCATCGTTCAGCCCGGACACTGAGATCCAGCTCCAAGGGCCTTCTGGTGGTTCCCTCGCTGAGAGAAGTGAGGTTACAGGGAACCAGACAGAGGGCCTTCTCAGCAGTGGCGCCCGCCCTGTGGAACGCCCTCCCTTCAGATGTGAAGGACATAAGCAGCTATCTTCTTTTTAAAAGACATCTGAAGGCAGCCCTGTTTAGGGAAGTTTTTAATATTTAATGCTGTATTGTTTTTAACACTTGATTGGAAGCCGCCCAGAGTGGCTGGGGAAACTCAGCCAGATGGACGGGGTATGAATAAGAAATTAATTATTATTATTATTATTATTATTATTATTATTATTATTATTATTATTATTATTATTATTATTCCTTGGCACACAGCATGCTTGGAACAATCACAAGTGCTTTTGCTATGGGCAACACTTTTATATTTATCTTTGGTGTACTATTAATCGGTCTAAACCAGAAGTGGGCAGGCATCAAAGCTTGTACAATTGTATTTTTGTTTACTAGACAGCCCAAGGTCCATCATCTAGAGGCAGGAGCAAAACGGGGGCATGGGGAACAAGGCATCTCCAAGTGCATGCATAGCCCAGGAACTCATTTTCAGAACCAGAATTTTCATGTGAAAACCAATTCCTGGTTTTATCCTAGGCCTTCTTCATATCAGTAGCCTGATAAATGTGGAGAGGAGCTTTTCATTGTTTTTGCTAAAGGACTGGGAGTGCAAAAACCTGGCCATTCCTACTCCAAATGGCCCAAATGACCTAACTGTAGACCCTGATCAACCTTCTGCCTGCACCCGCTCTTATTCTTTTGTATTATATCTGCATTTGATATCATCTTTCAATCTGAGCACACGCCAGTCCCACCATCCAACTGATAAGGAGGAACGCTCCACAAGATGGTTCCACACTGGATCTTCCTCTCCCAGTTAGTCATTGGACTTTTAATATCAACGTTTGCCAGTTTATTTCACATGAAGACACGCTGGCACAAATTTAACTAGCAACACCCTCATAGAACCTGTTTAGGCAGCTGGTGACATCGCACCAACCAGATGGACAAGGCAGAGCACTGAGGAATTTCACCTGTCTTAGGAATTAAAGAAGAGACACAAACTAGGTCTGGGTGCCAGTAGTTCTTCTGCGGAGCTTTTCACATTGTTCTGATATATTCCCTAAGGCAGTCGGCAGCAGCACTCAAGGGAGAGCTGGGAAATTAGAAAATGCTTGCTGATGTTACGCGATTATTGTATGGAAATGCTTAGCTATGTGGAGCATGTTCCTGATGTTGTGAAAGACTGCCTAGATATAGATATATATATTAATAGGAAATTAAATACTCCACTATTACCAGTGTGGCACCACTGCTTAAACTCTAATTTACATTTTAAATGAACAGAAAGCTACAGCAGGGAAAAGATAAAGGCAACCTGTAATTTTATTTTTGGAATTACCAAATCCCTTTTCATTTGAGAGAGTGTTTGAATGTCAAAATTCACAATTAGCAGGCTCAGTGTAGTCAGCTGCCGTCTTCAGCCCGGGTTCTTGATTAGTCAGTAAGAAATGCAAACAAATTTATTGCCTGCCAACTGCCTTATTGACGGGAAATAAAATATGTTTTAGCAAAAGTGGCATTTATAGTATTTCTAAGCCGCTATTAAAGAAAACCTAAAGCAAGCAATGAACTGTTTTTAAAAACAAAGCTGAGAGATTGTGGTCCATTGAGGACCAAGGTTCATTGAAAAGCCCTGGCCCACAGCTGTGCTTCCTGCTAAAATGCAGACTGGTTGCAATACAGGTAGTGGTAGTGTGTGTGTGTGTGTGTGTGTGTGTGTGTGTGTGTGTCACACAGAGAGAGGGAGAGGATAAACAAGATCAAGATTGTGAAATGCATTTGCCCTTTGAACACAGTACATCCACAATTCAGTTTATCTCAAACACCATTTTACAGGCAAACCACAGCTTTTTTTAAATGGATGAACCAGACTTTATTTGAACACTTGAAAAAATTATGAACATTACAAAAGGCGTATTAAAACATACCCATGTCTGAAGAGGCGCAACTTTCTGCAGTAGAAAAAGAGGCACAACGAACTGAAATACTATATATACACAGTATATCTTTAAATTAGGCTACCGAACACAGCAAAATTCAGAAGGCAAGGCAGTACTGTACACGTGGTTCATAATCTACACCATTTAAAAACTACAACCATTCAAAATCATTTAAAGAAATTTAAACACACCTTGTGTGTGCCTATACAGTGGGCCTGCCACCTACGCAAGGGTTTGGTTCCAGGGGTCCACATGCAAAGGCAGCATCATGTAAAGTCAGGAACCCCATGAATGTCCTGCCCCCCCCCCCCGCTCTGTGGGGCACAGGGCTGCTAACTGGGTTCTTGGAAGGTTTCAGGAGGGCCCTGGGAACTCTTTCCATGGCAGGAAAACCCACTGGGTGCACAGGTGGGGGTGGAAATAAATAACTGGAGAGTGGGGAATAGCACACTTCCCCCATTTTTCATTTATTTATTTGCCCTCTCCCTTTCCAGCCTGTGTTAAGTTTGCAATCGCTAAGTTGTGGGCCCACTGTGTGTGTGTGTGTGCGCGTGTGTGTATTCTATTGGTGTATTGGTGTATTCTACATCACCAATTTCTATGCAATACTGCCTTCAGTTAACTTTTGGGTGCTAACAGTTCTAATTGCAAAGACTTGCTGCCTAGGGTAAAAGGAAAGCTCAACAATTTGAGAACACAGAAATGTGTGGCTTTGAAATAGGCACTTCTTACATTCTTTTTCAACAAACTCTTGCGCACTGTGAAACAGATTTTGATTGCTAGAGTACTTTTTGTACGCAACAGGGTGGGGGGGTGGGGAAATCAATTTCAAAAACATTCTAGCATGATGTTTGAAGACACTTTCCCCATCATTTGTCTGAATGTAAAAAAAAGAGAAAGATTGAAATATTAAGATACTGACTCTGTCCCGAACGCACCAAGTGTCCGCTTAAAGCAATGCAATGCAAATTGCTCCTCATACCGTCTTCAGGGCAGATCAACTCCCCGCACTGCTGAAGCCCCAGGGAAAGAACAGAGTGTCTTTACATATGGCTTGCTCAACAGCACATCACAGGAAAGTGTCAGGCTCCGTGCTCAGGATTTCACGGCTCCTGCTCCCACGCTCCCTCGGTTCATTAGAACGCATTGCTACATCAACAATGCTGCTTCTGCCAGGATAGAACTCAGACTCACCTGCAAATTTAAGCAGACTCATACACATGACACAGGAGCAGTCAGAGGAAAAACCCTGATCGTCAGGCTCCCAGAGTCTCCATGGAAAGTCAAAAGACATAAACAAGCAGTCTGTTCACTTAGCTCTCACCGAGTAGCATAGTAACAGCACTGTATCCATTTTGTTTAGTCGTCTGCAGAGGGGTCTGAAATGTGAGGGCGCCATGCTTTAACAGAACCTCAAGGGTGCGTGGATGTCCGCCTTTCGCTGCCAGATGTAGAGCCGTGAAGCCTTCCTCATCGGGGTCGTTTACATTCCCTGGGCTGACAAGCTCCTCTACTACTTCCCAATGTCCATTTTCAGCAGCAAAGTGCAGCGCCGTCCTCTTGGAAGGCCCCTTGGCCAGGACATTGGCACCTTCTTCAACCAGCAACTTGGTGGTTGATAAGTGGCCCCTGCAGGCTGCCAGGTGGAGTGCAGTGCAGCCTTCGGCCGTCGTCGCTTCTACGTCTGCGCCCCGGTTGAGGAGCATCCTCGAAGTGCCCGTGTGGCCGGTTTCAGCAGCAACATGGAGAGCGGTGTGGAGTGAGGCATTTCTGATGTTGACATCTGACTTCAGGTCCACAAGTGTACGAGCTACTCTGTAATGCCCTCTCTGGGCTGCCAGGTGCAAAGGGGTTCTCCCATCCACTGTCTGTGCATTCACATTCACCCCGGACTGCTTGGCAAGAAGCTTCACGATGGACAGGTGACCTTGCCAGGCTGCATAATGCAAAGGCACCCAGCCTTCCTTCCCTTTGATATCTGCATTAACCCCTCTTCTCAGGAAGATGCGCACAATGTTCTCTTGGCCATACTGGCAGGCGACATGGATGGGAGCTCTTCCTTCAAAGTCTACTTCGTTCAGCGAGGCGTTCTTCTCCAGAAGAAGCCTGGTGCTCAGCTCATCCCCGTTCAGCGCAGCAAAGTGAAGTGCTGTCCACTGGTCCTCGTCCTTAGCGTTCACGTTGATTTTCCTCGCCAGGAGCAGCTCCACAATGCTTTTATTCTTCTTCTCTATGGCCATGTGGAGGGGTGTGGAGCCTCTCTTGTTGGTCAGGTTGGGGTTGGCATTGTAAAGGAGGAGCCACTTGACACACTCTTCTTGGCCCGACTCAACAGCCAAATGCAGGAGGCTATAGTTCCCATCCAAAACCAGGTCAACGTCCTGCGGCTGGAGGATCTTCATCAGTTTGCCGGTGTCTCCAGATGCAATCGCCTCGGCCAGCTTTCTTTTCTGGATGTCCGTGGAACCAAGATCTGGAGAAGCAAAGAGCAACATTAGACTTCCATGACAACCATACATTAAAGGCACAAGAGAAATAAATAAATAAATAAATAAATAAGCTCCACTCTTCATGCTACCAATGAAGTCAAAGCGTAGGAAGCACCTCCTCTTCCCCCGCTCCCATCTTTCTGCACACTGGGCAGGTGCCAACATGTCCATCTTCCACCTGGATTGTACTACTCATGCTGTGGGTAGGAGGGTTATCAGCTTTTGGGGCACATTACTCATGCAGCTTGCTAGGATCCCATGTACTTGGTGTCGGCTACACATGCACACAAGCAGCTAGGACTATTATGCTTCTGGCAATTTAGTGAAGTTTCTCCAATCCTCCTATGCAGATAAGGCTCCTAATCCTCAGAACAATGAAGGCCAGCTCATGGTCAAGCATTCTTCTCTGTGTTGTGCCTCAACTATCTGACTGCAACGCTGCCTGACTTTCTAAAAAAACTAAAAAAACAACTGACTGCAATATGATTTGATGTGCCACTAATATAAACTCAGCTATCCAGGCAATATTCCTATAGCTGAAAATATTCCTGCCACAATTATGAAAATTATAACCAATGTTCAATGGTAGAAGATCATATGCTCAATTGCTGGCATCTCCAATTAAAGGAGGACCAGGTAATAGGAATGGCCCTACTAAAGACCCTGGAGAGCCAGTGCCAGAGTAGATAATACTGGGCTAGATGGACCACTAACCTGACAGCTGCCTGTGTTCCCTATGCAGATTCATTAGCTCAGGTTGCACAATGCATTCTTCATCCTATCACCTCCCTAGGAACACTCAGGACACATTTCATGGAAAGAAGCCTTTGACCCTCAAATGCCTATGTTTTAAGGCAGAACTGGAGAAACTCTGACCCTCCAGATGTTGCTGGACTATAACTCCCATCATCCCTAAGCAATGGCCATGTTGGCTGGTACTGAAGGAGTCCAACAACACCTGAAGGGCTAAAGGTACCCCAACCCAGTTTTAAGGTCTTGGCAGAATTGTGGTGTGCAATTGGTTTGCTATCAAACAAACAAGATAAAGATCAGGCAACTCTTTTGAGGTGGAGGCTAACTTCACAACAGAAAGCCTAAGTCTATTGATTTCAATGGGCTTACTCTGAATGTGACTTAGTTGGGTATCACCCCAAGAGACGTAATGATCATTGCTCACAACTTCCTTAGAAGCCTATGAAAATGAGGGGGAGCAATGATTGATAAGCAACATCTTAAAACACATAGCCAGCCACTTGCCATGGAAAAATGAGGGAGCGGACTTTGTGCTGGCTGTGCCACATCCTCCCACAAATGATAATCTCATGGCAAAGTTGCCTTCTATATAGGACATGAGAAACCACTAACTCCCACAGCCACCCAGTCCCAACACACACCCAAAATTCGTTTTTCCAAGTTATTGTTTGCTAAAACTATAAAACCCTTACCACTTTCGGAATTCTCTCTCTCAAATGACAGTGATAGGGAACCGCGTGAAGAAAAGGCAGAGTCTACTGAGGACACTCCTGAAAGCCTCTTGTCGCTGGAAGCAAGCCTAGATTCAGAAGCGCTACGGCTGAGTTCTTCAGGCTCTTCTGTTTGTGAAATTCCCGAGTCAAGTTGGGACAACAACTCTGAAAGGCTGTAATCCTTAGATGAGGAGGGTTCAGACCCTTGCTTTAGCTGGGATAGTCCAGGCAGCTCCTGGAACAAAGGGGGGGGTGGAAGAGGGAGGAAATTATAAATTAAAAGTGTTTGTCAAATGTTACCCAGGAGGGGAAGAAGGCACCAATATCAAATTATCTCTATTTTTCATATACAGTACATACCTTGGGGTAAGTCCGAGTATCCTTGGTGTCCTCCTGAACTATCAATTCCTTGTTTTCAGTCTCTGGCTTTTCACAAAGTTCTTCTGTTTCGGAAGTAATTTCTTAAAAACAAAAACAAAGGCCAAAGATTAGATTTATACTAGTAGAAGATGGGTCAAGTAATATGTGCATCATTTACAGCGACTGTGTATATTTCCCATATGCCACAATCTCTTTCTCAACAACTGGCCAGTTTAGATAAGCGAAACTAAACTATCCAGCTGCTAGAGGATACCGCTTCCTACTTAAAAGTTTGGTCAACCACTCTATATAACATTATCATAATTTTTGAATCAAGGTGTTGATCCAAACTCCTACTGCTACAGCAACATATTTCCCCAATGTGTAAGCAATTAACTCTGTGGAGAATTTCTGCCCTGTAAAGACTGTATTATGTCACCACAAAACCTACTGAGATGGAATAGAGTATGCCAGTTGCACAACATAGCAGGTTATGGAGCCATGTTCAAATCCGTCACCAGGAGAGAAGATTAGTTGTTGTGCCAAGTGAAGGATTTGCACCCCAACCCCAGCATGCTTTTGTGCAAACACACACATACACAGCTTCAAGAAAACAGAATGCTGAACCAGATCCAGCAAGGCTCTTCCTATAGCCGAAATTGCAGAAGGCTCTTATCCGCAAAGTTAACTGCAACATAAGGAAGCTGCACAAACTGCAATATGGCAGTAAAACCACATTCAATCATCTGCTGTAACATTTCAGCCTATGCTGATTCTTCAACCTGCTTTTTAAGGCTAATCAAACATGACCTTAACTTACTCTTCATGACACCTCTTCCATGCTACGGAACACACAGTAAGAAAAAAGAGACATCTAACATTTTACCTGGGATTTTAAGGATCAAAGCATTAAACCTAGGCAGCAACTTGGGGAGCTAGCCAGATCATTTGACATCTAAATCAACACTTTCATGATCGGACAAGTTCTTGTATAATCCCTTCCCTGTAGTGAGGAAGTGCCCCATACTGCTGCCTGCGCAAAAGAGTGGGTTGGGTATACTCTGCATTCATCATTTTTACAAGATTTTGGTGGAGCTCTACCAGGGATTAGTATAGTCCCGAACACTGAAATGACTCACTGGGTTTGCCAACTAGTCGGTAAAAAGTTTACCTTGAAATGTTGGCCTTTTGCTAGGATCACCTTGCCAGCACTTTTGCATCAGTTTGATCAAGCTGTTACACGCATGAGGTCTGGATCTGGAGACAGCTGGCAACTCTGGGCGGTGGCCATTCACTACTTTCACCATAATATGTAGAATATTATTCTCTTCTGCAAAGGAAAAGACACAAATTAAGATTACTCTGAGAACTGAAGCAGCCTCTGACCAATAGCACAGATCACCTTAATCAGAGTCCTCTTTCCTGTTAGGGTTCTCTTTCTAGAAGAGAGAGTTATGCATTTCAACTGACTCAAGGTCTCGTAGATTAGGGTCTCTGGATCAGCTGGTAATGGCAGAAGGTATGTTTCCTGGCTCCCTACACACATTGTTTCAGGTTAAAGTAAAGACTGCCTGCTCTTTACTTACATGACGTTGAGGTCTGAGCAGCTTGGCTAACTGTTAAGAGGACACTGGTGGATGCAACATGTCCCCATCTATTCACATGAGGGTAGATGTAATGACCCTTTTGTTCCTTATCAAGCCTGACACTCTATGGTCTCCAGTCTGGCTTTCAGTGCAGAAATAATAGCTGAGGTTTCCTCAAAGCTATGCATGAAAGGTGTGGTTGTTAAGCAGCTGGAACAGATGTTTAATTGGCAGTGATGAAGCTTGGGCATTCTGAAGGTGGGCATACCCTGATGAGACTTTTGTTTGATGTGCTCATCTAAAATATGATCCATTAAACAAGTATTTATTTGCTTACCTGAAAAGGGCTTTTTCTGTGTCAGAACACCCCAGATAACAATGGAAAAGCTGCAAATAGAAACATCAGTTAATGTTAACTTTATAAAAATCATAGGATGCGCTCTCTCTTTCTTGATTACTGTTAGACTTTCTAGTGCTAATCATCCCAGGCCATCAAATACAAATTAGGTATGCTAGAATTGAGACTGGGTCTCAAAAGAACGTAAGAATTGTCTTTGTAGACCAGACCAAGATCTATCCTGGTGTCATTCAGATATTTATTGTACTACAAGTCCTATTAGTCCTAGCCTGCTTGGATGATAGGAGTTGTAGTCCAACAACTTCCGAACAACCCTGTTCTAATTATGCCTTGTGCACAAAAATTACTTTCTATTCCTTGTCCTGAATCTACAGCTGATCAACTTCACTTTTGGAGCACAGAAAGAGATGTTACACACCCATTGTGCTTGAATACTGCGTCTCCACAGCCTGCTGACAATGTCACCTTTGGGCTGGACATTAATGAAACGTGATCACTGAAACAGCACTTGTTACACAGTGCATGAACCTTGCTTTTAATGCCTCTCAAGTGGCTTGGCATATTGAGGTGTAACCCAGATCAGCGTGACCCAGATGGCACCAAAGAAAATTAGGAGGTCTGGGAAATGATCAACTGGGTTCCTAAAGAATCAAGAAATATCTGCAGATGTGACCTTGGTTTTGCCAGTTCAAGAAAGAATTCAAACACAGGTTGATTTATCAAAATTTTGGCTGGCATGAGACAAGTGCATTGCATTAAAGCTACAATGACACCCTTAGGTATCTCCCGAGTTTTGAAGACTTGGCCTTTGTGTCCTGTTTTGTTGATATTCCATTGTAACAAAATGGTTAAACAAAATATCAATTCTAAGGATTTCCCGAGAGTTTAATTCTACCAGAGTTAACTAGCAAATACTGGAAAGAAACAGATGCACTGAGGAAGAAAAATACATACCTGTAGACATCATGTTTAGTATCAAAGTACCGGGTCTTCTCTTTAATGCGTTCTGGGGGCAGGTATGCTATAGTGCCACAAAGCCCATCCATGCTGAGATCGTGAGAATGTGAAAGGCCATTGCACTTGGCTAATCCAAAGTCTGAAATCTGATAAAGTTAAAAAAAAAAAAAAAAGAGTTCCAGTTAGAGTAGTCTGCAAAATCATTTCTGCATGTTTGGTTGCACAAACACAGTGGTTTAGAGAATTGGAGACAGTTGGGCTTAAGTGCTTACTATGAGCCTCACAAATCAGTACTGTTTGTCCCTCCCAAGCAAGAAAACTTGCTGATGTCTGCTAAATGTTATGCGAGGAAATAATTTTATGAAAGAGATACAGTTTGCCTGTAGAAATTGCAGCAACTTTGCATACCCAGGGAGTGACAAAAAAAAGATTCTTCATTCCAAAAAAGAAATGAAAGCGATAACTGCTGCGCACCAGGCAGATGGCTATGGAAGGAATAAGCAAGTAACAGCAAGCACTTCTTAAGAGTTTACACACACCCAATTATGTTTAAGTGTCAAAACAAAATAAATCCATAGATTTTCTTCCAGGATTTTGCTTAGGAGATTCAAAGGGAGGGAGCTGGCAGGAGACACAAAACTCAAGAGCCTCATAAACAGAACTGTTAATATTCCACACATTTGAAGCCTTTCTGCACAAGGCTAAGCAGAGGCCTTATTATTCTACCTCCTCAGACACTTGTTTTTTTCTAGCTATTTAGGGATGTAGTACAAGACATTGCAAACCTAGGGAAATACTTAGAAGGAGTGACTTTATAAGTTAGGTGACTGTTGCACCAATGAGGATCACTTTAAGAGAGATCTTTGTAGTTATGTACTTGGAACAAAATGATGTGCAACAGAGGGAAGAACAGGAGACGAAAGAAAGAGAAAGGAATGGAAGGTTACCGACTGCTTCTGGTTAAAGATTACTTTATTTTCATTTGTAATTTGCCAACCCTGAAGCTCAGGGAAAGTAATGTTTAATAAGCACACACCACTGCAAACCACTTACATTGTTGTTGTTGTTGTTAAGTTAGTTGGCCTGATAGGAGAAATGACAGTATGGGTTGGTGTGGGGGGGGGGATAATCTAATGGGAAACAACAGCAAAGACGTTTCCGAAGCAGTTATATGCACAGGGTAGAGAAGGAAGTGGGGAAAGATTCGACGTATTTGTCCCTGAATGTAAATATCCAGACACACCCTGAGTTCACATATTTTTGAACCAAGAGCTTTTATAGTGATTCCTGAAGTCCCAGCTCAAACTTCAGCCAAGCCAAGGGGAGAGGGGCAAGGTAAACTACCAAAGGCTCATGTTTTAGATACCCCGCTCAATGTCTCCTGCACTGAGTGACAAAAGAGCTTATTGTCTAAACTTTTGTATAACTTGATTTCCACTACAGAGGAAAAATCTACTGACCAGATGCAATGGCACACAAATTTTTGGAGGACCCAGGTGCAAAAGTGACTAATTTTGGCATTATGAATCAACGCAAACTCATCTTACAAGTCTCTGTTTTAAGCAAATTGTTATCATTATAATCAGAACACAACCAGTAGAGCTGCTGCTTTGAGCATATCAGAATGCTCTGACAACTAAATCAAACTGAGTTGTGCCTTCAAGGACTCTCCAAAGCCTTGGCAAGAGAGCTGCATTCTGTAAGGAGTCTTGTGGGTTTAAAATTAGATGCTTTGAAGTAAGTTTCTACCACCGAGCATGACGTTTAGTCATACAACTCCTATTAACATCAGTGGGAACCATGCAGCACACACAAAAATAAAGTCATAAAAGAAGGGCTTTTAATTAGATTCAAGACACCTTCTGACATGCCTATGGGTAGCAGACAGTACAGCCAAATGCAGCAATGTAGTACTTAGAATTTTGTATTCCATCCAGTAATCTTGATACCAGTTTGGATAGGCATGCACAGATTAGCCGAATTTTGAGGGCCTTGCTTTCACCCTTTGTACAACTTAGGGTGCAAACATCAAAGTTCTATGGGAATTCTGCAATAGCCTCCCACACAACCAGGTAATAACATTTGGCAAAGGGAGAAATGAAACCAAGTATCAAATCCCTTTTACAAATAATGTGATCTCAGGCTATTAAAATTATTGCAGAGATATGTGTGAACAGCTACAGGGAGTGACTAACTTGCAACACACATTCTTTGAACCCCATGGAAGAGAGACAAAAGCAACTTTGGTTACAGCAAGCTATGTCTCCTCACTCATATTTCCATGCAAAACACAGCTTGGACACCTATTTTCAGCTAACCTGAACTCCTCATTCAGCTGCTCTTGCCTGTTAAATAGTCTTGGCTGGAGCCCTGTTTTGGAATGTTATAACCCCTTACAAGAACTGCTTTCAGAAAAGCGAATCAGGATTGCTAGGGTGGGCCCAGGTGGTTGCTCTATGGCTCCTTCCACCCCCAAGAACTCCAGCAACTACCAGAAGCTCTGAAGAGTCCTGTGTGTGCCCTGAGTATTTAGACCCCCTAGAGACCCCCTTGAACATTATGGCACCTGCCCCCTCCGTGTCTCCCAATCTCAGTCCTACTGACTGCTTCGTGCTTCCTTTCACCTCCTGCCTCTGTACTTGCCACTCCCTCATCCCCATGGTCGCTATGCCTCAATGTAACTAAATTAAAGGATGCACCATTGGAATAATAAACCATTCTTCCCATGCCTCCATTTCCCCCCTTCCTCAGCTGCTTGCCTGATTCTACATTAGACTGAAAGGCCCTTTTTGGAGCAGGGACTGATGACACCTGTTCTTTATATAGTGCCATGCACATAAAAGGCACTGTAAAAAGAAGCTAAACAAACACACAACTAGAAGTACTCCAACAACTTGGATCGCAATCTAACCATAAGGCTGGAACTAGAGCAGCTTCAAAGGTTATAGAGCACAACTATGGAAGATGCCAAGTGGGGAGTGAACAGAAAAGTCATAGGTAAGGAGTTTTATTGCACTGCACTCTAAGCCAAGGATAGCCCATCGAGTAATAAAGCTGGATTAAAAAGTAAGCCCTGCTGCTACGACTTCTGTGTGTTTAGTTGTCAGATATAAGTATGCGACTGGAGAGCTTTGAACTTGGATTCAAAAGGCACTTCTGCTTGTGAGCGCTTTCTTTTGGAGAAGGGCATTATTTATGTTTCCTTCTAAAAAAAAATCCCCAAATGCTATGGAGTTTCCTCCAAGCCTCCGGAATCAGTTTTTGGGATGAGAACTTCTAAACACAAACCTCACAAATAAAATCAGAAACACGTTTAAATCCATTTCCGGGGGGAGGGGCTAGTCCGGTTGGTTTTTGTTTTGTTTTGTGCAACAGAGCCTTGTGGCACCTTAATCTATTAGTCCTTAAGGTGCTAAGAGATGCTCTGTTGTTTTTATATCCAAGTAAAGAAAGGTATTCTGCTACTTTCATAAAAATGCATAGGACTTAAAACATCTATTGCATGGAACCGGCAATTATAAGTATACAGTTATAATTGAATATTTATATGTAAATATAACTGAATATAATGTTTATATATAATATCTGTAACCAAAGCAATTTCCTGTATTCTGGCAGTGTAGCATACCATTATGTTTTTTTGGGGAGCATCAAAGGTTGAGAAGATGAATTTTTAGAAAATTAAGGAGTTTTGAACTGGGAACAGAAACAAGCTCTAAACTCCTCAGCCCCCAAGGAATCCAGGCATCACTGTAACTTTAATGCTGTGCAACTATCTAAAAATCTAGGGTGCAGTTCAGATATTAATGGGAAACCATGGCTCCCCACTACATGAATGAGCTGTTTCAAGCACTGAACACACCAACTCCCTCCTGAACCATATCAATATGTTCCAAAACCAAACATATGCTATTTTTACAAAGATCTGTCTGTTCTCATTCACACCACAAGTAGCAAGATACTAAGCACATTACACAGGAACAGAATTTTCACAATTAATTAGTTGAAAAAGAAACAGTGAAATCCATTTCCAGCTCTAAGAGTAATCCTTGTTTTAGTAGACTGCAGATGAGCCTCAGCAAGTCTGAGCAACTAATCAGGCTCTTATGGCAAGGAGAAGGGCTTCTGCAGAATTTCCTTTCTATTTCTAAGAACACTGGCTTAGTTTTAAATGTGAACCCAGGCTCCTTGTTTACAGCGATGGTTAGTTAAACAGGGCAGCTCATTTGGCAAATTAACCTCTCTTTGTTATAAGATACAGAATGTTTGTTATATGCCACAATTCAAGATTATTTGTGCACACCTGCATTAAAATATTCCATAAAGTATTTTATATATAGGAAAGATGTTGGTTTGTAATACCACACTGCAACTATCCATCTATGCAGAGAAAAACATGGGTATCAACCCAACATGTTTTCCTGTTTATTTCCCCTCACTATCATACAACCTCTTACCCAAAGAGCTTTCAATTATAAACATAAGATTGCTTACAGGCATGAGTTGGGATTGGTCTGTACGATCACTATTTACTCACTACCACAATAGCATTTTCTGAAAGTTGATTAAAAAATTAAAAAACACCTTTGCAATGTCTTGCTTTTTTCCTTCCCCGGTACTCTTTTTTAAAAAAACAACAACGGAAAGGGGTGGGTAACTTTTGGCCCTGCAGATGTTGGTGAACAACAACTTGCATCACCTCCAGCCATGCTGGCTTGTATGGATGGGAGTTATAGTCCAACAACATCTTGAAAGCCACAGGTTCCCCACTCCTGCTATAAGTTTCACATAATGCACATCAAAGAAGAATTTGCATTGGAAGGCCCGGAGACAAACCTCTCCTTCAGTCTCATCGTGACGATGATGGCAAAAAAAATGTGGGTCAAATAGCAATGGCCTAGGACCTACCTTGACATGATAATGGCCATCAAGCAGTATGTTTGCTGGTTTAAGATCCAGGTGAAGCAGAGGTGGGGACATGCAATGAAGAAAGTTCATGCCCACAGCTGTTTCATGGATGATTCGGAAGCGCAGGTCCCAGGGCAGCGGTTCTGCAGCCAGGAGCTTCTCCAGTGATCCTGTCTCCATGTACTCCATGACCAAGCCCACAGGCTCTTTACAGATGCCATAGACAGGAAGGATGTAGCGAAATTTTGCCATTTCCATCTTCTTGGCTTCTTCCAACAGTTCCATACGCTCCCTATGTAAAAAAAGGGTAAAGTACAGGACTTTAGTTTATATTTATCAATAGCATTTCAACCATTTATTAGCTTCAAATATTGTATGGGAAATTCTTCCATTTTACTGATATTTAGTGCATACATTTTTATGTATCCATTAATGTATTCACAATCTTTGGCACAACATTATGTCTGTACTGGAGATCATGGTTTCTTGTTGTCCAAACAAATCATGAGCTGAAGCCAAGGTTTGTTCTTGCTTACCAGTTGTGATCTATGTTGTGGCTAAGCCAAGGATTGTGGTTTGTTCCTCCCATTGACTAGTGGGGTAGAGCAAAGGAGGAGTGATTCTCCTGTTCACAGCACCCCATTATGCATGGCTTACCATGATATGCAACTCAGCTGCTGTGTTTTATAGAGCTGAAATTTAACTTCTCTGGAATTTCTAAGTTGTGTACATTTTATCAAGTCAAAATCATTTGTAAACGGTTTTCACATGAAAGCTGCAGGCTGGTCTTACAGTTACTAATCTCATTTAGGTAGTTACGGAGAACTAGAATATGCACATAATTTTGGCTCATAAATAATCATCCTTTTGTCCAGGCAGCACAAAAAGGTTAAATAGATAAGAGTATCATAAAACTTCTCTTATTACAACCTTTGTGAAGCACTTAAAATATTCATCATGGTATTGAATTTTATCTGCACTATGATGAAAAAGTTAGAACACAGATCTGAAGTGAACTCTCCTAGGCTTCTACTCCCTAGATTTTAGATTGGCATGTGATTAAGCACAGTGAGAACAGGATGTCTCTTTGGTCTGCTCTAGAAAGATTCTTCTTGGTCTCTCAAGTATCTAAGACTTATTATCCACATTTTCATTCCAACCTTTTCCAAGAAGCACAGGATGGCATACACGGAGGTTATTCTATTTTATTCTCACTGTAAACTATGGGGTAGGGTAGCAGAAGACAGTATGCATAACTTGTCCCAAAGTCATCTAGCAGTTTTCAAGGCTAAACAGAGTTACGCTGAGCAAACTCCCAGATTCAGATGCCTAGCTAACAGCCCCAAAACTTTAGACTAGCAATACAAATCTCCCTATTCTATAGTTTTGAAATTATTTAGAGACCTCGTGACTGCAGAGGAAGGAGCAACAGGGGGAAAACTCAAGCAAAGGTGTAATTTACAGTTTGTAAAGGACTGCAACAACAAAAAATGTGCTGTTTGCAGGCCCTGTTAGACACAAGCTCGTTCTATTGCCTGCTAGTGCTCCCATTTTAAGACATTTTATTCCACTGTTTAGGACCAAGCTTTCTACCAAGGGAGAGAGTAGAATTCAATGTAGCACAAAGTACAAGATGCGTGTATGCAAGGAATGAGGTCCACTCACACAACAGGTCTCTCTCTTCCCACCATGTGCCCCCAGACATGTTCTAGGGCTTTCCCCAACCCTCAATAGCAGGGTTAAGTGGTGGGGCATGCAGAGGAGGGAGGGAAGAGCTCAGTTGTATGAGATGTTGCTTCCCACCCAAACAGCAGCTAAACTGAATCCAGCCCAGGATTAAGAACACTATGATAAACAGAATCCAATCATGGCCTTTGTTGATGGGAAACACAATGAAGCTGATGTAATCTGAACACTGCTACACATAGCAAGATGAGAAGTCTGTTCAAGTCATTGAATTTACCTTACTTGAAAGCAACATAAAAATAGACTCATGTGTGACCTAAATACAAAAGCGTCCATAAGACTCCTAGTATTTTCAAGTTTTCTATATTATTTGCTAAATGTCCCCAAAGATGTCATGAGGCCAAGTCCTCCTAATTCATCAGGTGCCATTGTGTCAGCCAAAACGACTGTATGTGGCAGAAACAATCCAGTATCGTTCAAGAATTCAGTACATCAGACTTCAACAACTGGGTGCCCTCCAGCTGCTTTTGACTACAACTCCCATCAGCTGGAAGGCACCCAATTGGTGAAGGCATCAATACATACAATAACAAGGGAAAAGGGCTGGTCCTACCTAAAATAGGGACAGAAAGGGATACTTATACTGATGCCCTAGAAAAGAGTTTCATTTGAGAACGGTGAAAAATATGTGAAATCAGTGCTAGGTAACCAGTCAAATTAAATATACAGTCATTAACTAGCAAGTCCATATCTAGAAGTAAGAATCTGGTACAGTAATGTTGCCTTTCAGACCAATGAGTCACATCAAGAAGGTTCAAACTAGAGAGTTGCGTTGGAGTCTCCTTTGAGAGGAGACTTGGAGGCCCTTCTTAAGTTCTCCTCCCCACCTCAATGCTACAGACTGGGTGTGGGAACAGATGGTGGGGTCTCTTTCCAGCATCCGGTGTGGCTGCTATTACTGCCCTGAGGCACCTATCTTTTAAGATAATTACTTTTGAAGAGAAACACCAGGGTTCTTTGACATGACAAGGAGGAAGGGAGTGTCAGTGAGTGAACAGCACAGCCAACTCTTGCCCCTAAGCGTACATAACTCACCGAGCTCCAGCTAGCGTGGGATACAAACTGCAGAAGATCTCCGAATACTGAGGTGGAATTTGTGAAAGTGGGTGGGCGGTTGTAGACCAAACAGGCAAAATAAAAGCCACCACCAAGTCAAAGGCAAATTTACACACAATGTTAAATGAAAGTTGGTTCCTGATTTTAGGGAGCCCTTGGGAAAGAAGCTCTCAAGCCCCCACCTGCAGTTCTCCTGCTACTTACTGTTGCCCATCTACTTGACACTCCCCCTATGGGCCCAATCTGGACCACCTCTGAGAGACAGAAGGCATATGGACATTCCTGATCCCTGGTTCTCAAGCTGCTTCTTAACTTGCCATCTCCAAATGAGGAAGCAAACAGGTAGCTACAGCAAAGGGGAATGGCAGCAGGGGCAGAAGATCCCATGGACTGACCCTGGGATTCAATTGTGAGCATGGAAAGGACATGTGGCGAATACTACATACTCATCTCCAGCCACTGACACTTTTTTGGCTGGGGAAAGCCCAGGAACTGAAGTTCTGAGTCCAGTGGTGGGGAAAGAAGCGGAAAAGAACTTGACAGAAACTAAGAAAGGTAAAGTTTACCAATAATTTCCATATAAAATGACATTTGCCTTGACATTTGCATTGCTAAAAATCTCGGAAGCTCTGTATAGGAGAGGAACTTGAAAAGGGAGATTTTTGCTGTGGACAAGAGAAAGCCAGTGGCCTCCAACTTCTGCATGAACAGAGGTTTGTTTCAGAAAGTTCTTCCCTGCTTTATGCCTTGTTTGCCAAGTAAACAGAAAGGGGAATGAACTAGCATTCTAAATTGGATTGGTACAGTAGCCCCATTCAAGAGTTCACCTGAATGTGTGTGGGCAAAAGGGGGGGGAGGCAATGCACCCAAGCCCCCTCCTGAAATATCCTCATTTTGGATTTTACTGCATTGAGGGGGAAAGGTGTGAAGGGAGGTCCTAAGCACATTAAGCTGAACTTGCTTAGAATCATCCTTGTGATCAGGAATCCTGCTTAATAGGGGGTCCCGGTCACAAAGAGGAATCTATGGGGATTCACGAGAACACACTTCTGCTCCACTTTAGATGTTCCATCTCAATGCAGGAAAGTCTGAAAGAGGAACCAGCACGCACAGGGATCTTGGTGGCAGGACCTGTGAGTGCGTGCTTTTCCTCCATTCCAAATTTTATACCACACATATTCACACCGAGTGCATGAAGAGGGCTTCAGAATATTAGCTACCAAATATTCTCAATTTTTTCATCACACTAAGGACTACTAAACTGTCAGAGGACACCACATGTGCATGATTGAACAATGATGAAAGATACCTGCACTCACTTGGTTGACATTGCTCAAGTTCTAAGCACAGGGCACAGCTTGTCAAAAGCTTTTATTGGCAAGGTCCTGTTCCATTATCCCCAGTGATATGTATCTATTCTCCTTGATTAAATATAATAAAGGACAAACATGCTTATCTCACTTTTGTACCTTTTCATCTCAGTCTTAACACAATGAAGGTATCTAACGAAGTGGTAAGAGTAGACACGCTAAAAATCAATGGGCTTAAAATTCCAAAATATATCTAATCCTACTATCATCCAAAATGGACACAGGTGGCACTGTGGGTTAAACCATAGAGCCTAGGGCTTGCCGATCAGAAGGTCAGCGGTTCGAATCCCCACGACGGGGTGAGCTCCCATTGCTCGGTCCCTGCTCCTGCCAAACTAGCAGTTCAAAAGCACATCAAAGTGCAAGTAGATAAATATGTACCGCTCTGGCAGGAAGGTAAACAGCGTTTCCGTGCACTGCTCTGGTTCGCCAGAAGTGGCTTAGTCATGCTGGCCAAATGACCCAGAAGCCGTATGCCAGCTCCCTTGGCCAATAAAGGGAGATGAGCACCGCAACCCCAGATCCATCCGCGACTGGACCTAATGGTCAGAGGTCCCTTTACCTTTAACCTATCACCCACGGAGATAATGTTTAGAGAATCACAGACATCCAGCTCTCTTCAGATGCCCTTATAATGTCCCCCCACCACCTCTGCACATTCAGCAAAACATCTGGAAGGGACCTTTGCACTCATCCAGCTATATATGCAAGATACTGAGCACATGGAAGATCCATGTGCATATAGCTGTCAATGTGCTGAAACCCTTTTCAGATGTCCCACTGAATCTGAGGAGGTCAGCATGCACAATCCCACTCTCTGCACATTGAGTGAAGGTGGTTTTGAAAATGTGAAATGGCTTCTTTCCAATTCCATAATTCTAATTTCCCCTTAGTCTTTCAGACTAACATTAAGCAGTTAACGGAACAGCCCATGCGGCTAAAAGTATTTCTCCTGAATTAACACTTTTCTCACTATCCAGAATGCTGAATGACTAGCAAATTCCATGAGGGCCAATATTCACGGAATGTTATTTATTTTCCAAATTTAAAACTCTTACCATTGATAAAGAAAGAAGTCTTCCATATGGATCTAATTTTCTAATGGATAAGTAGCTGTAAACAGTCACACTCCAAATCAGCCTGTGCATACTTTGAATGGGGGATAGATTATATTTTTGTCACTTGATTTTCCCCAATTGGCAGCAAGACTACAGCTGTGTACACACTTCAGCTTTAAAGCATGTTCAAAACACATTCCCTCCCTCAAAGAATTCTGGGCACTGTAGATTGTTAAGGGTTGTTGGGAACTAACTCTGTGAGGGGTAAACTAGCCCAGAATTATTTGTAGGAAAGGATGTATTTTGAATGTGCTTTAAAGGTGCAGTACGTGCACAGCCTACCTGTTGGACAAAATCCATGGCAGCAGATCAGGTGAGCCATCAAATATGTGTAATAATCAATCAGAAAAGCTTTTAAAGGAACCCCTAAGGTATGCCACCTCACTTCTTCTGCATCCCTCCCGTTCCCTCTTAGAAAGTTTTATTGTTACCTTTGCATTGTCTGAATATGTATCTCCTTTATTATAACACCCAAAGGATTGTACTCTAAAAATTGCAATTATAAAAACTTGCTAGGCAAGCAACACTGCTTTAAAAGTACATGTTTCTAGCATGTACTTCCTGAGAGAAGCCAGTTAAATGCTTCATTATTACTCCAAAGAGAGAAGATAATGATCCCACAGTAGTCAGTAAAATATATACTGCATATATATATGCAAATGATCAGGACATTAAAATACTCAACCTGGAGATCTCTATCAAAAATAATAATTACACTTATTTAATTTTCCAGCAAAAAAAGATTAACTTTCTCTATATACCTGTGCACATTCCAATACAGGACCCAAGCCCAACCTGCAAGAATATGTTATCTGCATTTGGGACAAGCAACTCTGCTTGTCTCCTAGCAATTGCTGCTAGTTTTGAGGGGTTTTTACATGACTCCTGTGCATATCCTGAAGTACTGAGAGGCACAAGTTCTAAAGTACTAAAAACTGCGCAAAGGCTTCCCTAATTTCATTGTTTTGAAAACACATTTTGAACAGGAGGAGACAATATGCTTTACTCGTATTAGGTATAACTGAATGAAAAGTGTCTGTCATTCAGCTGTATGCCCTTCCTTATTTGCCTCTCAAGTAAAATACTTTGGTGTTTGTTCCTCTTCGTGTCTCATTCACTTTTAGGCACATGAAACGCATTTCAGTTTCCTGATTATAGTACTTTTTTCTGTTTGCATTATCCTTCTAACATCAGTGTGTCTCTTTGGAGAAGAGAAGTGTAGCATAAAGATAACTCTCCACCTCTTCTTCATGTGGGCTCCAAGCTGAGCTCCTCGTGGCTTTGCAACTGCAAAGATATGAGTACTGATTCAGCCTTCAGTCTTATCCTTCCAAGGTATACAACCATGATTACGGCTAATCCTCTACTTAAGGATAGCATTTAAATAAAAAATACTTGTGTATTGGTTCAGTATCAGTTCCAGCAGCAAGGCCATAGGTGACAAAACACAATCTTATAAGATCTGGATATTTATATGAAAATCTATTTGGATCTGTTTCTTCAAGTTACAGAAGATGACTTGCAATAAATAGTGATACAACCTGGTTTCCTTTTTAATTAAAAAGAAGAAAAACAAAAGTACCCCATTCAATATTTGAGACTCAGTCATCACAGCAAATGGAAAGTGAAAGACTTTATTTACATACCGCATGACTGCCATAGTGACATCTAAACCATGATTAAGCATAAAAGCAAAAATAGATTTGAGTTTGTGGATTGTACTCTGCCGTGACTATGACTCAAAAGGCAATTGGATCAAAGGGGAAAGGGGGAAAATACTACCATATATACATATATGGGATGAAGAGCTGGGCAGCCATCAGTTGTTGTGGGACAGCAGCTCCCATCATCCCTGACCCCTGGCCATGCTGGCTGGGGCTGATGGGAGTTGGGGAGTCCACAATATCTGCAGGGCCACAGGCTTCCTATACCTGACAGCAAGGGGATTGGTAAAAGGGCTCCAGAGAAGCAATCTTACCAAAGACAGAGAATAGGGATTGGCTTATTGAACAAAGAAGCACAAGGAGAAATGGAAATAATGAGAAATTTTTAAAAAATAACATCTCTGCCAACTTGCATTTAACTGAGGCATTTTGCCACATAATGAAAAGGTGTCAATCTATTTACTGCCATTAAAAAAGAAAACCCACCGTGAAAGCTTTTAGGGCTTAATTTTGCTTTTGCTTTTCTTTTTTCTTTTTACAAGGAGCCAAGTGGCTTCCTGTTACATTGTGAAGGCTTGCAGGGCTAAGTGCTTTGCAATGATGATTGACCATCATCATCAGTCTGTTCCCAAAGAAGAGCTGTTTCCAGAGATCCCCAGCTCCTACCCAAATTTGCAGCAAGCCACATTCCTGATACTAACCAAGTTAAATTTTACAACATGATGTCAAGGGGAAATCCTTGATAAATGTAAGGGATCTTAGCACTCCCTTTCCCAATGCTGCTGCTGCTGCTGCTGCTGCTATTTTACCACTCTCCCCAGTGCAGTGCTCTGAGTGGACCTAGCTGGTGTGACATAATAACGCACAGCAGCTGGTGGAAAGGAGTAGGCAGCAACTTTGCTGTGCAGTGTCCAATTCTCAAAGGTCCCATGCAGAACTGTAATTGCCTAGATATTATCTAGCTTTAAAAAGCAATAAAGTTGTGCCTTAGTTGCCCATGGCAACCCGGCTCATGTGATATTAAAAAAACAACACAGCACACAGATGTTTATATGCTGTGATCTTATTGTCCTGGACTCTGTGGGTGGGAGTCATCCTCTAATGTTAGGAATTCTGAGGAATCTATTTTTAAGAGGGGAAATTCCTTATTTAAAAATAATTGCACCCAGGGAGAATTAAAATGGAAGCCCTTATTTCAAGCATAATAGCTTTAGCTTTCTTTCTGACCCCCCCCCCCCCAAACAGACTGCCCCAAAAGTAGTCTTGCTACCAGTTCCAGCCTACAACTCTCACAGCCTAAATAGTTTGGGGATGGCAACAATATTCCAATAGTGACCTTGGTGAGAAAGTCATGGTAAATGTCAGCATAGGCCAAACACAAATATAGAGATACTTCTGAACACTTAGGAAGTTAGAACGGTAGCCACAACATGCACATACTGTGATCTTACCCACTACTGGGCTACAACTGCTCCCTCCAAGGAAGCTCACTTGGTCGGTCACCATGAGAACAAGATGGTGGACTAGATGAGGCTTTGGTCTGATCTTGTTTTGTTCTGAACTAGCAAGCTGCCTTCTGGGCTCAAAGAGCATTTCAGATACAGCTCCGCTCTACACCCTGTCCGCCTCAACACTCATCTGTCTGAGATGCCATTCATCATTAGTCATGCTGTGTGGCGTTTATGAAAAACTCTCTCTACTATAGAGAAGCAATCTCTAGTTCATAACACACATACACAAACAAGAGTCAACGATTATGTCTCTCTCCTCCATTCTTAGGCAGTGACCTTCGGAGAGAAGAAAAGAAGACCCACACAAAGAAAGGATGAGAACCTGTAGACACTGGCACACAAACAACATCCATGGAAATCAAATCACATTAAGTGGAACCCCCAGTTGTAAATCTATGACAAGTTGCACAAAGAAAAGAACAGAACAGTAGCCAAAGACTCACTTAGAGAATTATCAACCATACAAATTAATCTAGTTGCAACATGGTTATACCTCAATACAAAGGGTTTGATACCATGACACAGATAGGCCATCAGGAAACTATCCCTCCATTATAACCCAGCCTTTCTCCGCTCCCCTCCCCAGGCATAGGCCTTTGTGTTTTTCTAATATCACAATGGGCCTAAAGAGAAGATCCTGCTTGCATGCCATTTCATTTGTTTGCACTTCAAAAGAAAGCACCCAAAGCACTTCCTGCTTTGGTGCCTGCTGCCTACTTTGACCTCTGGAGCTGCAACGGGCAAAGCTTAGCAGCACAAGCCAACACATGCCCTGATTGAGGCAGGGCCTATAATGTGCTGGGAACTGCTCCCAGCCAAGAGTGCATGACGTTTAACTTGGTGAGCATGAAGTTCTTACCAGTAGCCTGCCCAAAGTGGTTAAACCCCATCATTACTATCATCAACACTACAGTAGGCCCACCCAGTACACTGTAGGCAAGAAGCACCGCAGACACCCGGTTGGAGGTGTCCTTCGCTTCTTTCTGCTTGAAATATGGCAAAGGTCATTAGTTATACACAACAGGTTTAGCAACTATATTTAGTCACCATTATTGCATACAGTTATGAAGGCGCAAGGTGATCGTGGCCAGAGCCATCCAAGACCCCACTTCAAAGGAGCCTTTAACAAGCAGCTCTTGAGGCAGTAAGGTAACCAGCTTCTACCGTAATTCTTTTTGCAAAGTCTTGCAGTCCTGCCCAACTAGGCGGGGGGGGGGGGGAGGGGAAGAATCCTCTAATCCTTCACTTGCCTAGATAAAGTTTTTAGCATCATGGTTTATTCATTACTGAATCACACACTGTTCTTTCCAAATCCGAGATCAGCTTACTTCCTACAGCGAGGCATTTTTTAGAAACAAAAATATTCATTGTCCCTCAAAGCTGTACGAGCAAACGGGTACAGGCACTATTGCAACAGGAGTCGTGATTCAAAAGGACAAGTTGGCCAGAACTTTCCTTCACATTACTGTCTTAACGCTTTTTTTTACATAATGAGAGAACATAATGTGATTTTTCACTATAGACTGGAGGGGAAACCTTCTTAGCTTGAGGGCCACAGTCCTTTCTGATGAATTTTCCAGGGGCCACATGCCAGTACTTGGTGTGGCTGGGGCAGAAGTGGCTGAGCTAAAAAATGCAGGACTCACCTTTGTATAGTAGGCTACATTCCAGCCTACCAACAGTATATATACACATACACACACCATCACAATTTCTCCTTCCAGGCAAGCAAAAAACATTATCACAGTTCAAGAACATATTCTTTGAACAGACAGAAACACATAAGAAGGGTGCAGAGCAAGGTCAATGAAGGGTTGGTCCTGACAAGAGGGTGTGGCCTAGGGCTTGACATTTGGTCCCTCGGCCAGAGGTTCCCAATATGGTCCATCTCCAAACAACTAGGAACAGGACTCTCAAATCCTTCAGCTAGCAATCGTCACCACTGGAACACGAACACAAACACACACACAAACAAACACACACACACACACAAACAAACACACACACAGAGGAATTTAGGGGCCAGATGATTTGCTCCACAGAGAAGAACACTGCAAGTCCAGAAATATATACAGAAATATTAAGAAGAGATTCGGGAAGAGGAAAAAATTAAAAATGATGGTGGAGAGCTACGTCCTATTTGAGAGCATGCACATTTCTTGCATCACAAAAAGGTGCCCATTTTATATATCTCTATGCTCACTTAGGGCCTGCACTTTCCCCAGATATTTCAAGAATGGTATTTTTAAACATTCTTGCCTCCATAGAAATAAAAGCAGCCAAGCTAAGTCTTCAACAAAACTAACGCTGGTAGAACACTCCTGGTGTTACCTCCCACTAGAAGTCAATCATAGAGTTGGAAGGGTCCACAAGGGTCATCTAGTTTAAGCCCCTGCAATGCAGGAATCTCAGCGAAAGCATCCATGACAGATGGCCACCCAACCTCTGCTTAAAAACCTCCAAGGAAGGAGAGTCCACCATCTATTGAAGGAGACTATTCCACTCGTACAGCCCCCATCATTAACAGATGCTTATTACATACACCAGTGAATAGCACAGCTCTTCAATGGCTAGAAAGTGCTCACACTTATGGGTCAGATTCCATGAGCTGGTTTTTGCTTACAGACATTTCTCCTTTTAAAGGCATGACTTTTTGCAGTAGTCCAATGGAAGAGTTGTTGGAATCTACTCGATTCCAAGTAGAGATGAATGAGTTGACAAACGGCTTTGTATTCCAGATCCCCAGTTGGGGCACAGAAGGATCAGGAAAGTTTCCCTGTCTGTCTACGCACACACAGCTCTCAAATTATTTTTTGTCCTGGCCTTCCTTTTCCTGTGAACTCATATACCCAGTGTGAGTGACTTACACAGCAGTGTTCAAACTTTCCACATTCATCTACCTGCTGTGGGCCTCTTGCGAAACGGCAGAGAATCAGGGATGTGCTTTCAGGAACACTCCAAGGATAAGCCGGGCAACAGCAAGATCTGTTATGTACAGCCTAGCAACACACTGCAATGAATTATCAATAATAGTGGGCAACTGGATTTTGGGCAATATGTCTTATGGATACCCTCAAGGAACCCCATGATTCTGTGGAGCTACCTGTCTTAAGCCAGGATATGGTTTCTGCCCACAGAGATCATTGCACTTGAAATCAAATTGTTTTTTTCTCCAAATCAGGATGGGAGAATGTGCCCTTCCCTAAAATAAAGGGCTTGGCATTTGAAGCTGTATTTTTTCATCTTGTTGCACACTATTGTATGGGTTCTACAGCTTGACCTGTGGGGACAGGTGAGTAGATGGGCAGACAGAGAACTGGGCTAGATCACCCCAGTGATTCCTTTTTCAATACTTTGCTGTTAGCAGTGTTGTGTCAGAATCAATATTTTTAACCTATGAAAAGCATTTAAATGTACAGTGGCTAGGAGGTCTTATACCAAAAGTGCTTTTCCCTGACCTCCAGTAGTAGTGGGTCAAATACTTTAGTCTAGGTATTGCTCAAAAATCATGACTGAATAGTGAGTACCAAGTGTGTGGAACATTTTGCAATAAGCACTGACAACTTAACAATCATATTCCATTGTAGCAGTTTAAAGTGATGTCTGAGTGATGTAGCTAAATTGACATATTCACATATATAAGACCAAGTTTTCAAAAGCGGTGAGAGATTTTTGAAACCAGCGTTTGCAGACAAGTTGGTCCTGCAATACAATTTCAATGCTGTATGCACTCTAGAGTGTTTAGTATTTCTCTCTGATGTTTGTTTTTCCATGAACTACACAAGTTCTGAAAATTTGGATAAATATAAAAATATGACTACTGTATAACACATTTAGGGCACTCTATACACATCACTCTGATCATTCATCCACCTGTGAGATGTTGCAAACTGCGGGGAGTTTAGAGTTCATGTAGAGCAAAAGTAATATATACATCCATCAACTATATATCAAATGAGGGATGACTTTAACAGGTTTGTTAAAGCTTTGTTCAGCAGACTTTAGTACTGCAAATAAATGTGAAGATAGCGATCGGTTTCATATTTTTGATGCCTACAAAGTTGCCCCAAGAGAACGAGCTATGCTCGGGGGTAGAATCCCAAAATTAAAAAGAAAACTTCACAGGTTCTCAGATCAGAAGCCAAATATTTGTGATCTGTTGCTAAAAACGGCTCAGGGTATTACACTGAAGCCTTATACCAGGTCAGATTATTTGTCCACCTGGCTCTAACTATCATCAGGTCTCCAGGGTTCTTCCCACATCTTGCTACCTGATCCTAAGGTGCCAGGGACTGAAACAACCTGGGACCTTCTCTATGCAAAACAAGTGTGCTGTCCCACAGAACTATGGTTACCACTGAGGAAGTCCACCAAACACAAGTGACAACTTGCTTCTGAGGAGATATGAATAAGGCTATGCTTTTAATTTCCAGAATTGACAATTTCTAAATGGCAGCTCAGGACTTTTGCTGGTGATTTCTGGGATAAAACGATGCAACACAAGGCTATCTGGCAGCCCAACATTACATGGAAGCAAAACAAACCCCAATAGGATTTGTTTTCAAAGACATTTAGGACCAAAGCATGCTGCATTTTGCAACCTAGTCTCATGTGTGAAGCAGCAAGTGACCCCTACAGCAAGAAATTTAGGCTGGATTAAGACTTAATTTGCAAATGGATTGTTTAGATCTTGCAAGCAGTCAACTGATCACAAGATTTTTGTTTAATCCTTTGGGAAGAAGGGCGAGAAATACATTTAATTAATAAATATCCAATTTCCCCAAGAAATGGTAGATCTCTCTTTCTCTCTTTTTTAAAAAGGCAGTTTTTCTGCCAACAATGTCATGTGGTCCATGCAAAAAAACTTGCAAGCATGAGGAGCACTGACCTTGCAGCACCCTAAGTTAGTTCCACTGAAATTAATGGGAAGTTACTAGTCACCATGAGTAACTTTTCACACTCATTTCTGTGGGGTCCAAGTGCAACAAAACTTTTTAGTCTGGATCCAACCAGTTGTTGCTAACCATTCTTTCAAGATCAGCCTTTTCCAAGCCCACCGACACAATGCCAAACCAGCTTCGGCCCAGAAAACCTCTCCCTTCTCCTCCACCGCTTCCGTTGCACGCCAACCTCCTTGCAGAACAGCCAGTCCCTTCCACCGAACTCCGAAGCACACCTTTGCAGGCAGCGACAAGCCGATCGCTCCCAGCGTCCCGTACAGTTGCCAACGCGTTTTGCTTATAAATGCAGCCTCCCTTTCATTAAGCGAGTGCATTACAAAGGGGCCATTACCGCAAATCTGCAGGCAAATTGGCCTCGCGGTGCAAAAGCGCCCTTTGTAAGCAAACGTATTGCATGCGCGGCGGCGTATAATGAAAATAATGGTTTCACGAGCGAGGAGCAAACAACCGGAGGCAGCGAGCGAACCGGAGCTGCAGATGTTGGGACGGGACAGGACCGTGGGAAGCGGACGGTGCCCCTTTCAAAGTGTTTCTGCTTCGCTTTCATGGAGCCGAAGTGTTTCGCCAAAAGGCCCTTCAAGTGGAACGATGGCGTGGCAGCCTGCCAAATCGCCCTCCGAGTAGAACCACTGACTTCAATGGGTCTACTCGGAGTAGGACTTAGTTGGAAAGCACACCTGGGATTTTTAATGCACACCAGCCTTTTCCTTACTCTCTCTTTCCTATCCCTTTCCTTCCTCCAGGCGGCTCAGCAAACTGAAATCAACTCTGCACCTTTCCTAGGCTGTGCAAAGCAAACCAGCCGAAGGAGGGAAATAAAACGGGCGGGGTTTTTTTCGTCCTAGCTTCCTCTCTATGCCATCCAAGCAGCACAAGAGATAGGCGTTTAACTACCAGACTTCCTTAAGAAGTCGATGACACAATCAGGACAAATTCCTTGCATAAGCCTCGCGCAGGAAAGCAGCGCCGTCTTTGAAACTGCAAATTACGAGCATATTCTTACGCGCGCGCACCGCGCTACCCCCGACCCCGAACTATGCAAGAGGAAAGGAAAATGCGAACATCTCAAGCAAAGCGGATTTTCAAAACAAACCACTGTATATTAAGTTTTCAAACCCAGCAGCAGCCCTGTCTAAAACGTGCTTTTGACCAAACGGGGAATCCCTTCCTAGCTAGCAGCAGCCCAGAACTGCAGCTGGGCTCAGCGTGGGAAGTTACCAAGGGGCGGGGTGCGTGTGCAAGCAGGTTTGCCGTCTGCGACTCGCAGCGCCACCCTGAGCGTGCCTCCTCCGAAGTAAGCCCAGCAGATCGGGCTCTCTCGGTCCCTGGTGGCTCGACACCTGCACGACTCCGCGCGGCAGTCTCGAGGGCAACGGGACTGTCCACCTCTGGAAACCAAGGGAACCGCTCCAAAGGTCACAACGCAGCCCGGGCAGCCCTTCGAAGGCTTCGCCGCGGCGCCCGTCGCACGTATTCTGGGCTGCATTTGCAAAACGACGCCAAAAAATAAAACAAAATCACGCCACTTCTAGTTGACAAGACACCCCCACCCACGAGCAGCCTGAACCCAACTCAGGGGTTCCGACTGCTCCGCTGCCAAGCGAGCCTCGGCCGGGGAAGTCCAACCAGGCGCCCGGCGCTCCCTCCTCCTCCCCGGCGCTCCGACGGGCCCTTACTTCTCATCCACATGCGGGCTGGGCGAGCACTTGATGGCGAGCCAGGTCTTCCAGTGGACGTGGCGGACTTTGTAAACCTGCCCGAAGCCTCCCGAGCCGATCTTCTCCCAGCTGCCGAACTCGCTGGCGTCGAAGGTTTTCAGCAGCCCCATGGGCCACGCCGAGCGGCCCTCCTTCTCCATGCGGCCCCCGGATTCTTCCCCCAGTGTGACAGCCGGACGACTCGCCCCCCCGCGCGAGACACACCTGAACTGCACGGCCTCCCTTCGCGGACTGAGCGCCCTCCCATCTGGCGGCGCCGTCTCCTTTCCCCAGGTGACTCAAGGTGTGTTCATTCGCCAGGCCCGGACGTCACTTCCGGCCTTCGGCAAACTGCGATGCCAGAACGCGGGGGCGGCAGCAGCAGCAGCAGCAGGGCAGCCTGGGCGGCTGCAAGAGTTGCGCGCTGGGGGTGGAAGGCAGCTTCCCCGCGGGAAGGAGAGACGGTTCCGCACCGCCTCGGGAGAAATTTGCACGGCTCCCGCTCTTTAGATGGAAAAGGAGAGTGTGCGAAGGGGTGTGGCGCCCAGTCTCTTGAGAGCCAGTGTGGTGTAGTGGTGAAGAGCGGTAGTCTCGTAATCTGGGGAACCGGGTTCGCGTCTCCGCTCCTCCACATGCAGCTGCTGGGTGACCTTGGGCCAGTCACACTTCTCTGAAGTCTCTCAGCCCCACTCACCTCACAGAGTGTTTGTTGTGGGGGAGGAAGGTAAAGGAGATTGTGAGCCGCTTTGAGACTCCTTAAAGGGAGTGAAAGGCGGGATTTCAAATCCAAACTCTTCTTCTCTCTTCTTCTCCTCCTTCTCCTCCAGAAAAGGCTAAGAATGGCCCCACCCAGGAGTGCCAACTTGAATAAAATATGGGGGGGGGGGCAGGTAAGCCCCGCCCCGTAAAATCGATCACAAGACACAGCACGCGCACATCATTTGAATGGCAATGCTCATCAGCTTTTGGGGGGGATCCCAGCCCCCACGAATATTTTAGGGGGCTGGCCGAAGGGACCTCAGCCCTGCTCTGGCCCCACCTGATAGTCCCTCAAGACCGGCGAATTACTGGCAGATCTGTACTGGACCATCCGCACATCCTTCCGATTTATTAGTGGTTCTGCAATGCGTCCCTAATGTTGGTGTGTTATCGGTGCGCTGTATCAAAACAAAAGTGGAGCCGCCGCTGTCACCACCGGAGCATTCGGAGTACCAAAGGTTACTTGGCAGCTATCAGGCACGCACCTATTGCAAAGGAAGTTTGTTTATTTAATGTCCTAGCTTTCTCCCAGTACAGTACCCCGGGTTGCAACATGCATTAAAAACAGGTGTGGGTTAAAAACACACCAATCAGTTGTATTTTTAAAGAAACAAGTAAATTGCTATATTAAAAACAGCACTGAATCCATGCAATTTAAAATCACTTAAAAGCACAAGAAAATATACAACAACACCCACTATTAAAAGACCCTGCTGCAAAACAAAAACCCCTCTTTGCCTGCTGGCAAAAGGAAAGCAGAGACGGAGTCTAGCCTTCTACAGAAGGGAGCTCCACAGTCTGGGAGCAGCTACCTAGAAGGCCCTCTCTTGTGTCCTTACCAAATGTGTCTGCGAGGGTGGCAAAACTGCTGCTATTTAAATAAATGTTTTTACTCTGTGTCCCCCGCCCCATCTCTGCTTTACACAAACTGCTGTTGTTTAAAACCAGCTACTACCCCCCCCTTGTGTACTTCCCCTTTCTCACTCCCATGCCATGGTTATGGCTGTTGTGCAACCTGCCTTCTCTTTTGCTCCACTCTGCAAACCCAGGATTGTGGTGAGGTAGTACAAATCTTCCAATGTGGGATGCATAAGGCAGTGTTTCCCAACCGGTGTTCCGCGGCACACTAGTGTGCCGCCAGGCGTTGCCTGGTGTGCCGTGGGAGGGAGGCGGGCGAGTCGGCGGCGAGAGGCGGGGCGGCGGCGGCGAGGAGAGGCCGCCCAGCGCGGGGCTCTCGCCGTCTGCCTGCCTGGCTGCCTGCCTGACGCGCAAACCCCCGGCGCAGGTGCCCCGCTTGTTGACACGGGAGGGGAGGGGGGAGAGGAAACGCTGCTGGTGCCGCTGCTCCTCGGCGGCGGCTCCTCCTCTCAGCCCGCCCTGCCTATATTTGCACCAATCCCCGTCCACTAAAGCATTCGCGCCTCCCAATGGGAAGCCTTGCCGGGCGGCGGGCGCTGCTGCCTGAGAGTTCTGAAGCCACGCCCACTTTCCCAGAGACTGACGGTTCTGAGGGATCCAGGGCAGGGCCGGCACGCGCGCGCGCTTCTTGCTGCCCGGGCGCTTGCTCTAATCCCGCCTTCCCTGGGAGGGAGGGACGGCGGTGGCCGCGAGCGTCCGGGGTGGGGCGCGCGCTGGCTCTCCCTGGCGGCCCCCGTGCCTGGCGTTCTATCAGTGCGCCTCCTCTCTCTTTCCCCACCCATCCTCCACGTGCTGCGCTCTAACCCGGAGTTAGAAGCGAATTAGAACACGCCCCCCGTGTGTGGTGTGTTTTTTTTGCTGCTCCTCTTTTTTTAGGGCTTTTTGGCGGCTTTTGGGACGGCGTCGAGGGGTGGCGCCCACGCTCCTTGTGCGCCCGCCCCGGAGGCTCGCCCGCGCGGTAGTGCTAGAGGAGGAGAGAGGTGGGCATGGCGGCTGTTTTGGAGCTGTTGCTGCAGGACGAAGTGGCAGCCAGCACTGTCGTGCGGTGGCTGAAGGCGAGCCAGAGCCCCTGCGCCGTGGAGGTAAAACGCGCAGCGCCGCCCTTGCTTCACCCAGCCCTCGGTTCGAGCGGGAAGTATCCGGGAAAACGGAGTTGATGCCGGCCTTCAAAACTCTGCGCTCCAAAAGGGAGGCGGGAGGGGGAAAAAACAGGTCGACCACTTGAGGTTTCCTCCTCTGGCGGGATGCTAAGTGGGAAGCTGCAGCCTTCAGGCCTGCGCTATGTGAACTCCTGAAGGGCTCTTGCGGTAGCTTTTCGGGAGCCCAGGTGTATATATGTGCCCCCCTGAGGGAGCCCTTCACTGAACCTGAGAACCCTGCTGTGGAGTTGGTGGGACTGAGTTGCTGTGCGCCCTTACGAATCCTTCCCAAATGCAGCTTTAATGATTCAGAAACAAGACCTACAGAATTCATTGGAAGTTACTATTTTTTTATTTTTTTTTACATAAGTAAAAAGTGACCTTTCCCCATCTGGCATGGTGGTGTGCCTCGAGAATTTTTTCATGAAACTAGTGTGCCTTTGCCCAAAAAAGGTTGGGAAACACTGGCATAAGGGCAGCCTTCCATTTTTTATGTATATAGGAAGAAAAGGAAAGAATGGATGCACTGTATCACATCACTATTCTTGGCAGCCTTGGTTCATTTCAGTAAATCACAGTTTCTATTTAGTGCAAGTTAGTAAACAGAAGCTATACAGCACCAACATTTGGTGTATTCTTGCCATGCCTTCTGCCCCATTTGCTTACTGGAGCAGATTTTAAGGGTTTGCAGAGGTTGCAGGGAGATCAGTTGCCAATTTGTTGTTGTTGTTGTTTTAAAAAATTATTGATTTTCCAAAATTTTAAACAAACAAACAGATCTTAACTGTACTTAATCCAATCTTAGTAACATTGTTAAATTACTTCCTCAAATCCCCCTGGCTGAGTTTCATTGTATATCATTGTAACAGTTTTCCAAAACCAATTTCCTCATAAAATTAACTTAGTCACTTAATATCTTTCTTCCTTTTCATTTTAACTTTAAACATTTTATTCTCTAATGTCACATATTTAAATCCTAAGCCTATCTGGTATTTGCAAGTTTTTCCAATTAAGTTATCTTAGCATATTTAACTAAATAGTCTTTGAATTTCATCCAATCCGCCTGGTACTCCTCCTCCTTCTGGTCGCAGACTCTTCCAGTCAGGTTGGCTAGCTCTGAAAAATCCATCATCTTCATTTGCCATTCCTCCACTATTGGGACTTCTTGTGTTTTCCAATTCTTAGCAAACAAAATTCTAGCTGCAGTTGTGGCATACAAAAACAATCTTAACATCTTTCTTGGGCAATTCCAAACCTGTTATTCCCAGAAGAAAGTTCTCTGGTTTCTTAATAAATGTATATTTCAACATTTTTTTCAATTCATTATAAATCTTCTCCCAGAAGTCTTTCACCTTGGGGCAGGTCCACCACATATGATAAAAGGTACCCTCTCTTTCTTTACATTTCCAGCATAGATTATCACTATTATGATATATCTTTGCTAAGTTTACAGGGGTTAAGTACCATCTATACATCATTTTCATAATATTTTCCTTTAACACCATACATGCAGTGAACTTGACCCCTTTCCTCCACAACCTTTCCCAGTCTTCAAACATTATGTTGTGTCCCACATCTCTTGCCCAATCTATCATCACAGATTTAACTTGTTCATCCTTTGTATGCCATTCCAACAATAAATTATACATTTTAGACAGATTCTTAACTTTAGAGTCTAACAACTCCATTTCCAACTTAGTTTTTTCCAAAGCAAAACCATTTTTCTTATGATCAGTTGCCAATTTGTTTTCAGATCCAATATAATGCGCTCATGTTGACCTTTAAATCCCTAAAATGTTATGGGATCAAGTTAGTGGCATTTGGCCACAGAGTTGGCATGGGGTTTCTTCAAATGGGAGCAAGCTCTTTGTTTGCATTTCTGTAACCTTTTTATGTGTGAGGTTACGTGCACAGATTTCAAAGCATTTTGTTTACAGCTCCTTGGTTTGAGCTCACACCCACCCACAATGCATGTAATTTTGAGCAAGCCTAGTAAAGCCAAACTCACTCTGTGTTTTATTGATGCCCACCTTGAGCGTCCTCTTCTTGTGCTTGCCTTAGGGAATTGCAAGGTCCAGGAAGTAGAAACACAGTAATCCACCTCACAGAGCTGAACTGTTGTACGTTTCAACATGTTTACGCAGATAACAAGTGCTCTTCAAACCAAAGAACATGGAAAGATGAGACAAATGGCTTTTGTAGTTAAAACAGAAACAACAAACTAAGAAGTACCGACTCGCCCCGCCCTGCCCCCCTCAGGGCTAGTCAGTTTTTCTGATGGTTTGATAATTACAAGACTCTTAGTAGACAGAAACAGAAAATGGTTGGAGAGTAGGGATAGTAGAATATGCCCATTTCGGTACTTTATTCTTACAGAACATCAAGTTTTCAAGGTAGATTACAACATCGAGAGTAATAATATGGCAATATTACAGACACAATGAATGTATAGAACAGTACTTATTACCAAAAAGCTTAATTAATTCATTTTTCCATTCTTGAGTTCTCAACATTTCCATATCAGTTTGCAATTAAATAAAAATTCCTCAGGATTTTTTTGGTGAGAATATCTTATAATATACACATTTCTGTTTGCAGTTCTTCCTACTATTGTATATGTGCTTGTCTAGTTCTGTGGCTCTGGACAACAAACAGGCAAATGACTGTGGCCTTCTGCTCTTTGAATGGAGAGATGTGGGCCATATCAAATGTTGAGACATCATCTTAGCTTGTGTTTATCCATGTACCTTAACCTCTGCTGCACCTGTTGATTGATGAACCTTGTACCCTGACTTATGTACTGAAGTTATCTATGCATCCAAGCCTTTGACAAAAACAGAGACAAGGGTCCAGTACAGTTTCCACCAGTGACAACCAGGACAGTGAGCGCTTTGCTCAGTGGATGTGAGATTAGAGTTTAACTGTCCCTTTCCTTGCAAGCAGCTGCAGACAGATGACTTCAGTCACACTGTGGCAACAGAAAGGAAAATTCCCCTTCTATCCCCACTTCTAGGAACTACAGAGTAAAGGATGTGAACTCTTGAGTTCCTTCAGAGCTTTTTGAACTAATTCGGTGAACGTCATTAAACCAAACTAGTTTATTCAAAGCACTGGTCAAACTGGGGAGGAGGGTTAAGGCAAATATCATGTCTAGTCTGGCCCTCAGGCAGAGGAATCAGACTCTGGCACTGTTATAGCATAGCTGACATAACTTCATTCCAGTTTAAAGTGATGCTGACTTTCCATAAGTCTGTGTAAGTGCACTATTATTTTCACCCAGCAGAAACAGAACAAAGTTATGCACTAAGAAAATAATTCCTGTGTTTGCTGTGTTCTCTCATATGCTGCATATTGTAAGATTTTCTGCAGTAACAGAAAAGGTAAATTTAAAACAGAGGACTGTTTCACAGCAAAACTGAACAGCCAGGTTAACCCACAGGTGAATCTACTGAAATTGCAGAGGAAGTACACCATAGAGAGTTTCTAAGGAATGCTTTCCATGGTCAAAATACATTGACAACAAATGTGTAAGAGAGGTATCACTTTCCCTGCCTTTTGCTCCCTTGCTTGCCCCTCCATTTAATACTTTTTTCTGAACGAGTCTAGCCTGTTGACCAAGTTGAGAATATACTGTTTACCTAATAAAAATCAGAACAGAAGCTGGAACTTGAAAAAACATGCATAGGAAGGTTGAGCAAAGTGCTACAGATAGTAAGGGGGGAGGGAGGGAGAAATCAAAGTTATATGCTAGCTTAAGAAGTGAAGCAAATCCAAACCGTCCCCAAAACCTGATTGTCCATAAAAGTTAATTATAAGTTAACGCACAAAAAATGAAATTGGTACCCTAACAAAACAACTCCCATAGGTGTCATTTTCACATTCTCTACAAAAGGGTGACTTGTATATGCACAGCCAAGACGACTCCTGAGCCTCTATTTAAAAATGTTAAGCTCTCTCATTATGATATTAATGGTTAAAATAAGTCCTTGCGACACATGTATTCTGTTGCAAGGCTTGTCTATAAGGAGAGAAAAGGGTATCTCTTTGCCTTTTCATGTAGACAAGCCCTTAAACCAACTATATGTGAAAGTGTTGCCCAAGGTCTTCTCATCTGGAAATGGTGCAATAACTGGAATGACATTTAAGGAATATGACAAACACTAGAAAATAGCTGTTCTTCTTTAAATCTGGATTTGATTAATGAGATTTGGAAAAGCACACCACACAGAAATGTACTTTTGAGTAGCATAGTGGAAGATACACTTTGATCCAGTTGGGTCATCTATTCAAAGGTTAGAGTGTCTGTAAACTGCCCACCACTTTACAGCTGTTCAGTAATCTGTTGTCTGATCCTTGGAAGCCCTGTGTTTATCTATAGTGGCTGGTCAGGGTCAGTGGAGATAATAGTCAGTGTCTCTCTAAAGGGCATTTTGCAGCAGATGGCCCAGACCCCCAAATTTCCACCACTTTGTAACATTTGGTGTTGCTTAGTGTGGCATCTGAAAGTGTAATAAGTACATCCTTACATCTGCATTTTTCACTGGCTTTATTCAAATGCTCTCTATTTTTATTCATCTGTTTTAATTTTAAAAAGGACCCCTGATAGTTAAGTCCAGTCACAAACGACTCTGGGGTTGTGGCGCTCATCTCGCTTTACTGGCCGAGGGAGCCGACGTTTGTCCGCAGACAGTTTTTCCGGGTCATGTGGCCATCATGACTACACCGCTTCTGGCGAAACTAGAGCAGCGCACGGAAATCCCGTTTACCTTCCCACTGGAGTGGTACCTATTTATCTACTTGCACTTTGATGTGCTTCCAAACTGCTAGGTGGGCAGGAGCTGGGACTGAGCAACGGGAGCTCACCCCATCGCGGGGATTCGAACATTCAACCTTCCGATTGGCAAGCCCTAGGCTCAGTGGTTTAGACCACAGTGCCACCCCTGTTCTGTTTAATTTTATTTACTTTCAAAGCTGCCTTGGGGGCCACTGATTTTACAAACACAGGCAACTCCTTGTTTACATGAGGGTTGCATTCTGGGTCATCATGCCCATCTGCAGAGCACCCATACACCCCCCTGCTCCACCCCCTTCCCCTTCTGTCAGCAGTTGTGTGCCAATTGAATGCGCACAAAATGGTCTATAATAAATAGAAAGATGCAAAACCACAGGAAGCTGGATTATACCAAGTCAAACTATTGGTCCAGCTAGCTCAGTATTGTCTACACTGCTTGGCAGTAGTTTTCCAGGGTTTCAGACAGTGGACATTTCCAGCCCTACTGAGGACTGACTATGGGACCATTTTACATGTGAAGTAGATTCTCTATCACTGAACTGTGGCCCTTTCCCTTTTTATAAGAAGTTATAATAACTGAGTTATGTTTGCAGAACTTCTTGTATCATATTTGTTAGGGAAGTTGGAGTTGTGCATGTTGAAAGTAATAAACTGGGAGGGTCACAGGGGCTGTCTCTACAGAGCCCAATACAAATATGTTGAACAAGTCATTGTTGGCTGTAGTGGCAAAGACCTTCTGCACATGTAGGATATCAAAACATATTTTGTGAATTATTCAACTATTTCCTGTTCTCTCCCCAAGTAGCCATGTAAGGGTTTGGGGGTGGTGTCATGCCTAGCCCTCATCCAGAGAGCAACTCCCCAGAGGAGGAGCCATGCCTCCCACTTACCAAAGTCTTGTGGGGAGCAGGCAGGGTCCCCCACTGCCAACCCGAGAGTCCAGGGGAAGCCGAGCAAGGCTGAGTACAAGGCTGCTCCTTAACTGATGGCAACTTTCATGTGCAAAGGGTGCTCCTTTCCTTATCTTGTCAATCCTTTCTATTACAAGATTCTAATTCCATTTAACAGATAAGGAACAAAGACAGAAAGATAGTGAGTGGCCTTGGACAAGATTAAGTCCTTCAGCTGCCACATTTGAACCAGGCTTCTCTGAGATCCCAGTGTCACAGGGTTTGGTGACCGGAGGGTTGCCACTCCAGTGCTCCTGTGCCTTCTAACAGTCCGTGTGACAGGCAGAAACTGATATGCAGCTCTCCTTAGCACTGTGGCACATTTCTGCCTGCTATGAAGCTGTAAAAACCACAGGCACCTTACTTGAAAGAAAGGAGTTGGTGGAAATAATAATCTTAATTGGAAGTGGTGGGAAGATTAAAATCATAACCTTGCTCTATTGATCAAAATATCACAAGAGGACAGTGTATGGGGGGGGGGTGATATTCTCTCAGAAGTGTTCTTGTCAGTAAACCTCCTTTATACAGTGGTATCTCGGGTTAAGAACTTAATTCGTTCTGGAGGTCTGTTCTTAACCTGAAACTGTTCTTAACCTGAAGCACCACTTTAGCTAATGGGGCCTCCTGCTGCCACTGCGCCTCCGGAACACGATTTCTGTTCTCATCCTGAAGCAAAGTTCTTAACCCGAGGTACTATTTCTGGGTCAGCAGAGTCTGTAACCTGAAGTGTATGTAACCTGAAGCATATGTAACCTGAGGTACCATTGTACATCCCCCTACAAACTTTTCCCTTTCACATGGTAATAACCAATTCAGATGGCTTGAACTTGATTCCAAAGACCATTTCTCTAAAATCCTTAGGAGTATGTAGTAGTTTCACAGATTAATGGTGCAATTACACCTTTTTCTTTGATTAAATATGAGTCCAAGTTCCCGTTCTTTGGAGGATACTGTATCAAATGCCCAATTATATCTAGAAATACGGTACATTAAAATAAGCAAATCATTTTGCAAGCCGCTACCATTATAGAATAATAAGATCACAGAATTGTAGAGTTGGAAGTGACCCTAAGGGTCATCTAGACCAAATCACTAACCACTTGACAAACTACAGTTCCCAGGATCCTTTGGGGGGAGCCATGGTCTTTAAATCTATGGTGGACATGCAGCCACTCTGTAAAAAAAGAGAGCGAAAAGCTGTAAAGTTCCTTGTACTCACCACTGATTAACAATAGGGAAGCCAGGCGGATGGCAGCCGTAGTCCAAAACATCTGGGCAAAGTTGGCAAAGGCTGCTTTGAAAAACTAAGCTCTGGTTGTGTTAATTGTCAAGTCAATATTGTCCTGTTCCCAACAATGAAGTGTGCAAACCTCCTAATTGAATAGAATAGACGTTTTTGGATCTTTCCTCCAGCCTCACTCGAAACACAACAGGAGCACTATTTAAAATTTGACTGGGGGATTATTTTCTTACTTCACTATGCAGCTCAATTAACAATTATAATGATAATAGTTTCTAAATGTTAGGTTTGAACTAACCTCCTCCACACACAGAACCAGGCTGGATTCATGCCTTTCATCTTCGCTAGGCACATAAATTGAGTACATACCATGCTGCAACCTACGTCAGCAGCTGCCTATGCACGCAGGAAACTTTAAAAGGTGACATCCCATTTATTCTGTATTGGCCATGGAAAATGCCACTGCTTGTTTTCTGTAGTTTAGCTGTGGTTTCATGCATAAGCCCATGAAGTGTCTTTGCATTGTTAAGCCAAGATTTGGGGGCAGAAGTCTACTTTACATGCAACATTTTCCCCAATACACACAAACACCCCTGTAAAAACAAAGCAAAATAGTAAAATGAAATAAAATATGTCGAGGATCATATGTGACGATCATGCAAGGGTTTGTTTTGCTGGGTGAACATCCTCTCTGCCAGTCGCAACTTTCAAATGAGCATACAACTTGCACATTGAACATTGCACAATCTTCACACACGTTAGTGTGCATCAGTTTGTTCATGCAACAATGTACACCTGCGTAGAGAAAATACTGTGAAGTGCCACTCAGTTTCCCTCTTTTTGGCAGCTCCCCCCTTTGGCTACATTCCTCTGATGTTTTATGCATATGCTCAAAGATCCTAAAAATGCCCTCGCATCTGAATGACTTTAAACAGCTAAAAAGGTCTTTGGAGATCAAAGGAACCCTTTGCATGCCTAAAATTACTCCTAAGTGTTAAATATTTGCTGTATTTGCGTATTAGGGGCTTTGAGTTTTTCAGAGATGAAAGATTCAAATAATCCTCTTTATCTACATTGGTAGGTTAAGACAGCAAACAGTTGAGCTTCACAGAACTCTTGGAACATTAGGAACATAGACCTGATTTCTTTGTTGTCAAAAGGAGCAGAAGTCCAGCTAATTTGAGCTTATCTTTCCCTCCCCCAATAACATAAAATTGAAAAAGAACCCACAGATGCAACTGAACTACAGCACAAATATTAGCCCTGACTGCAGGATTCTTCATTGAGGCAAGCGACTCTGTCCTCCTTGCTGAACTGAAAAATTCTCATTTCCAAACTGATCATGCTCTTTAATTTTGAGAACATTGCTGGCTTGCAGAGCTTCCAGGCAGGCAGGGCAGGCAGAATCCGGTAGAATCTCTTCTCTCACAGGGAAGTTTAGGGAAGTTTTTAATGACTGGTGTTTTTAACCTTCTGTTGGAAGCCACCCAGAGTGGCTAGGGAAACCCAGCCAGGTGGACGGGGTAGAAATAATAAATTATTATTATTATTATTATTATTATTATTATTATTATTATTATTATTATCATCATCATCATCACTATGTCACAGTTCTTTGTGCTTCTAGTTTCTGCTTCCATTCAAAGATTGCCCATGTGTGTGTGTATGAATACATAGGTAAGGTAAAGCTCAACCCATCGCGAGGATTTGAACCGCTGACCTTCTGATCAGCAAGTCCTAGGCTCTGTGGTTTAACCCACAGCGCCACCCGCGTAAAAACTTAACAGGCTCTTTGTATACTTTTCACTAATAAGTAGAGTATGCTTACTTTATTTGGTTATTTATTTATGACCAAATAATATCACAAGAAGCAAAGAAAAATAATGTTGGTGTCTTCTTTTTTTGTCATTCTCATTGGACGTACAAACATTTAGGGCCGCCTGATTCACGCAATACAATTCTGTGGTCGTATACCAGGATTGGTATCAGTGCGTGGCATTCTTGGGGAGCTGATAGGGCCTCACTGCCCTGGCAGGGCCCACTGTTGACGGCTAGCACTCCAAGCAGCACCAGACAACTTGGTCCAAGAAATTTTTACATTTCCCACAATGTCCCCAACCTGGTGTCATTCTGGAGCATTGTGGGAAATTCAGCAGGGTTACTGGACCCAGCTGCCCAGTGCCAGGGAAGCCCACCAGGGCCAACTGATGGGGGAGAGACCTGGCCTTGTTGTAAATGTTGCCTGCATGTGCCCATATGAACAGTTGTACAGTGGTGCCTCTGGTTACAAACCTTCTGGTTACAAATGCTTCAGATTACGAGCTCCGCTAACCCGGAAGTAGCTGCTCCTGGTTGCGAACTTTGCCTCAGTATGAGAACGGAAGTCGTGTGCCTGCAGCAGCGGGAGTGCACCTCAGAATAAGAACAGTTTCAGCCTAAGAACGGACCTCCAGAACAAATTAAGTTCACACTGTAATGTGTGAAACAAGAAATCAGCATGATGGACTGTCATGGCAACTCTTTTTTCAGACACTGAAATTACAGGAATTGCTGCTATCCATATGGTGATCACCTGGTTCATACATTATATATCTCCATACCAGTGTGTACATACCCAGGGAACACTTAAATAGTTTAGGAGATGAAAAAATCTATTGTGTAAATACATTGTCAGAGTAGCTGGGTTCTGCTTCAATTGCTAGTGATAAACGTTCCTAGATAAGACAAGTTAATAAATGGAATAATACACCTTGTCTACTAAGCTTCTCGGTGTGTGTGGAAAAAACCCATTATTTCTTGCTATTGACTATTTGAGCACTTCTTTGGAAATGTACTACAGCCATCTTTCCCACTGCTACTTCTTCTGGTGATTGGTTGTGAAAACACTCCTAACACCCCTACCAGGTTGGGATTTGAAGACACGTAGTCTGCTTCCCCTTTGATAATAATGCTATGCTAATATTTCAGGGTCCATGCCAGTCCTGTAGCCTGGCTTACATACTAGAAGTACCTGTGTCTTTCTTCTTGTGCAGATCGGGGGGAAGTAATGTGCATGAAATTAGAAGAATTAATGCCATTTTAATATTTATGCATGTGTTATGTATGTATATACCCATCAGTTTATAAAAGGGAGAGTGTTGTTGTATTCAGGTTCTGCTTGTGGGATCCCTACTGGCATCTGGTTCTCCACAGTGAGAACAGGACACTGGACTAAATGGGCCATTGGTCTGATCCTGAAGAGCTCTTCTTATGAGGAGCAGTAAATAGATCCATGCCTTAAAGGATTTACAATTCAGAAGTTATTTCTGGGATAGGCTTCAATAAACTTGACTCTCCTGTACTAGTGGATACTTCACACAGCTGCTGTTGGTGATTTTTTCTCATCCATGAAAACATGACAACATGGATGCAGCCTGCAATGATCTCCATGCTTGAGGCGACCCCGTAATGTATCTCAATGGTCTCAGAAATCACTGCAGACTGTGCCCACATACAGCTAATTCTTGCAGGGCTGTATCCAATGCCAGTCACATTCTGTGAAGATCCACTGAAATCAATGGGCATGATTAACTTAAGTACATTAATTTCAGTGGAGTGCAACTTAGGTTTTTTAATAATAATAATAATAATAATAAAGATTTTCTTGGTTTACAAAAGTACATGCCTTGTCTCTTTTTTCAAGTTGTAAAGTCTTTTCTACAGACCTGTCACATTTGTTATGAGACATTAGTGTTGAGTACAGTATAAGGTCCAGAAGAAGAGGAGGTGGAGGGGAGGGGTGGTAGTGAAATTTATATTTTGTTACAGTGTACGTGTGGGGTTTTGTGTCAGCGTCAACTAGATAGGTTCTCATTCTATTTACTTGTTATATTCCCTTGGTAGTGAGAGGTGTTCGGGGCCCAGGTTGTGGTTGGTTGTCTGTGGTTGTCTGCAATGGGGTTTGTTTGCATTTGTGAGGAGGTGGAGGGCTTGTTGGGTCAAGTAAGCCAGGTTGATTCACATGCTATTGGTGGATTCTTGTTGTCGTCTTGTTGGGCTGTATATGTGATAAAGGGAATCCATACTGGGAGAGTAGAACTTAGTTCAGCACAACTCACATTTCTCCGTATCCTTATATCCCTGGGATATTTTGCAAGGAGAAAGACGTTCCCCAAATCACCATGTCAACTGAACCCCCAAATTAAGGTTCCAATTCTACACACTTACTTAAGATTAAGTCCCATTGATCTCAGTTGGGTTTACTTCTGAGTAGACATGTATATAGACTTGCACTGCAGACCTAGAGATGCTTACCTAATATTACTTTGCAACGGATGTGCATAGGTTGCGCTGGAAAGGGAAACCTGGAGATGACTATCTCTAGGAAGGTTTCTGACCCAAATATGTAGATAGAAATCAGGCATTTCAACATGTGAAAGATAAACTGAAACACACTTGTTTCCTGAAGCACTTTAAGCAAGCCCAGTTGGTGATTCTTTCTCTCCCACACCCCATCCCACAGGCCCCTTTAGCAGCCTGCCACAAAACCAGTCAATGGGTATCTAAATCTCCATTACTCTGGTGGACAGGCAACACTGCACTGGAGGGAACGCCCTATGCTAAGAAGAAGGTGACAGGACCTTTCTCATGTCATTATTATGCAGGATACAGCACAGTTTTCCAAATCTGTGTTGCAATAAAATCCTAAGCATCTTTACCTAGAAATGATTCCATTAAGTTCAACAGGGCTTATTCCCAAGTAAATGTCCACAGGGAGTTGCAGCATTAGGATTTTTCCACGCAAGTCATTTGAAAATTGCATTTTTGTTTGCTTGCAGATCTTTGCCCATTGCTCCTAATGACTGCATTATATTTGGACAGGAGGAAGGCTGCTCTTGCTTAGGTTCATTCTTCTTTCACCCTAGCCAAATCGGCTAGTGCTGAAGAGTCCCCATTTCTCAACTGCCTGGGCTCTATTGTGGGGCACAATGATTAGCATAACAATGATGGGTGGAGGGTGATCTGTTGATGCAGGAAGCATCTGTCCCCAGGAAACACAAGAAGTACATGAAGGATGTCTGTCTGTTTAAAAGTCAGGTCCCTGAGCATTCGAAACGGCAATAGAGTTATAGTCTTTTGCACATGTGTACCACAAGGCACAAAAGGGACTAAGACGGGACAGGGTGAAACTAAGCTTTCTTTCACCTGGATCAAAGACTCATTTTGGGACCAGCTCTGGACTTTGGATGGTTCTTGGGCATCACATCCTCACTGAGGACGGGAGCATTCTCTGAATAGGGCCCCCTTCTCCTCACTTCTAACACAATGAGCCCAATCCAAATAGCTCCCCCAAGGGAGGAGTGCAAGGCCAGATGAAGTGGATGCTCATGTTCCATCTTCTCTTTGCTTGGAGCAGGCAGGTGAACAGGCAGTGACAGCATGGGGGACAGCAGGGCCAGAATGCTCCAGGGGTGAGCCTGGGGCCCTCCATCTTTGTAGGCACCCCACAATGCTGACCAGGGCAAGGTGTGGTAGGGGACATTATTCTGTTGTCACGCTGAGCTAAGATTCAACTTCCAAGTAAGACTCCATGAAATGGCTTTCCTAATGCACAGGAACAGCTTGGAGTGGCCCTGATGCTAACCTCTGATGCTAGTAGCACTGGCCTAAAAGACTCTCTTAATTGTCACTTGTTAAAGGGCCCTTGGATTCTGCAGTACTCCTGTTTCTCACCAAGTGTGTAGTAAAACAACCTACTATAACTCCTTTATAAAAAAAAAATATGTGGGTGGGCGGGTTCAATGAATCACTTATAAATTCATCTATGTATTCATACAAGGGACACAGGTGGCGCTGTGGGTTAAACCACAGAGCCTAGGACTTGCCGATCAGAAGGTTGGCGGTTTGAATCCCCGTGACAGGGTGAGCTCCCATTGCTCGGTCCCTGCTCCTGCCAACCTAGCAGTTCGAAAGCACGTCAAAGTGCAAATAGATACCGGTACAGTGGTACCTCGCAAGACGAACGCCTCGCAAGACAAAAAACTCGCTAGACAAAAGGTTTTTCCATTTTCGATTTGCCTCGCAAGACGAATTTCCCCTATGGGCTTGCTTCGCAAGACGAAAACGTCTCGCGACTTTGTTTTCTTTGTCTAAAAACAAAGACATGTTTTGTTTATAAAGTTAATTTATTTTCCCTTCAATTTTTGAACTGCTCTTTACAGTATGTGTGACTTTAAAGAGCAGTTAATAAACTGTTGTTGTACCAAATTTGGCTTTGTTTGGACTTTTTTTGACCATAGGAACGCATTAATTGATTTTCAATGCATTCCTATGGGATTTCGTGCTTCGCAAGACGAAAAATTCGCTAGACGACAAAAATTGCGGAACGAATTAATTTCGTCTTGCGGGGCACCACTGTAAATAGGTACCGCTCCGGCGGGAAGGTAAACGGTGTTTCCGTGTGCTGCTCTGGTTCACCAGAAGCGGCTTAGTCATGCTGGCCACATGACTCGGAAGCTGTACACCGGCTCCCTTGGCCAATAAAGCGAGATGAGCGCCACAACCCCAGAGTTGGCCACGAATGGACCTAATGGTCAGGGGTACCTTTACCTTTATACAAAGAGCCTGTTAAGTTTTTAAGCTGCCACAAGAGTATTTGTTGTTGTTTTGAGCTAACATGGCTGCTTCTCTGACACCTTTTCGTGGCATGGGCAGAACAATGCTAGCAGGACTGAGAGTATCTGTGATTTTCCTTTGGCTTACACACATTCACCTCCCTTTAGTTACAATGGCAGAAAGAATAAGAATGCCAGGCTGGCACATTGGCCTCTCCCCCCCGCCGCCAATTCTGGGGACACGTCAGGTGGAAATGAGGTACCTGTATTTGGATCTGCTGGACCCAAAGCCCCCCTCCATCTCTTTCTGGCACACCAGCTATTTGCAGGCAGAGCAGGGAGATCCACACTATCCTATGGCCCCATGAACACTCTCAGCAGTCATAGGATTGCACTTTTCTGAGTATGCTGAAATGTCTCAGGAAGTCATTTGCTGGTTTCTTGGCTGCCTATCTGCTGCCCAGAAATATTTCTTTATTACATGCCAGAGAGTAAGAGATTCTACCACAGAGAGATTCTCATAGCAGGAACCCACTCATTACACATCTTTTTCTTTTTTTCTTTTTTCTGTTTTGCTTCTGGAAATTTTCAGTCTCTTTAAGCCCGTTTTTCTCATTCAAATAACCACGAAAGTAAGCTTATGCCCGCAGGAAAAATGTGAGCATGTTGAGATCTGCGTGCATAGCATGGGAAAATAGCAGAAGTGGGAGGAGAGGGAGTGAAGATAAGATATATTTGCCCCCGGGAGCAAGTTTCCCATTCTTTCTTCTGGTTCTGTAAGTAGTTTTAACTTGCATTAGTACACATGGACACAAGTTTGTCATCATCGCTCATTGGGCTAGATTCCACCTCCTTCGTGCAGACAGGACCTTCTTTAAAACTTGCAGGGTTAGGGCTAAAATTAGCAGATCTTGACTTCATACGCCATAAAACAACAAAGCGGCGTGTTTCTTGCATGACTCATGCTCTCCTGCATATAGCTATTTTCTTCATTAGTTCCACATAAGCAGCTGGCTCTGAGCTCACAAGCAGGCTTTTTTCATTGTTAGCCTTGATACCTACACATGGGGTGATACTTGCTGTGCAAATGGGGAGTAAAATGTTAATATTTTGTTTTGGTGATTTGTAAGCCACTTAGAGGCTTTCTTAAAATCGAGTGGTATGGTGGACATTTTGTTAAAATGGAAGAAAACAATGACATCACATTTAGTTCAGATATGCTTGGATGTGTGTGGGCAATACCAGTGGAAATTCTAAAAGCTTGAAGCTGGGAGGGAGCTCAACTAGGGTAGCTAGATGAAAAAGAGGACAGAACTCCTATATATTTTAATAGCTACACAGAAGGGGAACACTGTCTTCTTTACCAATATTAAAAGTTGCAGCAGCTGCTCACTCTACACAATGTACAGCCCAGACATAGGTTTATCTTCCAAGTTGAAACTGTTGGAAGTGCAACAGCAGGAATCAGGGCCGAATTAAGACCTTTAGAGGTCCTAAGCCCTTACAAGTTTTTGGTGACCCCATATATATCTTATTCAAAGAGGAAGAGCTTGAAATGAAAGTGTAGTGTATATGCAGACTTGGCAGATAATAAGTCGTAGCGCTGCATATTTTAAAATAAAAATAAATTTAACATGCAGATTAAAGCTGACATTTAGCTGTATGGATATCTAATTGTGTGGGCCACTATCCCAATGATACTTGGAAGGTTGGAATAATGAGCCTCCATAATTAAGTGTTTACAAGGCTCCTTTTGTGAAGTAACATTAAGGACATGTTGACTTGTGGGCTCCCTAGGAGCAAGCAGATCAAAAGAGAGGAAAGAATGTTAGTTCAGTTCACAGTATGCATTAGGGTGCCTCAGAAAAAGGCCTTGAGGGGGAACGAGAAAGCTTAAGGAGTACAGTGGAAAGTGAAGTGATTTGTGACTGCATTACCTCCTGATGCAATCATGAGGTCTGTTGCCAGAGGTCATGGAAGGACCTGCACCTCTCTGATGACCCATCTTGAACCTGTGCTTATCGAGACAACTAACAACAGAACACAATACGTAGATATCATTGTTTGGCAGCGAAACTTTAGCCCCTCTTGGTATTATCTTCTATATGTTTTTTTGCAGAAGCTGGAACAGATACTATTTTATTAGTCATGTTATGCATATATCTAACTCATTGTTCCTTGTTCATAGACTTCTATCTGCTGATAACCATTTCCGAAAACAAAACAAACCTCTATGTCACGTCTATGTACATGAAAGCTGGGAAAGGCATCTGTCAGGGGAAACATATTGAGTATTTTCTTGCACCTAAGGGGCAGTATCCAATGAAGTAGTTCTGTTGCCATAAAGGCATCTGGCTGTGCAACACAACCTCCTTTCCTACTCCTTGTGTACCACTTAAATCTGTTCTGTGGGCTCCTTCAACCCTCCAAAGCAGATTTGGGGAGGGCACAGGGTTGGGGGTTGCAGGGGGGGGAGGTCCTGTTGTGCAGCCATTGTGTTAATGGAACTATTTCATTGGATACCAGCCCAGGAGTTTCTCTCTCATGGGTAGGCAAACTAAGGTCTGGGGGCCAGATCTGGCCCAAGTGCCTTCTAAATCTGGCCCATGGACGGTCCAGGAATCAGCGTGTTTTTACATGAGTAGAATATGTCCTTTTATTTAAAATGCATCTCTGGGTTATTTGTGGGGCATAGGAATTCGTTCATCCCCCACTCCCACCCCCGTTCAAAATATAGTCCGGCCCCCCCACAAGGTCTGAGGGACAGTGGACCAGCCCCTGCTGAAAAAGTTTGCTGACCCCTGTATCTCTCTGACGACTCTTTAAAGCAGTTGTTCCCAACTGGTGGTCCACGGACCCCCGGGAGTCTGCGTAACCCACCCAGGTGGGTCGGGGCACTATTCACATAACAAACAAAAACTACCATAGAGATACGAAAATTTTCAAAAGTAGGCGGTCCATGGCTTGGTTTTCAGGGGGGGGAGGGGGTCTGCAGTATTTAGCTAACTGGGAGTACTTACTGGAGGCAACTGTTCTGGTCCACTGGGGGGATCTCAAAGTCCTTGAGTCCTTGTAAACACCATAATTTGCTTGGCATTTTGTCCTAATCAAGATATTACCTGTGGCTTTGGAGCTCTTAAAATACTTGATCATATACCAGTTTGTAACTTTCCACAGTGCGCACGCAACTATTTGAATAAGCACATTATCTGGTTCATACCACCAGGTGATTAGGAGTAAATCATTATCAAGTGGCTATAAGCAATGTTGTCTGTACTAATACAGAAAGAAGACACTGCTTTCCTTAGTTTCCCATTCCTAAGAATTTGTTTATTATTTCTTTATTACATTCACATCCCAAATTTCTTCCAAGGAGCTCATGACAGCATACATCATTCTCCTCCTCCCCATTATATCCTCATGAGAACCCTGTGAAGCAGGTAAGGCTGAGAGGCAAGTGACTGGCCCAAGGTCATCCAGTGAGCTTCATGGCTGAGCAGGGATTTGAACCCTAGTCTCCCAGGTCCTAGCCCAACATTCTAACCACTACACCACAGCTTGCATGATGCTTTGGTTCCAAGTACAGATGGTAGTTAAGAATCTGTTACCCAATTCAAATCCCTAATCAGGCATGAATTTCCAAAATGGCCTTAGGCACATCTGTGTATGATAAATGATGCCAGTTTAGCATATAGGATTGTTGTAACCATTACTGAGATCTTATTAATGGTACTATGTGCTAAATAAATACTAAGTGTTGCAATTGTGTCATGTGGCTGTTGATTTGTAGGTTGCTATTTGAAGCAATAGCTTTCTGATTTAATGTACACCATACAGCATATGACCTAATAAGATAGCAAGAATATGAGATGGTCAGCAGGCCAACAGGCAAGGGAAGACAGAAAAGGCACAATCACCTGGAAGGCATGCTGTGCCTATATTCCTGAGAGACAGTGGTGATAAGGGAACAGCCAGGATCCCAACAGATGAAACAAATCTGGAGGCCTGTGATGAGCAACACCCACCCTCCCAAATTTCTGAAGGCAGAGTGGCAGATGCCCAAGCAAAACGAGACTGTTGTGTATCATGCTGTGTCTATGAAGCTTTCAACTTTGCACACTAGCCAAGAATGGAGGAAATGAAGATGGAAGGCAGGGGGTTGGCCAACCATCTGAACTGCAATATTGACTAGAAATCTTGTAGACCAGCAGTGCCCCTCCAGATGCTACTGCAGTTTAACTCCTATCACCCCCCAGCCAGCCAGGGCAGTTGTCAGGGCAGATAGGTGTTGTAGTACAACAACATCTGGAAGACCACAGGTTCCCCAGTACTGCTACAAACTAAAGCACAGGAGACAGGCAGCTGCCTTTAACTGAGTCACGCCATTGATCCTCCTAGCTCGATAATGTCTAAAATGAATGGGATCTCTCCAGGGTCTCAGACAGGGGAAATTCCCATCCTCATCTGCTGGAGACTGAACCCAGGACTGATCCATGCATCAGCAGGCTTTGGGGAACCCCAAGATTCCCAAAAGTACAACATAAAAAGCGGGTCTGAAAAACAGCCTGGTGAGGACTGAGCATGCGCAGAGGGCACAGAATGCTGTCGGCAGGCAGTGGGATGGAAAACTTAAGGGTATGCAGTGAAGTCTCCTGGGAAAGAATATCACTGGCTGGCACCCAAGGGCACACAACCTTAACATGCAACTTGTTCCTATGATGTGTACTGGAAGGTTAGAAAAGTTTCTGTAAATAACGGCACACAGTTGAGAGCAAATGGAACTGTGAGGAAATCATCAGTCAGTTGTCAAATCTTATTTTTCCTTTATCGTTTAGCTAGAACAGTTGTTCACAAAGGCAAAGGAAATGCTTATTCATTCTTTTCTTTGTCTACTGCTGGGATTCTCCTCCTTTATTTTCTGATGGTACGCTCTTCAAGTCATTCCATAAAAGATGAAGATTGAATTTGTATTTAAACACATGATATGGCAGATACATTGTATACGGATGCAAAACAAAACACGCCCTCTTCTGCCTGAACAGATGATACAACAGCTCTATAACTACCTAACTTTATCAAAGCAAGTGATTTTCATTAATTTTAGTCTAGGCTGCCTCCTTGTGGTCAACATAACCTACAAACGGTATTATATTATGACTTGCACCCAGGCAATTTGTTGCTGTGCATTTCAGATTTCCCCCAAGCAAAATCATGTATCAGTTATTACGAAGAAAATAATGAAAAGATACATGAGATCACTTTAAAAAGTGCCCCTTAATTTGTAAATATCCACCAAGAATACAGTGCGAAGTGCAAAGGGTAATATCGAACAATGACTCCCGAATATTTATGACATGATAGAAGACTAATTGGCAAAGTCAGTTTCAATGGGAAGAACTGCTCTTTCAGATCTATTAGCTAAATGTAATATTTAATCAACAAGCAGTTCTGTAAACGATTCTGTTATCACATTAAGTGTTTAGTCCACAACAAGCTTGATTCAAGTTTTAATTTTACTAAACAGAAGACCATAAATGTTGCTCTAACATCAGACTGGCTATTTCCCCCCCCAGGTTACAACCCAAGCTGTCTTATTGGTAAAGTGAGTTCTCCATCACCAACATGGAAATGATTCATGAAATGAGGCACATGTCACATCACGGACTATCCCCACCCACTTATTTTTCCCAAACGTTCCATTAGATACAGGAATGGTCTAAGGAAAACAGAAACATTTCTTATTTGCTCAATTGCATCCTTACATCCTGCTGTCAAGTTGGTCGCAACCTAACTCAGTGTGACTTAAACGCTCTTGCTGTACAGTTTTAGAAGATACTGCTGTTGTATTTACTATTTCTTGTTTCCCTGTCTCCTTGCCAAATGTATCACAACCCCCAAGACCTCGCTATTCCCAGCAGCTGATTTCACCCCATATTTTGAGTAGGGCTGGCGCTGGTAGCGACTCTCAAGGCCTCTGCCTTTCAAGCTGTTGGGCCGATATCAGCATGCCCTCATTGCACGCGCTCTTTCCTCCACCTCTGTTTGGTTTCCAGCAATCGATTCTGCGGTGTATGTGTCCCATGGGCTCCTACAAGCCCCTTCACAGTCTGGTGTCTCCTTACAAGTATAAGTTAGTAGCTGTACATCTGCTGCTGCTGCTGTTCTGTTTGAACCTGTTGCTGCCCCGCCTGCTGCTGCTGGGTGGGCTGGGCCTGTGTTTGAAGGGCATCCGTCTGAGGCACCGCCCTCCAGGTTAAGGGATGCTGTTCAGATATCTGGCTCCCTAACGGAGCGATGGAGTTCACCAGAGTAGTCAGGTTTATAAAATGGGCGACCGACTGGGGGTTTGCCGGCTCAGGCTGCGACTGTATTTGGATATCATTTTGGCGGTTGCCGTGCAACATGGCGGAACCGGTGACTGTATCGAACGTCACGGTGAGGATGGAATTGTCTAGCTGCAACTGGCGCTCGGGAGTGGCCAGGTGGCCCACAGCCACAGGCTGCAAGTTTGTAAACTGGGTTCCAGCTGGTGTAGTGATGGGGGTAACACTAATATTGGTCAGGCCAACAGAGCTAGAAGGGGCTGTGACATTTGGGTCTCCGAGAGTCACCACCACCTGAAAAAAGAGAAATTCAGAGTTATCTGTAGTGATTGTTTTTACTAGAAATGCATGCTGTGAGGAACAGTCAACTTTGCTGCCTCTCTTTTTTGCCTGTCGATGGCATGATGGGAACACATGTATCATATAAAGCAGGCATGTCCAATAGGTTGATCACGACCTACTGGTCGATCATGGTGGTCTTGGTCGATTGTGGTATCAAATTTTTTTTAGATTCCCCCCAAAAAGTTCAATAACTTTGGCCACCCATCCCCCCCAAAAGCTCAACAACTTTGATCAATCTTCCCCTAAAAAAAGCTCGACAACTCTTTTTCTACTGTGAGTAGTAGATCTCAGTCTCTTGGGAGTTGGATGTGCCTGATATAAACCAACCCAGACTCAGTGATCAGCACCTGAGGACTTCTTCATGTGTCTTCTCCATGGGAGGTCTGGAGGTTGGCAACACAAGAACAGGCCTTTTCTAGCTCCAGGAGACTTAGTTTGGGCAGAATCGAGTATACCCTTCCAGAATTAATGCTAAATACATTAATTCTGGTAAATGAGCCACCATAGCAGCTAGACGGCTGTGGAAAATTGTGTCCTGGGTTTTTTGGACTACCCATGTAGTATCTGATACCAATAGTTGCAAGATGTGAAATATATTGTCATTATTTTCAGTTCTCCTACCCCACTATAATAAGAATAGCTTTCCCCTGCAAGCTGGTGGCCTCCAGATACTTTGGACTGCAGCTCTCATCTGCCCAGCCTGCATGGCCAGTGGCCGCGTCTGATGGGTGCTGTGGTCCAAAACATATGAAGGGCACAATGTTGGGGAAGGCTGTAGCAGGGTCCTTCCAACCCTCATACTTTATCTGTTGTTATATTACAGAGTTGAAAGCAAACAGTGATAAACTTCATGGATTTAGATCATACATAGTGGCGCCCGCCCTGTGGAACACCCTCCCATCAGATGTCAAGGAAATAAAAAGCTATTTGACTTTTAGAAGACATCTGATGGCAGCCCTGTTTAAAGAAGTTCTTAATGTTTGACATTTATTATTATTATTATTATTATTATTATTATTATTATTATTATTATTATTATATTGAATTTTTAATATCCTGTTGGAAGCCGCCCAGAGTGGCTGGGGAAACCCAGCCAGATGGGTGGGGTATAAATAATATATTATTATTAAATTAATTTCCATCAAAGATGATCACCACTACTGGAGATTCAGGCAATACTTTCAGTTGAGTTCCCCAAATTGAGGGCAAAATTCTCACAGATTAGAAAAATCTGGATTTCTTTAACTCTGGTATGTGGTAATGGTATTTCTGATCCCCCTCCCATTGCAATAGTTCATCTTTAGTATCTTTTGAAATTGAAATTACTTTTCAGAACAAAATACTTCACTTTTATCTCACCATCAAGCTAAGTTGGTCATAGTTACTTGGCCAAGAGATGAGCAAGGCTATGCTGACTGCAGGGCAAAACAATACAGTTGCCATAAGTTCTGGGGCTTTGGGGGATTTTTAAATGATTTTTTTAAAAAAAACAAAATGACCCCCCTTGCCATACACCTGGGTTTCCTCAGACATTTTTCCGATTTCGCGAAAATCCCCCCAAACACCAAAATGCTGTCCGATTCCCGGACGTATCGCAACCCTACAAAACAAAGAAGAGAGGCCTGGATTTCCCAGGCTACTGGTTGTATTCATTCCTACTGAAGAAAGAAAGTGGTTGCATTGAAAGGTCTAGTGTGGTTGGGGCAAAGTCTATTCTCCCAAAACAATGAGGTAATCAGTGTTTGCACCATGAGAGATGTTTGATCTAATTGGTGCCTTAGCAGACATCCCCAGAATGCAACCGAATATTTGCTCACATAGAAATGAATTTAGCAACTGACACTGACTCTGCATACAGAGGCATAATGAATTTTCAGGGGATTTCAGCCACCAGGGACCTCTTCCTTCCTCTCCCCTGCATATTATACTGGTGAGCTTTCCAAAAATTCACCTACTGAAAAAATCCATCCATACATTAAAATACCTTAAATAATATTCCTAGGATATAAAGCCACTTTTTGTTGTAATTACCACCTTCTCCCGATTCCTTGGTAAAGGGCACTCACCTGCTGAATGCTTTGCACAGCTGAATTGGTCTCATCTCCCACATTCCCTGTGAATTCCACTTCTTTCTCTGTGTATTCACTGAAGGCAGAATCCTCAGGCACTTGGGTTTCTTCCTCTTCATCGGGCTTATGCTTTCGTTTATGACCACGTTTATGAGCCTTCATATGCTTGCCTTCCGGTAACTCTCCTGGTTCCAGGGCTAGGTCTGACTGTAAGGGGAGTTTTCAATGAAAGCACAATGTCACTGAATTCAACACTTCAACATCAGGAGAAATTCCTGTTCAAAACTGCTGAATTAAAAAAAATATCAGTAAGTTTGATTTGATTTGTCGAGGACTCAACAGAGACTCTGGTTTCCTTTCATGCTACACATGTTTATTAGGGCAGCAAAGGCAGGAAGATTTGTGCTATTCCTGATGTTGTGAATGGTCAGTGTACTTATTTTGTATAGATTTGAGCTTTATACAGAAATGTCAGGCTGTACCTCTTGCATTTCATAGCCTTCCAGCACCCTTTTTCTTTTCCCCTTCTGTACTGATGTGTATCTGGCAACTGAGGACAACATTTTATGCACCTGATAAAGTGGGCTTAAGTCCAAGGGTGGGGAACCTTTTCCTGTAGGCTTCTGAGTGCATTCAGCTGAATGTGCTTGGAATCTCCATTCAGACCTTTCCCAGTAAATGCAGGAAGGTCAGGGCTGAAGCTGGCACATGTGGGGATACTGGGGGGTGGAGCTGGCACATGGGTACTTTGAATGTCCAAATAAGGACTGAAGGTAACAAGAGAGTTAATATTAGGCTACACTTGCATTTTACCTGTACAATTCCTATAGATGAAGCATCAACAGTTGTGGTTTCTGAGAGCTGCTCCAAGTCATCAATTCTAACTGAAAGCACCTGGAAAACAATATTTATATTAAGGAATAACATATTTATAGTAGTAAAAAAAGGTAAAGGTACCCCTGCCCGTACGGGCCAGTCTTGACAGACTCTGGGGTTGTGCGCCCATCTCACTCAAGAGGCCGGGGGCCAGCGCTGTCCGGAGACACTTCCGGGTCATGTGGCCAGCGTGACAAAGCTGCATCTGGCGAGCCAGCGCAGCACACGGAACGCCATTTACCTTCCCGCTAGTAAGTATTACCCTGCAATTGCGTATAAGAACAGTTACGCTTATATGTAACAGGCAGATTGGTTTGTTTTATATTATGTTTTATATCATATATGTATGCATATTTTATTTTACATTTTATACACCCATTCAAATCTGGCTAGTCACTCTATCAGCTCAACTAAGGTTAGCTACCTTTTGGGTCCTTCTGAATGTTTTCCATTCAAACTGGTCATTGTATGAACTACATAAGGAACCCTGAACTTGTGTTCCTCATCCTTCCCCAACCCTTTTTCTACTTACGTTAAGTCTTCTAAATGTCAGCCTCCGGATTGGGACTGGACTGTCTTATTTTTAATCTGTATGCAGTTATTAGCATTTTAAAGGAACATACCAGTGTTAGGGCTACAAGTTCTGTTTTCTGCCCAAAATAATAAGTGGCGTGTGCTGTATTAAGAATTCGCATTCCTAAGATGTGAAAAGCAAGTGTTGGCAGCCGTCACAACAAAGCTGCACAAAAATTAAAAATTCAGAGCAAGGTAACATGCAAAGGATGCGTCTCCCCAGGAAGTCAGCAAAAATCACGAACTCTTCATCTGTCATCAAACTCACCTCTGGGTGTTTCCGCCTCATGTGACGACTCATTGAAGCTCTGGTGGAAACCTTCGTCCCACAGAGCTGACAACTCTGCGCTTCTACCTTATCGTGAGTTAGCTGAATGTGCTTCTGAAGCATGTACTCTGTGACGTACTTTTTATCACACACTGAGCAAGTCCATTGCTTTCCCACTAGTAGTAGCAAGTAAAACAAGAAGTTGAGCATTAATTTTCAGGTAGGGCATCTTAATATTACAACATTTCAACTACAGGTGTTCCATTTTTTAAAGAGCTACATGGTATGGAACCTGGAGGAAGTATTTTATATTTGTATAATTGGGAGACACTTACATACTAATTAGGATGGACTGGAATTTAAAGCAGAGTGATGAATTCCATGGAAATGTGACACCTGGGCGACTGGGGACAACTATCAGGCTGCATTTGCCTTCTGAGATCAGGGGCTGACAGGATCTGATATTACTAACCTTAGCAAACCTGACAGCACTGAACCAATGTGGTTTACTGCAGATGAGGGAACGTGGCTCAGCTCTCCCTCAAAGTCTGAATGCTGTCAAATAGCTGACATGAGAGTTTTTTTAGATTTGCTGTCATACGGATGAAACAAAAAGAAGTCTTGTGGCACCTTCAAGACTAACAGGTCTATTATGGCATAAACTCTCATGGACTAGAGACCACCCCATCAGATGTATCAAGGCTTGTCCCAAGTTGGCAGATCTATGCACACATGGGTTTTGGGGGGCAGGGCAGGGCGGAATAGTAAGCAATGAGATCAGAGGGAACTGAAATGCACCAAACACAGGCTGTTACAATTATGTTCAAAGGAAGCTTCACAGAGAAGCTCCAGTGTGAAGCCACTGAATTACGAGGTATCAGAAAGTTCAATTCTTATAAGGTGAGGCCCGAATCAAGATAACAGGTTTTTAAAAATTCTGCTACAGGTGTAAGTCAAATTACAAATGCCTGAATGTTTTGCATTGCATCATCCACACTGCTTTGTGAATGGTCATTGGAATGATTTTGCACACATTTGTTTAATGGGACAGCTTAGTGTGTTCTTTTTCACTGCACTTCCCTCTGACCTCAGCACCAAACATCTGCTGCACATGTGTATTCATAACTGCCAAGTTAGGATAGTGCTCAATGCACCTGATGAAGTCAACTTTAGTGCACAATAATTAGATAATAGATTTGTGAAAGGAACTAAGCGACTCCAGTGTTTTTGCTGCAACAGACTAATATGGATATGAGACTAATGGATATGTCAGGCAGCTGTTAGTGCTTTAAGGGAAATATATAATTGTAGGTACGTTTTTTATAGTATACTAACCAAACTACCTTAAAATTTTTATTTTTCATTTTTCAGCCTTCTAAAAAAGAGGTTAGATTCAGAGCCATGTATTCTGCATGTCACTGGGGGCACGTTGTAAGTGCAAAATCTAGAGCAGGGTTTCCCAAACTTGGGTCTTCTGCTGTTTCTGGACTACAGCTCCCATCATCCCTAGCTAGCAGGACCAGTGGTGAGGGATGATAGAAACTGTAGTCCCAACACAGCTGGGGACCCAAGTTTGGGAAACGCTGACCTAGAGTCTTAGCATTTATCTTTGCAAAGGTACTTTTAGAACCAGTGGCATAGAGTTCCAGCCAAACATTACCTGTGTGAATGAGCTTATGAGTCTCCATTGTATTCCTCTCGCTAAACGTCTTCCCACAGAGCTCACACATGAAATCTTTGATTCCTGCTAATTAGAAACTAGGTTAAGTACCAAAATGATAACTACCCACAGTTCCTTATGGCAAATGTGAAATTGTGTGCTACAAAAGGAATGGCCAATTAATTGTTCCTTTAGGCCCAAAGTCATGCTGGTGTTTGCTAAGCTAAGCAGTGTAGTAAATGCTAAATGGAGAGCAGATTCCAGGCAGTGCTGGGGGAGGGGGTCAGGACTTATTAACCCTCTGGCATTTATGCAGGGCTCCATCTGGTTCCCCAAACTTCTTAACATTTGCACAGAGGTGAGAACCAAGGCACGGCTGTAGTCATGAAATCAAGGAGCCCTTAAAAGTAGAAATAAGCAAAATGGAATTTATTGACAAAAGACTACATAGTCGCACTATGAGTTTCCCCCCTCTTCATATGTTTCAAAAATGCAGGCATCTTCCTCTAGCTTCCTAGCTATATTAACCATAAATAGCTATGGACAAAATTACCTGGGTATATTTTGTATTGTTGTTTTTTAAAAAGGTCTAATGGTATTAACCTCAGTCAACATCTATATGTGTGCCTGTAATACACGTTTGCACACCCTCCACAGAGACCTGGAAATTTGATAAAGGGTCTAGGGCAAGTAAAACTGCAACCTGACACACTCTTCTTTAGCAGCAAGCAACATCCTTCAAATGCAGCTGTAGCTACTTAGTCCTGGGGACACATGCATAAGACTGATGCTGTAAGAAGTAACTGACATCACTGTACTGTATTACAGAGCAGCAGGTCTGTAGGCCCCATTGACTCTCAGGCAATTTATCTTGCCCTGTGCAAGGGCTGTGGAGTTCCTCCTCTCCGTGGTGCTCACCTGTGTGCCTTTTGTAGTGCTTCAGCATGTTGACTTTCTGTGCAAACTTCCGATGACACTCCATACATTCGTACTCCTTTATCCCTTTGTGAAGCTTCATGTGGTGCCGCAAGGCGTGTTTTGTTTTCATGCCTGTAATGGATAAAGTCAAGGTTTAAACATGGTGGGGAAGCCCTTTCAACACCCTCTGCGTGAGAGGCATGCAAAGGAAAAAACTCTGCATGAGAATGTTCCAAGCCAATGGCCACCTCTAAGGAAACTTGAAGAGACTGTACCAGTTGGCTGAACCATGGTCTATTTCAGAAAACAATTCACCCAAAAGCTTCAAGAGACCCATGAAAAAGGGCAATGAAAGATCTCTGAAAGGCTCTTTATTGGGAATGGTGAGGCTCAGCATGCACGTGCGTGCCAGTTTATTTATTTAAAGAATCCTGTTCATTCAGCTGCTGTCTTTGAAAAGCCTAAGAGGTAATTCACAACGTTTAAGGCAGCTCTTGGAATTCAAGTGAAGCGGAAAGCCACCACAGAATGGCAAGAGGGCAAAAGGCTGTCCTGTTTAATCCCACTGCTGCAAGGCAGGAACGTTTACACACTGAATCGTGCCAACCAGACAACATGTGTTATAGCAGAAAGGGGCTTGCAGAGCAAGCAGCTGTAGAAAACACAAGCATGCAAATACTGGGAAGTTACAGGTGTTTTAAATAAGACGGCATCGATACAGGTGTTTGTTTTAAGTGGGGATTTAAAACCATCCTGCATGTAGGATGGGGTGGGATGCAAATATTTTAAATTATTCACTGATTAATTGAAACACTTAGAAACAAGATCCAACAAAATCAACGGGACTTCCTCTGCAATAAGTCTTAAAAGACACTTAAGCCTCTTATTCACAGCCAATTCTGTCATTACTTTTAAGAACTACATTTGTATCCTACGTTTCCTCTACAAAATTCAGGACAGCTCCCTTCAGTCCACACAGCCACCCTGTAGGGTAGCGTAGGTTAAGAGACAGTGACTTGCCCAGTACGTTTCATAGCTGGGTGGGGATTTGAACTCACACCCAGTACTCCTATAAGGAGTAAATTTCCTGCTGCATCTTAGGTGCAGTTATAACATCCCTGATTTGTGAGTGTCAGGTTTGTATGGAAAAGATCCCAGGTTCTATTCTTTGGCCTTTCCACATACAGCTGGCAATGTCCTCTACCTGAAACACTGGAGAATTGCTGCAAGGCAGTGATTGTAGAAAATACTGGGCTAGTCAGAGCAATGGTCTGGCTCAGTATAGCGTTCACATCCTTAATGAAGCATGTTCACAACCAATGAAGAAAAAGCCAGTACAGTACCCACAGTCCTGCAGCGCCACATCAGCCGGGCACGCATATGGAAGACTCAGTAATGAGATGTGCTTTGCGACAGAGCAACTTCTCATGAAGAATTAAACAAACATTAAGCACCCCAGATTCCTGATCAGTACAGTATAAACGTAAAAAGAATGATTCCAGTCATTTGTAAGGAATCACTCTGATTATCAAGGGAGATTCATATTCTGAAATAACCATTTTTTTAAACACATACCGTTTACTTAGGGATATAAAAGGGACATTTCATACCTTTGCCACATTCTGCGCACAGATATTCTCGAATATTATCATGGACTCTCATGTGCTCTTTCAGCATGTCCTTCCTTGCAAATGACTTACCGCACTGTTCACAGGCATGATTTTTCACACCTTAAAAATAAAACAAAACAAATTGTTATTTGAAGGGGACTGGGGTGGGGTGGGGAACGTTAGGTTTTGCGTGCAGGTAAAAATGAAGTCAACCCTTTCGGCAGTCGTCCCTCCCACTCTCAAAATAAAAGGGTTTTACGAACTGATGTGGAACGAGATAGAAACAGAGAAAAGATACATGGAAAGCTGTATAGGAACCTCTAAAAAGAGTTGTGAATGCAAATCAAAGAGGCAACAAGGAAGCAGAAGGAGAGGGGGCAAGAGACAGATGTGGGGGGGAGCTATGATCAGAATGACTGAGGCAAATTACAAAATTAGAGATGCACTGAATTGCACTGAGTCTTGAGGCTACAGAACTGAATGAGAAATATGTCCTCTCCTAACCAGAAAGAACATCCCATTTGACTTGTCTACCCACAAGGCAGAGCTGTGTGTTTCAATGATAAGCACTTGCAGGCTCATCACTCCTCCTTGCCAGGTGGACAGCAAGTGCACAGAGTCAAAACAGAGAAGCCAGGGGAATATGAGAAGAGGCACCCAAAGCACAATGGACTGTACAATGCTCAGCAAATTGCATTGGTTCTATAGACTTCATGACCTGCAGCTAATATAATGACGGACACTTTCTGTATGCTGATGAATCATCCCCCCCCCCCATCTCCCCACCCTCAAAAGAAAAAAGCTATTTTGGGGGCAATTTTTAGTGCAGAGTTTTCTCAGCACATAATTAACCCATCACAATCTATGTTCCCGACAAATAGGATTCAATTATGAAATTTAAAAAACAGCACAAGAAAATATTTGTTATTAAAAGAACAGTAATAAAATGAGTCTACCTGTATGAATAAGTTTATGCCGTTCTAAATTCCCTATGCTGTTAAAAATCCTTCCACAGATTTCACATGGATGGATATATCTAAAATAGGAAATAAAAATCAGCTAGAGACATCCTTTTTTCTAATTAATTGAAAATCTATGATCTCAAAGGTGTACTTTTATTTGAAGAACAAAATTATTTGAAACAGTTCATTAATAGAGTAACACTACACTTTTGAGGGATGTAGAAAACCAAGCTATATTTGTCTCTCTAGCTAGACAATAGTCCCTGCATTAGCTCATAGGTTCAGGAATACTGATTTTAAAATTTCTGTGCATTACAAGTGAACACTTGTAATGTGTTACAAGTGCTTAGGATTTTTAATGTTATGCATGGCTTTACAGTTTTTAAAAAATCTTTTCTTGTAAGTATATAAAAATACTGTATTGACTTATCCATCTAGAAATATTTAAACAGCATTATACCTTCTTTTCTTTTTTAAACTACCGTGGCTTGATTTGGACATCATGCTATGGTTTCGTGTTAGAAAGGCAGTCAGCCTTGGGCTTGCATGCTCTCTCACTACTGTGAATCAGCAAGAAGGAGATCAGCAGCTTCCATTTAAGACTAACCACACTATAGCATTATATCCCAACACTAAATTGTATTAAGAAGTCAGCTTCTTAAATTGTGACTTGAAGTTGGCTTGTTACAGCAAACCATAGTTAAGAATAGCAACAGTTGATCTGGGTTTGGCCAGTTTGCTATGTCATCCAATCCAAAACATAAATGAAAGCTTTTACATTATTCCTTTCTATGTCTCATCTTAATGCTAAACTTTGATTTAGTGCTAAGTCCATGCAATGCCCACTGTCTTAGCAGTTTCTTGAGCTGGGCATTTTCTTTGCAGCTTCTCGCTGTATAGGATATAAACCGGGGCAAATCCAAAGTATGGTCAAGTTGACATATGTGCCCTGGAAACACTATCTCTCATCTCCCACCCCTTGCCACACACACAGACCTTGTCTGAAGCAGAACATTGTGCTTCCACACTCGTAATATTCTTTCACTAATTACATTCAAGTACCTCCCATCTTCTTTTGCTGCCATGGTCATTATTAACCTGGGACTGCATCACACTTCAAAACTGCACCCTCTCCACAGGGTAGAGAAGGGGAAACAGGAGCACATGTGCAAAACTATTCAGTTACTTTTGCAAGGTAAACACACTTTAAGTAGGCCACTGTCACAGCCCATCATTTCCCTCGGGCCTGTCTCTGACTGATCTTCCTTGCTAAGGCTCCACAACCATTGCTAAGAAATCATTCTCTGCTTGTGGTCCTGCCTCTAATTCATGTGTAGGTTCCACTGAAGTCAATGTATTTTTCCCATGCCCATCTGGCAAGACTGAATCCTTGATTTAGTTTTGTCAGACTTATCTCCTTACTTCTGCACATTGGGGTCTGGCAGGTTCTCCCGATGAATGACCATGTGCGCATGGTAAGTTGCCTTCAAGGCAAAGCGTCTGTTGCAGATGCTACAGCCATAGCCTTTCTCCTTGTGAACTTCCATAATGTGTTTCAGGTACTCTTTTCCTCGGCCAAACGTCAACTGAAGAATGAAAGAACAGTGAATGCACCACACTGGGGAGAGGTGGACAGTCTTTGGAAATAGTAACCACAAGCTAATGCAGCATTGAAATAAACGACAAGGCTGGCTAATAATCAGACACAGTATCTGTGTTGATTTCTGCATGTGGCACTGAAGACTATACCACTGTTTGGTGCGGTTTATATGATGGCTCAGGATCTTTGGTTTCTAAGGAAGCAAAAGCTGTTTTCAGTCCAATTTCTGTAAGGGAAGGCACTATTGCTAGTTTGGATGGGATTAATAGGTCATGCAGGAGATAGCTAAAGTCTGCACCTGGGAGGTAGGGAAGCTATAAAGGGGCAAAGATTGCAAATCCAAAGACACTGAAGAAAAGGTGTGGAGTAGGCAATGGAATAAGATTTTATTTAGCCAGCCAATTTGTTAGCTATGGACTTCTCGAATTATCAACAAAGGGTATGTAAAGGAAATTGGATGCTTGTTTCAGCAAAATTTCACACAAACCTCTGTGGAAGAGGTGAGCTGGAAACCAGACTAATATTATTAACAATTTCACCTTTCTTCCACCATTAACCAGACAGCTCCTGTTTATACAAGACAGGCATGAAGTGGCTGTGGCCTATCTCACATTTTACATGTAAACAGACAGGACTCCTTAACATAGGAATGAAGAAAGATGGAGCGGTGTGTGTGTGTGTTGTTGTTTTTTTTTTTTAAGGAAATCATGATATCCTTACAGTGATGAAAACCTACTTACTTTTTTCTTTTTAAAGTAAAGTGCTTAACTAACATTGCCTGAAATTAAATGTATTTGAATAACAGATACTGTGTGAATCTGAGAATAATGTCTCTCTTCTGCCAATACTTGTGGGTTAAAGCTATTGATTAGCTGTCTCTCAATCGGCCTCCACACACAGCTGCTCCTGTGATTTCTTACAGGAAGGCTGTTAATACCCAAATGGAGCTTTCCAGTTTGCAACATCTACCTTGATTATTTCAGCAGAGGCAGCACATGTTCAAGTGTATGTTCAGCTCTCCTGCTGCTGCTGAAATGAATGCTACTGACTGCATGTACAAGAGCTCCATATACACAAACACACCAGAAGAGACACAGATTTCTGGGTCAGGGAACGTACCTGAACACCTTTTCACTATTTTCGACATTTCTTTTAGCAACCCAACTCTCCCACCCCATTCCCACCGCAAAATGTTTGAAAGGAGTAAAACTACCTGGCACCTTTTGCAGCTATACTTGTGAGGCTCGGAATCCACACTTCCGTCTGAGTTTTCATCGTTCTCCTCAGAAGATATTCCGATTTTGCCAATGAACTCTTCTCTCTGGTGGTCATCCATGATTGCTATGTCCTATACAGAGTGGAAGTGCAAACTCAAAATGTTGTCTGACCAAAAAAACTAAGCAGACACAGCCATTGTGTCTCTATTAAGTCCTCCAAAACAAGGAAAAACAATAGCCTCACTTGCTTCTCAGCTGAATTTACATTAATAACAACCAGAACTATCCGAATTACGGCTTGTTGTTCTGTTGCCTGTTTTCAGATGACTGAGCTTTGTTCAAAATCACGAAATAGTGAAATATATCACCACCTTGCTTACACCTTACTGCCTGTTAAGTGTCAAAAACCAAACCTTTAAAAAACCAAATCTGCTAAGGTATGACATTCGCTGAATCTTCTGCACGCTTTCCCCTCAATGATGCTCCCTCTTTCAAGAACAGATACTAATTATTCTTCATGCCTTAGTCGTATTGAATTGACAGAGGATAGAAAAAAATGGCCCCTTCTCCCCGGTCTGCTACTGAGCTCCTTTCCGATTCTAAACGTTATTGCATACTTGTAGCAATATCTTTAAATGGGAATATTACTGCTTAATATATTATATGGCTCATAATTCAGTCTTAAGGAAAGCTGAAGCAACCAACGCCACATGGCTGGTCTCATGATTTCCAAATTCAGCCTTTATCGCTTGCTAAACCACTTTTCCTCCGGTTTCCAGTGGTTTCCCAGTTCTCCTTGGTAGCTTCTTCGTAACCCTACTCAGCTCCAGTTCTGAATCAAATCATACTGAGCGCTGTCAAGGTTGTTAAACATTGTACCTTAAAATGAACATGAATATGATCTCTGAGCACATCTACTCTGAAGAATTTGCGGCCACAAATCTCACAGGTGTATTTCTTATCTCCATGGGTCAGGAGGTGCTTGTTCATATTGCTCCTACATGAAAATATCTAAAGGGGAAGAAAGATGTTAGCAGGTGAATTCTGTTTTCCTGTCACGTGTGAAAGATCTAAAATACCCTTGGCTCATACTTTGAACTAAAGTTAGGTGACATTACTCAAGATTAGAACTTATTTCCCTGACTAAACCAGCTCAAGAACTGCCCAACAATTAAACTTTGAATTCTAATACAGTACTACCCACCAAGTTTTCCAGTTGATCTCTATAACTTCATTTTCCAAATCCTCATATTCAAAGTTTAAGATTTTATTAAATCTGTTTTCCTATTTTTTGTCATTTTCACACCACTTTTAATGTGCATTGCACTGTACAGCATTTTATTATGATTGTTTTCATAACAACCTTACGATGACCATTAATTTCCCTTTTAATATTATGAAGCAATGCAAAACAGGGTTGGGGCGAGGACATGGCAGTCTTACACTAAGACAATTCTAGCAGAGTAATCCTATGAATATTTATGTGAGAATAAGCCACATAGAATTAATTAGGACTTACACCCAAATAAACGTGTACAGGATTGCACTGCACATATCTCAACTCTGGGTCCAACACTTTTTTCACTGGCATAGGAAGGAGGGTCACTTCTGTCCCATAGTAATGACATCCAACTTAACAACAAAGCTCTTAATAGCCAGCAGTTGACCAAATAAGGTCATAATACCAATGAATGGATGGCTGAACAAGCCACAGGTTAGAACCCAAAGCACTGCATATCTAGTTCTGCATGCCCAAGGGGACTATGGGCTGGAGCTTCTTAAATAGCAACACACCATCATTCCACATGCTGGGGGGCGGGGAGCTCAACCTGTGGGACTTAAAGAGACAGTATCTCATGATACTTTGACCATGGCTGTCAGAAGACCACTGGGACCATGCTCATGTGGAAGCTTCTCCTGCTTTGCTTCTCTCTCAACTATCACCCATCAAAAAGCATCCAAGAAAAAGGAAAGAAGGTCACCAAGTTGCTTGTGCAACATTACAGTGGTACCTCGGGTTACGAACTTAATTTGTTCCGGAAGTCCGTTCTTAACCTGAAGCGTTCTTAACCCAAGGCACGCATTCCCTACATAGGCCTCCTGCAGCCCCGGTAGCAGATTACGTTTGTATCCTGGGGCAAAGTTCGCAACCCGGGACACTTGTGGAGTTCGCAACCCGAAGCATGCGTAAGCAGGGCTGTTCGTAACCCAAGGTACCACTGTAATCTGTGTGGCCTTTGCCGTCTCTGCTAACCTCATGTCAGTTACACAGACTGGAAAAGTTTGCCATAGTTGTATGGACTTTGGGAACTCATCCGGAACACGTTCTGAATTGTTGTGTGTTAAAAGCACGACAAAATAAATAAATAAATGTATGTGAGCATGCCTGTGGTTTGAAACAAAAGTTCCACGAATGTAAGTCAATGGAAAATCCTACCTTTCCACAAACAGGGCACCCAGAAGGTTCTTTCTTGTAGCGAACCATGTTCTCTGTGCTGTGCTCAAAGTCCTCTCTTTTCACACGCCTCACTCCTTAAGATAACAGTTCCCACCAAAAAAAGAACAAACAAAGAATAAACCATGCTTCCTACTTCTATGAATAATGCACACCATAATCAATACAGCGATGCATGGAAATGACATCCTGTCCGTAAGAAGTGCAGCTTAATTTTAGGTTTGCACATAAACATGGATATTGGGCTGATTTGTGTCTCATGCATGCCATCTGTTTTATTTATTTGTTGCATCTGTATCCCATTTTTTTCCTTCAAGGAGATCAAAGAGGCGAAAACAATCCTACCTTCTTCTATGTTTTTTAGCAGTTCCTGGCTTTTTTTAAATCTGCAAGCTCCCTTGAGTCCATTCAGGGAAAGAGGCAGAGTATAAATAAATAAGCAAATAAGACCTCTGCTGTTTTATTCTCACAACAATCCTGATAGGCAGGTTAGGCTAAGAAAGGGACTGGCCCAAGGTTAAGTAGTGAGTATATTGGTTGACTGGGAATCTGAACCTGGGTTTCCTGGTCGTAGTCCAACACTATAACCCCGTATTTCCACTGCAAGCACAATGGTTCAGCTATTGTGGTTCAGATATCTAGATGCAACTAAAGGACATACCAGAGTTTTTCATGTAAAAAGGGGGCCATCGTAAATAGCCCTTAAATCACATCCTGAATAATGAACAATTTAGATCACACCTGTCAGACAACTAGCTACACTTGGATGGTTCAAAGCCTTCTCACCCTCAATTCCAGTGATGCATAATCACGAATGAAGAAAAGAACCAGCCTTAGTGTGCCATCCATCAAATTTTTAAATGATTACCATAGGCGAAAGGGGAAAATTATTAAAGGTCCAGGAAGAAGATCCATCACAAATGTACTTACCTTCCAGGTGCCTCCTCTGGTGATCTAACATGACATCCTTCCGGTAGAACAACTTGTTGCAGATCTCACAAGCAAATTTCTTGTCCCCGTGTTTCTTTTTGTGTTTTGAGAGGTTGCTGTTTGTGGAAAAGAACCTGAAGCACATCTCACACTGAAAGGTCTTGTCGTCTGCATGAAAAAGGGGAAGAAGGGCAGATTTCATAAAAGCGGTTTTTAAAAACCATTTCGTTGTTTCTAAGAATAAGCCGTGGAATCCAGCTGCACAGCTCAAGCAGGGGCCATCTCTGAAAACCAACAAGCAGCTTCCTCTCGTCTAATCCTGCACTGCCCATTTTAAATGCCCTTGTCTCCAAAAGTAGGGCATTGCTGTGAGAGTGTCTGCTGTGGCTTGTGTCGATGCCACCAGCAATAGCTTTCTGAGTGAAGTGAGTGTGGGAGATGGTATCTGGCATGCCAGTTGCGACACCACTTGGATATTACCAAATAATTGATGCTTATCAATGTAGATGGTTTTGTGCTGAGCCACCTTGGTGGGCCAGTGTGGTGGATCAGCATAGTGATTCCCTACAATAATTTGGATACTGTACTGATACAGCACTCCATCCTGCACACGCATTTGATGGTGATTATGGGAAGCGCTGCAGTTCAGTGGTAGAACATCTGTCTTATACGCAGAAGAATCCAGTCCTCAACTTCTCTCGTTATGCTGATTTTATCTGCATGTTATTGATAGTTTTTAAATGTTATTTTATGCATACCAGGTATTTTAAAAGCAGTTTATAGTTTTGTCTGCATAAGCAATAGAAACGGAATGTCCAGATGACTTCTACTGCTCCCTCCTTACTAGATAAATACAATTCCAGACCATTTCATGTGACTTAGGTAATGTGGTTTGATTATCATACCTGTTCTGCAGTTGTGGAATTCTAACGCACTCTCTATCCGAAAAGCTTTTTCACATGTAGCACACTTGTACCTGTATTCATTGTCAACCTGGGGATTAAAAAGTGGAAAACGGAAAAGGAATCACAATAAATATGTCCAAACATATGAAGTTCATACTTTTCAAAAAACTTTTTCTTTGATTTGTTTCCCCAATGGAGCTGTCACCCCTCCCACAAAAAACCCCCCAGAAAATTTAAACACTGATAAATTATAGGAGAGGTTTCTATGGTAATTTCTGAGGCTCTTAAGCTTTTGCACAAGTAAAGGCACCAGATTTTTCTACAAACAAAATAACTAGAGGTAGGAGAAGGCCCATTCTGAGATCTGCAGACCTTGCCTGCCTACCATGGTGTGTAACCCACTTTCATCCCACAATGGCTTGCTGATGGAGACCCATACAAACCTCATTCCTACTGTGCTTGTATGAAACATGTTGCTTCAAACTCTCTTTTCGACTGAAAAGCTTGGCACATTCTTCACACTTAAACAATTTGTCACCTAAGGGATTAATCACAACAAGACGGAGTTCAGTCACCTGCTTATCCAACTAGAAAAATTCAGGAATAACTAGCAGTACTAAAATAAAATGTATCAAATATTCAGTTAACTTGGGACCAAATAGCTATCACGCAGTCCCAAATTTGCATCTGGGCTGCTCCCAGTAGGAAAAATGATAGTGTTTAGTACTATTTCATGCTTAATAGAGAAGAAAAGTGCTAGATCACTTATATCACTGAAGTGTAAAAAGAACAACCACACCTGGAAAAGACAAATGGAACATTTAGCACAATATTCTATGCAGTTAGGGCTCCAGGGACAATTAATATGCTATAGGAACCAATGATTGAATACAAAATGCATGCACATCATACTGTATATGGTTTTTAAAAGCCTAATGTATTCCTGAAAATATACATATGGGCCTGTTCTTTCTCTGGGCACTACTCATGGGCATTCTGCCTATGAATTGGTTCCCTCATACAAATGTAACTTATGAAGCAACTTCAGACATTATGGAAAGATTTGGCAGCAAAGGGGCTTAGCAAAGAACTTGCTACAGGAGCAGAGAGAGGACGTGATACCATACGTTCCAAAACTTTTAGGTGGCGGTCAACTAAGTTCTACTCAGACGAGACCCATGGAAATTAGTGAACACAACTAAATTAGGTCCTGATGTGATAATTCTAATAATTCTGATGTGTCTACTCTGAGTAAACCTTCATCAAATACCACCTGTTCATATGCACATTTAATTTAATAAATGATACTTTAAATATAACTACATTTTGGGTCAGGCAACTCTTTTTCAAAGGAACTGGGAAAAATATAGACTACTTCAGAATTATGCATTTTAAAGAAAAATGTATTGCCCCAAAAAGAAAAAGACAGGAATTTCACGAATACAGAGGCTGCAATCATTAAAATACTCAGTGTGCTCACTGGGGCTTACTTCTGAGCAGACATGTACAGGATTGTAGGCTGGATGTTAAAAATGTAATATAAGGCACTTCTATTTATGTGTTCATTATTACATTTATGTCCCATTTTTCTCTCCAAGGAGCTCAAAATGTTGTACATGGTTTTCCTCCCTATTTTATCCTCACAACCCTGTAGGATAAGCTAAGCTGAAAGTTAATGACTGGCCCAATATCACCCAGTGAGCTTCACAGCTGAGTGGGAATTTGAATACCGATCTCCCACATCCTAGAGTCCAACACTATAACCACATTATACTGGTTCATTTTTACATGTCCCCTTATGGGGGGGGGGGGACCAAACATTTATATATATCAAGGATGTGGAATGCATTGCATCAGTTGTTATCACAGCTGCTTGGTCAAGCATCACTTCATACTAACTGAAGTTATTTGTCAATTTCCACCCATGTTTCTAATTTGACACAGTAGCCCATGGATGGGGAGCAGCCCTGCTGGCTTAAAACTAGCCGTGGGTGAATGGCACAGCATTATAATGGCACATCTGGAGGATGAACCACCACCAAAATTGCAACATGGGTGAAGCAGCTGAGTCATCAGTTATGTTTAGTGCACTACTGAACATGACTTGCACCTATCTTCTGTTGCAGTATCTCAAATCACTCCATCAATGCTAAACTGAAGTTTAAACACTGGATCGCTGAAAAAGAAGTGTTTCCTTGAAGAAAGACACATCAAACGAATACCATTACACTTTTTGTGTAATATTAACTGCCCTTAGTCATCTTTTCTGATCCATCCTTTCTGGCTTACATGTTTCAAGGGACGGGAGATTCCCCTTGACTTTGGAAAACTATCTCACTAAACTGCTACCCTAATGGGTGAAAATATGCAGCCCTTCTTCTTTGGTACTGCTTCAACGTCCCATCATATAAAACTTCTTTTAATTTTGTTTTTCTGCTAGTTTGAAGAGCTCTCTTCCAATGAGTTGTGGGAGCTCTGAAAACAAAACCAGGTGATCCCACCTGAACCCACCGTGAGAGCGGATGTGCCTGCTGAGATTGCTGCTGTTCTGGAACATCTTGCTGCAGATGTTACACTGATAGACGCGCTTGTGTTCCCCAAGTTGCTTGATCATCTTGCGCCGCATCCCATGTCGGCTGGACAGGAGCAAGCTCCTCTTGAGGGACATGGAGCTTTGATGGTGAGAAAACCTGCCCGATTGGAAAGAAAGAGGCAGGTAACAACGAAGCAGTTCACTGTGCTGCACAAACACCATCTCAGGGTCCTGTTACTATTTATCGTATCTCTTCTCGTACAGTCAGCATACTGTAGGATTTGTTTATTAGCAACCCTTTGGAACAGGACAGGGTGCTGGCATAGTCCTCTCACTGGCCAGCACTTCAATTATGTTGGTTGGACGCATCCTATAGCAGGAGCTCCCTACACGTGAAGCTCCTCTCTGCTGTGTTAGCTTTCCATGGGGGCTCTTTCAAAGAGATGATCTGCCATACACACCCTAGAAGCAATATTGTCTCAGGACTGAAATACCTCAAGGTCCACCTCTCCCTCATATGAACTACCACTATGTACACTTGCTCAAGGGAATTATCTAAAATAAAACCAATTACCGTATTTTTCCGTGTATAAGACGTCCCCTATTTGGGGGGACTCAAAATTAAGAAAATGGGGGGAGATTGCCCCATGTATAAGACTACCCCCCCCCCCCGAATTGTATTTTTATCTTTTCCTTCAATTAAGCAGAGTTTCGGTTTGCTTATGTTATTGCAAATGATCACTTTTTAAAATATGAAACACTTAATGTTTCATTATGTCCAAGATAATAAAGCTTTTCCGGTGGGATCAGAATTGCTGAGAGTGGAAGGTCATGTATGGTTAGGATTCCTATTTTGTTCTGTAACTCCATATACCTTCTCAAAATCTACTCCAAAAGGTTGTGGAACCCTTAGAACAGTATGGGAGGGAAGGGATGGCTAGAGAGAAGATAGAGAAAATCACCAAACCCTCTTCTAGCTGGAATTCCTGCTGAATTTGAGTCACATCTACAAATAGAAGGAGCCTTTCCATTCATGGAAGAGCAAGATTAGATTCAAATGGAAAAGTAAAACTAGATTCAACACTGCATTGTTTCCCCCCTCAACCTCCGAATCTTTCATACCTCTTTCATATTAAAATAATGAACATGCACTGGTCCTTTATAATGAGGAAACAGAATATTTTAGCATTTGCCTTTTCTGGAGGGACTTACTTCGCTATAGAATTCCTACTGTTTGCAGTACTGGGTATCTTCGCTAACACCACCTCCATAAACCTTGCTTCTTCTGTAGGAGGAAGAGCTCCGTCATCAGGTGGAATCTCTGTTATAATTTCAGCAACATGTTCCTCTGTCAAATGAATTCATTGTTATCAAGAAAGGCCACTCAGTTATGAACCCTAAATATACAGCCATACAAGATACTGAGCTTAATGCCAAAGACAATGACTATGTTAAGCCAAAGACAATGACTAGGGCAACAGTTCGGCCACATCTGGAAAGCCAAAAGTTTCCCACACCTGCCTCAGTGAGGCAGAGTTAGACAGAGAAGGTAATACCAGACTAGATGGCTCAGTACAAGGCACTTCAATATGCTCACGTGCTGTGATACACCACTTCTTAATAAATTTAGTTCCCCAATGCAAATATGTCATAAAATGGAAAATTCAGCTTCTTCATGCCCTCTGCCCGTAAAACAAAGCAGTTGGTCATGCAAAGTAATTCACTTAGGGCAGTGTTGGCCAAACTTGGCCCTCCAGCTGCTTTTGGACTACAACTCCCATCATCCCTAGCTAACAGGACCAGTGGCCAGGGATGATGGGAACTGTAGTCCCCAAACAGCTGGAGGGCAAAGTTTGGCCATCAGTGGCTTAGGGTATCAGTGGCCCATTGGCCTAATTAGACCCACCTGTAAGGCTATTTTGGCCACATCATGCCCACACATATCATAGATGATGTCAGGTGTAGGACAGGTAAAAACTTGCCTCAGCTGCAAGGGTATTTGCAGATGCCACCAATCAGCCTATAAAGCCCCATATGAATTGCTTGGGGGGGGGGGTGTAGCACTTTGAAGGGCGTCCTGCAGGCAAAAAGCTCACCAGATGCTACTGTGACTGGATTCACATGGCAGGTGGGCAGCTAGGTCTACCTGTCAAGCTTGGCCTGAGGGAGGGGGGGCGAACATGACCATCTGGCCCACTGGGTGAAAAGTTTTCCCCACCCCTGATTTAGGGTATGAAATGAAGTATCAATGATAGCTACTTCTAGTAGTTTCTGGGCTCACCAGAAGACTCTTTATTGTCCACAATCACAATGGGAGTTTCTGGTCTTGCCACTTTGGGCTTCCTGCCCCTTCGTGGTTTTCTTTTCCCTTCCACTGCGGTGTTGGCACTTTCACGGGCTACAGGCGGGTCTGCAGTGGGCGCCTCCATAACCTTTTCAGCAACTGCATCTTTTTGGTTGCTCTGTGGAGCTCCTTTGGCTTGCTCCAAGTGACTCCGGCGATGCTCTGCAAGGGAAGAGCGACGAGACAACAATATTCCAAACACAACCTCTGTACAAAGTTGTAACAAAACTGGTGACTTTTGACCCTTTTTGAGGAGAGCAGACCCTCATGCCATAGTACAAACCTTCATTTCGATAGTGCTTTCAACTGGGAGGATTATCACCATTCAAGGTCAAATTCCTGCCAGTCAAAGCACATGATGAGGGGCTGGAGCAGGTCTGCTAAAGGTGTGACCTGAGGAGAGCCCCAGGGGCCAGGCAGAGAGCTCTGGAGGGCCACATGTGGTCCCTGGGCCTGAGGTTCCCCACCCCTGTCTAAAGAGGCAAAGAAATGAACTTATCAAATGCTCTCTTTAGAAAACACAAGCCAAACCACTGTAGCTGTAAGCACATTCAACCTTTAAAAATTACACCTGTGGAGTTGTGGATCTTAACAGTGCCTCCCTTTTGCTCATCAGCAGCTGGGATTCTTGGAAAGCTTTCAAAAACACTGGCACATGGATGGGGAAATGGAGCCAGACAACATATAGAGGACCACGGGTTTCCCACCTCTGCTCTAAAATGGCAACTGGCTGGACTCTGCTTCAGCGGCTCACTACTTTCTAGCGAGCTCACTATATCACAACAAACAAAAATTAGGGGCTTGGTATCTTAAACAAACTGAGCGGCAAACTGTAGACTAGGGATGGGAAGCCTGTGGTCCTCTGGATGTTGTTAGTAACCCTATCTTCCATGAGCCCCAAGCAGCATGGCCAGTCATCAGGGGTGATGGGAAATGTGATGCAGTAACATTGGGAAGGCCACAGCCCCCATCTCACCCAACCCCAGTCTAGACATTCAAAATATCAGGTTTAAACCTTTCCTTCAATACCCATCAGAGATCAGTTCCACCTCAAACCCTATCATACGCCATCAGATTTTTCTCTAATACTGAGCTTTCCCAACTGTGTGTCACGACACATTAGTGTGTTGGCTTCAGTGTGTACGTGTGTTGTGTGAATTCTCCCCACACTCCTCCCGGGGCTGGAAAGGGGTTAGTTTAACATTCAGTTTGCTAGCAAAACTGAATTACTGTGTCACAAAATGATGCATGTCTAAAAAGCGTGTCAGCAACATGAAAAGTTTGGAAAGCTCAGCTCTAACAGGTGATTTGGCTCTATAGTGTTCGCACAACAAGAACCGAAGAGTTTCCATACCTGAAAGTTTAGAACGGGGGAATTTTAATTTTTTGAGAGAATAAGTGCCACTGGAACAGGGAGGCTTCGAAGTAATTTTGTTTTCTTCTTGGTCACATTCCATCACTACTAAACAAACATCTGTCAGAGAAATAATGTTTGCATTAGTTTATTTTCCTACTAACCACATTGCTGTTACAATGCCTGGTGTGCCTCTGCTGAAACTTAGATCCTTGGAAGCTGTTTTATATTTAAAAGTAGAACATATCAATAGGAGGAAGCATTCCATTACGTGTAACAAATAATACGAATCAGGACATAGATTCTATCAATTTCTTTTCATGTGAGGGAGATGTTTGAATGAAATAAGCCCCACAGAGAAAGTGGGAACATTTTTTTGAGATAGTTAAAAAAACTACCCTCCACCCATCCACGAAGCAACCCAACGTACCATTGGCAATGCTAGAAACTTGCTTTAGAACGGGCTTTTCCATTTTTTTGGCGTAGAAAGCGGCGTACCACACTCGTAACTCCGTGCCTGGTGGGATGTCCCGGGATGTAGTGAAGTAAATGTCATTATCATGCTGGAAGGCAGACAGGTTCTGGTGTTCGTATTGGTTGGCTGGCCTCACCATCATCATCCAGTTGCAATCATCTTCATTAGATGTATCAAAATACACTAGAGGTCCATCCTTCTGAAAAACCTAATAGACACCCGTGCAAAGAGGGAATGCAAACTTTGCAGTGATGATCAACTAATAAATAAATAGCCGTAGACAAGGGTGCATTTTTGTTACCATAGTATGACCTGCCCATGTGGTCCCTGCATCTAGACATTACTGTAATGGCATGAGAGGAAGAATCTGGCTTCCATGCTACTGTGGTAAGTGGTAATGTAATAATATGAACTGGTCTGACTTTTATTTCATACCCCTGACTTCACAGATACAGGCAAGGTGAACGCAAACCTTCCCCATCAATGTGTGGGGCGCATAAAGTCGCGGCTGCAAAGGAACAATCAGGAGTCTTACAGTGCACTCCCAAGTGTTCCTATGCCACCTGGGCTAGTATTTTGAGCCTTTCAAATGTGGTACAAAAAGCAAGCCCTGCTAGGATCAGGTCCGCTCCATATTTCTTACTCCTTCTTCCCCCATATGAGGACTGCCAACACCAGCACATCTTGCTTGCCTGACTGCACATGTTGAAAGTTAACAGACGGAACTAAAACCAGAAGATTTCTGCAGGCCATACAAACAAAAACACTATAGCATTAGCTATTGGTACTGAAAAGGCTACTCTGTGTGTGTGAGAGAGAGAGAGGGAGGGGGGCAGGGAATGATTAATGAATGAATTGGCTAACTAAAAAAAGAACCAAATGAAGCAAATACACGTTCAGAGAATGGTAGAGCCTGCTTGCTCCATTTCTTAGGACCTTCACATTATCACCAACCCAAACAGTGTCATTGTACCTTTAATGGAAATGCTGGCTCCTTTTCCAGTTTGGTAACTCTCTTTGATTCAAAGGGGCCAAACTGGGTACGCTTCACCAGCTGTGTCACTGCAAAAATGCCTTCAATCCCATCTTCAACTTGCCTGATCTCCAGGTTGGAAGGAAGGGATGATCTAAGAAATGAATATTTTGACACATAAATGAGATGACTCTACAAAAGATCTTCCAGCATCCACAGAAGAAAAAATTCAGCCCTGGAATCCACAGGGAAGAGCTGAGGCCTCATCCAGACTTCCATCTGTGCCATTTTTTTAGGCACAGACCTGGGCTTTAACCCTCTGTGTTCAAGTGGTCTTTTTGTTGTTGTTATGACACTTTCTGTGGGGAAACCCACATTTTACCATTAAATTGGAACAAATGGCAATTTACATAGATTGCCATTTGCTCCAATTCAGCAGTAAAATGCAGTTTCCCCACAGAAAGCACCAGGAGGGAGGGGAAAACCCCACTCAGACATGGAGCTTTAAAGCACGGATCTTTGCCTGGAAATTGTGGTGTGAAAGAAAATCTGGATGGGCCCCGAGTCCTCTCTCCTCAGTGACAAAATTATCAATTGCAAGGGATAAATTTTCTATATAAACCTTCTACATTGACAGAGTAATTGAAATAAAGAAAAATGACACAACCTTCCACAACGTTATATAGTATGAGGATCAGTAATTGCCTATGAATGGGTTCAACAGCTCTCTAATAAGTGGTAATCAGCAATTCCTCAGGACCATTTCAAAAATTATTTTTTCTATAAAAACATAGGTAGCGACCTTATGAACATTTGTCCATTATGACAAATGTTGCCTTCTCTGATCGGCAGGCTATTCAGGCAGAGGCCTATCCCATCAACTGCTACTTGTTCCTTTTAATGGAAAATGCCAGGAACTGAACCTGGGACCTTCTGCATTCAATGCATGTGCTTGATCACAGAGTCCCTCCTCAGCAAGCACTTCCATATGGGAAAGGATACGAAAACCCTGTGCAGATCTACACCCACTTTCACCTACACTGAAGTTATTTCCATGTAGGAAATCTAAACTTGAAGTGACCCTGGGTCTCAGGTTTTATGGTATAAAATGCATACCATGCTACACTGAGGCATGCTATAAACAGCATTAGTAATACTAATAATTAAGAGAAGTGCAACTGAAGATGCTTAGGCTACCTAAGAAGATCTTCACCTCAAGTTGCTGTTTTTATTGACAGTTTATTAACATCACCAATGACTGAGGAGAAAACTGATCTGGTATCCAGGTATTGCGTCCTTTGCCTACGAAAGGCATTTTCTCTGTTTCTCATGCTTCCAAACAAGATTAGTCCACTTAGAAGAAAGGGTTGTATCCAACTGAACTCTCTGCACTCAGGCGATGACTTCAATGGAATTTCCCTTCCCTCTCTCCTTCCCCAGCACCCTCCCCCGAGCACCCCCAAATCTGCTCTGGAGGGTTGAAGGAATCCCCAGAGCAGATTTGCAGGGTAGTCGTTCTGCTTGCACAATGACTTAGGTACAACTAAACTGAGTCGTCTGTAAATTCCATTTTTGTGTCGTTCACATTGTACAATCCACATGCTCCACCGACACAGATGTGATTAGCCTTGCTTTTCTCCCTCACTACGATAAATGCCAGGAAGCTGTCATCTACATATAAGAAAAGGCAAAGGTTAAAAAGGATTATCTAGCCATAATACTCTGCCCTGGCTGGCAGGACCAATTGGCTCCCCATCTTCTCATGCTGCTGAAAACACTCCAGAATGAGATCTTGCAGCTTAGAATTGTTTGGGAGACATTTAAAGTTACATGCATGTGAGTTCTCCAAGACTGGGAGCATTCCTAGCTCAAAATGTGACACTAGAAGCAAAATAAGTGAGAAGAGAAGACTCCCTTTTGCATTGGCAATCTGGCTTCATTTACTTTAAAATTAAGCAAGCCAACAAGGCAAGAGTTGGCTTACCTTGCCCGACTTAGCACAAAAGAGTCTTTGACCATCACCACTGGGCCCAGTTCTGGACATTCGGAATCATGATGCTGATTGCAATCTTCACACCCTGAAAGCAGACAAAAGAAAAAGCAGGTAGCCATGGAGAAAGCCAAGCAGCTTCACAGTGTACTCCAACAACTGTGATATTCAATTACCCGGTGGCTAGGTACTTGTTTGAATCAATAGTATAGTTCAACTCATCCCAGGGATAAATAAGGAATAAAATGGCACTTGTGTTATCAGACTATAACAGCACCTGCAAAAATTCCCAAAGAAAATAGGCTTTGAATAAATGTCTAACAATTATGGTTTTGTCAGTTGAGGAAAGATACTTAGAGGAAGGGGAAGCAATACTTGGTATAACCGATTCTGACTGGAAAATAATATTCATATTCTCTGAATCAATGCGTCCAAAGCCGCTTTCTTCTGGATGTTACACAAACACCTTTCACCAGACTGTTTTGTAACCATTCCAGCTCAATTTACCTCAAGTTACGTCTCTTCAGTGTTCAGAGCAAAGTCTATTCCAGCAACCAAGAGGCATCACCATTTTCCAGGCTCCACAGAAGGAGCAAACATCTCTAGGAGTGAGCTTTGTTTACAGCCAAAGCTGCTTCTCCCTTTTTTGTAATAGTAGATCCATTCCATTATCCAGGCCATGCTTTTCAGAATGCCCTGTTCTATGCACAGGCCCAGGACTTGAACAGACTGGCAGGGCGAATTTGGGGATAAAGAACGCTAGCCTGGCTGTGGTTGTACGCAGGGAAAGAACTTCAGAATAAAAAAGCTCCATCTACTGAGCTTCAGATGAACCCAGATCCTTATTTTGAAGAGCCCCATGCCTGTAAACAACCGTGGGCAGGACACCACATGAGTGTGCAGGCTTCCCTCCTCACAGCTGCTTTATTCCTCCGCTCCTAGTTGGGGAGGGAGCAGCGCACATGTTTTATATGCAAAAGTTCAAGCCCTGGCATCTCCAGTTAGGTCTTAGATCCTAGGGAACTGCTGAAGTCACCAAGTTTACGGAACAATGGTCTTGCGCAGTACAAGGCAGTTTCCTCATTGTCCTATGAGAGCTTATGCATGCCCGAATAACATGCTAAGCCAAATATAATGTAATAAAAAGAGCCCTGTTGGATCAAGCCCCTCTAGTCCAGCATCCTTTTTCTCACAGTGGCCAACGAGATGCCCGCGGAAAGTCTGCAAGCAGGAGTTAGGTGCAGCCTCATTCTCCAAACTTCTGGGTTCCAGCAACTGTTCTCCACAGTGGATGTAGAACAAAGGCATTGCGAAGAGTAGTCTCCGATAGCCTTGCCCTCCATGCACCCGCCTAATCCTCTTTTAAAGCTGTGGCTCAGCTTCCATGTCTTTTCTTTGGATCTTAGTCGGAAAGCAAGTCCAACATCACCTCTAATTGTCTTTTGCGCCAAGTAAGGTTGCTTCCAACCTTAGGTAAAGGTAAAGGTACCCCTGCCCGTACGGGCCAGTCGTGCCCGACCCTAGGGTTGTGCGCCCATCTCACTTAAGAGGCCGGGGGCCAGCGCCGTCCGGAGAAGAAGAAGAAGAAGAAGAAGAAGAGTTTGGATTTGATATCCCGCTTTATCACTACCCTAAGGAGTCTCAAAGCGGCTAACATTCTCCTTTCCCTTCCTCCCCCACAACAAACACTCTGTGAGGTGAGTGAGGCTGAGAGACTTCAGAGAAGTGTGACTGGCCCAAGGTCACCCAGCAGCTGCATGTGGAGGAGCAGGGAATCGAACCCGGTACACCAGATTACGAGTCCACTGCTCTTAACCACTCCACCACACTGGAGACACTTCCGGGTCACGTGGCCAGCGTGACGAAGCTGCTCTGGCGAGCCAGCACCAGCGCAGCACACGGAAACGCCGTTTACCTTCCCGCTATAAAGCGGTACCTATTTATCTACTTGCACTTAGGGGTGCTTTCGAACTGCTAGGTGGGCAGGGGTGGGCTGGGACTGGGGTGGGCTGGGACTGAAAGACGGGAGCTCACCCCGCTGCGGGGATTCGAACCGCCAACCATGCGATCAGCAAGCCCTAGGCACTGAGGTTTTACCCACAGCGCCACCCGCGTCCCTGCTTCCAACCTTACCTTTCACTTATTCAAATCAAAAAAATTCCTTCCAGTAGCACCTTAAAGACCAACTAAGTTAGTTCTTGGTATGAGCTTTCGTGTGCATGCACACTTCTTCAGATTTCTTCAAATGTTAGACCTGCACCAACACAGCCTACAGAGAGCTTATTTATTAATTATCCTCCAAGCACAGGTCTTGAGCCAATGCACAAGATACAGTCTTTAAAAGATCAGATTTATTTCGGGGGGCGGGGAGCAAAACAGGCACCCATGGCAGAGATCCATTCATCCAGCTGGAAAAATGCATTGAAAGCCCTGCTCTGAGTTACAGTAGTGCAGGCTTCTGGGATCCTTGGAACTTGTAAGAGAGGTCTCCCACCAACCACAGTGTCCCACTGGGTATATAACCTGGCCCTGCATGATATATGCCAACACCTTGAACTTGGCAGTCAGTGCAAACCCCACAGGCAAGGCATTATTTGCTGGCAGTAGCATGCTCCCAAGCTGCTACATTCTGCACCAGCTGCAGCCTCCTGACCAACCTCAAACAGAGCATGGTTTCCAATCCCTGGTCTTCTGCTTTCAAACCAACACTACTGCAAGTCATCCTGTATTTTTTGGTAGTATCTCAGACACATCGGCTTAGCTTGCTGGTAAAAAAGCAAAAAAAAGCACCACAGCTGTCAGCACTGCAGAGTCATCACAACTAAACAGCACTCTTGCATGCTCTTTTATGCCTTGGGGGCATCTGCAAAGCTATTAGTGCTGTTCTAACCCTTCAGTATTTATTTATTGTGATGGTGCATGAAGAAAAAAACACAGAACAGCAAAATAATGAAACGAAACAAATTGTTTGGTTTGTAAAACGAGACTGCTTGAAGCTACAAATGTCTGTGATGTCAGTTGCTATAAATTAGGTACCACCACTTAAATTCTAGCCATGAGAGGAAGAATCCCACAGCGAACAAGAAATCCTACTAAGGATTATTCAGAAGCTTCTCACAGCAATGCAAAAAAATGTGCATTTTCCAAGCACATGCACCTCAAACTTCTCCATACTCCTCTCTGGTGCACCTTCAATCCCTTATAATAACTTTACCTAGTAGTAGGGAACAAAACAGACCTTTTACCCCATGCCAAACAAGTGCACTTATCCCACCTTTGATATCACAGGACACCAATGCCCTGGCGTACTGTTTGAAAGGGTGTTCACATGTAAAATTCAGTGTGTGTATGCCCAGATTCAACAGCTGATATCTCAGATAAAATCTGCAAATCCACAGTGCAATCTGTGGGCCCATGCATTTATGGCAGCAGTTCTGAAAGGTTGTGGTGCCCCAAACTGGTGTGGCAGGAAAGGATGGCTAGTGTAGCGAAAAGATTCAAGGACAATCAAAGAAACATTTAAACATTTCACTATAGCAGTGTTTCCCAACCACTGTTCCGCGGCACACTAGTGTGCCGTGAGATGTTGCCTGGTGTGCCGCGGGAAAAATTAAAAAATTGAAAGATTTTTTTTTAAAAAAAAAGTCAAATTTTCGATTGGGGCGCCGTCACTAGATGACCCCTGGGGTTCCCTCCCTCCCTCCCGCTCTGCGCCTTCCTCCTCCTCCTCCTCCTCCAGGGAGGCCCTTCCTGGCTCTCGGCCAAGGCTTGGCGGCTGCCACTCACTCACTTGCTCGCCCACCCGTCCCTCCATCCCTGCACCCGGCCTCTCCCCCTCCGTCCCCGGCGCGGGGGCTGCCGGGATCCGTAGTCCCCTCGCCCTTGGGCTCCGCGCCCGTGCGGGGTGCGCGAACTACGTTTCCCAGCGTGGCCTGGCGGGCCGGGCGTTTTGTTTGAAGCGCTCTTCTCCCGGCCATGGAATGAGCGCAGCGGCGGCGGCCGGGCGGGCAGGGGCTCTTCCGCGCAGACCCCGCGCAGCCTGCCTGCGCCCCCCGGAGATTGGGCGGCAGGATGGAGCCCGGGGATCCCCACGGAGGCGGAGCGGCGGAGGCTGCCCCCCAGGTAGGGCTGCGTCGGGGTTTTTTTATTTTTGCAATGCTGCATCCGCGCCGGAGGGGACGCATCGGACCGCGGGGAGACCCCTTGGCGGGCGTGCAAGGCAATGCATGCGTGCAGGCGTTGCATGGAGTGCAGTGCAATGCAATGGCAACGCGGCGCCCTGCATGCATGAATGCATGCAACTTCCACCGGCGCTCCGGACTTGGCAGGTGAGGGGGGTCCCCAGTGGGCGGCAGAGAGAGCCGGGAGGGCGAAGGGGAGCCGGGGGGGAGCAGCGCTGCTCCCCGAGCCAAGCCCGGGGGGAAACTTCGGCGTCGTTGCGCCGGGTGTTGGAAGCGGAGGCTGGCGGGGGCCCCTCACCTGCAAAACCTGGTCGCCTCTCATATATTTCGTGCATTGCATTCATCGCCCGCTTTCTCCTCCAAGGAGCTCCCGGGGGCGCGCGTGGTTCTCCCCGTGTTATCCTCGCAACAACAGCCCTGCGAGGTGGGTCAGGCGAGTGGCCCAAGGGAGCACCCAGGGATTGTCCTGGCCAGGTGGGGTGATTTGAACCCTGCTCTCTGCCCGGTCTTCGTCCTCATTTAGCCCCCACATGTGCATGACTGTGCATGACTGAGGTTTTCCCCCCTCGTCTTGGCTATGGTGTGAGTCTGTGCTGTTAATTAATGGGGTTCTGCCTTCGGAGAAGATGAGCCAGCCCTCAAGGAGGTGATTATGTAATTTGCTAGCAATTCATGTCCCTCCCGGCGTGACGCTGCGCGCTGACGTCACGGGGCTGTAATGGTGGTGTGCCTCGAGATTTTTTTCATGAAACAAGTGTGCCTTTGCCCAAAAAAGGTTGGGAAACACTGCACTATAGTATAGTATCAAAATATTTTTTATTATTTGCAGAATACGGATAGATATCTTTTCAAAATGACAGCAAGAACATCAAATGATACGGAGAACAATTCTAGTTGTGAGTTAGAATCACTGTTCAAACACAGTGCTAGAGAAGACGCGTTTATCATTAGTTTGGGAATGATTCAAGTTCTTATGTAGCTGCATTGTTTCCTACTTTCTGGTTTCCCATGATCATATTATAAAGTAGTTGTGTTCTATGTTATAAATCAAGTGCTGCAAGTTGTTGCCCCCCCCCCCCGCCGCTCAATGTATTTCTAATCACTACAAAATTCAGTGTGGCACAATCAAATTTTTATTCTGTGAATATGGCTCAGAGAAAAAAGTTTTGAGAACCAGTCATTTGTAGTTTTGAACACCATGCTTCTGTCCCCCTCTCCAATCCCCCCATCTTTTCTGTAAATCCTATTTTAACCTCTCCGGTCTCATCCCCAGACAAGAGGAAGACTAAGTATATGTGCTTGCATTTGTTCACCTTTACAGCTTGCCAATGTGCCCACTAATACCTCCTACAGCAGTAGCAAAAGGTCTTAGTAAACATCCCCAGAAAATCTACAATGCATGGCAGACTGTTTGCTATGCCTGCTCAGTTCCTGACTACACTGGTTCACATAGCTGTCAACGTTTCCACTTTTTTAAGGGAAATTCCCTTATTCCGAATAGGATTCCTCGCAAGAAAAGGGAAAAGTTGACAGCTATGGGCTCAGCCTCTCCTAAATGGAAAACAACCACCTAAATTGTCTGACATTCATTGTCTTTTCTATTTAGAACACAGGAGAGGTGGCAGCCCTCATTTGGCTCTCATTGACAATTAATATTCAGAGGCATATTTAATGCAGAAGTATTCTTGGATACTTACAGATAAGCACGGCCTCCTTGCTGCCATCCTCTGCCATTTTGAAGACCTTTGAAAACAAAAGGGACAGATTCCAATGAGACTGTTAGGCACTTCATAGCAAAAAGCTCACCTGCCCGGGTTATGTGGATTCCAACATACTAACAAAAGCGTTTTTTATGCCTAGAAGAGGCTGGATGAAAACAGGCCCCAGGTTACATTTGGCTGGAGGTTTGCTATTGATTTCTAAAGGGTTAAATTACTCCATACAGTTAAACACAGAACATAACTCACAAAATTAAAGGAACTGCATTCTATTGAGTCAGACCATCCGACAGATATTGTCTACATTGATTGGCAGTTCTCCAGGGTTTAAAATGGGATATTCCTAGCCTTACCTAGAGATGGTAGGTGCTCTATCGCCTTCCCATCACCCACTAATGTTATTGTTTTAAGAACGCTGTGCACAATAACTTGAAAATTTAACACTCAACCTTGTGTGTGAATTGCAGAACATGACAAGTTTCCTAAACAAACATAACTTCCATACAGGAAAAAGCATATATAGACCTATGTATGGCACATGTCCATTCCATGTGATCTTATACATATGGTGGAAAGCCCTAGCCAATCCCATCTGCAAACGGACTTCACTTGAAAAATAAAAATAAAAGTGAGGTACCTAGCTTTGAGGTTGCAAAGAAAAACATGAGACCAACATATGTTGAAAGACGAAAACCAGTTAAGACCAATTAAAAGTATCAAAATCATTGATGACCGCTTCTAAGCTTTCATTCTGGTACTTTCATTTTTAAAAAAAATAATATTTTATTAGAGTTTCAAATAATACCAAAAAAAAAGAAGAAAAAAGAAGAAAAAAGAATTCATCCTTTACAATCCCATTTTCAATAACTTCTTTCCGCAACTTCCCCTCACCTCCCCTTCTTGTATTCCATGTCCAAATATTTATCCAACAAGTTCTTATCCCTAAATTCTTAACCTTACTTTGTTATTATATTTATTATATTATATTTTTAACCTTAATTTGTTATTATATTTAATTCAATTTATATATCAACTTTTAACTTATATACCTCAATCATTTACATTTGAAAGCTTTTTCTAAGGTCGACCCAGTTTCCCTTCCACGAATTCCCCATTCTTATATTAATAACAACACAAAATTAAAAACAGAGTAGAAAAAATCAAACACCCTTTGGATTTCCAAACCCCACCCTCCCTTCCCCGGTTTCGATCCCGAAACCATTGTCCATTAGTCCATCTACTATCAGCCTGGCAACCTCACGTCCGAGGCCCTTAAGTCTCTCATTCTGGTACTTTCAGAAACAGCAGCTTCTGTTCTGAAATGTTCTGCAGGTAACTGCGATAGCTGACAACGGAGAGGGGCCAAAACTGGTATTTATTTGGGAGTCTTCTAGAAATAAAACTCCCAAATGCAGAAAAGACAAGCAAGGACATAGACATGGCACTTCTTAAGAGGGCCCTTTAGCTTTTGCTTATGGAGAGGCAATCTATAAAACAGAAAGAGCTTGTTTCAATTATTTCCATTAATCGTTTTTTATTTCTGTACATTTACCTGAAGGCATAAAGGACCCTGTCAGTTCACTTCGGCTTAATTACCTAGAATGCACATGTGGTTAAGCATGACATTCACCAACTACCTCTGAACTTGTGGGGCACAGGATGTTTCCTCTAATAGATATAGGGACTAAGTGAATTAGGGATGCTTCACGATTTTATGTAGCAGCAAACGTGCTTTCCATAACATGGATGCCCATTACAACTAATCCTAGCTCTCTGAAACACTATTTTGACTCTCATGTTATTTTTATTTGTGAGCAAATCATTTCAAGTGTGTATTTTATGTAACAAGTACCCCATACGTCTGTTAGCCTGGATGGCTCAAAAAGTGATTAAATTCAAATGATATTCTCTCCATAGCTAATATATGATAGCTAAATGGCACCTCCATACCCAGGAGTACTCTTCTGAATATCACATGCTGGGGACAGAAGGCTAACTTTACACCCTGCTTGTAAACATCCCAGAAGCACCAGGATCCTGGAAGATAAACAAGGCATGTCCAGGAAAAGGAACACTGACTTTAATTGTGTTTTGACCCTTCCTCTAGGGCAGTTTCCCAAACTTGGGTCTCCAGCTGTTTTTGGACTACAACTTCCATCATCCCTAGCTAGCAGGACCAGTAGTCAGAGATAATGGGAATTGTACAGTGGTGCCCCACAAGACGAATGCCTCGCAAGACGGAAAACCCGCTAGACGAAAGGGTTTTCCGTTTCTGAGCTGCTTCGCAATACGATTTTCCCTATGGGCTTGCTTCGCAAGACGAAACATCTTGCTAGTCTTGCGATTTTTTCCCCGCTCCCCCCCCCTTTTTCAAAGCCGCTAATAGCCTTTTAGCAGCTTAGCCGCTAATCCTTTAATAGCCGCTAAGCCGCTAAACCGCTAATAGCGCTAATCCGCTTAGCCGCTAATAGGGTTGCTTCGCAAGACGAAAAAACTGCTAGACGAAGAGAATTGCGGAACGGATTCTTTTCGTCTTGCGAGGCACCACTGTAGTCCCAAAACAGGTGGAGACCCACATTTGAGAAACGCTGGTCTAGCGCTACTGTCCCAAACATTAACTTTGGCTGACAAGTGGTACAACAAGAATGAACCCTGGATAGTCCAAAATTAGAATCATAGTTGGAAGAGTTCAAAGGATCTAGTCCAACCCTGTGCAATGAATGTGAAGCATTCCCACATGCGGATCGAACCTGCAACCTTGGTATTATCAGTACCACACACTAACCAGCAGAGCCATGTAGATGACAGATGGGAAGGGGGTGTGAAACACTGCACTATACAAGTCTTTAAGTTGCAAATCAACATGTTGACGAAAGCAGAGTCAATACATTTTATACTTGGTTGCGGTATTTATACATTTGTGGCAATTTTCAGTGCTTATAACCGCTGTTAGCACTATGGTTTTTCTTTTCGGTATTTTTAATGCCTTAGTTTCCCATTGACACGCAAGGCAAAATTCAGATGCACCATACTAATTAATTTTATTGCAATGCTTTCATTTTGCAAAAATATAAATGAATAATCATACTGATATCAAGGCTACATGACTACAGAAATAGCATCTGTGAAATAAACACAGATAATAACTTGCAGTAAACTGCTAATTGGTACATTTTTCTTTGGGCAAGATAGGTGAGGAAGCAGAACTAATTAAAAAAGCAGCATCAAAAGAGTGAGATCATATCTGAGTATAGCTGAGAAAACACAGACACCTGATACTTAGTAAACATTCCAATGCCAATCCTACAACTAGAGGAGATTTTAAGATAAACATGCAAGTATTTGCATGATTAAAGGCATGAGAGAAAATGTATTTACATCAATAATAGGAGCAGGAAAGAGACTGCAAGTGGATTAATGGATTAACTAATATCTGAATTTGTGCAAGGAAACAAGAAAAATGCTTTCCAATATTTTATTTTGCTCACTTATTGAATATTATAGTACTGGTTTTAATTTTATGAGGGATTATTTTGAAGCATCTTTGCCACCTTAAATGGGCCTCTAATAGCAAACTTCATGGGTTCCAAAGGTGTTTTAGGACCATACAATGGCACCCATGCATCTTGCAGTTGAATGTATCAATCGTCAAGTAGGCTGTGGATACCATTAAACAATAAAATTTATTGAACAAACATACCTCCCCCTTTATATCTACTATCAACAGTGGTTGGAACATGTAGCCTTAATTAACTTCCCCAGCAGGACTTGGCCATGTGTGAAGAGGAAAAAATAAATGCACCATGAAAATCGGCAGTTTCCCTTGAAAACACTCCATGACATTATGCTAAGTGTGTCAACACAAGCCAGAGTGCAAAGAAGTATTAATGATGGAGAATCCAAAAATTGGAAAAGCCTCCACCCCCATATCAGATTAGTACATGAACAATAATCCTACTCTAAATTCCATTTTGGGGATTTTACAAGCCACCTATGACGGGTCACTTCACACATTCCTTTCTGACATGTTAATATTTTTGACACAGTGTAGTATGTGGCCCTCGATACAGGTAAACAGATCAAGAAACAATGCATCTGCATTCAATGTCTTTTTATTAAAACCAGTTAAAACTTGCAGTTTTCACATTTATTTTCATACATGGACATGACCCGCATGATTAAACTAGTTTTTTGAAAAATGTAATAAAAAGAGAGCAATTTATGCCACTGGATGAATCTGCCTGGCTAACAAATCTTTGCCAGTCCATTCACATCAGAGGATGGAATACAGTTACAACAGTAACTCCTTATAGCCAAATGGATGATTGGAGAATAGGGAAAATACCTGACTCAAGCATACATTTAATATTTTAAATATGAGAATTAATTTATCAGAATATAATATCATAATCAGCAAGCTATTCTACCAGATCTACTTCTCAACCGAGGCGAGTGGAGAATTTTTTAAAAAGAGCATTTTAAATGTTTATTTTAAAGAAACCCACATTGTTTCAATGCAAAGAGAAAACGCGACTGCAAAGACAGGACGTGCCAGATATGCCGAATTTCCCCAAGGTCCGCGCGCGTGTGTGTGTGTGACCTTGTGCATGTGGCACAAAAGGACCAAGCGGACGCCGGAGAGGGGGCACAATCTGCGGATTTTAAGGAGAGAGTCCCGCACCTCTCCGAGTCGCTGCAGTCTATGGAGCAGGCCACCTCTACACGCCCCCTTCGCAAGAGCGGCGCCTGCCCTGCCCTTCTCCAACCGCGCACCACGGCGGGGGAGGGAGGGCGCTTTGTCCTGCCCCCGGGCAAGCCGAAGCCCTCCGCTTCCCAGCCCCAGGGCGAGCCCGAGCCTTGACTCTTGGGGTGCACCGCCCGCGCTCCCTCCCCGAGCACAGGGGCTGCCCCACCCAGGTCCGGTGAGGGTTGGAGGGGAAAGGAGGAAAGGGCGCGGGGCGGGAGAGAAGCGCAGCCCAGGGCGGCGGCGGAGGCACCAGGCCAGCCTTGCCCGGGCGGGCGGGCGGCTGCCTGGGTTGGGCTGGGGATCCGGGAGCGGCTCCGCCGGGTTTTGCTTCGGACCCGCCTCGCCCCCTCCACGCCGCGCGGCCGCAGGCGGCTCCTGCCTGTAACAAAGAACAGGCGGCGTGGAGGAGGAGAGCGGGACGGAGGGGAGGGAGCAGCAGGCGGCGCCGCGGCCGCTGCCGGGGCCCCGCCGCGCCTCCCCGAGAAGCGCCCCGCGCGCGCCAGAGGGGGCCCGCCGGCCCAGAGTCCCCGCGCGAGGGGCGAGGGCGGCGCGCGGCGAGGCGGGAGGGTGGGGGAGGGGGGCTGCCTTACCTGCTTTTGGAATGTTCACACCCGGATCGAATCCGGGCTCCAGGTTCCGATCCGAGCCGGAAACCACGCGCCACCGGAAGCTGGAGCTTGGTTGTTCGCGAGGCACCATGGGAATCGTAGTTCAGGGAGTAGGGGGGTGGAGTGGAGAATGGCTCGGCGGCCGTGAAACTAGGGCGGGCGGGCGAGGTGGATGGAGAGAGGGGCAGCCGAGCATATGCTGAGCCGCTTTGTGCTAAGAAGAGGAGAGGGCAGAAGTTCTATGGCAACAGCAGCAGCCAAGGGAGAGATGGGCAGCTCTGTGTGACACGCGCACATGCACGCCACCGCCTGGCACAGCTGAAATCCTGGCAGCTGCCCAGGATTACAGTTTCGGTTAAGCGGTGTTAGTTGCCACCCTCTCGATTTGCAGCGGGTGGACAGAGTGGCCTCCCCTGGAACTGACGAGGGATTTACTTTTGAAAAAAACATGCCGTGCAGTTTTCGTTTTTTTTGTTTTAAAAGGCAACGAAGTGCTGCATGACATTCAGGAAGGAGACGTAGCGCAACCTTTTGCAGGGCTGCATAACGGAATTAATGCATATGGAAGGTTGCGCGTCCGACTGGTTCAATGTGCCAGAGACAGATGTTTAGGGGAGGATGAGACGTTGGGTTCCACTTATTAGGGGTACCAGCTTATTCTGAGAGCAATCAACAGTGCTGGTGTTGACCTTCATTAATGCCAAAGGCTTGGGTTTAGGTTAGTTGAGGGACCGACCGCCTTTGTCCATTTCATCCTGCCCAAGAACCTCCCACACCCCCACCATCCCTTTTCTCCGTCCTTAGATAATATCCTTTTGGGGAGGATGCCCTCCCCTGAAAGTTTTGTCTGGCTTCCTTCACTGCTTGCGTTTTACCAGAACAGTTAAATTTCTCTCTTAAAACAGGCCTTTAAATTCCATCCAGAGTAGCTGGAATCAGCAGAACATTCACTGCCAGTGGCTCTACCACTCAAATTGTGCCCACCCCCGTTAGGATTTCTCTCCGCATCCTTAAGACGACTGGGAAAACTATACCACACCAGACAAAGCAATATAGTGTGTGGGGGGGGGAGCAGTTTATAATACAGAAGCTTCATCCATTTTGATGTGAGGTGCCCTGTGTGTTATTAAAATGATATTTTGACAAAATCTTCCGGAGTTTTTCCAGAGAGTCTTCTAGACCCCTTTACCATTTTGTTGTTGTTGTTTAGTCCGACTTTTCGTGACCCCATGGACCAGAGCACACCAGGCACTCCTGTCTTCCACTGCCTCCTGCAGTTTGGTCAAACTCATGCTGGTAACTTCGAGAACACTGTCCAACCATCTCGTCCTCGGTCGTCCCCTTCTCCTTGTGCCCTCCATCTTTCCCAACATCAGGGTCTTTTCCAGGGAGTCTTCTCTTCTCGTGAGGTGGCCAAAGTATCAGAGTCCCAGCTTCAGGATCTGTCCTTCCAGTGAGCACTCAGAGATGATTTCCTTCAGAATGGATAGGTTTGATCTTCTTGCAGTCCATGGGAATCTCAAGAGTCTCCTCCAGCACCATAATTCAAAAGCATCAATTCTTTGGCGATCAGCCTTCTTTATGGTCCAACTCTCACTTCCATACATCACTACTGGGAAAACCATAGCTTTAACTATACGGACCTTTGTTGGCAAGGTGATGTCTCTGCTTTTTAAGATGCTGTCTAGGTTTGTCATTGCATTGCTTTTTTAAAAAAAAACTTGCAATGCAAGCTGAGCAGAAAAGGTTGATAACTTGCTTCTTTCAGCTAAGCTGGGTCCACACTTAGTGCGTTAATACATTCCTAGGTCAGTTCCCATGTGAGCATTCATGGACCTTTGTCTACTCATGAGCACAAACCAGAGTGCAAACCAGTATTGAGGTGGGATAATCCAACAAGTGAGGTGGTTGTATCCACACTGCCCAGGCTTGCACTCCGGGGAGGTCACTTTGGTGCTGCTAACACATTGATTTGACTTCACCCCATGAGACACACTCCATTGTCTCGTGAAACAGATGCCAACAACAAGGTTGTATTCACACTGTGTTGTTCCCTCCCCTCAACTCTCAATTAGTACTTTACCTACCTTAAGTTCTGGAAGCCTGATGGTCCCTTGTGGACATGCGGACAGGCACTTGTGTGCACACACCCCTTTTAAGTCTTTTTTGAATCAAGTTTTCTAGTGTATTATTAGCATGATTGCCCACTCTTCACCCCAAGGTCCCAGGTGGATTATGATAGTAACAATTTAACCCACTGTTTGCATAAATGAGCAGTCAAATAAATGTAAGCTACTCCAAGCAAGGTAAGGATTTGGAGTCACTCACATGGAAGTATGTTGCTTCCTTTCTCCACTTTTGCTTTCGTGTCCCTGGAGCTGCAAGGGCAGTTGTTTTTTTAACATAGCTGTTTTGTGCAAGGGCAGTTCTGCACAAAAGAGCCATTTAAAAATACAAGTAACTCACAGCTTATGTGAGGGGATGGTGCACAGGCACAACCCATCCCTGACATACTCAAAGCACCCTCGTAGAACTGCCCCTAAGTGAACAGTCTTTCCCTCTGGAGCACTGAACAGGTCTTGGCGAACACACACACACCAAGCTAGACAGAGTTCTCAAGAGAGCCTCTGAGAGCCAAGTAAACAAGTATGGGAACTTAAAATCTCTCTGCCTGCTGTGCATTTAATTTGTACGATTCGAACCAGCCGGCCTTCAACTGCAAAAAGTTGAAACTGCACATGTTAAAAGTGTGTAAGCTACAAGTTACGTGTACTGCAAAACAACAACCCCCTCCCTATTAACCAGTGAAAAAAGGCAGGCTGCAGCTTTGCCTTTGGGCTGCTAAAAACAAAATGGAAGTGGGGGGTGGGGATATGTAAAAGGCAGCATGCAGTAATGAAGAAGCCACACAATGAACCTTTGGCATTTTTTTTTTTAAATCCAGCAACAGAGCTTTAAGGTTTTCAAATAGTTTTTAAATGTCTTCAAGTATTTGTAAGTTAGAGCAACAAGTGCTTCTCTTTCTAAAAACAGTTTTGCATTTCATTCCACTTATGTGCCATCGTCAAGCTATACAATAAAGCAAAATCATAACTGAACGCATTTGCAATCCATTCTAAATTCATTTACATGGAAGCAAGCCCCATCCATTATGAAATGGGCCTTACCTCCAAGAAAGCGTTAACTAGGATCACATGGTGCTTATACACAAATATTTCATTTTTATAAGTTAATACTCATAACAGTCAATCTATAATAACCTTTCATATTAGAAGCTAGCATTTGCCCAACATACTGGAAACTGTTGCTTCACCTCAACAGCCTTCTTTTGCATATTGGCCTTTAGAATTCTGCATCCAAACCATCATTATAACTTATGTAAATCACTAATACATATATCAGAAACAGTATCCCTTATCCAAATGATCTCTCTTGATTCGGTGGTTATAAGCAGCAGTGGTATTGGTATAAGTTTCGCCTGAATAAAAGTTAACAAGGGTTGATTGTTTACTTCAATCAAGCCGCCTGTTCCAAAGTAAGTCCCAATGAAGTCACAATGATTAAAATAGGCTAACGTTTACAATTTCAGTAAAAAATATATATAATACGAATGTCAGTTTAAAGCTATGCACATGTATTATGTTTCCCTTTCCTACCAGTCAGTAAAGGTTTCCCCAGCCTTGTTGATATTTTAAACAGCAAACTATTTCAATACTGAAATACATACATCCTTCAATGTGTGTATTTAGTTCCAAAATGGGAATGAGAAAGAAAAAAGACTAAACATACTGTATTGTCATTCATTACTTTTGTTATGATGGGGTACATTTGTCTAACAAATGGTGGGCTCCCCGAACTACAGTGCTGCGCTGGCAATGCAGATCTCTCAAAGGATAACAGATAAGTTTTAAGTCATTCATCAGCATACCATCTTAAAAATAAAAATTTTTTTCATAGTATATGCACATAATATTAAAATTAAGAGTCATAATAATTGCATAAATTACAAGTTTGTATGGCTACTATCTATCAGAAGCAAGTCTAATTTACACAGCTTTAGCAATTATTATTATTCTATCAGGCTACCCCATTCAGCATCTCATTTTTCCTTCCAGTAACATTCTGAGGCTGCAATTCTCTGCACCTGGGATTAAGCTTCTCTGCGTACTGCAGGAATCGCTTCTGAGTAATTATATACAGGATTGCATTGCAAATGCATGTATTCCACTTCAGAACATCTGGATCAGGATTTCTTTGCTCTTTCCACTTCTACAGCTCGATACCCTGTTTAAAATTTGTATTGCTACTCTTCATTGCTTTTCCTTTAAAACAGAACCATGATATGCCACTATTAACATACATTCATGCAGACAATTGTCCACTATAGCTCCCTGGTACTGTATTTTAAGCCTGATATCTAAAAAGAAGTGTTTTTGGACTAAGGCCCGCTGATTTCAATGCGCTTACTTCCAAGTAAGTATGGTTAGGACTAAGGCCTTAGTCTTTGCAATGTAAAATAGCCATAAGTCTTCTACCAATACCATGTCCCTGCTTTGCTGCCCAGCCTTTTCCATGGACCACAGCATTAGTGAATCTCAGTAAGCATATAATAGTTTATATTTCTGTAAACAGTTGCTCATGTGCAGGTCATATACATTTGGCATGTACTAGGCTCTATGTATACGGTTCAACTGATGTGCCATTCAGTTTGCTCTTGCTCTTGCTCTTGAAGAGAATTTTCTTGTTCAAAATGCGTGTTAAAGTCCCCCCCTTTTTTCGAGTACCATCCGATGTGGGTTGCTCTAGGTAGATGAGGTCATTATGTGACTGGCTCATTCCTGGGTCTTTTTGATGGTGCCGTCGGAGGAAAAATAGCTTTGCACTCTTTTTTAATAGCCCACCTGCAATAGGGAAGATGTGAAACATTTTAGTAGGATATGATTTCTGTATTAAGTAGCCTTTATTTGAAATAGTAACACCTGCCCCACTTTCAATCCAATTTCTCTTTTCTTTTTTAGTCATTGACTTTCTTTTTTAAAACAGAAGCAGAAACCATAATCCTAATTATATATTTTAGTAGATGTGCTAGAATACCAATAGTACCACCGAGCATTTATATAGCTCTATCATCCACAACAACCCTATGAGGTGAGTCACTATTCTCTCAGAGAAGGGAGCTAAGGCCCATATAGTGGTTTTCCTATTGCCATTTAGTCATAGCTCAGGGTCTATATGGAATCTGGAGAGCTTGCTCATAGCTCACACTGCTAACACTACATCATTACTGGAAACTACCCCAAATATTGCAGAGACGTCACCTTGCCAACAAAGAACCATATAGTTAAAGCTATGGTTTTCCCAGTAGTGATGTATGGAAGTGAGAGCTGGACCATAAAGAAAGGCTGATCGCTGAAAAATTTATGCTTTTGATTATGGTGCTGGAGGAGAATCTTGAGAGTCCCATGGACTGCAAGAAGATCTGGAAGGACAGATCGTGAAGCTGAGGCTCCAATACTTTGGCCACCTCATGAGAAGAGAAGACTCCCTGGAAAAGACCCTGATGTTGGGAAAGATTGAGGGCACAAGGAGAAGGGGACGACAGAGGATGAGATGGTTGTTCTTGATGGTGTTCTTGAAGCTACCAGCATGAGTTTGACCAAACTGCAGGAGGCAGTGGAAGACAGGAGTGCCTGGTGTGCTCTGGTCCATGGGGTCACAAAGAGTCGGACACGACTAAATGACTAAACAACAACAACCACCCCAAATATTTTGGTAGCAGTTTGACAATTATGTAAAGTGTAAGAATTCAGCTGTATCACTTTAGGATCATCCTTGAGAATAAGGGCATCAGGCCTTTTATTTTCCACAAAAGTATATATTAGAAGGTGTACAATTATTAGAAAGGCTTATGGAGAAGTATTCACATTTAAATCACTTCATGCCAATGTAACTTTTATACAACTATAGGCAAGTAGAAAAGACAGGGCAGTCAAAGAAAAGCACTCTATAGCGAGGAGCCTCAGTTAAGTTGTTTAGAGACAGACAGTGATATCCAACTAAGTCATACTCCAAATCAGACCCACTAAAAAAATAATAATCAGACCCACTGAAATAAATGGACTGAAAATAAATTCCATTGATTTTCAGTGTGTCTTCTCCAAGTACATCTTAGTTGGGTATCACCCAGAGGCCTAGTCTTCCTGACATTCAACTTCAAGGCTCAGATAGGAGAATTAAAGTTCTTCACTCTCCTTATGAAATTAAGAGTTCAGAGTGCTTAGCTTTAGGAGGATCATTCCCTTAGTGACAAGCTACAATGATAAACATATTAAACCACAAAACAAGACCCACTCTTACTTGTACAGCTGCTTAGGGCTGGATGGCTATTATAGAGAAATGGAACTGATGCTTTATTTACTCTAATTTATGAAGTCAGCAAAAGATTTGACAGCAATTTTACCAACTGCTTTTTTTAAAAAGGTCAGGGTATCTGGCATAAGTGTCCATAGCTACTTTCAAGAAATGAAATTTCCAGGTTTATTTTATTTCTATAATGTATTTAATCCTTCTGGTATAGAAAGTAAGTATAAGATGAGTGTGGAAAAGGAATCAGTGCAATGATATGTTGAAAGTTGCATTATTTTTATTGTATGGGATTGTGCAAAGAGGCTAAGCGGGTATGTAACCAGCACAAAATGAAGCTACAATTCTAAATGAAGGATTCCTTTGGCTTAGTGTGTTAATGCTAAATTTTGCAAACAGGTTATTCCACACTGTTAAGTGCCAGGGAGATTTACGGCCCCAGTCTAGCATAGTTTACAACTGCCACCTCAGAGGACAGCTCCCTTCAAAGCAATTGCTTGTTTTGCACATGTTGGTTCATGTTAACTATGTGCAATAATTTTTACCAAAATGTATGCTAAAAATGACAAAAAATTAGAGAAGTAAATAAATGGCCAATCCAGTTTCAGACTAGGCAGGTGACAACACTAGTTTTTATAAGCACCCTGATTGGTCAGGCTTCAGAAAATCAGTTTATACTCCTCCTTCCCCCTTTCCCTCCAACTACAATGCAAGTACTGTATTGGTGCAGTCTCCCATCCATAGTACTGATCAGTAACACTAAGAACCTGAACTTCAGGGGCCATTAGCTTTAGAGGTCTTAAAACAAAGCAAATGATTACCTTTAATTTGGGGGAACCTGCAGACAAATAAGTCACATGATGTTAAAAGCCTCTTTGTTGTATCATATCTAACAATCTCACTTTATAGATTCCTAGGCAACAACAGGGTTTACTCTGTGCTGCTGGGATTTAAGTTTTCAGGATGACTGGCTAAATATATTTTGCTGTCTCTGGCAAAGGACAGGTTGATGCACCTGCCTTCCCCTCCACTGCACTTGAGTATAGATGGATAATTTAAGGGGCAAAGGGCAAACCACATGGCACACACCCCTCACGTGGCACACGACACCTCAACACTAGCTGCCCACTCTACCCGGTACCAGGTAACTGACTACTCAAACAAATGCTGCAATGCTTAGTGCCAGCATGCAACACAGGAGCCCAGCTATGCATGCACACACACAATGCCTGCTGTTGTCTGTGGCACCCATTTGTGGTATAGAAAGCAGCTGCTTCTTTTGCTAAAGTTGTATAATGTCCCATCAAGCCACCTGCAGTTAAAATATCCAGCCAGCTCATTCCAGGCAACAAGAAAGTATAATCTCTTGTAAGGTGGGTTTGTGGGAGGAATAGCTGCCATGCACTCCCACCATCCACTATTTAAAAAATGTATCTATCCCACTTGTCAGGGTTACAGAGCATGGATTGCGCAGAGCAGGGTACTTTCTCCTCAGTGCGAACCAATCACAACCAAGCCAAACACATCTGGGACTGGAAAGAAGAGCTTTCATGGCAAAGGGCACAGCATCCAGCAAGCTCAGGAATAAGCACCTCTCCGCTCATAAATTAAGTACTGACTACAAATGCGTAAAGGGTATATTCCAGGAAGCCAAGTCATGCAAAGAAAGGTTCTGTGAGCACAGTGAGAAAATGGTCCTATCCAGCAGGAGGAGCCTTCACATCTGTAGTGCAGAATGACTTTTGGGCTTCTTTGGATACTAAAATTTGCGGAGTACAAAATCTTCTCTTATTGCAGTAGATGTGAAGGCATACACACACATATGCAAACAACCACTTCCCTTTCAAAGTACATGCGGGAGGCCAATTCCTTTTTAGTTTTATTTTTTAAAATGGGGGAAGTGGCTATTACTATGCACACACCCCTCTTTTGTACTCTTGATACAAGAACCAAGTTTGTAACATGTTACAAAGAGCTTGGCTTTGAGAGAAAATGTTCTCTTTCACAGCACCTCCATGCATGAGCGTTATATTTCCACAGTTAATGAATTCTAGCTCCAAACGGACTAGATTCTGTGCATTGCAGCTCAGAATGACAAGTGCTTTGCAAGTGACTTGAAATGATATGTGACAGTCCTCTTGTCTTCTAATGCAGCTGTCTTCTGCCCCAATCACTTCTGCAGGGAGTGGGTGAGATCTAAAGCACCAAAGGAACATGCATGCAAAGGGTGCTGAATTCTCTCCCCACTCACTGCCTTCCATCTGCAACTATTTTTCACAGAAGCTTTTCTTCTGGCTGGGCCTACTTCTGATACCTGAGCCTAGATGGCAGGGAGGAGAGGGCAAAAGCAGCAAGCAGAGGAAAGACAATTTCTCCAGTTGTCTTAAGGAAAATTCATTCACACAGACTAACAGGTGTACCAACTAAGCTAGAGCTACAACCTATATTAATGGTTATGTCTACAGACACCTTTCAGAGGGGTAATCAGTATAGCCATGAAAGAAACAGATGAAATGTTCTTGGTTTGGTTTTCTTTTTTAAGTAAAAGGTTATTCAAGTTATATTAAGTGTCTCACAGTAAAGCTACACACTCTCAAAAACATCAAGACAGATAACTTACTGTGTAGGCAATTAATTCTGGTTGGCATAGTGGTCCACTTATGTTTACAAAGAGAATAGGTAAGAAATTTGGAGTCAGAAATATAGGTAAGGAGGTAAATATAATGAAGATTCAAAATATGCAAGTTCCAAGTTATATTGAGTTTGGTAACAATGGCTGAGAACCTGAAGTTGTGCTTTACATATATGTCTTCCTTATATATATATAAAAATACCCTAGTTTAAAAATTCCTGCTCTTGAACTTCTCAAACTAAGATTAAAAAGAACCACCACCCACACTGTAAGGTTGTCACACTATTGAATTTTTAAAGAGCACCCACTGACACTCAATTTTTTTCTACCAAATTTAGAATTCATATAACCAGTGCTTTTTCCTGGGAGGATGCAGGGGTACACATACCCCTAAACATTTTGTGAATCTTTGTACTTTTGTCCATTTACTGTATTTATTTTCCCCAAATCGAACTTTAAAATTGTGATATTCTTGAGTCAAAATGAGTGTACCCCTAAACAATTTTAAAGAAAAAAAGCACTGCCTATAAGAAGTCATCCTTTTGCATGTGGCGCTCTTAGAGCTGCTTCACATACCAAGTTGTACAAACTCACCACTTTCAATTAAAGTGCCACAGGACTTGCCTTGGGTTGTCTGTATGCATTGGGGGGAACTGTAGTTAGTTTTGCTGACAGTACAGTGGTACCTCGGGTTACAGACACTTCAGGTTACAGACGCTACAGGTTACAGACACCACTAACCCAGAAATAGTGCCTCGGGTTAAGAACTTTGCTTCAGGATGAGAACAGAAATCATTCGGCGGCAGCGGGAGGCCCCATAAGCTAAAGTGGTACCTCAGGTTAAGAACAGTTTCAGGTTAAGAATGGACCTCGAGAACGAATTAAGTTCTTAACCCAAGGTACCACTGTAGTATGTATTCATAGATTGCACATAATTTTAAAAAGAGAGAACATATAGCCATCTTTCATGTTACAGGGTATGCTGCCAGCACACACTGCACGGGTACACATGATGTGCTTACTAATGGTGTAGTGTGCAACAGCTCTTATTAAAGTGCTTGAACACCTTTATTTAGGATATATTAAAGCTGGGGTTTTTTTAAAGTAAGAAAAATAAAGATGGTATAATATGAATGAATTATTGAAGTACAACGGAAACTAAAGTAATATGTGGATGTTTTACAAGAATTGCTCATTGCAATTCTTGCAATTATAGAAAACTTATAAAAAGATTTGTTCAAGTCTAAACACTTTGCTGCCCTGGCCTGCTTTGGAAGCAAGGACAGGATACATGTTTCATAAATAAAACGATATAAAACAAGCAATAAATATAGAGCCGAGTACATCGTTCTTTAGAAGCCCTTTTATGTAGATACTTTTTGCCAAAACTGTACTTTCTCAAGGGTACTGCTTTTGAATGAGGTGCAGCACCCATTTACTAAGGCAGAGAGATGAGTAAATGCAGACACATTAACTAGAATAGGGGAGAACATGGTGTTCTTAAACAAGTTTATATGTAGAATTAATTATGGAAAGGTCATGAGACTGCTTAAAAAGTGTGCTCATAATTTTATTTTATTAAAAAAAAAAAGCTCCAAGAGAAATCACATTACCTTTGGATTTCTTCACAGTTCCAGGTTCCGAGATGCTTATGGAGCTCCCAGACATCTTATCACAGTCTTGGTCTAGTAGTGCATTGCTCTGCCATTGCTCGCTACTGTCATCTAAAGTCCAGGCATCATGGCTGTTTTCCTGGGGATGTTCATGGGCAGGTATTGTTTGGGATACATACAGTGAGAGTTTTTCATTGGAAGGAGACTGTGCAAGAGACCCTTCTACACTGGAAGACTCATCTTGCTTATAGGAGCCATCCATGGCTGCCGCATAGTCCATCATGAGTGCAGCTTCAGTATCCTGAGATAAATTAGTCTGGAACAGTAAAACAAGAGAGATGCAGAGATAAAACTGGTTGAGAAAAATGTATAGGAACCGAGGAGCTGTTCTAGGCATGTCCAAACCCTTGGGGTATTTTTTGGTTATTCTGCCCTTTTGAGCAGGAAATTTATTTAGTTTTTAAAGCACCGTATTTTTCGCTCTATAAGACGCACCAGACCACAAGACGCACCTAGTTTTTGGAGTAGGAAAACAAGAAAAAAAATATTCTGAATCTCAGAAGCCAGAACAGCAAGAGGGATCACTGCGCAGTGAAAGCAGCAATCCCTCTTGCTGTTCTGGCTTCTGGGATAGCTGCACAACCTGCACTCGCTCCATAAGACGCACACACATTTCCCCTTACTTTTTAGGAGGGGAAAAGTCAGTCTTATAGAGCAAAAAATACGGTAAATTCTGGGGAGGGGGATTACGTAAAGGGTGGGGTTCAGGGGATCCTGACTGATCTTACCTTTGACACCCCTGATATTATGATCGTGCTTTTCTTCCTGGGAGACTTGAGTTTTTGCTTTGCAGATTCACTTAGTTGCCGAATGGCTACCTCAGCCACAGGATCTGTGCCATTCAGCACCAGCAGCTCTGAAAAGAATGTGATTAAGAGAATGACAAGATGCAGGCAAGAGGCAAGATGCAGGCAACAACTGAAGACACAAAAAATCAAAGCAGGAATCTAGTAGAAAGCCAGTTATTTATGTAAACCAAGCCTTGATTTACCAATATTTTTGCCCGTGCACTCCACTGAAATGCTGGTTTCGACCTATAAAGCCTTAAACGTCTCAGGACTGCAGTTCCTCAAGGACTGCCTCTCCCCATATGAACCAGCCCAAAACCTGCAATCATCATCAGAGGCCCTTCTTTGTGTGCCCCCCTCTGTGAAAGATATGGAAGGCAACAACACAAGAACAGGCCTTTTCTGTGGTGGCTCCCTGACTGTGCAATGCTCTCCCCAGGCAGCCTTTGTTACATATTTCTAGTGCCAGGCAGAAACATTCCTCTTCTCTCAGGCCTTTGTTTAATTAGCCAGTCTATGGCCTTTTAAACGGGGAGGGAAGGTATTGGTTTTTGTTTGTTACTATGTTATGTATGTTTGTGTTTTTATATTGTAAACCATCCTGTGATCCTCAGGTGAAGGGTGATATAAAAATTTAATAAATAATAATAATTCAGTTCTGACCCTTATGTTTGAGTTGTGTCTATAGAGACAGACCAACTGTCAAACTTAATGCTATTTATTTACATGTTAATATTTTTAAAGGTCTATGTGAGCCCTTGCACAAGTAAAACAAGACATAAGGTTTAAATGATGATGCATTGGCCCAGTTCTCTTGGTCATATCTTACCTGTATCTGATGATGATAAAGCCTTGCTTACTGAAGAAGTCTTCCGGCAATGGATTGCCTGAACAGACAGATCCTTTTCAATCACCTTCGTTCTCACAGGACTTCGGATTGGTGAATCTAATACACAGAGTATCAGTTATTTTCTCATCTGCATGTTTCAAAATATATTCCTTAATAAAGGTCTGCTAAGCAAGACATGCAAGTTCCATGATTTGATCTACTGGCAACTTAAAAAAACCAAAAAAACTAAAACCCTTAAAAACAGCTCTGGGGATTTCCAGATTGGGGCTAAACAGTAGGAATTGCATTTTTAATTCTTCCCTCCCATGACATTTCTCCCTTCCAAAATCCTTTCACCAAAACTGGTAACAGTCTTGCTGGGTGAAACAGGTACATATATTGGAACGGCTCACAGACCAGCGCTTTAACCATTCTGGTCTTCATTTTTGGAGTTTCTATATATTTTTTGGCACATTTTAAAAGCTACCTCACTAGGTCATGGATGCAAAAGCAGGACACGAGTTCAATAGGTGCAGAACTGGACATTCTTGACAATTTGTGAAAACTGCAAGCCAGATTAATTTTATTGTGATTCAAGCCAGTCAGCCAGTGATAGCACTTTCTCACTGTAAAAAAATCACACTTATTCTGCAAGTGAGCCTAGAGTTACATTGCACAGATGCCTTTTATGCTATAGTAAATTTATAATGCATGCATGGTAGATCTCTCCACTTGCAGGCTGAAGGACTGACATGGCAGATTTTAAACAGACATCTCATAAATTAGTAAAAGTAACAATCCATCATCTTCATTGCTGCAATAGGATTTTATTACTTGGACATTCAATTGTGTATGTGTGTGTGTGAATATAGTCTCAGGACTAAAGAAAACAAATGGTTCTAAAGTTGAACACATGCTGCAGACCTTCTCTGTTTTCTTGTCTGTGCTACAATATAGCTAACACACACACACACACACAAAACTCTCTCTAAAGAAAGAATGTATTGCAGATGTCTTTAAGTTTCCAAGTCCTCTGATGGTAGCCTGCCTTTCATCTGGTCACCAATACATTTCTAACTTCTCATTCATTTGCAAGGACTGTTCAAAATGCATCTCTTAAGTATAAAGGTAAGTGCTTGGTCAGTGGTGGAATTTGGGCTCTCAAATTTCAGCTGCTCCCTGTGTGACTCCAAAATTTGGTGCTCCTCCCGCTCCATTATGCAGCATTCATTTAGCGCCCCCTGCACTGCGGCCCCCAGTACAACAGCACCAGTTGTGCCAACTTGGTAATACTTGGCGAAGCCATCCATGCACAAAAATTAAGAAAATGAATTATTATGGCAGCAGCTTCTTACAACATTTTTGAAATTTTTACTCCTTGTACCCATCACCTCTTGAAAGGGTATGAAAAAAGCTGCACTCTTTTTCCAAATTAATTCTTTGTTTTCAACAATATTTCAGTATTTACACATGCTGGCATATGTACTTAAAGTAATTGGCTAGATGATAAAGTGTATGAATTTTTGAACCCATGCAGCTATTTGCAGAACTCAATACCAGGCTATACTGGTACAGGAACCAACCTTGTGTGACATCATCATGTACCAGGGCCACAGATAATTAGATAATTTATTACCTGCCTTTCATACAACTTAAAAATGTACCAAAGAATTGCTTTTTTTTTTTTTAAGTCAAGCTTTGGGAGCAATCCAAAGTTGTGTTCTATTCTTTCACCTGAATGCAGAATAGATGGTCTCCCTTCTATTAAAGGCTTGGCTTTCACAGCAGTAACAGTAGTGATCACAGTCCCACAGGGCATTACAGTTCGATCTTTCTCTACTTTTGCAACAGGAATCTTGGGGGGAACTTGCAAGATTCTGGACTCTGAAGGTTCTATGTATAAGAACTAAAGAAGAAAAATAGTTAGGATTTTAAAATTCAATTAAGGACAGTTCAGTAGTGATAAATTGGTGATAAAATTTGGATAGGCCACATGTAAGGGAAAAACCTGCAATGTATGACCATAGTGCCGCTGATTTTTGGAAATCATGTGCATAAAAAGAGTAATTTTTGCATTATCGTTAGCTACTTTGCACGGTATACATGTCTACCATTTACTGAAACAATTTATAAACTGTGTTGGACTAGAGGACCCTTGTGGGCCCTTCCAACTCAATAATTCTATGATCCTATTAAATGTTTCCAAAGCACCAAATTATGCAAATTCAGCATACACCTGAGTCATATTTCAGGGAAAGCCATTCGTTTTCAATAGCTGCCTGAAAGCAAGAAGTTGGGAGCTGATTAAAACTGGTTGGGTCAGGAGGAAAAAACTAGTTTGAGAAGCTAGCTTATAAACTTAAAATTCTACCTCTGCAGTAACGGATCCTACAGTAGAGCTACTACTGCCGAGCTGACTGTTCAGTGCAAAACCTTTGTGTCCAGAAGGCTGTCTCCTGAACAAGTCCAAAGGTACAGCAGCCACAGCTGAGAAACCACCTGCATTGAAAAGAAGAGAAATGCATTGGAATCTATCTGTACGTGAATCCACTAGTAGATCAGCATCCTATTAGATTGTTGTTGCAGAAATAAAAGATTAGACACATAAAATGAATTTATCTGCAATACTTACTATCCAGTCCCCCCTTTTCTACAATCTTTACTTGTAGTTCTTTTGATTTGGCATTTAATTCACTGGGAACAGAAAAAAACAAGCATTTTAGAAATTGTTCAGACTGTCATATAGTTTCATATTTTGCAATATAGATTATTGACTACAGCCTATCCACATCCTGGAAAGTTTCACAAGGTGGATTCCTGTCTGCCAAAGTAGCTGCTAAAAGGTACAAGAACCTTGCAAGAAAAATAAAAAAACTTACCTCTCCACACACCTCACTTATTGCAGTATATCAAATTTACCAAAAAGTAAAAAAATAACTTATTTGGTAAGACCACTGTACTGTCTTCAGCAATACTGAAAATGTATTAAGCTGCTAACAATTAAGAAAATACAACCTCTCTCATTTAATCGTTCTTCACTGGACAACCCAAGCGCCACCCACGTTTGTTTAAAACAAACAGCAATTAAGACTTCCCCCGCCCTGTCCTCAGGCATTGGCACTAGAATATTTAGGAAATATCATGATAACTTATGAATGCTTAGCAGATAGGATTTTCCCCTGCCCCATAGTGACATCTGGAGGATAACAGAAGGTGTAACATTTTCCACTGTGCTTATTATAGCGTTATTAAAATCAGAACTTACAAGATGAATTCATCTTTCCATGAGAAGTCCATAGGACTATTGGCTGCAGAGCTTGAAAACTTCTGCAAAGGGTCATTGAGCTGGATTATACATACTGGGCTAATGCCGCCTGCAATGAAGGTAAAAGATGAGGAGTTTGTTTCAAGTGAGAATTGCTTAAGGTACCTCTTTATGCTTTTCACATTTGAGTGAACTACTACCCTTTGGGAGTTGTGTGAGAAGTATAACCTGTACCAACATGGCTAGCAGTGCAAGGTTTGTTATCTACATGACAACAAAGCAGAAGCAAAGTTACAAGAAAGAAGTTAGGAACTTGGGAAGGTTCCTGTGAGCAGAAGCTTAATCATTCCATCTTTGCGCAGGGGAATGTTCTGTGTGCACAATGGCAAATACAGATTATTTTCAAAACAAAAGCCTCCATTTCCCTTTTGATTCAAGCCCTTAGTAGCCAGAAATACAATTATAGATGTATGCTTAAAAAATTGTTTTAATGTTTGACAGCTGCTCAGATACTCAAAGATCCTATTAGCCATTCATCTAGGGCTTCCTTAGGAAAAATACAACCAAACCATGATTCAAATCACAACAAAAGCAAGACTGTCAAAGACTATACTGCTCCAAGATCAATTATCATCCAAATTTGGCCAAGATTTGGAAAATAGGGGTAACAATCAGTTAAAAACAGTGTGCAAAGGCAAGGTGAAGAGCTCTGCCCTTAACTCTGGCCTGCCCTGAAGTTAGGGAAACAAGCAAGCATAGACTTGTAGAACCTTACAAAACCTGATGGGCAAGTTTTTAAGTCAGCTTCTCGTAAACATGCTGCACAGTTCACAGCACACACAATGTAATGCCACCTATACCTTTTGATGTTTTGAGTTGTGTAAGGCACTTCTAGTTAATACAACAGAAGAAAGTGTTTCAGTTACTAAAACACTGTCATCGGTGAAGCACCATATGAGCAATGTAAGGTATGAAAAAGGATGGCTGGAGAGAAATATTTTTCTGTACTGAAGTTAAAAATAATATTTTTAAGAAGTATTATTATAGAAGGCCCATATTACAGAGATCAACGAAGAGTGCACTCTACATAAAAGAGAAAGATCACATCTCTCTGGGGTGATTCCCAGTGGGGTATAGGCCACCCAGTGTTCAGAGTGCAAGGCAAGTTCTTTCCTAACCTCAGAAGCAACTCTGGGAATTTTATTTTGGCAAGAGTGTTGAGAAATGTCTCCTAAGGGCCTGGAGTCCACACATGGAACTGCAACTCAAAAGAAAAGAAAGCAATTTGTTTGAGGTGTTAGCATGCTATACGATGTACCTCCTTGTGAGAGTTCTCCACCCTACATACAAAATCCTGAAGCTTCAGAGAGGAAAAATAATAAACCAAATCTCAACGAGACAAGTAAACTATGTATCCCTGAGGCCAAACCCAAGCCTTTCTCTGCAATTATGGGATATAATTTGTGACCACTGCTTGTTATTTTTTGCAGAATTAAGAGATTATAATATGGGGACAAAGGGAAGGAAAACCAAGTTATTTACCTGCAGTGTTTTGATTGGTCAGTGTAGCTTTGATGTTTTTCATCAGCAGTTTTAGTTCATGAGCCCTTGGAGGTTTAGGAGGACTGGTGCCCTGAGGCACAACACCTGTTTTTTGTACATTCTATTAAAAGGAAGCAAAACAAATAAGATTGTTTTAGATAAACTCCAAGCAATTTATCTTCACATCAATTAACTTCCAACAGTCATACATAGGTGTGAATTGGACAAATAGATTTAGCCAAAGCCCTGAGTCATAACTTACCACAGCAGTAATGAAGATGGAGGTACAGAGGTGACAAATAAAAACAGACTTTAAAATAAAAATAGATAATTACCTGCAATGGCTTTACATCTGTAGGTTTTGTACTCAGAACCACAGAGGGAGATGCTGAATTTATGAGATACCGCAGCAGACCTTTAAGTGTTTCTGATACTGCACATGCCCCACCTGTCTGGTCCTAAAAAGGAAGAATACATTGATACATTGCACTGCTTGTAAAATTCAGAAGCTTGGTTCACTTTCGAAAGACACCACAGCTATATTGCTCTACATGCACTGTACTGAACAAAAACAGATTTTTGCTCCACTTCTCTCCTCATGGAACACTGGGCTTAAGTTGCATCAGGAAAATGGAAATATGTGTAGACATAAGCTCCTTTCCTATGCTCTTACTTACAGCAAAGGGAAATAGTCAGAGCAGTTTGTAAAGCCATGATGCACTCAATTAGAGCAACATTGTCAAAAGCCAAGTCTCAAACAGCCAAGATCCAAGCAAGAGATCACACTGATTGGCTTACTTCCTGGCAAGGCCCCACAAGTCATTAATAAAATTGCTGATCCACACTGCTCACCAAGAAGGGTCTGCGGTCATAATGCTGCATTATGACTATTTAAGGAGAAGTCATCATTTACTCTGAACAACCTTGACAATTCTCTGCATTATTTTAAAAAAGCAATTCCTTTGTGCAGATGCCGATCCATGTGCAACATTCAGCTGTGGATAATGACTAAGACACGGGACCAACAGAATATCACCTTTACCTAAGACCAGGGTAAGATACAGGTCATGTATGCATGTTACCAACACCCTTTGAACACATACTGTTCTTCAATACTTCAGTCATGTACAACCTCCTTATTCTTACTCCCAAAAAGCTGCGCTGCAACAACTTAAATACCAGTATTTGCTTTAGCGCCCCTTTTCTAGTTCTGAATATTCAGCGGGAGACACAGAAGCTAAATCCAATCCTGCCTCCTATCTGATATTTTAGTAGCATGACCCCCATAAATGCTGCCGCTCAGGTGGGGTCTCTCAACCTTGACTTTTAGAAGAGAGAGCTTTAAAAGTCCCCTTGTAGGATGAGAAAGCCATCCATAGCATCCACTCAGTACACAATTTTGGGCAAACAGCGGCCCTTTTTGTTGCACCACAAAGTGCTTTTAAGTCTTCCAAGCTTGGTGTGTGGTGCAGGAAACTAATCCTCAAAGGGGGGGGGGGGAATGTAAAAGAAGTCTCTTTGGGTGTGTGGAGTTAATCACTGTTCTCTGTGTGGCAAATATTAAAATATCTGTAGACTATTATTAAAGGTGAGCATTGGAAGCAGTGGCTTATAATTACTCATGCAAAACTGACACCTAAACATTTAATTTGAATCATTTCAAAGAGCCATGCTTTCAAACCAGTATGCCATGGATTGCAGCTATACATCCTGCTCCTAAATAATCTGCCTTGGAAGCAAGTCCTTCTAGGTGTTAGTGATTATTTAAAAAGTTAGAATCAAATTTGTATAAGCTACTGGAAACATAACCACTAATTTAACATGTAGTTTTGATGGAAATCGTGCTAGACACAAGCGAATGCTAACAGACTTACCTCCTGTACTTTAGTAGGCTTAATTTCAGTGTTTGTTTCTGAGGTCCAGATGAAAGACCACTTGACCTGAATGTCTTCCTCTTTGGATTTCATTGAAAGTTTCAGCTGTATATACAACATCATTACCATTTTAGTTTTGTCCATTAACAGATCTTGTACCCTAATTCTACTAGTTCTTCCAGCAATTCATCAAGCAAGTACTGGGAATTTCCCATTGTCAGAATCTGAATATTTTATGCTTGTAGATTTTTTTTGCCTTCCATAGGCACAAAGGGAGCCTAGTCACCCACATAATTCATTGATAATCATAAACAATCAGATCAGTTTAACCTGCCATCATTTATAATTCACGCTTGCTAAAAGCTGAGCCATAGCAGTCACTAACTGCATATTAGGAACACAACATTTCATAATGTCTCCATATCTGTTTATATTTAGAATCCTGGTTCTGAGGATTCAGTCAAACTACAGTTTTTCAGTTCAGATGTACTGGAAAACTATGGTTTGATTCAATAAGGAAGTAATGACTTAAGCTTTGCATGCAAGGAGGGGAGGAATGGTTGAGCCTACACATCTAAACCATGTTTAGCAGAATTCTTCAAATGCAGTCAATATTAAATGCGAGGAGGACATTTTCAAAAGTTCCACTTACTAGACTATCTGGGCTAACCTAATAATAGAAATAAATAAAACTATAGGTAAAATTTAACAAAACAAATTCAAAAATTACCTGCAAATGAAGTGGAGACAGTTTTACACTGTAAGACTGACATTCCGAAGTAACAGATGAAGAAACAGAAGAAGGATTCGGCATACTGACAATAAAATGAAAGGCATTTCCAATTACATTACAAGAGACCACCTGGAATAAAAGTAAAACTTAGCTTTAGAGACTGCATACACACATTTATATAGGACGCTATTATGTGCATTTATGTAATTGACTGTCACTCACTGACAGTAGAGTTCAAGCCTTCATTGTGGCAACGCATGTAGTCTAAAATTAAAGGAGGACTCTCCCCCACCTCCTCAGGTGAATACAACTGGCATATAATACTGTCCATTGTATCAAAAAGTCTAATTTTAGAACCAAAATTATATTCTTCTAAAGACAGAAATAGAACAAAGAAGTGAGGAGCTGCAACTCAAAATGGTGCATTATATGCCCAGCTGCTGACAAGAGCATTCAAGGTTCCAGCAAGTATTTGGGATTTGTAGGGGAGAGAGAGGAGTAGAGATTTTTCCCCCTTTCCCATATTCCTGACACCTTTCCCTCCTACGTAGAGCTAGCCCTGAGTCCAATCACTCCACCCAGCCTTGCACTGTACTGGAGAATCAGGAAGTTTCTAGGGAAAGGGAAGAGGTGGGCGTTTTTTCTTCCCTCCCTCCTGAAACTGCCCTGGATAGTTCAGGGAGTTTCCTCCCCAACCAGGATACAAGCTGTTTGGGGCTTCAGCAGGTCAGTTCCTACTCTCTCCCCACCCGTTTCATTTTCCTTTCCTCCACAACTGACACCCTCAAGTTTCTATGGAATTTTGAATGTATGTGTATATGTATGGTAGTGGGGAGACAAGGGGTGTCAAATGAAATAACCAGAAAATGAAATTTAACAGGAAGATATATTAAGTTAGGGAACTAGCTCAGTTATTTTCTGCAACATGCTCTTAACAGACCAGTTGCTCTGCTTCATTAGGGGGGGGGGGACCCTTCACACAGGCAGAAGCAGAACCCCCTCACTTTTTTCTCTGCCATGCCATTTAACTGAAATCAATAGCTTTAAAATTTATAAATCATGTCCTGACTGTTTGTGGCTCTAAGTTTAGTTATTAATACAATCAGCCTCTAATGCAAATTCATGTGCCTGACAGATTTTCAACATCCTATTAGAATACACAAATATATTATTTAACTTGCTTGCTTTTCAGCCACAGAGAGATTTGTGAAGGTTAGCTCAGGATGGTCAGACAAAATTAAGAAGACGCTTTCTTATTACCATTATTAGTCTGGCTTCTGCTGAAGACCAGACCAATGAACCACCACTATTCGCCTCTAGGCTTACCTGCAAGAGTATAGCATTTTCTCCCTGCCCCAGATTCCTTTCCCACAACCTTTGCAAGTAATAATGGCAAAGGCTATTATAAGCACATATTTCTCTTTCTCAAGCTATTCTCTTTCCCAAGAACAGGTTTGCCTTGCAATTCCTATTAACTATTTCTTGTCTGCTAACTTTCAAAAGCTGAGTGGCATAACCCTAGTCATTAATCCTGTCATTAAGAGATCTGTGCAAATTTTACATAGCTAACATGGAACAGGTTGTTTGTTTACCAGCATGATGCACAATTTAGCCAAACTTTTTGTGAGATACATCACAAGTAGCAAATAGGGCAATTGATAGTTAGCGAAAACTATAAACACATACAGTACTTCTGGGCATAGTGATATTGTTACATTACTAGTCCTTATAAACGTTGTATTTTGCTACAGAAAAGAAAAGACCGTAAATATCCAACTTTCCACTCAACAGCCAACTCATACAATACTCTCAGGGCAGACTGTATAACAGCAAGCAGGGAGCCCCTTACTGTGATTCCACTGGCGTTATTTATCAGCTTAAAGAAATATTTTAGGCTCAGTAGGTCTTAGTCCCAGCCTTAAATTGTCATTATGGTTCCTAAAATTGCAACGCTTACAATTTTCCCCAGCTGTGATGTTTTCAGGGGGCAAATTAATAATAATAATAATAATAAATTTTATTTATATCCCGCCCTCCCCAGCCGAAGCCGGGCTCAGGGCGGCTAACAACAATAAAACAGTACAAAAGTACAACATAAACAACATTCTAAAATCATTCATTATAAAAATTAAGTGGTCTATATTCTTTTAGGGTCTAGAGCAGAATCTACTGAAAGGAACTCAGGGAGAGGGCTCAATATATATGTATCAAACAGCATAACTAGGTCTCTAAAGTACTCATTCAACAAGTTTGTTTATGTTAACAGGCAGTGATGAGACAGTGACAGGGGGCTGCCACTGTTCTGATCAAATGTTCACTCCTGTTGAGGAAAGAGTTACGGTAGCTAGCAAAATGCCTGAAGACAGTTCTAGTGATCTTTCTTCCTTGTACTGATCAGGCCCACATCTCCTTAATTTCACTAGTGCTAGGTAGCTATTCATCAGCAGTAAAGTATTCCAACAAAGAAATGGGTTAACAAGGCACAGCGTGTATGAATAGTTATGCTACTTCAGGCTGTTACTGAAGAAGTTTTCATTTGTCAATATAAGCTAATCCTGGCCATAGCAAGAAAATTACAAAAGAGGATTATTGCTACTGTATGATTTTCTGTTATCAATATTCACAGGCACGTGACTTGAGAGGACACACCCACTGCTAGAGAAAAGCATGTATTTAACAATGAAGTGAAAGTCTGCAGAGTGCCACTCCCACAGTTCACAACAGTTGGAAATTACAGACAATATTATGTGAACTTTGTCCAGGGTGTGCCTTAAGCTAAGAACAGCAGGAACAGAGAGATAAAAGTGTAACCCCATCCAGAAAGGCCAGCCTACAAGATGAAGGCATACCTCAGACTAGGCTTGTTTACAAGGGATTAAATTGAACCCTTGATCCTTACTCCTGTTTTGATATTATTACATTTGCTCACAGGAGTACTTCTGCAACTTTCTCAAAGATTTTGAAGCCAGAAGGACTCATGCTTGTGTTTGCTGCTCATGGAGACACTGGTATGTCAATTCCTAGCATACTTGTGCCTGATTTGCGAATAATTTTCTTCACTGGAGTGATTTCAGATACACTCCAGTGAGAACAGCCTTGCAAAAAAGCAGTCCTAAAATATTTTGCAGTACCAGTTAAATTAAACACTATGTAGATTGCAAACCACATCAGGAGCCTGACAACCAAGTCGGTTGGCATATTACTAACAAAGACAGAGTTCTTAAAATGTAATGTTTTTATTATTTCAGATTCTAACTAGGGCTTTCTGTGTATTCACAGGGCTTCTATTCCAACATCAGATGCTAAAACACTATGCATATTCTTCTTAGAAAAAAAAAATGCAGCCTATCCATTCCTGGTCTTTATCTTTGTATAGCTTATATTTTATGGAATGTAGTTTATAAGAGGGCAAGTTATTATCCAGTTGCATAGGGGCATACTGCATTTTTAGTACAGACCACTTTATTTGTGTATACTAATGATCATAAAAGAAAAAGGCAGAGACAGACAGACAAAGATAGGGTGTGCAGTCCAATAAAGAAAATAACAAATTGTTACACTGACATGTATTATTTTACAATTGTCCTTGACCCAGATCTAGAGTTCAGAAATTCAAATGCATACATTTTGGTGGGGATGGGAAAACGAGACAAGAGACCCACAAATTAAGGAACTATCAGGTAAAGCCAGCTCACCTTTTCATCAGCAGACTTTACTACACTTACAACACGTTGTACCACAAGCTCTAGAGGCTGAGGAGCTGCATGTTCTTCAAATGTAAACAAGCGGGAGTCCTGGGGGAGAAAAGTAACATTTATTTGAAATAGTTCCCATAGCCCAAGGCAGAAACGCTTCTGAGTTCCAGTTTCTGGAAACCACAGGAAGGAAGAAGGCTCTTGAGCTCAAGTCCTCCTTGAGAGTTTCCCACAGTCATCTGGATGAACATGGTGAGAAGAGGATGCTAGACTAGATGGGCCATTGGCCTGATCCAGCAGGCTCTGACGTTCTCAGTTCCCTGTTTGGCATGGGTTTCAGAGTATATGTTATTATTGAAGTTCACAGATTCCAAAGAACTCCAAACAGCTGGATGTTCAGCTAAATTCCAAGTCCTAGAGCAGGACTAAATTTAGGAAGAAATATTTGACAATTAAGTATGCAAATATGCTTGCTATAACAGCTCCTTGATTTCATCTAAATTAGATGCCTGAGAAGCTCAACTGCTTATATTAGAAGAGCCAAAAAGCAACTTATATTTATCTTGCTAAGTAATGTGTGTCATAAATCATGTGGATACAAGATCATCACCTAATTGTGTCACCTAATTATTACTTCAGTATAAACAGAAACCAAGTAATGGTTACTTAATACTGTGGTGGACATAAGTTTAGTTTTAAGAACTAACCCCTGTGAGGGGGTTACCCCATATGTCCACCCCATACTGACAATACTAAACAAGTAATTTTACCAACAAGTTACTTAGCATTATACAGCACTTTAGAGTGTTCAAAGGATTCACATTAACTCCCCCAGTCTTCCTAATGACTCTTTAGGGTAGGCCAGTATTATTTGTATAATTGCAAATTAGGGGCTAAGGCCAACAGATTCTAGTTCGCCCAAGGCAATCTTGTAGGATGTTGCATCTCATTGAGGACACTCTTTGGGTTGTGTCTGTGTATGATTAGGGTTTGCTCAAAGATTATTGCGGGGTACAGCCTCCAATTCCTTATTCATTTCTACAAATATTATCAAGAATGCTAGGCATGCAACAATAATTGCCAGTAGTTTACACAAAACTGCAGTGAACAAGATACAGTGCTTGGGTTGTCTCATACAAGAGAATCTCCTGGAAATGCAATTGCATGATTTGGGGTGGCCCAAGTATGAAATTGGGGTGAATAGCCCCAATTCCTTATTTGTGTTTTCTGAGGTTCAAGTACTATGCAAAACACAATGTGGTTTTTTGTTTTTTTAGAGAGTCATATATACAAATATGTGTACCTGAATGCAGGGGTATGCTTTTTTATTAAAGTGACATTACTAGCTGTAGCTGGGGTGTGTGTGTGGTAAACTACATGCTCATACTTTCAGTTCATTATAATATACATGAAAGCTTGAGTCATGGGGTAAGGAGAATGTGTGCATGAATTCAACTGTGCTTAGCTTATTTTTGGTTGCTATTTTGTTACTGTTGTTATTATTGTTTTATAGATTATGAAGGCTGAAGTACTTTTTGCATCCTATAATATGATTTTTGTTGTAATTGTGATGTTTAGCTTTTTTTAGTCGTTTTGTTAATAATGTTTCATAGATCACAATTGTTTGATTGATCACTTATAATTGTTTTGCTGGTGATTCATGCTGCATTTGTGATGTTCTATTATGTAATTGTTATTTATAAGCAGCTTTGGGATTCATTTGAATGAAAAGTGGCATAGAAATATAATCGATCAATCATTGGCAGGGGAAAGGAACACAACTCCTGTTGAACACAAGTGAACTTTAAGCACTGCTGAAAGCTCTACTGCAGATGTTCTTAAACTGTGGCCAATTGAAAGCTTGCTGAACAGCTGAGACTTTCTGTTCTCGGTCCTACACTCAAGCTACGGCTGCTCCACTGGCTTATGACAATTCACAAGATTTTAAAATGTGCAAAAAAAATTTAACTGATTTGTAGGAAGGACACTATGAACCAAAAGCAGAGACACTGTATGCACTTTTGTAACCCCCCAAAAATCTTTAATAAAAACTTTTTTTAAAATAGTCATGGTCACTTAAGACTGGGTACATTTACCTTTTTCTTTTGTACTTTCAGTCACGTATGATGTGATTTTAATGAGCTGTTCACATTTGTCAAGTAACAAATAAGTAAAATAAATAAAAGCTAGCACGCCCCTTCATGGAAAGATGGAGAATTTAGTAGTCATCTGCATTGCTAAAAATTTAGGATTTCAAGCCTGTGTGTGTGTGTGTGTGTGTGTGTGTGTGTGTGTATAATCTCTTGAACTTGCAACATTAGCAATGAAGTCACATTTAACTACAAACTGCTTATTATATGTTGCGTATACTCAGTTGTTACATTAACATTCTTCTCGAGACTGTGATGAAGCAGAAGCAGCAAATCAGAGTTTCACTGGCTTCCTGATGACAGCATTGTTTTGAGTTGGACGGCTCAGTGAGAGAGTAAAAACACATTGCACTGCCAGGCAGTGAACTCATCAAAAGAAAAAGGATGCAGTTGCTTTCTTGGAAAGGATGTACGGATGCAAGGCATTGTTACTTTCCTATCAGCTTTCCTACAGTGTGCTTGCTTCCTAGCCTTTGACCCCCTCACAATTTACAGTTCAGTTTGCAGGGTTTTTTGTTTTTGATTTAAAGTTATTAAGATCTAATGGAACACAGACAAGCAATGTGCTAGGTCAGGTATCATTAACCTTTCCTGACCCAGGACCCAGTTTTAAACCAAACATGCATTTGGGGACACAATTCTTAACCTTTCACCATACATATAATTGCAGGGTGCTAGTCAGAGGCATGCCTAAGGGTTGGTGAAACTGGCCTTCATCGGGGTTGCAGGCCTGGGGGGCACTTGAGCAAAAATCACCTATCAGGCTACAGAGTGTATATATGTGTGTGGCAAAGCATTGAAATGCAGGAGAAGCTTCCCATCCTTCACACAAAGGGGTGCAGTAAAGTGATTTTTCAGGGGCGGGCACCAATAAGGGACCCTAGGTATGCCTCTGGTGGTAGTGCTCCTTTTGCAACCCACCTTGGTTCAGGCCATGATCCACAAGCGGGTCGTGACCTACCAGTTGCAGACCAATGGGCTAGATGGCTATGCACGGCACAACAGCTTTGATTTATATTTTATATAAATTTCATGAAACGAAAACATAATAGCAATAATAATAAAGAGAGCTCCTGGGGGGCAGCTGCCCACCTAAATCAAGTAAGTAAATTTAAAAAATACTTAACCAACCAATTTCATCACAGATAACTCAGTTCTGTCTCCCCTAACAAAAAGCCTGTCCTCTCCTCAAAATAAATCATGTCTATGCCCATAGGTGGGAGAAAAGGAGGCTGAATGAATGAAAGCTTGGGATAGGAGTTTTAAGGGATAAGGTTAAGTGAACAAAGTCACAAACAATAGTGAAGGAATTGCTCCATTTTCCAGAAATTCAAGAAAACCCAGAGAGTCTATACATAACCTACTTGCAAATAGTTGTCTGGTAGCAAGGAGGAAAAGATCCCTTTTTTTTAGATTTTAGATTTCAGGTTAAACAAAATTAACACTGATCACTCCACACAAAGTCTCACTGATTTTAAGGAACTGTACAGCCCCAATACATTTATGCTTGGGCGCTTATCAACCACACTCTGTTGACATCAAGTCCACTCCCTAAGCAAAACTGGAAGGTCCTGCCCGTGTGTGGTCAACGAAAATCGCCTGCTCTCGGTGCAACCAGTGCAACCCACAACACTTAAGAATCGAGCAGCTTTTGCGGTGCAATTCTCATGGCGCCTTGACTTGAGTGCAAGTTCTCTGGTCCCCCCCAGTAAACATTATTTGCCTTTGCTCAATTCCAGACTGCAGAGCGCCTTAGCGTATCCCCCTGTAGTCTGTTTGCAGCAAAAACAGCACGCAGTTTTGTTGTGGCACCTCCAAGACTAACTAAAGTATGACGATGGCGGAAGCTTCCCTGGACCACAGTGCGCTTCCTCAGGTGCACGAAGTCCTCTTCTCCCGAGTTGCAGGTCTATAGGACACAGTTTGGCGAGGGAAGATCGCGACCAGTGAGGGGAGAAGGAATTGCAGCGAATGGGATGGCGAGTCCAGCTCCCTCCGGAGACGGAACCGCGCAGAGCTCGCCTCAATTCTTTGTCTTACCTCCCTTGCTTTGGCTTCCCGGTTCAGCGCCGCTATCCAGGCTTTCTGCCACTGGCTCCTCCAGCTGCTCAGAGACAGCAGCCAGGCGAAGAGGGGACCCTCGTCCTGGGGCAGAAGTTGCTCCGGCGCCGGCGAGGGCTGCCTCCTGGCGCCTTGCCGCAGCGCGCCCAGGCCCCACTGCACCAGGTAGACGGCGACCACGGTCAAGGCGGCCGCGAACAAGGAGAGCAGCGAGAGGCGCTGCAGCTCGCCCAGCCAGTAAGCCAGCCAAGACATGACTGACCATAATGAAGGGAGCGGCGGGGGAAGCCTCCTCACATGGCCGCGGGATCCCTCCCCGCCTCCCCGCGCGCCTCAAGGCATCGGATGGCTCCTCCGCGCCGCCGCCGCCGGCCCGCGAGGAGCAAGAAGAAGACTCGCCTCTCCGGAGGGGCGAGAGCGAGCAGCCCCGGCGACGGAAGGGCTGGCGAAGGACGTTCGCCTCCCTCAGCGAGAGAGAAGTCGCCCGAGCGAGGAGCCAGCAGCGAGCGGGACGCCAGGAGGAGGAGGAGCCCGCGTCACAGGGCAGGACCTGCCCAGCCGAGCCTTCAAGCAGCGCCACACGCGCGCAGCTACCGCAGCCGCCGGCCGGGAAGAGGAGGACGAGGAGAAGCCTTCCGAAGCGCCGCCAACAAAGCGCGCTCCTCGGCCCCGGGAAGCGGAGGAGCCAGCAGCCGCATCCTGCCCTCGCTCTGCTCCTCTCCGGGCAGCCCTGCGCGACGTGCGCGGCTCCTCAGGGCTCGGCAGCTGTCCCGCCTCCGCGCGCTGAGGGAATTGTCGTCCGGCTCTCAGCTAAGCTGCCCCGCCGCCTGCGAGGAGGGAGGAAATCCCCTCCCCTCTCACGCGGACCGGGCAGCAGCAGCAGCAGCAGCAGCAGCGGCTCCTTATGCCCCGGCGGCCCTTCCCAGCCGGCACCTCACAGCCCTTAAAGGCGCAGCAGCGGGCTGCCGTCGCGCCCACCTTTGCTCCGGCCAAGCCTGCTGAAGTGGCCGTCCAGCGGCCTGGACAATGGGAAACCATCTCAGATGTCAGGTCCGATTTCAGCCTGCGCGCGCAGCCTTGCGGTGCATCTCTGGGGCTCATGAGCCCTTTGCTGTCAAGGTTTCGAGGCAGGCCCAAATCGTAGTGTTTTAGGGCATATTCTTTGGTAAGACCCTTAAAAATATTACTTGAATAATGCCCCCCAAAACCCCACAAAGTGTTATTGAAGTTCACAGATAAATTGATTGGCCTTATTTAAAGATGGTGAGCCAAGACCCCACACGGGTATAACTGCTAAGCAAAAGGCATTTCCCTAAAAATTGGTCAGGTGTGTGTCTGAATATTCGCACATAGACCATGTGGATTAATGTTTGGGTCCTCTTTGACTGACAGTTGAGGCAAGTGGTTTGACACTGCATAACAATGTACCACAAGACCAAAAACAGAAATGTTACAGCTTTGACAAAATATAGACCTAAAAAATAAAGAATTGATAGGGCTTTTTTCGATAGCAGCTCCTCAAAAGGTGGCCAGGTTTTGGGAAAGGCTAAAGGGAGCCGCCTTGGCTTGGAAAAGTTTGGCAATAACAGAAAAGCTGACTGAAAATCTGAAGGAGGCTAAAGGTCAGACTGTTATATAAATGTATGGTCTGGTGTGATTTTGGCACCTATAATAACAAGAAAACAGCAGAAAAGCATGGTCACTGTATGCTTACCTATATAAGTGATAGATTGTAACTTCTAAGTTTGTATATTGTTTTATGCTTACTGTTTGGGTTACTGAGATTATGTAAAAAAACACTTTTTTTTCTCATCGTGCATCTTCTGTGCGAAAAATGCTTTCTGAAAGTATTCTGTGCATTCTCCAGTCAACTCCATGCAGCATGTTTACACATTAGGAAAAGATGTACATCAGCACATTCCCCCCCCCCCCCCCCCGGTTATGGGTCTGTAGTACAACAGTACCTGCTAAGATATCAAAGGTAAAGGGGCAGGTGTGACATATGGTTAGAAGGTAGGTTTAAAATAACCAAAAATACTTGGGTTAAGCTTACACTAAACCCAGAACATCCCTGGAAGGACCTCACATGCCTGTAGCAGATCATTTCATCTGGTTTCTGGTTGTCCAACTAAAGCAGGGAAGTTTGAGCTCTGGAGCCACAATTATTTGCCAAGAATCTCAAAAGCTAATTTTCTCCTCCTGAAAGCAGCCATAGGAGAACAGAGGGAGGGAATGAAGTGCCCTGGCTCTCTGACACCCCAGTATGGAGCCCAGGGTGCCCATCTAAGCTGCTGCTTAGCTCAACAGTAAAACAATTGCTTGGATTTTAAGTGCTAAGGAAAAAATGCTGTTTAATTCCACTGCACAGCTGGATTTTAATGAGATCTCAGCATCAGTTGCCTGGGCTGCCAGCTTCCATTATAAACATGGGGGCCAAGAGTGGGGAAGGAGACTATGCTGGCCTAGCTATTGATCCCAAGAATCAGAGTGCGCCTTTAAGCAACTACACAGGCAGGGCAACAGGGAAAACTACTGCAAGGGGAAGGAGGAACTGCAATGGCAGCGGGGGAAGGCCGGAAAGGACAGGGCAGGTGGCCCTGGAAGAACTCCTGCATACAACTGTGATGCTTCTTAATTTTAAATTTGTATACCACTCTTCATCCAAAGATCTCAGGGCGGTTCACAGCATGAAAATACAAAATTTATGTATCCCAATGCTGCAACACATTAAACTAGTGATAAGTTCCTCTGATATCGCAGGGTCTTACTGCCACCTAATGAGAACTGGAGCACTGGCAGCCTATTTCATATGAGACTCCCATGAGACAGAATCACTCGAAAGAACATGTTTATTTTACTCCAAATTTTCTTAATAAAGATCTAGGTAAAGAAAACATACAGTAGAAAAGTAATACAAAGCAGCAACATTACATTAAAAGAAGGGATTCTGAAAACAGGATTTCTGTCCTAAAAAAGTTAATTGGATTGCTACTTAAAATTCAGCACAGATGTATTAAACCAGTATAATGCCTACAATATATAAATAATTATAAAAACAGACCTTTTTAATGAAATTTGTATATATCTTTAGTTGGAGTTCAGAAGCAATGTCAATAGAAGTTAAGTTACAGTCCTTTCTGCATATTGGTGATGGCTACTCCAGTTGCCCTTTTAAAGAAGCCCCAGAGTAGCTAGGAATACTATCAAGAAAATTAGGCCTTTTTGTTAATTTTCTTTTGAAACGTCCCTCAAGCCATTTAGATTTGACCTTTGGCTGTAGGAAGGGGATAAAATAAATTAGCAACCAGTTCACATACAGCTGAAAGGTAACTGGCAGTATGTATAACCAACAAAGTGCTATGAAATGCAAAACTTAATTAAAATGTAAAACACAAAAACAAGAACTTGGTGCAGTCCACACAATCAGGTTCAAGAGCTATAAAAAGAATTAGCAACATTCACATGTAGGCATTTAATTGTTTACCATATAAGTGCCAATGCTGCAATTAGAAGCAGATTTAGTTCTATTGACAACAGTGGTCCTTTAAAAATAAATGATATCACCATAGGAGGCCTATAATTTAGATAGTTTCTTCTTGATATAAAGTGGTAAAATGGTTAAGGACCTCATGGAGTGCTTATCTTGATAGTGTTCCTTCACAGGTCAAGTTAAGCCATACAAAAATCTTTGAGATAAGAATACAGGCAACTCTTAACTTACACAGGGGTTAAGTTCCAGGAATAACACATAAAGCCAAAAATCACATATAGGCAAAACACATTGAGTGCAATGGCGAGTGGAATTGCCAAAGCCCCCCCCCCACCAGATGACCCCTTTTTATTTATTTGTTTTTATTTGCCAAGAGTGTAAAGTTGAATGCGCACAAGTTAAATGCACGTAAGCTGCGAGTTACCTGTATATGACACTACAGCCCAGGCTATTACAGTAAGGTTCAGCTCTATACAAGGTTTCAGTACTGATGAACTAGTTACCACTGTAGGAAAAAGAAATGTACGTTTATTTTACCCTAATACTCAGGCAAGAAAATGTAAACAATGTTACAGAGGACTATAGGCACATACCAGCTGCTAATGACAATGGGTTAGGGTTGAAGAAGATATAAAAACACACTTCCAGAGAAACATGGTAAAGTTATTGTTACCTATGATGATATACACCTTCCTATGGCACTGATAAACAGGTTAGAAAGGTTTGTAATTTTAGAAACCTGAAAGATCTCCTGAATCAAATATAACTGTGGGGGAACTTTCAGCTCTTAAAAAACAATATTTTTTGTCTCTAACCCAGGCATAGGCAAACTCGGCCTTCCAGATGTTTTGGGACTACAACTCCCATGATCCCTAGCTAACAGGACCAGTGGTCAGGGATGATGGGAGTTGTAGTTCTAAAACATCTGGAGGGCTGAGTTTGCCTATGCCTGCTCTAACCCTCAAGTCAGGATACAGACATGGTGCTAAAGATACAGAAAAACTGTCTGAAACAATTTCACTGAAGTTGTGGTCTAAATCAATACATGGAACTAGTTTGGAATCAAAGTTGCTGTGTTCAGAGTTTTGACCATGTTGCTAAATGCAGTTTATTTGGATTTCCCACTTTTGAATCCAGGAATTACTACAATAATTTGGAAAGCTGTGTAATGCGAGAGAGATAAATATTTGCTTTGGAGCAGCCCTGATCTGACCTGGGATTGAACCAACTCTGATCTGGGCCCCTACCAATCCAGGTCTGTACACAGCGTTTAATTACCTGATTAAGCATGGTCTTCGGGTGGGGGGGAGAGAATAACACATGCAGGTTGCCTGCACATCTGCCCCTGCCCTTGCTGCTAGACTGCCGCCCTTGACACTCCTAGATCATTCCAGGTGGACCTGACCTGACCTGGGGTTGCCTCAATCCAATCCAGCTGCATCCCAGTTCAACTTGAATTTGGTTTGATATCTGGCAAGATTATGTGCACTGCCCTAGTAAATAAAAGGTCAAGGGACCCCTGACCATTAGGTCCAGTTGTTACCAACTCTAGGGTTGCGGCGCTCATCTCGCTTTACTGGCCAAGGGAGCTTCCGAGTCATGTGGCCAGCATAACTAAGCCGCTTCTGGTGAACCAGAGCAGCGCACAGAAATGCCATTTACCTTCCTGCCAGAGCGGTACCTATTTATCTACTTGCACTATGACGTGCTTTTGAACTGCCAGGTGGGCAGGAGCAGGGACCGAGCAACGGGAGCTCACCCCGTCACGGGGATTCGAACCACCGACCTTCTGATCAAGTCCTAGGCTCTGTGGTTTAACCCACAGCGCCACCCGCGTCCCCCTTAGTAAATATAGGAGAGTAAATAAAGTATCCCAATATATAATCACAAGGGTGACACCCAGATGCAATTCTCTGAAATTATCCCATTGACCTAAGTGTGGCTATTCTAAGTGAGCCATCAATAGTTGCTTGGGGGGGGGGGAGAATAATTTAAGGATCCATTTATTTTAAAAAAATCGTTTTCATAACCCTTCCTTTCCATACAGAAAAATCCAACAATGGTAAACGGGAAAGTAATACTACATTTCCTTAGTATGTTTCAATAGCTAAAAAAATGTAGCCTTTTAAGAGTAATACTTCCATGAAGTTTTTCCACAGTTATTACCATTTGGATATTTTTATTTGTAGATAGAATTCAGCAAAGCACTTGCTTAAAACCAAAAACACCTTTTCAAATATTGGTGCTTTCAGAATTAAATGTCCATTTCCAGATGTTGATTAAGCTTCTCTGGAGGAATACTTATTACACAAGTCTGAAATTACTTTAATTTCAAGGGCTACTTCTGAATTTGTTGACATTAAATTCTCATTCAAGTGACTATTTGGAACAGGGCTGAATTTTGTCCATTTTAGCAACAAACCTAAATAAGTATTGTAAAATATGTATTTAAAATCTGCAAATTTTTCTCATGTTAATACCTCAAATCCCTCAGTTTGAGAGATTGTGAACTTTATTTGATAAAAATATATGCTCAAACAAAAGGCCAAAGCCTTTTCTTGTGTAGAATGAGACTATTTTAGTATTTCATTACAGCACTGCAGAATTAAACATGATAAATAACGAATCAATAGTTTTCATTTTATTTTTATTATGGTCAAACTAAATATATTCCTTGAAGATTTAAGGTATATAATAAGCAACATATTCCATAATTTATAACTTTTAAAACATATATTAATCTTTAAGCAGAAGTATATTTACTCCATGTCCAGCAAAATAAACACTCTTACAGCTCTTTAAAGTATTGGATTAAAAACCTAGAGGGAAAATCTCTGTCTATAAACGTACCCAAAAAAGTATTCTGAGAGGCAGGGTTGTTTTTTAAACAGTTAATAAACAAGAACTGATGTGAAAAAGGTAACAAAAACACACCTAACATTAGAAACTAACAAAAATCCTTAGTATTATTTTTTAAGAAAAAGCCCCATTTCTTAAAAAGCATATTGTAGTCTTTAAAATCCTAGTTATTTAGGTTTTATTACTTTATTATAACCCAAATAGTAATATAGCAGAACTCCTGTTGAAGTTTCTGCTTGAGGATTAAGTTAGTGAAGCACCATTAGACAGGCATAGTACCGGTACTTCCCTTTTCTAGATGCTTGAGGATTCAGTTAACAAAGCACTGCTATGAAGGCATATTTCCCTTTTCTAGGACTGAGGTGGGGGGACCTGGTTTTGGCAGGGCTTGTAAGAAGAAATTCTATAGGTGAAGCTATTCCCAGTATGGAGTCAAAGCTGGGGGAAATGTCTGCCCCATAGTTGCTTAAAGGCACAGGAGCCCTGCTAGAATAAAATACTGGTATCTAGAAAGGATGATATTGACTCCAATCCATTGAAATTAATGCAAGTTCTATAACTAACATCAGTGAAGTTCTGATGAATGAAATTGACCGCATAGTGTTTTGTGTATAAAACCAATGGACAAACTGTAGGTAGGTTGAGTTGCACTTTCCGTTCCCGTCTACATATGAGTAGTCATGACCATCCTTAGGCAGATACACATATGGAGACATGCAACGTGTAAACTAAAGGAGAAGAGATGCAACTAGCATAGGTTTCTCTTGTCACAGCAGTTGGAAAAGGTTCTACTGCTATTTCTGCAGAAGGTATTTATGTGCTACACACAGATATGGGTAAGGAATGCTGGAATGTGTGAGAAAAGCCCTGAGCGAACGGCCCTAAATACCTTTTAAGTATGGAATAAGCAAAGTTTTGATACAAATATTTGCTTACAGCACAAAGGTCTCGCTAGTAATAGGCCTCGCTTCCACTTTTAGAATTCTGTTACACTGCACAGAATCACAGAATTGCAGAGCTGAAAGGGACCCAGATAATCATCTCGTCCAACCCCCAGCAGTGCAGGAATCTTTTACCCAACATGGGACCCGAACCAACAACTCTGAAATTAAGTCTCATGCTTTCATCACTTGATGTTCTTATTCTACTTGAAAGCTATGCAAAATCTTAAAGTTTAGGAAAGAAAGATCCAGGTTTTGTATGCCTCACACCCTGTTGGATTTTAAAATGGAACCATGGAAGATCCACACAGGTAATGAGCTATTTTATTTGCATTTCTGAAGAGCAGTTCCCCATGCTTCATCAGAAGCTGCTTTTAATATATAGCTGGGCTTCAAAAGGAGCTTCTAATACACCATTCTTCAGAAAACAAGTAAAAAACAAAACAACCCAACCATATTTCACATTAATGGCATTAAATAGATCAAAATTGCTTCTTAATGGGACTAATTTCCAAATATGTAGTAAGTCTTAGGAAATGTGCTATGTTCTTCTTCTTTCTGGACTGCCATGGAAGTTGATTCTATTGATATCAACAGAATTCCTTAAAAATAAATTCATTTAAAATTGGGGTGCCAGTTATTACTCCCACTCTACACGAACTCAAGAACCAAGTTCTCACTCCTTTTAATGAATCTCATAATTACTCAGTGCTGAACACCAAAGTTTACTGTCTTTTCCCATAATCCAAAAGCTAAGTAATTCAACTACAGCATTCATACCTTAGATCAAGTTTAAAATGCAACTAGCAATTCATTAGTTTTAAATGTCGATTCCTGAGTAGGAAACAAAACCGTAAGAGCTTCCTGGCACATATCTGTATTAATGATGCTACTCTGCCATTTGGGAGCAAGGGCCCTGCTACAACTCAGTGACCCAATTCCAGTAGTCTTTTCCAACTGCATGAGAACCAAAGTGCACACAGAACTTGCCTACCCAATGGTTTCTCCCTTTATTTCAACAGGTGAAGTCAATGAATGAGAACCCTAATGTGTACAAGAATTTGTGCATATTATCTAAGCACACATGGATCTTTGGAAAAGGTATATGTCTACCCCTGTCCTATAAATAGGTGTGTATGTAAATTGCACTGGATGAAGTGGAATTTACATGCTCTTAAACACAGTAAATATGACTGCATGTCACCATCTACTGCATGATTAGACCCACAAAAATCAACGAGTCCTATCAAATGCTGTGTGACAGAATTCCGCTTGCACAATAAAACTTTACTATCCCCCTGTTACTCCCCCAACATCTACTCTGGAGGGTCCCCCAAGCCTCTGGAGCAGATTTTGAGGGGTCTGCAGGTGAATGGGGTACATTATATTGCACAAGTGGAAGTCTGCTGTACAAGTGGAACAACAGCGTTGAATACAACCCATGGGCCTTAAGCATGCCTAAGTGAGCATTGGATTGTACTTCATATGCTTTAAACAATCTTTTTTTTATTTAAGTACAAAACAAAAAGATACTCAAAGTATGATACAGGGTAAGAGAAACATTCTGCTCGTTATTTGTGAAATATATTTGTGGTACTGCATTTTCCTTTCCAAACTATTTATATTTAATAGAGGTTCTGTGTTTTTATTTTATTCACTTATACATATGTAAATATTTACATCTGAACTTCCCCCCCCAAAAAACTTTCTTGTATTCTCAGCAGAGCTCACCACCAAAAAAATTGCATTTGCTTCTCCTTTTCAGAACTAGCATAGTCATACATTCCACTGTAATAAAACACATCCACACCAATACAAATCAGAAGAAACAAAGCACAACTTAATTTTTGACATCCACTCAATGCTGTTTTGTATTTAGAACAGTAATATAGTTTGCATTAGGATATCAGTTGGCAGTTGCTTAGCACATTGTCTAGTTACCAAAATATCTATAGAATATTGGCCTCTGAGGCCCAAATAAAGCATCTTCATTTTGATACTCTTCCTTCAAAAATGCTTTAAAATGGCTGGAAGCAGGCTGGCTGCTACTTTATATATAAAAATCCAAATATTCACATATTGCTAACATTTAATTGTATCATATCTTGCACAATATCCATACAGAAAATTCCAGTAACCAAAAAAACTCCATGTTAATCAGTTTTCAATAAGGGTAAAGTTAACTCAAACGAGGTTTTATTTGTTATTGCTAACGTTCAATAGATCAAGGTCAACACAGCAAAATTCTCGATTTCTTCCCTTAACATCAAATGAATGAGTAATATTTCTATGGCGCCCATGAGAGAATTAATCTCTGTGAAAACAATAAACATTTTTCAGGATTTGCATTATTCTAAACTCTTTTAACTTGCTGTTGCCTTTTTATATAAATCCATATATACCAAGATCACAGGATGAAGTAACCAGATTTAAATGAATGCAATTATTCATTAAGTAGGAGATCCTAGACAACAATGCCTTAAAATGTGAGCAATTTACTAACAATAAATTGAGTTTACCTTAATCTCCACATCCAAAGCTGCACCACAAATGTCAAATTTAATTGCTGAGGGTTCTTGTCCCTTTATATATATATAAAAAAACTTCATTTCAAATGCTGTAACTTCAGAAACATCAGGGAAATTAAATCTTAAAAATCCCTTGTAGGCATTCTTTATGCCTTCTTCTTTTAATTGTGTGTCTGTTCGTGACTCCAAAGACTAAATGCAGTTTTGAATGTCCTATGGCAGAGTTTGCACATATACTGTCTTTTGAAAGTGATCGCTGAAAGTGGTGGAGCGTGGTAAAAGAGTGTGTCCGATTCCTGAGGGACAAATAATTTCTCAGTAACTGAAGGAGTTTCTGACAACCCCGTAGGGCTATCGGGTTCCAAAGGTTGTATTTTGGGAAGGGGTGGGGGAGGAGGCAAAGGTGGGGGCGACGGAGAATTAGCTGGTGCATAAATCTCAGGTTCTTTTCGCACAGGCTCCTCTGTAGCTTGTGCCATGTGGGACTGGAAGTGACTCCACAGGCGGAAATTGGTGCGGAAGGCCTTGTTGCATACATGGCAAATGAAGGGCTTCACCGAACACAAAAGCTCCTGGTGGCGCTCTAGCTGCTTGTGCACAGTAAAGATTTCCCCACATTTTTCACAAGAGCACAAGCCAGTGTCTTTATTGGAGACGGTTTCCTTGTGTTCCTGGTTGCCTTCAGAGACCTCCTCTTCTAAATCATCTGCAGGCTCTTCTTTGATTTGGATTTTAAACTGCTTGGAGACACTCAGATCTTTGGGGAGGCATGAGGAATCTTCCGAGTCAAAATTAATCTGCTCGGAGGAGTCGCTGAACACGCTGTCTTCTTTGGCTGCAACGAAGCTGTTCGTCTTGTTCGGCTCCAGCTGAGAATGCAGCCTGGAAGTGCCGCTCACTTCGCCGTTGTGTTCCACGACCGGCAGAGACAGGTTCTCTGTCGGAGCCATGGTATTTTGATTGTGAACCTCAACCTGGTGACGCCAAATACTGAAAGAGGATTTGAAAGTGCGCATACATTCTAGGCAGGTGAGCTTCTTGTATTCGCATGCCATTTCGTGGTCATGCTTCAGGTTTAGAGAAGAAAAACGGAGGCTGCAGTATGGGCAGACGGTTGCATTCCGGCAGAGCCGCTCGTGATTCCCCTGTTCAATAAGAGAGGGAAGGTTAGCATGACAAAGGCGGCACTGGTAAACTTTTTTGTTTTCGACTGGGCTTTCGACGCGAGGTTCCTCTTTGGGCTTAAGTGGCTTATTTCCTCCAACTGCTTTTTCCCCTGGATGCATTTTTATATGCTGCTTGAACTGTGAGAGGAAGCGATATGCCTTCCCACAGTAGGTACATATGTAGGCTCCTCTGGTTCTCGACCTCAGGTTTCTTTTGATGACTTGCTGTGCTTGTGAACCAGCCTGCCCCTGAAAACCTTGCTTGCCACGCCTTAGCTTGACGATCAGGGCCTTTTTAATCTCTCGCTCCCTCACTATATCAATTAATTTCCTTTGGAACTTCTCATCCAAGATAGCGTGGGAACTGGAAGCAGGTGAAGGGTTCTTCACAATTCCATGCTGGGTCTGGCAATGCGTCCAAACTTTGAAGTTTGTATGAAATCTCTTATCACAAATATCACAAGAATAGGGTTTTTCAGGGTTGTGGTACATATTGACATGACGATGAAGGCCTGCTGTTGACCTGAATATCTTAAGGCAATGTTTGCACTTAAACTTTTTGTTAGGCTTTGTTTCTTCCAGCTCACTATATTCGTCTTTGCTAATGTCAGAATCTGGGAAATCAGCATCACGGGGTGTAGGATTTGAGTTTTCCTCAAAATTGTCCTCAGACCCAGGGGAAGCATGTTCATCCACTTTGATTTTTTTGAGTGGTAGCCTTCTGTCTGCTTGAAACCTCCTTTTAGCTGGGAGTCTACTGAGATCCTTATGATCATCTTCTGTTTTAAAAGCATTGATCTTATTGGAAGATGATGAAGCATCCCCAACAGTAATTCTTATTATTTCAGAAGGCTCTGAAAGTGGACTGCTAGGTTCTGTTTTAATCCGTATTTCTCTAAGAGGTGAAGCGACCTCCCTGTCTCCAGACTGGGAGGCACTAAAGGACCTAAGGCGATGGGGGTACATTACATGTGTCTTGTCATCAGGAGCTGCCTCTCCCGAGGACTCTTTCACAGATGGCTTTTGTGACATTACATTTAACATTCTCCCTTGTGCGTTGTTCACTGCTGAAGTTCCTTGAGAAAACTTGAAGTCAACAGAAGGCGAATAAACAGGAACTTGACTATCCATGGACAATGACCTTCGAAGGAGACTTTTTACAAGCGGCCCACTCCTGTCAATACTTTGGTTCGCAGGACCAGATACCTTAGATGGGATCACTAATCCTAACTTTGAATAGTATAGCAAATTCCTGTCTTCCCCTGGACCAGCTCCTTTTCCAGTCTCTCTCAACAAAAATGTGGATTCAGATGAGCTACGTAAGGATAAGACTGGTGGACAAGGTCTCTTCAAAGGTTCTTCTGCTGCCTTTCCTCTTAGGAACTGATCACTTCCTCCTGCTTCATCTGCTCCCACTTCTTCCTCTACAGATGTTTTCTGTGACAATACTGCATTCCTTTTAGTTCTGCTTTGATCATCTGCTGTAGCTGAAGAATGTTCGTGGGACTTGGAGTATCTTAAAGAACTGTCTTTCAGCCATCTCCTTTCATTTTGCGATAAGCTATGTAGAAACTCAGTTGGCTGTGTAGATTGTGGCCGCTTAGGTTTGACAGCAACTGAGGACGAGGACTTAGAATTATGGCTTACATCATGTGAGGTTTGACCAACATTTTTTCCCTGTGCTTCATTTTTGCTCTGACAAACTATGACACTTCTTTTCTGGGAACTGCTTTCATCATCCTCTTGGAAAAATATTTTCTTAATCGGACATGCAGGCAATGGAATTTGAGGACTTTTGGAAACAATGTTAGTAAGAAAGGAAATCCCAAGACTGTAGCCCACTTCTTGCACACCAGCAAGGCTGCTTTTCTCAACAAACAAGGATGATGAGTAAATGTAGTTTAATACATTGTCAAAAGTATCTGGTTCGCAAAAGTCAAGCTGAAACACTGATTGGGACTCATTTTCTTTCTTAGTGAACAGAGACTGAAAATATTCACTGCTGGCAGCCAGAACATTTTTATGAGCTCGAAATTTTTGGTCTCCCACTATAAGAACAACATCACAAAGTTGCCCTTTTAGTCGTTCTTCATTTAAAGCACTTAGGAGAGAAATAGCATGTGCTGGATTTATATAATGCAAGAGTCCCTTCATGATTTAGGTATACCTGGAAGACAAGAAAAAATAAAACCAATAGCGTTTAGGTACATTTACAAGAAACAAAAAAAGGAAGGAAGGAAGGAAGGAAGGAAGAAAGAAAGAAAGCTGTAAAAGTACAGGATTCTTCTCCAGTAACAGGCTGAAAAATCAATATATAAATAGTAATCTGTTTTCCTTTGGAGACAGAGGGAGGATGATATGCCTAATACACCATGGGAGTTAAAACAGCAATACATTGAATACATCGGCCCTGATTCAACTAACCTGGTGTGTTAACAAAAGCCATCACAACGGCTCCCTTTAGTGCTGTGTGGACATTTCTCTTCCCAAATCCACGCTGGAAAGCCAGGTAAACCCCCAGAACAACATGAGGAAGGGGGGGGGGGGTTTCCGTCTTGCAGCAATGAATGCTTGCACACACAGAATGAACAGAAGAGCGCAAGTTGAATTCCTCCCACAGTAAGCCACTACAACAGGCCTAGCCTAGTGCACAGTAATTGATTTCATATATTTGCTGCCATTTTAAACTATTTTATATATAGTTGTTTTTATATATGCAATTGTTTAAACTGTTTTATATATGTTTTATTGTACTGCAAATCACTCCAGGATGCCTTATCAGTAGCAATTCATAAATGCAAACAACAACAACCAGATATGATTCTAGGCATATGGAAGCTAACTTATCTTTAAAAAGGCACCCCAATGTAGTGATTACTACATACAGTAGCTAGCAGAGTTCAAAAAATGTGTTTAGGTATTCCCTCCTGTTCTGTAACAAAAAATAACCCAATATATGAAAGCAAACTGCATGCAAATACTTAAAAGTCAGATTCGGGGGGGGGGGGAGTGTAACCCCCCCATGAATTTCTAAACAAATATTCAGGGCACAGATTGAAATATACTTACTAAGGAGAAAGATCTAGTCAACACGGCAGGACTTATTACTAAATAAACATAGACACTGTGCTGTATAGTTTCAAACCCACTGTGCACGTGCAGGCTGGCTTGGATCAATACTAAATTAGTCTGTTCAAATTGAAATCAATATGACTTAAATCCCATTGCTTTCAATGGTAATCAAGCGCAACTAACCTAGTCTGGCTCCAGCCCAATGTTTGGGAAACTGAGCCTTTTGTATCTTACATGTATAGTTTAAGGCAAGTATTGTTCCATCCTTTTACCGACAGCCTCATGAAACAACTGTCATAAGGATTACATGAACAACTCTTCTAAAAAGTTGTAAATTATATATATATATATATATATATATATATATATAGTGTGTGTGTGTGCGCGCGCGCGCGCTAGGCCAATGTAAATGAATTATGTAAACAATTATATAGGCAAACATATTATAATTTTGTTGCAGCCCAAGCAAGAAAACCCAAAAGGATTCTTTTTTAAAAAAAAGAGAGAGAAAGTTACTTTTCAGTAAGATAGTGGACTGATAAGTCTCACTGAATTCAGAGGGAACATTCCTCCAGATAAGCATGTATAGGATTGTGTGTTAGAGCAAGGTTGACTCAAGTGTACAAGGCTGTGTCAAGAGGGTTGAACACCTATATGTATCATGAGTTATGCAGCAGAAAAGAAGTGAAGAAAACTTTAGGAACAGTTCTTGTTTATATAATTCAGCAGTGGAAACCTGTGGCCAATGGATGTAAATGATTAGAGATGTAGCCTAGCAACACAAACTGCAGGTTCCCTCTGCTCATTCATGTAAGGCTTAGCTATAGTTTAGCCTTACATCCAAATAGGCTAGCTTTTCTCCAGCTAATTTTACTATTATCCTCCAACGCTATGTCCTTTGGGAAAGCATCTCAGGGGCCATAGAGTGTTTCACACCTCCCACTCTAAGGGTGGAGAGAGAGATTTGACTCCAGAGAAGAAGGTCCAACCTTGGGTAGCACCCGCTTGACATGAAAACCTCCATGGCTCTTGCCTCATTGACGATGGACTTCCAACATGAGAAGAGTCACAAAAGGGGCACGCTGGTGGCAGATCTGGTGAAGGCATGGATCTGAAAGACCCATAGCATCCCCAGCCCCTGGACACACTACTCCCCAAACCAGGGAAAACATATGCCAGTCCTGGAGCTCACCTAAGTGATTTCCCTCCCAGTGGAAACAGTGGGAAGGAAACAGTTCCAAAATGGAGAGTGAAGGGAGGAGGGAATGCCCGGCAAAGACAGAAGAACAGAAACTGTTCCTTCACCCTCACTTCTACCTTGCAAGGTGTGTCTAGCAGGGCTCCCATTCCAGCAGTGTCCCCCTGTCCCACCAACAGGTATGCTCTCTAAACACAATGAAATTTCTCAAAAAAGTATAATCTTAAAACAAATGTAATTTAAAAATAAAGCATACCATAAGATCTTCCTTTTCTCTTGTTGAATTTAGAATATGCTCAAAAACAACAGAAAGATTCAGGATTCCATTTCTTCCTTAATTTGCAGTTACTTTCAGGTCTGCATCTCAGATGATCTGGGGGAGATAAAACAGCTTGCTTGAAAAAAATTTAATCAGTGTGTGAAAGTTTCACATTTTCAGGTGCTTTGCTCCTCCTCCATTACCGCACTGCACAGGGGAAGAAACAAGCCACAAGCCAAAGCCTGTCATGTCACAATGTGCGAACACATGGGCCTGTGGTTTGTTTCCTTCAAATGTCCACAAGTGGCCAGCCATGAACAAACTTTTGCTCCCACTCATTCTGCCCATGTTCTTATATTGCAAGTCAGGTTTTGGCTTTGTTTTCTTTCCCCCTGCTTAGCAGTGTCAGGAGCGAGAGGAGGCCCCTGAGCAAGGTGTGCCCCGTAGTTCTACCTCAGACTTATCAAGCACTTGCCCAGGTGTACAGAGGTACTGGAAAAAAGATGATCACTGTAGCACCGGCTGTATCTTTTTACCACCACTTCTATACAGCACAGGGCCACCCATTTGTTTTTTAAAAAAGCATTTTTAAAGTGGTCAGCAACAGCCCAAGTGGGTCTCCTGGAGCTGGTGAGGCCCAGAATTTAGTTGACTATGCTGGGTACTGAAGCAAGACCTGTTTACCAATGTTGCTGTTCAGCCTACAGTATGTGACATCCTGCACAAACACCTGCACTGGTTTCTTGTCCATTTGCGTAAAAACATCTCACCCTCACCTTTGAAGTGCAGTCCTCCATGGCTTTGCAGCATGCTATCTCCACTACTGTGTCTTGATATATCACTACCCATGGCTTCATTCCACCCTGCCAGCTATTTAAAGGTTCCCTGCTCACTTAAACAACTGTGCTCTTTCTCCCTTCCACTCCTTATGTCAAGAATGCTCATACAGAACACCTTCATGATGCAACTTCTCTCTTCCTTCAAAGGTTCCTTAAAACCCTCTTCCGTCAATATTTTTGGAGTACCACTTTAGTTCTCATCTCCTACTAAGCCTAAAGCACATGTAATTAAGCCCAGCACATACAACTGAACACTTTGCGAGGAAAAACCCACCCCACCCGCACTTCACATCTCTCAACTGCTTTCCCCAGCTTAGTTCACTTCAAGTATTAGAGAAGAGCATGGAGAAAGCATCTTCATTACTCAAGCACAACAGAGGCAAAGTTTTTTTTTTTTGGGGGGGGGGGGTAATAGTCTTGTCATCAATCTTCATTTTAGCTTTTCACAACCCTGTCTTTGACACAGGCAGGACTTCAGAGGGTAACACTTGGTGGCCCTCACTTGGAGGTCTATTATAGCCACATTAGGTGATGTCTGACTTTGATGCCCAAGGATGCCTTCTGCCTCACCTTGGGAACACAGGATGGTCACTCTGAGTTGGGGATTCACGTTCCTGTGGTGTGGCCAAGAAATTCACACCAAGGGCTTCTTCTCCATGACTGCCTTCCCAGTGAAATGGCAAAGCATGCTGGGAAAGGAACAACTGTACTCCACCAGCACTTTTGTTTCACTAGGATTTTGGATTGTTTTAACTTTGTGTCCTTGTGTAACTGAAGTGGGAAGAGGGCAGCACAGAAGTGGTCCATTTTTATTAACACATGCTTCTTCCCCTGTACTTGGCCCATTGTCAGAAAAACTTCAGCGAATGCCCCCATTGCCTTGAAGTGTGATGGCTGAGCATAAGCGGCAGGGCCTTTTCAGTTGTGGCACCTACATATAAAGCAACTTTATCCAGGAAAACCTGCCCATCTCATTTACTTGAATTTCATCATCATGTTCAGACCATTTTAGGCAGGATATTGGCTGAAATTGATGGCACTGTTATTTTGTCATCTGCTCCTGCAATGAGCAGAAACCCTGTATTCCTCAGACTCTTTTGTGTTACTTTGTGTGTTGTGGGGTTGTTTTATTTGTATACACAATCAGTTTTCACTTAGATGACTAGATACCATTGTATCATATTGGGACATACATTTGCTAGATGTATCACAAAACTCATGTTCCACATGAAGACATTCTGGCGCATCTGCTTGGGCCCACTGAAATTAAATCTAAACAGAATGCTTTATTTGTATGGGCTGGTTGTAGTTATTCAAAAGATGGCTGGGCAGCACATACATGGCCAGATGCACTTTATTTTTGTGTATCCCAGGGCTGGCACCTTGTAATGAAAACAGTTCTGGGATTGAAGTAGCAGATTCTATAGCTGATCTAGCTGGATCTCAAGTTAGTTCTTGTTGATCTGTGTGGCTGGATTTGGCATCAGTATGGTTGAGTTGATTTCAGCAGGCAATGGTATTTGATAGCACCACACTGTATTTCTTTATCACATTTATAGCCTAACTTTAAGCGACAAAAGTCCCCTCCCCCTGCCCCAAGATATATATACACCATAAAATCTTCTCCTCTTTGGTACCTGAAATCTGAAGTGAGACTAATTGATTTTGAAGCAACTGTTACTCTCCTAGCTCTTGCTAGAATTTACAATGCAAAATATGAGAAGATCAAAGCATGTGTTCAGTTAAAAGTCTGGTTGGAAAATAAATGACAAGTAATAACATGCATTAAAATGCACATCTAAGAAGAGAAGAAATAGATCAACATGAGAATAAGTCCATAGAGCAATGGACTTTTTTCATAAGTCAATGGAATGAGAAAACTGAAGATAATATTTACCCTTATAATCTAATAATCTATAATCTACCCTTATAATCTATAATCTAATACCTAATAATACCCTTACCCTTATAATCACAGTGATTTGATCATTAAACAGCTCTTTCATTTGGGGACTCTCCATTTTAGATGTTCTGCTTTATTTTATCTCATTTTCGATTCTACTCACCATTTTTAAAGAATTTATCTCCACATATTCTTCCACTCTGTCAGCTATCCATTATTAACTTATCAATAATCTTAATAGATTATTTATCTGTACATATATGCCTTTGTGCTATGATTTCTCATTTCTCTCTCCTTTTACTTTTTGACTATAAAGCAATGATGAGATAATGCTATTTTATCTGAATCAATCACATGACAATAAAGCACATTTCTGATTTAAAAAATAACAATAAAAAATCATCACAATATTACAGTAAGGCTTCAATTCCATACTAACTTACCTGGGAGTAAGCCCATTTGAAGTCTATGGGGCATACTTTAGAATTGACATGCATAAGATTGTACTGTAAAATACAAAAATCGGGGAGTTAACAAAGCAACAGTAACAAGGACAAACCTAAATTCATAGTTTTTTAGGTACCAGTGTAAGTTCAAGCCCATATCTATTTTCATTAAGGGGGGTCAGCAAGTGATAAAACAAAAGCAAAATAATATCTGGCTATTATGACCAAAGCGCTCCCCAGAATCCTCCTGCATAGCTAGAACCAACCCACGTGTATGTTGGTTTGGGGGAAAGTATGTCACAGGGTGCAGATTCTATTTGTGCTTGAACCTCCATCTCCAAATGCTAGCATCTCAAGAAGTGTACAGCACTTATAAGAGGGCACATTAGCACCCTTTTCCTTCTGCAGAGAGCAATTCCCCCCCTACTCCTTACCCAGAATGACATCATAAGGCTCAACAGCCCACCACACCCATTTTCCTGCGCACGCTCACAGAGCCCTCTTTCACCCCACCCACAGGGACTACCCCGAGCATAGCGGGTGTGCGGTCAACTGTGTCCGTATGGGCAACGCACAGGCGCAGTGAAAAGAAGTAACCATGCACCGAGAGCGGGCAACAGACATGCGTATTAGACACCCAGAGGAATACAAGGGCATGCGTGTTCCGTACCATGAGCGAGGCTGCTGGGATCAACGCATGCGCCGCAAAGGGGTGGGAACCCGTTTTGTAACCTGCGCAGGCGCAAATGCGAGCTCAGGGACCGCAGCCCTTACACGGTGGAGGGGGGGGGAAACATACCTCAGAGTTACGTCAGGAAAAGACGCCTTTGTGCATGGGGAAACCCACGCCTTTGTGCAGGGTGGGGGGAGACCCGCCTTGAGCAGGCAGGAACTGGGGCCCGCTACTCACCTTCTCCGCCGCTGGACAGGCTCCCCCCTTCCTTCCCCCCCACTCTCCGGCCGTCTCCTTTTACGATTCACCCGCGCGCGCTGCCGCCACCGCCGTGATTCCATCCATCTTGAATTTGACGTCATCCCACACCAGGGATGAGGTCATCGCAGTGAACGCTCGTCACGTGCGCAACATTCCGATTGGTCAGCGCCAGGCGGGGACGGCGGGGGGGGGGGGCGGCGGCGACGGCAGGAGAGCATAAATTGCCCGAAATGGCGGTGGAGCGTGTTTGTGTTTAATGGGGTGTCATAGCAATTGCGGGCGATGTTTCTCCTCCCCACAGCCAGCGAGCGCTCCCTGCCAAGTAGGGGAGCGGGCGGCGCTGGTCGTTGCTAAGGGCGGCGGGAACTCAGCAGGTCGCTGAGGAGGAAGGAAGGAGGAGGAGGAGGCCTGAGGAACATGAAGCCGACCCAAGGCGTCCCCCCCTTTTGAAAGAATGAGGAAGGGAGTCTTTCCTCTGTGGATTCCCCTTAGTAAGCACTTCCCGCGGCAGGATACGCCACACACGCGCGCGTGCGCCTCTGCCAAATAAAAACTCCCGGGTGGAAACTTGCTGCCTGTGTGAGTTCTGAAGAAAGAAGGAAGGAAGGGGTGGGGAATAAATATCTTTCCAGCAGTCTTTGTTTTCTTAATAAAATGCCGCTTGTGCCTTGGCAAGCGCCAATAATAAGTGGCATCTCTTTTCGTCCTCCTGGAGTCAAAGACTTCGTAGTGCGAGCTGGGTCTTCCAAGCGGCCGGCGCCCCTGCTGAGCGCGTTTCAGTCTTGCAGCCCTGCTGCTGATCAAGGCGAGGTTCCCCTTCCCACCCGCAAATGCAGAGGGAAACGAGGCTCTGATTCAGCGCCAAGTTTATTTTCAGGGAGTTTACACAGGCGAGGCCTTTCCGTGCCTCGTATCTAATGCGAATCACAAGCCTGCTGAGCAGCTGGATTGCGCCTTTGAATTTTATTTGTTTATTGAAAAAAGCACACACAAGAAGTGAAAATAACTGGCAGAGGACAAGCGCAAACATGCTTTTAGCATGCACGAGGAAGAATTTATGCTGCTCTCCCATGATTTGTGAGAACTGCAAAATGACAATGCAACTTAGTTGAGTTGTGGTTTTCGGTTTCTGTAGCTGTCCTTGTTACCAGAAAATCTTGATTTGGTGCATTCTCTGTATAAGTTTTATTTTATTTTATTCATTAAGTTTGTGTAAGTTATATTCATTAAGTTTGTCATCCAAAGTAACTTACAACCAAACAAAGACAATAAACCCCACATAGATACAGTAAGCCTGCAACCCAAGGAAAGGAATAGCGTCGTAGGTAGAGCATTAGACTCTTAATCTGAAGGTTGGACAAAAGATTCCTGCATTGCAGGGGATTGACTAGATGACCCTCATGGTCCCTTCCAGGCCTACAATTCTATGATAACTTAGCTGCGGGTTATGTTCTGGGGTGGGATTGCCAAAGTCATTTTCTCCAGAATCCTGACCCCTTTCCACCACCATTTTATTTATTTATTACCATGATTGTAAAGCTAGATGAGCACAAATTAAATGTGTGTAAATTGTGGGATTACTATGTATTAAAACCAAGAGGAAAGAGAAATACATTAAAAGAATCCCACCCACTTCTAAAGCCTACACATAGTTTAAGGCCAACTTTTAAAGTTTTTGTCTGGCGCCTGAAGACAAATGATGGGGAGAGCATTCCACAAGCATGGAGGCACTGCAAAAAAGGCCCGTTCTTGTATTGGTGCCCTCTGGACCTCTTGTAGAGGAGGCACATGAAGAAGGGCCTCAGGTGATGGTCACCGAGTCCAGGTCGGTTCATAGGGAGAAGCGGTCCTCGAAGTATTGCTGTCCTGAGCCATTTAAGGCTTTATAGGTCAAAACCAGCACTTTGAACTGGCTCCGGAAACTAATTGGGAATCAGTGTGGTTGGGCCATGATTGACGTCATTTGCTCAAATTGTATTGCCCCTGTGAGCAATTCTGCACCAGCCACTGAATTCTGCGCCAGCTGACGTTTCTGAACTGTCTTCAGACATTCTCACATATAATGTGTTGTGGTGATCTAACCTAGAGGCTAGATTTTTCTGGCTCTCTCTCTTCCCACTTCCCACCCTGTCAACCCCATATTGCCTATTACAATAACGTCTCAGACTATAACAAGGGCAACTCGCTGAAACAGTTCCTGTACCTCTCCTGTGGGTGCCATTGCCAGTATAAGAGAAAAGGGGGGCATTTATGGGGAGTTCCAGCCCTTCTTTTTCTGTATGTTCTTTTGTTACCCATGAAAAACTTTTAATAAAAACATTTTTAAAAAACCTTAACCACTTGTTCTCACTAGCCTAGCTACTGTACTGGAAGGCAGTTAATGCACCACCTGAGAGGACACACTCTCACTCACTCACACACTCACACACACACAAACACCACAAGCCAAAAGCACAATAATGTACTTACAGTTGTTTACATATTGCATTTATTTTTTATTGTTTAGCCATTACAAAATACTAAAAACAAACTGAGACTTAGAGACTGTCTTCCATCTGTAACACATTAACTCGGTGGACATCTGAGTTGATGTGCATAGAATTATGGCAGAGTATTTCAGAGATGGATGAAATCTAAAGAAAATTAGCTATGTTGCAATTTTATTGAAGTAAAATTGATCTGGACATATACAATCCTGTTGATTCAAACAGGATTTGCTGTACAATCTGAAAATGCTTAATGTTGAATTCAGTAGAACTGCTTCTGAGTAAGGTCTACCAAACTTCCTTTGGTTTATGTTTATTTTTTGTAGTATACTGAACTATCAAAACCCTCCTGAGGTACAAATTCTAAAATTTCAAAGCAAAAATTCCATTTTATTTTTTTAAAAACAGTGTTCATACCATAAGTGTAGAGAAGTCAAACACACACCCTGAAAAAAAGTCAATGAAAATGGTAATTGTAAACATTTTTTCTTCATTAGTATAGTAGTTATGTACAGCTGTTATTTTCCTGTTAACAAGGCTTTAGGGATTAGCTTTCTTGGCAGGACTTGCAGTATAGTAATGGAACACCATTTATCTTGATTGTAGTGTGTAAAAGGTTTGTGCATATAACATTCAGAAGGCTTTAAAGAGAAAACCTTAGGCTTATTTTGTGTGTGTCCTCAAAATGTAAAAAACCCGAAACCGCTCCCTGCGAGTAGAAAGCTAGCATATCATGTGAAGAAACCAGAGGCCTTTCTCCTGGGCATGGTCGGCCAATTGGTGCCAAAGAAGGATAGAACTTTCTTTATGTATGCTACAACAGCAGCAAGAATACTCATCGCAAAGTATTGGAAGACGCAAGATTTACCCACTCTGGAAGAATGGCAGATGAAGATGATTGACTATATGGCATTGGCAGAAATGACTGGCAGAATCCGTGACCAGGGAGAAGAGTCGGCGGAAGAAGATTGGAAGAAATTCAAGGACTATTTACAGAAATATTGTAAAATTAATGAATGTTGAATGATGTCGGATAGAAACTAAGAGGTTTTTAGCTGTAATGTTGTGAGTGATATGGGGAAAAAAAGGGGGTATAGAAATAGGTTAAAAATTACTGATAAGGATTTGCTGAACTAACAATTTGAATTGGAATACAAGAAGGGGAGGTATGAGGAGGTCAGGGAAATATGTTATTGAAAAATAAGCATTGCGAACTTTATGTGTTTTTAAACTTTTTTGCTTTTTTCTTTTTGATTCTTTTTTATTGTATTAAATTGGAAAACTTTAATAAATATCTTTTTTTTTTAAAAAAAGAAAGCTAGCATATCATGGATAAAGATTTTATTCTAGCATTCTCTCTGCTCATAGAATGTTAAAACATTAGCTCTTTGCAAGTGAATCACCCACATGAGAAAAATGAAACTATTCCAAATTCAGTTGTTGGTGTCACACTGCCTTTGGGTATTTACATGTATAAAACAAAAAAATACTGGTTGTTGTTTTTTACAGATATAAAAAACCCCATAGTAAATGGACACTTTATAAATATACTGATTTGAAAGCACATATATGTTTGATTTTGTTTTTATAATCATTATGTAACATGTTTTACTTGAATGCAAAAGTATGGAAAGGATAAACAAGTTAATAAGGTGCTATGGGAGCTGTGCAGGTTATGGCTTGTTAAAGTCAGAGCCTTGAGTTACATGCGCAGAAGAAGATGCAAGGTCATTTAGAGAAGGTCATGTCTTCTCAGTGTCCAACATTACAGATGCTTCCCTTAATTTACATTTCCACTGCTTCTCGCTATCTCCAGTTATCCATACCTCCCGCCCTCCCTGCCAAACACATGTACATCATAGTCCAGCAATTATACTACAAACATACCCAAAATTATTTTCAGATCAGCTTAATGAACTTATGCAGTTATGGGCCATGTGTTAAGGATGCAGGCTAGATCACAAGGCACAGACAATTGCTCTTCCAAAACAGATGAACTCATCCTTCTCCATCTATTTGCTTCATAATGATAGAATCTGCCTAACACATTTGGAGCTAGTTAGGGGTAATATGACAGCGCAGTTCAAACTCACTGATGAAAAAAAATATATATTTGGGTACCTGAACTAGGGATGTCCCATCTTCTTAAGACTGCTGGACAGTGGGCAGTGGTGGGGTGTGACATGCCTTAGAACCCAGCTACTGGCTTCCAGGAGGGAGGTTCTGTGATGGAGTGAGATGGCACAAGCAGGATACATGAAATAAGAATGAGTTTGCCGTATTGTTTTTGGTCTGAGTGCAGATTCTGAATGGGTTGTCCATTAATACTGCTCATTTCAGAGCATTCTTTTCTTTTACATTCTGTAGTCTACAGCACAACAGAACAGGATAATGAACAGCAATATTCAGTTCTTCAACAGCTGATATCATTTAATTGAATGGACAAGTTCCTGTTATTTTAATATCAACATTTCAGTTTTAGTTCAACAAATCCACCTTACACCACCTTTCACTTCAAGAAGAAAAAGTATTATTCCCTGCTACTCTGGGTACTTCCTTTTCTGGTGGGGGTGGGTGGGTAGGTGTGCAGCCAGGGATCTGACACCTGCAAGCCATATTGGGTCTGTCTTAATCCTCAGTAATTCTAATCAGGATGGTCTAGAGGAGATCACAGAGGTGGGTTTGTCCAGAGAGTGGTGCAAATATAAAACAAAGCAACCAACGCTTACAACTTTGTATCTTCAAGTTTAGTTTTGTTTTTTTACAGTTAGTGTTACCAGCAAATAGTGGTCAGTAACAAACCACACAACCAAAAACAAGAAGCTGCTTTACGGATGAATTTCATTTTACTTTGTATTCAAATAAGTGTACATAAAGAAATGAAGCAGAGAGAAGAAAATAGAAATGGTTGGGACAATTGAATTTAGGGAATGGAAGGAAAGGTTCAAATATTTTGGGTATCATGAGAAGGAATCTGAGGTGTGAATTGAGCAGAATGTAACAGATTTTTAGAAAATTAAGACAAAAGTAAAAGATTACCAACCATATCCAAGAAGTAAAAAATGCCCCAAAGGGTAGGAAAATCCCCCATCTGACAAATTATGCAAAAGGGTGTTGAAAATATTTTCTGTTGTCCAAAATGGCTGGCAAATCTATTTTGAGTCCTTCACTGAAAACCTCTTTTGACTTGTTTCCACGGCACTGAAACATTCACTATAGTAACCGTAGCCAGGGGGGAATCACATCCTCAGGGGATATGAAAGCTCCTCTTAAAGGTAAATGGAAACATTGCTTAATCAAATTCATTTATCCTTTGATTGAGACCACTTGCAGCACAGAATTTGAACGTGCATATAATGCTGCAAATAGGACTAATCCTACAAGGAAAACCAAAATACTTTGTGTATGCTGTAGAAGTTAAAATGAAAGGTAGATAAGGCTAAGAAAACCAAACAGGGACTGGTGCTGCATATGAACTCCTGTCCATAACAGGAGTTCTCATCTTATTGCCACACGACCTTCATGTCCTACCAGGTCTAACTTCAAACAGCTCTGCTAAAAGTCCTCTGTTCCATTTAATCACACACAGTGTGCTATTTTTCAGCTGTAATTCAGATGATACTGTTGAGGTGATCTTTCTTCTTGTGCTTTTATCCAGAAAGACATTTGCAGCATGTTTCAGAGCCACGCATTCTTCCCTTGCTCATTCCACGCTCCCCTAATCTCAGGGAGCAGATTAGAACAAAGGAGGGGGCACAGAGAGAGACTAGGAGATTGAGAGACAGAGATAGAGAGAAGGGATTGGCTCTGCCAACATGCACCCCCCAGAGATTACCTCCCTCCTAAAGGAGTGGGGCCCTCAAGGGCACACAGGTTCCCCATGATGAAACATGATGGTGGTTTCACCCTCTGACTCTTAACTACTCCTGTTCTCCCCTAAAGAAGTCTCTTCCCTCTGCCCAGTTCAATCTAGACTACACCCCAGCTTCCATTGCTTCTCTCACAAGGGGTTGGAGCTACCCTCTAATCGTGCTGACCCCCCACCCCATGCTATACTCATGTACTTGTTTTTAAGACCAGTCGACTTTCGTGGAAGCTGGCTACAAATAAGTGAGATTTAATCAGGGTGTTATTCTGCAAGCGACTACATCAGGTTGCTGAGGACCAGGATTAGTAATTGAGATGCAAGCATTCCGTGGGGAAAGCGTTAATGAACCTCCACAGGCAAGGTACTGCCTAGATTCTCTTTGTTCTGAGGCCAATCACTTTACCTGTACACTAAGGAGAAAAACGAGGGCATTTCTGCTTTATTTCCTAAAATCTGGATGTAAAACCAACTGCTATTTTGTTCCCTGGGAACAATGATATTGCAAAGAACGATGAGGACCTTTAATTCAGTGGCTAGGATCCTTGCTGTGTCCGTCTTCATTCTGTGTACCACTACAGGGCAGAGAACAGTTAACACCTTTACAGGCAAGTAGCAAAACACTTTACTGATACCTACGTAGTTTCACATTTATTTTTAATTTGGACGCTGCACTGAACATTGCTCTTAAAAAATCTACTTTTACCTCGGGGACCATATATTTTCAGGACAACTCTTGTGATTCATCCTAGCTCATTGGCGATTATGGATTTAAAATTCTCAGGAGTGCTTGGTGTCTTTTGGATATAGGATTCTGGGTGGCAAGTGAAGCAGCTTTTTATCATGAAGCGCCTTAAAAAAGGTGCCAACCAGGGTCATTATGCTATGTAAACTATAGACCAGAGAAACTGCCTCTGCAGAATTCTCTGAGAATTTGTGGATGTGGAGGTTTTTCAGTTCTGTTTCTAGCTCTGGAGTCCTGTGATCCCGTTCTCGATTAGGGCAGTGGTGAGTAAGCAAGACTGGCTAGATCAGTTGTGGAGAGGCTTTTAACAAGAGATGTGATAAATGGGAGTGAAGGATGTTGCACCTGCAAATGTGTGTACTGACCTTTGTTTTTAAAACAGTTGGTTTAAAACAGAACCATGAAAGGACCCAGAATACAGTCCTCAAGTGATCACCATGCTGTTTAGCCTAATCATGGATAGGAACAATAAGACTGTGTAGCTCTTCTGCTACCACTGTATTCAGATCTATATTTAAACATTGGTTTAATTTCTTATTCACCCTTATCATCTAGGCTGGGCTATGATTTCTGAATAATTAGAAATATTTGCTGTTCTAAAAGTGTGTCCTTAAAAGTTGAAAGCTTTTGCAGACAGCTGCATTCTGAATAAATTAAAACCCGTAATTTTTTTTTTTAAATTGTCCAGTAGCATCTTAGAGACCAACTACGTTTGTTCTGGGTATAAGCTTTTGTGTGCATGCACACTTCTTCAGATACCTTAAAAACTTAGTTGGTCTCTAAGGTGCTACTGGACAATTTTTAATTTTTAAAAATTTATTTCAACTGCGTCAGACCAACACTGCTACCTACCTGAATTTAAAACCAGTAGTTTCATTACAGTGGTAGCCACTATGAATCCTATAAGATTGTAGCCTGTGGGGTGGCGGCGGTCGTGTAATCAGTATCATTGGTTCAGAATGTCAAGATTTTGAGAAAGAAAACCGAAGCTACACGCTTCTCTCTCTCCCACCCATGCTTCTGTTCTATAAGGCTATTGAATAACACTGTGCCCTGAGCTGCTATTTGCTGCAGGAGGCCTGACTTCTCATTATTCTTAATTTGTCCCAACATTAAAAAGTGAAGGGGACTTTGAATCCTCAGCTAGTGTGCATAACTTTATTCCCAGACATTCTGCAGTAGCCTTCCAAATATTGAATTTTGCATAAACATATTCATAACAAAATGACAAAGGAGAAAAGAAAAACAGGCGGATAGGGAAAAAGAAGGGTAAAAAGGTGTTGGCATCACCCCAAAGGGGTGGACTTCTTTCGCATGCCACATTTCCACTGGTTACCTGCCACAGTATATATATCATGTTATTTAACCAATTAAGTATGCCATGTGTAATTTACTTTACCTGCTGTCTTCACACATTGTTAGCAGTTTTAGTCTACTGAATAGATATTTTTTTACCCAAGAACAATATTGCAAGACTGTAAGACAATTGATTCACATAACCTTTGTCACAGTCTCCAATGGATGTAGTAAAGCAATATTTCCAAGAATCATGATATATTCCTGTAGCAAATAATCTGTGTTACAAACTTGCAAGTTTTCTGCTATTGCTAGTTGACGGGATAGCACTTTAATTTTCAGGAATATGTTTGCTTGCACAGGTGAAAAAGTACTGCCAAGGTGATAATCAGTCCATAATAATAAACCTAGTAATCACCTTCTTACGGTCATACTGGAAATTTCAGCTTGTAGCTGGTTAAAAGAATCCATCCAACAAAACACATTTTAATTAGTTTAATGGCAGTCTAATCCTTGTGTTTGGAAGCTATGGAGCAGTAAATGCTAATTTGTAAACATTTTCTGAATTGTCCTTAGCAACTCTACACAGGGGAATTGTCCTTCTCTGAGTACTGAACTCTATGCTCTGAACTCTAGGCTGTAGGACAGGTGGGATAGATTTTGAATAAATATAACAGCAGCATCAGCAGCAATAACAACAACATTACAACAACACAATACATAATAACACAGGATTTTAGCCAATGTATAGGATTGCTTATCACACTTGGATTTCCTCCCAGTCTTCCTGATTGATGTACACATAGTTGCAAGAGATCCCGTTTTGCTATAGACTTGGCAATATAATATTTATACCCCGTCCATCTGGCTGGGTTTCCCCAGCTACTCTGGGCAGCTCCCAACAGAATATTATTAATAATAATAAAGCGACAAAACATTAAAAACTTCCCTAAGTTTCATTGCTTAGCATTAGAGATAGAATACCACTTCATTCACGGAAAGCAAGTTAAAAGAAAATTTACTCTTCCTTCAAACACATGAAATAGAACTAAATAAAGATTTAAAATGTTTAAAGTTACTTCTATCTTTACATTAATTCTTGCACTTGTTGTTTATCGGCCTGGCTGTCTGTCTTCTGGATCTCCAGATTACTAAAATCTTTTGAATTTTTTATTAGAGGACATGAAAAAATAGATTAGACCTAGACATACTCATTCTTACCGTAAATCAACTGAAATCCATTGGCTGTACTTTAAGCATGATGGGAAATCTGGATCCAACCTAATCTGTTTGAACACACCCACACCCACACACCCACACACCCCAATAACAAAACAGTGGCTGGTCACCTGCAGTTGTTCCCAAGTACATTGATAGGTGAGTGCTTTTGAAAAATCACCTACTGTGTCACTAATTCCTATATCACTCTGTCTTTCTCTCTAGAGAAAGGTCTCTCCTTGCTGAGCTACCATTTATGCAATTATACTATAGACAAAAATGTGAACAAAATGGTTGCCTATCGAAAGTCGTATGAAAAGGAAACACTATGTGGAGGGTGGATTCCGTGGAGGACTTGCACCAAAACCTACTACAACGAAGAATATCATCCTGTCACAGTCCCAGAGAGTATGAATCTGACAGATTGTTGCAGTGGATATGAGCAAGTTGGTCTCTACTGTGCCTTATGTAAGTATTCAATGAAAAATGAAAATTAGAAGAACTGCAAAAATACAACACTAGAATGCCTGCAGATGCAGCTTTGAGTCAGTCTAGTCTGGGTATGTGGGCTTTCAACACAGTGGGACATGAGACAAGTTAGCTTTGTACACATTTAACCTATAACAGAACTGTGACTTTTGCATATAGGCTCTTTTTATGCGGCTGTGTGTCAGCCACAGTAATCATTACAGTTTATATGTGTCATGAGGGAAGCTGTTGGGGCCCAAAGCTTGCTCTTGGGTGAACTATCAGCGCATAGGTAATCTTCATGCTCAGGCTGTGTATGAACAAGTCTCAACGAAACCTGTGGGTTTCAGCTATTTTAAGGGGAAGTGTTCACAGGTCAGATCAATTATTAAATTATTACTGCTCTGGCAGCTGAGGTTCAAATAGATCTGTATAAAACAGCGCACCATTTGTATCTAAACTCTGTTTTAATTGAAAAGACTTAGTAAAGACAACCTGCTTTCAGATTAGGCTGTGGACATTTTGTTGTTACCTGCTTGATAATCATATCCAAAAGATGTGTTGCATTTTGTATGTGTCGCGTAACACTCACTCACTTCTGTTATCACTGAGCTCATATTAACTCAAAGATCTTTTAAAAAAGTATCATCATCATCACCATTAATGGTTTTTATTTAGTACTTAACAAAAATGCACACCTAAGCAGCAACACAAAGCAGAACATATTCTGTAGGAACAAAATTTCCATTAGCCTGAATAAGGAAGCGCTGTATCTCAATCTGCCCTTCGATCAAAATAATCTATCAAGGAAAAGGAAGTAGAATATTTTACATGAAAGGTTAGCACATCCCTGCCTTAGCATCTATGAAGGCAAAATAAATTAAGAGAACTATTCTGAGGCCTGCCTCTAAAATAGTAAAGGTAAAGGGACCTCTGACCATTAGGTCCAGTCGTGGCCGACTCTGGGGTTGTGGCACTCATCTTGCTTTATTGGCCGAGGGAGCCGCCGTACAGCTTCCGGGTCATGTGGCCAGCATGACTAAGCCGCTTCTGGCGAATCAGTGCAGCGCACGGAAACGCCGTTTACCTTCCCGCCGGAGCAGTACCTATTTATCTACTTGCACTTTGACGTGCTTTCGAACTGCTAGGTTGGCAGGAGCAGGGACCGAGCAACGGGAGCTCACCCCGTCACGGGGATTCGAACCACCGTCCTTCTGATTGGCAAGTCCTAGGCTCTGTGGTTTAACCCACAGCGCCACCCATGTCCCTCACCTCTAAAATAGTAATGGGTAAACTCCCAAGCTCAGTTTAGAATGGTCTTGGTGATTCCAAGTTTTCTTGAAAAGTGATCTGGGGGAAAAGAAGAAGAAGAAGAAGAAGAAGAAGAAGAAGAAGAAGAAGAAGAAGAAGAAGAAGAAGAAGAAGAAGAAGAAGAAGGGGGAAGGAGGGAAGTGATCTGGGGAAAATTCCTTTATTTTGCAGGAGTCTCATCTCCATTTGTAACACTGGTGCAGACACTCTTGTGTTTCTGCAAACATATATGTGTATTGTCATATTGCTCCCTGGGAACGGAAGTTTCCAGCACTTGTGATGGTGGACAGCTGCTTGAAAACTGAACTGCTTCCCCCTCAAACAATTGCACTTGGGAACATGAGAATGTTGTGGACAATAAAACATTGTCTTATTTGGTAGAAACAAATTGATCCAAATAAAGAAAATGTTTATCAAATGAATGGAAGCTTAGTAAGGTGGTCTGGTCACATAGTTTACAGCAGTTGGCCAGTGAAATTAGGGGCTTGGCAATAAAAATAAAATGTGTTTTGTGAATCTGCCTACAAAGAATATGTCATTATTGTTAATGTCATTTCATAGTAAGCAAAAGAGCTGCAGTCATGTGCAGCAATAACTATAGTGGTACCTCGGGTTAAGTACCTAATTTGTTCCGGAGGTCCGTTCTTAACCTGAAACTGTTCTTAACCTGAAGCACCACTTTAGCTAATGGGGCCTCCTGCTGCTGCTGCGCTGCCAGACCACGATTTCTGTTCTCATCCTGAAGCAAAGTTCTTAACCCGAAGTACTATTTCTGGGTTAGTGGAGTCTGTAACCTGAAGCGTATGTAACCTGAGATACGACTGTATTGCAAAGGTACCTACAAAACAGCTGGGCTTGTGTGGTCCATTGAATGCTGACTGTACATGTGCAAAATCTTTTCTAGCTGGAGAAGAGCATCTGAGAGAAATGCTGGCTGAGTCATAAGCTAGCTCATCATTACAAGCTTAACAAAATTATATTCTGAGTCACAGAATTGTAGGGTCATCTAGTCCAACCCCCCAAATCAGACAATTAAGAACTTCCGTGACATGAGCTTCTACTCTAAATGTGGGCAGGCACCTAGACAGAAGTTGCCCTAGGGTCCTGGTGGAGCAGAAGCTCTTCTTGTCATTAGGTTAAAGAAGCCTTCTAAATTCTGAATTTCTTACTCATTAGGGCTGTCCCATTAAGCCTCAGCAGCGCATGTTTCATTTGTCTCCTTCAGACCGTTCTTTCTAGACCTCAGAGCCTTAGTCACAGCTTCTGTGAATGGTAATGCACTGTCTAGACATGGTCTTAAATAAATGATGAAAAGAGGAAGTTGACAACTAGTGAGATGAATTAACAGCATGTCACTAAACTACGGTTAATGTTTTCTCTTATGTTAGAACCCAGACAAAGCTAGTTTGACTAAGTGATTGGAGCTCAGAGTTCTGTGGGGCTCTTCGGTGAGAATTTTCCCTTGATACATTTTCTCCAATCCCACTGGAAGCCATAATTTACTTCTGCTTGGATGGCAGACTAAGGACCAATTCACACTTTATGTAGCAGATAAGTTTCCTGTTTGTCCGCTCTGCGCTTCCACACACACATTCTAATGTCAGAATAGGGAACATATGCTTTGCTTAAACTGTAAGCTTGTAGGCAAGGCTGTGTTATCTTTTATCTGTGTACAGTGTCTCATTCTCATGGGCTATTGGTACATAAATACTATACTAGTGCTGCAAATCCTGCTAAATTAATTAACACATAGGGAGAGTGAATGCTCACAAGGAAGCTATGGATTTCTGATGCATATCCACTGGATAGACATGGTTCACCTATAACAATATTATAGGAGATTTTCAGGAGACCAGCAGTGGACATGCAACAAATACATCAGCCTCAAAAAATATGGACGAGCAAGTGGTGACACTCTCTCTCTCTCTCTCTCTCTCTCTCTCTCTCTCTGGGTGGTTTATATAGGAAATCTGATCAGATATTTATGAATATTCACTCTGTTTTTCTTCATCAAAAACAGTAACATTAACCCTGATGGTCTAAAGTTTTTCAAGGCAATTTACAGATTTAAAATAGTTCTAAAAATAAATAATAAAGCACAATAAATATTACAAGGGCTTTGTCATTCCATTCTCCTTCTATTAGTTATGATGGAGCTTTCATGCATGTATACTGTACACATTTTTGCCACCCTTGTGAGTAAATCAGGAAGGCTTCTACTCACCAAAGGAACATGTCAACTGATTCCCACCTTTTAAGCAGTTGCTTGACAGATGGCTCGCTCTGGGAGTTGCTCGTATAACAATTATAGCTTGATAGACTTTGACAGGGACATGTTGGATGTCTGTCTTTGTGTTTGGCTGATGTAAGAATGAAGACCTTGACATTTCAGATTAATGCTTTCTATGGCTCTGAGCCAGAACTGGTACACAACCCGGTTCCTTGCACTGATTTTTCAGGGTACTTTTGTGGCTGTGACTTGTTACATGTTTGTGCCATCATTTGCAGATTACATAGGCTGGATCTACAGGCATGTTTATTTAGCTTGGACACCTGCTGTTTCCTCTCAGCTATACCACACATTTACAACACATGACTTTGCTCAGAGGTGGTTTTAGGCGTGACTGGTGAGGTCGCACTGGGCAGCCCGCTGCAGGGGGCACCAAAACAACGCTTTAGAGCGGTGTGAGGAGGTGGGGGTGCCGAATTTTAGTGTTGCTGAAATTTGAGGGCCCAAAGTCCACCACTGCTTCCCCCAAAGATTCATGGGAAGTGTAGTTTGTTAAGGGTGCCAAGAATTGTACATCCCTAAGGGGTAAACTACATTTCCTATGATTCTTTGGGAGAAAGCTATGTGTGTTAAATGTGTCGTAAATGTATGATGTTGTTCCCAAAGGAGCAGCTGTCCAAGCTGTATCCAGTGTTGTTATGAGGAAGATAATATAGCTTTAATGAAAACAAATGCTGGCTAAGATCCAAAGTACTCAGTGAGTTTCTTGATTAATAGTCCTCCTCCCCAGTCTCCAAAGAAAGACATTCAATAGCATCTTGAGGTATGGCATGGTGGGGTAAGCAGTGCATGTGTACGTGTGGTGGGAAGAGAGGAATAAAAAAATCCTGCTAAGCCATACTCAAGCTCTTGGACATGCCTAAAGTAGAACTTTAAATCCTTGCCAGTAGATGCAAATTTTGTTGTTAAATGTCTTGTTCTGTAGCCCTAAACAGTTCCAGTGAATTTGCCTCAAGACCTGGTGCCTGTCCAGCAAAGGAAATGGAAGCGTTAAATATTTCATGCACATTGGATTTGGATTGTCCAGAACATAAAAAATGCTGCGAGACATCAAAAGGCACTGGCTGTTCTGATCCTGTATCAGAAGGTACAGTACTGACCAACATTTGCCGCCTTCTGACAGGTCTGTGATCAGAAATGTTGTGGTGAGGCATGCCTTAGAGTGCACACAGTGCAACAATGCAGGGCAGTCAGAGCCTCGATGTAGGTAGACTAATATCATTAACATTATTCAATTGTATTTGTTATTAATAATAGGCATTGTAATTTTATGCAAGGCTAGTGCTTGTCTGTCATCCCAATGCCTTTGCATACATTGGTCAGAACACTGGAAAGGGAAAACAGGCCTTCTTCTTAGGAAACAAGCAGTTTGTTAACCCTTATACTTTCACAAGGAAATTTCTAGAAGGGACCTGAAATATTCATGTGTCTGTGGCCTTTCCCTCCAGCAAAAACAGCCCTTTATCTACTGAAGGTTGCAGTTTTATGTAAACACTTACCTGGGTCTTCTGAGTACTCATGCATGGGATAGTTTTGTATGGTGGTGGAAGGAAAAGGCCATATCATATTGTCTGTAGAAACACAAAGTCTAATTCCTAATTTATTTAACAGGGAAACAAATTTGCCTTAACTGGGTGAGTAAAAGATTATGCTTCTCAGATAGCCTTCCTTCTAGCTTTTAGCTTTTAGAAGAGTGTCACTGATCTGAACACTTGAAAGACTGAAAGGGTGATAGAACAATTGTATGCATATTTACTTAGAAATAAGTCCCATTCACGTCAATGGGACATTTCCACAGGGCATAGAATTCCAGTCTTAATGTATGTTTAGGTGGAACTTTGAAAAGCCAATAAAAAGAATTAAAACAGGTTTATAGAATCCAAAACAAATACAGTACAGTACATGATTGCTCAGGAGCTATACTTTTGATAATCATTTAATAGTTGAGACTAAGAAATCAGAAGGATGTATCACTGATTTGCTGAGCAGATTAAATATGGCTGTTGTAAATGAAAAGTCCACTGTGATAACTGAAAACTTTTCCATTAATATAATGTTAACGCTCCATATAAATGGTTTCCTCTCTTCCTCTCTTCAATTCCAGAGCAAACAGTGCCAAGATACTGGTATGACGTGTCAGTCCTGGTGAAAATGGATTTTGATGAGTTAAAAAGAGTGGATCCAAAACTTCTGAATCATTCACGGCTTCTGCACTCTATGGTATGAATAAATACAGTAGTCTTCATTCTAATACATACACTTCTGTTGATTCTGTTGTAATGGTGCAACAGAACCTAAATAGGTTCTATGACTACCACCTACTGGAGAAGGCAGAAATCATCAGAAAAGACATCTGTACTTCCTCCTTAACACACATGCACTCCTCACATTAAAAGGCATAGGCTCCTATAAGTACATGCATGCAATCTTCTTTTCATTCCTTTTCATTCTACTCAAGATACACCTGAAGAGGCACATAAGGCTTCCCCTTAAATATATAAGCTTGCAAATACCCATATTCTCTCTCCCTCTGACCTTTTGCTCTCAACGCACAGAGGCAGACTTTTACTCTGCATGAATCTTGATCAAAAGCAGGGTTTGCTTGTGAGTATTTACACAACCATCTAAGCAGCAAATGCTTGGTGTGCAGAATGTAATTAGCAAAAACTTGGCATGCCAAAGGCAGAACTATTATGTGTTACGTTATAAATCTGGCTTCTAAGATCCCAGAGTTTCAGTAGCAGGTTCAAAATAACCCCTTACATGTTTAAAGCATGAATAAGAAAGTTGCAGGACCATGCCAGCTAGCCCACCCCTTGCTGCCAGAGCACTTGACAGCCATGCTACCACTGGCCACATTCATTGAGCAAAGTGGCTCTAGGCACGCACTGTGATGCCCATGCAAGGGTGATTTGGGGGTCAAGCTTGTGGCCTTTATTTCTTGACTAATTTTGATTGTACTATTTCCTCCATGTGTGTTTAACACGAAAGGATTAATTGCATGACTTAAGTTTCACACAGTTATGTAATATATAAAAAGAGTTTCTTCCTTTTACAGATTACTGGCGCACTATGGCCCCTGGATGTCTCAGTGTATCATATTCGTACAACACAGGCAGAACCCTATACAGAGACATTGGTTTCCCGGGTACTGATTGGACTGCAAGAGCTGGTTCCATTGGCAAACGTTTCTTCTTTGTTGAAGGACATTGTGATGCGAGTGTATGAAGTTATCGACATAGTTGTCCAAGGTTGTAACATTTTAAATATATCTGCCATTTGCATAGTTTTGAGGAAAGAGTTACGTAAAGCTTTATGAACTTAACTTACAAATGAGAAATAGGACCCTCTGTAAGGTACTTTGTAAACATGAGGAACTGAGATCCTTAGGCCAAAGAGGAAATTGTGTGGATCCCATGTATAATTTGCAATGTGTGGGTGACATCGACAAACCACTCTTTCACACTGTGAGACTTTCCAGAAGCCCTTTTTGTTTTGGCTTCCAGCTTCACAAAATACTCTCAAGATTCTGCTCAAGGATTTATATCAACTGCTAAGTAGTCTCAAAGTTAGCTCACATTTAAATAGCTATTTTGGGATCTGGCCTAGCATGTTATTTTATCTGTGGGGTTGTTGTTTTTTTTGTGTGTGTCAAAACCAAGAAGTTTGTAAAGTGGAAGTTTGTAAAGTGGATGTGAGGGCGATCTGGCTGCGACATCTGTCACCCCATTGATCGCCAGGGTTGATTCGGCTGATCTGGCTGGCTAGGCGGGTGTCCCCTTCCTCCCTCACCGCTCCATGTGCGTCCCTCCCGAAGCTGCGCGCTCGGTGGAAGAGTTTGTAAAGCCTCTCTTTTACATTTAATTTCAGCAAAAGGAAATAAATGTTCTTAAGCAGAATTCAATGTCTGCTGCAGACAAGAAATTTGTATTAACCCAGGAGTTCTCATAAGGATACTTCTGAGAATGAATACAAATGGATACACATTTTAAGCAATCTACCAAAGTATAAAGTAGTAGGAAATTTTGGTCAAATAAAATGTGCTTTGTTTTTCAATTTGTATTTTTCCCTTCTTGCTATAGCAAGTCCTTGAGAAGTTTTACAATAAAACCCATTTAAAACCAATTAAAAGCCACATAGGCTATAAAATTAAAATGAGTGGCATAGAATAAAAAGAACATTAAACAAGCAGACCATTTTATTGCACCAAAAGCCTGAGGCGGGATGGGGGAATGCTTTTGAAAAAAATTGTTGTGAAAGAAGAGCCTCACCCAGAACCACAGAAGATGGTGCTGAGGCTGGCTAACCCTGATATAACTGCCCACACTTTCCCAGCTATCAATCACGTGAAATTAGGAAGCCAGGTGACACATTTTCCTTTGCTCACAATGGTTTGAATTTAAGCTACGTAAACAAAGGAACAGGGGTTTGCAGGCACCCCCGATCAGTTTGCCTCTGTAAACCCCTTTTCCTTTGCCCAGGCACTTTGAAATCAAATTGTGTGGCAAGCACATGAGGTTGTAGCTATGACTTCACCAACCCAACCCAAAATATCGCACATAAGGGGGTGGGGAAAGCAGCCTTGTAGGCCTTGTGGGTATAAGCTGTACAGCATCTGAAATGAAGGCATATAGAAGAATGCAGGGGCTGATTCCATTATTATTAAAAATGCAAGATACTGTGTTTTCTAAACACAAAAACTGCTGCTACAGTCTTCTTTGTGCTTCCACTTCTCACAATATAGTGGTGGTGGTTGTGGATGGTTTTTTTAAATAAAAAAAAATCTAAAGTCTGCATCAGCCTTAAGAAACAAATATAACAAGGCAGAGCTACCACTGAAAAGGTCCTGCTCTTTGTATTCATCAGCCTTGCTTTCAAAGATTGGGGCATTTAATCAGGGACTGTCCTGAGTACATGAGCTTATGGAAGGGTACATAAAGACAAGATTAAACCAAGTCAAGCTAAATACATATGTTACATAGCTGCCCACTGCATCTGAACATTCTTTGAAGTAAAATGAACAGCATTATAACTTCCCATCTATAGGCCAAATGTTAAACTGAAAATAGGCAAATGTTAAACAAAGGCAGGTGTAAATGGACAAATGCAAAAGCACACATTATTGCCAGCAGAGACAGTGATCAGGGATGATGGGTGCCTTAGCTAACATCACCACATTGGCTACTCCTGATGCATGCAGATCAGTGGCGTAGCGTGGGGGGTGCAGGGGGGGCCGGCCGCACCGGGCGCAACATCTGGGGTTAGGGCAAATCCACAGGTTAGGGGGCGCAAATCCACGGGTTAGGGGGCGCAAATTACTTGCCTTGCCCCGGGTGCTGACAACCTACGCTACGCCACTGATGCAGATAGCAATTTGAGCCTTCCCTTGCTCACAGTTACATAGCCAAAACTACCAACAACACACAGGAGAGGGCATGGATGAAAAGAAAAACGCCACAATTTTTGTTGCGGGTTCCATTTGTTCAATGAATAGTTAAAGCAAGCACTTCTGAAGAGGGGAGTTTTGGGAATTGCTTTGTAATTCTGTCTGCCTTATTATTAATTTAGATGCCACAGACTCTGGTCCAGATTCACTCAATGTTCTATTTAAAATAAGAAATTCTTCTGTTTCAGCTACAAATTCAACATCTGCATCACAAGAACTCAGCAGACCAGAGGATTCAAAATGCTGTAAGTTACATTTTCTTTTTAAAACTATTTGTCTAAGGGAAATAGTGCATGGCCACCTTTTGGCTCATTTTTTCTCAGAGGCAGTATGGAGTAGAGCACCACACAAACAAAAAATAAGTCCTAAATGAACATAGAAGGATATTTTATTTCTCTCCTGAAGTCTGCCTGAGTTCTGATATCTACAGTGACATCTGGTGGCTTGTATGAAGAAATCAGCCATCTATTCCATTACAGATTTCTTTTTTCACAGACTCGTTTAATTCCTTTTTCACTGTGAAGAAAACTAATTGAATGTGCATGTGCATTACTTGTTTTCTCACCACATGACTGCTCAATACAGCTGAATGTGCAAACTGTAGAATGTGTTTTAATAGGTAGGAGAGGTTATATTTATTGCAGTTTATCCCACCAGGTGCCCACGCATGTGGGCTGAACAGAATTTAAAGTCCCATACTTAACAGCAGAATGTAAGTACAGTGGTACCTCGGGTTAAGTACTTAATTCGTTCCGGAGGTCCGTACTTAACCTGAAACTGTTCTTAACCTGAAGCACCACTTTAGCTAATGGGGCCTCCTGCTGCTGCTGCGCTGCCAGACCACGATTTCTGTTCTCATCCTGAAGCAAAGTTCTTAACCTGAAGCACTATTTCTGGGTTAGCGGAGTCTGTAACCTGAAGTGTATGTAACCTGAGGTACCACTGTATACAGAAATAGGCTGTGAACAGGGGCGGATTTAGATGAAGAGAGGTCCTAGGCTACTCCACTTTTGAGGCCCCTCCCCATAATCCACCCTCACAACTAGAACAAAATGGAAGAGTGTTATAAACAAAATTGAGTGAAGCTAAGGATGATGATGGGTATTTAAAATTATACAATTCACAATTTCTCCTCTAAAGGACATATTATTGTTAAATACCATGGTGATTTTAAAAAATGCATAAAGTTAACACTGAAAAACTTTTGCAATAACTGAACTTTGTAAACCTTTTGTGGCCTGGGCAGGCCATGTCTTGTTCTTCTCTAAGGAATCCAGTTCAGACTTCATGGCATTTAACCATGGCTCAACATCCTCTGAGGTTAAACTTTGGACCTCTTGGAAGCTTGAAGGTTCCCAAACCTTCTCTGAGTTACTAACAACAGCTGTATCTGCTATGATACCACCATCTGTTGCCACCCTGGAACTTTTCTTTATTAGTGCCACTTTGTTTTGTACGATTCTTTGCAAATGAAGGAAAACAACCTTTCTGCTTGTATATGTTGATAATATAATTTTGGTTACTGAGGACAAACAAGATTGTACAAAAACAAGATTGGGTGCAGGCCTGGCCAGGACATAGGCGTCCTGACTGTGACAAAGGTGACCTGTGTCCTTGCTTGCTTGATTAAAAGCTGTTGGGAACTTCAAGGTCCCTGCTCTCCCTTCTTATGGTCTTTGTACTGGACCTGGAGACTCCAATAGAGAGCATTCCATGTGAAGAAGGAGGGTAAGTGGGCACTCTATCAAATGACAGGGCAGGAGCTACATGGAACAGGGCCTTTTCACTGCTGGTGCCCATTCTATGCTTCACTCTTTCCAGACCTGCTCTCTTTTGGCCTGTATTTTGGAGCTTTATAATTTAGGAAGGCTTTGGAAGAGCTGGCTGACAAGTCTTATCAGTTGCTGACGTATGAGCAGATTTTATTTGCTGCTATTCTGGGCTTCTGGTGCACCAGGGTTTACACCAGCGTAATAGAGTTGGCCAGGATGCCAGAAGGGATACAATTTACGAGCTTTCTCCATTATCTGCACAGCAGGGGGTGTTCAGTCAACAGTACAAAGGCTGAGCTAAAGCATTCCCTGCTGGTTACCTGCTTTCAGCAATAGAGGTCACTGTTTGGTAGTACCCAATTGGTTAGGTGTCAGATTCTAGAGCTCCCTATTGGTGGCTCTTAGGTAATTCACAAAATACAGAGTCCATTTATAAAACACAGTGTTCATTCATAAAGCAGTAACATAAATCTCCATCGCTATATACTGGGTGTATATTTCAGCGGTTGAATGTACAAGTTTATGGCCATGCTGTAGTGTAGTGCTTATGCGACTGTGAATAAAAGGTGGCTGGGCTCATTGTCTCGGGGAGAAGAGGTGACAAAATTGATTTCCAATAAGTGCCCCCCTTATTTCCATAGCAAGTCCTTGAGTCTGTACTCTGAATGGTTACACCAGGGACCTAGAAGGTGCAGGGCTTGTCACAGTCTCATCAGGGCTGACCTTAAGGTCTTGCTTCTGAGGCATGTACAAAGTATCAGTGAACAAACTGAGAAAAAAATTGTGACATTGGGATATGTGTAGATCTCCACTGTGAGGTAAATAGAAGTCACCCTAGGGTAGAAAACTAGCTGTCTGAATTCACCTTAGTTCCAGCAAAGCAAACAATTCATTTATTGTACATACCACCGTTCAGTAGAAATTTGCCAGGCAGTTTACGTAAAATGATACCATTAATACATAATTACATAAATGAAACCAATTCATAAACTAGATAATGCTGTTGTGACTTTGGGACAGTAGTCTGTAGGATTCCTGAGTCTCTTCTAATCCCTGGGGTCCTAGATCCAGCAATGGTTCAAATCTAATGGAGGTCAGGCAAGTTTGTGTGTGTGAGAGAGTTAATGGTCCGAAGGACCATGGTTAGTATAACAAAAGAAGTTGCTCAGTGTCCAGGGGCAAATGGATGGGCCCCCTCCCCCACCTGTCTGGTGAGAAAGACAAAAGCCAGAGTGTGTAACACCTGGAGGCTGGTTGCAGGCAGAAGCTGGGGTCAGAGCCATGCTTGACTTCTGCTGGAATCCAACTCTAACTATGGGAAGTTAGAGTTAGGAGTTATGTGAGCTAGAAACTGGATGCAAAAATGCTGGAAAGACAGAGAGAGAGAGACATGGCTGATGTCTACTTGAATTCAAGGCTGCACCTATGGGAGAAACAAGACCTTCTTGGGGTGCTAATTATGTGATCCCCTCCATCATAGGCTGAAGTTGTATACATGTGTAAATAAACCATATATCATAAAGACACCACAGTCTCTGCTATGGCTTATTCCAAGGAAACCAGACCCTGAGTATAAGCACCTGGAACCCTTTACTGCTCAGAGACCGGGGTAGCATGCAGCAATACTTTTGGTCTGTAAATATACTTGGCCATTTTGAGGCCTCAGACTGGTACACAAAAGCTTCCTTGATAAAGTTTTCTGTATTGAAAACTTTGTTTCTTGCAGCAAAATATCATTTTGAGAAATGTGAGTTCTCTAGCAATGAAGTACTGAAGATTTAGTCTTTTCTACATAGTTGGTTTTTGCCTGAAGAATTCTAATGGCTTGCATAATTGCTTATTCTGCTGTAGATTTAGCCACTTCTTTAAGCTAATTGAATCAAGAAACTTACATTTGCATGAATGAGTAAACATGACGCTGTTGAATATTTAACTCCTGTCAAGACATGGCATGTGGTTTCCACAGTCCTGCATACCACTACTATTTATGTAACAGAACTCCTGTGAATTTGCCTTTTAATACAGCTCTGAATAATGTTTCAATTGCAGAATTCAGAATGCATTTATTAAAAGAAGTCCCCCTCAAAATAATATGATATAAATCTTCAACATTTTATATTGCTTTAACTTCTTAAGAAATGTAGATGTATTCATCTTGTGACAATCCATGTTGGCCCAAGACATTTTGGTGCTTGAAGTGGCTCACAGATTTTGCCTCCCCCACACTAGGGTTGACACTTTAGAAAAGTCTTGTTGCTCCAAATATACACCAATTCGCCTGAAGCAAATCATTTCACCCTGCTGCATGGCAGGACTGTCATTGGTAGCCAAATACTTTGGATGTGAGAAATAGAATGGTGTTCAGTTTAATGACTTTTGTGTGTTTTTTTACACTACTTTTGTATGTCACAAAAGTAGTATTTAAAAACACACACACACACACACACACACACACACAAAAGTCATTAAACTGAACACCATTCTATTTCTCACATCATTTTTTTTTTTTATACTACTTTTGTATGTCACAGGGGACGCGGGTGGCGCTGTGGGTAAAAGCCTCAGCGCCTAGGGCTTGCCGATCGAAAGGTCGGCGGTTCGAATCCCCGCGGCGGGGTGCGCTCCCGTCGCTCGGTCCCAGCGCCTGCCAACCTAGCAGTTCGAAAGCACCTCCGGGTGCAAGTAGATAAATAGGGACCGCTTACTGGCGGGAAGGTAAACGGCGTTTCCGTGTGCTGCGCTGGCTCGCCAGATGCGGCTTTGTCACGCTGGCCATGTGACCCGGAAGTGTCTCTGGACAGCGCTGGCCCCCGGCCTCTTAAGTGAGATGGGCGCACAACCCCAGAGTCTGTCAAGACTGGCCTGTACGGGCAGGGGTACCTTTACCTTTACCTTTGTATGTCACAGGAATGCTGACACAAGTCAATCTTGTATTAATTTTGTAAAAATAAAATAAAAATGACATGCAGTTTCTCGATCTCATTATAGTGATGTCTTTTCCAGATGTTGTAATGTATTTCTTCACATTCTCTTATTCCCTGAGTAGCCCAGAGATTAAGATCAGCTTTATAAGATCTCTTTCCTTTGGAGGAAAGAGCCCTGGACACCTCTTGTAGTTTGCAGTGTCTGTCTATTTAAAAATACATATAAGTTGGGCAGATAACAAGCTCCTAGAATATTTTTGTCAGAAACCAAAACCATTAATTCTGAGCCCCCTATTTCCCTTTTTATCACTGTGCCCCTAACAATCTGGAGGGTCAGCTATTCCTCTGACCATTCAACCCTTGGGGCCAAAAGTAAACAGTCCCACAAGTCCTTCATGTACATGGAAGCAATCCTGGATCATTAGGGGCTTGGGATACATTTTATATTGTCTATGTACTTTGCTGACTTCAGCTGAGTTCGAACATTTCTATTGAAGTCGATGAAGCATTTTTTATCTCCAAATCTCAAATAAATGCATATAAGGTTCTATATCTAGGCAAAAAGGTAAGAATTCATGTATAGCAGTGATAATGGTATAGCTCAGATTTTTGCTGGTAACTGTATTTTCCTCACTTAAAGAACTATAGACAAGTGAACAATGAAGGAAGAAAAAAGAAAATAATAGGTGTGTAGCAGACGTTTTCTTTTTGTTTAATTCTGTAGTGCAGAGGTTTTCAACCTTTTTGGGTCCACGGCTCCCTTGACCAACTGCATTCTTTCTGCGGCACCCCTGTGGGGCTTAGGAGCCCAGTTATGTCACCCCTTGCCCGCAGAGCTGGCAGCCCCTCAACCTTTTCTGAACACCCTCCCTTGTGGAGTGTTTCCTCAGCCTCCTCTCCCCTCTCCTTGGGAGTCCTCTTGGCAGTTGCAGCTGCTGCCCTGGTCTCTGAACTGCTCCCCCCCCCCGCCCCAAAGAGAGGGGCCTCCTTACACTGCTCCTTACACAGGGACCTGGGACTTGTCTGTCCATTCCCAACAGCAAGGGCCGATGGACTGGCTGGCTGGGCTCCCTCACTTGCTTACTCCAAGGTCACCAGCTCCTGGCAACCAGCACCCCCTGGCCAGCCCCAGAGGCACCATTTGCCTGGGGAGCTTGTAGCCAGTGCTGCTGCAACAAACTGCTGTGCAAGCCCTTGGGAGGCAAAGATGCGAGAGGACATCAGAGGGAAGGAAAGAGGGACAGAGGCCAGTATTGCCCGCGGCACCCATGACCATCATTCAAGGCACCCCAGGGTGCCATGGCACACTGGTTGAAAACCACTACTGTAGTGTGTAACATTTTAGTTTTAATTTTGTGTGTTTATCTTACAGTAAGCCAATCAGAGACTTTGAGATTGTGCATGCCACAAATGCAACTGAATGAATTAACAAATGATTAAAGTAGGATTAGGATTATAAATGGTCAAGCTAGCATTTTCATTTAATGTCAGGAGGCAATTTTATATAAATGCACAGTGAATTTGTCTTCCTATTATTACTTAAGGGCTACAATTGTATGCATATTTACCTTTGAATAAAGCTCATGGATTATAACAGGGATTACTTCTTTGAGTAAGGTTACATAGTACACATGCAACTGTGGTACCTCTCACCTAATTGCTATTTCAGATGCTCCAGCTATTAGAAACCACAAGATCTTCAGTGTTACTAGCAGCAGTTTTGAAGTGGCTTGGAGTGTGAATTCGACACGGAACCATTCGTTCAATATAGAAATATACAAAGGCAAAGAACTCGTGCAACAAATGGAAACCAATGATACCAAACTAGATGTGTTCAATCTGGAAGCAGGCATAATGTACACAGTGAACATCAGTGCTGAAGACTGTGGCAAAAAGATTGTCTCAAGTAGAAGAGTAAAGACAGGTAACAACCATTTTAGAATTTGGTTTTCCTAGTATAAATCCGGACTGTCCAAGATATTGTGTTCATATTTCAGGTCAGACCTTCAGCTGCATTTCATCATCTCTACTCAGCCCACTTGAACGAGTCAGTGCAGATTTATAGCTAATCTTCATTGCCTAGATTAATTACTGTCACATAATTAGTATGAACTACTAATTCATATAGTTTTGTCATATAGTCATATAGTTTTGAAATGTGTTTTGATAGATCTGTCTGTTCTCAAATGAATATCACACCCCACCACCCATATTACTCACTTAATATTTTGTCTTTTAGATGCCTTAGTATTTGGTTTAACAATAAGGATATTGAATTATAACTTCACGGATCAGCTCCTCAACACTAGCAGTATCGAATATCAGGCATTTTCTAGCATTTTGATGACTGAGGTAATATTAAAAATATATACTCCTTTTTTAAAAAACCAAAAAACGGGATATTTTATTCACAATATTTTATAGCAGAGGGTCCTAGCAAAAGATATAGGATGATAACTGCACCAAGAACAACTTCCATTTTAAGTGTTAAGCTGATAATGCTACCATATTCCTTCACCAATGCAACAAATCCTCTTTCATAACATGCATAAATTCCAACATGGTTTCTTAAGGGGTCAGTTGTTTCCCCACCAACATCATTCTTGTAAAGTAGTGACAAATAATAAAGGAAAAGAGGCACATTATGAGTTGGAACACTTTAACTGGATACTATAGGTATAGGGCATTAATTTATATTCTATCCTAACTAAACTGCTACATCTTTTTTACCATTGTGGAGCAAGTGAATGACAACTGTGTAGAACCATCTGAATTAATAGAAGTTTCAGGTAGCCTACTAAATTACCACTTTTTTGTGGGTGCACCATGGAACATAGGTTTTTCTACAAATTCTGAATACAGACATGATAGTGTTGTGGAAAACAAAATTCAGCGTATATAGTTTTACATTAAACTAGCAATAGTTCTCTTATCTGTTTTCAGATCAGAAAGTCACTTCCTTCAAATATGTCTGCATTATACCAGATGGGAAAGCTGAAAGTGCAAATAGACTCTCTTAAAGCTGGTAGCATTGTTGTGAGACTTAAAATCATAGTAGAAGACCCATTATTTCCAAAAGACTTGTCTGCATTTGAGCCAATGATTTCATCACTGTTCAACAGTTCCGCATTCCTTGTTGACCAGAATAGCTCTCGAGTAGAAGGTAGGCTATCTAATTTAATGTCAAACTTGCATAGCTTCTCAGTTATACTACAGAGGAAACTAGTATTAGGTCTGCAGATCTCCCAGGCCTTGGAGAAATTACTGCATTATTTCTCATTCTAGTCCCAGTTAACCTAACCAAAGTTGCTTCGCTTATTGAATTTTGGTTTTTGAATTACAGACTGGAATGAATGTGCATCCCGGGCAGAGAATGATTGTTGCACCTATGCGGAATGTATCAATACATTGGGCTCATATATGTGCAGATGCAAGACAACCACAGATGCCAATCCATCCCGACCTGGGAGAAACTGTGAAGGTAAGATTCAGACTAGTTTTTCTGTGGAGGCTTTTTTCTTCTTCACATGGATTGAAAAGGATTCTACTTTGCCCCGCTTTGTGCATTTGTTTACATGAAGGGGTTTGGACCAATTAAAGGCATGGCATGCAGGTGGAAGCACCCCCAGCATTCCAACTGCTCACCCAGATCTACCTTCACACCTGGAGGGAAGGCCTGCAGGAGGAGCCACACATACTTGCTTAGGCTACTCTGTGCAAGGAGGTGCCTCGTGTGAATGGGGAAGGGCTGTAGTTCAATGGTCGAGCAATGGTCTCAGGTTCAATCCCTGGAGGAGAACCTTGTCTAGACTCTGGGAAGCCACTGCCAGTCAGTGTAGCAAGTACTGAGCCATATGGATCACTGTTCTGACTCAGTGTTAGTCAGCAGCTGCCTTTGTTCCTCTGTACCGTCAGGACGTCAGGAGATGGGCAAGTGCAATGTCAGAGGTGAGTCCAGTAAAATGGAGGCCCTTCTCATGGAATAAGACATAAAGGAGACTAGTGTTTCATATTTATTATTAATTGATTTATACTAGTACAGTAGTTTCATGTATAGTTGTTTGCCAAGGAAATACCACTCATATTGTACACTTCGGTTTGTGTCAAATGCGTAAATGTTGTATTCCAGGAGATATTGTGGATCCCGTTACAGAAATGGTGCCTGCATTTGAAGCAAATGCTACAGAAGGACTGCCTGGAACAGGTTCCACTCCTCTGGCAATGTCTGAAGTAAGGGCAGTGACTTCATTCACGTCTAAGTCCACTGAGACAATGATATTGCCCTCAAATGGGACCCAAGAGTCAAGCACTCTTCCATCAGACAAAACCCTGTCAGCATCTCAAAGAATGACCACTTCAGGGTATGTGAGGAACAATTACAGCCAGAGTACTTCAGCAACCCCTGCTCTGGTGACAAAAAAGTGGGACAATATAACTACCACTGAGTATGTCAAGAATAATAACACCCTGAGTACTTCAGAAACTCCTGCTCCAGTAACAAAAAAGTGGAACAATGTAACTACCACAGGATATGTCAGGAATAATAATACCCTGAGTACTTCAGAAACTCCTGCTCCAGTAACAAAAAAGTGGGAAGATGTAACTACCACAGGGTATGTCAGGAATAATAATACCCTGAGTACTTCAGAAACTCCTCCTCTGGTGACAAAAAAGTGGGACAATGTAACTTCATCAAATGAAAACTTAGTTGAAGAGAGATCAACAACACAAGAAAGGCATAACTCTTCAATGTCCATGTTTCCTGGCATTTCAAATATTACAGTTTATCCTTTTGTGAGAAATGGCTCTGAAGTAGAGACAAGCACACCTGGCCTCATAACTGAGAGAAGTTCTCAGCAAAATGCAACTTCAGCCCTGAATGTAACCCAACACCCCACATTTTATGTTCTCAATCATACCCTTGATAAAGAGATGGGGAAAGATAACAGATCTTGGTCTGAGAAAAATCCATCCACAACATTACCATCTTTGTCTGGGGGCTACACAGTTGCCGCCCCTGCCGCAGATTGTGGCGGTGAGTCTGCCTTTACACTAAAACTTTCCTTAAAATCAACTTGTTAGTATGTAGAAAAAGACATTGAGGGTTAGTGTGTGTAGAAAATGCAAGAGAATGGCTACAGGCCAGTCAAACACTTAAATTCCTTTGAGATTTAAGCACACACCTTTCTCTTAGTTTCACTCAATTACATCTCCTGTTTGCAGAGTAGATGTCCAAAGTACAGAAGAACTGTCTAAATTTGTTGCTGAATGCAAGCTGCACTGTTAGTAATGGGTCCATTTAGGAGCTCTGATTAGGAGTTCCCAACTGGATCTGGCACCAGTCAAAAGCAGTGCAACTTGCATTTAGAGTCAAATTTAAATGGTGCTGAATACAAGCTGTGCTTGCCAAGGGACAGTTCAGAGAGCACTTCAGATTACCCAATCAGAGCTCCCAAATTGATCCGATCCTGGCGGTTTAAATTTTGTGCTGCATGCCAGTAGGTGGCCCCACTGGTCATATGAGCCCTGCAAAGGGTTGGCTGCAATGTGATCTGGCTTTCCTATCCCTGGTAGAACCTTTGCTTCAGAGGAGGCATGCTTTCTCCAAACCCAGTTTCCACCTCTCCCTAGTAAGATTCTTCTGGCAAGCATTGAGGCCAATTCCTCACTGACTGAGGGTACTTCCCCTCTTTCAAAGAGGTATCCTATAAACATAACAGAAGGGCAAAAGAAGCCTTGTCAAATTCTAGTTTGACTGGTAACATGTATATTCCAGTATTATTCTAAGAAAGTGCACTTTTATTATCATTTATTATTTGTAAAAGCACCTAAAATACAGTGTGTGTTTAATATCTATATAAGTTAACTAGCTCATAGTCTTACTTTTTTGAAATTAAAAGTTTCACGTAGCTTTCTCTTACTGAATTCAGATATATTAATTTTGCCTTAGGTGCCAAATATCCAAACACTGTTGTTTTTTGAACATAGTTTAAAGTTACCTCAACTTTCCTGCCACCTTTAATTGCCACTAGTCTATAGTTTATTTGGAGATCAAATTTGTTCCAAAATGTGGCAGCTGTGGGAAGGGGATTCTTTCTAGTGTAAAATCTGTAAAACTTTTCATTAAACTTTTCATTTAAAATGTGGCAAATGGAAGAGATGTTTCTAAGATAATTCTTTGTTTTCCTTCCTTCAAAGATTTAATTGCCATCTCTTTTTCTTCTTAATGCGCTTTCCAGCTTCAAATATTATTTTTTCCAATATAACCAGTACCAGCTTTCAAGTAACTTGGACCACAAATGTTCCACTAAATACTTCTTTCGAGTTTCTGTTGCTTAATGGAAAGGAGCTTATACGAGTGCTTAAAACCCAGAGCCACAACCTGACTATTTCCGGACTAGAACCTGGGATTTTGTACACTGTTGAAATTGTGACAGAAGTTTGTGGAAATAAAAGCATACCAGTACAGCATAAAGTAAAGACAGGTAATGGACACTTGCCCTTTCCTCCGGGTGGGCGGTTGTTGTGGATCCTTGCACTCGGTTGCCATCCCTGGGCAGCCAGAACGCTCATGACCAGGTGGCTGTTGGGGAATTCCACTGGCCGCCTGGGTAGCTGGCTGGAGTTTCGGGCAGCTCCTGCATTTTAGCTTGGCCAATGAGAGACCTGCTCTTGGGGGGTGGGGGGAGGTGCCTCACAGGCTGAAAGGGCATTGGCTGCCACCTGCCTGGGCAGCCAATGAGGCATAAAATGCTGGCAGCACCTCCCTCCATCAGCACAGTCAGTGGAAGAGCAAAATGTATAAAGCATAGAGTAAAGTATACAATATAAAGTAAAGGCAGGCAAAACATTCTTAGAAGTTAATTTTTTTTATAATCTGACAACCACAAGTCTATAAGAGAAATGTCAGCCCTTTATACTTATAGGGGAATGCTAAATATGGGAAGAAGAAGAAGAAGAAGAAGAAGAAGAAGAAGAAGAAGAAGAAGAAGAAGAGGAGTACTATTCACAAAACTTTGGCCATTTAGCTTGTCAATGAGTTGGGTCACATCCACGCCATACATTTAAAGCATTCTTATACCGCTTCAACCGTCATGGCTTTCCCCAAAGAATCATGAGAACTGTGGTTTGTTAAGGGTCCTGGGAATTGTAGCTATGTGAAGGGATCGCCCAAGAACTTTCAGCACCCTCAACAAACTAAAGTTTCTTGGATTCTTTGGGGGAAACCATGAATGTTAAAGTGATTTAAGAGCACTTTAAATGATGTGAATGTGACCTTTCACATTTCCTGCTCTTAAGAGGGAATGAAAATTTTGAAGCCAGTCATGTCTTATGAATACCTGCTTCTTCATTCATAAATCCAGAACAGCCCAATAGTGAAGAAAAACTCTCTGTATCTAAAAGTAACATTTGTTATTTTCCTCCAGTTCTTTTAAAGTTCTTTTTACTCAGCTTTGCTATTTGAGTTTAGAAAAAGAGTTATCTGAAATTTCCTAGAGGCATAGAAATTGTATTCTGAATATCACACTTATAACTGTGTATGTTTACATTTTTTCCTCCAATCTCACAGCTGCCCAGATACTCAGTGGAACCGTCAGGATATCAAATCTCAACTATAGTTCAGGGTTCAGCAACACAAGTAGTGAAGAGTATCAAAATTTTACACAGTTGTTTTTCACCGAGGTAAGTAAATATGATAAAGTGGGAAAACTCAGTATGAAAGAAAATGGGTATAATTATGTATTTAATGGGTTGTCCTGTTGTCCTTCTCACTTCTCTCACTTCTCTCCTTTCTCCTGAAGCCCCCACCCCCCTCAAAACCTGCTCCAGAGTGTTGGAAGACCCTCCCGAGCAGATTTTTATTTGGGTGGGGCGGAAGAGCACAGCGAGAGGAATGAGGTACACAACCATTGTCTCTCAGGTGATCTTGAATCGTGGGCCTCAATTAGGGCTTTATAATGTGTTAATCTGGTAGTCCTGTGGCAAGAACCTGACGTGTGTTCATCACTTGAAGATTGCAACATCGTGTTGTCTTGCAAGTATGAAGCAGTGATCAGAGCCATGTTCTCACCTTCACATCCACACTGCCACTACCCAACCTGAACCTCCATGTATCCCTTGGCTCCCACATGTTCAGCCAAAGTCGAGGGCAGGCTCTATGCATGTGCAGCAGGATGCATTCAGGTGCATCAGGAGGTGGTTTTTGCCACCTCACATCCCTGTCCCCCCCCCCCATAAAGTTCCTACATTCAACTGAGAGTTATCAAATGATGAAAAATCAAGTTGTCTTGTAGTGGTGGTTGTTAACTTTATTTATACAACACTGCACAATAACATTGTTCTCTAGGCAGCTTACAAACATAAAATGATAAGATCACAACTAAAACAAGACAACCCTAAAATAACAGTTTGCAAAAAAAGAGAAAAGCTAGGTACCTACTTATGGGAAACAGCCTTCTGTTCATACCTGTCTATAATGCGGGTTTCTCATTTATAATAAAAAGGGTAAAACTATGCTGGTCCAATCAGTTCAAAGGGTAGTAAGAAAGAATTGTGCATTATTGGTCCAGTTCCCTGATGCAGGACCACCCCATCTTCTGAATATTCTCTAATCTTGGGTTCAAACATGAAGCAGTTCCCAGTGCCTGATATGTTGAGTTGTCTGTAAAACTTCCTGCACACAAAATCCAAGTCATTCTCACTGCACATTTTTATCCACTACATTCATTCTGTTTTGACAATAGGTCCGTACGTCTCTGCCCCTTAATATTCTTCCGAAAATGGATGCTGGCTTGATTAAAATGTTGATAACGAGTGTGACTAATGGAAGTGTAGTGGTGAGCTTCAACCTCCTGATTCCAGCAGACATGGATGCAAACAACGTTTCCAGTTCTTTCCTTGAGGCCTTTCTCCACAGCCGCCATTTCATGATTGATAACAGCAGTCTCTCCATACATGGTAAGCAATAGTTTATTGTTGTAATTTCTCAAACCCTGAAAAATGGTAAGTGCTGGACTTCAGACTTCAATTCTAAAAGTAGGTCATGAATGAAAGTGACAAATGAAAAGCTGTTATGGGACCTTTAGTGTTTGTACTGGCTATTTATCTCATGAAATAAAATGTATGATTCATCATTTCCGAGGTAAAACAGCTTATGTTCGGTCACAAATGTAGAACCATTCTTGACATTGCATTTTATTTGTTTATTTTACTTAATTTATATGCCACTGTTCCTTCAAGGAGCTCAAGGTACATGGTGCAGCCACTTCCATATTATCCCCAAACAACCCTGTGAAGTAGGTGAAGCTGAGAGAGTGTGACTGTCTATAAAGAGTCACCCAGTGGGCATTGTGGCCAAGGGAGGGTTTGAAACCATGTCCTTGCTTCCCAGTCTAATCACCTCCTTTAGTAACAGTAGAAAAGCAGCATCTCCAAAATGGCATCTAAAACACACACACACACACACACACACACACACACACACACACTTCATGCGGCATAATCCTATGCAGGTTTATTCATTAGTAAATCTTAAAGGATTGCAGCCTTGGAATGATTGCTATGAAATAGCACCTCACCTCAGTCAAAATGACATCTCCTCTAGAAAATCTCCTACATGCATTGTCCACCCTTGGCATCATATTGGGGGTGGGGGCTAATCCCTCTTCAGGCGTATGGAACTGGTAGCATTAGGACCCAGGGCTGGGATCTTTTGGAGAAAGCTGATGATCATGGTGTGGGGTGAATCAAAGCCCTTCCAGCTGGGGTTGGTACTTAAAGGTAGAAAAAAACTTCTCGATAGCCTGTGAGAATGCTGGCTTAAAACACTGCCAGTACTATAACTGCAAGTGCAGCTAAATAATATTCACTCATGAATTGTTACTCTCTTTATTATTATTATTTTAAAAAAAACAGATTATGATGAGTGTGAGAGGGAAGAAACAGATTGTTCTTCTGATGCATCTTGCTCTAATACTTATGGATCTTATGAATGCAGCTGCAAAGAAGGATTTGTCAACGCGAATGCTGAGAGACCCGGGAGAAACTGTGAAGGCAATGTTTCAATATTTACTTTCATTTCACCTTATGAACATAAGATCAGAGCATATTTAGCAAATTCACCATAGGTGGGATTACAATACAGTCTATAAACATACTGTAGCAGATGTTCACACAAAATAAGCCTGAAATAAGGTGCTGCTGGATCAATTATATATATTACATTATATTGCTCACTGGAGTCCAGTGTTTTGTAATGCAGAAAGGGGGCTCATTTCTGTGAACATTTTCAGCAGAACTGAAAAGCTCTCCCCACCCCTCCACCCCTTTTGGTGTTTGTTTGGGAAAGGCTTGAAAATGTTCACCTATTCAGGAAGCATTTCACTTGCTGAATTAATTCTGTCCTCAGTGGTATCAGAACATAGTCAATTCCAATGGCCTACATAGCATTGTGACATCAGCTCACTAAATGGCAATCATTTAAATGACTTCTATGCAATTTTACACACCTTTTATTTACCAAGCAAAATTAAATTATATTCATTTAACCAAAAGATCTTTTTATTCCCAAGTCATGTTACAACCTTTTAGCACCTTTCACTTTTGGAACTGAAAATTGAAAAATTCAACAAGCCCTATTGGTACAATTTAAGCTTTTTAAAAGGGAATATTTCAGCCTTCCTGAAACCACTCCTTTTGATGAGAAAATTTAAATGGAACAACATTCCCACTTTAAACCCATTTTAATAATGTGTTCTGGTTGACTCCCTGTAAGAAAATTAATTGAATAATGCAAGTTGCCATACCTTTCCCTTCCACTCTGTAGCACTTTTTCCCAACCCTGATGCAGGAGGTACCCAGACAAAAGACCTGAGCAGCACAGCTTTACCTTTGACAGATCTGTATACTTCAAACCATGTGCCATCACCTGCTGGAGAGGATTCTTCTGTCCCCAAAACCAGAAGTTTGGAAAATGCAACCACCAGCACTATATTTAGCAATGCATCTAGAGACACAACACTGAATGTTCAAGTCTCATCCTTACCACCCAGTAAGCCTTCCCAGGGGATTTTAATTAAGAAAGCAGTCAGAGTGCTTTGCGAGATTGAAAAAATTGTCATCACCATTCAGAAGGACTTTTTGAAGCGTGAATCTATCCCAGAATCTTCTCTGTACCTGGGAAGGCCCCACTGCAATGTAAGCTCCAGCAATTCCAGTCATGTCATACTTCGGACTGGGTGGAACGAATGCGGAACTGAAGTACAAACCGTAAGTCACTTCAGTCTCGGAAGAGAACATTAAGTGATATTTACTGACGTACAGTATATTAATAATGAGTTCATTGAGATAACAAAGTAAGCATCAAAGGTCACTGAAACTAGAGAGTTCAGACTTGCACCCTCCAAAACTACTGGGGAACTTGCTTAAGAACGGAGAAGGTTGGAAAATTATTACCCACAATCCCTAAAAGAAACTGCTTACATATGAAAATAGGATAGTGAATGAGATATAGGCTTTTGGTTTGGTGAGCAGTTTGGATATAAACCATTGCTATAAATAATAATAATAATAATAATAATAATAATAATAATAATAATAATAATATATTCTTACCTTCCATTTCTTTTCCTTGCTCTTGTGCAGAAACAGCACTGTGGATTCCATCACTGAGGCCTAACCTGCTAATTGTTTTTAGTCAGGATGTATAGAAGAAACATCTGCCTCTATTCAATCTGCAGAATATAGCTGCAGTTGCTTTATGGCCCTTTATAGAGATTTGGGAGACTGAAGTTTTAAAGCTATTGGCAATAGTTCTGCCTACACTGTATTTTAATATTTTGTTGGAAGCTGCCCAGAGTGGCTGGGGAAGCCCAGCCAGATGGGCGGGGTATAAATAAATAAATAAAGATGCAGGTGTATTTATAAAAAATAATCAACATGTCTGTTCTGTGGCCTGATACAGGAAGAACTACATTTTCTTTTTGTCACATGCATTAATATGTCTAAAGCCTATCCCTGTGCATAATGGTGGCTACATGCAGTTGGTTGGCTACGGAGACATGATGGTGTGACATTTCCTGGTAGCCATCATAAACTGAGGGTTGTGTGAATTAGTGGACATGTGCCAGTTCTAGAATCCCCCCATCCACTCCTGATTTCATTGTATTAATTATTTTATAAATATTTATATACTACCCTTCAACCAAATGCCCATATTTTCACTCTTATATCATATTTTCACTAGTACTTTTCTAAGATGACTAAACTTAATTGTTTTAATCCTTCCTCATATGGAAAAGGTTCCATGCCCGATTGTTCTGTTTTATTTGCTGAAGCCAGTGTGTCCTCTTAAGTTATCCTTAAAATGTAACAAACAAACCCTGATTTTCTTCTTCTGTTGCATTTGGGTTTTTTTTTCAGAACACAACACACACCATAGTAAAATCAGTTCTTCGGAATGATCTGCTTTCTTCAAGGGTCATCCGCCACCTGAAGGTTGTCAGTCCAATCCTTTGTGTGTTTCAAAATGATCTCTTGACTTCATCTGGATATACTCCAGAAGGGTAAGTGGGAATGTTAATACCCCAAATCCAAATGGTTCAGTGTACCTTCATTTCATTATACACTAAGGCAGAGGTTTTCAACCTTTTTTGAGTCCACGGCTTCCTTAACCAACTACATTCTTTCTGTGGCACCCCTTTCAGGAGCCCAGTTATGTCACCCCTTGCCTGCAGAACTGGCAGCCCCTCACCCCTTTTCAAACACTCTCCCTTGGGGAGTGTTCCCTCAGCCTCCTCTCTCCTCTCCTTGGGAGTCCTCTGGGCAGTTGCAGCCACTGCCCTGGTTTCTGAGCCGCCCCCCTTCCACCCCAAAGAGCGGTGCCTTGTCACACTGCCCCACAGGGACCTGGGAAGCACCCACTGACCAGCCCCAGAGGCACCATTTGCCTGTGGAGCTTGTAGCCAGGGCTGCTGCAACAAACAGCTATGCAAGCCAGATACATGAGAGGGCATTAAAGGAGAGAGGGAAGGAAAGAGGGACAGAGGCCAGTGTTGCCCATGGCACCCCTGACCATCCTTCAAGGCACCTCAGGGTGCCACAGCACACTGGTTGAAAACCACTGCACTAAGGAATTGTAGGGAAGATCCAACCCCCTCCAAGAGACTCAGAGGGACACTAACACTCAGATAACAGCCTACTAAAAATGGATACACTCTCTACAACCTCCATAAAAGAGAAGAGGGAGAGGATGGGGTTTTGTGACAGGCAGCTGGAGCTTACAAACAGAGGATAATTTTGCCAGGGCTCTCTCCAATCACAGTGGTTTTGGGAGGGCCAAATGGAGGTAATTGTCAGAACTGTGTCATGGTTTTCCACTCCTCTTCACAGTACACTCTTTTAGGAGAAAGAACACTGGAAACATTTTGGGTGGAGTGATACAGATTTTGTTTATGCTTAGTTTCCATCTTAAGGGATCTAATCCCTTCCTAATGCCAGCCCATACCAATGCTTCTCTGAAGACTTTCTTTAATAAATCCCAGTTCTGCACATTGTAATTTTTAAATTAGTTAATGTTGTAGTGTGTGTCTGTTCTGCTGAGTGTTAGTTGTTGTTAGGGGAGTCACTTACCACCAATTCTCCCCATTTCTGGTCCTAGCTGTAGTTGCACCTGCTTTTTAGGATAGAATATAGCACTGTCTAGCTCTGTGGTTTTTGTTGTATATTTGTTGTGTCTGACTCTGTTTTATGTGTGTGCGTGTACACATAGTGTTGTACACAGAATCTAGAAAGAATACTGGTATTATGCGCATATAGGACAGAGGAACAGAGCTCATAAAAAACACTCCATGAATTTTAACAACTGATTATCTTGCAGGGTTTATACCATTTTTGAGGATTTACATGGATCAGGACACTTCTTAACAGAAATGCAGCTATTCATTGAAAATGCTCCAATTCCCAAAAATTTCACCATCTCTGCTAGTGATGACCTAATGATTGAAGTGGGAATACAGAGACATGACAGCAACCTCAAGGTGGTTGTCAGCGAATGTTGGGCAACTCCAACTAATAACTCAAAGGACCCTCAGTCATTTCCTTTTATAGATGGCAGGTATGGTACACGCAATATATTCAGGGTGTCACACAAAAACCATGTACCAGGTAGTGCTATCTGAAAAATTAAAATACAGCATTTAAGAGCATCATTTCGAGTTGGCAAGTCTGTGATTGCTTAATATTTACTTTAATTATTCTTTAGATTTCATCTTATTACTTGGGGTTCACACAAGCCATTATTTCTCAGTCTCTAATGTTTCTCTGTCTGTAATGTTGGGATGATTTTATTGAACCACTGTGAATGGTCGTTGTAAAGATTACTAAGTTAATGAATATGAAGTGACTTGAATCCTCCCAAGCAGTATATATAAATGCTGAACACCCAAGTTGACTGCAGCTACAGTGGGCTTTCACAAGAACAGAAAAACAAAACTTACCCTTGAGCATGGATTGATTTTATAAAGGAACGTGGTATTTCTTCCTGGATTAAATTAATTATGTTGGGGGGGGGGGGGGGCTAAGCAAAAAGGCAGCATTGAAAAGTTGAGCTTATTTTTGATCAAGTACAAGATAATGTACACCCATATATGCCTTGTTTAAATTATTATAAAGTATGAATACTCTTAGGAAACAAAATGAAAATTGCTAGGTATTGCTACTGCAGTTGTTGTTATAAGCTATTCCATAGCTGCCAAGAGAAGTGTGTCTGCTTCACTTTCTCTCTCTGGACGGCTACCATCAATTTTTGAAGGAAGCTCAAAAATAGAAATACAAGTTAGCATGGACAGTGTTGAATTATATTCTGTTCTCTTTTCAGTTGTCCAGTTCCAAATGCACACACCACTATGATTTCGAATGGGATATCCAACAAAGCCCAATTTAAACTGAAAATATTTTCCTTTGTCAATGACTCAGTGATTTACCTACATTGCAAAATCCATGTTTGTCTGGAAATTCCGAGGAGTAGTTGCAAGACGGTAAGGCAGCTTTTCTTATTTCCTACTTGAAAACCTTGTTGGAAAACAAGATGAAGGGGGTATATACTTCCCCTGTATTCCCCAACTACAACAGTAAAAATACCCAAGAACATATAAGGCAGACTCCAATGTTGTGTGAGCAGATGCCTGCTTGTCCCATTGGACTTCTCTCCCCTTACCCCGCAGCCCCCAGTACACCCTCAAAATGTGAAACACAGCCACCATTCAAAATGTGCACATCTCTGAATTTTGCAGTGCAGTTCTTCAGTCAAGCAGTGTACACAGAAATGCATTTATTAGTGAAGATTATATAAAAAGGCATTATGCTAGGCAAAATGTGTATAGTTGGCTAAGTTTGCTGATAAATTTTTATGATGACTCTTCTAAAAAAATTAAAATTGGAAATTTATATGGAGAAGTGAGCTTCAGATAGGAAAAGTTAGAAAATGAGAGAAACCAAATTTATTCCATCCCTAGTTGCTGACCCTTCTTAGATGACCTTTTGAAATATATTAGTAAATGACTACTTTGAGTGCTATGGATTGAAGTCAATACTTAGCAGTAGCTTTGAAAGTCCAGGAAAAGGAGTTGTAAAAAAATCTCTTAGTAGAAATATAAAGTGTACAATGGAAAACTAGTTCCTATTGTAGTCTTAGGTATTAAGTAAATTAATATTGTGTTAATGAAATTAGTATTGGCAGTGATCTTAATGGAGGATTCTTATACCTGCAAGTATTTCTGAACTGTAAAAGGAAAAATTCCCCTGAGTTTAGAGAATATGTGATACATATTTTCTCCTATGCAAGCAGTTCTGTTTTTAATTTTACTTATATAAGTATTTCTCTACTGCCATATCATTAAATGTCTAGGTGGTGTACAAATAGTTCTCAAACTAGTAGCTTGCACAGTGGTGGAGCTTCATGCTCCGGCACCAGGGGGTGGAGAGCAGGCGGGGGCGGGGCGCCCAGTGCAGGTGGGCGGGGGGGGGAGGCGCGATGACACCTGCCAGGATCGTGCTGCCAGGGGCGGTGCGCTCCCCCCACACTCCTCTACCTCCACCAGTGAGCTTGCAAAATCTGTTAAGATGGTCTGCAAAATGGTAGGCACCTAAACATTTCGCACTGGAAAAAGAGAAGGCTACCAATTAACGTTTCTTCATTTTTATTCTTCCAGAACTGCAATGGTTTCCGTTTGATGAGGACTGGGGAAACTATAGCAATGCCCAATGCATCTTGGGGGCCTCTGCGCAAATCTGGTGGTAAGCAATCAGTCACCAGGCTGGCAAAGATTAATACTGAGAGACAGCTAGGAGTGAAAATGATAAGAATGGTCATAAATGGGTTGGGGCTGCTGTGAACTAAGCAACACAACTGTGCTGTGGAACCACATACCCCCTGCCCAAACCAACCAGAGAGGCCGCTTGGCTCCAGGATCAGGCCTTGGGCTGGGATGCAGCCAGACATCTGGCTTACCTCAGAGCACCAATCAGCCATGCTGGGCTCTCTCACTCACTCAGTGGCAGATTGTAGGCTCTCAGATTTCAGCGGCAGCCTGTGCGACACTAAAATATGCCCCCCCCCCCACCTCTCACACTCCATTCTGGTCATGCTACCCTAAAACTGCCTCTGACTCTCCTTTCTCCCTCCTCCTTTATTTTTTTTTAAATATATTTTTTATTGATTTCTTTTTTAACACAATATTTCAACATACCAATAACAAAACAAATAAATTCTTTACTGAGCTCGTGACTTCCCTCCATTCCTTCAGCCGGTTTTTAATTTTCAAATCTTTGTGTCACACTTTATATACTCTACCTCCTTTCTCTCTCCTTATAGGGCCACACAGCAAGCACTGAAGTGCTTCAAGATGATAACACGGCGGACTAATTATTGTTTGTTAATGCTGTACTGGCACTATTCTAATCTCATGACTATTGCATTTATCCAGTCCCCACACGTTAATAAAAATAAGTTTCATTGGTGGTTGTCTGAAAGTTCTCCACCGGCTTTATGTGGAGGAAGGAGGGCAGCATGGCCACTGCTGATCTGCTTAGCTCACAAGATCCTGTCATCTCTCTCTGTCTGGCACCATCCCTTTCCTCCCTGAGCAGGAGCAGCAGTTTGTTGATTTGTGATAGTGAGAAGATGGGATTATCTATGCAGACATTAAGGCTGCAATCCTATACAGACATAGGAATCATCCCCTCTTCCACTTGCCTGTGCCTAGAAAGTACAGGTCCAGTTGGGGTTGTTTTTTCTTGTGCCATGCTTTCTAGACATGGGTCTGAATAGTTTTCGATTTGCCCTGCCACTTAATCTGGGAAAACACGCTTTCCACTGCTGAATTGTAGCAAATTTCAGTCTGCGTAAAACCCAGTTGATGTTTGCTCCAATTCAGCAGTAAAGAGTGGATTTTCCTGGGAGAAAGTGGTGGGGTAAACAGAATTGTGGATGAGGAGTTACTTCCAAGAAAACATGAATAGGATTGCACTTTTGAAATCTGGTAACGTTTTACCTTGTTTGCCTTTATGTTTTATAAGCACATTTAAGGCACCCAGTCACCCAGGGAATTCTGGGAAATGTAGTTTAAGGGTGATGGGAATTGTAGCTCTGTATTGGGTAATCTACAGTTCCCAGGCTTCTGTTTTGGAAAAGGATATACTTTAAATGCTTTGTGTGTATGCAAGCCAATATATCATCACATCTAATATTTTTATTTTCTTTATTTCAGCTGAAGAAAAGCGTGGCTTAGGAGCAGGTTACATAGTCCTCATTGTCATTGGTGTATTTGCTTTTATACTGGCAATAACAGGTCTTTTAATTTTCCAACACCAACGCAAGGCTGGGGCGTACAATTTCAAAATCAAGTCTGACAATTTTAACTACCAAGTGTTCTATGACTGAACATTTCAGTTTTCCAAATGTAAGTTCTACCTTTCACTGAACTATTGTTCAAAGGGCTAGCTTGTGTGGTCCCTGGGAAATCTTTTAAAACGAGTTTTCCCTAGTGCAAATATATGGACTGTAGACTAAGTAGGGTTTTTCTGCTCTTTTCTGCAGTGTGTGTGTGGCCATCTACATGTAAAAACTAGCTTTTCCTACAAAATTTGTCCTTTATACATCCTGTATCCACAATCAATCAGTACAATATGGTGAACAAACCACTAGGAAGCAAGACTAGGAAGGTGGGAAGTTAAACTCCTACTCAGTACTAAAGCTCATTGGGCAGCTTTAGCCACCTCACCTTGGGCTTGTTTGCCAACATTTGAGCATTAATAACTGCTGTTCATCCACTTTCCTCCCACCCATATTAGACCACACCTGCATGTCTTTGAATTTGTATATAAGAAGCAACTAGTTTTTTCCATGTACATACCAGCAGGCATTTCCTTTAGTGTTTGTCCCTGCCTTCTGATTTGTTGAGTTGATTATGCTGCTTAGCCAGTGTGGTGTAGTGGTTAAGAGCGGTAGTCACGTAATCTGGGGAACCGGGTTCGCGTCTCCGCTCCTCCACATGCAGCTGCTGGGTGACCTTGGGCTAGTCATACTTCTCTGAAGTCTCTCAGCCCCACTCACCTCACAGAGTGTTTGTTGTGGGGGAGGAAGGGAAAGGAGAATGTTAGCCGCTTTGAGACTCCTGAAGGGGAGTGAAAGGCAGGATATCAAATCCAAAATCTTCTTCTTCTTCTTAAGTTGTGACAGGGCACATGTGTCAATAGCTGAATGAACACCTTATAAAACAACCACCCAGGAAGTGTGCAAAAAGCACAGGGTCAGACAACTGTAAATTCTTAGCATACATTTTTTCTGATTGCTGTGCAGTGTCTGGTGTAGATATTTGTAATGTGGTTTGTTTGCACAGCTTTCTGGATTTGTGCAAAACTTGAGGGATCAAAAGAGGGGGAAATAAGGCTATGCTTCTCTCTGTTCGGAGCACACTAGAAATAGTACAAGCACAGTCGGAAGAGAAATGAAAACATTAAGGGAATAGCGCATGTAGACAGGAGAAAGAAGATGATTGATCTACCCACTCTGTGATCCTGAGTAGAGTAGTTTGGAGACTCATTATCCTCAGTTTATCTGATTATCTCGGTATTGAGTGAGCTTGAAGTTACAGGGGGGAAGCATCAAGACTGGTGTTGTTTGAGGGTAACAGTTTGTGGACTACACAAATTAAATGGGATTGGGAAAAGCTGCAAACCCACAGTAAACAGCAGTGTGGACAAGCCTTCCCTGCTTGTCTAATTGGCTTGTGAAGATAAAATAGAATCACCCCAATGGATGAAATGAAGCTTCATGGAAGAAGAGTGCGATAGAAATGTGATGAATAGGAAGACAGCCAGTGTCATGCCACTAATCAAGTATTTTCCCCCCTCTTGGTATTCTAGCTGGAAACATTCTATGAATATAATGCTGCTCCATATGATGTTGGACCTGATGCACCCCACCAAACTTAACCACAAATAGCCAATGCTCAGATGTATCTCCTGGTCTTGACATAAGTCCTCTAAGAACTTACTACTTTCTGTTGCTATGCTGAAGCACTTTACAGTTCTTGCATCCTTTCGGGAGGAAAAAATAACAATCACTTAAAAAACCCCCAAAACCTCTCTCATTTCCCTCATAGTACTATCATTGTTGATATCACTCACTCAAGAAAGGCAGAACATTTACTCAGTTACAGAGCATTTTGATTTTCCATTCAGGCACTTAATTAAAGGACTGTAGTATTGCCATCTTGATGCAAAAGCCAGACTCCTAGAATGCATCATGAGATCTGCATTATCAGGAAGAAAAGCATGTTGAAAGCTGTTGTTTAAAACCAATCCAACACTGTTATATATAAACTCTGTAAAACCAATTTAACATGTGGTTAAAAGCAACAAAGAGAAAGAACCACTTCTGCAACTGGTCTGGTCATCCCTCCCCCCCCCCCCCCGAATATTCACCAGTCAAGAATATTCATCATTAAAGCACTTCCCTAATATTGTAAGATTTTTGCAATGCAAGAACCACTAGGTGAATTTAAACATCTCCATGAACTTGCTTAAATTCTAAACTGGTAGGAATGACAATGGCAATAACATGAGACATGCTACAGAAAAGGATGATACTCAGACACAACCTTACGTACCAGAGCAAACTGTGCGGCAACTCAGCATCTAGTGTAATAGAGGAGTGAGAGATGGGTTATTCCAATGTACAAAGCAGCAATCATGTCCCTGCTGGGTCCATTCTATGTTGCCTCTATTTATTGGTTACTCCAGTGGCAATACATTGCAATTATTCAACGTTTCTCACTATGCCATTGTATGCATAGACTAGGCTTGTCAACAAATATGCCTATAACAGCTGAATTTCCACTTGACATTAAGCTGTTGTACATCTACTTGTGGGGAAAGCCTTATTTGCTGAGTTTCAAATGTTGAAAGCACAGGATCCCTCAAAAGGGGTGGGGGAAAGAGCTGACAAATTTAGCATTGACCCATGGACATGTAATCATTTGTGGACTGTACTTACTGATTTTAGATATTCCCAAAGCCATACAAATTCTAAAGGGTGGACACTTCTTTCTTTCAATCCTTATTTTACATCGCAGTGCTAGTTAAATCTTAACATGAAGGTAATGATTTGGTAAAATGTCTGCTGTACAAATAAAATTGTTGAGATAGCCTGAGAGACATGCTAAACCGTTGTTTTTTAGGAGTCTATATTTTTGGTACATTTATTGTACATTTCCACAATTTAATTGGCTTTTGTGCATATATGAAAAGAGAAACTATTTTTATAGGTTGCAATTTCTGTGTTTCTATGCTATAATAATATTGATAGTTTTGACATGGTCACCCGTGAGCTACTTAAGCATAGTTAGTAGGGCTTTAAATGTTATATCACCTGCATGGAAACCTCCCAAAACTACTTCCACTTAGTGGCGTTCAGTGCTGGAGGTGTAAAAGTGGCCCTAACTGGGTTATCTTAGGTAACCCAGCTAGCTAATGAAAGGGGCTAGCTAAAATCCTGGAAGCTATTAGAATAATCGAAAACAAAATGGAGCAAATTCCAATTGATTTATGCTGAATAAAACCCTAGTGCTGAACTAGATACAAAGTAATATTATTAGCTTATTATTGGCTGTTTCAATAAATGCATTTTTAAGCTTATTTATGGTTTTTGATTTTGTTTTAACACCCTTTGAAGTCCAAAGGCTTACATGATTGTAGCTTGAAAAGTTGTTAATTCGGTGCTAAATTCAAGGCATGCTTACCTATGAATAAGCCCCACTTGCTCAGGAAGCCCTGTTGGTAAATGGTTGCACTAGGGTTACAATAGATTCATTTCATGATATGAGACTGTAGGTCTTAGTGTACAAACAGATACACATAAAACATAATTTACAGCAAACAAGTGTCACCTTTTCACCTCCGTCTCAACCGATACTTGGCTTCCTGCATGCTCAGTATGAAATGCTTCACTTGAAGAGCAGTTTTGACCCATGAATACATCCGTCATCCTAAGATTTCTCAAGTTTCTTGAGGAAGTTTAAAAACCAACAAAAAACCAACAACGTAGTACCTTTTATTATGAGCCAAGTTTTTCAGAGAAGAAATCTAAAATGAAACTTTCTGTGTTACTTTGGGGGAAGTGGTTTCATCCATAATATCATTATTGCAAAGTTTTGGAACCACTATTACTTGAATCACTGTTCTTAGTAGTTTACTGAAGTTTCCAAAATATAGGGTTGCCATATTTTAAAAAGTAAAAACCAGGACGCAATTTTTTCAATTGACTTGCCTAAGATCTGTTGTGGAAATTCACCCATGAATAATGTGTAGGGATTGTACTAGAGGCATTCAATATCATGTGGGATCCCAGAAATCCATTGGTGGCAGCACTGCTGGATCAGACCAAGATTATGGGCCAAGTCATGCTGAAATCCAGTCTAGCAGTATGCACTGAAAGAATGAGAGAAGACTGTGTGGCCCCTGATGACACATGCTGAACTCAGTACAGATCGCCTTTTAGTATGCTACTACAACTGGAAATAATCAGGCTAATGCAGTGGCACAAGAAGATAAAACCTATCTGTGTTGAGTTCCTCTCTGTACTGAGTGGCAGCAATGTCCACTTCTCAATATGTAGATCCCAAGACCCAAAACATGGGACCATACTTGAAGAATGCAGAGTTGGTGGGACAAACAAGATGATATTTTTATCAAGCTTATTTCTGCTCATCAGCAACACCTAAGGTATTGAACTATATAGGAACATAGTTGTGAATAAGACAGTCAAATTTTGCCCCAGTGTGCCATGTAAGAGGTGACATGCCCATTCTAGCCGGGCTTTCTTCCTTGCCATTGCAGCACCTTATCTGATTTCCAAGAATGTGTCTGCAATAGCCTGGACACTTTAATATAATATAAAATCTGAGCAATATATGGGCAGTAAGTTATAGGTAAAAAGGGCATGCATTCTAGCTTGAAACTGATCAATATCTGGAAAGAGACATCAGTTGGCTTCAGTATTTGTTTCCATATGAGTTGTATAATAATACTAAAAGTATCCAGATAATATACACATTTAAATAGACAAAAGTGAAACATACAATATAGCAACTAAGTAAAAGCATAAATCAATAAAGCAACCCAGCAACAATAAAACTACGCAAACAAAAGACAGTAACAGAATCCAGCATAGACAAACATATCGAAACTTCAGCAAGAAGTCCAGCAGAACTCACATCAGTTACGAAAGCTAAAAAGAGCAAGCAGTTGCAGTTTACAAGTTAATATTGTGCACACACTTTGTAATTCACTGTTAACCAAAGAATGATACATGGATTTATAATTCTTGGGAAAGTTTCAAATTAGTAAATAACTGGTCAATCTGACAGGGCACAAAACAAGAGCCAAATGGTTGTCATTTCTTCCCAGAAGGTGAATAGCCGTTGAGGTATTTTAGAGATTAAGTTGAGCGGTTAAGCCATTAATGTGGCTCCTGGCACTTGTAACACTGGTAGCTATTTTGTCTCACTGCTGGCAATAATAATACTGTACATCAAGGAAGAAACTGGACTGTTTTATCTAACTATATAGCCCATCCCTGACCCTGGATACGTGGCACTATCACCCTGACCAGCTCTGACAACCAGATGGGTTGGGGAATGACACAATAATGGGGTTTACCTCTGGAGATCATGTAAATAATGGCAGGAGGAGTGATTTTGGGGAGTCAGCTACTGGTGGCACTCTGGACTGGTTTGCTGAGATAGCCACTACACAGGTGAAGTTGCCTAATCAGGCCAGCCAGCAGGAGCTGCTTCTCTCCCATTGTGGAAATGGGAGCAAATATATAGCATGCCTGCATGTTTGTGGGATGAGCTCAGCAAATATTCAGGAAAGAAGGGTACCCTACAGCAGGGGTAGCCTACTCCATGTGTTGTTGGACTACAACCCCTATCATACCTTTAAGCAGCAGAGCAGGGTCTACCAGGGCTGGCACAGGGGATCCAGTCCCAAAGAGAAACTGTCGTTCAGATATTCTTTTGAGAACTTATGCATTAAGGCATAGATCCCACCCAAGCATCATTTTGATTTAAACACTAGTGCTAAATCAGCTGTGCAGCTAGCTGGTCCCTTGGCATGACCTATTTTGATTAAGCTGAAGACTACCATTCCCAGTCTCATTTTGAAACTGGTGTAATTATGTCAGTCAGCAAAGCAGGGAATCCTCAGTTTGAAGATCTGATAGTCAGTCTACACAGAATCATAGAACTGGAAGGAACCACGTACATGTCCAGTCAGTTACCACTTCAGATAGCAGTTGGGAAATTACCGTACATGTCTTTATGCAATTCCATGCCCTGATTTAAACTTTTTAATGTGGTTTTCATTGTATGGTCTTATGTACAATGGTTGTAAACCACTCTATTTTTTATGAAATGTTATATAAACATACTTTAATTAATAACTAAGACAAATAAAACTGACTTAACATGCTAGTTTTTCTTTCTTTCCCCCTGATATGCTAGATTTCCAGGTTCAGGGACTTTTTTCCATGGCAAGGATTCAAGCATACCATATCCTACCTGCAGTCTGAAGTGGGTACCCCCATAGTCACCTTTGACTGGACTTAACCGTCCAGGGGTCCTTTACCTTTACCTTTAGAGTCTAGGTAAGGCTGCACCACATACTATTTTTTGCCTAGAAAAAAATGATGAACACAATCCTCAACTAACACAACACTTTTAAATGCAGCTGTGCAAATGCAGGTATGGAAGACAACTTCCCCACCTGTATTTTTAAAATCAGTTCTTGTAGGGTGTGATGTTGTTCTTCTGTGTTTAACACAGAACAGTTTGTATTGTGTGCCAATGACTCAGGTTGATCTTGTATACTGGAAATACTTTTCTTCTCTGTAAACTCTCATTGTGCAAACAACAGGAATTATTTTCAAAAGGCTGTATACATAGCAGCAGGTAAAGTAAACTTCCACTGTCCCCAGGGAATTACTAAATCCAGGTAATAAGAGATGCCTAGTTTTTGATGGTTATTTCCAAGTGGCTTGTCCATTTCTCAGAACACTGGTTTCATTTTTGCAAGGCATATTTGTAAATCCTCAGTTTTAACAGGGGTAACTAACTCCTCATTGTAGGATGCATAGGCTGTGATCATATATGCAGGCTTATTTGGGAGTCATGTCCCACTGAGTTTCATAGAATTTATTCCCAGGAAGACACACACACTTAGCCGTAGCATGTAATTCTATACATGTTACTGCAAGTAAGTCCAGTTGAAGTCAATGGCTGGCATTCAACAGCATCAGCACACAAGTAAAACTGACTTGTTCTCCCACAAACAACTTCCCCTTCCTCTCTGAACCTCCCCCCCCCCCAAACACCCCTACAAGTCTGGTCCGGGGTGAGGTTGGTACAGAGCACTGCAGGGGGAAGAGAGGAAAGTGACGTCCTTCTGCACAGTGGAAATTTGTGCTTCATTGGTTATCTCCCAATGGGATTTACTTCTGAGTTTTGCTGTTAAGGTCTCTCTAAGTAATCATCAATAGTGGTTGGATCACATCACATCCCACACACAACTGGGGTGTATTCTAGTGAAGCAATTTGACAGTGTGTGATGGAGTGAGATTCAGGGAAATTCTATCTTCATTACCAAAAGGGGAAACCACTGAGCAGTTCCTCAGGAGAACACACATTTGCACTATAAAACAAACACTAGCATTTTATGTTATTCATAGTAAACAGAAACTGAAGGTGCTAATCTTTCATTTGATTTCATATAAGTATGCAGCATTAGGCTTTGGTTGTGCTACTGTCGCTAGGTTGGCTAACTGTAGTACTCAGTCATACGTTAAAGCATTGATGTCATAAAAAAACCCACAATTGTTGATGTAGGTTTATTTGATTAAGATAGCCATATTTTGTCCCGCACATCTTGTTTTATTATTACCTCAATATCTTATTTCCATATTAAACAATATGGATACTACTACCCTTTTCATTTTCTGTTAATTAATTTATAACAGTTGCAAAAAGTAGACAAAGTCAAAAATAACAAGGGCAGAGCAGAAATCATTAGTTCATTTAAACAGAAAGTAAATTGTAAGTTCTATTACAATATCCGGGACATGGGTGGCGCTGTGGGTAAAAGCCTCAGCGCCTAGGGCTTGCCGATTGAAAGGTCAGCGGTTCAAATCCCCACGGCAGGGTGCGCTCCTGTCGTTTGGTCCCAGTGCCTGCCAACCTAGCAGTTCGAAAGCACCCCTGGGTGCAAGTAGATAAATAGGGACCGCTTACTAGCGGGAAGGTAAACGGTGTTTCCGTGTGCGGCTCTGGCTCACCAGAGCAGCGATGTCACGCTGGCCACGTGACCCGGAAGTGTCTCCGGACAGCGCTGGCCCCCGGCCTCTTGAGTGAGATGGGCGCACAACCCTAGAGTCTGTCAAGACTGGCCCGTACGGGCAGGGGTACCTTTACCTTTATTACAATATCCAAATTTCACAATACACCATGGGCTGAGTCCTGTGCGCTTGATTCTGGAGAATAGGAACTTAAGTCCCACCAGGTGGGATAGAATTGTTATAGATTTTCTTTACCTTTAGAAACACGTGTATCACAAGCTGTTTGAAAGTCTAACGATATACTGGTTCATCCTTATCCAAGTGCTTATTGACACTCCTTGTTTGGTTTTAGTTTATTATACCTCAATCAACCTATTACTGAGCTCAAACACATTTAAGGAACTTACTGCTGAACCAATATTTAGAATTGGGTGTAGTCAGCCTCATTCCTAGGGACAGTATTTTAAACATTATATAAAGATGTTACAAGGTAGAGGAGACAAGATGAAGACTGTAGTACAGTGGTACCTCAGGTTACAGACGCTTCAGGTTACAGACGCTTCAGGTTACAGACTCCGCTAACCCAGAAATAGTACCTCAGGTTAAGAACTTTGCTTCAGGATGAGAACAGAAATCGCGCGGCAGCAGGAGGGCCCATCAGCTAAAGTGGTACCTCAGGTTAAGAACAGTTTCAGGTTAAGAACAGACCTCCAGAACGAATTAAGTTCTTAACCGGATGTCAGGGGACTGCCATCGGAAGGACAGGAGGTGCAAAGGCTCCCTGAGGTTGAAAGAGACGTAGCAGCTGAAGAGGGAACCAGTAGGGGGCGAGCAGGAACTTCCAGGGAAAGTGAGTCGGAGGGATGGCTCAGAGACGTTTCCAGCGAAAACAGTGGAGAGGTCTCAGGACCTCCTATAGGGACACCCACTCCTCGCCGGAAACTGTCACGCAGAGAGTCCAGAAGACGTGTTTCCGTGAAAGAGCTTTTATGTTGGAAACGTTTCCGAAAGCAACCACTTTCGGATTCTACCAGCGATTGACGCAGCCATGCTGGAGGGGCTCCGTCACAGGCAGAGGTTTGAAAACCTGATCAAACTCTGAGGGACTTGCATTTTACGCACAAGCAGCTCATCATCCCATCACAGCAATCCGAAAGTCCCTGAAAGCCAGCTTGTGCAAGCAGCGGCATCATGAGCGACCCAGCCGGAACCGGAGGAGCAGGAGCAGCTGGAGGAGGTCCAAGCCTGGAAGAAAGGTACAGGGCGTTGGAGATCCAGCTTGCCATGCAAACGGCGAGGCTTGAGGAGAGGAGGGCTCAGGATGCAGAAAAGGGAAAGGAGAAAACCACCTCGATAGCCAGAAAGGTGCCAGGATTGGTGCAGAAATTCGGGGGAGATCCCAGAAACTACCATGCCTTTAGAACTGAGATGCAATACGCTCTCAACCTGCAGTATGATGACTTCCCCGACGAGGAATCGCGAGTGGCTTTTGTAATTGGCCATCTCGAAGGGGGGGCGAAGGATTGGGTTCGACCCCTGATTGCAGTGAATAATGAGATACTAAAGGACACGAGGAAGTTTTTTCGTGCCATGGACCTGATGTTTTCCAGGGACATTGAGCAGGGGGTGGTACGAAGGCAGTTAATGGCTTGCAAACAGGGGAGCCGATCTGTCCGTGAGTACTGGACTGAGTTTACTATGTTGATTCATAAATTGGGGTGGGACCTATCGGCGGAACCCATCCAAATGCTTTTTGAAGAGGGGCTTTCTTCGGCCGTTAAAGATGAACTTTCCCGGGGGCCAAGGGCCGAGTCTATGGATCAGCTGACCAAATCCACGCTGGCCATAGGAGCGCGCCAGGAAGCGAGGGCTTTGGAAAGGCGGGAAGGGAAAGGAGAACGTTGGAGGGAACTACGCATTCCGGACATTCCAGAGCCACCTTTCCCGCCGGCAGAGCCGATGGAAGTTGGAACAGCGCGGGCACGCGCAGTTTCAAATCCCAGTGAAGGGCGGAAGAAGGAGGGAAAGAGCGCCAAGAAATGTTATCTCTGCCAACAGCCAGGGCACTTTGCCAGAGTCTGCCCACAAAGAAAGGAATGGCAAGGGATGGCAGGAGCTGTTGAGGAAAGGGAGGAGGAAAGCAAGGAGCAAGTAAAAGCCAACGCCTGGCTGCCACCGTCGGGGCACAGCAGCCAGGCCAAAGAGCAGTGAAAGTGCCCACGCCAGAACCACCCAGACCCGCTTTAGTGATAGAAGTGTCACTAGAGCTGCCAAATGGACACCCCCTACAGGTCAAGGCGCTTTTGGATTCAGGCAGCTCCTGTAATTTTATGAGTAAGGAGTTTGCAGCTGAGCACCAGATACAGACCATCCCTTTAAGTAACCCCTTGCAGGTGACCACGATTGATGGCAGAGAGCTGCTGGGAGGAGAAGTTAGCCAACAGACTGTCCCAATGATAATGAGGGTGGCAAGGCACACTGAACCAATAGCGTTTAATGTGGCCACCTTGGGAGGAGCTCCCATCATTTTGGGGATGAGCTGGCTGGCGCTACATGACCCGCTAGTGGGCTGGCATCAGAGGGTGGTCTCATTTGGTTCAGCGTATTGCCTAGAACACTGCAAGCAGGGGAAGGTTCCGGGAGGAGCCGGAGTCACCCTAGCCGGGATGGAAGTAATGGATAAAGGGAAGGTGCCCCCGCAATACGCAGATCTGAGCAACGTATTCAGCGAAAGGGAAGCAGACAAGCTGCCGCCGCATAGACCCTTTGACTGTCAAATCAACCTACTCCCTGGGGCCCAACTCCCAGTGGGCAAGCTGTACGCCATGTCTGACAGGGAGATGCAGGAGTTGAGGGAGTTCATTGACAAGAACCTGAAGCGAGGTTTCATCAGAGAGTCACGAGCGGTGGGGGGCAGCCCAGTGTTTTTTGTGGACAAAAAAAACACAGATAAGCCGAGGCTTGTAGTGGACTTTAGGGCCCTCAATGCAGTGTCGGAACCCCTGGCTTTTCCGATGCCCCGAATTGATGACCTTTTGACCCGGGTGAGGAAGGGGAAAATTTTTACAAAGCTGGACCTGCGGGGGGCGTACAATCTGATACGCATAAGGAAGGGGGATGAATGGAAGACCACTATGTTCACCCCTTTGGGGGCCTTTGAATACCTCGTTATGCCCTTCGGTCTACAAGCAGGCTCGGCGTGCTTTCAAGCTTTTATGAACCACGTACTGGGACCTTTGCTCTACAAGAATTGTGTGGCCTTTTTAGACGACGTGTTGGTGTATTCGGAGGATGAGGAGCAGCACGTGAAGGACGTTCGAGAAGTGTTGAGCAAGCTGCAAGCCAACCAGCTGTGGGTGAAACTGGAGAAGTGCCAGTTTCATACCAAGGAGGTGGAATTCCTGGGGTACCGCTTGTCAGACAAGGGATTGGCCATGGACCCAGGCAAGGTCCAAGCGGTACTGGAATGGAAGACACCGAAGACAAAGAAGGATGTGCAAAGATTCCTGGGGTTTGGGAACTTTTATAGGAAGTTCATCAAGAACTTTGCACATTTGACGGCGCCCATCACCGACTGCCTCAGCAGCAAGAAGAAATTTGTTTGGACGGCGGAGGCGGAGCGAGCATTTGAAGAACTGAAAAGGGCTTTCGCCTCGGAAGAGCAACTTCTGCATGTGGACTTACGAAAACCCATGAGAGTGGAAACCGATGCGTCCGACCGGGCTATCGGGGCAGTACTTCTTCAACCGGGGAGGAGTACGTCGGAGTGGAGACCTTGTGCCTTCTTCTCGAGGAAGCTGAATAAATCCGAGAGGAACTACACGGTGTATGACAGGGAACTACTCGCCATCCACGAAGCGTTCCGGAGGTGGAGACATTTATTGATTGGGGCACAACACAAGGTGCAAGTGTGCACCGACCATAAGAATTTAGAGTATTGGAGAACAGCTCGAGTACTCAACCAACGACAAGTCAGATGGGCCCAGGAATTTTCCAAATTCCACTTTGAAATTTGTTATGTGCCAGGCCCAGAAAACGTCAGGGCGGATGCTCTCTCACGCAAACCAGAGTATTTGGAGGGGGAGGGGGCAATCGAAGAGAGACATGTCATCCCTGAGGACCGCTGGGTGTGTGGGGCGGTGATGGTGGGGCAACGTGAACTGGTAGAGGAAACGGAAAATGATGAATATGCCCAGGATAAGCTCAGAGGTCTCAGGGGGGAGGGCGAGGGCCCCGGAGGTTTTGAGGAAAGAAATGGGGCATTGTATTACAAAGGGGCACTGTATATACCCGAAGGTGAATTGAGGGGAAGAATACTCAAGCAGTTGCACGATAGCCCCACGGCGGGACATTTTGGGCAACACAAGACCATGTGGTTGGTGACCAGGGAATTTTGGTGGCCCAAGGTGAGGGAAGATGTAAAGGAGTATGTAAGAGGGTGTGACCAATGTCAGCGTGCCAAAGGGGACAGAAGGGCACCGGCAGGGTTATTAGAACCATTACCCACACCAGAACGGCCTTGGGAAGCGGTATCAATAGATTTTATGACGGATCTGCCAAAATCCAAGGGGAAAACAGCCATCATGGTAGTAGTAGACCTGTTAACCAAGATGTGCCACTTTGTGGCATGCTCACATGCAGTCACAGCGGAAGAAACAGCGAAGTTGTTTGTAGAACACATCTTTAGGTTGCACGGCGCCCCCTTGAGGGTGATCTCAGACCGCGGCAAACAATTTACTTCCAGGTTCTGGAGGAAGCTCATGAGCTTGCTGCACGTGGAAGTCAATTTTTCGACTGCCCGGCACCCAGAAACCAACGGGCAGGCGGAAAGAGCAAATGGCATACTCCAACAATATCTGAGGTGTTATGTCAATGACAGAGAGAACGATTGGGTCGAAAAGTTGGCGCTGGCAGAATTTGCCTACAATAATGCGGAGAATGTGTCCACAGGGATGAGCCCCTTTTTGGCTAATTACGGGTGTCACCCCAGGGCATTTCCAGGGGAGGGAGGGGAGAGATGGAGCGTCCCAGCGGCCGAGCATTTTGTAGAAGAGATGGAAGCGATCCATCATCAGCTCCAGCTCAACTTAGAAAGGGCCAAGGCACAATATAAGAAGCAGGCAGACAAGAACAGGAGGGAAGGTGAAACCATTAGGGTGGGCAATCAGGTGTGGCTGTCAACCCAAGGGTTGCCGTTCAAAGGGGGCTGTAAGAAATTGAGGCCCAAAAGATTGGGACCCTTTGAGGTCATTCAGCAGGTCAACCCAGTGGCTTTCAAACTCCGGTTACCCAACCACATGAAATTGCACCCAGTGTTCCACAGGTCGTTACTGTCACCATACAGGGGGGGACGTGAAGGGGAGCACGCCAGGGGACCAGCCTTGGAAGAAAGGGAACGCAGCAACCATGTAGCGGAAATCCTCGATTCCAGGTGGAAGGGAAATCAGGTAGAGTATTTGGTGGCGTGGGAAGGGGAACCGGAGTCAGAAAACACCTGGGTGGCTGCAGGGGAGGTCAATGACGAGGTTTTAACAGAAACATTCCACCAAAGATTCCCTAGGAAACCACAGCCGGTAGAAAGGTTTAGGAGGGAGTACTTCGGCACCACCGACGAGGAACAGGAAATGGAAGGATTCACGGAGTCGGATTTGGAAGAGGGAATAGACTCCGATGACGAGGAGTATCGAGAGACGAGGGACAGTAGCAGGTGGAGGGAAGTGTTCGAAACTTCGGACGATGATGAAGGTTCTTTCAGGGGTTTTACTTCCTCCCAGCCCGGAGGGGAGGAGACAGGAGGGGGTGAAGGGGACCCTGGAGGGGAGGTGGATGTCAGGGGACTGCCATCGGAAGGACAGGAGGTGCAAAGGCTCCCTGAGGTTGAAAGAGACGTAGCAGCTGAAGAGGGAACCAGTAGGGGGCGAGCAGGAACTTCCAGGGAAAGTGAGTCGGAGGGATGGCTCAGAGACGTTTCCAGCGAAAACAGTGGAGAGGTCTCAGGACCTCCTATAGGGACACCCACTCCTCGCCGGAAACTGTCACGCAGAGAGTCCAGAAGACGTGTTTCCGTGAAAGAGCTTTTATGTTGGAAACGTTTCCGAAAGCAACCACTTTCGGATTCTACCAGCGATTGACGCAGCCATGCTGGAGGGGCTCCGTCACAGGCAGAGGTTTGAAAACCTGATCAAACTCTGAGGGACTTGCATTTTACGCACAAGCAGCTCATCATCCCATCACACCTGAGGTACCACTGTACCCTACATGCTACATCCCTTAGAACAGAGGAAAAGTTACCCAATGCTGCCTTCAGATTTTGCCCCCAAATGGAACCATTATCATGCAGTGCCCCAGCTCCAATCCATTCTAAGCAGTTCAAACGTTTTTGATTAGTTTGTTGACACAAAAGGCATGGAGAAATCCAGAATAATGAGCAGAGCAATCTTCTCCCATTCAAGATGCTGATTGTCCATCTGAGCCCTTAAAGCAGTTCATTTCCTGAACTTTGACTCGCATCTGATTAAAATGGGTCTAGAAAAGAGTCTAGATTATTGGTTTCATCCAATAATCCCTGGATCTGGACCACATAGCTCACTTGACCACCATATTTAGAAATGACAGTTTGAAATCAGTGTTCGGATGTTAAGTCTGCTGGGTCCAGTTTCTTTTTTTGACCCTAACCCTGTCTCCCCTCCCATACAGAGTATAAAAAAATGTTTCTTCTGAAGGAAGAAATTCCTCCCTCTCCAATTCCTCTTCATTGATCCAAGATGGGGAACTTGGGCCCTTCAAATGCTGCTGAACTACAACTCTCATAATCTCTGATAATAGACCATGTTGGCTGGGGCAAATGGGAGTTGGAGTCCAATGACAACATTAATGCTTTGCAATGAGACAGAGAGCTTGCCTGTTAGAATTAGTTGGTCATGACGGAAAGGCATTCAGAGGGAGTCAGAGCACTAAGAGTTTTCAGGCAACATTGGCTGAAGGTTATGCATAGAAATCTGCCAAACAGACACTATGGATACCTTCACTTCAACTCAATAAACTGTAGGCTGAAGTGGCTGTCAGCAATTTTATCCACAAAGTTTATTGCAAACTGGACGCAGTGGTCAGTCTTTATGTGACAACATTTTCACATAAGAATCAAAGGTTTACAAGTATTTTCTTCCAACGCATGGAAGAGCTAGTGTTAACTATGTGTTGTCAAGCAACAGGTCCGTACAAACTGATTTTAAAACTTAAATAAACATCCCAGAACAAATTCTGACTGAGTCACAGTTTAAGCTCTTCACGAGCTGTACTATTTTAATCAGAACCTTCTCAATGCACTTTGACGTAAAGACGTCAAAAATAGAGGAACACATCAAGCAAATAACTAAAAGCATTTAAGGGTTTGCTAGCTTAAAAAAAAAAAAAAGCAGTTAACAATTCAGCAGTCGAAAGCATACATGGCAATGTCATTAACCTGGAATTTATTTTAAGCTTCTTGTTGAATTAAGGAGAAAAAGATTTTGCAGAGGAAAAGGGATGAAAGTTGTCTGGGAGAGAATGAAAGAAGATAAAGTCCCTCCCAGAGAAGAATGGCAGATCATGTTGATGGATTATGCCGAAATGGCTAAAATGACCGGAAGAATCAGAAATCAGAAAGACCAAAATTTTTATAAGGAATGGGGTGAATTTATAACTTTATCTTAAAGCCCGTTGTATACAGTTAAAATCATTAGTAGGATTGGAATATCACTTGTAGTTTAATGGTGAATTTTGGACACAATGGAGAAGTAAAAGATTTGGATTATCATAAAAGGTGCAGGAGGAAATGATTAATAATAGCACCCACAAAAAGGAGGAGGGAAGTCCAAGAGATTCCTTGGAATCTTGTTTATATGTTGTATGTTGGATATGTGACTGTATAATTTTAATCTGAAAAATCAAATAAATAAATTTATAAAAAGAAAGAAAGTTGTTTGGGCAGCAGTCAAGCTTGTATGGGGATTAACAGCTGGTTTCCATTGCTTACCATGTAGCCCAGGCTTTGACCTTGTGTGCCACTACAATGCATGATTACCCCAAGAAAACTTTGTACAGGTGGGCTTCTAGGGGGTAGATAACTGCCTTTTCTCCCACTACAGAAGCAAGAATAAATATAATTTTCAAATCTAGCCCTTTCAAAGACACTGTTCCATGAAGAGCATATTTAAACTGTGAGAGCCTAAATTCAACATAGTTAGTTATGCTTAAGCCCATTTAAACTGATGAGCTGAACCGCTTCCAGGTGGAGAGATCAACATTAGAAACGGAATTGTTAGAACCCAATACTAAGAATCTGTCAAGAATGTATAACTTGCTGTTGAAGTGGAATACACAAGATGAAACAGTCAAATCAGCTATGGTTAAGTGGGCACAAGACATTGGTCATGACATTATGTTTGCTGACTGGGAACAGTTATGGACCACCGGTATAAAGTTCACGGCATGCAATGCCTTAAGAGAGAATATTATGAAAATGATATATAGGTGGTACATGACCCCAGTCAAGCTTGCAAAAATTTATCACTTGCCCAACAATAAATGCTGGAAATGTAATGAGACTGAAGGTACTTTTTACCACCTTTGGTGGACGTGCCCGAGGATTAAGGCTTTCTGGGAAATGATTTATAATGAAATTAAGAAGGTCCTTAAATGTACCTTTCACAAGAAACCGGAGGCCTTTCTCCTGGGCATGGTTGGTCAATTGGTGTCAAGGAAGGATAGGATGTTTTTTATGTATTCTACAACAGCAGCAAGAGTTCTTTTAGCAAAGTATTGGAAGACACAAGAACTACTCACGCTGGAAGAATGGCAGACGAAGGTGATTGACTACATGGGACTGGCTGAGATGACTGGCAGAATCCGTGACCAAGGAAAAGAGACGGTGGAAGAAGACTGGAAGAAGTACAAAGATTATCTTAAGAATTGTTATAAAATTAATGAGTGTTAAAATGTCAAGGGTATTGGAAAAAATAGAATTACAGCTGTAAATGATTGGGTAAGAGAGGTAGGATCAAAGAAAGTGAACAATATGTTAATGAAATGAGGGGTTGCTGAGAAAATCTTAAAATAGGGATGCAGAAAAGGGAGGCATGGGGAAGTCGGTGAAACAAGCTTAAGAAAAGGAGGTTATGAAATTATACGTGTTTATATGTCTTTTGTTTGTTTGTGTATTGTGAAATGTATTGTGTTTATGTTGGAAAATCAATAAAAATTTTATAAAAATAAATAAATAAATAAACTGATGAGCTGAACCACAGCTAGGCTTGATTGTTTGGGGCACTTCTGTCCTAAACTTACTGTTGCAAGCCACCCCCAATCTCCACAGCACTGTGAGATTCTAGAGAGTTCCAGCTACACTTTACCCACCAGGCTCTGTGTTTCCTTTGGAAAATGAGGCACAGGGGAGACTGTGGTGTTTTTATGATATATGGTTTATTTACACGTATACATAGCCTGAGTCTATGTTAGACGAGCCCCAGCATTACCCTCCAAGAGGGTCTTGCCTCTTCAATAAGCGCAGCATTGGATTCAAACAGAGACTAGCCATTTTCTCTGCCTCCTGCTCTCTCCTTGACATATAACATCTAGTTTACCCAAACACTGACTTCTAATCCAAATGGATCCATTGTTGTGCTAACGGCTCATTACCTCCAGGATACCACCTCCAAGGAAATTAGACTAACTCACCACTGTGTAAACTTAAAAACGTTAGCAGGATTATTGTAACACGCATAATGTAATATTAGTTAAGGGGGGGAAGAGTGACAAAATGATCTAGAAAAATGTAATTAGATGCAAAGAAATATGGGGAAATTTGGAAATCTGGGGGGTGGGGGGAAGTCCGAGGGATCTAAGTAATCCCAGGAGTGAAAAATTTGAAAGTGATGTGAATGTTTAAAAATTTTGTTTTTTAAAAAAATGAAACATTTTTTTTAAAAAAAGAAAATTAGACTAACTCAATTACCTTTTTTTTAACTTATGTTAGTTCCCTAGTATTAACAAATGCCTAATAAACAATTTAGAAAGTTCACCTAGCATAATTAGCTTTTACATATGCTAATTCCAGGGGATTAAAGCATCTAGCACACATTTCAAGATGCGTGGATCTGACATCCCATTTTAACACACTGAAATTTAGCACCCACAAACCCAAAAGAATACAATAGTGTTTCCTTTACACTCCACCATGAGCACTGAGATCCTCAGATGCTCCCCTAAGCCCCTGGGGTTTTGTTGGCCTCCACTAAGAACTGTGACCTTCAGCTCTCAGTCCATACCCCTCACTAGTTCTGCTCTGTGCCTCCCTTGAGTTCATTTGCCTGGCTGCAATGCCTTCCTGAACTGTGCCTCTTACTTGCCTGGGTAGAGGCAACAGTGTGTGTTGGGGTGTACAAAACTGACTTTTGCAAAAGTGCAATGAAGTCGACTGCACAAAGGTGATGCAGTGGTTAGAGTGTCAGGCTAGGATCTGGGAAACCAGGGTTCAAATCCCCACTCAGCCTTGAAGCACACTGAGTGATCTTCATTCAGTCACTGCTTCTCAGCCTTACCTACATCATAGAGTTGTTGTGAGGATAAAATGGAGAGGGGAAGAACCAGCTTTGCTACCTGGGATAGCAATGTAATAAACAAACTCATAAATAAATTCATTACTCTGCCCATTTTTGCTTCTGGCCCTGACTTCCACTAGCAGGTGGCCCCTGAAAAGTTTTCCACAAGGGCATGTGGCCCTTGGGCTTTAGAAGATTCCCCACCTTGTGCTGCAGGTTGCAAAGGCATCATTCCTTCACCTCCTCTATCTATTCCCTACTCCCCAAACAGGAAACCACCAATGGGTTAGGGTGACTTTTGTCAAAACTCAGGTCATAATAAAATGAGTTTTTTAGTAGTAAAAACACTTGTGGCTTTTTAGAGCTTCTGTTATCTGTGCTGCCAATTTAATTGACGATATGAGTCACTGGCAAGCAAATATCCTGATGTTAATTCCAAAGAGGGCGTGATTTTCTTTTATTTGGTGCATGTGTTAAAATATAACATATTCAAATTGTTAGCTTTCACACGCTCAAGCTTTTGTCTACATGGGCATGGCCAGTGCAATGTTTCCTCTTTCCACGAATAATAGAGACTTCCATCATATCTCAAACAGCTATTCAAAGTTTAAACTCTGTTGAATTTCCAATGCAGTCTAATGTGCAATATAAGGGGAAGGGAGCAAATGCACATTTAAAGCCCCACTGAACTCTCTCTCTCTCTCTCTCTCTCTCTCTCTCTCTCTCTCTCTCTCTCTCTCTCTCACACACACACACACACACACACACACACAGAGAGAGATGCCCATATACAGTATTTTTTGCCCTATAGGACGCACTTTTCCCCCTCCAAAAATGAAGGGGAAATGTGTGTGCATCCTCTGGGGCGAATGCAGGCTTTCGCTGAAGCCTGGAGACCGAGAGGGGTCAGTGTGCACTGACCCCTCTTGCTCTCCAGGCTTCAGGAAGCTCTCCGCAAGCCTTGGGAGCCCGCGGGAGTTCCCGTTGGGCTCCCTAGGCTTGCGGATAGCAGCCTGCATCTTGAAGCCTGGGGCGCGCTGCACAGCGTGCCCCGGGCTTCGGTTACCCGACCTGGTTTGGAGGATTGCGGTGGGGAGAAGCGCGCTTCTCCCCATTGCCAGCCCCACAAGCCCGGGGGACAGCGGGGAGGCGCAGCGCCGCCATCCCACTGTTCCCTGACCTGGTTTGGAGGCTGGCGATGGGGAGAAGCATGCTTCTCCCTGCCGCCTGCCCCACAAGCCCCAGCCCCGCGCCTGGGGGGAAAAAAAATAAAATTTGTTTTCTTTATTTCCCCCTCCCCAAAAAAACTAGGTGCGTCCTATGGGCCGGTGCGTCCTTTGGGGCGAAAAATACGGTAGTTCTCTGCCCATATAGTAGTCTGTGACTGTGTACACAACACAGGAGTAAGTTACATTTCCTAGGATTCCTTGGGGGAAGCTATGTGCATTCAATGTGCTTTCAATGTGCTTTCAATGTGCTTTTAATGGGTGGTGCGTCTTCAGTTGCCTGCATCCAAAGCTGGTTCTGATCTATTACTGATTTAACATATACAATTCCTCATTTACTTGCTTTGTACATAACATGGGTTTGCAAGGCTTTACTTTTTTATGCTCACGTGTTTGCAGTGCAAACCTACCTCAAAGATTGTGAAAAGCATGCATAAAAAGACAAGCTGAGTAAGTCAGGTCTGAAGTACATTGAAGAGATGTGCCAAAAGAAGAGTGCTGGGAACATTGCTTAAAAGTCCGTTAGAGGGCAGGTTTTAAAAAGCCCTGCATGACTCTATGTTGCTTGATTTAAACCTGATAGGATACTAGTCCTATCCTCTGTTGGTTACCCTACCATCCAAGCACACCAAAGATATATATCCAGCAGCTCTGTCTTAAAGGATAACATAATCCTTCAAATGGTTTGTAGTAGGGCTGTGTACCCCACGATCCTTCAGAAGCTCCTAAAATCTGAAGCAATCTGGGGTGATTTGGACATTTTAAAACCCATGCAAACAGACATGTTAGTCTTTTGCAGCAAAAACAGCAAAGAATCTTGTGGCACCTTAAAGTCTAACACACGATGCTGATTTTATAAATGTCTTTCTCTTCAGTCCAATCCACTCCTCAAGTTATAAATACTACTGTGACAGACTGCTTTTGGATAGCCCTTAAAATTCAAAAACATTTTGCCGATTGATGAGGACCAAACAACAAAACATATGGGGTGGTGGTGGTCTATATTAACAGGGGCTACAACAGGGGGTCTGATTCTGAACACATACCTAGAATTTCACATCCTTATGCTATAGCTCTGGGGTGGGACTGAAGGCTGCATTGCATTGTGGGGAACCAACCAGGGTTTGCATGACAGAGGCGGGTTGGACCAGAGGCAAAAGTGGGCAGAGTAAAGGGTGGGATTCTCAGATTTCTACAGTAGGCTGCTCTCTATTGACACATACAACTAAGGGGTTTCTGCCCATATTAGAACAACCCTTTATCCTCCAACCAGGCAAGCAAATGCTGTTCTTACCATTCAACAACACATTCTAGCCAGCAAAGTCCCTTGATGAAAGAGTGCAGCAGGTCTGATGAGGTGGATAGCCTGTCATGGGCCAAGAGTCAGCTTCACCTGCTGAACAGCAAAGGGGGAGAAGGCAGAGTGACTCCACCTGCAGCTAGCGGATCAGCCTTCAAGCACTCGGAGGAGAAGGCACTGATGATAACCAACTAACTTCAGCCTTCTTAAAGAGAGCTTCCAGCAGCAGCAGCAGTCAGATGCTGCTAACAACGCTTGTAATTCCTGGCCCTACCTTGCTGCTTCCTGCACATCTTGACCCTTGACCCCTGATCATCAAGTTCCCTGACCCTGGACTGTCTGGCCATGTGGATTGCTGTTTGTGTGACCCTAGGACTGGACCTGGTTTTCCCAGTAGTGATGTATGGAAGTGAGAGCTGGACCATCAAGAAGGCTGATCGCCGAAGAATTGATGCTTTGAATTATGGTGCTGGAGGAGACTCTTGAGAGTCCCATGGACTGCAAGAAGATCAAACACATCCATTCTTAAGGAAATCAGGCCTGAATGCTCACTGGAAGGACAGATCGTGAAGCTGAGGCTCCAATACTTTGGCCACCTCATGAGAAGAGAAGACTCCCTGGAAAAGACCCTGATGTTGGGAAAGATTGAGGGCACAAGGAGAAGGGGACGACAGAGGACGAGATGGTTGGACAGTGTTCTTGAAGCTACAAACATGAGTCTGACCAAACTGCGGGAGGCAGTGGAAGACAGAAGTGCCTGGCGTGCTCTGGTCCATGGGGTCACGAAGAGTCGGACACGACTAAACGACTAAACAACAATAACAGGACTGGACCTGACTTCGAATGCTGCCTCTGCCTCAGGCAAGTCAACCTCAGAGCCTCTTCTGGTCATCTGGCCTCCCATGTCACTGATTTCTGGATGTTGTTGCTCAGCAATGAGACTACAACATAGCCTGGTTAAAGGGGCATTCCCAAGGAGAGTCCCAAGGGCCAGACAGTGAGGCATGGAGGGCCACATTTGGTGCCCTGGGTTCCCCACCCCTCCTTTAGCTTGATAACATGCACATTGACTCAGAAGCAAACCCCACTTTCATCAGTGGGACTTGTTCCAGGTGAGCATTGAGAGGATTGCAGCTCTTGACTAAAATTACTCAGGAAGCCATGCATGAGTGTCTGGCCATTTATTGTGTCTGACTCATTCACATACACAATAAAGTATTAAATTACTAAAGTAGAATTTAAATTCCCATTTCTGCTTAGCTGATTATTAACTCTGTAAAACCTTGTGCAAAGCTACGATGTAAAGATGTCAAAAAGAATGCCATGATTCTTTTAAATGTTCAGTCTCATCCACTTGAATGACTTTACAAAGGGAAGCAGCTGAGTAAGGTAAACTGAAATAATTCTGTGTGATAACATTGAGTTTAACCATAGAACTCTTCCAAAAGGAAGAATATCCTTCATTTATTTTCATTATTTCATTTCTTTTTTTTTTTAGCAAATTGAAATTCTTTTTGTGTTGCAGTTTTGCTTGAGTTAGTTTGTATATGCGGCTCAAAGAGAGCCACTGGTCAGGATAATAATAATAATAATAATAATAATAATAATAATAATATAAATGCTGCAATGGTGGCTGGTGCCTATTGGGACTAGCAGGGTAGAAAGGTGAGAGGCCAAGACAAAGCATAGCGAGAACAAAGGACAGCAGGAGAAAACTAATTTTAGTTTTGTCCCCATTCTCCCTGCTGCTGAGTTCTACAGGGTCAAAACTGGGGCTAAGAAGCAGGAAGATAACAGCCAGGATCGACCCCCTGAATTGGGTGTAAGCTAGGTGAGGACTGGTTGAGGGCAGACTGAGGTTGGTAGGATAGTGCCCCCATCGCCCTAATTGACCAGCCTCCACTGTTATAAGAATTAAGTTGAATGGAAAAATGTTTCCAGGTAACTACTTATTGCAGGATGGGTGCAACTCATGCATGCAAGTTCTTTTCAGGCTCCGCAGATGTTGGCATCAAAATGTCAGCCTGTGATTTCCCCCTCTCATCCGCACAATTTTAAATCAAGATTTACCCTTTCCATGAGAAAGCTGGGAAGTTGCCAATGGTCTATATTTTATTTATTTATTTATTAAATTTATTTACCAGTCTTCATCCAAGGATCACAGGGTGGTTTACAATATAACCCCCCCCCCCCAAAATACATGCCATAGTAACACCCACCCACCCACACTCCAGTTTAAAAGATCATAGATTGTTTAATTGGCTCTAGGCCTGGGAGAAGAGGAATGTTTTTGCCTGCCATGTAAAGATATGTGATGAAGGCACCAGGCAAGCCTCCTTGGGGAAAGCATTCCATCAACAGGGGGACACTGCAGAAAAGGCCTGCACAGAGCTTGGATTTGGTTTCCTTGAAAGAAAATCACTGGAGACTGTAGTGTATTTGTGATAGGTAGTTTTATTTACACAAATATACAGGCAGAGCAGAATATGGATTCACAACAGTAACACTCATAACACAGGGTTGGGGAACCTTTTTGGCTCTATAGCCCATATCCTCAACAGGACTGGCCAATTTTGATAGGTATGTGGGGCCATCCATCTGTTTATCATATGACATCATTAATTTGTTGTTTAGTCATGTCTGACTCTTCATTACCCCATGGACCAGAGCACGCCAGGCACTCCTGTCTTCCATTGCCTCCTGCAGTTTGGTCAAACTCATGCTGGTAGCTTTGAGAACACTGTCCAACCATCTCGTCCTCTGTTGTCCCCTTCTCCTTGTGCCCTCAATCTTTCCCAACATCAGGGTCTTTTCCAGGGAGTCTTCTCTTCTCATGAGGTGGCCAAAGTATTGGAGCCTCAGCTTCAGGATCTGTCCTTCCAGTGAGCACTCAGGGCTGATTTCCTTCAGAATGGATAGGTTTGATCTTCTTGCCATCCATGGGACTCTCAAGAGTCTCCTCCAGCAACATAATTCAAAAGCATCAATTCTTGATGGATCCTTCATGGATCACTTCCTTGTCATGGCGAAGGGGCTTGAATAATTCAGAGAAGCTATGACGTCATTAATACATCACCTGATTGGTGGGTGGGCTGCCCCTCCCACATGTCAAAAGCACTTGTGCAGGCTTCCCAAGCACCCAGCAACCAGCTGGCTGGCTGGTGCTTGGGAACAGCAGCACAAGCCCTATGCTTTGAGAAGTGCCAGCCTTAGTGCTTCTTTCTCCCCTCCCTTTAGAACTATATTTTTTTACATTTGTCTTGACCTTCTGCTGAACGGCAACATGAAACTGACTGAGTCATTTCACTTAACAACAGATCGGTTTACCAGGAGTAATCTGGTATTTGTTTTATATTATTCTATTTTCTTTATCTTGCCCTTCTTCCAAAAGGAGCCTATGACAGCAAACAATCAAACAGTCAAACAATGCAATTAGAATATTATAAAAACTTAGTATTTTTTAAATGTGAAAACATTCTTAAAAACAATCACATACCCTCTCAGCTAATCATATCAAAGTTGCCAGGAACAGTTTTTTCCCCCAGACACCAAATACCTGGGTGAACAGGAATATTTTTAACTTCCCCTTGAATGCTGCAAGACTTTGTTTTTTTCTGCAAAAGACTAACCCCTGTGGAAAGACAACAAATGAGGGAAACAGACACACCTCACCCAGGGGTGTGTGGATGGGTGTGCATTCCACAAATGAGGAACCGCCACTGAAAAGACCCTGTCATGGGTAACTGCCAACTGAGCAGCACTACCAATGGGGCCTCCGCTGTAGATTGTAGGGCCTGAGGTAGTTAATATTGGGGAAGATGCTATTTTAGGCACCTGAGTCCCATGCCATTTAGTACTTTATACAGTAGTTGCCAGCACATTGAATTGAGCCTGGTAGCTCCGTGGCAGCCAGTGCAGTGTTTTCAGAACTGGTGACAAATTGGACCACCCCACTCACCCACCTGGCAGGCGTAGAACTTCCATTATCTGAATCTCAGTTACCTAAAATTCCAAATTCTAGTACAGTGGTACCTCTGGTTGTGAATGGGATCCATTCCAGAGCCCTGTTCGCAACATGAGCAGAACGCAACCCGTGTCTGCGTGCGCGCGGGTCGCGATTTGCCGCTTCTGCGCATGCACGTGACGTCGTTTTGAGCATCTGCGCATGCACGAGCGGCGAAACCTGAAAAGATTTAACGCCAAGCATCTTTAACCCGAGGTATGACTGTAAATATAGTATCTATTAAACTTCAATTGATGGATGTCCCTATATGATTCACTGTTACATAAAAAAATAACCTCAATAGTTTAGGTGTGGGGCTGGCCCAAGACATTTTGCTGCCTGAGGCAAGATGGTGACTCCCCCTTTCCCATGTATGAAAGCTGACCAGACAGGCAATTGCATTTTAATTTGACACTGGCAACGGAATAGCTTCCTTCACTGCACCTGAGGGCAGCAGGCTAGTTTAGGAGGCGCCGGACAGAACTTGTGGTGCACATAGCTTCTTCCATTCCCTGCACCTCAGCACTTGCCACCTGAGATGGCTGCCTCACTCTGCCTCGTGGAGGGCCAGACCTGTTCAGATGCTTGTATTTATGGGATATGTTAGACTTCAAGTTAGAAGGGGCTGCTTAGGTTGCTGGCAGCAATGGTGGCTTTTACCTGTGGAGCAGGGCTTCTCTGCCAGCAATATCTTGATGCTGCTCACAATGTCAGCAAGTTGTGATGCTGTGTGGCACAGCATTAATAGTACATAAACACTAGATTGCAAGGCAATTCACGGGGAAAGTGAATTTGCTACTGTGCTTCAGACGACAAAAAACAACCACCAAGAACATCCCCTGGTGTGTCATTTTAAAATTTACAGCCATTCTGTGCAAGTATGTGTGAAGTATGCGTGTGTGTTGGAACAGTAAAGTAACTTTTGTTCCTGATGGCATGAGGAATTGCTTCAGGTGGAAACGTGACAATACAGCCTCACCCTTCTTATAACACAGACAGCGTCGGTGCAAAGTGGCAGTCTCACAAATGGAACAGGTACTGAAAGGAACCCCAAAGGAACCATGGAGCTTTGGAGATATGTATGGAATTTCAGTCTTTACATTTTGCTTGGTAAGTTGAGACTCTCTTTAGTGACAAAACCTTTTTGTGTGTTTTTCTTATGCAATTGTCCGCAAAGCGTCCCAAACAAGTGATTTGAAAGAGCTAGAAACAGCCTTGTCGACGTAAATCATTTCAGGTGTTCTCCCCTCCATACTGCTTAATCTGTAAAGCCCATTCTGTGTTTTATTGTATGTAAAGACTGTTGACAAGCAGATTTCTTTTTTTAAAAAAAAGATGCACAGGTATAGCAAGCTTTCAAGGTAATAGCAAAATACTTTGGTTCTGGCTCGAAATGTGCCAAGGGTTTGTGTTTCGTTTTGGCTCCTTTAAACCTTGAGGCTTTTTCTGCTAGATTTCTGGAGCGATAGGATTAGGAAACAATTCTACTGAGCCCATTTCTATTCCCCCTGTAAGAAAACTTCCTTTTCAAGTGGAATTAAATACTACTTATTCACTTTTCCCTGTTGTTGCTGATGTTATCAGTGTACAAATAAGGCACACACATGCATAGTAGCAAGAAAGCATTTGGAAATGCATAAATCTGTCTATCTAGGCCCCAGCTGGAGAGGAGTATTCCTAATGAATTCATACTACGTATCTCTCTGGCAAGGTTTGCTAGCATACTAAATTCTTGAATTTGAAGTTGATGTACTACTATATGGGTATTCGACTGCAGGTGATGGAAGATGTTTTCAGACAATTGCCAACTCCCAAAGCAGGTCATATCAATTAAGAGAGACAGAGAGAGATCCAAACTAAAAAGACAAGACACATTATGGAAAGGGAGTGGAAGGAAAGGAAGAGGTGGGAAATAAGTCCTTCTGAGTCACTGCGAAGTGGTTGGCTACAAGCATATACTTCTGTTTCCCACTAGGCTGATCTTCCTTTGCTTGAATAGCAACGAGTGACTCTTGTTCTTTTGACCCAAGGATGGGGCCAGAGTGTCCTCTCCCCTTGATTCTGAAGTCCCAGTGAACAAGCGGTTGGAACAGAGTGTTCTTTCTGGGAGGTAAAGGGGAAGCAGGCTGTGTGGAGCTGTTCCTTCTTTGGCCAGTGGATGGAGCCAGTTAGATCCCCCTTGCTGTGATATTCTTCCTGGGGCAAAGCCTCCCCTTTGGGCCTAAGACCCTTGGCTGATGGCACAAGCCAAAGGATGCTTCCCTTCAGCGTTGCAGCCCTTTGAAGCAGTGTTGGCAGAGAGAGATTTAGGGAAATGTGACTGGTTCAGTTGCACTGGGTGCAGAGCCTTGGGGGCTCTGCTGGGGTCCCCTATCTGTTCTGGAAGTCTCCCTCATTTTACCTGGTATTAATGTTAACATGTGATGCAAATGTTATGTTAACAACAATGTGATGCATTTATGTATGGCATGATACTCTGCTTCACCATAATGGCATTCACTTCAAGATGTACATTTTTAAAGGTTGATCTATGCATGTGATGCAGGAACTTCCCTTTCCCCTCTGCCCCGGCCTCCCCCACAGTCTTGTGCTCCCCAATCTGTTGTGGAAGATCCCTCAACCCTTTGGAACAATTTTAGGGGTGCTGCTGTGCTAAATGACTATTTGGGTCCAGAACAGTGGCGTAGTGTGGGGGGTGCAGGGGGGTCCAGCCGCACCGGCTGCAACATCTGGGGGTTAGGGTTAGGGGGCGCAAATCCACGGGTTAGGGGGCGCAAATCCACGGGTTAGGGGGTGCAAATTACTTGCCTTGCCCCGGGTGCTGACAACCCACGCTACGCCACTGGTCCAGAATTAATATCCCGTCCATGATTTTGTGATGTAGGCTGTTCCTCTTAATTTCCCCCCTATAAGTACACGGCAGTGTGTGTGGCAACTATTAAAAAGACAAATTCCATGTTATTTGGATTATTAGGAAAGGCCATGAAAATAAAAGTGCCAACACCATAACGCTGTTATGCAAATCTGTGGTGTGGCCGCATTTGGAATACTGTCTTCAGTTTTGTCTTCACCATTTCAAAAAAGATATTGTAGCACCAAAAGATTCAGAAAAGGGGAACTGGAGCAACTTCTGTTTCAGGAAAGATATATCACGATTGGACCTTTTTAGTTTAGAATAAAGGCTAGTGGGGGGCAGGCAGCAAAATGTGTATAAAGTCCTGCATAGTGTGGGGGAAGAGAGGGACGATTTTTTTCTGCCTCTCATAATACTAGGACCTGGGACCATCTAACAAAGCTGAAAGTTGGAAGGTTCAGGATAGAAACAGCACATAAACTCTGGAATTTGCTCCCATAAGGTGTTGTAAAGACTACTAAATTTGATGGCTTTAAAAGAGGATTAGGCAAATTTGTGGAGGATAAGGCTGTTGATGGCTGCTAGCCAGTTTTGGAGGCAAAATGTTTCTGAATACAGTGGTACCTCGGGTTAAGTACTTAATTCGTTCCGGAGGTCCGTTCTTAACCTGAAACTGTTCTTAACCCGTAGCACCACTTTAGCTAATGGGGCTTCCCGTTGCCGCTGCGCCGCCGGAGCACAATTTCTGTTCTCATCCTGAAGCAAAGTTCTTAACCCGAGGTACTATTTCTGGGTTAGTGGAGTCTGTAACCTGAAGCGTATGTAACCCGAGGTACCACTGTACCAGTTATGATGGAGCACAAGTCGGGAGGGATCTGTGGCACTTATGTGCTGTTTGTGTGCTTTCCAGAGGCATGGTTGGACACTGCAAGAACAGTGCAGTTCCAATTAGATCATGACTCTATCAGATTATCACTAGCTGCTGAGATAACTTTATGAAAAAAATCAGGGAGATGAGGATCCAACATGTTGGCATGTTTGAGGTCAAGGCCCTACCCTTATTTGGGGTCTAGTACAAATTTGTGATATAGTCCCCATCTGAAATGTTTTCTACATTTCTGAAACACATGCAATGTCTGCAAACACCCCCCCCCCTTTACCATTTTCATTAAGTGTAAGTCTGAAAAAGAATCTGGCAAAGTTTGCCAACTACTTTATAACTTTTGGGTTGGTCTCCTTCCCACAGACACATTAAAAGGACTGTATGATATTAATCACCCCAAGGCCTGGTTGAAGATTAACATTTTCACCTGGCGTCTTAAAATATAGAATGAAAGCGCCAGGTGAAACACCCTGAGGAGAACATTCCACAAATGAGGAGCCACTGTAGAAAAGGCCCATTCTCTTGATGCCACCCTCTGGACCTCACATGGAGGAGGCAAACAAAGAATGGCCTTCTTTCATTTTCAGCTGCCTGATTTTGGCTGCCTGATTTGAATTTACAGCCAGAGCCAGACATGACAGTATGGGGTGTATGTGTGTACTAGTAATGTATTCATTTATGTAGCACTTTTTGTGTGCTAGTACTCACTGGTATGGAATACCATCATTTCTTTTTTTTTGCTGGTCATGAAAGCCATTTTATGCTGGCACCTTTATCAAGATCTGAATATCAGCACCTGATTCCCAATTATTTATTTTATGTTGTTGTAGTTATATTTTCAATTTATACATACAGTGGTACCTTGGGTTACATACACTTCAGGTTACATATGCTTCAGGTTACAGACTCCGCTAACCCAAAAATAGTGCTTCAGGTTAAGAACTTTGCTTCAGGATGAGAACAGAAATCGTGCTCTGGCGGCGTGGCGGCAGCAGGAGGCCCCATTACCTAAAGTGTTGCTTCAGGTTAAGAACAGTTTCAGGTTAAGTATGGACCTCCAGAACGAATCAAATACTTAACCTGAGGTACCACTGTACTTTTCCTCTTAAGAAGGCTCCTATTGTCCTTGATTATTATGGTAGTTGTCCTTGATTATTATGGTACTTTTTCACTGTGCGCAGAGGTGGCCTCAGGGATGGGCAAGTCAGATGCTGACCATAGGTGCTGACCATAGGTGCAGAGCTAATAGGGATAGTGAGCTGAACTTGGTGCTGCCCTGCCCTGCCCGCCACCTGTGCCCTGGCTATCAGTGCCTACAAGGCGCAATGGCTGTGTTCTCCCTCCACAGTTGGAGACCATATGCCTCTGAATACCAGATGCTGGGAATTGCAGGGGGCTGTTGCGTTCAGGGCTTCCCACAGGCATCTGAGTGGCTACTGTGAGAGCAGGATGCTGGACTAGAAGGGCCATTGGCCAAATCCAGCAGGTTCTTCTTTTTGTTGGGAGTAAAAGACAACACTTGTGATTAGGTCTCATCCACGGATTGCTGTCTGCTCCGATTCAGCAGTAAAAAGCAGGTTTTCATGGGGAAAGTGCTGGACAGGGGGAGTGCTCAGAGGCAGACCTGGAAAGCTTGGACCTCTGCTGAGAAATGTGGACAGAGGTAAGGTAGAAGCAAAACCTATACTCAGCATGGCTTTTGTGCGCCATGTGTAATAAACAGTACGTTTATTTATTCTTCCAACCAGCAGTCCTAACTAGATTATTTCTTGCTACACACTGCTGCAGTATATATTACCAAACTCCAATACTTATGTTCAGTCTCCATTTAAGGTGGGAGGAAAATCTTCTGCAGTGTTCCTGTGATGGTCATAACACATAGGGAGTTAAATAATGGAACCAAGGAAGGGTCTAGAGGGAAGTCAATTTGTTTTGTTTTGTTTTTGTGATGATTTTATTTTTGTTATTTTTGGAAAATTAATAAAATGTTATCAAAAAACAACAACACATAGGGAGGTTCACTGATATCTGCCTTAAAAAAAATATTTAAAGAAAGGCAATGTGCTGCACTTAGCACAGCAGTTATATGTTAGGTCTGTTTAAAGTGTTGTTACTTTTTAAAAATATTTTTGTTAGTTTTCCATTTCATAACATTTAAATACATCCTTATTATTCACATATATTTTTGCTCATATGAGCTGGTCGACTTCCCTCCTTCCCACCTCATGGTTTCCATAATTCATTTCTATATCATAGCATTTGTACCTCTTCCAATTTATAATTAATTCATTCCAGTTTTCACAAATTTTTAAATAAATATAAAAAGGTATTAATCATTAACATTGCAAGTCTTTTTAAATCAACCCTACTAGCGTTGTTCATTGTTTACAAATTTCCTTCAAATATTATGCAAAATTACTCCAATCTTTTTGGAAAGCTTGATCATGCTGGTTTCAGATTTCCCCAGTCAGCTTCGCCAGTTCTGCCTATTCCACCATCTTCGTCTGCCTGTTGGCAATTCCTGTTGCTTCCATTTTGGGGCTGAAAGATTCCTTGCTGCCGTTGTTGTATACATAATTTTTTTTTTATCTCTTTTTGAAATTTCTTCACTTACTGTACCCAATAAAAATGCTTCTGGTTTTTTAACATATGTACTTTTGTACATTTTCTTTAACTCATTTTATAGAATTTCCCATTAAGCTTTTATTTTACTACAAGTCCACCACATGTGATAGAAATTCCCCTCCTTTTCTTTACGTTTCCAACATTCTTTATTTCTAGTCTTGTACATTTTAGCAAGTTTAGTTGGTGTTATATACCATCTATACATCATTTTCATAACATTTTCTTTTAATGCACTAAAGGCAGTAAATTTTATTCCTTCATTCCATAACTTTCCCCGTGATTCTAACTGAATTTTATAACCAAAGTCTTTAGCACATTGTATCATGACCACTTTAACCTCTTGATCTTTTTCATGTCATTCTAATAATAATTTGTACATTTTCGATAAAAAAAAAATCTTGTCATCTAACAACTCTGTCTCTAGCTTAGATCTTGTCATTTCAAAGCCTTTATTCTTTTTATCCTCATTAAACACATCGTTTACCTGATGATATTGCAACCAATCTGTCATTAGTTATTTTATTTCATCAAATGTTTTTAATTTTAGCTTGTTGTGTTCTCCATCAAGAAGTCCCTGTAGGTGGTCCACTTTCCTTTCATATTTAGTCTTTTTACCGCTTTTGCTTCAAGTGGAGAGAGCCACCAAGGGGTTTTCCGTTCCAATAAGCTTTTGTATCAATTCCACACCTCGTAAATTGATTTTCTTATCATGTGGTTCAGAAACCCTCTATGTACTTTGACTTTATCATACCATAAGTAGGCATGCCAACCATATCTATTGTCATATCCTTCTAGGTCTAATAAATCCATATTTTGCAATAGAATACAATCACTCAACCAGCATAAGCAGGATGCTTAATAATAAATTTTCAAATCTGGCAATGAGAATCCACCTCTCTCTTTTATATTTCTAAGAAGTTTATATTTAATTCTTGGTTTTCCCCCCTTGCCGGATGAACTTTGATAGTATTTTCTGCCACTCCTTGAATTGTCCCAACATAAAGAGTTGCTATTATTCCAAACAATCCCACTAATCAGTTGTTGTTGTTTAGTCGTTTAGTCGTGTCCGGCTCTTCGTGACCCCATGAACCAGAGCACGCCAGGCACTCCTGTCTTCCACTGCCTCCCGCAGTTTGGTCAGACTCATGTTTGTAGCTTCGAGAACACCGTCCAACCATCTCGTCCTCTGTCGTCCCCTTCTCCTTGTGCCCTCCATCTTTCCCAACATCAGGGTCTTTTCCAGGGAGTCTTCTCTTCTCATGAGATGGCCAAAGTAATCAGTGGGGTGGGACAATTAAAGGAGTGTTTAAAGTGTTTTTAAGGCTGGCTTCGGAATATTGCTGTATGACAAATGATGCAACATAGTTCCCAGGAACTTTGTTACCATGGAGGTAGCAATCTTCCCCCTTCATAAATTTTCTGGGGGGGGGGGAATCTGCTTTTAATTTTTTTAATAAGCACTCTGCATAATTGGATCCCTTGCCCCTGCATAAACTGAATATGGCAAGGAATTATTTGTAGGAAGCTAGACCAGTCCCTTGATCATCTAAGCTGTCCATTTTTCAGCTTTTAGAATTTTGTGATATTTGCTAGGCTAAAAACTGAATGCTGTATTCCAAACATGACCATACCAAAGATTAATGTAAAGATAGTACACGTTTATTTTATCTACAACGCCTCACCTCATTTAGGAAAGGACTTTCACATTTTAAAGTAAACCTATCACCTTTTTAATAAATCCATTGATTCTGCTTGCTAAACATACAGACATCATTTGGACTTGTTTGTGTTATTTCAGATTAGTGGTATGTGTTCACCTGGAGTTTTTTAAAATTGTGGTTTGCTTTTTACATACTCGAGTGTTGGTGTGCTAAACATATTTTGCTTTCACACTTATTCTGCCTTAATGGTGGTTTATCTGCCACACTAATCATGCTGCCAAGATCTTAATTAGCCCTACCCAAAATACAAAATATGTCCACAAAATTCTAAGCAACTTATACAGAAGTGTAATAGATATACGATAGTGTCATCCATCATGCTCCATCATGGCTGCCCTACTGTGTGCATGTAACACGCCATATAGACTGGGAATGCTGGATATGTAGATGCAGATTAACCACAAGTGCATAGTTGACTTGATTAAAAAAGCTATAAACATAAATGAATTCCAACAAAAAGCTACATGGATAATTAAAGATGGAAGAGCAACATTTTCATATTACACATGGAAGGAGAAATGTTCCTATCCTATTTCGACAAAGTGGAGAACTCAGATATGAGAGTTCAAGGGAATATCGAGGTTACAGCAGAAACATATTTTTCTTAGTTAATGAAAACAACAAAAGGACTCTTCTCATTCAACACAGAACACCTTGTGTGAGCTGAAAATAATTAAATAAAGAATAGATTTTGAGGACCAAACTGAAAAAACGACTATACGCAATTTAAAAACGAATTTTAAATTACCCCCCAAAAATGATGAAAAAAATATTTGGAGTTGTTAAACAAAATATACTATTTATAAGATGATAAACAATGCTGTTATGTTATATCTACATAAAAATAATCATGCTCTCATCTCCAGCACAAAATATGACAATTAGCTCTACCAAGGAAGCCAGCGTGGCTGGGGCCACCGGTTCTTCCACGACAGAGAATGACATATCATCTGGACCCTCCGGGAGCACGGCATCCTCCAGCTCTGAAGCGCTACCTCAGCTGACTACCATGGAGCACGTTTCTTCAGAAACACATCCCGGGATCTCAGGGACAAGTGTGTTCTTGGCCACAACCCACACTACTGACAACAGCTCCGCAGCACCAGTGGAAACAGAGAGCCCGAATGCCACTTGGACGGCAGGCCCAGCATCCAGTGCCTCCAACACGGCTTCATCCAGCTCGTCTTCGGAAAGCGGGCAGACCTCTCCTAGCGGAGTGCGGGACACTTCCGTGGAATCCAGCTCAGCCGCCACAGCTCACGTCACCTCTCCACTAGCACCAACGCCTGCTGCATCGTTGAGGAGCACCACTCCGAATGCAGCCAGCCCGACTGAAGAGACAGCCTCCTCGGAAGCTGCAAGCACCCTGGGCGGCCATAACTCTGCAGCGCCAGCCACAAGCGTGGCTGGGGCCACCGGTTCTCCTGCTGCGTCCTTCTCCAGTAGTGCCAGTTCTCCACAGGTGGAGAGCTCCGCGACCTCTTCCCACATGACGGCTACTGCTTCCGGGACAGAAAGCGCAGCGGGTCCCAGCACCTCGGTCGGCTTATCAAGTACGGCAACAGGCAAGCTGGAAGTCTCCTCTTCTTCCACGACAGAGTCTGTCATATCATCTGGACCCTCCGGAAGCACGGCATCCTCCAGCTCTGAAGCACTACCTCAGCTGACCACCACGGAGCACGTTTCTTCAGAAACACATCCCGGGATCTCAGGGACAAGTGTGTTCTTGGCCACCACCCACACTGCTGACAACAGCTCCGCAGCACCAGTGGCAACAGAGAGCCCGGCTGCCACTTGGACGGCAGGCGCAGCATCCAGTGCCTCCAGCGTGGCTTCATCCAGTGCATCTTTTGAAAGCGGGCAGACCTCTCCTAGCGGAATGCGGGACACATCCGTGGAATCCAGCTCAGCCGCCACAGCTCACGTCACCTCTCCACTAGCACCAACGGGGACGCCTGCTGCATCGTTGAGGAGCACCACTCCAAATGCAGCCAGCCCGACTGAAGAGACAGCCTCCTCGGAAGCTGCAAGCACCCTGGGCGGCCAGAGCTCTGCAGCGCCAGCCACAAGCGTGGCTGGGGCCACCAGTGCCCCTACTGCGTCCTTCTCCAGAAGCCCAAGTTCTCCACAGGTGGAGGGCTCCACAACCTCTTCCCACATGACGGCTAATGCTTCTGGGACAGAAAGCGCAGCGGGTCCCAGCACCTCGGTCGGCTTATCAAGTACGGCAACAGGCAAGCTGGAAGTCTCCTCTTCTTCCACGACAGAGTCTGTCATATCATCTGGACCCTCCGGGAGCACGGCATCCTCCAGCTCTGAAGCGCTACCTCAGCTGACCACCACGGAGCACGTTTCTTCAGAAACATCTCCCGGGATCTCAGGGACAAGTGTGTTCTCGGCCACAACCCACACTGCTGACAACAGCTCCGCAGCACCAGTGGCAACAGAGAGCCCGGCTGCCACTTGGACGGCAGGCCCAGCATCCAGTGCCTCCAGCATGGCTTCATCCAGCGTGTCTTTTGAAAGCGGGCAGACCTCTCCTAGCGAAGTGCGGGACACCTCCGTGGAATCCAGCTCAGCCGCCACAGCTCACGTCACCTCTCCACTAGCACCAACGCCTGCTGCATCGTTGAGGAGCACCACTCCGAATGCAGCTAGCCCGACTGAAGAGACAGCCTCCTCGGATGCTGCAAGCACCCTGGGCGGCCAGAGCTCTGCAGCGCCGGCCACAAGCGTGGCTGGGGCCACCGGTTCCCCTGCTGCTTCCTTCTCTAGAAGCCCAAGTTCTCCACAAGTGGAGGGCTCCGCAACCTCTTCCCACATGACGGCTAGTTCTTCCGGGACAGAAAGCGCAGCGGGTCCCAGCACCTTAGTCGGCTTATCAAGTACGGCAACAGGCAAGCTGGAAGTCTCCTCTTCTTCCATGACAGAGTCTGTCATATCATCAGGACCCTCCGGGAGCACAGCATCCTCCAGCTCTGAAGCGCTACCTCAGCTGACCACCACGGAACACGTTTCTTCAGAAACATCTCCCGGGATCTCAGGGACAAGTGTGTTCTCAGCTACAACCCACACTGCTGACAACAGCTCCGCAGCACCAGTGGCAACAGAGAGCCCGGCTACCACTTGGACGGCAGGCCCAGCATCCAGTGCTTCCAGCATGGCTTCACCCAGCGCATCTTCGGAAAGCAGGCAGACCTCTCCTAGCGGAGTGCGGGACACCTCCGTGGAATCCAGCTCAGCCGCCACAGCTCACGTCACCTCTCCACTAGCACGAACGCCTGCTGCATCGTTGAGGGGCACCACTCCGAATGCAGCCAGCCCGACTGAAGAGACAGCCTCCTCGGAAGCTGCAAGCACCCTGGGCGGCCAGAGCTCTGCAGCGCCAGCAACAAGCGTGGCTGGGGCCACCGGTTCCCCTGCTGCGTCCTTCTCCAGAAGCCCAAGTTCTCCACAGGTGGAGGGCTCCGCAACCTCTTCCCACATGACGCCTAGTGCTTCCGGGACAGAAAGCGCAGCGGGTCCCAGCACCTCAGTCGGCTTATCAAGTATGGCAAGAGGCACGCTGGAAGTCTCCTCTTCTTCCACGACAGAGTCTGTCATATCATCTGGACCCTCCGGGAGCACGGCATCCTCCAGCTCTGAAGCGCTACCTCAGCTGACCACCACGGAGCACGTTTCTTCAGAAACATCTCCCGGGATCTCAGGGACAAGTGTGTTCTCGGCCACAACCCACACTGCTGACAACAGCTCCGCAGCACCAGTGGCAACAGAGAGCCCGGCTACCACTTGGACGGCAGGCCCAGCATCCAGTGCCTCCAGCATGGCTTCATCCAGCGTGTCTTCGGAAAGCGGGGAAACCTCTCCTAGCGGAGTGCGGGACACCTCCGTGGAATCCAGGTCAGCCGCCACAGCTCACGTCACCTCTCCACTAGCACCAACGGCGACGCCTGCTGCATCGTTGAGGAGCACCACTCTGAATGCAGCCAGCCCGACTGAAGAGACAACCTCCTGGGAAGCTGCAAGCACCCTGGGCGGCCAGAGCTCTGCAGCGCCAGCTACAAGCGTGGCTGGGGCCACCGGTTCCCCTGCTGCGTCCTTCTCCAGAAGCCCAAGTTCTCCACAGGTGGAGGGCTCCGCAACCTCTTCCCACATGATGGCTACTTCTTCCGGGACAGAAAGCGCAGCGGGTCCCAGCACCTCGGTTGGCTTAAAGAGTACGGCAACAGGCAAGCTAGAAGTCTCCTCTTCTTCCACGGCAGAGTCGGTCATATTATCTGGACCCTCCGGGAGCACGGCATCCTCCAGCTCTGAAGCGCTACCTCAGCTGACCACCACGGAGCACGTTCCTTCAGAAACATCTCCCAGAATCTCCGGGACAAGTGTGTTCTCGGGCACAACCCACACTGCTGACAACAGCTCCGCAGCACCAGTGGCAACAGAGAGCCCGGCTACCACTTGGACGGCAGGCTCAGCATCCAGTGCCTCCAGCATCGCTTCATCCAGCACGTCTTCGGAAAGCGGGGAAACCTCTCCTAGCGGAGTGCGGGACACCTCCGTGGAATCCAGCTCAGCCGCCACAGCTCACGTCACCTCTCCACTACCACCAACGGGGACGCCTGCTGCATCGTTGAGGAGCACTACTCTGAATGCAGCCAGCCCGACTGAAGAGACAGCCTCCTGGGAAGCTGCAAGCACCATGGGCAGCCAGAGCTCTGCAGCGCCAGCCACAAGCGTGGCTGGGGCCACCGGTTCCCTTGCTGCATCCTTCTCCAGAAGCCCAAGTTCTCCACAGGTGGAGGGCTCCGCAACCTCTTCCCACATGACGGCTAGTTCTTCCGGGACAGAAAGCGCAGCGGGTCCCAGCACCTCGGTCGGCTTATCAAGTACAGCAACAGGCAAGCTGGAAGTCTCCTCTTCTTCCACGACAGAGTCTGTCATATCATCTGGACCCTCCGGGAGCACGGCACCCTCCAGCTCTGAAGCGCTACCTCAGCTGACCACCACGGAGCACGTTTCTTCAGAAACATCTCCCGTGATCTCCGGGACAAGTGTGTTCTCGGCCACAACCCACACTGCTGACAACAGCTCCGCGGCACCAGTGGCAACAGAGAGCCCGGCTACCACTTGGACGGCAGGCCCAGTATCCAGTGCCTCCAGCATGGCTTCATCCAGTGTGTCTTTGGAAAGTGCGCAGACCTCTCCTAGCGGAGTGCGGGACACTTCCATGGAATCCAGCCCTTCCGCCACAGCTCACGTCACCTCTCCACTAGCACCAACGCCTGCTGCATCGTTGAGGAGCACCACTCCGAATGCAGCCAGCCCGACTGAAGAGACAGCCTCCTCGGAAGCTGCAAGCACCCTGGGCGGCCAGAGCTCTGCAACGCCAGTCACAAGCGTGGCTGGGGCCACCGGTTCCCCTGCTGCATCCTTCTCTAGAAGCCCAAGTTCTCCACAGGTGGAGGGCTCCGCAACCTCTTCCCACATGACGGCTAGTTCTTCCGGGACAGAAAGCACAGCGGGTCCCAGCACCTCGGTCGGCTTATCGAGTAAGGCAACAGGCAAGCTGGAAGTCTCCTCTTCTTCCACGACAGAGTCTGTTATATCATCTGGACCCTCCGGGAGCACGGCATCCTCCAGCTCTGAAACGCCACCTCAGCTGACCTCCACGGAGCACATTTCTTCAGAAACATCTCCCGGAATCTCAGGGACAAGTGTGTTCTCGGCCACCACCCACACTGCTGACAACAGCTCCGCAACACCAGTGGCAACAGAGAGCCCGGCTGCCACTTGGACGGCAGGCCCAGCATCCAGTGCCTCCAGCATGGCTTCATCCAGCGTGTCTTTTGAAAGCGGGCAGACGTCTCCTAGCGAAGTGCGGGACACCTCCGTGGAATCCAGCTCAGCCGCCACAGCTCACGTCACCTCTCCACTAGCACCAACGCCTGCTGCATCGTTGAGGAGCACCACTCCGAATGCAGCTAGCCCGACTGAAGAGACAGCCTCCTCGGATGCTGCAAGCACCCTGGGCGGCCAGAGCTCTGCAGCGCCGGCCACAAGCGTGGCTGGGGCCACCGGTTCCCCTGCTGCATCCTTCTCTAGAAGCCCAAGTTCTCCACAAGTGGAGGGCTCCGCAACCTCTTCCCACATGACGGCTAGTTCTTCCGGGACAGAAAGCGCAGCGGGTCCCAGCACCTCGGTCGGCTTATCAAGTACAGCAACAGGCAAGCTGGAAGTCTCCTCTTCTTCCACGACAGAGTCTGTTATATCATCTGGACCCTCCGGGAGCACGGCATCCTCCAGCTCTGAAACGCCACCTCAGCTGACCTCCACGGAGCACATTTCTTCAGAAACATCTCCCGGGATCTCAGGGACAAGTGTGTTCTCGGCCACCACCCACACTGCTGACAACAGCTCCGCAACACCAGTGGCAACAGAGAGCCCGGCTGCCACTTGGACGGCAGGCCCAGCATCCAGTGCCTCCAGCATGGCTTCATCCAGCGTGTCTTTTGAAAGCGGGCAGACGTCTCCTAGCGAAGTGCGGGACACCTCCGTGGAATCCAGCTCAGCCGCCACAGCTCACGTCACCTCTCCACTAGCACCAACGCCTGCTGCATCGTTGAGGAGCACCACTCCGAATGCAGCTAGCCCGACTGAAGAGACAGCCTCCTCGGATGCTGCAAGCACCCTGGGCGGCCAGAGCTCTGCAGCGCCGGCCACAAGTGTGGCTGGGGCCACCGGTTCCCCTGCTGCATCCTTCTCTAGAAGCCCAAGTTCTCCACAAGTGGAGGGCTCCGCAACCTCTTCCCACATGACGGCTAGTTCTTCCGGGACAGAAAGCGCAGCGGGTCCCAGCACCTCGGTCGGCTTATCAAGTACGGCAACAGGCAAGCTGGAAGTCTCCTCTTCTTCCATGACAGAGTCTGTCATATCATCTGGACCCTCCGGGAGCACGGCATCCTCCAGCTCTGAAGCGCTACCTCAGCTGACCACCACGGAGCACGTTTCTTCAGAAACATCTCCCGGGATGTCAGGGACAAGTGTGTTCTCGGCCACCACCCACACTGCTGACAACAGCTCCGCAGCACCAGTGGCAACAGAGAGCCCGGCTACCACTTGGATGGCAGGCCCAGCATCCAGTGCCTCCAGTTTGGCTTCATCCAGCGCATCTTCAGAAAGCGGGCAGACCTCTCCTAGCGAAGTGCGGGACACCTCCGTGGAATCCAGCTCAGCCGCCACAGCTCACGTCACCTCTCCACTAGCACCAACGCCTGCTGCATCGTTGAGGAGCACCACTCCGAATGCAGCCAGCCCGACTGAAGAGACAGCCTCCTCGGAAGCTGCAAGCACCCTGGGTGGCCAGAGCTCTGCAACGCCAGTCACAAGCGTGGCTGGGGCCACCGGTTCCCCTGCTGCATCCTTCTCTAGAAGCCCAAGTTCTCCACAGTTGGAGGGCTCCGCAACCTCTTCCCACATGACGGCTAGTTCTTCCGGGACAGAAAGCGCAGCAGGTCCCAGCACCTCGGTCGGCTTATCATGTACGGCAACAGGCAAGCTGGAAGTCTCCTCTTCTTCCACGACAGAGTCTGTCATATCATCTGGACCCTCCGGGAGCACGGCATCCTCCAGCTCTGAAGCGCTACCTCAGCTGACCACCACGGAGCACGTTTCTTCAGAAACATCTCCCGGGATCTCAGGGACAAGTGTGTTCTCGGCCACCACCCACACTGCTGACAACAGCTCCGCAGCACCAGTGGCAACAGAGAGCCCGGCTGCCACTTGGACGGCAGGCCCAGCATCCAGTGCCTCCAGCATGGCTTCATACAGCGCGTCTTCGGAAAGCGGGCAGACCTCTCCTAGCGGAGTGCGGGACACCTCCGTGGAATCCAGCTCAGCCGCCACAGCTCACGTCACCTCTCCACTAGCACCAACGCCTGCTGCATCGTTGAGGAGCACCACTCCGAATGCAGCTAGCCCGACTGAAGAGACAGCCTCCTCGGATGCTGCAAGCACCCTGGGCGGCCAGAGCTCTGCAGCGCCGGCCACAAGCGTGGCTGGGGCCACCGGTTCCCCTGCTGCATCCTTCTCTAGAAGCCCAAGTTCTCCACAAGTGGAGGGCTCCGCAACCTCTTCCCACATGACGGCTAGTTCTTCCGGGACAGAAAGCGCAGCGGGTCCCAGCACCTCGGTCGGCTTATCAAGTACGGCAACAGGCAAGCTGGAAGTCTCCTCTTCTTCCATGACAGAGTCTGTCATATCATCTGGACCCTCCGGGAGCACGGCATCCTCCAGCTCTGAAGCGCTACCTCAGCTGACCACCACGGAGCACGTTTCTTCAGAAACATCTCCCGGGATGTCAGGGACAAGTGTGTTCTCGGCCACCACCCACACTGCTGACAACAGCTCCGCAGCACCAGTGGCAACAGAGAGCCCGGCTACCACTTGGACGGCAGGCCCAGCATCCAGTGCCTCCAGTTTGGCTTCATCCAGCGCATCTTCAGAAAGCGGGCAGACCTCTCCTAGCGGAGTGCGGGACACCTCCGTGGAATCCAGCTCAGCCGCCACAGCTCACGTCACCTCTCCACTAGCACCAACGCCTGCTGCATCGTTGAGGAGCACCACTCCGAATGCAGCCAGCCCGACTGAAGAGACAGCCTCCTCGGAAGCTGCAAGCACCCTGGGTGGCCAGAGCTCTGCAACGCCAGTCACAAGCGTGGCTGGGGCCACCGGTTCCCCTGCTGCATCCTTCTCTAGAAGCCCAAGTTCTCCACAGTTGGAGGGCTCCGCAACCTCTTCCCACATGACGGCTAGTTCTTCCGGGACAGAAAGCGCAGCGGGTCCCAGCACCTCGGTCGGCTTATCAAGTACGGCAACAGGCAAGCTGGAAGTCTCCTCTTCTTCCACGACAGAGTCTGTCATATCATCTGGACCCTCCGGGAGCACGGCATCCTCCAGCTCTGAAGCGCTACCTCAGCTGACCACCACGGAGCACGTTTCTTCAGAAACATCTCCCGGGATCTCAGGGACAAGTGTGTTCTCGGCCACCACCCACACTGCTGACAACAGCTCCGCAGCACCAGTGGCAACAGAGAGCCCGGCTGCCACTTGGACGGCAGACCCAGCATCCAGTGCCTCCAGCATGGCTTCATCCAGCGCGTCTTCGGAAAGCGGGCAGACCTCTCCTAGCGGAGTGCGGGACATCTCCGTGGAATCCAGCTCAGCCGCCACAGCTCACGTCACCTCTCCACTAGCACCAACGCCTTCTGCTTCGTTGAGGAGCACCACTCCGAATGCAGCCAGCCCGACTGAAGAGACAGCCTCCTCGGAAGCTGCAAGCACCCTGGGCGGCCAAAGGTCTTCAATGCCCGTCACAAGCGTGGCTGGGACCACTGGTTCCCCTGCTGCGTCCTTCTCTAGAAGCCCAAGTTCTCCACAGGTAGAGGGCTCCGCAACCTCTTCCCACATGACGGCTAGTTCTTCCGGGACAGAAAGAGCAGCGGGTCCCAGCACCTCGGTCGGCTTATCAAGTACGGCAACAGGCAAGCTGGAAGTCTCCTCTTCTTCCACGACAGAGTCTGTCATATCATCTGGACCCTCCGGGAGCACGGCATCCTCCAGCTCTGAAACGCCACCTCAGCTGACCTCCACGGAGCACGTTTCTTCAGAAACATCTCCCGGGATCTCAGGGACAAGTGTGTTCTCGGCCACCACCCACACTGCTGACAACAGCTCCGCAGCACCAGTGGCAACCGATAGCCCGGCTACCACTTGGACGGCAGGCCCAGCATCCAGTGCCTCCAGCATGGCTTCATACAGCTCGTCTTCGGAAAGCGGGCAGACCTCTCCTAGCGGAGTGCGGGACACCTCAGGGGAATCCAGCTCAGCCGCCACAGCTCACGTCACCTCTCCACTAGCACCAACGCCTGCTGCATCGTTGAGGAGCACCACTCTGAATGCAGCCAGCCCGACTGAAGAGACAGCCTCCTGGGAAGCTGCAAGCACCATGGGCAGCCAGAGCTCTGCAGCGCCAGCCACAAGCGTGGCTGGGGCCACCGGTTCCCCTGCTGCATCCTTCTCTAGAAGCCCAAGTTCTCCACAGGTGGAGGGCTCCGCAACCTCTTCCCACATGACGGCTAGTTCTTCCGGGACAGAAAGCGCAGCGGGTCCCAGCACCTCGGTCGGATTCTCGAGTAAGGCAACAGGCAAGCTGGAAGTCTCCTCTTCTTCCACGACAGAGTCTGTTATATCATCTGGACCCTCCGGAAGCACGGCATCCTCCAGCTCTGAAACGCCACCTCAGCTGACCTCCACGGAGCACATTTCTTCAGAAACATCTCCCGGGATCTCAGGGACAAGTGTGTTCTCGGCCACCACCCACACTGCTGACAACAGCTCCGCAACACCAGTGGCAACAGAGAGCCCGGCTGACACTTGGACGGCAGGCCCAGCATCCAGTGCCTCCAGCATGGCTTCATCCAGCGTGTCTTTTGAAAGCGGGCAGACGTCTCCTAGCGAAGTGCGGGACACCTCCGTGGAATCCAGCTCAGCCGCCACAGCTCACGTCACCTCTCCACTAGCACCAACGCCTGCTGCATCGTTGAGGAGCACCACTCCGAATGCAGCTAGCCCGACTGAAGAGACAGCCTCCTCGGATGCTGCAAGCACCCTGGGCGGCCAGAGCTCTGCAGCGCCGGCCACAAGCGTGGCTGGGGCCACCGGTTCCCCTGCTGCATCCTTCTCTAGAAGCCCAAGTTCTCCACAAGTGGAGGGCTCCGCAACCTCTTCCCACATGACGGCTAGTTCTTCCGGGACAGAAAGCGCAGCGGGTCCCAGCACCTCGGTCGGCTTATCAAGTACGGCAACAGGCAAGCTGGAAGTCTCCTCTTCTTCCATGACAGAGTCTGTCATATCATCTGGACCCTCCGGGAGCACGGCATCCTCCAGCTCTGAAGCGCTACCTCAGCTGACCACCACGGAGCACGTTTCTTCAGAAACATCTCCCGGGATGTCAGGGACAAGTGTGTTCTCGGCCACCACCCACACTGCTGACAACAGCTCCGCAGCACCAGTGGCAACAGAGAGCCCGGCTACCACTTGGACGGCAGGCCCAGCATCCAGTGCCTCCAGCTTGGCTTCATCCAGCGCATCTTCAGAAAGCGGGCAGACCTCTCCTAGCGGAGTGCGGGACACCTCCGTGGAATCCAGCTCAGCCGCCACAGCTCACGTCACCTCTCCACTAGCACCAACGCCTGCTGCATCGTTGAGGAGCACCACTCCGAATGCAGCCAGCCCGACTGAAGAGACAGCCTCCTCGGAAGCTGCAAGCACCCTGGGTGGCCAGAGCTCTGCAACGCCAGTCACAAGCGTGGCTGGGGCCACCGGTTCCCCTGCTGCATCCTTCTCTAGAAGCCCAAGTTCTCCACAGTTGGAGGGCTCCGCAACCTCTTCCCACATGACGGCTAGTTCTTCCGGGACAGAAAGCGCAGCGGGTCCCAGCACCTCGGTCGGCTTATCAAGTACGGCAACAGGCAAGCTGGAAGTCTCCTCTTCTTCCACGACAGAGTCTGTCATATCATCTGGACCCTCCGGGAGCACGGCATCCTCCAGCTCTGAAGCGCTACCTCAGCTGACCACCACGGAGCACGTTTCTTCAGAAACATCTCCCGGGATCTCAGGGACAAGTGTGTTCTCGGCCACCACCCACACTGGTGACAACAGCTCCGCAGCACCAGTGGCAACAGAGAGCCCGGCTGCCACTTGGACGGCAGGCCCAGCATCCAGTGCCTCCAGCATGGCTTCATCCAGCGCGTCTTCGGAAAGCGGGCAGACCTCTCCTAGCGGAGTGCGGGACATCTCCGTGGAATCCAGCTCAGCCGCCACAGCTCACGTCACCTCTCCACTAGCACCAACGCCTTCTGCTTCGTTGAGGAGCACCACTCCGAATGCAGCCAGCCCGACTGAAGAGACAGCCTCCTCGGAAGCTGCAAGCACCCTGAGCGGCCAAAGGTCTTCAATGCCCGTCACAAGCGTGGCTGGGGCCACCGGTTCCCCTGCTGCATCCTTCTCTAGAAGCCCAAGTTCTCCACAGGTGGAGGGCTCCGCAACCTCTTCCCACATGACGGCTAGTGCTTCCGGGACAGAAAGCGCAGCCGGTCCCAGCACCTCGGTCGGCTTATCAAGTACGGCAACAGGCAAGCTGGAAGTCTCCTCTTCTTCCACGACAGAGTCTGTCATATCATCTGGACCCTCCGGGAGCACGGCATCCTCCAGCTCTGAAGCGCTACCTCAGCTGACCACCACGGAGCACGTTTCTTCAGAAACATCTCCTGGGATCTCAGGGACAAGTGTGTTCTCGGCCACCACCCACACTGCTGACAACAGCTCCGCAGCACCAGTGGCAACAGAGAGCCCAGCTGCCACTTGGACGGCAGGCCCAGCATCCAGTGCCTCCAGCATGGCTTCATCCAGCTCGTCTTCGGAAAGCGGGCAGACCTCTCCTAGCGGAGTGCGGGGCACCTCCGTGGAATCCAGCTCAGCCGCCACAGCTCACGTCACCTTTCCACTAGCACCAACGGGGACGCCTGCTGCATCGTTGAGGAGCACCACTCTGAATGCAGCCAGCCCGACTGAAGAGACAGCCTCCAGGGAAGCTGCAAGCACCATGGGCAGCCAGAGCTCTGCAACGCCAGTCACAAGCGTGGCTGGGGCCACCGGTTCCCCTGCTGCATCCTTCTCTAGAAGCCCAAGTTCTCCACAGGTGGAGGGCTCCGCAACCTCTTCCCACATGACGGCTAGTGCTTCCGGGACAGAAAGCGCAGCGGGTCCCAGCACCTCGGTCGGCTTATCAAGTACGGCAACAGGCAAGCTGGAAGTCTCCTCTTCTTCCACGACAGAGTCTGTCATATCATCTGGACCCTCCGGGAGCACGGCATCCTCCAGCTCTGAAGCGCTACCTCAGCTGACTACCACGGAGCACGTTTCTTCAGAAACATCTCCTGGGATCTCAGGGACAAGTGTGTTCTCGGCCACCACCCACACTGCTGACAACAGCTCCGCAGCACCAGTGGCAACAGAGAGCCCAGCTGCCACTTGGACGGCAGGCCCAGCATCCAGTGCCTCCAGCATGGCTTCATCCAGCTCGTCTTCGGAAAGCGGGCAGACCTCTCCTAGCGGAGTGCGGGGCACCTCCGTGGAATCCAGCTCAGCCGCCACAGCTCACGTCACCTTTCCACTACCACCAACGGGGACGCCTGCTGCATCGTTGAGGAGCACCACTCTGAATGCAGCCAGCCCGACTGAAGAGACAGCCTCCTGGGAAGCTGCAAGCACCATGGGCAGCCAGAGCTCTGCAGCGCCAGCCACAAGCGTGGCTGGGGCCACCGGTTCCCCTGCTGCATCCTTCTCTAGAAGCCCAAGTTCTCCACAGGTGGAGGGCTCCGCAACCTCTTCCCACATGACGGCTAGTTCTTCCGGGGCAGAAAGCGCAGCGGGTCCCAGCACCTCGGTCGGATTCTCGAGTAAGGCAACAGGCAAGCTGGAAGTCTCCTCTTCTTCCACGACAGCGTCTGTTATATCATCTGGACCCTCCGGAAGCACGGCATCCTCCAGCTCTGAAACGCCACCTCAGCTGACCTCCACGGAGCACATTTCTTCAGAAACATCTCCCGGGATCTCAGGGACAAGTGTGTTCTCGGCCACCACCCACACTGCTGACAACAGCTCCGCAACACCAGTGGCAACAGAGAGCCCGGCTGACACTTGGACGGCAGGCCCAGCATCCAGTGCCTCCAGCATGGCTTCATCCAGCGTGTCTTTTGAAAGCGGGCAGACGTCTCCTAGCGAAGTGCGGGACACCTCCGTGGAATCCAGCTCAGCCGCCACAGCTCACGTCACCTCTCCACTAGCACCAACGCCTGCTGCATCGTTGAGGAGCACCACTCCGAATGCAGCTAGCCCGACTGAAGAGACAGCCTCCTCGGATGCTGCAAGCACCCTGGGCGGCCAGAGCTCTGCAGCGCCGGCCACAAGCGTGGCTGGGGCCACCGGTTCCCCTGCTGCATCCTTCTCTAGAAGCCCAAGTTCTCCACAAGTGGAGGGCTCCGCAACCTCTTCCCACATGACGGCTAGTTCTTCCGGGACAGAAAGCGCAGCGGGTCCCAGCACCTCGGTCGGCTTATCAAGTACGGCAACAGGCAAGCTGGAAGTCTCCTCTTCTTCCATGACAGAGTCTGTCATATCATCTGGACCCTCCGGGAGCACGGCATCCTCCAGCTCTGAAGCGCTACCTCAGCTGACCACCACGGAGCACGTTTCTTCAGAAACATCTCCCGGGATGTCAGGGACAAGTGTGTTCTCGGCCACCACCCACACTGCTGACAACAGCTCCGCAGCACCAGTGGCAACAGAGAGCCCGGCTGCCACTTGGACGGCAGGCCCAGCATCCAGTGCCTCCAGCATGGCTTCATCCAGCGCGTCTTCGGAAAGCGGGCAGACCTCTCCTAGCGGAGTGCGGGACATCTCCGTGGAATCCAGCTCAGCCGCCACAGCTCACGTCACCTCTCCACTAGCACCAACGCCTTCTGCATCGTTGAGGAGCACCACTCCGAATGCAGCCAGCCCGACTGAAGAGACAGCCTCCTCGGAAGCTGCAAGCACCCTGGGCGGCCAAAGGTCTTCAATGCCCGTCACAAGCGTGGCTGGGGCCACCGGTTCCCCTGCTGCATCCTTCTCTAGAAGCCCAAGTTCTCCACAGGTGGAGGGCTCCGCAACCTCTTCCCACATGACGGCTAGTGCTTCCGGGACAGAAAGCGCAGCCGGTCCCAGCACCTCGGTCGGCTTATCAAGTACAGCAACAGGCAAGCTGGAAGTCTCCTCTTCTTCCACGACAGAGTCTGTCATATCATCTGGACCCTCCGGGAGCACGGCATCCTCCAGCTCTGAAGCGCTACCTCAGCTGACCACCACGGAGCACGTTTCTTCAGAAACATCTCCTGGGATCTCAGGGACAAGTGTGTTCTCGGCCACCACCCACACTGCTGACAACAGCTCCGCAGCACCAGTGGCAACAGAGAGCCCAGCTGCCACTTGGACGGCAGGCCCAGCATCCAGTGCCTCCAGCATGGCTTCATCCAGCTCGTCTTCGGAAAGCGGGCAGACCTCTCCTAGCGGAGTGCGGGGCACCTCCGTGGAATCCAGCTCAGCCGCCACAGCTCACGTCACCTTTCCACTAGCACCAACGGGGACGCCTGCTGCATCGTTGAGGAGCACCACTCTGAATGCAGCCAGCCCGACTGAAGAGACAGCCTCCTGGGAAGCTGCAAGCACCATGGGCAGCCAGAGCTCTGCAACGCCAGTCACAAGCGTGGCTGGGGCCACCGGTTCCCCTGCTGCATCCTTCTCTAGAAGCCCAAGTTCTCCACAGGTGGAGGGCTCCGCAACCTCTTCCCACATGACGGCTAGTGCTTCCGGGACAGAAAGCGCAGCGGGTCCCAGCACCTCGGTCGGCTTATCAAGTACGGCAACAGGCAAGCTGGAAGTCTCCTCTTCTTCCACGACAGAGTCTGTCATATCATCTGGACCCTCCGGGAGCACGGCATCCTCCAGCTCTGAAGCGCTACCTCAGCTGACTACCACGGAGCACGTTTCTTCAGAAACATCTCCTGGGATCTCAGGGACAAGTGTGTTCTCGGCCACCACCCACACTGCTGACAACAGCTCCGCAGCACCAGTGGCAACAGAGAGCCCAGCTGCCACTTGGACGGCAGGCCCAGCATCCAGTGCCTCCAGCATGGCTTCATCCAGCTCGTCTTCGGAAAGCGGGCAGACCTCTCCTAGCGGAGTGCGGGGCACCTCCGTGGAATCCAGCTCAGCCGCCACAGCTCACGTCACCTTTCCACTACCACCAACGGGGACGCCTGCTGCATCGTTGAGGAGCACCACTCTGAATGCAGCCAGCCCGACTGAAGAGACAGCCTCCTGGGAAGCTGCAAGCACCATGGGCAGCCAGAGCTCTGCAGCGCCAGCCACAAGCGTGGCTGGGGCCACCGGTTCCCCTGCTGCATCCTTCTCTAGAAGCCCAAGTTCTCCACAGGTGGAGGGCTCCGCAACCTCTTCCCACATGACGGCTAGTTCTTCCGGGGCAGAAAGCGCAGCGGGTCCCAGCACCTCGGTCGGATTCTCGAGTAAGGCAACAGGCAAGCTGGAAGTCTCCTCTTCTTCCACGACAGCGTCTGTTATATCATCTGGACCCTCCGGAAGCACGGCATCCTCCAGCTCTGAAACGCCACCTCAGCTGACCTCCACGGAGCACATTTCTTCAGAAACATCTCCCGGGATCTCAGGGACAAGTGTGTTCTCGGCCACCACCCACACTGCTGACAACAGCTCCGCAACACCAGTGGCAACAGAGAGCCCGGCTGACACTTGGACGGCAGGCCCAGCATCCAGTGCCTCCAGCATGGCTTCATCCAGCGTGTCTTTTGAAAGCGGGCAGACGTCTCCTAGCGAAGTGCGGGACACCTCCGTGGAATCCAGCTCAGCCGCCACAGCTCACGTCACCTCTCCACTAGCACCAACGCCTGCTGCATCGTTGAGGAGCACCACTCCGAATGCAGCTAGCCCGACTGAAGAGACAGCCTCCTCGGATGCTGCAAGCACCCTGGGCGGCCAGAGCTCTGCAGCGCCGGCCACAAGCGTGGCTGGGGCCACCGGTTCCCCTGCTGCATCCTTCTCTAGAAGCCCAAGTTCTCCACAAGTGGAGGGCTCCGCAACCTCTTCCCACATGACGGCTAGTTCTTCCGGGACAGAAAGCGCAGCGGGTCCCAGCACCTCGGTCGGCTTATCAAGTACGGCAACAGGCAAGCTGGAAGTCTCCTCTTCTTCCATGACAGAGTCTGTCATATCATCTGGACCCTCCGGGAGCACGGCATCCTCCAGCTCTGAAGCGCTACCTCAGCTGACCACCACGGAGCACGTTTCTTCAGAAACATCTCCCGGGATGTCAGGGACAAGTGTGTTCTCGGCCACCACCCACACTGCTGACAACAGCTCCGCAGCACCAGTGGCAACAGAGAGCCCGGCTGCCACTTGGACGGCAGGCCCAGCATCCAGTGCCTCCAGCATGGCTTCATCCAGCGCGTCTTCGGAAAGCGGGCAGACCTCTCCTAGCGGAGTGCGGGACATCTCCGTGGAATCCAGCTCAGCCGCCACAGCTCACGTCACCTCTCCACTAGCACCAACGCCTTCTGCATCGTTGAGGAGCACCACTCCGAATGCAGCTAGCCCGACTGAAGAGACAGCCTCCTCGGAAGCTGCAAGCACCCTGGGCGGCCAAAGGTCTTCAATGCCCGTCACAAGCGTGGCTGGGGCCACCGGTTCCCCTGCTGCATCCTTCTCTAGAAGCCCAAGTTCTCCACAGGTGGAGGGCTCCGCAACCTCTTCCCACATGACGGCTAGTGCTTCCGGGACAGAAAGCGCAGCCGGTCCCAGCACCTCGGTCGGCTTATCAAGTACGGCAACAGGCAAGCTGGAAGTCTCCTCTTCTTCCACGACAGAGTCTGTCATATCATCTGGACCCTCCGGGAGCACGGCATCCTCCAGCTCTGAAGCGCTACCTCAGCTGACCACCACGGAGCACGTTTCTTCAGAAACATCTCCTGGGATCTCAGGGACAAGTGTGTTCTCGGCCACCACCCACACTGCTGACAACAGCTCCGCAGCACCAGTGGCAACAGAGAGCCCAGCTGCCACTTGGACGGCAGGCCCAGCATCCAGTGCCTCCAGCATGGCTTCATCCAGCTCGTCTTCGGAAAGCGGGCAGACCTCTCCTAGCGGAGTGCGGGGCACCTCCGTGGAATCCAGCTCAGCCGCCACAGCTCACGTCACCTCTCCACTAGCACCAACGGGGACGCCTGCTGCATCGTTGAGGAGCACCACTCTGAATGCAGCCAGCCCGACTGAAGAGACAGCCTCCTGGGAAGCTGCAAGCACCATGGGCAGCCAGAGCTCTGCAACGCCAGTCACAAGCGTGGCTGGGGCCACCGGTTCCCCTGCTGCATCCTTCTCTAGAAGCCCAAGTTCTCCACAGGTGGAGGGCTCCGCAACCTCTTCCCACATGACGGCTAGTGCTTCCGGGACAGAAAGCGCAGCGGGTCCCAGCACCTCGGTCGGCTTATCAAGTACGGCAACAGGCAAGCTGGAAGTCTCCTCTTCTTCCACGACAGAGTCTGTCATATCATCTGGACCCTCCGGGAGCACGGCATCCTCCAGCTCTGAAGCGCTACCTCAGCTGACTACCACGGAGCACGTTTCTTCAGAAACATCTCCTGGGATCTCAGGGACAAGTGTGTTCTCGGCCACCACCCACACTGCTGACAACAGCTCCGCAGCACCAGTGGCAACAGAGAGCCCAGCTGCCACTTGGACGGCAGGCCCAGCATCCAGTGCCTCCAGCATGGCTTCATCCAGCTCGTCTTCGGAAAGCGGGCAGACCTCTCCTAGCGGAGTGCGGGGCACCTCCGTGGAATCCAGCTCAGCCGCCACAGCTCACGTCACCTTTCCACTACCACCAACGGGGACGCCTGCTGCATCGTTGAGGAGCACCACTCTGAATGCAGCCAGCCCGACTGAAGAGACAGCCTCCTGGGAAGCTGCAAGCACCATGGGCAGCCAGAGCTCTGCAGCGCCAGCCACAAGCGTGGCTGGGGCCACCGGTTCCCCTGCTGCATCCTTCTCTAGAAGCCCAAGTTCTCCACAGGTGGAGGGCTCCGCAACCTCTTCCCACATGACGGCTAGTTCTTCCGGGACAGAAAGCGCAGCGGGTCCCAGCAGCTCGGTCGGATTCTCGAGTAAGGCAACAGGCAAGCTGGAAGTCTCCTCTTCTTCCACGACAGAGTCTGTTATATCATCTGGACCCTCCGGAAGCACGGCATCCTCCAGCTCTGAAACGCCACCTCAGCTGACCTCCACGGAGCACATTTCTTCAGAAACATCTCCCGGGATCTCAGGGACAAGTGTGTTCTCGGCCACCACCCACACTGCTGACAACAGCTCCGCAACACCAGTGGCAACAGAGAGCCCGGCTGACACTTGGACGGCAGGCCCAGCATCCAGTGCCTCCAGCATGGCTTCATCCAGCGTATCTTTTGAAAGCGGGCAGACGTCTCCTAGCGAAGTGCGGGACACCTCCGTGGAATCCAGCTCAGCCGCCACAGCTCACGTCACCTCTCCACTAGCACCAACGCCTGCTGCATCGTTGAGGAGCACCACTCCGAATGCAGCTAGCCCGACTGAAGAGACAGCCTCCTCGGATGCTGCAAGCACCCTGGGCGGCCAGAGCTCTGCAGCGCCGGCCACAAGCGTGGCTGGGGCCACCGGTTCCCCTGCTGCATCCTTCTCTAGAAGCCCAAGTTCTCCACAAGTGGAGGGCTCCGCAACCTCTTCCCACATGACGGCTAGTTCTTCCGGGACAGAAAGCGCAGCGGGTCCCAGCACCTCGGTCGGCTTATCAAGTACGGCAACAGGCAAGCTGGAAGTCTCCTCTTCTTCCATGACAGAGTCTGTCATATCATCTGGACCCTCCGGGAGCACGGCATCCTCCAGCTCTGAAGCGCTACCTCAGCTGACCACCACGGAGCACGTTTCTTCAGAAACATCTCCCGGGATGTCAGGGACAAGTGTGTTCTCGGCCACCACCCACACTGCTGACAACAGCTCCGCAGCACCAGTGGCAACAGAGAGCCCGGCTACCACTTGGACGGCAGGCCCAGCATCCAGTGCCTCCAGCTTGGCTTCATCCAGCGCATCTTCAGAAAGCGGGCAGACCTCTCCTAGCGGAGTGCGGGACACCTCCGTGGAATCCAGCTCAGCCGCCACAGCTCACGTCACCTCTCCACTAGCACCAACGCCTGCTGCATCGTTGAGGAGCACCACTCCGAATGCAGCCAGCCCGACTGAAGAGACAGCCTCCTCGGAAGCTGCAAGCACCCTGGGTGGCCAGAGCTCTGCAACGCCAGTCACAAGCGTGGCTGGGGCCACCGGTTCCCCTGCTGCATCCTTCTCTAGAAGCCCAAGTTCTCCACAGTTGGAGGGCTCCGCAACCTCTTCCCACATGACGGCTAGTTCTTCCGGGACAGAAAGCGCAGCGGGTCCCAGCACCTCGGTCGGCTTATCAAGTACGGCAACAGGCAAGCTGGAAGTCTCCTCTTCTTCCACGACAGAGTCTGTCATATCATCTGGACCCTCCGGGAGCACGGCATCCTCAAGCTCTGAAGCGCTACCTCAGCTGACCACCACGGAGCACGTTTCTTCAGAAACATCTCCCGGGATGTCAGGGACAAGTGTGTTCTCGGCCACCACCCACACTGCTGACAACAGCTCCGCAGCACCAGTGGCAACAGAGAGCCCGGCTGCCACTTGGACGGCAGGCCCAGCATCCAGTGCCTCCAGCATGGCTTCATCCAGCACGTCTTCGGAAAGCGGGCAGACCTCTCCTAGCGGAGTGCGGGACATCTCTGTGGAATCCAGCTCAGCCGCCACAGCTCACGTCACCTCTCCACTAGCACCAACGCCTTCTGCTTCGTTGAGGAGCACCACTCCGAATGCAGCCAGCCCGACTGAAGAGACAGCCTCCTCGGAAGCTGCAAGCACCCTGGGCGGCCAAAGGTCTTCAATGCCCGTCACAAGCGTGGCTGGGGCCACCGGTTCCCCTGCTGCGTCCTTCTCTAGAAGCCCAAGTTCTCCACAGGTGGAGGGCTCCGCAACCTCTTCCCACATGACGGCTAGTTCTTCCGGGACAGAAAGAGCAGCGGGTCCCAGCACCTCGGTCGGCTTATCAAGTACGGCAACAGGCAAGCTGGAAGTCTCTTCTTCCACGACAGAGTCTGTCATATCATCTGGACCCTCCGGGACCACGGCATCCTCCAGCCCTGAAGCGCTATCTCAGCTGACCACCACGGAGCACGTTTCTTCAGAAACATCTCCCGGGATGTCAGGGACAAGTGTGTTCTCGGCCACCACCCACACTGCTGACAACAGCTCCACAGCACCAGTGGCAACAGAGAGCCCGGCTACCACTTGGACGGCAGGCCCAGCATCCAGTGCCTCCAGCATGGCTTCATCCAGCGCGTCTTCGGAAAGCGGGGAAACCTCTCCTAGCGGAGTGCAGGACACCTCCGTGGAATCCAGCTCAGCCGCCACAGCTCACGTCACCTCTACACTAGCACCAACGGGGACGCCTGCTGCATCGTTGAGGAGCACGACTCTGAATGCAGCCAGACCGACTGAAGAGACAGCCTCCTGGGAAGCTGCAAGCACCCTGGGCGGCAAGAGCTCTGCAGCGCCAGCCACAAGCGTGGATGGGGCCACCGGTTCCCCTGTTGCGTCCTTCTCCAGAAGCCCAAGTTCTCCACAGGTGGAGGGCTCCGCAACCTCTTCCCACATGATGGCTACTTCTTCCGGGACAGAAAGCGCAGCGGGTCCCAGCACCTCGGTTGGCTTATCGAGTAAGGTAACAGGCAAGCTGGAAGTCTCCTCTTCTTCCACGACAGAGTCTGTCATATCATCTGGACCCTCCGGGAGCACGGCATCCTCCAACTCTGAAGCGCTACCTCAGCTGACCACCACGGAGCACGTTTCTTCAGAAACATCTCCCGGGATCTCAGGGACAAGTGTGTTCTCAGCTACAACCCACACTGCTGACAACAGCTCCGCAGCACCAGTGGCAACAGAGAGCCCGGCTACCACTTGGACGGCAGGCCCAGCATCCAGTGCCTCCAGCATGGCTTCATACAGCTCGTCTTCGGAAAGCGGGCAGACCTCTCCTAGCGGAGTGCGGGGCACCTCCGTGGAATCCAGCTCAGCCGCCACAGCTCACGTCACCTCTCCACTAGCACCAACGGGGACGCCTGCTGCATCGTTGAGGAGCACCACTCTGAATGCAGCCAGCCCGACTGAAGAGACAGCCTCCTGGGAAGCTGCAAGCACCATGGGCAGCCAGAGCTCTGCAGCGCCAGCCACAAGCGTGGCTGGGGCCACCGGTTCCCTTGCTGCATCCTTCTCCAGAAGCCCAAGTTCTCCACAGGTGGAGGGCTCCGCAACCTCTTCCCACATGACGGCTAGTTCTTCCGGGACAGAAAGCGCAGCGGGTCCTAGCACCTCGGTCGGCTTATCAAGTACGGCAACAGGCAAGCTGGAAGTCTCCTCTTCTTCCACGACAGAGTCTGTCATATCATCTGGACCCTCCGGGAGCACGGCACCCTCCAGCTCTGAAGCGCTACCTCAGCTGACCACCACGGAGCACGTTTCTTCAGAAACATCTCCCGGGATCTCCGGGACAAGTGTGTTCTCGGCCACAACCCACACTGCTGACAACAGCTCCGCAGCACCATTGGCAACAGAGAGCCCAGCTACCACTTGGACGGCAGGCCCAGCATCCAGTGCCTCCAGCATGGCTCCATCCAGCGCGTCTTCGGAAAGTGGGGAAACCTCTCCTAGCGGAGTGCGGGACACCTCCGTGGAATCCAGCTCAGCCGCCACAGCTCACGTCACCTCTACACTAGCACCAACGCCTGCTGCATCGTTGAGGAGCACCACTCCGAATGCAGCTAGCCCGACTGAAGAGACAGCCTCCTCGGAAGCTGCAAGCACCCTGGGTGGCCAGAGCTCTGCAACGCCAGTCACAAGCATGGCTGGGGCCACCGGTTCCCCTGCTGCATCCCTCTCTAGAAGCCCAAGTTCTCCACAGGTGGAGGGCTCCGCAACCTCTTCCCACATGACGACTAGTTCTTCCGGGACAGAAGGCGCAGCGGGTCCCAGCACCTCGGTCGGCTTATCAAGTACGGCAACAGGCAAGCTGGAAGTCTCTTCTTCCACGACAGAGTCTGTCATATCATCTGGACCCTCCGGGACCACGGCATCCTCCAGCCCTGAAGCGCTATCTCAGCTGACCACCACGGAGCACGTTTCTTCAGAAACATCTCCCGGGATGTCAGGGACAAGTGTGTTCTCGGCCACCACCCACACTGCTGACAACAGCTCCGCAGCACCAGTGGCAACAGAGAGCCCAGCTGCCACTTGGACGGCAGGCCCAGCATCCAGTGCCTCCAGCATGGCTTCATCCAGCTCGTCTTCGGAAAGCGGGCAGACCTCTCCTAGCGGAGTGCGGGGCACCTCCGTGGAATCCAGCTCAGCCCCCACAGCTCACGTCACCTCTCCACTAGCACCAACGGGGACGCCTGCTGCATCGTTGAGGAGCACCACTCTGAATGCAGCCAGCGCGACTGAAGAGACAGCCTCCTCGGAAGCTGCAAGCACCATGGGCAGCCAGAGCTCTGCAGCGCCAGTGACAAGCGTCGCTGGGGCCACCGGTTCCCCTGCTGCGTCCTTCTCCAGAAGCCCAAGTTCTCCACAGGTAGAGGGCTCCGCAACCTCTTCCCACATGACGGCTAGTTCTTCCAGGACAGAAAGCGCAGCGGGTCCCAGCACCTCGGTCGGCTTATCAAGTACGGCAACAGGCAAGCTGGAAGTCTCCTCTTCTTCCACGACAGAGTCTGTCATATCATCTGGACCCTCCGGGAGTACGGCATCCTCCAGCTCTGAAGCACTACCTCAGCTGACCACCACGGAGCACGTTTCTTCAGAAACATCTCCTGGGATCTCAGGGACAAGTGTGTTCTCGGCCACAACCCACACTGCTGACAACAGCTCTGCAGCACCAGTGGCAACAGAGAGCCCGGCTACCACTTGGACAGCAGGCCCAGAATCCAGTGCCTCCAGCATGGCTTCATCCAGCGCGCCTTCGGAAAGCAGGCAGACCTCTCCTAGCGGAGTGCGCGACACCTCCGTGGAATCCAGCTCAGCCACCACAGGTCACGTCACCTCTCCACTGGCACCAACGGGGACGCCTGCTGCATCGTTGAGGAGCACCACCCACACTGCTGACAACATCTCTGCAGCACCAGTGGCAACAGGGAGCCCGGCTGCCACTCGATCCGAAGGCCCAGCATCCATTTCCTCTGTTATGCCTTCATCCAGCACATCTTTGGGAAGTGCACAGACCTCCTCTGTATCCTCTCTGTACACTATTAGTAATGATTCTCTCACAGAAAGTACAGCAGTTTCCAGAACCTTGGCCAGAACTTCTCTAAGTGACTTTTCAATGACAACCCATAAGCCAGAGGTATTCTCTTCTGTGAAAACACCCCACCCAGTACCCTCTACCAAAATGCCTGAAGAATGCTGTGAGTGTATTAGATTTTTTTTATAATATTTGATGTTCTTTTTAACTGTGTATCAAATTTGCACTACCATTTTTTGTCTTTACAAATTATATTTTAATTTACAGTACCCCTTAATTTCTTGTCTTTGTCCAATTAGAATATGCATTTAAAATTCTTTCCCCCCCCCTTCATATATAGAAAGATCACTCTTGTTTTCTGCCCCCAGCCATTATATGGGTCAGACTGCACCATCCTCAGGGAGGCTCTATTTCTTGTCTCACTTTGTTTAATCTCTTAATTTGCATATGCTGTGGAATAGAAGATCCCTGGAGCACAATATTAAATTGGGTGAAGAATACTTCCTGGTCGTGGAATGCTTAGTTACTTTCATAGGTGGATGGTAGAAAAATAGTGAAGGAGGGAATGCAATGCAATGGAATGGAATGGAATAGTCTACATGGCTCTATTCCATACCATAATATTTTGTAGTAAGTCCCACATGGGTATGCTATGCTATTTTGTTATTTTACATTGTGAGTGCAGTGTGACATATTGAATAACTTCTATCCAAGAGGAGCAGTACATGTGGTCAACAGTGGGTTCGGCCGCCTGACAATCCTAAACACACACACACACACACACACACACACACACACACCATTTTTGCATGCCCTTATAAGAAAAGCCAGAAGCGCGCGCACACACACACACACATGCACACACAGACTCACTCAGGTGTGCACACATACATGGACACAAATGGCTTCTCTTTTCTCCAATCCATGAAAATCTGCTGAGGAATGGGTTTATCAATCCCTCCCTGCTCCTCAGATGATTGATGTGATGTGTGAAGTTTCAGGGAAATCTTTGCAAATCCATCATGGCATTGGCAGAGTGGGTTAAATCTCTACATTCACCTGAGCAGTATGTCACTTTGATGTTTACAGCAACAAAACCAGGGGTTTGGGGAGGTGGGAGGGTTAGAAAAAGTTGTTTGAGGGCTTGATTATACCCTGTTGCTGCAAATTTCCCACCCTCTCATATACATATTGTGATATGGCGCCCCAGAATCTCTTTATATTCCTTATTTTCCCCCCTTCTGGTTTATGTTGTTTTTGGAAGGCTTATTAAAGCTAGAATTTACCATTTATTCACCGAATTTACTTTTTTGAAGTAGGAGTAAGAATTCAACCATAGCAGAAACTCAGCAAAATAACATATTCTCCGCCCCCATCATATTTAACATTTTGTGAATATTTCCAGAGTTGTTGAAATGCACCTTTGACATCAGATGTGTATTTTTGTTTTTGTTTTGTTTAGCTGTAGATGCTTTCTACATTCAACTTGAAAAAGTAACCAGCCAAGTGATACAATTCCGTTGGTTTCTTCAGAGTGTGAGAAGGGACAGCCCTTATACCGTGTCTCTCATGGCAGATAACACAGTTATAAATAACACTGTCACAAATGACACCAGGATGGTATTTGGAAACCTTTCTCCAGGTGGTTTGTATACAGTAACTGTGGAGGTGTGGAGTTGCAGTAAGAAGTTCAGTTCCTCCGTGATGGTTCGGACAGGTATTATCTCAAACATCCATCTACACTTGCTTTATTGTAGTACCAGACAGTATTCTGATACATTTTGCTCAGCGCTAGCCTTCATTCAAACAGTGTCCCCAAAGGGGACATTTTGCTCAGCGCTAGCCTTCATTCAAACAGTGTCCCCAAAGGAAAACCCAAAATATGAATAGGGAATTAATCTCTAGCCATCTGTGAATTTCCCTTTTCTGTCTCTTTGGTGCATTAGGTGGGTTAGCTCATGTAATGGGACAACCCAGGATAGCTCTCATTGCTCACCGCTTTCTTCATGGGAATCCCTGACATCCCAATGTTGCACACAGCTTTGGCAAGAAGACTGAGTCTGGCGAGCAAGTTGATGGCTTTTTTGGCTGCTGTGTGAAGCAGTCCTATGCACATAAAGATGCACCATGAGGTGGACTCATAACTGGCCCTAGATTTCCCCCTGTGAGAAGGAATCTTGTGCATGTGCATCAGAATTTTTAATTTTTTTATTTACATTTTTCCTCCAAGAAGCTTAGAGAGACATAAAGGGTAGGGGTTTGAACGCTGGTCTCCCAGGTCCTAGTTCAACACTCTTAGTACTACACCACCCTGGCTCTCACATTGGACCACTTCCTATGGCGTCTGAATGTATGGCCAACAGGGGGCTGGGGAGGATGGTCTGAAGTTTTCCATATAAGTTTTCTATTTGCAAAATCCTTGATATATGTGGATGTTCATGTACTTTTATATTATGATGATGATGATTAGTAGAGGTATATTATTATTATTATTACTATTATTATTATTAAAATTTGTATGTCACCCTTCATTCAAAGATCACAGGACAGTTCACAACATAAAAATACAAAACAAAAACATAAAATACATAACAAAACAAAAACAATAGCCCCCTTCCATAATTATATCCCTGTAGTATGGGGATTAATGACAGGAAAACAAAAGAGGATTTTGCAAGCCTTCACAGTCACCAAGAGACTCAGACTTTGAGCCTGGAAGGATAAACACCCACCGCCTATTATGAAATGCCCTGCAGAGTTTACCCCCCCCCCCCCGCTATATTTGAATATGCTTCTTATCAACTCCATGTGAATATCTGGACATTTGGATGGCACACATTGATTTCTATGTTTAAATTAAGATGAATGCATTAATGGTTATTGTATTTTAATGTTCTTTCTTAATTAAATGTGTTATAAAAATCAGTTTTAAAAATCCAATGGAGTTTTATGGATAAGGCTTACTCCTAGGTAAGTGGAATAGGTCTGCAGCCTTAAGAAACTAATGTCCCAATACCTTCTGGGCAGGCATTTGGCTTTCCTGGCATATGGAATCTTTTAAAAAGCTATTTTATATGCCATTTCTGTCCTTTTTGGTGCTTTTAATTTATTTGTATTTTCGTATTTTAATACCTGTTGTAAGCAGCCTTGAACATTTTGTTGGGAAGGTAGAATATAAATATTTTAAATAAGTAAGTAAACAGACCAATAATACATCCTATGCATGTTTATTTGGACATAAGTCCCACTATGTTCAATGGAATTTGCTCTCAAGTAAATGTGGAATTTCAGTCTAAATGAGAAAAGATTGTTTCATTTGTCCTCAAGGACCTCAGAACTAATGAATATTAGTTTATCTATCTGGAACAGCAGCAGCAGCAACAACAGCAGCATAAGTATTCTGTATTAAAAATGTTACCTATACTATTAACTAAATGGTTCTCTTATTCCTTATAGAAGGCACAGCCTATCGTGGAACAGCCAGGATTACAAATAAGAAGTACATACCTCAGTTCAGCAACAAATCAAGTACAGAGTTTCAGGAGCTTCAAAAAAATGTCACCCAAGAGGTATCATCTGCAGCATTTTAAAAAATGAAAAGTAATTAGTTAAAAGCACTGAGCATAACCCAAGACAAGCATTTTTAAGCCCCATTGATTTCAGTGAAACTGACTTAAAAATGAGCTTAATGGTTCTTTAGAATCCAGTGGGACTTAAAATGTTCACATTTGCCTCGACCAGAGTTTGTGCAGGCCAGATGGTGAATTTAGGCCCCATTTCAATAATTCTTACCAACGGGCAGGCCCCCTCAAAATTGCAGGCCCTCTGTTCTGGCCTGGCCTGGAGTATGTCCATATTTTCAGTGCTCTCTTACTGATCCTCAGCAGAGTAACGTTAAGTCCCCCTTTCCATGGCACAGCTATGACTATGTGCTTCCCTGAGTCAAAGACTGACGACAGATTGGGCAGACTTGATCCCTTTCAGCCATTTCCCATCGCATCCTTGAAATTGCAAACTGGGTCCTGCTAGCCTCGCCTCTTCCACCCACATGCAGAGTTGGGGTGAGCTTGCACATATTCAGCCAGCACCCCTTTACATAAGTTATCTCCAGCAGGGCTGGCAGGGACAACATTAACAGACATGGCTCCCCCCCCCCCTTCCATTTCATGGAAGAGAATGCTTGAAACAAGGTGGTACTGTCAGCTTCCCAACCTTCTGTCAATCACAATCCTGAGGTACTTCTAGCAGTATAACAGACACAGGGAATCGCCACACCCATCTTAACTGGTTTGGCAGTCTTCTCTTTCTAGAAGATCTCTCCCCTCCTGACTGAAATGAGACCCAAACAGACTGTATCCTCACAGCTTCTCCCTCTCCCTGCTCAAACTCAGCCCTCCAGTTAACTCCTGTCTGAATATTCTCACAAGACACTAAGCACTGTCTTTCTATCTTAAGCTCAGAGACTCCCTTCTCTTGCTGTAGATAATTTCCTCAGAGTGGATGTTATACACACAGAACCAACTACCAACTCTCCCCCTCCTGTTCTCTCTATCACCACACTCTCTTAGAAACGGCTCCTTTTATTTTCCCTCCCAAAGTACTGTCTCCACCCACTTCTGGCTCGCTGTCTTGGTAGCCAATCAGAGAGAGGCTCCAGCACTCTGGTGGAGTTCTGAGGTACTGCATCACCAGACTCCGGTCTAGCTCAGCGGTCTGTCACAGCTGTCAATAATAGTTTGTGGCAATAATAGTTTTGTAATGTTATAATATTTGTTATTTATGGTTATTGTTTTCAATTTTTGGATGTGTAGTAAGTTACCTAGATGCCATTTGGTATTAGATGGCTAATAAAACAATTATTATTATTATTATTATTAGTAGTAGTAGTAGTAGTAGTAGTTGTTGTAACAGCAACAACATAATGTCTAATCAGAAGTAAGGGCCAGGAAGCTTGATTTTATGTTTGCTGCCTGAGATAAGGAAGCCTCAGACAACAGGAAAGAAAAAGATGCTTGGGAGGAGTCTAGTGGGCTGTGAGAGATGTGGTGTGGGACTCAGGAACAAAAGTCAGCAGCTCCTTAGATTCAAGGATGTTGCACCAAGCTGGAGCATCCAGCAGAATCTGGATAATTTTTCAAAAAGTCGAAAAACAAGACAGAGTGGTAGGGAACTTGCAAATTTTAGGCCTGTGTTGAATTTTGGCCCTTCAGACAGTGTTCACATTCAGCCCCCATCACCCCTTACCATGGCCATGCCATCTGGGGATGATGGAAATTGAAGTCCAACAAACTCCAGAGCCCACCTATGCAATCCATTCTCCGTTGTGAGGCCAGAAAGAATGCTTTTATTTTCTGTTCTCTGGTACAAACCTGCCTAAGGCCAGACTTTTGGCTGTTGACAGTCTGAGATCCAACATTTATTGGAAGAAATGATAAACAAATTATTCTGAATATTATGCAAAACAAAGAAAATAATCTCAAACCTGCCACTTTTACAGATAATAAACAACTTGCCGCCTTCGTTGAGAGCATTAATAGATTCTGGGAAAATGCGTATAACCATAACTGAGATTACAAGTGGCAGTGTGATTGTGACCTTCATCATCGAGATGGTTCCAGATAGAAATATAGCACACAATGAGGTTGAAAGGGCTGTAATCGAAGCCTTAAACAAAAGCAGACATCTGGATGTAGACCTCACTCGGACTTCCATAGAAGGTATGGTCTTTCTATTATATGGTAGGAACATAGGAAGCTTCCTCATATCAAGTCAGAATATTGGTTCATCTTACTCTGTAGTATCCATACTGACCGACAGGGAGGCTCTCTAGGGTTCAGATGGGAGCCTATTCCAGGGAGATGCCAGAGACTAAACCTGGGACTGTCTAAACGCAAAACGTGGGCTGCCTATCCCCACTTAGCCATGGCTCTTCAGTCAGTTTATGTGTGATTCAGCCAGTATAGATGTGCCAAGACTGCATTGCCTTTCCTGGCCTTCTTCACAATTAATCTGTGCTCATACAGTGGACAAGATGTGTTTATTTGAACATTTATATCCTGCCTTTTTAAGCAAATAAAACATCCTATGCGGTTAACAACAGTGGAAAAATAGTAGCAAAAATAGTGATAAAATCATGATGCTACCCCAGAAGCAACTGTTAAGTGGGGCTGGGGGACCTGTGGTCCTGCAGATCCTCCTAGACACTAGCTCCCATCAGCCCTAGCAAGTGATAGGCATTAAAAGATCCATTTGGTGGCATAGTTCTGTGCATAGCTGTCAACTTTTCCCCTTTCTTGCAAGGAATCCTATTCGGAATAAGGGAATTTCCCTTAAAAAAAGGGAAACGTTGACAGCTATGGTTCTGTGTGTGTAAATAAATTACGGATTATATTGTATGCCAATGAAAGTGCTTTATCTTTACAAATGACAGCATGCATATAAGCGCTTGTGGCGCCTTTTATGTTGACCTTTGTGCATTAATTTTGTTGCTCTTTTATTGAAATTTGTCATAGTAATCCCTGCCTGTCAGCCAGAAAACAATGGCTGTTCTGAATTTGCCTACTGCATCCCCCAAAGCACAAATTATTCATGTGAATGTAAGCCGGGATTTTTGGATCTGAGTCCCCAGGTGCCAGGAAGACAATGCGAAGGTAAGAACGGGGGTTTCTTCAGAGGGTCTGCTTATTCAGCATTCATCCTGATTTGCTTGTCCAAAGATTACACAATGGCTAGGCTATATCCGGTCTATACTGTATGAGTATTCATTCTGATTTGCTTATGGCACAGCTCTATGCTAATGAACATTCATCCTAATTTGTTTGCAGGGTGTTTATGTGTCCCCCATTCAACCTTCATTCACCCCATACTTTTCAATGTATCTCCCTGTCACTTTCCAAACTGGAAAAAGTCCAGATTTTTTAAAAAGTGGATTTGTTGCCCTAGGGGTACAGGGTGCTTTAATTCATTTTAAATACATAAATCTGAAGTTTCAGTATGTGCTTGAATCCCTCCTACAAAATACTGACTGGAGGTGTTTTTAAAAAATAAATGACAAAGAGGGAAGAAAGTGATGCTGATCTGCCTTGATTCAATAGTAGAGATGAGAAAAGTGCAATTTTAGTGTTGTTGGGATGAAGATGGGACTAAAGGTTGTCTAGCTTCCAGTTTTATTGTGGGCTGGTAGGCTCACTGGGCTGTAAAACTATATTTGCGGATACTCTGCATGTGTGCAAACTATCGATTTCAGTGAGAATTACCTCTAAATACCAATACACCATCCTGTGTTTTAATCTGTAAAAGCACTGATTCCCAACCCACTTGTTCTGCAGACATGCTTCTTACTTCAAGAGAGCTTTCCCAAAAACAAGTGCTTTGAGGGTCTCCAGTGAAGAGGAAGCCGAAGTCTCACTGTGTCCCAACTGCAAAGGGAAAGGTGTCTTTCACAGTGAGGCCCATCTAAAGATAGGGAAGGGTTGCAAGACTTTTGAAAGTTTCCCCTGGAGGATTACGACTACTCTTCCACATGTATAGAACATGAAATCCCTTATTTGCTTCAATACTAGAATTTATTACTATAGCAGAATATTGCAATTGTTTCTCACACCATCCTTCTTCCAGATATAAATGAATGCAAGGGAAATAACGCCTGTTCCAAGTTGGCTGCATGTGAGAACACTATTGGCAGCTATAAATGTCAATGTTATCCAGGCATAACGGATCTGAATACAAGTAATCCTGGAACAGAGTGTCAAGGTAAGTGAATATGACTTTCCCATGATATGATAATTAAAATTGTAAAGCTGTATGGCTAATTAAATGATTAAGGTTTAAGCTTCACCGCTTCGTCATGGGATGCACATGTGCACATCTCACTGCTGTCAGGAGTCCCTTTTTTCAAAAGCCCTTCTATTCCTGTTTTTAGCACAATGCAGGCTAAATTTCTCCAGCTGCAGTGGTTCATTCAAGGCGTGTTAGAGTAACATGAAGTGTAATGGAGTGCACGGTGAGTTTGTTGTGCAACAGTTTCAGTAGGTAGACCCATGACTTTATTTAAAGCTAGTTCAAGGAAGGTCTGTTTGATAGAAAAATCACCCCTGGTGTTGACCTTCATAATGCCAGATAAATGATAGGAGGTACTTCCAAAAGCATACTGTACTCCCTTGTGAATTTGATCCGGATTCTAGCACTGCTTCTGAATCACTAGCACTACTTGCATTTTCCTGAGTTGGCGCCAAGAGGCTATAGCCCCCACTTCACATGTTGCTCAGCCGAAAGGGGTTTCCTGCTGCCCCTACCCCATATGTCCTCTGAATCTGGATGTCTCAAAAGGGAAACCTATGCATGTAAAGGTTGACAAGTTTAGGTTTTTCTTCTGCAGATGTCCTCACTTAATGTGTGGACATTGGCGTAGGGAAGCTATACAATGCCAGAGGGAGGGCAATCCTTGGTGTCTCTTCAATTAGTAGAGCCGATTTTGCATGAGTACTATGTGAGGGTGGCTATATAGGATTTGTTACGCCAGTACAAACTACTGTCAATGTGGGTTTGGGCTAGTATGCTAAAAGCATATTCCTGTGAGTAGTGATGCTTAGGACAATTGCACATGGATTTCCAGTGACCGCCATGTGTCAGATGTACATACGCATCATCTCTAAATTGCTATTTCCAAAAATGGGTGTATTTGGGTCTGGAATTAGGATATGCAACAAACCTTTTGGTATTACAGTGGTACCTCAGGTTACAGATGCTTCAGGTTACATACGCTTCAGGTTACAGACTCCACTAACCCAGAAAAAGTGCTTCAGGTTAAGAACTTTGCTTCAGGATGAGAACAGAAATCGTGCTCTGGCGGCGTGGCGGCAGCAGGAGGCCCCATTAGCTAAAGTGGTGCTTCAGGTTAAGAACAGTTTCAGGTTAAGTACGGACCTCTGGAACGAATTAAGTACTTAACCTGAGGTACCACTGTGTTCTTTGAAATCAGGCAGGCAGTACAACTTTCATAAGCTGCATTTCATATTTTGAAGTTTATATTTCAGTTACATAAATGGCAGTTCAGCAAGAGGAGGAATCTTATCTTTTACATGATTAATTTGGTTTTGTGCTTCTTTTATAGACCCCATCTTGTGTCTGAACACACCTAATATTTGCTTGCAATCCACTGTGTGCCTTTCCTTACAACGTGACATCTGTTCAAGTATGTTGTAAATATGTATTATGATTTTTTTTAGCCACTGTAAGATTAGATTGCTTAAATACATGACTACAAATGACGTTTTGTAGAGCAGGACTGGGAAACCTGTGAACTTCTAGGTGCCATTGGGCACCAACTCCCATCAGCCCCAGCCAGCATGGCCAATGGCCAGGGAGCCTGGCAGCTATAGACCCACATCCTTTGGAGGGCCATGGGTTCACCATCCCTCCTGAATAAGTTGGGTGCTCTTCTGACAGTTTTACAATGAATTTTTTTCTTAGCAAGTGTTAAGCCCATATTTCTTTGAGCACATCAACATTTTTTAGCACATGAGCAAAAATAAAATGTTTATTTATAATTGTTAAGCATATAAACAAACAGCTCACTTTTCAGTCCTTTTAGCTGGTTCACAACCACCATTAAAAATAATCTAATAAAAACATAAGAATGTATTCTGGAGTTGCATATCCAGTCGTAATATATCTAGACTGGAAAGCTGTTCACGCTGACCTAATAAGCAAGTAACACTAAGTCAAGCCATGGCTTAGTGTCAGTATTTTTTTATTTTTCTTTCCCAATTTCATTTTTTTAAAATCTTTTTTTATTCAAAATTAATATAAAACATATTATCCAGAAACATATCATCCTTATTTCCCCCCCATTTTCCTGCCTCGCCCCACCCTCCCACACAAACCCCCCACCCCCCGACTTCCCTCAGTTCCAGTCTTTGATTTCTCTAAGAATGCTGTTTTCTGCATGTTACACAGATGTATAGATCCTCAAACTATTTAGCTGATTATTATCAATGAAAAGTTTGTGAATGTTTATTCAAAGCCAACCAAGGAGTCTAGTTCGCTTTGTCGCATCTTCAAATACTTTGTAAAGAGTTCCCATTCATCTTTAAAGTCACAGTTATCCTTGTCCCGTAGCGTATATGTCAGTTTTGCCAGTTCTGCATAGTCCATCAATTTTTTCTTGCCATGATTCTTTAGTTGGGGTTTCTTCAGTCTTCCATCCTTGTGCTATTAAAACTCTTGTGGCCATTGTCACATATATGAAGATGTTTTTCAGCTTTTTTGGCAGATCTTAGTGTCAGTATTGAGGGGTTCTCATAGAGATGATTGTAGCTGCTGCACTCCCCTGAACCTGCTGATTCTGCCCCAACACAGTTTGGTACAGAGTTACATCCAAATCTGGGGTTGTGGTTTGTCTTGTTCCAGACAGGCATGAGCTGTAACCAATGAAGTATGGAAAACTAGTTCTGAGATGGAACTGATTGAGGTGTTAATTATGTTGCATTTCTTTTTCAGGCAAACAAGCATTTGCTTGCAGAATTTTATTCAAAAACCAGAGTTTCACACCTGACCTTTATAATCCAGAAAGTGAGATCTATAAGAATATGTCTAACAAAATCAGAACAACTGTGAGTTCTTTAACATTATCCCTTGTTGCAGTCATTATCTTTTGAAGAAGCATTCTCAACACAATGTGCAAATCTATTTCAAACCAGTATACAAAACAGCAGCAATAGAATGTGCCCCCTATCTGAGATTACCAGATTGGGAATATTTAAAATCATACCCTAAAAGCATAACGAACAAAATGCTGCAATATTTAGAACCTTTGGGGATCAGTAAAAAGCACCATGGAATAAAAGTCTCAAACTAGAAAAGCCATAGTAATTTAAAAAAAAAAAAAAAAAGAGTGTCTATGTCTTTATGCTTCTTGCCCAAGGGTACCCAACCCAAAACCAGCAACATACCCTAATATTTCCAGTCCAGATAGCAAATCCTTATACTTCTACACATGTTGTGTGTCTTTCATCAGTGTTGACCTATCCCACAGGACAGTGGTAACTGGGGCTCACTGAGTTCTGTGAACTGGGGTGGGATGGGGGGGCATGAGCAGAGTGTGACAAGAGTCCAGCAGGAGACCTGGAACCAACAGCGGGAGTGGAATTCTTGGATCTCTATGGGAAGAAGCCTAGAACAAGGTCGGCTTTTAGATTGCTATATGATTTGCAGTCAGACAAGGGTTTCTGACTCCCACTTGTTTAATCATAGTAATAACAAAAGGGCCCTGCCACTCCACAAACAATTAGGCTATTAGAAACTCTGTTCAGTAGTAACTCAATATAGATTTGTTCTTGCATATGTAGATAATATATACCTGCATATATACGTATATGCAGGAGTGCAGTAGGAAATTGACTACAGTCCCTGAGCCACCATTTCCCATCTGACTTTGGGTAGCAGACCTTGGTACAGTATGGCAAAGAACTGCTGTCACATATGAGCTCTTACATATGAAACTTTAGGCTATTTATTGCACAACATTGTTTAGACCAATCTCATGGTCTCTTTTATTTGTTCTTTTAAAAGAAGTCCGGTAAAAGTGAAAAGAGTTAAAGTTTGGGGGAATGGTGATGGTGTCTTGCCCGTTTCTTACGTATTGACAGTTTGGAACAAATATAAATGTTTTCAGGTTTCTAAAGGAATGATAATGAAGCTCGGAGATGACAACTTTAATATCGAAATGGTGGGATACCAAGCTGGAAGTGTGGATGCATATTTTGCATTTCTCCTGCAAGGACAAAAGTGGATTGGAACAAAAAATTTCACGGACTATTTAACAGAAGTAGTAACAAAAATGCTTGATAACAAGACTGCTGTAACAGTAACAGGTAATCTTGTTGTTCAGGGCACTACAAATATCTCTTGATCTAGTCAAAAAGTGTCCACCATGACAAGTTCCATCATGACCTCCCTCCCAAAGGACTGGAAGTTGAATTCCCAGATCAGAGGATGTATTCCCTTGGAGGCCTCCTTCAGATCAGTTCAGCAGCAAGGAGGGAAAGCTTTTCCTGTTTAAAAGATTATTTGGGAAGTGTGACTGAGGCTTGGAGGACACATACTACAAAACATATCTTATCGGGGGCTAGTTTGCCCTATACTTTCAGTGGTGAAGGGGCAATCCCCCGCTCACCCAAGGATCCTTTAAGTGGTGAAGAGGGAGCCCATCTCACCACAGAAAGGAACCTTTGTATCCTTTCATGGGTGTCCTCCAAGGTCAGTTCCACCCAAGCTTTCCACAGCAGAGGGGGAGTCCTCCTTGCCATGGAGTGAATCTTCAGCGGGGCTGTAACCAGAACTGGAGGACACACTCCATTGTGTCCTCTGAACCTAGTTCCTCTCCATCCTTTTAGTACAAAGAGGAATCCACCCTTTGTTTCCAAATGGATTGTTTGTGGTGTGGCTGTGTTAAGAAACCAAACTTTGAGGATGCATCCACAGGGCATAGGTCCCTCTTCCTTGTAGGCTCCAAACAGGGCATAAATAAATGCCTCTTAAGCCCTAACTAAAGGGAAGATTCTAAAACTGCCCAGCTCCAGTTGGCCAACAGGTTATACGTGCAAATATTTGCTGGCAACCTGAGAGGGGCATACAGGAAGCACCCTGTCATCCTCACCTGGTTTGGGGAGTGTTTGAGGAAAAGTGTAATGTTGCTTCACTCTCAGGTTGCCTGCATACATCACTCCCACTTTACCAACAGAAGGAGTGGTCTTTGCATTGTTTGATACTACACAAACTGCTGTTTCTAAGAAGCAATGGGAAATCCAGGGACTGTAGCTTTCCATGGCTACTTGGATTTTAGTCCATCATTCTCATGTGTACTTGCATTCTTTCTCTATTAGCAGTGAGTCCAGTCATGTGAAGGATCCATCCTTTGTTCAGGGAGATTAGGCAAGAAATAATATCCCATTTTTGTGTACTGCTTCAAATGTCTGGGCATTGTCTTGCTTGCATATTCAAAATCACAAGGTATGCAGGAAGTGGGTTTCCCTCCCCCTTTGGGCAGGATGTCCAGTGGAAGCCAAAGTAAATGTTCAGACCTTTTGAAACATCAGTACATAAGACAGATTCAGACTTGCACAGGTGTTTACCTAGGTAACAGACTGATGACGTTAGAATTCCTCATGCAAAACCAGCTTTGGCCATTTGCCACATTATGCTGTGCATGTAATTAACAAATGTGGTCCTTTTTTTCTGTGCTAAATAGGAGGTGAATGGGAGGGAAGAAAATCCCAAGTGGGGGGTTTTAACCTTTTGTCCCTACTGCAATCCTGATCCAGATCAGGCCATCCTACCTGGACAAACAGTAGGTGCAGGAATGGGGCAGAAATCTAGATCAGGACTGTAGCAAGAGCAGTCACCTACTGTTTAGCAAAGAAAATACTGGCAACAATGGATAATTGCATGCTCACTGTAAAATGAAGGACGGGCTGGCAAAACGACCCAAACCTCCCTCCTCACCATCCCAGGTCATGGCAGCAGTGCTATTTGCTGGGGCCGGGGGCAGGTCTGTAGTGGAACATCTCCTTACCACCCACTCCTGGTCACATGTAGCTTAGTTTGGCTGTTTCGTGGCATATTAATTTCCAGAGACTTCGCCAGCTCTGTAGCTTTTCAATAATCCACCAACTTAGAAAAACCTTCCCCAAACATAGGGCCTAAATGTTGTGCTATCTTTTCCATATACATTGTGGCACATTCAGTTTGATTGAAAGCTGATTACTCTTGTCTATAAGTAGTTTAAAATATCTGCCTGCAGGCCTCATAAAATAAAGTAACACTTGAGGCGTCACAAGTAAAACGTTAGTACAGTGAATGCTCGGGTTGCAAATGTGATCCGTACGGGAGGCACGTTCACAACCCGCAGTGCCCGCAACCCGCAGCGCCATGTCTGCACACGCGCAGGTCGTGATTCGGTGTTTTTGCACATGCACGAGCGCCGAAACCTGGAAGTAACCCGTTCTGGTACTTCCGGGTTCAGCACAGTGCACAACCCGCAAAATGCACAACCTGAAGTGTCTGTAACCTGAGGTATGACTGTATTAACAAGGTCTAGTGCTCCCTGAGAAAATTTCCTATGATGCTGTGGAAAAAAATAGTATCCAGTGACTTGTGCTAATTTGGGCCAGCCCTACCATGAAGTAATGTGTGGCAGCCACCTATGACAGCTGACTTTCATGAAAGAGCAGCCAACTGTTATTTATTTATTATTGCTTCAGGGGAGAGGCACATGTAGGATTGAATGCCTCAAGTACCAAAAGGACTTGACTGCCTTAGATTCCATACACCTTGACTTTTTGGCGTTGGGGCACCGTTTGCTGTTTGGCCTCAGGCAGCAAAATGTCTTGGACCAGCTCTGCTCGTTTCAGCACTAAGCTAATTTTTTGTTTCCACAATATACTTTCAGCAATTGCCCCATCCCAGCAAGTGGAAGATCTGAAGCCAACGGAAGACAATTCAGCCTGGAAAACAGGAGTCATTGTCCTTGCAGTGCTCTTTAGCATTGCGCTGATATCTATTGTGCTGATGGTCACAGTATGGCTTTATATGAAGAAAAAAATGGGCAAATATATTATCGAACCTCAAGGACCCATGGGAAAGTTTGCCTTTCAGAACTTGTGAATGTCTCAGTTGCCTCCCAACTGTGGCATATTTTAACTCTGAAGTTTGCATAGTTATTAGAAAACAGACTAACCAGAACAGAAGACGAATGCCAGTAGAATCTGTACGTTATTTACATAAGTCTGAGTAGAACTGAGTAGAACTTAGAACTGCTGTGACTCAGTGGCATTCCCGTGTTTGTTCGAGGGAATAGGGCAAGACCTGAAGAAACAGAACTCAGCGTTGCATCAAAGGGACACTTCATCAGGACTAGAAATCTCACAGGGGACTTCAAGATAAAAGATAATGGATATTTTCAAGTATTTCACATTTTCAGACTCGGCTTACTTTTGCATGCAACGGAATCTTCGGGAAATGGTTTTGGACTTGAGACAGCCCAGAATGCCTTTCAGAGGTCCACCACACAGTGTTTGCATTGAATAACTTGCCATGTACTTTCATTTCTTCTTTCTAGTTCTGCAAAGCAGGAGCAATTCTATTGCGACATGTTGGTGCAAAACCTTGCCATTGTAAACCAAGCTTTAAGCATAAGGGAAAGTACTAGAACAATGAAAAGAGCTTTCGATTCATATTCTATAGGGCTATGCTGTGATTGCTTCTGTGAAAAATCTATGGACCCACGCCCCATATTTGCTGGCAAATCATGTCATCCTTATGCTCAGCAGTGGGCTGCATGCAAACCTTGCATGTGAAGGTTTTTCCAGACTGTCACTATTTTCAGGTGGCATTCAGTCACACACTGGCAAATTTGGATTGCACATTATAATTGATTGGGATGCCTTGCCCAACAAACCTGGTTCCCCCAAAGACTGGAAAGTGACAGGAAAATGCACTGGGAACACTTGCTTTGATGCAGTGTCATGTAGCCCACTGGTCAGGACCCACTCATGAGGCATGGCCTGATTGAAGGTGGGTTTGCAAGAAGAGCACTACCACCATGCAAATATATGGCAAAAGATTAAGAAATAGGTCTGTAGATGCATGTTGGGGTTAAAAGTGAAAGGTTGAAGATAGCCAACTCAAACAAAGCAGAATGAATGCTCGTTAAATAGCTGATATAACCTAGCCTCCCCTGAAAATAATCAGGATGAATGCTCAATAAACACATTCCCTGGAAATGCCACCCGATTCCCTTCTAGGACGGTTGGTGAATACTGTCAGCTTGGGCAGGATTGATCAGATGGAAGGGTATGGCTGGGCTCACCCACTGTGTGTGAGAGAATGTGCCAAGTTAGTTCCCCTAGCTGCAAAACAAGGCAGTCAGAGTGGACAGCTCCAGCTATCAGCTTGGTGAGTGATGGATGTGGGCATTCCCATCTCATACGGCATCATTTGTCATGCATGAACCCCAATCAGGAATAAATTGCCAACATCTCCATGGAAGCCTGTGCAGCTAATAGAACTTGAAAATAGGTAAGCAATAGTCCCGATATTCAAATAAACTTAATTATTCCACGATAAATGGAATTAGCACAGGCAAACAGGCAATATTAATATGCTTGCATTATTTTTAGGCAGTGCGCAAGCTGTGAAAGATACATTTTTAATCATTTGAACTCTTGAACATGGTTAAATTAGCTCAGTGAACACAGACTTAATTATTGCGCACTGCATATGAAGATTAATAGTAATTTATATGGAGGCTGCTTTTTAATGGGATTTGAAAACAGATTGAAGTAAAATAAGCAATGTGCTGCTATATATGCTGCATCAGACTTGAATTTGTATAATAATATTTATTTTGAGCCTACCTGAGACACATTTCTTTTACATGTTTCTCCAAAAAAATAAAAAAGTTTAGTAAAGATAGACTTGCTTGAAACCTGCGTATTGAACATGGAGATTAAAATGTAATGTTAATAGCAATGTCAATGGCTGTTGCTTCTTAAGTGTTCTTTGAAACCAGATTGAGGTTAAATTCAGCAAAATACCCTATTTTATAATATACCAAACTTGAATTTGTATAATAATATTTATTTTAAGGCTGCTAGAGACATATTTCTTTTCATGAAACTGTGGCAAATAAATATATTATTTTTACTATAGTGTTTAGTCAGGACTCAATTTTTGACTGTGTAAATGTACATACAAAGACCCATGGTTTTACTATCCTACCTCTATGCCTGAAGTATATGGCAGCCTCGTTACTTTTTATCAGATTCTTTTTTTTAGTAGGAACTCGGGGAAACTGAATTCCCTTACCTCTTTTAAATTAAATAATTGGCTTGTTTTTTTTTGTCTGGTAATGAACAAAGTTGTGTTCTTTTCTAATCCAGATCATTGTCTGCTTGAGTTTATTAATCACATCTTACATTTAGCCACCGCCCATGTGGTGTGTGTGTGTGTGTGTGTTTGGCACTGCAACTGGGCTCTCAACAAACAAAAAACTTTGTAGTGAGTTCCCCCACCTTTCCCCCCCAGAAAAAAACATTGCTCTTTATCTACCTATAGTAACCAAACAATTAAACCCCTGTGTTGCAAACAATTATCTGAAATATCCAAGGCAACACAATGACCAAGTACAACAATGCAATGTCACTATAAACTCTTTATATAATCTATACAGAACCTTGAACAGTATGAAATATATGAAATATGCACTCTCTGCAAAACCAAATGAACAAAAATCTTACAGATCTATGAAAGTCACAAAATATGCACTCTTGATGGATTCTCTTGAAAAAATAGAACCAAATAAACATAAGTCTTATAAGTCTCTGAAAGTCTTTGTAGACTATGCAAGTCTCTTTTATGCAAGTCTCTGAAAGAAGCAATGGGTCAGATTCTTATCTGGTGAAAACAAGCCGTAAAGCTTTGTTTTATGATGTCCAACACTGCCGAAGTGGTCCGCAAACAGACGTAGTGAACAGTGATTCCGGATATACCCACTGTTTCGTGGAATTCTTCTTCAGCACAGCAGAAGGATACAGAAATGTTTCATAAACCCATCTAAATGGTGAGTGAAATTGTATAACAACAATTGCTTTGGGACAGTGGTCATAAAGTTATCTACCTATGGCTTGGTTCACACGACACAGGAAGCCAAACTATACATTGTTTTTATTCAGTTTGCTTAGTAAAGTGTTATCAGGACTTTTTTCTCTGGATTCCATCTGTGTTATTTAAGCGACTTTGATAACAATAATAGGATTGGAAACCAGAGATATTCAGGCATACAGCTATTTGGCCAATGGTGACCACCATCCTATATGGATAATATTCTGTGCTTGCAAGATATGATGTAATGAACTAAGATCATCATATCTTTTAATTTATTTTCATTATTTCAATTTGTATACTGCATTTCCACATAAATGTGCCCTAGTGACTCAGAACACGACAGCAATAAATTCAAATTGATGCACCATTACAGTAACAGTCTAAATACTAATTCATTTCAAAACATAACAGCTGAAATACATATTTCATTTTGCTAATATGGGCATTATAACATTTTAAATGCATTATAAAATAAACTCAATTTAAAACATATCAATTTACATAGCTGTCAACGTTTCCCTTTTTTTAAGGGAAATTCCCTTATTCCGAATAGGATTCCTCGCAAGAAAAGGGAAAAGTTGACAGCTATGTCAATTTATAACAGTTGGTTAAAATATTAGATCTTCACTCAGCACATACGCTTGTATCCCTTATCCCACACTCTCTGCTTAGTGCTCATTTTAAAAGCTTTTTTTAAATCATAGCTCATTACATTTCGTTGTCATTTTTTAAGCAGAGATAGTAGCATTCCGATGTCATAGGTTCGGCGGCAATAATGTGAAGTATTCGCCGCTAGGTGTCTCTGTTTGCACTCCTTTTATAGACAAGAACTCAATGTAAGCGGTTGAGTCATTAGAGACTTAGCATGGCAGGCAGGCTTTGTTTGTCGCAACACGTGAAGAAACTGGCAGGGAAAGGCAGAACCTTCTTTGCTCACCTAAAATTAATTCCTTGTGCCAATACAAAGCTTATCTTACATGTAAAGCTAAAGAGGATTAGCAGGGATTAATTGCTATGTACAAAAGGTGTGCATTTAGATCCATTTTTAAAATACCGCCCCCCCCCCCCCGTTTTTGAAAAACCCTATTCCCATTTACAACCAATGTAAAAAAGCAGAGTTGTCCAACATGGTTCTCTCCAGGTGCTGGTGCACTATAACTCCCAGCAGATTTAGCCATCACAGTGACTGAAAAAGGGTGAAGGGAGCTGCAGGCACCTGTTTTGGCTACCTGCATTGTAAAGCTAAGCAGCTAACAGCTTGGAAGATCAAAATTAAAGTAAGGGAAACTCCAGGCCTCTGTCTTGAAGCGCTTGCAGTATACAAGTATATCTCCTTTGGTGTGTTCTGAAATAAAAGATAGCCTGTGGAGCTATGAAATTTCAGAATAAGGAGAGGCGGAAATGAAAAGTAAGAGCAGGGAATGTATCGTAACACATGTAAAGGTAAAGGTAAAGGTACCCCTGCCCGTACGGGCCAGTCTTGACAGACTCTAGGGTTGTGCGCCCATCTCACTTAAGAGGCCGGGGGCCAGCGCTGTCCGGAGACACTTCCGGGTCACGTGGCCAGCGTGACAAAGCTGCATCTGGCGAGCCAGAGCAGCACACGGAAACGCCGTTTACCTTCCTGCTAGTAAGCGGTCCCTATTTATCTACTTGCACCCGGGGGTGCTTTTGAACTGCTAGGTTGGCAGGCGCTGGGACCGAGCAGCGGGAGCGCACCCCGCCGCGGGGATTCGAACCGCCGACCTTTCGATCGGCAAGCCCTAGGCGCTGAGGCTTTAACCCACAGCGCCACCCGGGTCCCACCCATCGTAACACATGTATGTTTCTTTAAAACAAAGGGTAGCTGGCAAATCAATGTACTTTTTTGGCACAGCAAGCCAGGACAGGAACAGAATGTAAATGATGAGAGCCAGAGAGAGGGAGGTCTGGACAGGATCAGGTGTTAATATAGTCGGGAGCCAGGAAGACTGTGAACATAATAGCACACGGGCAAGTGGACAAGTTGGGTGGGGAAGTGGGGGAGGCCAGAGGTTCACATTACCCCAGTTCATGCATTTTTATGCACGTTACTTGCATGGCATGCAGAAAGTGGACAGAAAAGAGCCCCCCCCCCCCCCAATCTAGTGAAATAACACTAGAACTCAGGGACAATCAATGAAGCTGAATGCTGGAAGATTTGGGACAGATAAAAGAAAGTACCTCTTTGCATAGCGCACAGTTACTCTCACAAGAGAGTCTCTCTCAGTTACTCTCACAATGGCCACCAACTCAGATGGCTCTAAAAGAGGGTTTGGTAAATTCATGGACCATCAGGCTACCCGTAGCTTCTGGATGCCAGTTGCTGGAAGCCACAGGAGGACAGAGTGATCTTGTGCTCATGTCCAGCTTGCAGGCTTCCCAAAGGCATCTGGTTGGCCTTGTGAGAACAGGACATTGGTCTACTTAGGCCCAGCAGACTCTTCTTATGTTCTTATAATCTAGACTGCAGAATTGCATTGTGAAATTCGGTGAATTTCAAAGGATGGCTGTGTTTCCGTCTGGGTCTTGTTTTGGAAAGGGAAAATTAGGTATGTTCACTGCTAAATGCATGCTGAATTGAATTTCTTCCCCATCCTGACCACCAAGGCTTCTGAGACGAGTGAGGAAAAGGGGGGTGGTGAAGGAGGAGGCCAAGTCTGGAGTTCCCTGCACACCCTGTTTATGAGAGTTCTGAGCAAAACTCTAGCAGGATTCCAAAACTGATAACTTGGTGACTCTGGTAAATGTATTAATTACTGGTATTTCTTCCTTCTAAGTTGCAGGCAGCTGTGTTAACTACTGGAGTCACACAATTTCCGATGGATGGCTATGCCAGATCTTCACTGCTGTTTTCCAAGAATTTTAAACATCTATGACATTTTGCAGACACCTGAAGGCTGTTTCAGGAAGCTTTCAATGTTTGATGTTTTGATGTTAATACTTTGTTGGATGTGGGATGATTATACTCCTGAATCATCAGCCCACTCGCCTTGCCGTGTCTTGATTCGAAAGCCAGTGTGGTGTAGTGGTTAAGAGCGGTAGACTCGTAATCTGGTGAACCGGGTTCGCGTCTCTGCTCCTCCACATGCAGCTGCTGGGTGACCTTGGGCTAGTCACACTTCTCTGAAGTCTCTCAGTCCCACTCACCTCACAGAGGTGTGGGGGAGGAAGGGAAAGGAGAATGTTAGCCGCTTCGAGACTCCTTTGGGTAGTGATAAAGCGGGATATCAAATCAAAACTCCTCCTCCTTCTCCTCCTCCTCCTCTTCCTCCTCCTCCTCCTCCTCTTCTTCTTCTTTGTTGGAAGCCACCCAGAGTGGTTGGGGCAACCTGATCAGATGAGCAGGATACCAGAAATTGATGATGATGATTTTATGGTTTCTCCAATCTTTGGCCTTCAGATGTTTTGTACTACAAACATTCCTTCTAATAGCGAACTCAGGTGGTGAGCGCTGCCAAGACTGTAACTAAAGTAGGACAAATCAGCAGAAGTATAAAAGGGGGAAAAATTTGGGAGGGGACTAAGGGGATGTGTCCCAAAACATCTCAAGAGGACTGAGCATGATCAGTGGTCACATAATGCTAAATGTCTGTTGACAGGCGTAGAATGAAAAAGGGGTTGGGGTGAGGCAATGGAATGCCGGGACATAGGAAGCTGCCTCAGATCATGTCAGACCAATGGTCCATCTACACTGACCTGCAGGGGCTCTCCAGGGATTCAGGCAGGAGACATTCCCAGCCTGATCTGGAGATTCCAGGGATTGAACCTTGTACCTTCTGCATGCAAAGCAGAGGCTCTGCCACTGGGCATGGTTGTCTGTCTGCCTGGCACACAGAAAAGGAAGTCCTCTATGCTACAACATTCTGATGCAGGTCTCATCTGTCTGTTTAAAGTGCTGTTAAAGAGCGTCAGGAGCACAGGGAAAGAGGAGGCAAACAATGGATGTAAGGAAATTCACAAGAAGATCAAGCAAAGAGGGCCATGAGTCTGTTATAAAATGTGTGTTGTCATTTTAAGTGGTGGTGGTCCATGCAGAACAGCCCTGGGTGTGGGTGGGTGCAGCATTCTCACAGAACTATTTACAAATGGCTGAACCCATCCTTAGTTTATATGGTGGATTGGATGACAAAGTGAACCTATATAGGTAGGTTCATTTGGGAACTCGCAGTATTTCCACTGCTGTGTTACGAAAGCTCCATAAATAACATGCTGCTGCTGCTATATCCTAATAGCGTGCCTCTTGAAGACTGAGCTATATTTCTTTTCCAAACTCTTTGAGAAGTTTCCATTGTATTGTTTTAGTATTGACATGCTGGTTGCCTTGGGTGCCTTTGGAGGAACGGTGGAATATAAATAATATTCATTCAAGTACTCTTGTATGAGGTATATTTGAACTGATATGCTTCTGTCTGGTTTCCATTGTAAATAAGCTTTACTTGGATAAATGGTAGTGTTAAGGGGGGAGGGGCTGGACCAGTCGGAAAATAGAATCTGAACACTTTAGCATATTGTTTTTCTCCAAGGACCTGCTTTTCACTTGTCAAATAAGGAAAGAAGTGGCACTTTCAAAAGCATAATCCCCTCCATGTTGGCCTGGAGTCTTGATCTTACCCTGACTCAGAAGAAAGCATGCTGCCTCCTGAATCATCAGCCCACTCGCCTTCCCATATCTCAAATCCAAAGCCAGGCCATCTGGTTTGCATTGTTCTCACAAACTTTTATTCAGCTCATTTCAACAATCAGCACTGCACACTTGAGGTTGGCAGGTCAATACAGTGGTACCTCTGGTTACATACTTAATTCGTTCCGGAGGTCCGTTCTTAACCCGAAACACCACTTTAGCTAATGGGGCCTCCCGCTGCTGCCACCGCACGATTTCTGTTCTCATCCTGAAGCAAAGTTCTTAACCCGAGGTACTATTTCTGGGTTAGCTGAGTCTGTAACCTGAAGCGTATGTAACCCGAGGTACCACTGTATTATACAAAACAGTATTAGTGGTACATCATTAAAATTCTTGATGTGCTTAAAATGTTAATTTCTCTTTATGTTCTTATAGGCATTATACAAATATTTGGATTGCTGATCATTATTACAGTAGCTTGTGGTCATTTCTTACTTGGAGATATTGAATCAGCAACTAGTGATGATGATAGATGTTGCAGAGCCTTTTTAAAAAAAAATTAGCCTGATTTATTGAAAATACTCAATAATTTAAAAAAGTATTTTAAATGCATTCTCTATGTTAATTAGACTGCTTGATTTTTGTCATTCCCTTTTATCATTCAAGAAATCTTATGTTGAATTATTTCCCTGTTGTGCATCTCTACCCATTATTAGCTCTACTGATCTCTGGGAGAATCCTGTGGGTTTTAGTCAGAGTCATCCATCTTCTGTGCCTTTATGGCGTATGAAGGAAAAATTAGAGTTGAGCCACACTGCTCAATAGTGCAGCCTAGTTATTGTGCATTAAGCTTTGCATTCTGATTACTTCTTAAGAGGAGAATGGTGAAGTCTGAAATACACTGCATTTGGCTCTAACAATATCAGTAACTTCAGAAAAGTCAATAATACTCAGAAAGGGCTTCCAAAATATCTGAAGTCCAAAGCTTCCTTTATGAAAACAAAATCAATCACACACCTCTTAACCCAACCTTTTAGTTTTTAAATTAGAAGTCACTTGGCGTGGGCAGGAAGAATCCTTGGAAGGTTCCCATACCTTTTATCTTACTTGGACAGCAAAACAGTAGACTATGTATGCAGTTAGAGTCCTCATTGGCTTGTCTCGGTGGAGGGCAGAATTCTCCCTATTTTCTGGACCTATATTTGCAGGGCTGGCCCAATTATTTAGTTGCCTGAGGCAAAAGACAACACTGGCAATGGGACAGTATCTTTTGCAAGAGCCAGCAGGCTGACTTAGCGGATACAGAGCAGATTGCATGGCCCTCATAGCTCTGTCCTTCAGCACTTTCTCATTGCTTCACAACTCCAAGTAATTTCTGCCTGAGGCAGCTGCCTCACTGCCTAATGATAGAGCTGACCATACACATTGAGAATCTCCCCTGAGCAGAGCTTTGAGGCTTCTAGATCTAGGAGGACTTTAACTAGACTGTGAGTGGATAATTCTGAACAACAAAACTTTGTTCGGCAATGGAGCTCATCCTTTATATGTATAAGGTCTGAGGTTATCTCTCTGGCATATCCAGTTAAACATTTTCAGGCAGCAGGTCTAGAGTCCTTGGCCTTAGACTTTTAAGAGCTGCTGCCTCTCACTGTACACTGTACTGGACTAGATGGGCCAAAGATCTGATACTGTGTAAGGAAGCTTCTAATGGGCTGGCCCAAAGATTCACCACATCTGAGCCAATCCCATTTAATACCCTTGAAGTACCAGTCCACGTTCTCTTGACTGACTGCTGTGGTCCTATGCCATGCTGAATTGAACATGGGGAATGTTGGACTCCCATTAAGCTCATACCCATCAGTTCACCGACTTGTAGAATGGAAATTAAACTATAAGTAGTTTATGACCACTTCTAAAGCTTTCTTCTTCACAAAAGTGGTGTCACGTTCTTCGTCTACACCAGGGTTCCCTAAACTTCAGTCTCCAACTGCTGTTCGACTACAACTCCCATCATCACTAGCTAGCAGAACTAATGGTCAGGGAAGATGGGAATTGTAGTCCAAAACAGCTGGAGACCCAAGTGTGGGAAACTCTGGTCTACACCATTGAACTTGTCTATCGTTTTCTCTAATGGGCTTGTTTGTCTGCTTGACTGATCAGCTGATCATTTTAATGAGCAAAAGCTGTTTTCTCTTCCTCTGCTGGCAAAGATGAGGCATATATACATAAAACAATACATTTTGCATCTTGCCAGCTAAGGAAAAGAAAAAAGTCTTTGCTCCTTATGAGACTTCTCTCTCTACTTGAAAGGTTCTCTCTATACTTGATAGCTAAGCTAAATCAATGTCTTAATTAGAATGCTATTTTATTATTCTTTTTGATACCACAGACTTCGTGTGGTGATGCTAAATAAATCTAACTTTTATTTAACGCTGCCTTCTTGTTATTAGATCCCAGATGATTCCGCTGTTTTCATGCTGTGATGACACCTCATTTCAGTGTGAGAATCTAGCCTAATTTATCACATGAATCAGGAACCTACGACCTTCCAGATCTGCCGGACTCAAACTCCCATCAGTCCCAGCCAAAATAGGGATGATGGGAGTTACAGTCAAAATTCTGAAGAGTCAGTTTCCCACCCCTTCCTTATAACTAGAAATGCTTAAATATAAATAGAATTGTAAAGAAATAATTTTCTTATTTGGAAAATAGCACAGCAATGTGAAAACTGTAAATAGGATTACATCCTATTCATTTATAATGAATTGATTTTAGAATGCTGTATTATTTTACTGCTGTTAGCCGCTCTGAGCCTGGCTTTGGCTGGGGAGGGAGGGATATAAATAAATTATTATTATTATTATTATCCTTATAAATGCACAAACCTGAATTTCATTAATTTCATAGCCATTTTGTACACTGATTTGACATTTCTAGTGTGATAAGGCATTGTTATATCCATACCTTAGTGCTTCTATGGAAAACACTGCCTAGACAGATATAGCAGAAGTGAAAATATAGTAAAAAAAAAAAAAGGACAGTGTTCATGGTTGACCTAAGATATTTCACTTTCTGAGGTGAACAAGATTCTTCCCCTGCCCATTTGATGCACAGAAACTAAGGAGACTGGTGGTGGATAAATCTTACTTCAATGCTGGAACAAGGGAGGCGTTCATTGTGAGTTTCAGCACCTCTTTTTCTTGAAAAATAGCACTGATTATGACAGCAGTCTTAAACACAGAGACTAGGGACTGAGAGCCATTGGACACAGTGGAATTTACATCTGAGTAAATATGCATAGGATTTCCCTGCATGAGACCAAATCAAACCCGGCCCTGTTATGTCTATTAATTTCAATGGATAAGTTAAACAAATTTTCAAGTGTGAAACAGATTCATTATTTTGAACAAGAACTTGGGAGTAGAAACAATAATCTAAGAGTTTGAAATAAAAAAAATGTGTTCCCCCCCAGAAATGTGTTGCCATGGTAGTTAATTTATTTGTATTTTCCCCAAGCTTTCCCCCCCTTTTCACTTTTGGCAATATATTATGCACTCAGCACTTCTTTCATAATGGCTTAAGTAATTACTTTCCCTGTGTTTTCATTGTTAAAATATCAAAGCATTATTTGCAATACTCACTTGGAACACAAATTGTAAAAAGCATTTAGACCTTGGAGGAGAAATGGGTGCAGATTCACTTTAGAAGCCTAAACTGCCATGCAATTATCCGAAGAACAGAGACGAGCTTTTAGCTTTCTATCTTTTTCTAATGCTGCTTTTTGGAAGGGGCACTCAAGAAGTTTGTGATATTTTTTTTAAAAAAATGAAATTCCGTGAAAACATAAACAACAAACATTAAAATGTGTGTGGGTTTTTTTTTTTTTTTTTTTTTTTAAACTGAGAACAATCTCAGATGTCCCCTCAGAAAAATTGCTTGTGTCAGGATCCAGATGTATAATGTTTTAAATGTGCAAATAAATGCCTCTGAAGAACAAGGAACAAAATGGTAAGATGGGTAGATAATCCTCCTAATCGCTTACCTGAAATCCATAGCCCCAACAAACAGAACTTACTGCAAGAGATGTCCTTTCACAAAGGTAACTGTCATATCCATCGCTTCATCCACTTTTTGCCTCTTGCCCCACCCACCTGCATACAGTCCCACTGGGCTTGCCCATCAGCTCCATCCCTGCTTCCTTTGTAATTAGTTATTTCCTATTCATTTGCATGTCGAGGGCATTCCTGAACTAGCCTCTAATTAGTTGCTGTGTGTGCTGTGTAGGAAATGGGAGAACCTATCAATTTTTGTCCTCTCTGTTTCTCATTTTCCAAAACTGAAATTAAGCTCTCCAAATTTATTCAGCAATTTGCAAATTTCTTTTTACAGGTCCTCTTGAAATTGCTGTGGCTGGTTACTCCTAATAAACACACATTTGCATGGATGTTTCTGCATGTTATTTTTGCTAATATACAGACATTTGTCCACACCTTCAATCCTCTGCATCCCCCATTGACAAGATCTTGGGTGGTAAAGACAGAGCGGGGAAATCCTTTTGGAGAACATCTGACAGCTGGAACAGACATACTGAGCTAGATAATGTTCTGACCTGGTGTGAGGCACTTCCATATGTTTACATTTCAGGTGGATATGGCACAACAGGGGTGAAGAACCATTTTTAGCCCACAAGCTGAATTCCTATGTGGACAATCTCCCAAGTGTCACATGGGTATGGGTCAGAGCTAAAACTGGGTGGGACAATGAATGCAAACATTACCTTTGTAGGCTACTTCCTACAGACACTCTCCCACACGCCTCTGTCCAGACAAGCAGGAGGCATTCCGAGAGCTGAAGGACACATTCATTTCTGCTAGGCAAAAGCATTCAGAGTGCAAAGCAGTGCCAGTTAGAGGGTGGGTGCTGCAGAGAGATCCAAAGGTGTGAGAAGCATGGAAGGCTTCATTTGGTCCCCATCCCTGTGGCAGAAAATGATTTGAAGTTGCTTCTTGTAGTTCCCTCTCTAGCTCAAGCCAGGAGGCTGCATATTATGTATTGTACACCATTCTGAGGCCCTTATTGCAGTGGTGATGGGGCAGAACAAACAGGTAGCAAATGAATATATGCAAGCACACAGGAACATGCAATGGTAAAAGACTAAATGGTAATTGTAATACTGTAGCAATGAGAACATGTCGCTTGGTAGCATCACAGGGAGAGCACACACCAGGGCTGTATCCAACTTTTGCACCTATTCACTGCCAGACCAATATTTTAAGGGCAGCATGCCAGCTTTAATTTTTCATTATGGTAATGTCTACTAATTGTCCCATATCCCATTTGCAAAGTTAATGCAAGAGTTGGAACGCAGGAGAGTCTTTGCTATTTTTAGGTTGTGGATTACGTAATTTCATTGCTATGCAATATCCCTAAGTGCAATTTGGTAGCAGTTAGCATCCTTGACACTTCACAGGGGTTTACACAGAGATGAATCACTTATCTATCCGTCAGAGGTTCTGTGGAAAAGTGAATCATCTAATAGGAACCCCAAATTCTGTTGTCAAGGAAATCCTTTTGAAACTTAAAGGGACTTTTGAGATCACATGTTTGGAAGGGGTGCTGGGAAAATAGGGAAGTGAGAACTTCCTGAGATTCTGCAGGAGATGGGTTGTGAAGGGCAGTTGCACTCCTATTGTCTTTTAAACACCAGTCTTCCTTTGGAATGCAATAGGGAAATTTAGATTATTCAGGCAGATAAAAGAGAGGGGGGAACTTCCTTTCTTGCTGAGCCTTGCATTGCTTCTAAACATGGTTTTAATGGTTTGATTTTTTTAAAAAAGCAAACTGAGTTAAAGTAACCAACCACCACCACCAACCCCAGATAAAGGAAGTTAAGTTTAACAGTAATTCCCTTCAATCAATATATAGTGATGGTACCATAATTCTTTATTCAGTAGATTTAAGAAATGGGAGAAAGGCAAATCAGGTATTAATACATGTTTCTGAACTTTCTTCATACTTCGTTTCAACTGTCTGACAGGTGAGTTTGTGCCTTATCTCTCAAACTTTGTTTGTCCACACACACTATACAAGGCATGATGTTTTGATTTGAAAGCCTGTGTTATTTTTAACTGCTAAAAGCAGAAGCAAAATAAATAAAAAAATAATAATTTTCATACTTTAGTGGGCTGAGCAATTGTTATCCAAAATGTGTAAGAGAATTGATTCAGGATATTTTTCTACAGCGCAATGGAAAGCTTTGTCACATTTGGATAGTAGTGCTATGAGTTTGTGTGTGTAGTGGTGGGCAGGCTGTATGACTGAACTCCCTTCTAATTCCTTGATCCAGCACAGATTCAATCCAGGGAATAACCAGGTTAGCTTCTTGGTAAGGGCCCATGGGCCGTTAAGGTAACAAAGGAAGTGGATTAGCTCCAGAGGTCAACTGGTGGCCCTCCCTCAACTCATTGGTAGTCAGAAAGACAAAGGCCAGAGTTGAGAGTCAGTGTGAGAGAGGCAGAAGCTGGAAGCAAAGCTGCAAGCTGGGCAGCTGAGAGACAGAGCCATGCTTGATTTCTGCTGGAATCAAAGGATGTGGCTATGAGAGAAGCAAGACCCTCTTGCTGCTGTGAACCCCTCCAGCATAGGCTTAGGTTGTAAATAAACCATATCTCACAAACACACCACAATCTCCACTGGCCTCATTCCATTGGAAACACAAACCCTGGGTTTAAGTGCCTAGAACCCCTGGAATCTTGCACTGCTCAGAGATTAGGGTGGCGTCCAACAGTATCAATATATTTTCCAGAAGCTTGAACTACAGAACAATCACACCAAGCACCAGTCCATCCCAGTCACAAGGTGTGAAGTGGGGAGTAGGGACAAGCTTCTTCCTGTGAATGCATTCAGAAGATCTTTATCTTTAACGAAGCTTGGCATGATAGGAAAGTGTGCTTCTGAGCATCTGCAAAGTGCCCTTTAGTACTGGGTAACCGCAGCTGGAAATGGTAACGCTGAGGGGATAGAGAGCAGAAATCTCTTTGAGCCCCAGCACCCTTTCTTCTGGAACCTAAGCCCCAGCAGCAGAGAGAGCTTCCTTGCTCCATTAGACTTGACACCAGGAATAACTTTCTGACAGTAGGAGCTGTTCCAACAGTGCAGTGGACTCCCTTGGGAGGTTCTGGACTCTCCTTCCTTGCAGGTTTTTAAGCAGAGGTTGGATGGCCATCTGTCTTGGATACTTTCGCTGAGAATCCTGCATTGCAGGGGGGTTGGACTAGATGGCCCTTGAGGGTCCCTTGCCACTCTCTAATACTATTATCCTTCTGTCCACCCCAAGTGCCCGTGTATCTCTTGTCTGGAAATGGCAGTCAAGGAAGTAGGGGGGCACCAGAAGCGCGTCAGGACCCCGCCAACGCCACGCAACGCCGCTCAGGGCAGGAGGAAAACAAGAGCACGTTTACGGGCAAGAGGCAACTCACGCCCCCGGCGGCCCCTCAGCCAATCGAGAACGAGGGAGAGCCGAGGGAGAGCCAGTGGGACGCCGAGAGAGGGCAGGCTAAGTAAACAAGCAGCCGGTACCCAGAGAGGCCCCGCCTCCTCTCTCTCTCTCTCTCTCTCGTGCTTCCCCCTTTCTTTTAGGTACTGCTTCCAGTCGATCTTGCCCCAGCCGCGACGCCTCGCTCTCAGGCTGCTGCAGTTGCTCTGGATCTCCTCCTCTCTCCCTTTTTTTTCCTTTTCGGTTTGTTTTGTGTGTGCTTCTCCTGCGGCTGCCGATCTTTTCTCCTGCGCTGGTTGCAGCCTCCGGGGGCACATGGCATGCCTGATGGCCGCTTTCTCAGTGGGCACCGCTTTGGTAAGTTGGGCGCCCCTTTGCTTCCGTAGGAGTGGGACAAGCACAGCTGCGCAGAGCGATCTTGACCCTGCGCCCCTTCCCTGGCCATGACAGGACCCTTGACTTGCTTGCATCTGCTCTGAATGACCCATGGACAAGACGGGGAGAGTCGTGTGTGTGTGTGAAGGCAAGGAGGTGGAATCGGAGAACCTGAGCTTAGTATGCGACTTTGAAGGGACAGCACCCCCCCCCAAATCCCCCATACTTGAACTGTTACAGTATGTCTGTCTGTGACGTCGCTCTCGCCTTAGGGGCTGGTGGCTTGCTCTATGTGTTGTTGTGTGTTGTGTTGAAAACAAACGAAACGGGGGCCAAGAGGAACCCATTATCTAGATCAAACGTAGCCCAGCTGTTGGCCGGCCCCTCCTAGGCAGAAACGCTTAAAGAGCAAAGGAGATAATACCCAGCGGGTCAAAAGCGACGAGTTAATTCATTACAGCTAGAGCGGAGGGGGCGGGGGGACGAGGAGGAGGAGGAGGAAGGACACTTCTGCAAAAGTGACCCAGAGCCGGCGCTAAAGCTGGGTCAGTGGTTGCCTCTTTTAATCGGAGCTTTGCTGGGGTGGATCAACCCTCGCTTTAATTAGTTGCGTGTTGATCCACCGAATGGGAAGAAAAGGGGGACCTGGAGTTTGGTTTCTCAGGAATTAACCAATCTTGATTGGCAGCTTCAGCATTTCCTTTGCTTTGGTAAGAAATCTCTCTGTTGTTTTATTTCTTTCCGTTTCGAATGGATGCCTCTGGTGGGGTTTATTTCTATATTTATAAACAGTTGACCTGCGGAGGTTGTTTTTTGTATAGCGTGGCAACTTACTTGTATGCATCTTTCCCCGCAAGCTTCAGTGACACTTTCTCTTCCCTTTGGGGGCTGTTAGTTGCTGTGGCTTCAATGTTGTCATCTTGCAGGTACAGGCTGGTTAGAACTGCGGGGTTTATTTTGTTTTTGTCATGTACATCATTCTGGATTTGAAGTCATCTGGGTTTGACCGAAAGTTACCTCTCCGCCTCGAGCTTATAAAAAAAGATGGAGCTGGAGGAGGGGAGGGGGGAAATGAGATGGGTTTTCTGAGCATGCTCAGACTTTTCGCGACTGCATCCTATGATTTGGAAACAGATTTACGGAGGCACAGATAACCTTTCCAGCTCATTATATAATGGAATTTGTGTAAACTTGGAGCCAAATAGTGGGTTTTCTCAAAAGTAAGTTTCATGGGTGAAGGATGCAAGTTGTCCCCCACCGCCCCGCCGTCAGTGTCCTTCTTTTTTTGCAAGGGAACGCAACAAATTTATTTCTCAGCTTCTGGTTGTGTAACATGATGTAATTAAAAATCTTCAAAAGTGAAATGGGAATGTAGAACCCCACAGGAAAATGATGCAGCTTTACAGCAGAGGAAATAGGTTACATAAACTGGATTTCAGAACCTAAGTCTGCTGCAAGGCATCTGTACTAGACATACATTATTTGTAATTTGTTGTAAATATTAATTGTTATAAAATATTAAGTGACTTGGCTCATTCAGAAAGAGAAGCATATCTGAGATTGAGGTATTTGTTTTCCTCTATGCATTTCTGCTCTCCACCAAATTATAAACTAGGACAGTCTTGAATCTTACCGGGGGATAAGATCAACTATTATTTCAAATCATGTGATGCCATTTCTCATCTTACCGAATTCCCAAAAAGTTGGCAGTGGTGGGAAGATGTTTGCTCGCAGGAAATAATCCCCACACAGGAAGAATCCCCGAGTCAACTTCATCATCTGACATTTTAAAATCTCAGGTCTGGTGTTTATCTTGACCATTGGGAGACCTCGGGGTCTCAGATTTCGGTGGTGCCCTGTGCAACACCAAATTTGGGTGTACACCCCCCCCCCGCCTTCCATTCTACATCATAGTTGCATTACCCCCCCGAAAGCTCAACACCCTGTGTGACTGAACCACTTGCGCTCCCCTAAATCCGCCTCTGTCTTGGCCCCTTTGCATATCTTTTTGTACCACAATGCCTGATGAACATGTAAACAAGAGAAAATATCAAAAGTGTCTTGAGTGTGTGAATTCTCAGTACTTTTAAAGCAAGTCTCTTGAAATCAGTTCAGGGCTTGGACCATGAGGGTGAATGGAGCCCTATCCAGCTAACCTCAGCCAGCCTCCATCTGCCAGCTTTCTTACATACATCCAGTCCAAGGGATAGTACAAGCTGTTTGCTTCTTCCTCCTCCGTCTCAGTGTTGCCATTGTGGAACATAGTAGAGAGTTGGATGGGAGAAAACGCTAATCAGCTGTCTCTGTGTCATCCTCTCCGGCTCCTCGTCTTCTGCACTACCAGTTCCAGTGGTCATCACTCACCACCTCTTGAAGCTACACCATGCAGAGTATTCAAACACTATGGCACCCAATTTTTTGCATCGTTCTGCAAAGTCCATGCCTTTTAAAGCCAATTGCAGGAGTAGCACTAGGTGGATTTCCTTACCAGATCTACTACCTTTGCCCCACCAGCTGGCACTGTGTGCTTTACTTGTTAATGTTTGTCCACACAAATGTAGCACAGGAATCCCCTGGGCTGCTTGGGAAGAGGAAGAACATGTTGTGTGAGCCACTTCTTATCGCATAGCTTCTCAGGGGCGGGGGAGTGGTTAATGTAGTCATCGTTGGGTTGCCCTAGTCAAATATTGGAGTGTGAACATTTATTCCTATATGCTGTTTTATCATGCAATTGTGTAGATCAGCCTTTTCTAGCCTGGTGCCTTCTAGTTGTTTTGGACTACAACTCCCATCAGCCCTACCTAGCATGTGCTGATGGGAGTTGTAGTTCAAAACATCTGGAGGGCAGAAGGCTGGTGAAGATGTAACATGAACAGAGCTGAACCTAGGCTTGTTTCTTCTTCTTCTTTGAACAAATGACTAGCAGATGCATTTTCCTATGTGGAAACTATTTTCTCCCTTCTTGTATTCCAGAATGCCAGCAATTCTGCATCTGCTATGCCTGAACCAAAGTCTGTATGCGTTTCAGTAGATGAAGTGGTTTCCAATGGAGCCGACACCCAAGAAGTCCACCTACTCAATGGCCATTTAAAAAAGGTGGACAATGCATTGACAGAAGCCCATCGCTTCTCCTACCTTCCGCGGAGACCGGCTGTGAACATTGAGTTTAAAGAACTCTCTTACTCGATCCAAGAAGGACCATGGTGGAGGAAGAAGGGTAAGTCTGTGAGAAAATTTCCTGTTCTGTTCTTGTTGGAAGGGAAGCAAGTGTTCTCATCCTGACATGGCCCTGAAGGGGAACAATGGAAATTAGATGATAGCAAAGGCAGTCAGTGATATGTCCTGAAGTTAAAGGTTTCTATTTTTGTCTTGCTGAGGCATTGTGATAATCTTCTGCTGTAGTCAGGCTTGCTTTCTTGTTTGTCTACACGGACTTAATGTATACTAAATATAAATGATTTTTTAAAAAGGGCTAATGGGCAAGTTGTGCCCCTCTTCTTGGTTGTCAGTATGACAACCACTGCCCCCAGTGTCTCGCTGAATATTGGGTTCAGTTTCTAGAGGAGCTAAGCTCATTGTCCACCTTTGGTGATGAATCTTTCCAAGAGAGAAGTCATTATGCATTGGATTCCTTTGGTTAGTTGTGAAAGTGGGCTTGAAGAAGGAGAAACAAGAAGACAAAGGAAATTGCTCAATCAGATGGCTCAATAAATTGGGATGGATCCTTTGATAAAGGATGGATTGAATTTAGATGCTCACCACTTCCAAGTCCTTGTTCATAGAATTGTAGAGTTGGAAGGGATCCAAGGGTCATCTAGTCCAACCCCTTGCAATGCAGGAATTTCAGCTAAAGCATCCATTACAGATGGCCATCTAACCTTTGGTTAAAAACCTCCAAGGAAGGAGGTGTCTTAGCAGAGCCTGCCCTATCACCACCACCACCACCACCACATTTATTTATACTTCACTAGGAAGTTCCATGGTGGGTTACAACAATTTACAATTCAGTATTAAAAACAGTTAAAACTAAATTAAAATTTTAGGAACAGGGTGGCTACTGAACAGAAACGTCTCAAGTGGCAAAGGTCAGGGTAAAAAGGTGTGTCTTCAGCAGTCACTATTGAGTAGGTGGTCAGAGCCAGGTGGGCAATTTAGGGGCTGCCTTGGAGAATGCTCCCTCCCAAGCCACTTCCATGAACTTCTGAGGACAGCAGAACTACTCAGAGATTCCCTGCTCTGCTGCTCTTAACACCCAATAGGTTCTGTAGGAAAGGAGGCAGCCTCTCAGAAATTTGGGGCCCAAGTCATTTTAGGGCTTTAAACACTAGTGTGGGCATCTTTTAACTGGGCCCAGAAACAAACTGGCAGCCACTGTAGCTGTTTTATGTGAGTGCTTTATGTGGGGTTATATGAGTGCTGAAGGCAACCCCAGCTAATAATCTGGCCACTGCATTTTTGACCAGTTGAAATTTCTGAGTCAACAAGGACAACTCCATGTATTGAGCACATTGCACTGATCTAAACTGGAAACTGACAGAGCATGAAGGTACCATGGCACATTAGTACACATTAGGCAGAGACAGCTGTCTTAGGCACCAGAAGCTCAGGGCAGCAAGTGATGGTGAGATGTTGGAGGTATTGAAGCTGGCCAAGCCAACTGTTTGCCTTCATGTGTGTTGGAGGGTGCTATCTCTTCGTGAGTGATTCATCTGTCAGTCCAGTTGGCAGGGGAAGGGGGGTGCCATCTTGCTTGCTATGAACAGCAAAATGCCTTACTGAGCTGTAGTTCCAACAATGTGAAATGTGTGATGTTGTTTTAAAGGAATTAATATGCATCTTAGATAGCATAACACTCCTTGGCCTTCAGAGAGACTGTAGTGTGTGTTTCTATGCCCAAACTGCTTACTCCTGAATAAATCTAATGAAGTCAAGGGCAAACATATATTGGTTCTCTTGGTTGTCTTCAGTGTGCTGATTCTCTGCAAAGCCTATAGGTTCAGCACGTGCAATAGGTGCTCATGTCTCCAAATTCAAGCCAAACATGTCAAACATGAGACTTTTCTTGGATCAAATGAGACTCCTGTGTTTGTTTCAAGTTCCTTTCTCAATAAAGGAATCAAGAAAACCTAAACATCACAGGGTTTACATAGTTCCTGAGCTGTGTGGATAGATTTATTACTCCATAGCGGTGTGGCAGGATGCAGTGCAAAATGAACCACAGTAGTCTGACTCTGTATAAGGGAACTTTCTATGTTCCTAAGTTCATTTCATGTGCTTTTACTGGTGGAGGACCATTCTTTATTCAATTTTAAACACTGTCATCAGAAAAACTCTAATGAATCTGATTCATAATTTTGGGGGAAGATTTTATTTTATTGTATCTTTTTATATATAAAATGGCTAGTGTTCATATCTGCTGAAATGATAAAATTGGGGGCAACTTGTACTTAAATGTGAGGGGAAACAAAGGCTCACAGATGAGTATGATAAATAAAACAGCTGTCTCCCAACCAGAAACGGGTCTTGTGAACCAGGAGGAAAGAAAGAAATAGTATCTGAGCCCAACTGTGAATGACTGAGTGCTACTACTAGTTATATAACCTAACTGAATGTGTTTATTGCTGTGACAAACAAACAGACCCCAGAAATGTAAAGTTGTAAGTCATAAGGCTTAGCTCTGCTATTTCAGAAATAAAATATAAATATTTTGCTCATTACTTGCCATGTTTCTCTGAATGGAATGAGCTATGATCTGCATTAGGGCCTGATAACCTATAGAAATGTTACATTTGTCTATAACTGCTGCACTTTAAGTATTGTTTAAATATCATCTAATAATGTCACATTTGTGAAGATTTGTTTTAAGAAGAAGGTTGTTGCAGTCTATAAAATAGCCCAAACCCTCAATAAACTAGTAATGTCTTCTTAATCTGGGGACTTTGCAGTTCTGTGGAGGTGTCTGACAAGGCTTCTAGCGAAAAATCAACAGGACTTGTAATCGGGCTTTAACACCCGGAAGGCACTCAGGGACAGGGAGTTCTTATCAAAGTTGCCCAGAGGCACTTTTTTTCTTTCTTACTATGACCAAGTTTATGAAGAAAACTTTTTCAGACTATTGGAAAAAAACAGTGTTGATTGTTTAAAAAGTCTTTTTGTGCTGACTGTGACTTTTCCTTTCTTCAGTCTATGCAAAACTAAAATCCCATCAGAAGATCAGTTCTGGCTTGGGGTAATACTGACTCAAAACACTCCCTTAATTAGAGCATGGACAGAGGAGCATTTTCTGCTTGATCCATAACCTAGAACCCATAACAATGGATATAATAGTTTGGGCCCAGATCCAGGGTGCTCCCTCTGCATACAACAAAGATGGAGGAGCACTGTCCCATCTGTTCCGTAATTCAAGATCTGTAGTAAGTTACATGGCTTATAACAACATTGACTTGTGTGCTAGTATTTTGTCAACACAGAATGAAAAATGCTGTCAGTCAGAATGATAACATTTGGCAGATACCATTATGGTTTTCTGCAAGCACCAACAGCAGAATAAGTCAAATATACACTTAGTTTGAAGTCTTGTTTTCTTCAAGTGACGTGTGTCCTCCATGAAAGGACTAGAGGACGTATGTGGGATTCCCAGCAGCAAATACTTCCGAAGAGAAAATTACCCAAGAGAGAAATGCAGCTCTCGAGGCTGGTGTCACATGTTTTAATGAAGTAATTACAGTTCCACATGGGATTGTCTTCTATTGTCTAAACTGGCATGACTGCATGTTGCCAATTGTGTTACCTTTGACTTGATCTATTTTAGATGTGTAATTACCACTGTTTGTTTGAATGTGCACAGAAAATTCTGCCCTTGATTCATCAACTGCTAGTTTGTGGGAAAATAAAAGTAGAAATTCTTCTAGTTTGTTTTAAGTACTGTTCCCCGCCCCCTTTCCCACACACAGCTAGTTAAGAGAAACTCAGCATGCTGGATGAATTGTTTAGTGAGTCCAGACCCTCCAAGTGTCCCTATTTTCCAGGGATGTCCCTGATTTAGTGAGGCCGTCCTGGTTTTTCATTTGATTGTGGATTCTCCCTCTTTTACTTAGGATGTCCCTGTTTTCATTGGAGAAATGTTGGAGCCCTACCCATTGCCACCCCATCACCGCACTTACCTGACCTGGGGGTTCTGGTTCGTGGGCTCTACTAGTCAAAACAGGAGCATCAGTGATCGCCCTCTTGCACTGGAAACAAACCAGGACTGCTCCAAGAATACACACGTGGCAAAAAGGAGCACTTGGCCCTGGCGAGCCACTCCCTTACCCGCTTGTGATTGGCCAAGTGGATAGCCAGCTGATCAGGGATTTTTTTTTAAACAAAATTGATCCCCCCCTTCACTTCTCACTTCCCTCTGTGGCCCCCTAGCCTCAAGCTGTTGCCCTCCCATTAATGCAATTTTCACCTGTCGCCCCCTTAGAATATCTTGGGGGGCCGCCGGTTGGAAAATACTTCTCTAAACTACTTCAGATATGAAACTAGATACCCAAATGAATATTTAATGTCTAAGCTTCACGTTTTGAAAAATAGCTGTTTTCTTAAAATCTGATTTGCATTGAGCATTGCTCAATTCTTTGCCAGAGGATGGGACGGATTTCTTTATTTATTACAGATTTCTCGGAAAGAAGTGCATTGATACAAATTGGTTCTTGAATTTCAGAATGTCAACTTCCTGTCAACTGCAGTACACTTTTAACTGCCCGAATCTCGACAGGAAATTTAATATAGGAGTTTTCCACATAAAGCTTTTATTGGCACATAAAAAATAGAAACTGGATTTGTTGAGGCTATATAGCCAGGTCACATAGAAATATCACATAAAATGAATCAATAGCCAGCTTCTCTTGCTGTTAAAAAACAAAAGACAAGTGTCTGTCCCTTCGCACAGAAGGGGTATGGACAGAAGACGAAAAGCTGCAGATACAGTTAGAGGGGCATTGTGCTGTGTTTTTCAAATTAAGTTCTTTGTGAAGATGATAACTTACATTTATTAAGTCACAAGCTGGATGAAGGGTGGTATATAAATTAAATAAAGAAATAATGAAGTGTGATGCTTGAAGCCCTGAACATATTAATTTCTGCCTCAAGTTAAAGTGCTGGCCATGATTCAGGTTCCATGAGAGACTGATGGAACTCAAAGAAGGAGGACCTGCCCCATCAGGTTCATTTTTAGCACATTCTGTGAACAGATGAGAAGAGTGCTAAAGAGATGAGCTGTATTTGTTCTTACATAGCTCTGTGCGTATATTGACATCACTGCATGTGCACCAGAATTACCATATTGAGATTAAGATGGGCGTTTTTTTTTAGTTAAGAACTAACTCTAGTTTGTGTCTATGTCTGCAAGATTTCTAATGGCACTTTAGTTGTTCCTTAGTTACATGTAACGGAGCAAACATTGAAACATAATTTAATGCCTGACAACTCATGAAGTGAAAAGGATGAACACAGGCAACTTTTATCATCAAAATATAACTTATAATGGTGTCTACAACCATTCAGTGAGGTAGTTTGCAGTGTCCTGCTGTGTGATGAGGAAACCCTGACGACTTTACTCTGACCACATATTTATGATCATGTGTGGACATGTAGTGAAATTCTCTGTACTACTTGGCAGGATATTCCAGACTTAATGGAAAACTACATTTGGTAAATCGTTCCTACTCAAAACCATAAGGTCTGTTCTACCAGGAAGTTCTCATGTGTAAGCTCCCTTAAAGGGAATGAGAGCAGGATAACCCAACATTTTAATAGGGCTTACACCAAATAACTTCTTGAATGATTTTTACATTTCCTAGACCAAACATGGCAATTCTGCTCTCTTCTCTCAGAGGAATAGTATGTCTCTGGTAACTTCAGCTGGGGTCATAAATACTTTTCTTATCTTGTTCCATTAACTTGCTTTCCCATAAGCAGAGGACTAGAATAACACCAGCCTTTGGCAAGAAAATACCTGTTGCCGCCTTGCTACCAGCATGTACATAATATGCTCATCCAGAAGTTCAACAAGGAAGCCTACTATAGGCTTAACAGTTGATACTGTGATGAATATGTCTTTGTATCATTGGTTCTGACTCCATCCTCTGCCACCCAGTCATCTATAAGAAATATGTGTTCCCACATGTGTGGGGGGCAGGGAGTGACATCCATGTCTTTCTGGCTTGATGATTTGAGACATCTTAACAAAAGCAAACCACATCCCTGTATCTATCTTCATATAGGATGCAAAACCAGGGTAACATAAGACACATATGATGGCATTACTGAAAAAGTCCATCCAGTAATAATAATTCAAAGGAGATCATGAATCCCTTATTCCCATTCAGTTCAAGAAGTGCTTTGCTTTTGTATAAGTGGATACAGAAGTCTTATTCATCCTGTGGTACCTAATTTCAGCTTTATTGATGTGTTTGGGGTGAATGTGTGTAACCTTAAAGTGGGGTGAGGACATGGAGGTGCATTAGTTGCAAAAGAGGCTCAGTCAGGTAGGTGGAATGCACCATTAAAGAATCCAGCATAAGCATGCTCATTGTGGCATGGGGCCAACTTCCCCCTAATGTACCTTGATTTGAAAAGGAAAGCCTGAAAAGGAATCTATTGCTTTCATTATTAATGAAATGGCTGGTACTGTAGATCCATCCATTTGACAGGCCATTTCCACCAGAGGTTTAGTTTTCTAAAGGAAGTTCCACTTCAAGACGACTTCAGGGATAGACCGTCTGCTTCGCGTGCAGAAGACCCCATGTTCAATTCCTGCCATCTTCGGGGAGGGCTGGGGAATGTTCAATGTCCAAAACTCTGGAGAGCAGCTTTTGGTTGGTGTAAACAATACTGAGCAAGATGGACCAGTGACCTGACTCTGCATAAAGCAGCTTCCTCTGTTCCTTCCTGAGTCCTCAAGATTTAAAGTGGCAATTGGAGATGGGGTGAATTGTGAGTCGTTCAAGATGTAGGAATCCCTTCCTGATTATTGGTTTGTGTCTCGCTGAGAAGGAATATTAAATTTAACTTTCATCATATTGCAAAATAATCATATATTTTAAGCATCTTTTAAATTATTTCCTTGCAAAAGTTCAGTCTCACAATTACATCATTCTCAGAGGATATAAATTCTGCTTTTCAGTAGTAGTGTAACTATCACAGGGAGCAGCTGAAGACACAGATAAATAGGCAGAACTGGCACAGGATGTGCTCGGGTTTATCTTGTTCCACACACCACCATTCTGTCTAGGGGCCCTAGATCTATATAATGGAGACACTAGAGGGTTAAATTTTCCAAAATGTTGAAGCCGCAGACAAATTCACTGTCTTGTATTGCTTATACTGATGCAATAATCAGTTTAATATTTATTAGGATAGTGTATAGTGGTGCTTTCACAAAAGAAAAATTCTCTGTTGCTGAGATACATATTCTTAGTTATACAGTATGTTTCTTTTGATTTGGTTTTATTTAACACCCCTCATTATCTTTCTTGCATATTTAACAATATGCCTTTTGGATTGTGTGATAGTGTTAATCCAGAAAAGTAATAAAACCATGATAAAACCACCATAATTTGTTTGATATTTCAATGGAGGCCGAGGAATGAGAATTGAGTTTAGATGTGGAAGAAACAGATTTAAATCCCTATTACCTGTGTTGGTTACCCTACAACTGGGAGGCAGATAGTGATGTTCCCTGAGAACACTGTAGTGGTGATAGTTGTAATGAGGCAATGAGTTTTAGGCCATTTTATACAAGGATGCTAACTATGCAGGCTGTTGGCACATGACTTGACCACAAATTAATCATGGATTTCTGAGGAGAGTACCATTTTTGTACACATTTCCAAACATGTTCACATTACATGTTTAGGCCTGAATTATGCCTGTAAAATCTCAGATATTCACCTCACAACAGAATGTGTGAACCAGTCTTATTTGGTGGTTGATAGAATGCTTCTAGTACAATCCACTGGAATGTTTCGCATGCAAGCCCCACTGAAATGACAATACTTAACTTTTCCCTCCTTCAATACAGCAACCTCTGAGAAGATGATTCTGAAACATTCTTCTCATGTTTTTGTTTATATTAGTAGAAAGTACATAGAGATCCAGAATTGGCCTCCACAGTCACCTATGGACACACTGTTAAGACGCATATTCATGGAAAACAATCTTACTCGGCTATGAGTGATTGCAAATGAAGACGACATATAGATAAAAATATAAATTCAATCACATTTAATCAAAACTTGCTCCCTATCGGATATGAAGGAGCACAAATTTTGGCTGGCCACCAAACTGTTAAAACCTTCCCAAAAGCAATGTTTGAAATTAATGCCATCAGGTAATTTACATCTTGCGTCTTAGGTAAAATATATTAAAACTGAAAACAGTGTTTAAAAACAATTGGGGAAAGCAGACTTCACAATAGAGTTGTTGACAAAATCCAGTTTAAACTCACCAGGTTTTTCTGTGTGGTGTTTTGTTTGGTTTGGAGGTACTGTTACAAATTCATTCTGACACATTCATTGAAACAAGTGCATATTTTGTTCTGCAAGAATCTATACCCTGAGCCTTTTAAAGATGCAAACGATCAAAAATAGGATTTGCTCTAAATTATTTGCTGATCCTGGCTAGAGGAGTCAAGAAAAGCCTGTCCTTATCATAGCAGGTGCATTGCAGCAGAGGCGCCGCATGAGCCAGCTCTCTCTCACTCATGCTCGGTTACTGTCGGTCAATGCACGATAGTAACCTCGGATTGTGATGCTTGAGCAGCGAGGAAGCAGATGTTGGATTGGCTGCACGGTGGCTGTTGCTAAGATGAGAAAGAAAAAGAATGGGGAATATTAAGGACCGAAATCATTGCTGGGGGAAAGATGCATAGTTCTATTCTGTAAAAAGCATGTGAATTACGTAATCCACAAGTCACCTTGGAGCCTGCGTTTTCAAACACAGCAGAAGTATTCGTGTCGTATACCCCCATTTTAAAAAGGGAAATAAGCAGCTAGTCTGAACTAACTGCAGGAAGTAGAAACCCAGTACAGAGACACAATTTTAAAGCCACCCTTTCTGAATGGCACTTGATTAGTTTAATTGTTTTTTCTTCTTATTGTTCCAGCAAAAACCACATAGATGCACCTTGTCTAAGAAAATTATTTTTCTTTGGTAAAAGGGGCACATGGTATTTTTAGCATCTGACCTGTAAAAACTGTGAGTCAGTGACTTAATTGGACATCACATTCTATCAGAGAGAGATGGAACGAGGGCTATATATTTCACAGGTGCCTGCTCAGGTGCATTTCAGGCATGTGCAAATAGACACATTGTACTACATGGGTTTGTGGGTTTGAACCCTACATTGGACAAAAGATTCCTGCATTGCAGGGGGTTGGACTAGATGACCCTTGGGGTCCCTTTCAACTTCACAATTCTGTTATTCTATTTTATTCTATTATTCTATAGTTGTCTCAAAGTATGAGGACCTCCTTCACCTAGCCCTACTCCTGAAGATAAGACTTTACATAGGCCCTGCCATGATCTTGAGCAAACTTTTTCAGCAGGAGGCTGGTCCACTGTCCCTCAAACCTTGTGGGGGGCCAAACTATTTTTTTTTTTTGGGGGGGATAACGAATTCCTATGCCCCACAAATAACCCAGAGATGCATTTTAAATAAAAGGACACATTCTACTCATGTACAAACATGCTGATTCCCGGACCGTCTGCGGGCCGGATTTAGAAGGCGATTGGGCTGGATCTGGCCTCCAGGCCTTAGTTTGCCTACCCATGATCTTGAGTCTCCACTAATATTTAAGAAGGGGTAGGACTGCAGAGTCTCCCACAACAACCCTCAACTTCTCTCTTGCAAGTGCAGCATCTATCCTGCCCAGTCTCTTGTTCCTTGCCTTAGCTCCCCTATGGGCAACTCTTCTGCTATTTTACTAATTGTGGCCTAGACTCTGGCTCGAGCCCTCCTGAATGAACTGCATCCCGCTTCTCCCTTCCAAGTGGGACTGATGGGGCTGGAGTTGATGGGAATGGGATGGTGGGGAAGGACTTCGCCTCCACCACGGTAGGTTTCTTAAGGACATACTTTGCATTGCCCTGGAGTGAATGAAAGCTACTCTGTGATGCAGAAGAAAGTGAAGAAAGAGGCCTGTTTCTTAGGTACACAGCAGGATTTACTGTTCCCCACTGGTCTTGCAAACTGACAAGTATTGAATGGATGTGTGTGCCTTGGAAAGCTAGTAAGAGTGTAGAAATGTAAACATGGAGGGAATCGCATCTGCCCCCCCTCCCAGCCTCCCTGTTTTTTGAAGTCCCACCTACAATGGGATCTACATGCATATCTGACTGTGTGCACAGTCTCTGAACACATCCTCTAAACCAGGCACAGGCAAACTTGGCCCTCCAGATTTTTTGGTACTGCAACTCCCATCATCCCTGACCACTGGTCCTGTTGGCTAGGGATGATGGGAGTTGTAGTCCCAAAACATCTGGAGGGCCAAGTTTGCCTGTGCCTGCTCTAAACCCTACAAAAGGTACGACTTTAGTTGTATTTTCTCATAACCATTGGTTTGTTGCAAAATAAAAGGAAATACAAACCATACTATATACAGCCAACAAAGTGGGGGAGAGGACAGGACTTCAGCCTGTCAACTAACAAAATCATCATCAAATAACGCTCCCCTCAAACAATGTCAGCCTGAATGGTCCCTCATTAGTCAATTGTGGTTTGTATGGGAAATGTGTTTCTGATTTATTTTATGCAGCAAATGTAAGAATAGTTACTTTACCTGTCACATATTTGTCAGAATCTGAAAGAAATTACACATTTTAATCCCATTAAGATTTTCAGGCAAAAATATTCATTGCAGTGAAGTATATTTTTGGCAGTACAATAAATAATTATAGTCTACTTGATCACATTTACACAAAACAACTCTCTCAATAAGCACATGTCATTGTTTGTAAGAGGAGGACTGCAAATTCCTTCTTTAAAGAAACACACACCTGTAGAGACATCATGTCTGTGTTCCTTGCTGAAATGCTGGCACTTGAATCCAACCCTGGATGCTTGTGTTGTACGAATTAGCTGCAGAGTATAAACAGAGTGCAAACAAAATAAATAAGTAAATTAAGGACAACAATGCCCCTCGGGTGTGAGGGGAAATACGTACGTTTTTATACTATAGCTCACAACCACTGTTGTTCATTCACAATACATTCAACTGGGGATTTAAGCTCATTTATTTCATAAATGCAGAGGAAGAAACAATTATTTTGTGTACTTCAGAAAATTATGCATCATTTTCACCTCCAGCTAATTCTTTCCTTTCCCTTTACTCAGTTATGCGAGTATAACTTAGGAACATTCAGGATTGCCCCACTCCAGAATCCAAGGAACCATTCTTTTAAATCAGAAACATTTGTTTCTAGTATTTCATAGCATTATTTTTTTCCCCAAAGTCCTCAATTCCTAAAATCATGGCAATAAAATTGTTGCCATTTTTGTTATAATAAAAGAGGTTCTAGTGGCAAGGACAGCAATTACTTTGTACTCAGGTTGTTGTATTTGAAAACAGCAATTGGAGGAAGAAAGTGGCAATTTAACACCTTTTGGAGCATTAGTCTTTCAGCTAGATACCAGAGGAAGCAATTGAGAAAAGTTCAAGATTGAGACTATTACAAAATCAGAACAAACAGCATCTATTGTGGTGTGTCATTACATAACTGAATGTTTATCCCTGTACACAGGTCCTATCGAAAAGCATCCACAGCAAGTTTGGTGATTTTTAAGTCCATGGCATGAAAGGAACAGATATATTTCTATTTGTGGTAAAATATAAAACACAGAGTTTGCCTGATGAGGGCAACAGCTATGACCCCTTTAACTTTCAGATCTTCAGTGTCGGATCACTAGGAATGATCTGAATCCATTTGTGTGGGTGCTTGATGTTTGTAGGAGAAATGAATAGTGCCTAGGGAAGTCACAGCTTGTGTACCAGTCAGGGTACACAAAGTCAATTCACCGTAGAAGAGGCCAGATCAAGCTGCTAAAATCTAGACAGAAGCTCTCTTCTATAGAAAACATGAAAACAGGACCTTGGATAGCTCCAAATGAGCCATGCTGAGTGAAGCACAAGGAAGTGGTGGAATATAGATGTTGTTCTAGCAGCAAGATACTCAGCTGAAGGCTTTTATAGGTTGACACCCCTGGCAGTGTCACTGGCTTTGGCTTACTGGAGGAGCTGTTAAGGGTCCTCACCTTATTTTACAGTCTTTGACTTCTGCTAGATTGAGGAAGAAGAGGTTCTGAAAGGAGACACCCTCTGGGTCCAAGAATAATGGCTGGACTCAGTTCTCCAACCAGAAGTGCCCTGAATAAGCTAACAAAATTTCTCCCCACCAGAAACTGTGTTTTCGTCTCATCAGAGGCATCTACTGTACAGTGCAAGGTCCAAGAGTCAGAGTCATAAAAGGTTGCATCTAGTTCTTTGAGATCTTCAGGCCCACAGGGGAGGCCAGCAGTTTCCAGTCAAGCAACAGGACCTTGGCCAATTCCAAGGGCCCCTGCTAAAACAGTTATGAGAGATAATTGTCCCTCCAGGGAGCTGGAGCCAACTGAAGTCTTATGTAGGCTGACCAGTCCTGTAGCAAGTAGGCTCTGTCTCTCTGGAGGAGCTGACTGGTTGGTTAAAGGGCCCTCACTTTGTTTTGTAGCCTTTGATTTCTGCCCAGCTGGGGAGATAGAGGGACTTATCCTTGAGTTAGTGGCAGAGCCACTAAGGTAATCATGGTTCTTCTCCTGAGGACATAGCCTGAACCTCATCACAAGCCTATGGAGTACACTGCAAGGTGCCTGAATTGTAATCCAAGACAGGCTGGGACTTTGCCTTTGATTATTTGGGCATGATTGTCTTGGGATAAGTTCATTTACAGGACAAAACCATATATGAGTTCAGAGGGGTCTAGAACACGGAAGGTTTAGCCAGCTGCCTCCCATGTTGCAGCAACCAGATGGATGGTGTTTCTTACAGCTAGGAGGCTAGAGTTCTGTTTGCTGCCTGGGGAAGAAAAGTAGAGCTTTTCCTGTTATCAACCCACTGGGCTTGAGTGAAATGGACTGAAACAGTGTATTTATGGGAACACTCAGAAGGAACTACTTCTTGACAGAGCTCCAAAAAGTATCTACAGAGTTGCATTAAAAAATCCCCAAGTCTGCCTTGCTTATCCAAAGAAATTCATTAGTGTTTTCTATCTTTGCGAACATGTACATGGAGATCATTTGATGCAATTAATTGCAGGGTCTATCATGCAAACTAGGAAGCTGCTTTACAAATGAGAGTCAAGTAATATAATCTACTAGGACAGGACAGGCTGATTTGGAGGTGAGCCAGAAATGAATCTTCTCTCAGTTTTAACCTAAGCTAACCTGACCTGGATTTAGACATACCCCATGAGGCAGAATTTCAGTAGCAAATGTGTTCTGGGTAGAAAATGTATGAATATTGTGATTATATACTTTTAGTTGTAGAGATTTTTATTGTGTAATTCAATACCTTGCCCATGTGTGGAATTTTTGTTGTTGTTTTGTACTGGAAGTATGAAAGAACATCTGTTTCTGGAAATTATTCAGTTCTTTGTTGCCATTCAGTTAGCCCTTGTAATAACTTGAAAAGAAAGGAGCGTGGAGAGTGTAAAGGGGAAGCTGAAAGTCCTCTCTGAAAAGGATGGGAATTTGGAAAAAGCAGTGCATTTTAATAATGGCCCTTAACCACAGTTTGACAAAATTAATTCCTTGGATACAATTTGTCATGGACAAGATACTCATCTTAACTTGATAGACCCTTCAGAAGTTAATTGGCAACAGGTATGGGTAAAAATTCATCAGATCAAGTTATGAAGATGCCAACCATTCACAAAATAGTGAAGACCAGCTTAAAGAAGTAAAGTGCATGCTTTGGGATAACATTTTGCTTACGTTTGTTCAGATAAAATAGCATATTTGCAGTTCTAACATGGAGAATTTTAAGTGAACTCAAAAGTTAAAAGGCAAAGATTTTTGTGACATTATAAACTATTGTGTAATATGCTGGGGAATAAAACTGATTATGTGGAAAGAATGACAATATGATGGAGGTCTAGGTCACTGTGGTGGTAAAATAGCCACCCAGCCTTTTAAAAATGACATCTAAATAGTTTTGTTGTCCTCCTGGTCTGTTTTATTCTTCAGCTATTCCTACTATTAGCAAGAGAATTTTTTTCCCTGATACCCAGCAGGAAGGTAGCTCAGCAGCAATGTGTGATGGGCAGCAGCGATAGCTTTGTCTTCCTGGAACCTGATCACATGTCTGAAACGGGATGTGAAAACTTCCCCTTTGAGATAAACTTAGTCATGTACTGTATTAGTTACCATGGGTTAAAGCTGTAATGCTGCTATTATTATTTACTAAATTTCTATATTGCACTTCACCCAAAGATCACAGGGCAATTTACAATATAACCCCCCCCAAAAAAATACATACCATAATAACAAACAAAAACTACACATGCACACACACACACAGTTTAAAATGCCATAGATTGTTTAATTAGCCAAAGGCCTGGGAGAAGAGGAATATTTTTGTCTGGTGCCTAAAGATATGTAACAAAGGCGCCAGATGAGCCTTCCTGTGGAGTGCATTCCACTTTAGACAGGTACTATAGTCTCAAAAAAGTACAGTAGTCCCTCGGAAATCGAATGGAATCTGTTCTGAAAGTCCATTCGACTTCCAAAACGTTCAGAAACCAAGGCGCAGCTTCCGATTGGCTGCAGGAAGCCCCTGCAACCAACCGGAAGTTGTGGAAGCTGTGTCGGACGTTCGGGCTCCAAAGAGCGTTTGCAAACCGGAACACTCACTTCCAGATTTACTTCATATTACTTTATCTACTTTATCAGATTATATTAATCCAACATACTGAATGTAGGTTGTCTAGGATTTGAAAACAGATGAAAGTTCAGTATTATCATGGTTGCTCAGCTTTTCAGTTTCTGAACTGCAGGAGTAGTAAAAACCACCCTTCTAAAATCCACTTAATGCAATGCATTTTCTTTCTGCTAGCACTGATGTGTTCACTGTGTAGTGGGTTTCTGTTTAATGCTTCTACACATTTCAGAAGAAATTATGATGGCTAATTAGAATAGTTCAGGGATGTTTTAGCAGGTTCTGTGTTTAGTGTGTTGGCAATGAAAATATTTTCATTTCTGAGACTTCATTAATGCAAATAATCCAGAGGAGAGCTAAAAATGCTGTTGTCAATGCTCTAGGCGTAAACCAAAAATCTGGAAGAGATCCATAGCTTATTTCCACATTCATGGGAGGATTTTTTTTTTTAAAAAAATTAGCATTCAGGAACACAGATGCTACTGTTACACTAAATTTTAGAGAAATTGTGCAAAATTGCCAGTTTCACCAGGCCTCTGGATTTTTTTTATGTCTCTAGGCTAGGGATGAGTGAAAATATCAGTGTTGGTTCCTCTCAGTTTTCCCAATCATATTTCGATATGAGTTTGCGTGTCGAGGTCCCCAGGTCCACCCCAATAACTCACACATCACACAGAAATTTTTGTTTAAGATTTTGGCATAATTTTGGCCACAACTTTATTAAAATACAAATTTGTGAGTGGTTGCGTAGGCATTGGTTGCGACTATCTGCCCCCACCATGGGGGACAGACTGACATTCCGCACGATGCGAAAGTCAGAATGGGGGAATACACTTGGGGGTTACGCGGAGCAGGGAACCTGCCCTCACCCCAAATGCAACCAGGAGCTCATTGCTATGGCCCGAGCCCCCTTGACAGAGTGGACAAGCAATAGTTAGCCCCCAATTCCTTTAACGGAATCCCTTGCAGCAGCAGCATTAGAAGGGCAGGCACTCAACCTACCAAGGGCAGGCACTCAACCACTGCCCCTCAACCAACCAAACCATAAACCAATGCCTAACCGCCAACCTTACAAGTTGTGACGATTTGCTACGCAGTAGGCAAAAACCAAATGGCCCCAGCCAATCAGCCAGATGGCAAAATTCCTACTAGGCCCCCGCTCCAAAGCAGACGACCCCATGACAGGCATAGCAAGGTCAAAGCGAACAACCCTATTCTGGGGAGGGGGGCGGACGGGCAATCCGATGCACGGGCGAAAAGAGGAAGCCCTAGCCTCGTGCAAGGAGTTTTACTATTTCTGGCTGTCAATCAATAAATGGCAACATTAACTTCTTCCCAACAACAAGGGAAGCCCCAATCGCATCAGTGGCCAACGATCAATTAGCCCGCCTCCCAACTTTGGAGTGTCCTGGCGGCCCCCACCGCAACACGTGCTCTCCATGAAGGAGAACACGCTTTGCAGTTTTCTTTTAAAATCCTCATGAAAACTACTCAGCATTTTAGTCCGGATATACACATTTTTGTATGCAGTTTAGCCTAGTATACATATTTTTGCAAAGCAATGCATTTTTGGATGCTATTTTCCCTGATCCATGAATTTTTATGATATATAATTACTTGGCTGTGGAGTTGTGCTGCAAAATTTGGAGAAGTGTGGATTTTGTGCTTTGTGCATTGTTTCAGCAACTGCAAACTGAATCGAAGTTATTCCACTTCCCTACTCGAGGCCATTACTATGCCTCCAGGGAGGAGGCGAAGGCGGCGTAGAGACAGGAGGCAAAGGCGGGGTTGTCGGGCTGGCGTCCTGGTAAGATTGCAGAGGAGTCCATCTAAACCACCGCTCCCTAGCATATTTCTTGCTAATGTGAGATCTCTTGCCAACAAGATGGATGAATTGAGGCTGCAGGCAGCAAAGAACAGCCTTGTAAAAGATTGCTGCGTTTTATTTGTCATTGAGACATGGCTTCAACCGTCCATACCAGACACAGCTATTCAGTTGGAAGGCTGTGCGGTACATCGTCATGACCGAGGCATGGACTTCGGAAAAACCAAAGGAGGGGGGCTGTGTGTATATGTGAACAAATGCTGGTCCAATAATTCGAAGACTGTGGGCAGTCACTGTTCACCGGATTTGGAATATGTGGCTGTTAAATGTAGACCAGCCTATCTCCCTAGGGAGTTCACAGCTGTTATGTTAACTGGTGTGTACGTGCCACCAGATGCCAATGCCAACTTGGCTTTGGGATGCCTGCAGAGCCTTATCAGCAGCCAGCAAGACAAGTATCCTGAAGCTGTGCACATCATTGCGGGAGACTTCAACCATGTTGAACTTAAAACAGTGCTCCCAACGCTCTATCAGCATGTGAAATGTCCCACAAGAGGGGACAAGACACTGGATAAAGTTTATTCGAATGTAAATCACGGCTATAGGGCTTTACAGCTGCCACACTTGGGCCAGTCCGACCATATGTCTCTGTTCCTGGTACCAGCATATATCCCACTCAGGAAACGGGCTCCCACAATATTAAAATCTGTTAAAATCTGGCCTGAAGGTGCTATTCACCAGCTGCAGGACTGTTTTGAGAGAACCAATTGGGATATTTTCGATCGTTCAGACCTGGAGGAGCACACGGCGGCAGTTCTGTGCTATATCAATCACTGCACAGACACTGTCACAGTAAATAAATCCATCCGGTTTTACCCCAATCAGAAACCCTGGATGAATAGAGAGGTCCAGTGCCTGTTGCGGGAAAGGAACAGGGCTTTCAGGTCAGGCGAGGTGCAGCTTTACAGTGTGGCAAGAGCAAACTTGAAGAGGGGTATTCGACGGGCAAAATTGGATTATAGGCTGAGGATTGAGGATAATTTAAGGAGCAACAACACAAGACAGATGTGGCAGGGGATTCAGCATATTACCAACTACAAACCTAACCTTGGTGCTGTCGACGGTGACCCTTTGCTGGCGGAGGAGCTTAACCTCTTCTTTGCTCGCTTCGAGAAGGAGCCACCTGAGACGCCGGTATTACAGCCACCAGCCCATAGGGGCCCCTCATTCACGGTAGAGGAACATGAGGTGAGACAGGTATTGAGGATGGCGAATCCGAGGAAGGCGGCTGGACCTGATGGCATCACTGGAAAGGTGTTGAAGGGCTGTGCGGATCAGCTGGCGAGGGTCTTTACTAAGATCTTCAATAAGTCCTTACACCAGTCTATTGTCCCACCCTGCCTGAAGTCGTCAACTATTGTCCCTCTGCCTAAAAAATCCACAATCAGTAGTTTGAATGACTACAGACCAGTTGCACTGACTCCAATCATCATGAAGTGTTTTGAGAAACTGGTGCGCCGTCACATTATTTCCTGTCTTCCATCAACTTTTGACAACTACCAGTTTGCATACAGGGCAAATAGATCCACAGAAGACGCTATCACCACCACTCTCCATGCTGCTCTGTCCCATCTGGAGCAGCCGGGGAGTTATGTGAGGCTGCTGTTTGTGGATTTTAGCTCTGCTTTTAACACTATCCTCCCCCATAGACTGGTGTCCAAGCTAGAGGCGATTGGACTCTCCAACTCCACCTGTCTCTGGGTTTTGGATTTTTTGTCAGAACGTTCTCAGAGGGTTAGAGTAGGGTCACATATGTCCACAGCCCTTAGCCTTAACACCGGCTCACCACAGGGTTGTGTGTTGAGTCCCCTGCTCTATGCTCTCTATACGTATGACTGTACAGCCATCTATTCCAGCAACAAAATCATCAAGTTTGCTGATGACACTACGGTGGTAGGGCTCATTTCAGGAGGGGATGAGTCCGCCTATCGGGACGAGGTGGAGCGGCTCTGTGTTTGGTGTGGAGAGAACAATCTGGCTCTTAATACGGCTAAGACCAAGGAATTGGTGGTGGATTACAGGAAAAAAAAGGCGGACATTCAGCCCTTGTATATCAACGGGGAACGGGTGGAGAGGGTGGCGGAATTCAGGTTTTTGGGAGTAACTATCGATCAGGGCATGACTTGGAGCGCAAATACCACTGCTCTGGTGAAGAAGGCCCAGCAGAGAATTTATTTCCTCAGACTTTTAAAGAAGAACAATCTGAGTGAGAGACTGCTGGTGTCCTTCTACCGAGGCTCCATAGAGAGCATTCTTACATACTGTATTTGTGCTTGGTTCTCCAGTTGTACAGCTAGGGAGAGGAAGGTGCTCCAGAAGGTCATAACCACAGCCCAAAGGATTATTGGTCATCCTCTCCCATCTTTGGAAGAACTGTACGGTTCCCGTTGTCTTAGGAAAGCAAACAACATCCTGCAGGATTCATCTCACCCGGGACACAGTCTGTTTGCACTACTGCCTTCTGGCAGGAGATATAGAAACATCAAGTCAAGGACAAATAGACTGAAAAACAGTTTCTATCCAAGAGCTGTGGCCTTTTTGAATGCTGTAACTCGATAGTGTGACCTGGGAGTTTGATGGGTGTTGGTGTGGGTGTGGCTGGAATGTGGTTTGTTTGGTTGTTGTTGTTGTTTTGCTTTTGTTGTTTTTAAGGGATGGCATCCAATTTCGTTGCACTTGTGCAATGTTGCACTTGTGTAATGACAATAAAGAATCTATTCTATTCTATTCTATTCTATTCTATTAGAAATGTTTTAGTGGTACTGTTACTAGTTGTAAAGGAAATGTATGGATGGATGGGTTTTCCATTGCTCCTCCCTGTAGCCCCATCCTCCCAGATGTTCTCCAGCAGGTTCCCCAAACCCTCCAGAACTGATTTGTGGGCACACAGGGAGCTGCAGAGAATGAGAGTGGTATGGGAAACCCCATTTCATTCATGGAAATCTATCCTGTTGGCAGGTTAGCACCATTGGATGTCAGTCTCTCTCTCTCTCTCTCTCTCTCTCTCTCTCTCTCTCTCTCTCTCTGTGTGTGTATATGTGTGTGTGTGTGTGTGTGTGTGTGTGTGTGTACACACACACACACACACACACACACACACACATATATATACACACACACACACACATATATATACACACACACACACATATATATAGTTTTGATTGGTGTGTGGCCTTATTATGAACCCTTGAATGTTTGGGCTTTAGCTCATAATAGAATCACAAAATCTAATCGGTGGCCGCTTGATTGGCATAGGCATATCTTTCCCCAGCCCCAGTGTGTGTTCTACTGTTGTATTTGTGAGTCATCCTTATGACCACAGGTGCCTGCCTTGTCTCTTTGTGTTAAGAGAGAGAGATCCTTCCAGGATAGACTTCCATTCAAAAGCAAATGCAAGATCTTTTTTTCTAACAATAATAACCTGCCAAATGTTTACATAAGGCTTGAGTTGCTTGAAAAGAAGCTATTCTGTAAATTCACAGAAAAGATTAAAACAGTAAATCATGTAACTTCACCTCATCACTTTCCCCCTTATTTGGAGGCAAGCAAACACACAGAGCAAGACACATTCTGACTCATAATTCCTCAAACCTGTAGACCTGAAGCTTGCCATGTGGAATACATCCTTGAATCACTTGCATGAAGCCTGGTGGGAGCAGGGTTATTATCGTTCATTGACCCATTTAAGAGGCTCTCTCTCTCTGCTCTGGGATGCAGGCATGTGGCTGTATCTACTTATATCTAGCTTTATGTTGCTTCTCACACAATGCCAGCACCTGCTTTTAAGAACCAGATCCTGACAAAGTTGTCTTACTGAAAAATTCATTTTCACAATCTTTTAAGACAACATTTAATGAAAATTATATCTGTGTAGGAGAATGGATCGTTTTATTTTTTTCAAGCATGAAAGCTGCCATCCTCACTAATAATTTTAAGAAGAATTTCAGTGCTATAGCCTTTTCTACGTCAAGCTTTCTTCTCCAACCACACAAGTCCAAGCCTACCAACTAGATGTCTTTCTTCTGTAATGTTGGCATTAAAGAAACAAACCTTGGCAGTAGCTTATAGGAAACAAAGGATGAGTAGTATCAGAATCTATTTACACTTTACAAAGAAATGCATTGTGATGAAATGTAGACAACGTGCACTTTTTGTTTGCCACTTCAGGGGCAAACAATGTACTTGTGGATCTTAGTGTGGGAGTTTGCCTATCATAGTTACTCACAACCAAGACCCCAAACCATCTTTTGATCCTCGTTTACAAGCAGACACTGGTTTAAGAAAACCAGTTTGGACGCCAATTGGAAACAAATGGGGGGGAGGGAGGAAATGTATGAACTCAACATTAACTCATTCATGATCTTCCAAATTAGGGTTTGGGGTGTTGTGCGATTGTGGCTGTTGTGTCAAGAGCATGTTGGTGACTTTTGGAAGTTTCCGGTTGCCGTTGTTTGGTTTCTTTTCATTCCAATTGGTGAAGTTGTTGATAGTAGACTTTAGCTCCAAGTCAGAGGAGCTGGCCTGTGAGAAGACTGAGGTGAAGGGAGATGGTCTCTGCTATCTCAACAAGAGGAATACCTGCACTGGGATAGATGGAGGTAGTCATGTACCGTTTATAGCTGCAAATCCCTTAAGAGAGGAGTCAACAACCTTTTTGGACCAGGGGGTACATTTCAAATTTTGAAAGTGTGCTGAGGGCTCCAGTTAGACTGTCATATTGTAGCTATTTATCTGGGATCAAGTCCCGTCAAACACAAAAGACTTCTGAACTTTTTGCTTCATAACATTTTTTCTAGGAGGACTAGAGACTTAGTCTGCAGCGCTTTCCTGAGGGCACCAGTGAAGACCTTCATAGGCACCCTGGCACCCTCAGATGGTGGGTTGGTGACCCCTCTTTTAAATGGCTTAAGAAATAGTACCAATAAAGTTATGGCCTGCTAGCCCCAAATTATGTGGTATTTTCTCTTCCTTTTGGGCTCAATCTGTGCTCTTACTAGTTTGTTGATTTTTGGATAACTTCAGCAAGATTACTGCTAAGAGAGAATTACTGTAAAGAGAAGTTTAAAGAACTTCTCACTTCCTAAGGAAATCTAAGTTGACGTACATAACAACATACTAATACAGCAGTGATGAATTTGTGGTAGATGACTTGTAGTTGGGCAGGAAGCATGAGGTCACACTATCTGCTAAATGGCCAGCCACAAATGCTATAGTGTTAGGGGTCCAACTGCCTAGTGGGTTGTCACGTCTCATTAGTTTCTCTGAAGAAAAGCATTATCCAGTTATTAAATTTATACAATGAATAGGCTGCTGCTTGGGGCGGGGGGGGGGAGTATGGCGTGCACGGCTTTAGAAAGATCCATAAACCTTACTTTGTAAAGACTTCCTTCTGTTTAACAACACAATGCAGTCTGTCAGATCTAATGCCTAGCTGAAATTTAATCCATGGATCTGAGAGAACAATAAAGTTAAAGGGGTATATGAGTGTTTCTGGAATCGAAATTCTAGGTAAATTAACAATTTAACTGCACCCCCCCCCCCAGTTCATGCCATAGTTTCTTACCTGACTGATGCCTATTTTTAGACAATGGTTCCTATAAGTGCCTTGTGCTGTTATGCCAGAGATTTACCGTAGTGCTTATAATCTCTCTCTAACTTCTTAGGCCACAGTTTTACAATAATAGTGTTTATCCCTTTGGAAATCGTATTTACTCCCTACACTTTTTGAGGAAACTTTCTCACAAGGCCCACATGCTTTTTACATTTTGGGACTCCATGATGGTGTCTTGAGATAGGACTGTTTTGTATACACATCGTTTGATTAGGTTTTTCATTAACTGGTGAAGGCATTTTTGTAAGACAGCATATATTGTGGAGGAAAGAAGGGCATCTCTTGGTGTCTCTTCTAGATCGCAAATGGTGACTTGGTCAGCATAATTCCGTTCCGCTGCTGTCGTTTTGTTTTTAGCAATGCAAGGTATTTATTCTGTGCAGATCTTAGACTTTTGCCTGAAAGTTCTACCCTGACAGCACCAGTGTTTATAATCACAGGAAGCATGCAATGCCAATATAGAATTTATGGGTCAACAGATTCTAAATCAGATTAGCCTTGAAATGTTCTGCAGCAGAGAAAGGCTCTAGTTCTTTCTGTGTCTGAATATTTTCAATCCTCCATAAGGGATTAAAAGGGGCACAATGCTGGTATTACATAGATAACTAGTCTCTACTTGGTTGACCTTCATAGGCAACAAGACCTTTCACCCATTTCCAGAAAAGAATAATGCATGCCATTGTGTTTTAGGGTCTCAGTAGCCTGAAATGCTCGTTAACAAAATCCAGTTCTTTAATTCATTTTGTACTCTTCCCCTTTAAAAAAGAATTAAAAATGTTTTATGCTTGGGTTAAATACTGCGGGGAAGCAGCAGTGTATACATTGCTTAATGTGGCTAGACCAGTTGTGCAATCCTGGGAAAATACAGTTACTTAATGTGGTAAGGCCAGTTGTGAAACACAGTGATGCAGGCAAACAGAACCTGTGACCTACCAGAGGATGTTGCACTTCAATTCCCATCATCCCTAGCAAGCATAGCCAATGGCCCAGGGATGATGGAAGTTGTAGTTTGTCTGTCTGTTTGTAGCTTCCTTTCTCCCGAACTGGGACTCAAGACAGCTTACAACATTTTAAAAACATCTGGTGGGAAGAAAATCTGGCTTGATTGGGATAGAACTCCTTCGAGACCTAAAGGCCAACATAAAGGACTACCAACAAAACCGGCGGAGAGGGACAGAAATAGACTTGAAAGCCTCGGATATCAGGAATCCAGGCTAAGAACAGTTATTGTGGACAAGTACTTGGGAAGGGACGAACTGGGGAGGGGAGGGGGGGGGGAAACAGAATTTTTTTTTCTTTTCTTTTTTCTTTATTTTTTTTTTTTTAAAATACTAATGATTTTTGGGTCTAGTCAATATGATTGAAGTTTAATAAAAAATGGGAAATCGATGGAAGGGATCTGAGTCCAACTTAGGATAGAACTAATTTTTTTTCTTTTTTTTATAAAAGATGCAATACTAACATGCTAAGGAGAGAAAATAATAACTTGCTGACATAATTATGGGAATTGGGATGTATGAAGGGGGGGTGGGGGGAAGTCAAGGACTAAGGTTAAGAAAGTAAGATTTTCGAAATTATACATGTTTTTTGTTTTTGTCTTATATGTGTGTGTTATGTCTTTATAAAATGTGAAAAACCAATAAAAATTATTGGAAAAAAACCAAACATTTTAAAAACATCAGTATAAAAGACAAGGTCATGAAAGCAAACTAGTTAAACACAATAGTTAAAAAAATAAAGCACAATTAAAACTGGCACTGAGTTATTGATTGCTCTGATACCAGCCCAGTGGTCAACATCACTGGCACCTAGTTTTCAGAGGCCTACCTGAAAAAGAAGGTCTTAGCCTGCCAGTGGAGAGATAACAAGGAGGAAGCCCATCAAACCGCTCTTGGGAGGGAATTCCACAGTATGGTAGCCGCCACAGAAAAGTCTCTCTTGTATCACCACCAGCTGTGCCTCTGATATTGATGGGACCGAGAAAAGATGCTCAGCTGAGGATCATAGCACCTGGACAGATTAGTAAAGGGAGGTACAGATCTTTTGGGTATCCTGTGCCCCAGCCACATACGGCTTTATAGGTGATAACCATCACTTTGAATTGTGACCAGAAACAGACCAGTGGCCAGTTGTTTTCACAAGGGAGTAACATGCTCTCTGCAGCTAGCCCCAGTGAGCAGTCTGGCTGAAGCATTCTGGGCCAGCTGAAACTTCCAAACATTTTTCAAAGGCAGCTGCACAGAGAGCAGGTTGCAGTAACTGTGGCATACATTCACCGTGGCCAGGTCTGACATGTCAGTAGTTTAGCAACATCTGGAGCACGGGTTCCCGCATACCTGCAGTACTGCCTGGGTCCAAATTTCTATTTTTCTTTTTCTGCAGTTAAGTCATTTCCATCAAGCTAGTGAAGTTTCCTGAACAATTGCTGTATGCTCTCACCCAGCACACATTATTCTTGTTCGGAGGTGGACATCTCTGACAGCGTTCATTGTAAACCTTCTTTCACACTGGCAGCTTAAACGCAGCTTGCGGGATGCACTTAAGGTTGTGCCTTGACAAATAATTTATGACGAGCGCTTTTCAGTATGCAGTTGGTATTTTTTGAAAGGCGTGGATAAGGAGTGACATTTTATCTTGCTTTCAACTCCTTTTCATACTGTGAAGATTCCTGGAAATCAGCGAGGCTTGCGTTTTCAACACTGTTCAAGAGCCAAGTACATTGGAAACCTCTTATATGTTTGTCAAAATGTCTGTAAAAACACAAATGATGGGGGTATAGCAGCCGGAGCAGTCTGCTAAAATCAATGCAGACATTACAAGCAAACTGTAGGCCTTTTCTTTCAAATCTGGCTTTTCAATGGCGATGAAAATGATGGCCTTATTAAACGTCAAACTTGCTTTCTCACATTCACTTCCTGCTGTTCTGTGACCATAGCAGAGTCGTGCTGGATGAGACCAAGGGCCTGTCTAGTTCAGCATCCGGGCCTGGATCTAGACACATCAAAGAAGTGTTTCAGTTTAAAACGTCGTAAATTTAAACAGGGAAAACAGGTAGAAAAAAAACGGGACTTCACGTCGCCATCTGGTGGCACAGTGTAATATCACACATACCACACATATAAATCGCTTTTTCTTTACCAGTCTAGCTGAGCCCCTGTTCTCACAGCAGCAACTCAATGCCATTGGGAAGCCCACAATCATCAGGACAGGAGTGCAACCACATTCTCCCACTCACATTTTCCAGCAACTGGAATCCGGAGGCAACCTGCCTCTGATCCTGGAAGTTAAGAAGTAGCCATTGGTAGTATTCTCACCCACTCAATTCGTCTAATCCCATTTTTAAAGCCATTTTAGATTATGGCTATCACTATATCCTGTGAATATCTTAGTTTCACTGTTTTATTTATTTATCATGTCATAAAATTTATGCACCACTTGATTGTAAAAACAAACAAAACTTAAAGCGGTTTACAAAAAAAGAGACAAGACAAGACATTTTATCAATAGGAAGAATTAGAAACAATGATTTGATACTTTCAAAAAGTTGAAATAATAAAATAAAAAGAGGATAAAGCTTGCATCAACTTTCTAAATATCTGGGTAAAAGGTAAAGGTAAAGGGACCCCTGACCATTAGGTCGAGTCGTGACCAACTCTGGGGTTGCGGCGCTCATCTCTCTATATTGGCCAAGGGAGCTTCCGGGTCATGTGGCCAGCATGACTAAGCTGCTTCTGGCGAACCAGAGCAGTGCACGGAAACACCGTTTACCTTCGCGCCAGAGCGGTACCTATTTATCTACTTCTACTTTGATGTGCTTTTGAACTGCTAGGTTGGCAGAAGCAGGGACCGAGCAACAGGAGCTCACCCCGTCGCGGGGATTCGAACCGCCGACCTTCTGATCAGCAAGTCCTAGGCTCTGTGGTTTAACCCACAGCGCCACCCGCGTCCCAAATATCTGGGCAGGCTCATCTAAATAAAAATGCTTTTAGCAGGCACCAAAAGTGAAGGCATTTGCCTGATGTCAACAGGCAGGGAGTTGCAAAGTGTAGGTGCTGCAACAACCTAATTTCTGCCTCTTAAACTACAAAGAAATGAATAAAAACCAGAAAGGTGTAGCATGCTTGAAATACCATGCTAAGACAGCTCTACTAGGGAAAAGATGGTAGGTAATAAAATGGTAAAGAGCTTTTATTTGCAACAAATAAATGTTCACTGTTTATGTTTTCCTTGTAAGATTTTTCAAGAAAATGGAAAAATACAGAGAAGTTCTCTCAGCAGTGCATAGTTTTATTACATATTGAATATCAAACCAAGCACTTAAATTGAGGCTACCTGACTAGGTCTAGCTTGTTTAGAGACTAGCGACATCTTGAGTCTTAAATCAATCTTGGGATGCAAGTATTTCAGATTCTAATCTGCTAGAATGACTAGGAAGACGTGGGGTCAACGTCTAAACATTGCACCACCTTCTTTTGCAGGTTTCAAGACCTTGTTGAAAGGAATTTCAGGAAAGTTCAGCAGTGGAGAACTTGTGGCCATTATGGGTCCTTCTGGAGCTGGAAAGTCAACGCTCATGAACATCCTGGCAGGATACAGGTAAGTGAGGGCAACGGTCAATTCCCACATTATGTTGTTTAGATATAGCTAATTTTAAGTGTGCAGCTAAACTTGTAATATGTGAGATGATAAACATGTGCTTGGAAACGTATGTAGAATGCATTTATGCCCACTGGAGAACCAGAATTGGCTGCACCTTCTTTGTAATATTTATTCACTGTCACAAACTTGCATTTGCTGCCAGGGACACTGGTGGCGCTGTGGGTTAAACCACAGAGCCTAGGACTTGCCGATCAGAAGGTCGGCGGTTCAAATCCTCGCAACGCGGTCAGCTCCCGTTGTTCGGTCCCAGCTTCTGCCAACCTAGCAGTTTGAAAGCACGTCAAAGTGCAAGTAGATAAATAGGTACCGCTCCGGCGGGAAGGCAAACGGTGTTTCCGTGTGCTGCTCTGGTTCAGAAGTGGCTTAGTCATGCTGGCCACATGACCCGGAAGCTGTCAGAGGACAAACGCCGGCTCCCTCGGCCAATAAAACGAGATGAGCGCCGCAACCCCAGAGTCGGTCACGACTGGACCTAATGGTTAAGGGTCCCTCTACCTTTACCTTATAATACATAGAAGAACCTTAGGTCTAATCCTTGTTCTTAAGCAAATATTTCACCTTGTATTTATAAAACATATTTTTTTAAAAAAGCCTTAATACATATCAGCAACACTGTTGCTCAAACCTGCTCCTGCAGATTTGGATTCTCTGGTTTAAAGTCTACAAGTGTTTTGATAAGACAAATATTTTCACTCATGGTGCTGCATGATTGAGAGAACTCCAGAGATTTAGAAGTAAATACTATGCCACCTGCTCCGAGGGCTGATTTGCTCATTGCAGTCTTCTGAATGTAGGACTTGTCTACAATCTCATGATTTCCAAAACAGCCTTGGAGCTCTCGGTGAGTCAGATGAGTGAGTGAGATCACTTCACACATTGTGCTTACTTGCATCTGCAGAAGCATAATTGACTTGCATGTCTTTTTTAAAAAATGTAAAGTGCACATAGGGGTAGGAGACAAATTTGGTTCGGTTCACCTTTAAAGGCAAACCTGCCTAATTCACACTTTAAGAAACAAAGCATAGGTATCCTTCAAAATTTACACTTCTCCTAATTTGGGAATGAAATTTTCTAGCCAAGCAATGTTTACAAAAATGTAGAGTGTGCATAAACGTTAACGTGATAGTGAGAATACCATGACAATGCATTGTATTAGGGGAAATTACTTGCAAAAGTGAGTACATTAGTCAAATCTGCATACATAAGGCTAAATTTGCACCAAAATGCAGATGAACTTCCATGAGGATTTTTTTTAATGAAAATTGATCATTTTACTACAAATTCATAAAATATTATATGCATAAAACTGGCAAATTTGTGCAGAAATGTGGAGAACAGAATTCAAGACTGAAAAATGGGAAACAGAGAACTGTATTTGACAAATAAGTCAGTCCCTAAGTGCAAGCCAGCCCTTAGCTTTGTCTCCCCCTAAAGGATGTGAAGGAAAGTTTCATGCTTTTTTTCTTTTCTTGACCAATTTCAGAGAGACTGGGATGAAAGGAGAGATCCTCATCAATGGACAACCTCGTGATCTGCGCTCTTTCCGCAAAGTCTCCTGTTACATAATGCAAGATGACATGCTACTTCCACATCTTACTGTCCAAGAAGCCATGATGGTAATTGAACTACATTCAGCCTGAACTTCCCCATGACTGTGGGTTCAGGACTGCTTGATCCTTTATAAGGCTTAACCCTGTGTGCTGCTACCCTGACAAACCTCTTTGCAGGCTTAAGTGCTGCAAAGTGAAGCAGTCTGTAGACTTGACCACTCTGCTCTTGCCTTGGAGCAGACAATGAGAAGTTTGTTTTATAGCACAAAGGAAGAAGTCCCATTTTATTTATTATTTACGGAACTTCTAAACTGCCCTTCATCAAAATAATTCCCAGAGCGGTTCACAATCATTAAATAAGCAATCAATAAAACACGATTGAAATGATAAAACCTTGATCAAAACTTTCCAGAGTGGTTAACAAACATTAAATAATTAAAGAAATACAATTAAGATTATAAAACCTAGGAAAAAGGTCATCAATCAACATGTCTAAAAACCCTCATGAACAGTAAAACAATAAAAAAGCAGGCTTTCATCAAACAAACAAACAACCCTAGGACCAGTGCTTTTTTCTGGGGGGGACACAGGGGTATGCATACCCCTAAACATTTTATGAATCTTTGTACTTTTGTCCATTTACTGTATTTATTTTCCCCAAGTTGAACTATAAAATGGAAGTTTTCTTGAGTCAAAATGAGAGTACCCCTAAACATTTTTTAAGGGGGAGGGACACTGTCTGGGACATTGTGCATTGGTAGAATTTAATTGGATTTTCCAAAGGCCTGGGTACCAGAAGCCCAGTAATGTGATGACTGTCCACGCCTTCAGGGGACCACTATTGTGACTATAGGTGCAGGCTGATAATCAGAGCAACACTACAAAGAAGGCTGCCTCCTGCCACTACCATCCACAACAGGGCAATGAGAAGCGCCTCACTTGCCTTTTTCACTTCGTGGAGGGGATTCAGAAGAGATACCGTATTCATATTTCTTTTTTTAAGAAAAGAGCCTGAGTTACAAATCTGTATTATTAAAGGGCTGGCCATCCATTACTCTGCACCCCTGCTTTTCAATTCTGGAAGTCACTTGTTTACACACAGAAGATACAGCTGCAGTATATAAAGCAAAAACACATTAATACTCTAATGTGCATAGAAAGTGTGGCTCCCTGTATAGAAGAGCCTGTCTTGCCAGTGGCAGGTCTTTGAAATATCCTTTACAGCCTGATGCATCTAACTAAAGCTTATCTCCCTGTGATTTCAGTTTAATGATAGTCCAAGGTCTTTGGGAACGACCAAAATACACGCTCCTTGCCTCTTCCTTCACTTCCCTCTCAACAAGGCTGCTTGTTCCATAAACAAACACTGGGCTAGGAGGCAAAGCCAGCCGCCTTTGGCCTAGTGCCAGAGAGGCTGATTTGAGCTGACAAATCTAAAAATGTCCGCTGTCCAGGCTTCTGTGAAATCCACTTGGCAGTTTTGTGCAGATACCTGAAGAGCGTTCAGTTACAGGGTCAACTGCTGTGAGTTGGCCTGGTCAAACCCAAGCTACTCATTTTCCAGAGATTAAATGCATTATTATACTGAGGACTTTTTGGGGAAATATTTATTTAAATGTTATTTAAACATATCTTCTAGGATCAAAAGATTCAGAGTAGTTCTTTTTTTAATTGCAGCTGCCCAAAGGAAAAAAAAAATAAATAAAGCAAATCTGCTGCTATTGGCCACTGTTTTTGCTTTGTCAACACCTTCATGCGGCCTTTGTTATGTCAGAGGCAGTATGTCTCTGAATACTATTTGCTGGGAATCACAGGTGGGAAGAGTGCAGTTGTGTTCTGGTCCTGCTTGCAGGCTTCCCAGAAGCCATCTGGATGGCCACACTGAGAACAGGATGCTAGACTAGATCCAGCAGGCTCTTAAGTCCAAGTGTCTTTGTGTGATTACCCACCCATTGTTTATTCAGAAAGCAATTCATTGACTCAGAGATCAGAACTCTGAATCTTCCTGGTTCTTAGACCAGGAAATTGCAGGGAGGGAGACATAAAGAGGGTCTTCCCATTGAACAAAAATATGGACTTCCTCCTTATGTTTAAATACAATGGGGGCCTATGTAAGATGTTTACATGAATAAACCTTACCTTTCCATAGCATAGCAACTTGAGTCAAGCTGAACCAAGTTATAGTCTGAAGGGATGAGAGGTGTACACGGTGTTTTATCAATTTGTTCTTTTCTCTCATCAAACTGATTTCCAATCTTCCCAAGTGTGCCATTCATGCAACTCTCTTCTTGCTAAGGTTTGTCTGATCATGAGAAATGATTTAAATACAGAGTCAGGGAGGAAAAGAGGTGGTAAAGGACTCTTGCTGGATTGCACCTCCTCAAGACAGAAGCATTGCTTGCTTGAAAAGCATTCTAATCTCAAAGGCATCCTGTGTATAGGAGCTTCAATTATCTAAGAGGAGGCTCCGAATTAAGCCACATCTGCACTATACATTTAAAGCAGTATCATGTCACTTTAAACAGTCATGACATCCCCCAAAGCTTCCTGGGAACTGTAGTTAGTCAATCATGTTGACAGTTGATGGAGTCTTCAGAGATGAGTGTCTAATAAGGATTATGTTTGACCTAATATTTCAGGTATCTGCTCATCTGAAACTTCAGGAAAAAGATGAAGGCAGGAGGGAAATGGTATGTATAGTACTTTGCTCAAGGAATAAATGAAACATACTGAATATTTTTAATGTAATTGTGAAAACTGAGCTAAAAATTAGTTCCCCCTTGCTTGTGGGGGATGAAATATGTATGCAGCACTCTTTATATCAGTAACAAAGGAATTTAGGATATACTATTGAAATTTTGTGCTTTTTGGGGTGAGGGCAGATTGAAGACATGCTTATTAAAAAGAAACCCCATCTGCTTGCCTACCATTTATAGAACCAGCAGTTAATGGTTAAATTTCCCTCAATGTAAGAATAAAAGAGGAAAGAAAAATGTGTTGAAAGTACTCACAGGAATGTTCAGACAATTATAAGGATGCTTCATTTAACAACTGGATATTATATTTTAGCTAGATTTGCAGCTCAGCTTTTGATCTTGTATAGACAGCAGTATAAATAGTTGTTTGGGGTATGTGGTTGAAAGGAAATTCATTGTTGTAGAGAGCGTCGCAAACAGTGCACTGATGAACATTCCCAAATTGAGCAGGACTGAACTCCCCACACATCAGCTAATGGGTGGGAGGGGTTCAATCCTGCTTGCTGCAGGGATTGGCTCATGCAGCTGATCCAGACACATCTCTACCTGCCCCACACCTGATAGCAGATATGACATCTGCTTTTCTTGGTTTTTGAAAATTGCCCCAGTGGAGGTCTTGATTTGGTCTGCAGGCTGGAGGCTCCCCGCCCTGTGGAATGTGGGCAGCACTTGTGAAAACCCTTTGAAATACTTTGTTGTCCCTCATTTCAGGTAAAGGAGATCCTGACAGCTCTGGGTTTGCTGTCCTGTGCCTCTACGAGGACTGGAAGTCTTTCAGGGGGACAGAGAAAGCGTCTCGCTATTGCTTTGGAGCTGGTGAACAACCCGCCAGTTATGTTTTTTGATGAACCTACCAGGTAATTTGTATTCCAACCAAAAGATGGTATCATTATCGTTTAGTGCATGGCTTGCAGTACCACATTGATTCATGGCCCACCCTCAAAGGGCCATGTGGTAAAGTGCATGGGGCCAAGGCAGAAAACCAATACATTTACAAAATTAAATACTTGATTGCTAGAATGCATGTAGTAGATTATTATTCCCTCTTATTCATTCATCTTTTATCCAAAGCCAATCCCTTCCCTCCATTAATCCCCACAACCCATTCTGGTTTTAGTTTATTTAAAACTGATTATTATTCAATCTAATTATTTCTTCTTCCATCCAAAGGTAGTTCCTTGGCTTCCTTAATCTCCCCACTCCTGAACTCTTTCTGTTTTTATTTTATTTCATGTTTTGCTTTGTTTATATGGTTCTACTCCCTCCATTCCACCCCCAACCCCAAATCCCTAACAAGGAATTTTATGTGCTCACCAGTACCTTTTAAAGCAGAGGTCTGTCATGGATGCTTTAGTTGAGATTCCTGCATTGCAGGGGGTTTCAACCAGATGACTGACCTTACGATTCTATGGTTCAATATACAATATGATGCTGACTTCACTAGTTCCGATTCTGCTGATTGCTGACAGTTGGTGCCATTGTTTCTCCTGCTGTGATGCCTTCAGCAGCAATCTCTGGCTGCCAGTGCATCACAGGCAACTTCCAAGCAGTGCTGTTAATAGGGCACTCAGAGGTTGCAATGCAGAACCAAAAATGTGGTGTCCCAGGGGTTGGGAACCCTCAGTTTATAAAACAGAAGCCCACAGTGGCAGCCATAAGTGTACTGAGATGTGTAAGGTCCCAGATCCTTTGAAAACTAGAACGTATATTGTTGGCCAACAAGTGCAAGATACGAAAAGCTGAAAGTGAGGTGGAGAGAGAAGGATGCTTTAGGGAACAGAAGTCATTAAGATGTTAAGAGCAATCTTGTAGCTGCCAAACTAAAATGTGAAAAACCAGGGAGAGCCAATGGTGGTAGCCCGTGCAGCTCATTGGAAATATCTCCTCCTACCCAAACCCTGTTGGGATTGTGGAGCTTCTGTTCTTTTAATTCAAAGGGGCTATTATGAACATCAGCGAGTGAAAAAAACAAGCCTGACAAACTCCTTTTCTTCCTAGCGGCCTGGACAGTGCATCCTGCTTTCAAGTCGTCTCCTTGATGAAGGCTTTAGCACAGGGTGGTCGGTCCATTATCTGCACTATACACCAGCCCAGTGCCAAACTCTTTGAGCAATTTGACCAGGTACTTATTTTGATTTCTTTTTTGCCACACGCATGGATGTATAAAGAGTGCACTCCCA